>NC_084664.1:67251279-68615029 GCF_028389875.1 Rhea pennata
AAACTCAGTCAAGAAAAAAAAAAAAATGTAGCTGAGACCAAACTTTCTCACACAACTCATAGTACACTGCAATTCACCTAAGCTGCCCTAACAGACGAGCAAAATTTTTATGAAGAGTTATGGTTGCATATATTTATTGATCATAATCACTCACATATTATTGCACAAACATTTCAAAGTCAAGAAATCAAAACAAAGTTTACAACCACCAAATTATATTCAAGGGCAAAAGAACTTTCTAAACTTGCCCCTTTACTGAACAATTACAACTGCATTAGAAAACAAGCAACTGCACTCCCTTGTTCAAAGAGTTTTTGCCTATATACTGTGAGCTCACTGATTAAATAGTGAGGATCAAACTTTCAAAAGTAGTTATAACTGCTCAGCCTACACGTCACTTGCAACTTTATTCTTCATCCATCATCCACAGCAGACACCACCTATACACCCTAGTTTAACTGCTTAAAAGAACCTTTTGAAAAGTTGTGCCAGCGCCCTCCACGGCCTGCATATACTACCCTGTTCGCTGTGTTCAGCATCATTCAGAACCACGTTCTTACAGATTACCTTCTACACCATGGAAAGCAGAACTATATTTTCTGTTTTAATTATTACTGGATAGGAAGGTTAGGTGGTTGACCACAAGATTAATGTCAGTTATAAAACCGCAGTAACCATTCCAATTCTGCCACTAGTACTGAAGTGGTAAGCGAGGATGGAAGTTGCTGATGAAAGCATATCCCATTTCCAGATATGGTTTTTAATTTGTTCTATACCTCTTAATTTCCTGTTTTTCCACATACTTCATCATGTATTAAATTTTCAATATTTAAACTCTAAATCCACAACCACCAATCTCAATGGTTTGCTATAAAAGACTCATGTTATGCTGTAAGCATTTAATTTATAAGGTGTATCAAGTGAACAGAAGTTAGCATGCAGAGAATGAAAGTTGAGGTCCTGCAGATGTGTACATACTGTACAGGCATCCTTCTCCAGCTCTGCGTTTCTCTGCAACGACACTGTCCACGTCCTGCACATACCACTGCACTGAAGAGCTGTTCAGGTTAACTGAGGAGTACACTCCATGTACAATACATCACATAACTTTTCTTTTGTGTGGTTTTTAAAAGTATTTGCTTTGTAGTATACTCTGCCTGCTTTATGGTATAATTGCTTTAATCCTTTTTCTTTTTTTAAATAGTCTTCACTTCCCTTACTTCCCTTTCACTGTCTTTACGTTCAGCATTTCTGAGACTATAGGTGTTCATACTTCACTCTCGCTATACTGAAACCAGTTTGAGAGCCAGTTTGGCACTTCAAAGGTAAGAGATTAATAGCATTGACTGAAACCAGTCAATGCACTCTTTGGAAGCACTTAGTTCCTAGATTTACAACTGCACTTCAGGTCCTGACCCTTGCCACTCCTCTATTAATTCAGTTAACTAAGGCTTTCCCTGAGGAGAGAAGAGCTCTCTAGCCAGGCAGAAAACTGGCTTTGTTATGCCTACAAGTAGGGAGCAGGTGAAGATCAACCTTTTTAAAAATAGAAAGTGCTACTAAAACAAATTCTAACACTTGAAAGGTTAATGCAGTATTCTGCCGTACAGAACATTCATCTCTGTGCATTTATTTTAGTAAAAGGCAGCAGTTCAGGTATAATTATATGACCTTCAGTAGCTTATAACAAGAGCTGGAAAAAGAGACGTTTGGGAGAGAAAACTAAGAAGCAAAGCATGTTAAGGAGTGTCCATGCTGCAAAAAAATCCCCACAGAATCCATTAGTTGGAATCACAATTTATCCATTTATTTACCTTCTTATTAAGCCAGTGCCACAGCTTGTCAGTGGCAGGGAAAGATGGAAGAGGAAAAAAAAAAAGACAAGAACACAGTGGAAAATTATTGAAGAATGCAGTAATAGAAGGGGGAAAAAAAGCAATGAAACACAGGTAAAGTCATCCACAGAATGAAAATGAAATTGTTCCAGACCCAAAGATAAATTGCTAGGAAGGAAAGATTATAAAAAGTTCTAATGCAAGAATCTCAATTTCACTATTAACACGCACTTTTTGGAACAGAAGGATATAATAAACAACAATCTTAACAACATTAACAGAGATACCAGCACAGCTCAGGCAATTCTAGTTTAATTGCCCTGAGATACAATAGTTCACATTTCAGAGCAGTATTTATAAAAGTACTTTGAGAAGGAAACATTACAGAAACACCCAGATTTGAGATACTTGTTTATTGCACTAATGCTCCTATTCTGTCAGCTTTACTTGTATTTCAAACCCTCATTATACTAGTTATCGTTAAACAAATGTTTTTTGTACCCTATTCATATGAGAACATTCACATTCAATGACACAATATGAGAAAAGGTATCAAATATATAATTAGGCCTGATATGCACCAGCACATTGTAGATCACAAATTATGCATATCAGAATTGTATCAGCTGTCCAGTTCGTTCTGTGTACTTCTCAATAAAAAAAATATCCCCTGTTAAACTACAGTTATTTTTCCTTTACTAATTCTCACCCAAGCCACTCAACTACACCCATTTTAAGGTCCATTTTTTTGTATGGCTATACTCTAATTTCAGTCATGCCAGTCAGTTAGCAGCATTAATATTAAAGCTTTTCAGTGTTATAGTTACCTGTTTTTAGAGGTTAAGATCAAATAAATGAAGTTTGTTCCTCCTTAAACCAAGGTAAGTTCATCAGACTCTTAAATACAACTAGGATTTTCACCAACAGCTAGAACTCTTTAGTTCACACTGAACAAGACCCAAGAATTTTACAAAGTAACGAAAATGTTAGTATCAGAAGCAAGAAGCAGGTTTACAAAGAAACATGAACATCAGGAAGTTTGAAAGTAAAACACATCTCACACAGTTTTTTCTGTGTGCTTGTGTGGCCACAGAAAAAAAAGAACAGTAGCGGAAAGCAATTACAAAGTTTCAAAAGCCTCAAAATGACACTGTGCATTTGTTTCTATTTTACCTCTTGTCCTAAGAAATAAATTATCATCAAAAAAGAAAAGTTGCTTACAGATTCAACAACATACCTTTGCCTTTCATCTTATTTTTGCACAAACTGGTATTAAAACCCACTTTACATTAGGTTCCTTTTGAATAATGAAGTAGCACGCATGCCTATATTCTTCTACCCAGTAGCTCTAACACAACAAAAGCTAGAGCTCAAATTCTAGTCTGAGCTATTACTAAGAATATGAAAGATGGTGTTATGTAATTTCAGTCTTAGAATTAAGTGATGAACACAATAACTAGGAAATAACACTGTATGTGAAAAATAAAAATCAGTGAGTCATTAATGTTAAATACAGAATCTGGGAACCCTTACATGCCTTTTATATTACCAATGCTGGCTTTTAAGGTGATTCTGCGAATATGATCAATCTACACTACATAAGGCTATGGCTTAATTCAAACGTTCGAGTCACCCCAAATTAGTAAGACTACAGCCACTTTTCCAGTATTTTATTGAGGAAGTACTTACATAAGAACTTACATGTCTATGGAAACACTTCCTAGGATAAGACATGCACCAGTACAGATTCTGCCCATTTTCTGTGCATGCTTTAGCTATACACTAAACTTGGCATCAGAAGAACCGGATTTTGATTCTATCCAGTCCTCCTTATATAAAATTCTAGAATGCTGTATCTAGGAGCATATAACAACTACACAATTTACTCACATCTACTAGAAAACATGCATCTATCAATACAAAAATTGAGAAAACAAGTACAAATCTAAATAAAACCTAGTGCATGGATTCATACTGCTAGCTATGCTGTTGAACTACTGAGTACACTCTCAAAGACAAACTAGAGTCACCATATTAAAAGACAACAAAACCTTTAAAAATGCAGAGTAAAACAAGTTATTAGTTCTGGAGTGCTGGTAAGAATACACACAATACTAGGTTTTACTGTGACTAGTTGGATGAAAAAAGACCCCCCCCCTTAAAAAAAAAAAAAAAAAAAAAAAAAAAAAAAAAAAAAAAACCACCTCCTTTGTGCAAGAAACCTCACATTTCCGTATTGTTCTGCCTGTCAGCTCCAAGGGGGAACAGTGCAACCAAGAATGAAAGAATATGGTAACAACACCCTATATCTATAGTCCATATTTAAATCAGGCCTGCACATATGGGCAAATCTGATCTATCGTTTTTATAAACAAAATAAGAAACACTCTGGTATCATTCCTCTTTATCAGAGCTTCTCTACAGTTGATATTTGTCCTCATTACCAAGGAGGTAATCAGAGGTTGATGAGTAGGGGAAAAACAAATAGCAGCTTTTTTCTTACTGTTTTTATTAAAACAAACACACACACCTTTGAGCTTTAAGACTTACACACATGAGCAAGTGCATGTTTCATAGCTTCAAATCCATAGTTTCTCTCAATGGTTTATTTTCCTGACTACCTACACTATTGTCCTAGATTTTTTCTTCTTCTTCTTCTTTCTGGAGAGACATGCCACTCCAAGACGTCTTCCTCTTCCTTACCACCCTTGCTTTCAGCAGTGTAACTGCTTCTTATCTGTAGGCATACAACTTCACAGAGATCAAGTAGTACCATTGGGTGTTCACGTGAAACAGACCTTGTCAACAGCCTGTGCTTAGCCAAGAGCCCTGATATATCATAATGCAAAGATTCAGCCTCCTCTTCAGCTCAGTACACACACACACACACACACACACACACACACACACACACACACAAATCACTAAGCAGCTTTGGCTCTCAGGAATGAAAACTGCAGATAAATTAATAAAAATTTAACATAATTGCATTGGAAGTGATTCCTTAATCTCTGTTTTTCACAAGAAATTATTTCTTTTCTTATGATCGAGTCCTAAATGATAAGCTGTAACAACTTATTTCAAGAATTTCCATGTGTCCATTTAGTCTGCTCTTCCCACAAAGGCATTTAATGTCTTTAACAGCATTTACCAATACCAAACGTTTGGTAATCCAGCTCAAATACAGCTAATCCTTCCCTTCCCAGAGGCTTGCAAGGAGGTCATTTTTCACTACTCCTTTTCTCCTTCCCCACATATACTACAACTGCTATAATCCTGTTGGCATTGCTTCCCAATTTCTCAAAGATACATCCATGCCCCTACAATATACCAGAATAAGCATATCCAGTTGAACATAAATATAAAAGCACTAGTGTGACAAGGATGGGAAGGCTGCAGTCACCCACAATAAAGCTATATGACCTGAGAATAGAGAGAACAGAATGATGGAAAAAACAAACATACACACACACAAAAAAAAACCCCAAGTGTCTTCTCTATAAAGGCTAGAAGAGGTTGGATTGTTTTAATGCACACAACACAGATTCACAAGGAATATAATTATCATCTAAAAATGAGGAGAGAGGGAGAAACGCAAAAGAACAGGTTTGGAACAAGAACATGAATATAAGATGACCTCAAAGACATTAATGCTGAATGGTGCGCAAATAGACAAAACATCTGATTTCCTTAATGAAAAAAGACTTAGTGGACTTAGGAAGGATGTTATATCACATAGTCCTGTGATATGAAGACTAGACTTGACAACTCAAGAACTCTTACAATATTACATCTAGAGATTCTTCTTACTCTCAATATAAAAACTGTTAATAAAAAGCTTTGTCTGCTGTAAACTTCTCTACTATGCTAATCTTCCCCACTATCTTTGGATCCTCCCTTTAACTTATTCATTGCTATATTCGCAAGAGCTTTTCCTTTTTCATATTCCTCCATGATGAACTCTGTGAAACTGTTACTTATTTCCTACTCCCATTTTAATGCTTTTTTGTTTGCATTTTTGGCATCCATTTACCCATTAGAAGATCTTTCTTAAGCTCTTACCTTTCCTGTAGGAATTCAGAACTGTAACTTGCAAATAGGTTTAACCAAATGCTGCTGCTCTGAAAGCACACTTACAGGTTCAGCCTTTAAGTTACAGAAACTCAGAAGTAACAGTTTTTTTGAAACTAAGGAGTACTTTGATGGCAGAAGTATAGTACACTTTTGTACACTAGCAAACTATTACAAATAAAATAATCTACCAGATTAAGCAAAAACTGACAAGGGTTCATAAATTTTATGGTACTTTCCAGCTCTGTAGTTCATACGCGCGACTGCATTGCAAGCATTGGGAGTGGAGGGGAAGAGCAAACAAGGCCTTTTTTTTATAGCACTTCTCAAATACCTTACTCCACATTTTTCTACTTTTAGGCAGGGAAGCTAGAAGATACCTTCTGTATCACCAAGCCACCATGTTCAACAACTGCCTCCATGCAACATAAACAAATGTGTTGAACTAGTTTAAGCCCTACTTACAGAATGAAACAAGCTGCTTTTTAAAATTAAAGTTTGCACACAGTAGAAGTAGGAACATTTCATCCTTCATATTCAAGCTGATTAAGTCGAATTTCAATATATTTGTAATCAGATAAGGAGGCTGAACTATAGGAAGTTGCCCACACAGATAAGAAAACTTCTAAAGCTAAATCAATTTAAAAAGTGAATTCTGTCAAGCTTTGCATATAATTATGTGACAAAGTTTAAATGTGTACTTCAGTGTGAACAGTGACAGAAGAGACATGGTGTGAAATACACTGTAAGACAGATATACTTTTGCATGAGGGACATGTCCATCAGCAATAGACACTTACTTTAGAGTAAAAGCACCTCAGTGCACAGTTAACAAAAAATAAACTTTCAGGTTGCTTAAGGAAAAAAAGGGAAAGTACCTTGCTGTCAAGTTTTAGCATTACTCTTCCAAGCCCTCTAATAGGCCGTGGAGCAAGAGCTTCCTGACGCTCCATCACAAAATCTTCCACAAGTTGCCACCAACTGCTGCAACGGTTTGCCATGAAGCTCAAAACTCCAAAGTGGACCACAAGTTTTTTAAGCGCCCAAGCTATAAAGAAAAGAAAGTATTAGAGATTTCAGAGAAGTATAATAGCACATATTTATTCTGGTCTGAAAATGTATTAAAAAAAGATTCTTTTGCATCAGAAATCACTTACAGAATTTTGAAGGGGCTTTAGTATTAATTGCCTCATTCACTTTAGAGACATGCTTATCCACTTGAAATTTAAATGGCACCAGAAGAAAAGTGCCTGTACTGTGCATGATCATGCAACTAATTGACTTCATCAAGGCCTGGGATAAGAAGGTGCAATTCCATTATTTCAGTACTGCACTCTTATTACATGATTATGCACATAACATGCCAAAAGACCACACACAGATACCGTATGGAGAACTTAAAAGTGTCTTACTCAAGCTTTTCTGTCACAGTTTAAGTTTTAGACCTTATCTACTGCAAAAGCTGTATCCTTTTAAGGACTCACAGTAGATCATATTCACAATAAAGAAATGTTTATTTCAACTCACAGCTAAGTACAAGTAGTGATTTATTTTGGTTTTAAGCATCTAAAATAATTGCATTGACACCAGCTCTATATCTTAGCTTGAAGATGATCAGGGGAAAGCTTCAGAAAAACTAGACAGTGTAAGAAATTCTTTTTTTTTTTTTTTTTTTTTTTCCCCGAAAGGAAGGTTTTGCTACCAAGACCAGCTTTTCTTAAATACTCTTAAAATACATCCACTGTAAGTTAATGAAAGAGCTCTTAAAAACACAAACAGTTTAGCATTACAGTTAGAGAAATAAGAGATCAAGTCTGTTTATCTGCAATGAATTATAGTCTAAAGCCTTTTGGATAAGGCTTATGTTTATAATTCCATAGTGCAAGCACTCTTTCCCATATTAAGTATATATTCAAAACTTGTGAAGCATCAAATTATGTAAAAAGCAATATGAAACCTATAAAGCTTTCCTTTGAAGCTAATTGATTTTATTAAATAGCCATGAGACGTATGCCATATTCCTTTTTAACAGCACATTATATCACTTAAATTACCTAGCTTTCAGCACTTAAAAAAAGTAGTTACTCTTCCAAAGCCACTAAGACTACAACATTACATCAAAACAGAAAAGTCAAATAATTCACACTATAAGCAAAGATTTGTATTACAGCTGATTTTATGGGGATTTTATGTTTTCATAACACATAAGAAAACATAATTATGTGATCTTTTAAGTTGATATTCCTTAATATTTATATTTAGCAGTAACAAATCCAGAAGGTCTCACAACTCAGTCCTGACATGAACAACTGTTCTACAAACCTCTAAACAAAACACTATGCTTCTCATCCCCAGATACTGAATTACTCTAAAGAAATCAAAATGAAACTATTAGCAAGAGAGTCGCATTCAGATCATTTCTTCCCTCAGTTATTTTTTAACGAGGGTTCTGTAACAGTGATTGTCACATGTGGATCAACAAGTACAGACTGTGTTAAAATTCTACTTACACATTAAAATAATTTTGTGGAAAGGCAGTATGTATAACTGAACGCCTAATTATTAAGCTCAAGTATGCTTTTAATACAGCTTTTTTATTACATAAGAGTATTCTCCAAGGCAGTTGCATTACTTACTGCCACGTACCACCACAACAGCCCTTCCATTCCCCCATCATTCACATCATGCTTCTATCTAGGGATACAGAAAATGTCACACATAGCCCAAAAGGTCAACTTTTAGTATCCACAGTGCATTTATCAAAGTTCAACAGAAGTCTATTATCTGTAAACCCTTTCTGTAATAGCTCGTGTTCTTGTCTGCTGAGCACTCATTTAACAGTTTGCTGAGATTTGTTTCACTTACCTTTGGCACCACCACGTGGTAAGTGTGTGAATTATTCTCTTAAAGAAATAAGAATATTCTAATAATCTAATTACAATTGTCTAACAAGCATACAGAAAACAAGAAAATGATGCGAGCATCAGCATTTAACTTGCAGGTTGAAGGACTGCATGATGGAATGTGATTGATAGTAAAATGCATAAACTGCTGCTCACCAAAACAGCATAAACTAATTTTACAAGAAGCAAACAATACACATGAAATGACATT
This sequence comes from Rhea pennata, assembly GCF_028389875.1. Taxonomy (NCBI): domain Eukaryota; kingdom Metazoa; phylum Chordata; class Aves; order Rheiformes; family Rheidae; genus Rhea; species Rhea pennata. The sequence continues at coordinate 67,260,300 of NC_084664.1, forward strand.
CTAACCTTAAGTTATTTAAATACCTACTCTGAAATAATTCAGCATACCATCACTGCAAAAGTGACACCAAGAGGTTTTAAGCCCAATCATACAGCTGCAGTTAGGTTAGGTTAGGTTAGAATAGATGAGTGAAAACTAAAGGAGAGATGTTAGAAAGACATGAACAAAAAGACGGTAGTAAGAAAATTCAAACATTTGCCACAAGCAGAAAATGAACTAAAGACAAAACAGAATTAAAGTAAAAAGCAGCATGTAACAGTTGAAAAGTTGTTCACTTTTGCCCCTTTTTGTTTTATGGAATTATTATTTTCTGCTCTCCACATTTAGCCATTTTTAAAGAGCATTTCATTCTACTGAAGTGGAAATGAATTCAAGGAAAAGTATTAATGCTAGTATTTTTATGATAGTATTTAAATGCTATCTACTTCATGTAATAGTCATGTTTACCATCATAAGGAACATTTAAAAAAAATCTTAAATTAAAAGCATGTTTTTTTTGGGGGGGGGGAGGGAGACAGGGTGGGTTTTTTTGTTTTTTTTTTTTAGTTCTAGAAGCATTAAGATCTTTAGCATCCTTAAATTTATCAGTCTCCTTAGACTTAAAAAGCAGCAAGGAAACCTTTGCTTTATAAGGCTATTGCCCACAACTAAGTTATTTCTAATATTTCATTTTTAACAGTCCAGGTTATCCTCATTTGCTTTCTGATACAGTATGATCCATTGCTCTAAATTTGGCTCCTTTCATAATCATACTGCCCCTTCATAAGGGTTTTGCAGTGATTTGTTTATATTAATCAGCTTTACAGCAAGAACAAGCACTTAACAGTCCAGTCTCACCACTGAGGTAAAAGGTTACAAATATTCTCAAATTAATTTCTGTTTTGGCTTGAGTTTTAAGTTCAGGCACTTCTAAGCATTGGCAGCAGCAGACAATCCACAGAAGCCTTTGGAAAGTCACTTCAGTATCAGATGTGTGCTTTACAGTCAAGATGTGTCTGGCTCTAGCTTGAAACTATTGCTGTCTACCAAACTGCAGAAATACCTACTACACCCATTTTGCCTCCCGCCCTACAAAAGTATTTCTAAACAGTCATTCCTTGAATAATTTTATTCATTTAAACTCTGCTTCTGGTAATTCTAAAACATATTTTAACTTCTTGATCATTTTTATGGCTTTCTTAGGAGCTTTGTCCAACCTGTCATCATCATCATCATCTCTGATGATGCCCAGTTACCAAAACTAGGCAGAGTATTGCAGTAGTAACTGCACTGGTAGGAAGCAGATTAAAATCCTCTTTCTCCTCATCTTCATTATTCAGCTAGTTATATGTCTAATGATCAAATTACCTTTTAGCCTCTACTACAGTGCCACAGCCAAATATGCAGCTGTTTCTTCCATCATGTTTCTCAGAGTTCATAATAATGTTAATAGTTTCTCAAACCTGTAAGCATGGCCCTACATTCTCAATTTTCAAAATACAAAACTGGACAGTCAAATATAACTACTATTCATTTTACCAAGCCATTAAGTGTTCAATAAGTTTTAAAAAAAGCTGAAGTCTAATGAGACCATGGAACTCATTCTCTGTTTACAGCAAGGAAAAAATAAAGCAGGGCTTCAGATTCATTAGCAGTTCATGCTATTTCCAGAGCTCTTATCTTCCCTTGTCTCTCCTCTGGCAAAAAGCTATTGAAATAAGTGGCATGCAGTTTTAAAATAACCACTTCAAATTGCCATTAGAAATATGTCATTATTGCTTTACAGATAAGAACACAGATGCATGTACATGTGAAGCAACAAAGCCAATTAACCTCAGAGCTAGAATTAGAACCTAATTTATCTTGTGATTGTTCACAGAATTTAGCAACCCATTTTTAATGGAAATTAAAATACATAGCATGAGCTGTATTTCAAAACTGAATAACAGCTAAGATATGCCTTAGCTATAGCTCCAGAAATGGAAGACAAGACACCAAGAGGAAGAAAAACAAAGTGCTCCAAAAGTATTCCAGAGTGGAAGGTGCAGCTCTCAATTAGCCCAGGCAACACACATAATAATTACAGTCAATAGACAAAGCAGTTTTAAATGACCGAGCGGGCCTGGGCCCACACGATACAGGACGCTGCACTTGACCAATTACATCTCCAAATAGGAAGATTCAAGAACATTATAACCATGCAGAAAGACTTAACTAGTGACAGTAAGTTAATTAACTCTGCACATTTCAAAACAAGAAATCTTGAGAAAGTTAAAAGAACTCACATAAAATCTTACTTCTACTGTAGGCTTATTTAATACAAAGTCTCAGGCTATCTAAAGTCATTATTTAATGTACGTACATAGTAATTGTATTACCTGCAAAAGGCACCGGTAATAGTTGCACAATCCAGAAATTTAGCCATATCTGCACAATGACGATGGCCCACACAAGTGTAACAAAGTAAACATCGCTTGTTTTCTTTTTTCTAAGAAAAGCTCCAATCTCGGGCCTTTGCCTGCTCCCAGAGGACGATGAAGAGGAGGAAAAAGAAGTTGAAGCAAGTGCAGGTTGATTACTTTCTGTTGCTTCTAAAATAAACAAAGAAAAAAAAAATAAATGGCAATGGAACAAGTGGGAATTATCACATCAATGTCTTGTGCAGAAGACAATATGCTCCTTAGTGGCAATTTAACCTACTTTTATAGTAATTTCTCTAAAAGATAGAGATAACTTTGACACTAATTTGGACTTTGAAAAAACTAGAACAGGCCTGCGCAAGTTCTCCCACATCATGCAATGCTATGCCAGGGCAGTGTTAATGGGGGAGGAGGAAGAGGAAAGAAGGAAAGATGTTGCAGCCACTTAGAGGCCTCCTCCCACTGCCAGGAAACTAGAAAAGCTAAACAGACTTTATCAAACAATCATAATACTCAGCACACCACAGAGCAGATTTCACCTTCAATGGAAGAACATAAGTCTGAAGTGTTAAAATAGATCTTTGATTTCTCTTCACTTTAAGGGTTCTTAAACGTGCTCAAAGGTCAGGTGAGCAAAGAAACAAAACACAGTTCAAAGAGGATGCTCTCATACGACAAATTTTTTATTGCACCTTTTCTTTTCCTGAACACTCAACTTTACAAACACAACATTCATGCTGTGATCTTAAATTACTTGCTTGTCTAACCTAATTCAGTAACAACAACAAGTGTTAAGTTAGTGGTTGACAAATGCTGTTGTTCTCTCATAGCTTAGAAAAGATGAAGTTCAATTCAAAATTGTGAATTTACGGGTTAAAAGTAAAGGCATCATGGGTTCAGCAAATGGTGGTTTCAAGCAAAAAAATATTATATTCAATACAAAATTCCTGTTTAGACAATTGAGCAGTTTTATTTATTTATTTTTTAGTTTGGAAATCTGCCTAGTATCAGACTAGTATGGACAATACTAGACTCATCTTAAGCCAGCTGGCTGCTAGTAACATCTTTGGTGGAACTTCATAATGTCTACAAAAGAATTACAGGAGGCAACCTGAAAGAAGGAACTCATCAAGCAGCTAAACACAGAAGAAGTTTCAGGTGGAGTGCTGCTTGACAAAATTGTTCATATCTCAAAGCAGGGAAGGATAACCCTATCATACATAACTGTACTTTGGAGAAAAAGATACATGTTATTTTTCACGAGGGAAGATGGAGTTACCTATAGACCAAAGCTTTCCTCTGCCATTAGAAACAAAGTCTGCCTTCAATTAGCCAGAGGAGTACACGGAGGAAGAGGAAAAGGCATTCAGCTTAAGATTTGCTAAAGAAATACAAGATTGAAAGCAGCATGCTGGAAGCTGAGAATTCTTCCCCTACCCAGTTCAACTTACTCAGCTCCTTTCTTGTTACTTTCTTCCCTAAATAAAGATAATAAATATTAGTTTCTGCTGGTTGTGTCAAGTTTATCAAAAGAAAGGAAATGCTAAAAGTCAAAAAAGAAAAAGAAAAAGAATTTGGCACAATAAAGCCTATTCCACATGATGCAAGTTATCTGATCCTTTCTGCCCACAAAGTCTTGGCAAAGTCATTACAAAAGGAAAAGCACATTCCTTCCTTTCAGGATGAAGAATCTGATCGATATATTTCTGCAATGAAGAAAAACTTAAGAATAATATTACTGCTAATTAATTAAGAATAGCACCAATTAAACCCGACTTATTTTCTTACAGTTTCCCTATTTATATAAGCAGGCTGTTCACAGAAAACAAAAAGAAATGGGAAAGAGCTCAGAAAAAAATAAATAAAAAGTTTTTTTAAAAAAGAAAAAATCCAAGACTTGAAGTATTAGGGAATCTCAAGAATAGAAAAGGTTTTTCAGAACGTTGTTCCACGGCAGTTTAAGCCGAACTAAACTGGCACTGCCATGACCCAATATTCTCCCCATGCCAAAGAGGGACTCCTTAGCATCACCACCTGACACTAAGATGACCAGACAACAGTCAAAAAACTAACTCAAGAAATAAAATTAAATACATACAGAAAACCCTCCCACACACACTTTTTGTTGACAAGGTGAGGTCTGTATACCAGGATGCCTCACCAATACACGTGGGGAAGACTGACTACCAGAATCTTGATTTAGAGTAACTTCAGGTCCTGCAAGAAACCATTCAGTGTGCTTCATAATATTGTCTCAGATGAAGCTGGAAAAAACATTTTGCCTTCCAACAAATGAGACAGTAAGACAGTTTTCCCTGAATAGCTAACCCAGTACCTGACAAAGAATTTGGGGATACTTTTAAGATGCTGTTCATAACATATCAAAATCAGAATCTAGAATAACAATCTGAATATAATAAAAAAAAAGCCAATTTTTCCCAGCTATATTGAGACATGTTCTCTTCTTTATACTATCTGTTCTCTATCAAGTCAATTTCTTGCTGTCAGAGTTCAGAATTACTCTTTTCTCTTTCCTTAAGAGAAAAGTAAAGAAACAGTAGCATAGAGAGGAAGGTAAACAATATGTATGCATACAGACAAGGGTGTGAGAACAAACTCTGAAGAGTTACGTGAAAGGATAATTTTATTATTGCAATTAATATTACTAAGAAAGTCTTTCAAAACACCAGGATAAGGGTACCCCTTTTGTGAAAAACCATAACTTTTTGTAATTCTAAGAGAAAAAGATTTTTTTGTCTTCTAAGAAAGCTAGTATACTTTCTTTACCTAGAATAAAGAAATTTGGATTGAGGGAGGAGGGAATGAAGTACAACTATACTTAAGGATTTCAGTATCTATCATACTCAAACCCAATATGACAACTGAATCTTCCCCATGAAGCAGCTAACAAAATACTGCAGTAGTATCTACTTTTTAATGGGAGCATTTATAACTTGCTGCATACTCTGGAAATTCTTGAGACACCAGAAAGAATCACAAGTTAGACAATCTTCACCGAAATCAATAAAAAAGTGCACACACTGAAAACCACTATGCGAATACAAAATAAGGGAAATAAGTCTTCCAAAAAAATTTTTATATATATTTTAATACATATATATACACACACACACACATATATATATAAATAAATATGGCTTCCCCCCTCCCATTTTCCTGATCAACAAATTTAAGTACAAGGAGAACAGTACACAAATGAAGCATTGTTCTGTATTCGATTTAATACAGTATAAGCATTTTCCTTGCTATTGACAATTAACCAACCTTGACAGTTACTGACACATATTTAGAGTTGGTATAAGGAAGACCTCACCCTGAAGTTTATCTACCTGACTGAAGATGTGAGAGCTTCCAAAAATCTTAAAATAGGTGCATCATATTATGAATTCCAAAGCACGATAACAAAAAAACCCAAGAAAAAAACTTTTACCATGATGTCCCACTGTCAAATTTCAGGACATGCTTGTCTTTAGCAAGTCAGACTGATGGGGTCATCGTCATTTCACAACACTAAGTAAAGAATATATCATATAAAGCTGCCTTTTCTGTATTTTAAAAACAAGTATGTTTTTGAATAGTTTACATTGATACTTAAAACTAGGATATGTATTTGAGTAACTCTGTATCTTTCTGATTCATAGAAAAATTGTTGAAGAGATTGTTCTATGTCAACTGTTCCACCTGAAAGCTGAATAACTTTAGATCGACACAGGCTAGCCTTTAGACTTAAGTTATTAATACTATGCACTTAAAGCGTTCTCTCTTGCACAGTCCCTACAGAGGGTAATTTACACATTACAGACAATTTTAACAACATACTGCCTTGTAGTAGACTACTCTTAGATGCTAAGAAGCTCACGTTTTGGACACACACATCCTGTCAAGTTCTATAACCTGTTTGTTTACTTAAAGAAAAAGGATGAAAACAGATCCAGAGATCTTCACAACATTTAATTTTACTAGTGTCCCATTCCATCAAAGGGCTACCTGGACAACAGATGGCAAGGTTCAAGAGCAGAGATGGACTCCTATATGTTCTCCTTGCAGCCCTTTCAAACCATTTCTTAAGGATTTCTTATTTTATTACTTTCTCAATGAAACTCACTACAGGAAAGAATATGAACATGCCACAGCTAAACAGAGAGTAAAGTTTTCTGTCACCGACATCCACAAAGATTATACCAGTCCATCCGTACCTCATCAAGCAACCCAGTTATATCTTACTGCTAAGAAATTAAGGGAAGCGAAGGGAAAATAAAGATAGGGAAAAATGCCCTCATTACCAAAACTAACAACAAAAACACACAAGAAAATACACCCACAAACTTGTAGTCAGGCCTTTTGTATGAAAGGGGTTCTATATTACTGTTCTCTTGCCATTTTTTAAAGCAAATATAACAGGTATGTAAATATAATGTTATTTTGGAAAAGGATGAAGAGACGGAATATTTTGAAATATGTTCTTAATTCCCTCTTATTCCTGCCTTTAAAGCAACTTCAAATGTTTTCTTACAGAGTATTCAGTCACCTGAGGGTTGTGAGGATTGTTTGTTATTTGATTCATCTTCTGTAATTGATATTGCCATGGCAATTGTCGAAGCAGCAATGGAAATCATCTGACCAGGAAGCTCTGTCCCTGTTAAAAAAAAAAAAACAACAAACACGTGCACGTGTATATGAAGAACAGCTAAAGTCTTAAATATTGTATTTGTTGCTTGATATTCACTGAAGCTGTCAAGCAATACAAAATACAGGCACAGATATTGTTAGCTTTTAATATGCATCCTATTTAGTCAATACGATCAAACTGCCCGTAGTGCAACTGATTTTAATATTACGATACAGCTAGAGTCAGGACATAAAAACAGTTAGTGACTCAGCACCTTCCTTGCTAGTAGTGAACTGTCACTGACAAAGTTGTTTCTGTTACTCAGTCTGACTAATCTAAAATATCTGTAACAGATTATCAGTTTTACTAACCAAGACAGTGACAACTTTCAGAAAAAACAATGCAGCAATAAAACTATTAATGGAAAGGAACCCCTGGCAGTTCTTCTTATACAAAAAGGGAAAAAAAAATCCATTTGCATTAGGAGAAAGCTATTTTTCCTCAAAGTCCAAACACAAACCATAATGTTAAGAAACTTACATTCTAATCACAAATGATTGGATATAAGAAACTTGCTGGGTAGATGAAGTAGTCAAAGTTTCTTTCTCATACTCAACATTTTAAGAGCCTACCTGCTCATTTCTTTCAAAATCAGACCCTAATTCTAAATTCTTGGACTTTCTTCATGCTTGAAACTACATATAAGATTCTCTAAAAACTTAAACATACTCTTAAACATATAATCAAAACATTCTAAACTTTGTAGTCAAGAGCCAACTACTTTGCTATGGAGATCAAACAGTTTATTGCAAAGATTCTTCTATAAAAAGCCAAAGATTCATTTCAGCATGCAAAATCCACTTTGGAATAAATATGCTAAGACTTCTAATAGCAAATACTTGCAATCTATATAATAGTAAATTTACAGTAATATAGTTTGGATGACTTCTTCTTACTTTACGAAACTTTAGCCTCCCATAATAATTAAAAAAAAAAAAAAAACAACACAATGACTCATTTCTTACCAGAAGACTCATTTCCACTCTGCTGTTCATGCAACATGCCTACAGTCATCAGAACAACTATAACCAGAAATACAGGAATTCTCCAGGAACCAGCCACAGAAGCTGAAAATACACATTTTTTTTCAAATGAAAATTATGCCATTAATAGTTTTGCTAGATGCAAAATTTAAGAAAGGCACCACTTCAGTCAAGAAACATGTAGGTAAAAACTAACAAGGAACAACTGCTAAAGCAAGTAAGTTTTCTACATTAACAGAAAGGAGGAAGCAGAAAAACAGGTAAATAAGTTCCTCAATGAATAAACTATCTTGTTACTTCAGTGACTTTAAACTACGTTGGCATATCTTAGAGATAGTTTTTAAACAACATGCAAAATTATATTAGGTTCTACACAAAAAAATCAGAAATCAGAAGCATATCAACCCACTTAAAAAAAAATCTAGGTTTAAGGTTAGATCTCTACAGAGTGGCATCAAGCACGGCCTTGTTTATTTTTGGCTTTTCAGCTAGTACTTAAAGCAAATGTGAGCAAAGGTAAAGCCACTATGGGCAGCCTAAAACTTCAGAGAAGTGTCCATATAAGTTTAGAACAATTCTTGCAACCTGCTGCTAAAGCAAAAATAAATCATTAAGTATGCTATAATCCTTAAATCCAATACGTGAGATAAACTTAATACTAAAAGTTAGTACAATCTTACATTTCTACTGACAAATTATATAGATTAGTAGCAAACCTATTTGATACTATTGATATCATCATATTGACATGCTTGTTGACTGCTGATAATTTTTTTTTCTGTACTTCTACTATGAAATACATTTTACAGTTTCAGCCTTAGTTAGCGGCAGGTTCTCAAAAAAGTTCAAAATATTCACAAGCCTAAAAATCTCTCACGTGACCTCAGCCCTTCCCTGCCAACCAGCTGGTGAGAGGTCTGTTACTGCAAGAGTCAAATAAAATTAGTCTACAGAAAGTGCAAACTAGGCAACAGAAGTAGAAAGCAGACAATGTTGTTCAGCTCCTTGCTGCCCTGCCCAATCTGTACTCCAACACTCACATCTTACCAGCTCTATACCAACAACAAATAACTCTGCATAATGAAAAAAAAAAAAAATCCTTGCTGGCCACATTCAGCCAGAATTACTGAGCAGAAAAAAAGAGCTTGCACCTCAACTGAGATGCCATTAAATTATTTTAGAAAAGGAGCAAGAGTATGGCTTTGCTTGCAAGACGACAGAATTGCAGTAGACACATGAGCATTGCTACTCATGAACGTTTAAGGCTGCTACTCACCTAAATGAAAAAGCAACATAATCCAGACAGGGACTGAAACTGCTTTTAAGTAGCGTTCGGTGCTTAGATTCCACTTGAACGAAACCATCAACAGGTAACCAACTACCAAGGTCCATATCTTTAAGAAAAGACACACAGGTAAATACACATACAAACAAGCATGTGCATACATATATATGTATAAGCATACATGCTTACAAAAACCACACACCCCCATGCCATACAGGGGCAAAGTCAGGTTCTAAGTGACTTCTGATGTGTGATTTTACCAAATACTTAAGTGAAAACACTTAAGTAGAAAGATAACCACTTGCTGTGCCAGTAAATGATGCTTTGCTGTGGTCATCTTGTTACTGCTACTTATAACTGCCTCCTTCAGGTCTACTCATCAGAGAGCTTACAATAAGAATTCTAATTAGCAAGCTTTAGGTAACAGATTTGAGCTTGAGTATGCGAAAAGCCACTACCAAGCCAAAGATGTGAAATTAGATAGACACGAAAACCCGTAAAAATATATATATAGAGAGAGAGAGAGACAGACAGACAGACAGTGTTACATTTTTTAAAAAAATCTGATGCTTCAGGCCCAAATCCAAGAAATATTCCCTACCCATAACCAGTTTAGGGCACCTTCTATTGTACATTCATAAATCCTAATGAACTGTAAATGGAACTTTTATTAACAGCATTTGCTGAATCAGACTTCAGTGTAAAAAATAGGAATAGGCTGAAAGAGACAAAGAACAGGCAGTAAAGCTGAACATGCAGAGAGAACATTCACCTCTATTTTTGTACTATGACTCACACTGAAGAGGCAGAATCTCAATGAAAAGCAGTTTGTGTCACTACTGCCATTTACCTAAATGTTCTACAGGAAATTGTACTGAATTCAACAGATAAGCACTGACTGACTCCTGTTAACTTCAGAGATCAGGATTTCACCCCGTATCATAATGCTAATACACAGAGGGCAATCAAAACCCCCCTAGGTGGGAACAAATCTATTCCGTTTTCATGCTACTCTCTTCTATCAAAGCTGATCAATCCAACTTCTCTCTGTTATCCTTCCCTAATTATGTATAAACACAACAGCATAATGCTTACAAATATAAACTCAATGCAAACATCTGAACCTAAAGTGTTAACATCCAAGATTAAACTCAAATAAAATAATTTTGATCTGCAGTGCATGGCAGCACAGGCACAACTTCACAATGCACACTACCGCATAATTTTAACTGCAAGAGATAATTCAGCAGCAAGAAAGGTACTACACTGCTCCCCATCACCATCTTTGTATGACGCCTATTCCACCATCAAGTCAATTTTTCTCTTCACCTTTTAAGTTTAATGATAAATTACAAACAACAAACTGTTAATAGGTCTGGAGTTCAGCAAATGAAACTTCCTGATAAAAAACACGCCAAGAGTAGGAGGTTAATAGAACATAAACCTGTGTTTAAAAGCCAAAATAAACTATGCTCCACTGTTTTTTTCAGTTGAACTAAGTACTGAAGTGCTATGGCTTAAGTATTCAATAATTATTTCTGTTGCAAGTTACAATAATTCAACAATTCTCCCTTCTAAAAGCTTAGCAAAGGACAGGAAGTAAAAGCATTCTTTACTTCTATTGATTAGAGAGAGAAAATAGCTTATTTCAAAATAAGTGAGTCATCTTGTTTCATAAACCAAACCAAAACAACACTCAAGCCCTGTAAGCAAGCTACATATTCAATCAACTGGTGTAAAAGGTTTGACTTCAATGATACCGTGGATTAGTCAATTCATCATCAGTTAATGCTATGGTCAAGCACTTATGACATCTCGAGTAGCACTTCCTTATATTGCAAGAAATACTCTATATGAGAACTAAGCTAGACTACTTCTCTAACTCAAGTAGCCTGCTTCCAGCAATTCACAGCTGAAAACCAACAAAGCAAATTACTTAGACTGACATGGATTTGGATTTTATCCCATACTAACTTGGCAACAGCCTACTCTATTTTAAACATGTCCTATATGACATTTCCCACTATTTTGCTGAATGGTTTCCAAAGCTTTCAGATACAAGTGAGTGAGAACGGTCTATTTACTATAAACAAGTCATAACCATTACAATCTATACTACTATACTCGAAATTACATGACCTTCTCAGCAACATACATAATGGAAATAAAAGATACTACCTACTTTTATTAGCATTAAAATACTGTAATTACTGCACTAAGCCTACAACGGAGGCAAATGCCATGTTAAAGCAAGATGCCAATGAATTTGATATATACAATATACAGCTAACTAGGTGACTAATACACATACTTCAGACACTGCAGCACACACATTTGCTACCATAACTGCTTATTTCTCAGCTGCATATACGTAATTTTTACCATCTACTCTAAGGCTTTTAAATAACTCTATCTCATTTAAACTTCAGGGGCATGCACTACCCCCCCCACATCAGAATTTTAGGTACCTAACTGGATGATTTAAATCTTCCCTTCCTTGCTTATCTTCATTGTCTGACCAAATGGCAAAGACCTCATTTCTCAAAACTGCTTTGCACTTTTGTAGCCCCTCCACTAACGAACAAAATGTTTTTCTTTAGATATAAAAGTAGTAACAGAAAATGTCTTTTTCCCCTGAATAAATAGCTGTAACATTGCAGTGCAACTTACTGGATTTCATCATCCACTTTTGGGTTACAGTGATCATTCCAAAGATCAGATCTGGAGACGTCTATGCAAGTTTAACAGACTTCAGTTCTCTTTAAATTGCCTCTTGCCAACTGAAGGCAAAATCATACCATTCAGTTCAAGCACCTGCTTCAGGGTTTTGAATTTTTTTTATACTTTAGAATATCACGTTTATTACTAGTTCTATGTGCTGAAAAGTCTAGGATTTAGCCAGCATAATCGTTTTTTCTGATGTTACTCAAAAATCATTTTCTATTCCACTAAAATCTGGGAGCATTCTAAAATCTGAGAAACACTAAGCTTTGGCATCACCTTTCAATGAGAAGGGATTTTTCTCTTGCTGCTAACTCTTGACAGTATTTATATTGATCTACATTAAGAACTCTTAACTTAAAACTCTTCCAGTCACATAGTTCACCTACTTCGCTCTTTTCCTAACAGCAAGTCAACCTAAGGGAAGGTGGGGGTGTTTAAACTCAAGCTGAACAAATTCAGGGCAACCAAAGCATACACCAGAAGCAAGATAAGAACAGCCCCTTCATTGGCAACAAAGCTGCTAGATCAGCTCATCTATCTTTGAAACCTCGCTCCCAAAATTCAGCATCCAACAGTTTGCAAATTTCTTTCTTTTGCATATAAACCACCTTATGGTGAACACAGCAGTGAAGACTGACTGGAATTAAAAAAAAAGAGACACTTATTTTAATACACACTCTGCCAGCTGTCCAGGAGTTTCCAATTTTTAGCAAGCCAAGACCTACCAAAGAGTATGACTGAATTCCTCTTTTATTTTCTTGTTGTAGCTCTACCCTCTCCCTCTTTGCCATTTTAGTGTTGCTTTTTTTCTAGGTTACTTGTCCTCTTGGACTCTGGATCCAATTTGAAAGGTTTTATACTTTCCAGTTTGCTTAAGGCTCTGAAAAAACAAAAAAAATCCTACTTATCTCACCACTTCTCTTTAACATTTTAAAATAAAGTTTTCATTTGCAAATGTAGATTTTTTTTTTTTTAATAGGAAAACCTTTCAAAGGTATCATTCATGTAACACTGCTCCTGTGTGGCCTTACTCTGACAACAGACACATGAACTTTAATAACTGGGTTTCCTATCTTGTGATTCCCTCTCTGTTGCTTTCATCAAACAGCTTTAGATAACAGAAAAGGATAAGTAAAGGAAAGGTTCCTTCATCTTTCCCAGATCTCCTATTTGGCCTCCTACTGCAGAAATTCATTTCTTCTACTAACAATACTATTAAAAAAAAAAGAATAAATATCTTTGCCATACAATACAGATGAGAACAGGACAACTAGCTAATTAATTAACAATTAATGTGCATCAAAAAAAAAAAAAAAGAATCAGACTACAGATCAGAGGATGCGCGCACTTCCAAGCACGTTGTCTCACGTACAGAAATACCTAGGCTCCATATAGATCCCTATAAAAAGGGATTTTTACTATTTTAGTATTCCACAGTCCCAGGCAGTAACTCCACACATACAGCAGTCCTCTCATCCACACTCACTCCACACTTGTTTCACAGATTTTTGAAGCACTGCTGCAGTGATCAAAGTTGCAAGAGATCTTCTGAGAGTAGATCATTATTTCTGCATCTTCCTCCCCGGTGCCAACCGAGGCTACCAAAAGAACGAACCTGCTGCAAAATCTGAGCAGAGCAGTGCTTGACTTAAAAACTGAAGCTACACAAGATACTAAATCTGTCCCTAAAAGCCACGCTGCATTTGCCATTACAAATATCACAGCATTTTTTTCATCTGTCTTGCTCATCTGAAAATGGGTTTCAAAACAAGAAAGAAGATAATAAGGCAAGTGAGGAATAATGAAAACACCAGTTTGACTTCATTTTCCAGAATCAAAACTAATTCCATATGGCTTTACTGTATATTCCATAGTACATGACAGGCAGTATCTCACAGCATGTGGGGTTAGGCAGAATGAAGAATGTGTAATTATCTTTCATTTAATATGGAAATAATCCTCACCAAACAGATGCAAGGAGAAAAAAAAACCATACACACACACAGATAGTGCTGTGCCCCATATCTGAGCAAATTTAAACAACCCCTCTTACTCAGCACTAAAAAGATATTTACTGAAGCTGGTAAATGACATCCTGAACTTTTTCCTGAGTGCAAAAAGCAGGAGAACATCTGACTAACTGGCCTGTTTGTTGTCAAAGGAATAAAACAGCCTACAAGTTTGGTTCCTTCTAGATCTCCTAGTTGAGAGGTATTTATAATTAGATGTTCCAGGTTCACCTACAACTACTAAACCAAATAAAATAGAAGCCTGGCATCCAGTCTGGTATTCAGTTCCAAATTACGAACTTATGATTATAATCTTGGGGTGACGAAACTGACCATCAAAACAAACACTATTACAGAGCAGTTAAAATCATTTTCAATGTATACTGCAACATTTTCTATGCTGTGAATTTAGGATAATCCATTAGGTAAATTATCCTGATACTTGCAGATATGGATATTGAAAATGCTTCTCTTGTAGTTCACTTGTGCTGCCTTAATATGCAAGTTACTTGTGAGAATTTCCATTAATAAAAAACTGTTCAAAAAAAATCAAGCTTTTCAAGATTCACTTGTGTAAAGAGATTTTTCAGAGAGTATCAACCTGCTACATCTTCTCCCTGAAGGCAGAGCATCACTATCATGACAAGCTTCACGATATCACTTTCACAAGTGGTGGCTCCTTTAACATCAGCAGCTCCATGTAGAAGCATAGTTAAAATTCTGCCGGACAGTTCCACACTGATCATTCTTTTCAGAGGTGGTGATAAAATAAATAACTTTTTTTTCAAATAATATAAGTAAATGCCAATAAATAAGTATCATCATGTAGTAAATACCACTAGGCTAAAGGCAAGCATCAGCTTAGTGCCTGAGGCTGCAGTTTATGCATTCAAAACTAAAGAAGCCTACCTGCCCTTTCAAAAAGCATACCTAATAGCAGGTTCACTCTAAATCAAGGATAAGTGTGAAAGGGAAAAAACAAAGGTGGAAAGAAAACACCAGGATCATATCCCAGTCATCTTCTGCCCATCCCCCTTTCTCTCTTTCAATAGACTCCATGAAGTCTCTATAAAGTTGATCTCCACCAAGTTGTGACAATAAAACAAAGACTGTTGTTTTGAAAAGATGTGTTTGTAAACAGTACCTGTGATGTGTAAGCCATAGTACCCATATTAAAAGTATTATTACAAGCAGCAGAAAGACTAAGTTAAAATGAAGGGTGGGAGGAATCCCTTCTTATGCTTATTTCCTCAATTAAAATTCTCCCTGTGCACTCTTCTTCTGTATCCTGCTCTGAGAATTATTGCTGCTGTATTCGGTAAATAAGGCTTGCACTACTAACAGTCCATGCACACTAGCTAAAAGAATCAAGAAGGGAGTTTTGATGCAAGTCAGATGAAAAAGAAAAAAAAAGCAAAGGCAGAGATAGAGTTTTCTTTGTTTTATACTGGACAGATCTTAGAAATCTGCACATCTGCTCTACAAAACAGAGCAAGGAGAAAAAGCTATCTGAAATGCTGGAAAGTAAAAAGAAATTATATGTAACTCAATCAGAACTGCATTTTTTTCCTTTACAGTTACTCTAACATTATAGTCAAACTTAAATCCTTTCCTTTGCTAGGACAGCTTTTGTCCCTCTACATGAATTGACGAAAGGTAGATGCTTTTTATGACTCCAAAGGTAACAAGTTCAATAGTGCTATGACAGCCAAGCTTTCCTGAATACCCGAAATCCAAAATACATTTTCAGAGAAGAGTATCTGAGATTTTCAGTCTGCAAGGGTTACTTTAGGAACTGCTGGATCTAATGCTAGGACAAAGTTTTCCTTCATGAAGGTCACAGAATCATAGATTCATAGAATCAGTAAGGTTGGAAGGGACCTCTGGAGATCATCTAGTCCAACCTCCCCACTCAGCAGGGTCACCTAGAGCATGTTAGACAGGGTTGCATCCAGGTGGGCTTTGAAGATCTCCAGAGAAGGGGACTCCACAACCTCTCTGGGCAACCTGGTCCAGTGCTCCACCACTCTCACAGGGAAGAAATTCCCCCTCACGGTCAGGCAGAACTTCCTGTGCTTCAATTTCTGCCCATTGCCTCTTGCACTGTCACACGGGACAACTGAAAAGAGTTTGTACCCATCCCCCTGACACCTTCCCTTCAAATACTTGTAGACATTGATAAGATCCCCCCTCAGTCTTCTCTTCCCCAGGCTAAACAGGCCCAGCTCTCACAGCTGTTCCTCATACGGCAGATGCTCCAACCCTCTGATCATCTTTGTAGCCCCCTAAAATGGACTTTCTCCAGTGGCTCCAGGTCTCTCTTGTACTGGGGAGACCAGAACTGGACACAGCCCTCGAGATGAGGCCTCCCCAGGGCAGAGTAGAGGGGCAGGATCACCTCCTTCCACCTGCTGGCAACACTCTTCCTAAGGCACCCCAGGAGACCATTGGCCTTCCTGGCCACAAGGGCACATCGCTGGCTCATGGTCAATCTGTCATCCACCAGCACTCCCAGGTCCTTCTCAGCAGAACTGCTCTCCAGAAAGTCAGCACCCAGCTTGTACTGGTGCCTGGGGTTATTTCTCCCTAGGTGCAGGACCGTGCACTTGCCCTTGTTGAAGCTCAGGAGGTTCCTCTCCGCCCAGCTCTCCAGCCTGGCCAGGTCTCTCTGAAAGGCAGCACAGCCCTCAGGTGTGTCAGCCACTCCTCCCAGCTTGGTATCATCAGCAAACTTGCTGAGGAGGCACTCTGTCCCTTTGTCCAGGTCATCGATGAAGAAGTTGAAGACCATGGGACCCAGTACTGAGCCCTGGGAGATGCCACTACCCACAGGCCTCCAACTAGACTCCACACCACTGGTGACGACCCTCTGAGCTCGGCCTTTCAGCCAGTTCTCAATCCACCTCACCATCCACTCATCTAACCCACGCTTCCTGAGCTTGCCTAGGAGGATGTTATGGGAGACAGTGTCAAAGGCCTTGCTGAAGTCAAGGTACCCAACGTTCACTGCTCTCCCCTCATCTACCCAGCCACTCATTCCAACACAGAAGGCTATCAGATTGGTTAAGCAGGATTTCCCCTGGGTGAATCCATGCTGGCTACTCCTGATCACATTCTTTTCCTCCATATGCTTGGAGATGACATCCAGAATGAGCTGTTCCATCACCTTTCCAGGAAGGGAGGTGAGGCTGACCGGCCTATAGTTGTCTGGGTCCTTCTCCTTGCCCTTCTTGAAGACTGGCGTGACATTGGCTTTCTTCCAGTCCTCAGGCACCTCTCCAGTTCTCCAGGACCTTTCCAAGACGACAGAGAGCGGCTTGGCAACAACATCCGCCAACTCCCTCAGTATCTGTGGGTGCATCCCATCCGGGCCCATGGATTTGTGGATGTCTAGCCTGCCCAGAACATCTCTATTCCTATCCTCCTCAACCAAAGGAAAGTCTTCCCTTCTTTGGACTTTCTCCCTCACATCCAGGCTGCAGGATTCTTGAGGGCTGCTCTCAGCAGTGAAGACTGAAGCAAAGAAGGCATTCAGTAATTCTGCCTTCTCTGTATCCCCTGTCACCAGGGCCCCTGCCCTGTTCAGTAGGAGGCCCACATTTTCCCTAGTCCTCCTCTTGCTGCTGGTGTATTTGAAGAAGCTGAAGGTCTTCAATAGCTTCCCTGACAAGAGAGCAGACAGTGGACTGCGAAGACATCCAACATCTGCTTTGACAATATTTCGATGTAAGGCTCATGGCAAAAAGTATTCCCAATTTTTTCTGGCATTCTAGTGAGGAAAGGATTAATTAAGTCCTTTAGTTGCTTGTTAACCATTACAACAGAATGAGTCACACCTAGTAGAGTCAGAGATACAGTCAGGCATACAGTTTCACAGAACCCTATAATTCCACATTGAGGGAAGAAGTTGGGGGGGGGGAAGAATTTTTACACAGACACACACACACACACGCGTACACAATTCTAACCATGATCAATAAGTTCTGACATACTCTTATATTGGAGAAAGGTTTTGACAGTTTCATAATCAAGGTGACAGTAGAGAGTTCTATCAGTTATGGTCATATCACATTTAACTTACTGATAAGATGAACTTCAGACAATATAAAAGAGCTGTTTAATTCATTTCATCTGCTGGGATCTACAAAAAAAAAGTTCTAAATAATTCTAAACCTGTGACCCCTGCTGACAAAAGAATTACCGCCAATAGCTGGCATTTCCTGTATATTACTTTAACTGTAAAATGTCAGACCAAAGTACTTTGAACTGCTGCTGCAAAGCAGAAGAATTTCTTTTATGTTAGGCACAGATGGATATAAGCATACTTCAAACACCTAGGAAGACAAGGCAATCCATAGATTAGTCTTTAGAAGGTATGCAAGAGTAACTATACTAAAATTGTTATAGCATATAAATGTGAAAGGGCATTTTTAGTCTCCTATTGCACAAATACCCTTTTTTCAGGAGGAGATAAACATCTCCCTTCCCTACTGTACCTATACAGTACATCTCCTCTACAGAAGAGGAGCAACCCATAAGGAAGGTTGGAGTCAGGGCAAGAAATTTTTAATGAGCTCCTATCTTTAAGGCCCAGCAGTCTACTATGATTCTTGAGCAAGCCTCCTCAAATAAGATGCAAGAACTGCAAAGCAGGAAGAGGAGGGGGAGAAGAGGGAAGGAGAGGGTGGGAACAGGATGCTTGTAGACTAGCATAAAAACATGGATTTGCTCTTCCAGTGTAGGATTTTGCAATTCTCTCTCAAATGGGCTTATCATCAAGGTATCTAGGATTCCTAATTCAAATTCCAGGTGTGACTTAAAAGTCACAGAGAGGAATGTAGCAATGTCTGAACCTCTACTCATCAGCACTGCGAACAGCTTTCCCAGATGCGAGGACAATGACACCAGCATGCCCATGCAGTTTTCTAAATCAGCATCATATGCCATTGCTGCACTTGCAGAACATTTTGTTCACACTTACACTGGAACCGAAGTTGAGAACTATTCATATGGTATCTACTGAAGCTATGATATCAAGACATTTTCAGACATCACCAAACTGGTACCGAAAAGCTCTACTGGCAACAGTAGTGGATCTTAGTTAAATTCTAACAGCTAGCCATCTCTGACTTCCTTAATGCAGCAGAGGTAATCAGAAAGGGAGAAGATAGATGTGTGCCATCCTTCATTCTGCAAGCAGTAGTGGTATTGAGGTGGCACAATTACAAAGACCAAACAACTCACAAGTTCCCAGTAAAAACAAACACATCTTAAACCTTTGAAGTTTAAGAGAATCGTGGGTGGCTGAAGCACTCACATCCATAGTTCACAGGATCAAAATTACTATAAACAACTCTTCTGTGCTAGTCAGATGCTGCCCTTACACTTTTTACAAGGCATGTTGCAAGAGACTTCGCTTGTTTCTTGTGTCTTTAATGAATGTTTTACATGTCACACTTGTGGCAAGGAAGTACTCTTTTCCCGTACACAATAGGTACCTACTTATTGTGTTTATGTAAATTTATTCTAGATCAAAATATTTCAAAATTAGAAATCTAGGACTGGCTTACAGCCTACTAAAAGAAACAAGCAAAAGTTACATTAATTTCATTTCTTGCACTATTACATAAAGCACTTACATGCTAAAATAGTTCTTATTTTCATGCAAGATATATTCAGAAGGAACTGGGGAAAATTCAGATGCCAGGAAAGGACAGTACAATGACGTAAACAGATCTGTAACATCCAAAATTCTTGCGCAGATGATAACAGCAAACTGTACACATGCACAGTCCCTGCAATATTACATGGAAATTAAATGGCTTAAAAATGCTTAACTGAAGTTAAAGCAGATGCTATTAACTGATACAATTCAAAGGTTCTCAGTAGGATAGGTAGAATTAAGTTACCCTACTTTAAGGATAAGCAGCCTAAAAACAGGTCTAAAATAATACAAATCAAGTAACAGCAAGGTTCAAGAAAACCTGGAACAGGGAAACACTGCAAAACTTACAGATGTTGCTAGGGTGAGGGAGGTTATTTACAAGGAGAAGCCCCCACAGTTTCCTCCTCATATAGTGCCCAGTAGGCAGCCTGATAGA
Organism: Rhea pennata; assembly: GCF_028389875.1. NCBI lineage: Eukaryota > Metazoa > Chordata > Aves > Rheiformes > Rheidae > Rhea > Rhea pennata. The sequence goes on from NC_084664.1 coordinate 67,280,491, forward strand.
AGATTACTGCAACAAGCTTGCTTAAGCAAAATCTACGATTAGCTATATTGATAAAAACACTTTTTTATTTTTTCCAAAGAACTCAAGTCAGAAGAGATCTGGAAACTTACTATCTTTTGTCAAGTTCAACATCTCCAATAGACACCCAGTCTTTACCAGAAATACTACAAAATGAAGTATCAGGGCCCTGCTAAACAAAATTGCACCAAGCATGCATAAACATCAGGTAGCATATTACAGACATATTTGTGAGGTTAAAACAGTGCAATTTCCTTTAATACCTTTATATCTACAAGGTACAAGTATAACTGAACCAGTAAAGTTTGAACAAAGGCCTTAGCCAAGCTGGTTTTTGTAGTAATACAGTTGATCTGGCAAAAACTTAGGTCAATCCGAAGGAAAGTCTTAAGCTTATCAGGTAAATTGCATGGCAACTAATCAAAACTTACAATGGGTAGTAAGTCATGCTTCTGTTCTTTCATCACTTCGCTGGAGGTAAAAGGAAGAACCTTTCCCCATACTTCTTCATTAAAAAAAGAGAGAGAAAGTGACCATCTCAGTCACTCGGTCCCAGATTATACTTCTGGGAACAAAACAGACCAGAAAAACATCTTCCCTGACATTCTCTAGTATATGCCAAGACTTAAGAGTAGAAAGCCAAGAAAATTTCTTCTAGTTTTCACCTTCAGGGCTTTCTGTAGAAAGTTTGTCTAGTCCATCCTAGACATACTAGAAACATCTAAAAATATTGTTCATCAATACCTTTAGAAGAACTATTACCTTTTCATTTCTGGTACAAAATTTCAAAGTAGTATTTGAGATATCAGTATAACCTAGCTCCACAAAAGGAATAAAACTAGGATTCAAAGAGCATGTGTAACTTCAAAACCAAAAGTCAAGATAAGCTTGTAAGAGTATATCTTTTCTTGACAGTTTGTTTGCCCATATAATGTTTTTAAAGTAGCTCTTTACTTTAAACTGCACTTATATTCCCATTAACCCAACTGCATACATTATTTTTCAGTCAAGTAGGGTTTTTTTAAGCCAGAGCAGCCTAGCTTAAAAAGCTGGCTAAAAAACCAAAAGTCTTTGACACTAAGGAATCTGAGCATGCCAATTTTTTTTTTAAGTACAACTTCACTGATCTGTGTTTTCAGGTATCCATTTACTTCAGATACATAATATTGTTCTTATTTACGATTCAACATTTAGAAGTAACAAAACGAAAAAGGTGCTGTATTGAGTTCTGCCAGGGATTTTAAACTAGACAAGCTACCAAAGGGAACCAACCTCTCAGAATCTTTATTAGAAGTAATATAGAGAAATTAAGTAAACAGCTTTTTAACTGTTGAAATCGAATTTGCAAGGTTTCCAGCTTAAAAAAAAAAAAAAAAAAAAAAGTTATTTTAAAAAAGTCAGAGAAATAAGCCTTAAGATGCCTTTCCCCTAAGTCACTTGCTGAGCTGAACTGCACACGCCTCTCAGCTCGAGTCAGCGTCTGCCCAAGACTTCGCCTGAATTACCCTTAACAGCATCTCATAACTTGAGCATGACTAAAACACAGGCATGAAAAGGCAGAGAGAAGAAAACGTATCTGCGTCTGCTGCACGCACTTTGATCACAGGACACTTCCCTGTACTGTCGGTTACAACTCAAAGAGTTTGTTAAAGCTACTTTAGGCGGGGCAAGCTGGGCTTCCTCCACCCAGCCGCGACCCCACGGCAGCGTGGGCAACTACGCACTTTGCTCCGGCATCCCCGAGGCGCTGCCTCCTCCCCGAGCAGCACCGGGCGCCCCACGCACACGCTTTCACCGCAGTCACCGGGCCCGTCAGCAGGGAGAAGGAAAAAAAGAAGAAAAAAAGAAAAGAAAAAGAAAACCAAACAAACGGAACTACGGCGATTTCAAACACGCGCGCTGCGGTTTTAAAGCTCCGCAGGACGGGGCGAACCCCGCCGCAACAAGTGAGATGGCGCCCAGGCCGTAACGGCCGCCCGTAACGGCCGCTCCCCGCCAGGCAGGGCGCCCCGGGCCGCCACCCGAGGCCAGCGAGCAGGGCGGGGGCAGCTCTCGCCCAGCGCCGCCGCCGCGCTGTGCCGCGGCCCCGCCGGCCGCCCCTTGCCGCCCGCGGCGGGCACTCACCCACTGGCTGCTGAAGTAGTCCAGCCCCTGGCAGATGAGGCGGGCGGCCTGGGCCAGCAGCACCTGCACGCCCAGGGAGCTGCCCAGGCAGTAGAGCCCGTAGAGCAGAGGCCCCCCGGCGCCCAGCAGCAGCAGCAGCCGCCGCCGCCGCAGCACCTGCTCGCCCAGCGCCTCCACGCCGTAGTTGGCGAAGCAGATGGGCAGCAGCAGGGCGGCCAGCAGGACGGGCGTGCGGGAGCGGTGCAGGCGGCCGAGCCAGCGGCGGCCCAGCGCCGTCAGCGAGCTCTTGAAGGGGTGCAGGAAGGTGCCGCAGAGCACGGCCCAGAGCAGCGGCCGCAGGAAGGCCTCCAGGATGAAGTAGACCAGGACGGCGGCGCCGCAGCACAGCCCCGCGAACAGCAGCGCCCCGGTGTTGTAGAAGGCCTGCTTGATGGGCTTCTCCAGCCGCGGCAGCGAGACCCCCGCCGGGCCGCCCAGCGCCAGCCGCGGCACAGCCGCCGCCGCGCCCTCCTCCGCCGTGCTGGGGGCGCCGCCCGGCCGCTGCCTCTGCGCCGGCGAGCTCGAAGGGGCTGGGGCCGGGGCGGCGGCGGGCTCCGCGCTGTCAGCCATGGCGTCCGCCCCCTCCCGCGCAGCGCCGGGCACAGCCGCGGCTCGGGGCGAGGCGCGGGGCGGGCGCCACAGCTGGCGAGGGTGCGCAGAGGCGGCGGAGCGGCCGGGGGCTGTAGTGCCTCCGCGCGGCTCGCGGCGCGGGCGCGCTCCTGCCCGGCGCGGAGGGTGCTGGGAAATGTGGTTTCTCCTGCAGAGAGCCCGCGGCCGCGCGCCTCGCCCCGTCCCCGGAGGCCCCGCCCCCCGGAGGCCCCGCCCCGCCCCCCGGAGGCCCCGCCCCCTGGAGGCCCCGCCCCCCGGAGGCCCCGCCCCTTCCCGCCGCCGCTTTGGTCTCTGGAGGCAGAAAGTGCTCGGAAATGTCGCGCTGTCATGGCAAGACTGGTTAGACCAGCAGAGGAATTCTGTCTTGCCCGAACTCGCTCTGGCATCGAATTATTTCACAGGGAAGCAGCTGCACTTCTTTTACTGTGAGTTAGGCCCACTGAAAAAGTTTTTCTTTTTTTAGGACTTGACACTTGCGACGTTTTGTTGCATCAAAAGGTTTTGTACATAATTTAGGAGAGCTGGTTTTCCTCTGTCTGCTGTCAGACCTCTGTGTCCATGCACAGAGATGACGGGTGAGCTAAAAGCCTTCGTCCGTACACTTGCACTGAGCAAGGTTTGCTAGGGCAAAATTCATGCTTAGAGAGGCCCCTCTCGGCTCACGCAGCGCCTTGTCTTCCTTTGCTCAACAGCTCATACACACATTTGACAAAGTACTTTAATTTCATGCAGTAGAGGCATTTATAGACCTACAGGGACTGTTTGATCCCCAACGGCGATGCGTCTTTACAAGCAGTTGTCCACATCAGAGGCTGTATTGCACTGTAAAATGATACTCTCTCACTCACTGCTCTTTGATCAAATATAACTGCCTCTTGGCAAGGTGCTGTAATAGGTAACAAAACATGCTTTACTGTCTGGATATTTTCAGTTCATTCAGACTGGAGGAAGCATGCCAAAAAACAAGAGTCTGTCTTCGTTTATTATAATATATGTATAGCATTAAATAGCAATGAGAAAATGAGTATTGATAATCCTTGGTGCCCTCTTAAATAGAGTGTGGTATAAAACATAAACGAGATATTAAGAAAACAGAGATGAGCTCGTACCTGTCTGCCATTGCATTGGCACCCATGATTTTGTGTGCTGAACTGAAGTTTGTAGCTTTCCAAAATGCTACCTCTAGTTCCTACTCACTTGATGTGCAGTCAGCACAGGTGAAAATTCCAGGCTGTCTTAAATTTGATACCAAAATACTAGCCGTTAAGATAGCCAAAAAGCCGAGTACACAAGCAACTCTGATCACAGCAAGTTAATCATGGTTTATCCCCAACATAACCAAATGAAACTGTGAAATAGCTTGGTAGTAAAGCCACCAGGTGTCAGCAGTGGCCTGCATGTTTGGAAAACCTTTTGACCTGTTTGAGAGACTTCTTTTTTTTAAAAAAAAAAAAAAAATGTATTACTGAATTTTTGTGAACAGAATCATGGAATCAGTAAGGTTGGAAGGGACCCCTGGAGGTCATCTAGTCCAACCTCCCAAAGATTTCCTGGTGCTGGTTCTACTAAGGCTTGAATCCCGGACCTTGAGCGTGTAAAGCAGGTGCAATAACCACTACACCTCTCCCACATCCTACTTCATTAATTCACCTCAGTTTAATGGAAAAGCAATATCCTCCTAGGATGAATAAAAAATACTCAATGTAAACTACTATTTTTTTTCTTCTGTTAATTGTGCTGTAATATTGAAGCTTAAGTTCATCAGTAAAATATAAATTTTGTATCTTTGTCATCAGTATACACCTTCATATTTTGGGCTGAAATGTATGGTTTTTTTAATGCAGATCAATCAGATCAACTTTTAAGATGAGATGAGTCCAAATGAAATATTATTTACAGAATAGTAGGGAAAAAAGAAAACAAAATCCAGGCCTCAGGAATGCTGGCTCAGAGACGTTATACTTAGCGACTGTAGCAATGACTGGTTCGAGATGAGCTAGCCAGCCATACGGACTGTGCCATTCTGATCTCAAGAGCAATGCGACTGGCCTCACTCCAGAAAACAACCTTGTTTGAGGTCTCAGTTAAACTAGATGATATTATTGGTAGTGTAGTACCTGAATGATTCATGGAGAAGTCTATGAGTCTTGTTCAGCTAACAAGGCATATGAATTGCATGGTAATAAGACACAGCAGGCAGTAGCAGCAACACAAAGATGTTCATTCGGAGAAACTGTGTGCAAAACCCAGCACCAATAAAGCTCTGGGATGGACAAGTGGACACGACAAATCCAGAGCGCTTGGTATCTACCTGACAGGGTTGGCCCACGTGGTAATTGTGTTCACAGAGCAAGAGAAAGTTGCACAAACAAGGATCTGAATAACAGAATATTTTGGCCTTGGCAGGTTTTGTTTTGACAATCCACCAAGCACTATATGGAACAACACAAGTAGAGTGCAAGACCCTGGACTGATCATGATCACTTGGATAGCACAGAAAAAGGAAAATTCATGGGACCCACCCTCTCTTGCACTGCAGTCTGCAACTGCAGGCTAGTGATAACTGAAAAATAACAACCAGGACACAAAGTAAAGCAATACATCTTATGGTGCCTTGTGCCACTTCCCCTTCTCTGTCCTGCTCAAACCTGAGAATCCTTAATTTCATCTTCCTTTTATCTGTGCAGAAGCCCATTCTCACTGCTTCAGCAGCTGCTCTGCCTTGCTGAACAATGAAGCAATGGTGATGGTAGATAAAGGACAGATAAGTTTGAAATTTGGTATCCTGATCATAGCTGTATCAAATATATTATAAAACCATCATGTAAAGGTCACCACAGAACCTCTACCTTCTAATACGTGTTATGAGTTAACTAATTGTTAAAAATACAGATATTTTTATTTATGTACATCTTCACTGTAATTCTCATGGTGAAAACAAGAAAACAAAATGTAGATCCACACATCTGTAAAGACCTCCACGCATTTTAATTTGATATTGTGACCAATTTTACTGACTTAAATGGAATTACTCAGAGTAATAAGTTCAACCTCATGGCATAAGAAGGAATTATTAACACAACATAAGACAGCGGCAGAGACTTCCTTAGCCTCCCAGAGACTGATTTTTTTTCCTTTTATAAATGCCATACGACATATTTTCTTAGGCTAAAAAGGTGTTTATTTTAACAGGTTTATAAATATTAGTGTATGTCACTGTCAAATAGCTAACCAGGCTCACTTGAACATCAACAACATTTCGTATAAAACAGATGTTACAAAAGCGATATTTTAGGGCATGCATTGGTTGTAAAATAGTACTGTAAGTAACAATGACTTCATTATGTATTCATTCAGTGTTATTTTTCTGAAAAGGCTAATGCATAAATACAAGTTTGATGATAACTTCTGGATTACGAAACCCCAGTTCTGTTCTCCTACTCAACCAAATTCTCAATGTATTTGAACGGACGCTAGGTAGAGTGTACAGAATTGAGACCAGCATAAAGAATGCAGAACACAACACTGTAGTTACAAGTTGCTTATCCAGATATATTGACTGGAATTTACTTCTGAGAACACTGAACAAAATTAAAAGGTAGAGCTGGCATTTTAGATTCAATCATTACAATTCATGTAATACAAAACAAAGTAGCAAGAGTTAGTGTAGTTATGACAGTCTGCTTACGTGTAAAGCAGTTAAAACAAACCAGACCTCAGGATATATTAATCAGAAATACCAAAACATACCAGACATCTATCTAAAACTAAGCAGAACTCATGATCTTTCAAATATGGTAACAAAAAATATTTCCTTCAGTGAAAGTTGGGGACATCACAGGCAAATATTGTGGTCCCACTGGTTATTTTTTCTCATAAAGAAACAGATTCAAATTTCATCTTTGATCTGAATGCTACTTCCAGCTTCCTAAGCAATAAGCTTTTCTCTTCCTCAACTTAAATGTGGCATCTGTGCTTCCTCTCTCATTATCCTAATACTGTCTATGACAGTAATTCCGTGATTGCCTGAACCTTTTTCTCTCTTGTTTGGAAAGAAATGAAAGTAATACTTTAAAAGGCAAGCATGAGGCTAATTTTTGTACTGAAGAAGGTGACAGAAGTTAGTATATAAAAACCGCAAATATAACATCTTAACAGGTGACATGACATACTGCTATATATTCTTCTGGACAAGTTTGTCCAAAAAATTAGGTAGGGCTTAAGGAACACATATGACTCAGCGTTTTGTCTTCTTGTGATCTCCAAAGCATAGCCTGCTTTTTTATTTCTAAACTGTCTTGTACAATTCCCATGTTTAAACACACACTGATAACTCTAGCAAAATTGTTTTGCCTAAATATTATTTCTAGAAAGAATATTTTTCATTAACGTAAACTTTGCAAAGCACTGCTGTGAAAAAAAAGCATATTTTTATTCTTTTGCACAGAGTCTAAGCGAACTGTTCCTTTATTTAGTCTTCTACTTATGAAATTGAACTGAATGATATCAAGCTCTGTGAAACTAAATTAGGCAATACTTTGCAATCACTAGTTGCCAGAAATGCTTGCTGCCGTAAGTAGGCTTTAAAGCTATGCAATATTTGAAACTGCTTGGCACTCTCAAAAAATGCGTTTACATCTTCAGAAATGTAAACACGAATTTGAACAAGTAGTAATTTAGAAACAGCTCAGGATACTACTGCCAATAGGTAATACTTTTTGTAGAGATTTAGTCTACAAAGTATAAGAGCATAACAGCTTTGCAGAAAATGTAGGGGTGCCACAAAATTTCAGCTTGTAAGCACATTCCTAAATAGCCTCTAATTGTACTTGAAAACGAGCCTAGAATATCGAGCTGCAGCTTTTACAACGTATGTGCTGTAAAGCTCTACATACATTCCAACCTGACATCAGCTTGGAATAACATTCCTACTTAGGTAAGAAACAGAAAAAAGGCAAAGCATCAATCATTCTGAGTAAGTGCAATTCAAATTACCTACCAATTCAAGCAAAACGCTCTGCCCTTTTTTTACAGCATGATAGTTGCTATTGCAAATTCAATCACAGATTTTCAAAGAAAGCAAAGTCTTTTGAGTCTACTTCTTGACATTTATCAACTTTACAAGCTGCACAAGTGCTCCTTAAATCTATGGAATTACACTGTTTTTCCTCACTATCTGAGCCCAATTTGGAGAGGTTAAATACACAAGTACAAGTGTACATATTTTTGCCAAATTCTCTGAAGAACCAGAAAAATAAAATTAAAGATATCTAAGTGATTATTTCATATTATATTGAACTAATAAAATAGGTTTAGAAAAGGAAGGTTTACCTAGCTTTTATTCTGTATCTGTAAAAATCAGATACTTGGAATATAAATTGCATGCAGAAATAGTTGGATATGAACAAAAAGAATTGATGAAAATCTGGCATATGGTAAACATATATAAAGGACTTTCTTCTGATTGGTTGTTGCACTCAGGGAATGGAGATTTTTTCAAAACCTTCCAGGGCATCCAGTTATATCCTATCCATGCTGGTCATGCTGTGCAAGAGCTGCATTAGGCCCTAACACACCACTACAGAGATGCCAATACAGTGAAAGCTGATAAGCAAAGATTTAGAGCTCTCGTCTTTTGGTACTCAAGCTGGCACAGCTTGCTGGTTTGTAAAGTAGCCGGTGAGCAGGTATATATCCAGCAGCTGATCGCTGCTACTATGTGTGCATAACGTCTTGACAGGTTTTCGTATCTCTAAGGACAAGATGAAGCTTCCAGCTCAGATGTTGGAATTTCATGTAAGAACATATCCTGAGGCATAATCTGACCTCCTGCCTACATCTGCCCATGCATAGCTAGGATCTACATAAAAGCTAAATTCAGATAAAGTCAGATGCTGTTTCTTCTATTTATAACAGTACAATAAAGTACAATTTTCATGTGATTAAGAGTGGCAGAAATGTTCTGCCACATGCAAACTTGTGCACAAATAGTAAGCATGAGAAATAGTAAGAAAACCATTAGCCCTTCCTTGCTGTTCAGCCTTACTATAAATCTTTCTACTCTTTTATCCTTCTTCTTCACCTGCTCATTACCTGTGGTGAAATGGAAGATACCAATGCACACAGGCTGTCTGTGTGCACAGCTTTCTGAGGCACTGAAACAACTGCTATATTTAAATACATTGCCAGTTCTTTCACAGATAAGGCTCAAGACCCCTAATTCTGCATATAACATATTAGGTATCTCACAGTAAGCATCTCTGAAAAAGAGTGGTACTATATTTTTTGTAGTTCAGTTTGTAAAATACATTTCCTCTCCTAAAGCTGTTACTGAATAGTTTTGTTGATGGAAATTTAGAGAAGAGCTAAAAAATAAAGTATATTTACTACACATTAGTGAGGCAAACCAAAGGGGTACAAAATGAAATTTAAAAGCTAGCAAAAGTTATGAGGTGTATGTATAAACTTTAATTCTTCCTCTGGAATACAGCATGTTGCAACCTTCCAGTGGTCCCAGAAGAGATCTGGAAAGATCAGAGGGCTCTAAAGGGGGAATCATTTCCTTTCTTCTTTGTAAAGAACTGCACCATTGGAGGGATGGGGAAGTAAGGAGAAGCCAGACTGAGGACTGGCAGGGGGGCTCCTGTCGTTCTCTACACCCTATGTTGAAGACTGGGAAAGTCCATGCCAAACACAACTTCGACATTTTTATCCTAAAATGGGGGTTCCTCAGATTAGGGAGACCATGAGCATTTAATTTTCTTGCTACCCAGGTGCTGCAAAACCAGATAAAAAGGAAAAGAAAGCCACAGAGGGATTTCAACATTTTCTCATCAAAACCAGAATAGTCCCCTTATCATAACAGAACTTGAGATAAAAGCATCACCTGGTATCCAATGACATTATTGGATATTCCCTTTCGAGGGGAAAAAAATCAAATAGCATCTATAAGTTTCTCAGCCATAATTATTTGTTTCACTTTAAAAAAAATCTAAAGTTCTATCCTTTCCATTCATTTTCCTCTCTTTCCTACCCTACTCTTTATTGTATAAATTTAGGCCTTTCTTGTTATTTGTAGTAGAGTAGCAGTTACATATTATAGTCAAAAAATCAAGGTCCATTTGTGATAGGCACTGTCACAAATATAAGAAACTGGTTTCTCTTCCAAATAGCTTACAACTTCAAGTATAAAACAAGATATTACAGCTAAGATAGAGAGCGTGAGCAGGAGGTGATATTATATTTGATGCAACAAGCAATGGGCACAATTAAATATTTTCTGTATGAGAGGAACACGTTCAAGGATGTCAGCTAAGGCCTTATCTTTTCCAATGCTATCTTTTTAATCAACAAAGTTATTCTCACTCTCAAAATAAAACACTTTAGAAATGGAAGCAACTTTGTGTTGCTTAATAGCTGGCTTGCTGATAGTCACCGTAAGGAAAACAAGAATGATTTGATATGGAAGAGGAACTCTTCTGAGAGAGACATTTTCTCCTGGCTGGTGTTGATACAGGTTAAGTAGAGAAATCTGAAACTACTCTGAAATGCCATAACCACTTAAAAAAAAAAACAAACAAAAAAAAACAATCAAACAAAAAAAAAAACTTTAAAGTAAGTTACAGTCACTTCATAGTAACAGGGATCAATCATGCTTTTTCCCCAAGCCTTCCATGACAAATTACTATGCCCACTCAACTGTTACAACTTAGCAGTTTTCATACAAAATTGACTACTACACTCAGTTCAAGGCTTTTCTTCTCTCTTACAGTCTTGCCTTATTTTGTCCTTATATTTCTTTCTAACAACTAGTTTCTAAGGCATGTATACCTTCTTTCTTTGAAATTTGAATCTGGAAAGCTGACATTCCTTTTCCCACTCTGAAGAGCAACTCCTGGAGGAAGTGCCAAAATGCAGTTAGCTTCCTTCACTACAAAACTTTATCCCAGCTCTTGCTTCTTATTCACCACAGTTGTTTTCAGCTTTCAGTTCTCTTTTACTTCTGCTAATTGCAAAGTCTTTAGAGTAAGAATTGTGGCTTTTCTAATATTTGTGAAGCAGTGTGCAAAATTTTGGAGTATTTTACTAGTAAATAATAGTATAATAACTCAAACATTAATTGACATGCCAAAGAATGGATTGTTTTGCTGTTTGTGGTGGAGTTTTATTTCCTCCTGTTATTAGAGATATTTAATTAATGCTAGTTAAGTATCTTGAGAAGCTCATGAGAAAGTTTTTATAGATGTGCACAGTTCTGCTGTACTTCAACAAGAGAACTATAACAACAGAAAACCTCCAGATAATGCACTGATAAGTAACCTGCAAGAGGAAACGAACTATAATTAAATTTTCACCCTAATTTACAATAAAGTTACAGCTGAGGACTAAAACAGTGTATACTTTGCAATGAACATATTCTTAAGCAGCTGTGTTACACCTCAGCTCTGAATTTAATATCGGTTTAGCGTCTGAACTTTCAATCTATAAACACACCTGACTCCCACAAAAGTGGAGAGAAGCTGTATGTGTTTTGTACCTTTATCCAGGTACTATTTTTGTCATCTTCGACATACATTGACGCTTGGATACAGCCAGGCTATCCTAAATCCAGCACTGTATTAAAGAGGAAAACAGAAGACAAATGAAGTTCTCTACTTCAGAACTTTTCAAATATTAATTAGCCTTTTAGTGGGCAATCTGTTAAGTGCCTGAAACTAAAACAATAAATACAAGGCCATAAACTAAAGCAGTTCTGAGGCTACTTTAATTTACTGTGATCTCTGATGGGGAACTGAGGTAGCTCAGTTCCCTTAACTGCCTAGAAATTAGCACGAGGGAGAAAGAATTTGCCCTAATGATGTTTTCATTTCACCTTGCTGCTTAACATGAAACTTGTTATCCAAGACTTCAGCTGTCTGCTTCAGTCAATCTTAAGGCTACCTTTTATACCCATAATAGTCCAGAGCAGACTTTCCTCATTAGCTTGTCTCCACTATATTTACACTTTTTCAAATAACAAGCTGGTCATTAAACTCCAGAGAAGTAATTTATACTAACTTAAGCCTCTACTTAGACTTTTAAAATTCTCTCCTCTCTTAAACTTTAGTTAAGCAATTACAAGTGAGCAAATCCTTAAAGACATCAATGAATATATTATATATTACTGAGTGATCTTTGTTTTGAAATAGGGATAAAGTGTTTGTAATGGAGATAAATTCCTTTTTAAACCTAATTCATATACTTTAAGCACACAGTTTTGAAGAATATCGAGCCTAAAAAAATTAGCCTAGAAATTTCAATCTGTGAATAATGATGCAAACCCAGTGGACCGAGAGTTTTGCCTTTTTCTTTTTTTCTTTTTTTAACCATTCTACACTCTGTGCAGCAATGAAAGTAGAAGGGAGGTCCATCAGATAATTTACTAGAACCATGTGTTACAGGGTCCTCAAGTGTATTACACCAGAGAATAGAATCTTGGTCCAATAATGCAAGTTGGGATGTGAATGAGCAACCGTATCTAAACACATCTTACTGCTATGTGTATGCATGTAAAGAATTGAAATTCTGCACAATAACGCGAAGTTTTTTATAATATTCTGTGGCTCATAAATATATTTTGACAATTTCCACTTTGATAACATTTAGTATTCATTCTGAGTAATATTTATCGGTGATAGAAAATTCTAATCTATTTCCTCTTTAGCTTGTATTTGTCCACAATAACTAGATTTTTAGCAATTGTTTGATGAAACTAAAGATACTTTCTTTATATTAATCCCTCTCTTTCCTTACAAATAATCTCCATTATATTTTCATATTCTTGTAAGTTAACATCAGCTGCCCATATTAATCTTTAACATGAACAGGATATATATGCATACAACAAACAAAATCAGATTCCTTAATACTACTACACAACAGCTTTTAAGCATATATTTACAAGTCAACAATATTAATGTTCCTTCATAAAAAGAGAAATTTTTTTTATTCAATTGGGAGGATGGCCTATAACTTGCTGGGAACTTCTAGATTCAGTTTTATTTTTTCTATGTATAAAGATTTTACATTACCGTATTTTCCTTTCCCCCTGTTTAAAAAGCTTCATAGCTCATTCAGGAAAGAAGTAGCCAGTTCTCTCAAAGAAGCTGTTGAAGAATTATTGGTATAAAGAGATTCATCACTTTTTTTCCATGGAAAAAATAATCATGTTTATGCCTGATTATGCAAGTTTAGTTTTGGGAAGTACCAGAACAAGTAAACTTTGATAAATATATATATATATATATAAAGAGAGAATTATTTGTTACTGAAGGGTAGGTTTTATACTGTCATGACAATACCCTGATCTTAAGTTCAGAATCTGCACCTGGAGTTGTGCTATATGCACCAAAAGTGTCAAAAAGCGTTAAAATATTTCCCCAATTTTGCTTTTTGGGAGCAATTTGGAAGGCAATTTTGTTATTTGATAAGATATCCAACACTAAATTCTCACAAACATGCATACAGATACCCCCCAAACACACATACACACAAACACAGATTTTACAAAAGTTTTCTTTTTTAAGCAAGTAGTCCTAACTTTGAAAAAGTCTGCTACTTGTTTACTAAATTTTTCTCTTAAATGATTTGTCACCACTCTGCCACTCAAAGAAGATGTTATTTTCTTCTCCAGAGAGGCTAACTATGTTCAAAATCAGCTAGATGATGATGGTGGTGTGATATAAATTCCAATATAAAAGTGCATCATCCATCCATCTATCCATCCATCCTGAGAAACTTCCACTGACAAACTCTTGCTATTTTCCAGCAGTCATGGAGTTCCCATCAATAAATAGAAGGTCAGTGCAACAATGAGGAGCAAGCAGAACGGAGAAGAGAAGGTCTGATAGGCAGCTGATGGCATGAAAATGTCTTCATACTTGTAAATACTGACAACACGCTCTGATACAGGTGGTGAGTCTATGTCATGACGAGTTATAGAACCTTTAGTAGACAAGGGCAGAAAAAAAAGAAAACTGTCAGGTGCCTCTTTTCCATAACTTTATCAGCGAAATAGCTAGAGAGCCATGTAATTTTAAAAACTACCTTAGCATGCAATATCACACTGGCAGTGAGTACAGACATTTCTCTGCTTTCTGAAATTAAACTTCTAAACAAAACAAAGGAGATTTAAGTAATTAATAAACATTCTTCAAAGGAATTGAGATTCAGATTACAGTTGTGAACTGTTCTTAAACAAATTTAGCTTTGGAGAGTGAGGATAATCACACAGCCATGAAAACAGGACTTGTAAGACTCTGATATTCATCTCTTCTTGCATTTTACCTACTTTTAAAACCTCATGCTGCCAACAATTTTAGTGTATTTTGTAATTAAAAAAACAGTCTAGTAAGAATAATGCAGTAAAGGACATCTATAAACTTTGGCACCTCAGTTTCAACAGTATCACTGGCATCAACTTACCCTGAATTGCTGGACCCCAGGCAAACAAATAGTACCAACTCAAGTGCAGATCTACAATAGTTTCTTCTCGGGGAACATATACAGGACGCTTGAATCTACATGTTACACGATTATTTTCAAAAACCCCTTCTTCATCTCTAGCAGGATTTCTCTGGATTTCTTTAGCCCACTGACCAACATTATAAAAGTGCTGTATTCGAACTCTTCCATTATCATCATGAACACAAGCCATGACATCATCTCCTCCCTACAAGGTAAAAAAAAATATTTGGTAGAAATAAAACAAAAGTACCACACAGCATTTTCCTCATTCACTTGTATAATTTTCATTAGTCAGAACTAATCAAGATAAGGGGCTCTCATTCCCTTTTTCTAAGTTACACGTACACAGATGTTTTTTCCCCGCAGTATTTCTTCAGCCAGACTAGACGGCATAAAGTGAATAATAATATTTATTTACTCTTTCTATCTCTGTAATCTCTTTTTGATCCTCCTAAGAGGCAGTTTACCTAATCTGCATAAGTTACATGTAAGAGGTGATATCACCCTGGCATCACACAATTAACTGATCAGTAGAAGGCTGTTTTCTTTCATAATGTGTGAAATACTGGCATCCTGCTACAAAAAAAACTGGCAGTCTTGAATCTTATATATATGAAAAGTCCATGGGATTGAAATCATCATCAAGAAAGCAATAGAATTTAGTAAAAGAGAGGAAATTATCTACTAAATCTGGATAAACATTAGCATAATTGACTGTTTTTTCTAATCACTTCTCATATTCATTTAAGCAAGTATCACTTCTCATTTAATCTAAGAGAAAATGAAAAATGTTCAACAAATGGTAATGGAATACAGAACACTATAAAACACAAGAAAAAAGTAATCAATATGTACTTTTTCACATAGTGTAAACAGTCATCAAGTATTACAAAGAAAGAAAAAAACAGTGGATAGGAGATAGAAGTGTAAGACAATTGTTTGTAAAATTCATTCACATAAATATTATATTAATTCCTAGAACAGTTATTTAAGATAATTGTCAAAGTAGAAGAACAGTGTATCACTCAGCAATTACCATTAACTTCAGGAGTACTATCCTATCGAGGCCTTAATATCAAAGCTTTCACAGATATCAGTACTGTATTAAAAATAAGTCCTACCTCTCAAATACTAATGCCACACTGATGATGCAAACAATACTTGCTAATGTGATCATGTCTCAATTCTTTGTTACAGGGAAAGAGTAACAAAGGGTGCAGTTCATCCCAGATTATTGCTTTATGTAGATTTGTAAAAGATATGTGAAAAGTGAGGGGAAACAGGGGGCAACAGCTCATTCATGTGTTGTTTCTGGAGCTCTGTACTGCTGCAGGCAACCTGTCAGCTTCTGTCTTGAGCTCATCACTGCTCTCCATAACTTATTCTCCAAGTTTAATTTTTATACAACTGAGCACAAATCCCTCATTCTTAAGTACAAAAAGGCAAAAAGGCCAAAAAAATCAGGTTTATATTAAAAGGAAAGAAAAAAAGCAACTTGAATCTCAATTTATAGAATGAGGTTACAAAATCCTAACTAGGCACAAAGCCCAGAAGTGGAACAAGTATAATGCTCTCTTAGACAAAGAAATGGGTCACAGGACATTAAAAAAGAAAAAAAAAATCCACTGAGGACCCAAATACTGTTTTTCCCCTGAACACCTCTAGCTATCCAGGCCACATCATTTTGATTAGGGCCTCCAAGGCACACTCCACTTCTCATAGCCAAGTTGTTTTTACCTGGAGTAATTTTACCAGTACATTTTATGCAGTGCAGGATACCAAAACACCCTAGAAGTTATGAAAAAAGGTGAAGTCAGAGATGGAACAAGAAATGAAGATAAATGCCAGTTATTTCAGTCCAGCTGACTGATCTACACTAGAATTCACACACGGCAAATTTGGGAGCAAAACTATCTACTTTCAAATAGCTCTTTGTGACATGTGGCTTGCAATACACCTTATTCTTCATACTGGAGACATAGATGTAGCATTCTGCCTGATATGCTTGGGCTGAAAGGTAGTGTGTGCTTTCAAAGCTGCTCATCAGACAGAACCGGTGAGCTCCATGGACTACCAGCATATTCCCACTCTTCTATCACAAACTACATGCACTCTGACTGCTGGGAGACTCACCAGAGGCCCATGAGTTATGGTAGACTTCTTGGCAGGGAGTTTTGCCCAGCAGAAGTGCTCAGGTCTGAGGGCTGTCTTGCTGGCAGGTATGCCTTTCACGTTGGCAGTACGCCAAATAGCATATAGCAGCAATAGCTGCACTCCTGAGTGAAATGGGAAGGGGGAATGCAGATGTGATGGGCATGGGACTGTACTGGCCAGTCAGGGCAAAAAGTGTGAATGGACCTGGGAGTGAAGGGACAGACCATGGGAGCTGGACAGGCAGGATTGCAAGGGAGCATGGAGAGGGCAGGATGTTATACTGTAAAGCACGGGTGAGAAGTTTTTGATACAGAGCTTGACAGGTAAGTGCTGGTAAGTGCTAATAGTACTGACAAGTGTTAATCTCATTAAAGTCTATTTAACCATTGAAATTCAAATCTTTCCTTTAAATTGTTGATCTGCCTCATGGACTGCAGATATTCTGGAGTTAAAACTTGCTAACATGGTATCTGACAGCTTTGGGCCAAATTTTTAAAAGTGCTGAGCTGCTTTGAGGATCCTGTCAGGTATTTGCATTCTTATGAATCTAAATTTCTCTTAAAATGTGGCTGCAAAACTGTTCTTTATGACATTAAACATGAACAGCTCCTTAGGACATGAAAGACAAAATCACAGAATCAGTAAGGTTGGAAGGGACCTCTGGAGATCATCTAGTCCAACCACCCTGCTCAAGCATGGTCACCTAGAGACAACTTGTTGTCCACCAAGACTCCCAGGTCCTTCTCTGCAGAGCTGCTCTCCAGTAGGTCAGCACCCAGCCGGTACTGGTGCGTGGAGTTATTCCTCCCTAGGTGCAGGACCCTCCACTTGCCCTTGTTGAACTTCATGAGGTTCCTCTCCTCCCAGCTCTCCAGCCTGTCCAGGTCTCTCTGTATGGCAGCACAGCCCTCAGGTGTGTCAGCCACTCCTCCCAGCTTGGTATCATCAGCAAAGTTGCTGAGGAGGCACTCTGTCCCTTCATCCTGGTCATTGATGAAGAAGTTGAACAAGACTGCTATCTTTAGCATGCTTATTTACAGCATCATATTGAGACACATATACTTAGGACTCTCACATTTTCTTTCAATTTCTCATTTTTGGTCCGATAAAAAGGCTGCTAAATCCATGCAACTGTTCCTATTAAATTTTGTGGATCCTAGACTGGGACTTCTAAATACTATTATATTTTTTAGACTACTGCTTACAACTAAACAATAAATAGTCTTATCCTCTGACATAGGATTTATGACACAAATACAATTAAAGCACTATGAAAAGTAAAGCTTTTGAAAGAAAAAAAAAAGAGAATGAGCAGAGAATACAGTAAAACCATGAGATATGGAAGAAGTCTCAACAGGACTGCTTTGTAGAATACATATATTTAAATTAGCAGTAATCGTTTTGTCACACAGTTGTGCCTTTTCTGGAACACCACATAAGGACGAAAAGAAAAAAAGGATCTCCAAAGTTGAATAGTGAAATCCTCATTTATATTATTGAAAAGTAGCTGATTTACCTAAAAATAAAACTATATACTATCCAGTTTCTGATGCATATTTTGTCCAAGTAACACTGGCATAAAATGTTACAGGACACTTACAATGTGATTTAGTTTTATCTCTGAGGGTTTTTTTAATTACAAAAAAATAAAAGCTAATAACATTCAGATATTAACAGCTTAAGAGTTGTAATATTTAGCAAAGAAGGGAAAGGATATGGTACAAAGGATGAGACAGTTTTCTGAGAGCCTGGCTTCTGCTTCCAGACAGGCTAGTGAACTGTAGCTTGTTTTCAACAGGTCAGTTTTCCCTTGTATGCTCTCTTCATGACAGATAAATATAAACCCTGTCTATTCAGATATGTAAAAGTGTGCACTTTGTCAATATGAAGAACCATAAGAGTCATTAGTCTTACCATTTTCTTGTCTGAAGAAAATCCCACCGCCACCCAGCCATCAGTATCGGCACTCAACTCAAATTCAACATCAGCTCCTATTCTACGGTAACTTAGAAAATAGTCACAAGTCTCTGCATTACATCCAGGTTTACCATACCTAAATGAAATTGGAAATATAAATAACTTTTCCTTTTAATGTTCTGCTATGGAGATTAATTATTATGTTTCTCCTAGAAAAACTTAGATTTGGTATAATGCATTATACCAAATTTTGGTATAATTGGTGTAAAACATATTATGTTGCGCTATGCATAAAGCACCATTAATTACAGTGTTTATAGTAATTATTCCATTACAGTAAGGGTGTATAAAATTTGATCATTATGTTAAGCAGTTACAGACTGATGCAGGAATTACAGTTTTACTCTGTTGACTTTCCTAGGCCTAGTTTTGTAAGGCCTTCATAAAAATGCAAGAAACATGAAATAATCTAGTCCATAACCATGAATAACAAACATGTATTAAATTGAATAGGGAATATTCAGTAATATTCCTAATGCAAACAGAAAGATACCCCCACTTTTATTTCAGACTGACCTGAAGCATCCCTTGGTTTTTCCACAGTCATCTACTCTGATCTTTGCAAATGGATCCACAGGAGGAGCAGTAGGGAAAGGGTAACCTGCATAATCAGAATAAACTGTTATCAAATAGAATACAGAGAGTATAATGCAATACTGAAGAGAAACTGCTTCAACAGTATTTGCATTGTCTGCTGCTACTGAGTTGTTCAGAAGAGGGACTGCTTTATTGCGTGAATAGTTTCTTGCCCAGAGAGTCCTCAATCTTAGTTGAGACATCCAGGTACAAAAGTAACACAGGTAAATGAGAATAAAAATACTCCTAAATTTTCTACATCCATTAAGAGGGGAGAGTGGACGTTAGAGCACAGCTTTGCCATGCTGCAGGCAAGAAGTCTTCCACCAGCAACATAAGTTAAGGCAGCATGAACACAGAGGGTGGCAGTCAACTATCTATCGGTGATCTCCACTCAGCTATCTCTTAGCGCACTTCTGGTGCCCTTAGAAAATCTGTGGGGGAACTGAAGCAGAACCCTTAATCCTTAGCCGTAAGTGAAGGTATTAAGTATAAATGGAGGGCAGCAGATTGAAAGCTTAGGGATAGATACAGAAAAGACTTTAAAATGCCTTCTCCATTAAGAAATAAACTAAAGTGTGCATTGAATTGGAATGTAAAAGACTGAATGGGAAGTTATCAAAGATTCAAGGGTATCAAAACTAGGATTTGACTGCAATGGTGACCTACGATCACTTGTAAAGTTAAACACCCAAGAGCCAGAAAACGAAGAAGTTAAGACTTCAAGTATTCACTTACTATGGCACACTAATGAGACAGCATGGCCATTCGCTAACAAACCTTGACTTTCTTGACTCTGTGGCATGAATGTAGATTTTTTAACAGCATGTGCTTTTCTTTAGCCAACTGAAAAACAAAGCACTAGCTGTGGCACTAGAAAGCCTTCTGGAAGTGCTTCACTGAATGGGAAAAAAACCCTGCAGTTGCATAGCTACGGCATCTCCAGACAAACAGGAATGTTTATGCCCCCAAACTTCAGGCATCTGACAGCGGGAGCTCCATTTAGCTTTCCTAGGCTCCTGGCGTTGCCCGTTGAGAGGGAAAAGGTGCTGTGCACCCCGAGTTCAGGCATCCATTAACCACATCAGGAGACGAGGAAAATGAGCCACTCGGCTCACCAGCAGCATCGTTAAAAGATCAGCTGCAGTAAATCTTATGTCCTCGCTGCTTACCTTCTATTTATTCAAACGTATCAACCAGCTCTTTTCAGCGCAGCCTAGCTACACATGACAACTGGAGTTTTCACATTCTGCCATTTGTAACTCAAAAAAAAAGGGGGGGGGGAGTCTGATGTAAGTGCTGTGTTTCTTATCACTTATGACATTACGTGGCATTAAAAAGAAACACCGCTAAAACCAAGAATCCCTCAAATTAGCGGCCCGCGCCACCTCCTTCACGACTGTGCGAAGGGGCCCGCACCGCCCCTCTCCCCCTTCGCCGCCCCGGCCCCGGCCCGGCGGCTGGCGGCCGCGGCTCCCGCAAGATGGCGGCCGGGCGCTGGCCTTCGTGCTGAACCCGCCGCCTGGGCCCGGCGCCCCGCCGCCGCCTGCCCCGCGGGGCGCCGCCGCCGCGGCTCTCACCCTCCTCGGAGAGGTAGCGCAGGTCGTAAAACTCGCTGGCGAAGGTGCCGTACGAGGAGTCGTGGTGAGGCCGCGCCGCCTCGTCGCCGCCGGGCTCGCCGCCGCCCGCCTCCCGCCGCCCGCCGCCCTCGTCCGCCGGGCTGGCGGCGGAGCCGGCCAGCAGCAGCAACAGCAGCCGCCAAGCGCCGCGGACCGGCACCGGCACCGGCATGGCGGCGCGGGGAGGCGGCGGCGCCCGCGCGCGCCTCGTGCACGGCCGCCGCCTGCTGCCGCGCCCGCCGCAGGGCTGGAGGGCGGCGGGGAGCGCGGGAGGGGCGAGGGCGGCCCTGCCCGGGCCGGCCGTGGGGGGCCGCCCCCAAACCGGCCGCCGCAGCCCTGGTTTAGCAAAGCCCTTCCCCGCCGCGGGAGGATTTGATAAAGTCGCGCACGGTAATCGCGGGGTGAGCTTACCTTCCTCTTTAGTGACTGCTAAGATGGGACGGGAGGCACTGCACGGCTTGCCTTCGTTTCAGGTAAAACCGAATGCTAGCGAGATTTCGCTGTCCAGTTGGGTGTTCTTGCTTTACGTTTTACACACTGCAAGGTAACGGCAGCAATAGATATATACTCAAAACGCAGCAGAACTGGGGGGGAGGGAGGCAAATCTAGCTTGGGGCAGCGAAGCCTTGCTTAGGCAGTTAAGACTTGACACTGGACTCATAGCTGGAAGTTAAGGATATAAGCTGGAAGTTAAGGATATATCTGTATTATTTACTGTGTTGTGGTATCTGTGGGTTGATCACAAAGCAATGACCTGTCTGCACCTACGTTCACCGAAGTGGCTCTTCTGTCGGGCTTGGACTACCATCTTCCAGTTGTAACTGTACTTTCTTTTTTATATTGCTATACGTGATTACGCGTCCTCCTCTAAAAGCGCCTGAAAGAAGACAGAACAGCAGGAGGGGAATCAGACGAACATACTGCACACAGCAGCGTTCCGAAAATTAAAGGAACTCTTAAATCTGGGGGGTTTTTAGTGTTGATGACTAAATTAACTTTGTTTTTTGATGGGACACAGTGACTTCCTGAGGTCTAGGCTGCATTGAGGATAAGTTCATGCTCTTTGAACAATTGCTTGTGATACCAAAGTATTCTCAGCTGCATACAGTAGAGACATTAACTCACGTCTCTGGACTTTAGTCCATTGCTATTTTTCACTCCCAAGAAAGCAACAGCTCAATAAGGAGGGGAAAATGAAGAATGTACAAAAGCAATTTAGATCAGATGCAAATTCAACACATTCCTCAGTAGCATATATAAAAAGCTACAGAACACCACTAAGCTCTAATACAAAATAATGATTCTCTTCCCACCTCACTGAGCTTGACAACTTAACCATGCCAGTGGAAAACAAACAACAATATAAAAACCCTTGTGAATCAGGCTAACAGGAAGATAACGCTGCAGCTTATTCTTTCTGGCAATAATCAACTTCAATGACGGCCCCCTATCTCCTTTTCGACATAGCTATCCAACCGTTGTAGCGCCCGCAAAGCAGCATTTGCTCAGCAAGGGAACAGCTGTCAGCTGCATGCTGGGTTTTTTTCTCTCTAGAAACAAGCTTTATAGCACTTTGATGCAAGCAATGTTTCATAGTAATAGTAAACACTTAGAATAGTTAGCATATATTGCTTGTACTTTTATGACACCTATCATTTTAGCTCTGACAGCTAAGACACTATCTGTGATTTCAGTGGAGACTTTAAGCTGAGGATATGGCAAAGAAATCCTACTGTGTATGCCTACCTCCTATTAAACCCTTTAGAATAAAAGTTAAAAGAACTCCTGACATTCCCCCCCCCCCAATATTCCTTATTAAAACACTTCCTGTTTGCCTGAAGGTTGCTCCCTATTGCAAAAATGAGTTACTTCGATGAAGCAATGTCATATTTAGACTGCCAAAGCATTAATGAGTACCCTTATTTTCTCACAGGGAGTAGGCATAGCAGTGTTTCCAGCAGACAGGAAGGTCTATGCTGTAACTGATGATACTGTCTATGAGGCAGCAGTTCCGTAGGGAAAATCCTTACGTGATCAAGTAACTAAGGCTGCCATGAAAAAGCAGTAGCACAAGGAGACCCAACTGCAGTTGCATAAGCAGCCTTAATCCTAGAACTTCCAGACTTCCCAAATGCCTTTTTTTGCAGCTTGCACCTCCTGCTTACACTTTTCTTAGACGGAAAATATCTGTACAGCCTCATAGGAACTATATGCAGCAAGGCATCAATTACTCTAACAGTGGGAGTCCTTTCTTTCATTGAATCAGAGATCTAGTAATTTCCACCACTTCTGGTGCTATCATTGTTCTGCTTCAAGGGAATCCATCAGTCAAATTCCCTATGCACTTAGAGCATTTTCCTTCCTTTCTGTTCATCAGTTGCTTCCAGAACTGGAGACCAGGACCCCCCCCCCCCCACACCCACCCAAGGCTACCTACCTCTTCTCCTGGGGTCTAGCTGCAACTCAAAAATACACCTTTCCCCTGGAGGTTCATGCCTTTGGTAGTATTTGGACTAGGAATTAAAGCTTCAGGGGTGAAATACAGTTTACATCAATAGGCACTCAGAAAAAGTCTTGTCACAGAGTTTGGTTGCATTATTCAGGAGCAGGTACAGCTCTAATACTGGAGAGAGAAGAGGAATAAAATCCCACTGATAGTGAGGACTAATGAGCAAAGACTGGGGAAAAGTGAGTGACATAGGGCTATCGTGCACACGCATGCACCCAAACACACTCTTGTGCCTGCTCCCAGTACCTTGTCTGTGGCTTTGTGAGGGGATAAGAGAAACTGAGGTGCTGTGCATCAGCTTTGAGTTTCTGGTACTGCAGTTGGAGGTATGTGAGACAAAATAATGGGGGAGGTAAACAAAGAAACATAAAGTCATTCTTGCCTTTTTGTCTTCAGTAAAGCTGCACTCAGTGAGCTAAAATTACAGGACAGTACAGACCATTAGATTACAGAAACCCCTATTGCAGTGGTCTTTGTACTCACTCTTGGGACCACTTTTGCCAAACAAATTTCCCCTTTACTTCTGTGGTTGGTTACACCAGATCCTGCCTGCACCTGGAGTCCTTTGCCACTTCTGTGTGTCTCTAGCAGGTTTTCTCCATTGATACCGCTCATATAAAAGATCAGCTTCCTTACTTGGCTCTTGATAGCTCGTTACTATTCCAAATTAACTACAAGAAAGCAGAAGCTAGTAGAGTTCTTGCTCTGCTGCTTCTTCCAGTTACTTTCTCAGCATATACATACGTGGTTAAAAACAGCTTCCTAAAATTTAGGGCACCTGGTTATTTCCATCAGATGGCACGTACTGAAAGTTTAGTGCGTACTCACCTGTGGTTAGTAGCAAAACAACTCATAAGGCAACAGTTTTATTACAGTAACTCTGCAATAATCTGAACCAGAATTCATAACTTGTATACATTTTTTTCAAACCTTTGCCACAATCTTGTCCTGTAAGTAGTTCAATACAATGAATATATTTACTATACTAGTAACTTATCTTAGAGTATAATTCTTTTATTAAGCAACAGTACAAGTTTTAGAAATCAAGAACTCAGCCTAATTTCTTTAAGAAAATAGACAAATACCCATATGTGCAGTACTCCATCTGTGACTAAAGAATCATTGTTGTGCTAGTTACTTATAATCAGATATAGAAGAAAATATGCTAGGAATTCCTTGCAATCAGAGCTTTCTTAAGATGTTGCTTAAAAGTGATTGATGGAGGAAAAATGTCAAACACTAATTTGTTAAGAATATCTTTTATCAGAAAAGTTAAAACCAACTGTTCATTTTAGAACAGAAGCACCATGGAGGAAAAAGATGTGTGGTATTTCTGAAAACTATTAAACAAATAAATGAGTGAGCTTTTTGGAGGCTTGCCACGGCTTTGGGTCTTCTGGAGAAAGGAAAAAAAAATGTGAACTCTGAGTATGTTATTAATAATTCAAATAAAAACTACATCAGATCATTAGATTGTCTTCTGTCAACAGTGGTAAATCTTTCTTTTCCTGCCTACATTAAGTTGTGTATCTGGTCTTGCTCCAAGAGCATGCCTCTGCAGCCAGTACTGCTCACAACAGCACTCTTCCCGTAAAATTAATTCAGTGTAGAGAAAAAAAAAGCAATGTTTTTAAGTCCTCTTTCAAAAGCATAGCATACAGTAATGTGAAGACTAAGTCCAGCAGTCTTAGACACTATATCAGCGTAAGTTTTGCTTCAGTAAGCACTATGGAACCTTCCCAAAATATATTAAAACTGCACATTTTTTTCCCGTGTCAGTTTATATCAAGCAGCTTTTCCCCCCACCCCTTCCTTCCAAAAACTGTATTTTTACCTCTGGCACCTCATGCTAGCCCAGCATGAATGAAATGCTGGGAGGTAAATTTACCCTGAAAGCCAGATCTACCAGATGGTGGCACAATGTGCACCAGGAGGTTTTGGAGCAAAACTTTCCACGTTTTTAAAAAGTCCCTGTTACAAAGAGGCTATTTATAGTGTTATTCTAATAAGGAGCCAAAACAGAGCAGCCTTTTATTAGAACTTGCAATAGAGGGCATTACTCTGAGGCCTCCCCATGCATAAATACCATTTACTTATTGTGCAAAATTGGCCTGGAGAGCTGAAAATGCAGCTTGTATTAGCAAAGAGCTCATTTAGGTAGGAATATTTTAAAGAGTTCAAGTAGTACTGGCAGAATTCAATTAATTCCATGTGAGACAATGTCCTTTCATCCTAATTAGTTAGGAACTTAGAAATAATAATAATAATTTTAAACCCCCTGTTCTCTCATGAGAGCAATCCAAAGAGTTATGACAGAAGTTCCGTAACCTCTGCATAATGAAAAACATTCATTTAAAACAACCTAACTGATGCAGCTTCTGCCAAGGAAGCCGGGGACAATAGGCTGCACGTTGTCCCCTTCTGAGTAAAAGCGACAGGAAGGGACGCTTTGCTGTAAACAGCCTCGGGAAGGATTCCTTGGGCTGACAAGTTTCCTTTCTCTCAAGTTGATGTTGGTCCCCAGGAGAAAGGAGCTGCTGCAGCCTGAGCTCCGCAGTCCCCTCTGGCTGCCTTCTGCCTTCCTCGCTGCCCCACCACCAAGGTGTTGTGTGGTCCAGAGCTCCCAAAGCCCCGCTGAGCTTCACGCGTAGGTATGACCAGCTCCTTGCCTGCACATTTTTGAAATCCAGTTCCAAACAGGATGAGATATGCTCCTTTGCATCTACGAATGAGATACTGTCTTTTATTAGAGTTGCAAGCTTTTGGGAGTATGGGAGAAAAGAGAGGAAGAGAAAGAAGAGGAAGATATATGTAAGTTCCCTGGGATACAGCCCATACGCGCATAGGTGGCACTGGGTATGAAGAGAAAGACAGTTGGGGAACATTTGGGCAGCCATTCCCTAGTAATGTCTTCTCCCTCTTTCAAGACCATTTCAGGAAGAAGCCACGTGAAGAAGCCACTAGAGATCTTCTAGATCATGTGGGCATAGCTGGCAATTTACAGCAGTGCTTCATCTGTTGCTTAGCAAGTTAACAGGAACGAGCCTGGCTTCTGGCAATAGCACCAGTTAGCCACGGAGAGGCACTAAGTGACCAAAATACCGTGAGGTGGCTGAAAGGCTCCTGCTGAGAGCTCCAGCACATCCAGAACCTGGACTATTCTCTAAGATCCAGCAGGAAAGGGAACCAAGGGGACACGGTTGAAAAAGACTAGTGGCCCTCAGCAAGCTTGGAGCCTAAAGATTAAATGAGAGTTATTCTGTGTTAATTTTAAGGAACCAAAGAGTCATTCCTACATATTCTTGCTTCTGTCCATTATATTCATTCACTGAACATGTATAAACTCACTTAGGATAGCTACCAGCAATTAGAGGAATAAATTTAGCAAGACATACAGACAAACCAAAACATTTGTAGGACTGAAACAAAAACAAACTTCTTTATACTTATGCAGTAACAAGGTAAAAGCTTCTCGAGTAGCAAGATGATTTACACTGCAGAGGGAAATTAAAGTGAAAATTCTTGCCTTTGTCACAAGCTTCTCTCTATATATATCTCTTTATATATATATATATATATATATATATTATAGTATTTCTAAAGATACATCTATATTCATCATCTATATTCATTTGGAAGTCAGAGAGCTTAATTCAGGTGCTTAAGGGGATTCACTGACTTAAAAATAATCTGCTCTTTCATTCGTATTTAAAACAAAAGTTAGTTATACTGCAGGCTTTTAGTACCAGAGGTATACTCATAGAGAACAGTTAAGCCTCTGAAAAGCCTCGCTGCAGGTTTCATTAACATCCACAACGTGCATAAGTGCAATGAACACTGAATGCAGGAATGAACTAAATATACAACAGTTCGCTGTAACATAAGAAAGATCCCATAACTCTGTTAATGGCATAACAGCAAGAAACCTTGTAGAGCTTTACAAACATTTCATAATAGTATAGTCAACTAGGTTTAAAAAGATACTTTAAATATTTTAAATAGTAATGCCAATTTATATAAATTAAATTAGCCAAGTCAAGTTGTACTTCTTATGATGCCAGTGAAGCCAGTCTGACACAGCTGATCCAGAGATGTAGTGATAAAAAAACCCATAGTATTACTGAATAGAAAAAAGCATAGTGTAATGGCCAAGATTTAGAAATACATATAGCGTTAGCGTGTGGATAAAAACATCATATCTGAGAGTTGTTAGAGCAGAATTTGTCTCCCTGAAAAAGGATCTCTAATAACAGCTACTTATCTTGTTTCTACTAACCAAAAAGCCTACAAGTCTGATAAATGGTTAGGATTTCCTTGTTAAGATCTTTATGTGACCTTAAGATGTTAAGATACTTTATGTGATACCAGTAATAAATATTATATTTATGTCTTCTTGTTTCTACTGCACAGCCACTTAATATATCCTAAGGTTACTTCAATGTTTTTTGTGTAGATACTTAAAGTGATAAATCTAATAAAAAAAAAGTATTTAACTGGCTTATCTTCATTCAACAGTCAACATGTGCACAGAGCAAAGGTTTCAGACAGCTAAGGCATACGCTATGCCAGATCTCTTCCCTTACGCTTCAAATCAGTAACAGCATTTTATGAATTCTGAAGCCATTTAAATGCGTTTTTAACTTGATACTCTTGAGTTTTGTTCCAATGCTGTTGCTATGCCAATTTGAGTCAGAAACTCTTTATAGCATTTACTAGAAACAATATTCATCAACAGGGAAAAGGGACAACAGGGAAAGAAATCCAGACATCAATCTGGCACTTAGAAAAATCCACCCTCCAGTTCTGATATCCATTTTTCCTTGCATATGCACAGAGCCATCACCCTCCTATTTTAATACTTACATGTGTCAACACCTCCAAAATATTGCTGGGGCTAGCAAGAAAGCACTAAGTTGAAGCTTTCTTGCCACTAACTACAGGTAATAGTAGTGTTCCTCTCCTGGCAGCCAACAACCTTACCACACCTGGGGAATGCTAGGGCAAGATCCTTTTCCCACATGTCCTGGAAATGCCCAAACCCTGGCCCCTAAACACTGAAGTTCGGCTATGACCTAGTCGCTTTGACCTGCCATCTGAGTTTTGTTCTGGACATCCCTAAGAGTTTAGCCATGTTACAGTCAAAAGAGTAAGTGTTAGGCAGAGATTCGATGGTTTTGTTTTCCCAGCTCCAACTAGCCCCTCCAGCACGGGGTTAAAGTTGTATAGCAATATTGCTTGCAAAGAAGCACAGCTATTTCCATGTACATTAAACAAACACTGAGATATTTCATGAAAAGAAGTGTTAGTTGAAGTATTTTTAGGAATATTTATGCTGGCTCTAAAACAGCATAAAGCAAAAACAAAAAAAAATTATCAGAAAGAAAAATATCAATATTGATACTTTCAAAGGGAAAACCAAAACAAAGGATTTCAGTTTTCTTATTCTGTTTAGGGAATCTTATTCCAGCATTTTGCTCAAATGCAAACATAATACTGTTTTCACTATATTGGTATTTATTTTGTCTGCCATTATCAATATATTTTAGTATCACTAGAAAACAGTTCTGATACTTTGCATAGTTTTTAGCTTTTCATTCCAAGTCTGAAGAAAGTTTTCAAAACACTTTTCCGCAGCAGAACAGAAATTCCTGTTTCTGACCAGCTCCTCTCTGAAAAATCAGTATATGCTGAAGTTAGGGTTGCCTGCAGCCACCCCAGCCCCTGCTCCATGCACACGTTATGACTCAACTTTTAATGACAATCACACATTAGCTTTTCCACAGAACCTGTCCCTTTTGACAGCTTCCAATGAATGAAACAGTTGAGCAATGCTTATTTTTATCTTCTCTTGTATTTGATCCCTGTTTTTTAGGTAGCTGTCAGAAGCTTATTTATCTACTTTTTAATACTTATGTGCGTCCTTTCAGCCATGTCTCTATATTTAGAAAATTGACCTTCAGAACTACAGTGCAAAGATAGACTATTTGTAGAAAACAAATTTTACTTTAAGTTCCTGATTTTGTTAAATAAGGGACCTAGTAAACATTTTGCTAACATTTCTCATAAGGCAACCGGGAGAATTGTGAACGCTTGAGATGTAGCATTGGGATTTCATCTACTGGAAAAGAAGGCAGTTTTTCCTCACAGCACCACAGTTTTAGCGGAGACGCTTACCTTGCTGCAGTTTGCAGAGGAACACTATCACAGGGCTTGCAAATAAAGCATTTCACAAGATACCTGCCTGTGAGCCTGACAGGCACTTGCATGGACAGCAGGGCCTGTGCTGATAATTGCTGGCTTATCAAGACATCAGCATATATATAAGCAGGATCAAGACACACACATTCTTTCTTCCTTGGTTGTCCTTTGCTATCATCAGGAGTCTGTTCTCCTTATGTTTCTTTTCTTCTAGTCCTTTCCAGTATGGGGAGGGTTTGACAGGTTGGCTAGTATCTGACCTCAAAGAGGCAACTTACCCTAGCCCAAGTGTCCTTTCCAGGCTTCACCGTTCCTCCCCTGCAAGGCTCCCTGCTCCCTCCTGCCATTAGATTACTCGAAGCAGAAAATCCTCTCCTGCCCGCTGCACACGACCATGGCAAACAGCAACTCACTTACCCCGTTGTTTTCTCTGGCTGACTGAGTGTACTGCTCAGCCAGCAGAAACAGCAATGCTGATAGTCTTCCAGCATAAGAAACGTGCAGGTGAAACCTTTGCTACTTAATACTTTCACACACAGTAGAAAAACATTAATATTTTCAAAGCACTCATTTCTCCACTTCCCAGGAAGAAAGAATAAGCTAAACTTTGGGGATGTGTGCAGAAAGATGAATCTTTGGCCTTGCTTGCTATTTAATAAGGCTTCCCATTTGCTTATGTCAACTCATGTTTATGGCTCACTCCCATAGAAGATCTCCGCAACTCAGCCCGCAGTAAGTATGGCTCAGTCACAGAGGTGCACTTCATTCACTAGTACTGACCAAGTTCATTTCTCTCTCTGGCATGATGGGTGAGCAGTGCTGCTGGTCTGGTAATGAACACAGGCGCCCGGGGCTCATATTTGACCAGACGGACGTCCTTCAGGGGAGCTGCTTGTGTAGCATGACACTGTCAGATGCTTGCACTGTACTGCAGGTGAGCAAAAAGCAAAGAGCTCATGAGTGCACTTGTGTATGGGCCCACAGGATATTTAAAGTGATTCCAGCTGTTCACTGCTTTGCTTTAATCACATAACTTCGGTTTCTATTTTCTTTTAGGACAGTAATTATGCTAGCTGTCATTGAAAAAAAAAACTAGGGGACTTAAAAACTGGGGGACTTATAAAAAAATTTTCCAAATATTACTCACATTCACTTAAAAAAAAAAAAAAAAAAAAAGAAGAAAAGAAAAAGAAAGAAAAAAGAATCTGCCCATCATGCCTCTTCTTCTTTCCCCATGTTACTACAGAGGTAGGTACCACAGGAGTAATGTCTTGAACTGAAATCATTATTTATAAACTATTGATTATTGTAATATGTGGCCTCCAAATGAGATCAAGGCTTCAGTGTTCTAGGCAGTACAACTACATGGATATCATGAGTCCCTGCTGTAGGGCTCGCCATGTAACGAGGCAACAGATCATAATTATCCCTGAAATATTACTCCCAGCTACTTGTTCAAGGTTCAGATGTGCCAGTAGAGTTCCCTAGAGTGCGACATTATCAAAAATCTCTTGGGGAGCTGACTCCACATGCTGAAAGGGAAGAATAATATTTCAGATAGCAAGAGTGACAGAATTTTAAGAGATAATAAGCATTTAAATTCAACGTAAGACATTTCTCTGTAGAGTTTTTAGGATGGATCATAGCCAGGCAGATAAACTATTTAAAAGCTCCTTTAAATCAAGGCTATTAACATACAGAATTTTTCTCTTAATTAAAATCATCCTCCTCTTCAATCATATCAGAAAGTTAGTGATACAAGATGTAATTTATTTTTCTGTTTGAAAAAAAAAATTTTAAATTTCCTTGCAGAGAATCATGTCATTAAATGTAATCTATGAGAGAAGATTAACTTGAAATGAACTGCTGCACTAAGTCTTCAGCTAAAGGTCTAGATAGCTGCCTTCTCAGCTTCTCAAGTGTTTAGTTTTCAGACCACAAGCAATAACCAAAGACTATAAGCAATAACCAAAGGAAAAACTGTTCTTCTCAGAAATTAGCTTGCATTTAAAACGGTTTCTTTCTTTGAGCTCTTGGAAGCAAAATGGATGAAAAAGAGCCTATCGGTTTCATATTCAGCTAAGCCCTTAAGTGAGCCCTTAAAAGGGAAGATAGCGCTTCAGTACCAACAGCAGCATATGAACATGCTTCCCCGCTTTACTGAGCTAGGACCTTAAAGCTTTGTCTGTCCCCAGGCTTCCCTCTTCCCTCCAGAAGAGTTACCAACTCTTTAGCTCAAGTTATCTGATTATAAAAAAAAGAACACCCGGACTCTACATAGCAACTTTGTAGGCAGCTGCGCTTCAGCAAGGGCCAGATCCTCATGCAGGGCAAGAGCCAGACTGAAACCTGCCCGCTCAGATATCCACTGAAAGGGGATTTGCCCAACAAAAAGATTTAGCTCTGCTTGCAGTTTGGATATGCTGATGTTAGGGTTTGAAACCTCACTGCACCTCCCACACGGTGCTAAGTCTGCCAGCTAAGAAACTCTAACCCCAGCAGGAAAAAATATCACCATCTGACAGTTTTACCAGTGTGAAACAGTATTTCTCACAAACTTTGAAGAGGTTCAGTGGGGCAATTGTGGTGAAGTTGAAGATGCTGGAATTGCTAGATAAGAGGTTGCAGGTTCATTTACCAAGCTCCTGTTTCTTTGCTCTTCTCACACTTTTAGTTAACTTCTCTACTGTGGACCAATCTTCCTTCCCAAGTTAATACTGACAGAACTGGTAGATCCACAAAATGGAGCATCTATAGTAATATATCAAACACATTGGTACCGTGATAGATGAGTTTAATACAGCCTTGCACAAACTCAACTGCATTGCTTTGGCCTGGGAACTTGGTTAGTCAGCTTCCATGAGAAGTCCTTTCTCAAACTGCAGAAAACATGAAAATAGTTTAGAAAGAGGCCCATGTTCTTTGTGGTGTCTTGAGTAGCACAGTGTCAAGACATCTTACCTTCTCATGATGTCCAAATTACCTCATGATATCCCAATACCTCAGCCAACCAGTGCAGAAGCAGCAAATAACCAACATCTGCTTGATGTAGTGGAATGGTCCCACACAACCACCCATCAATAGAGCCTGGTTCTTCTGTGCTCTCCTTGGCATGCTTTGCATGAAGTATATATGTTGTCCTACTGATCCGTACAGTTCTGTACTCTGTACCTGTGTACAGAGCAGCATCCACCTTTTTAAGAGAGGGAGTATCTGTATGATCTTGGCTAGCTATTAACTTAATACAATTTTAATGTAATCACAGACATCCTCTTTATTTGGCAGCCCTTCAGAAATTTAATGAAATATGATAATTTCTACCAGGCTTTACTTGCTCCCATTTCTTAAATGGTATTGGGCAGGCCATGAGATGAACGGAGCTGTGCCAGCTTACAATAGCAGGCATCTGGCCCACACACTCTTGTAAGATACGGCAGGGCTGACTTGCTTACGGAGACTGGAGCACTGTGTTGCTCTGTTTTGTGTTGCAGATGACCCTTCTGTGATCATATGTTTCTTGAAACATAAGAAAGGCAGAATTTGCCTGAGGTATTTAGATGGCTCTCAGGCATTAAATCTTTTCCGTTGTTACTTCATACTAAATCCATTTGAGGGCTGTTCAATGACTTTGGTTAGTTAACCAGGGTTTTATTGGATGCTGGTTACTCTTAAATTCAATGAAAAAAGATTATTTCCAGTATTATCTTTTCAGATAAGTAGTATTACCTGCTTTTGCTGATATAATCATCTCTTAGTAAGCAGCCAAGATTCATTACTGCCTCTTGAAGCTAAAAAAAAATCTCAAAGGTATTAAAACAGTGACATTTTGTTGCAGTTGGATATGTGAGATCAGCCAGACAGCTGCCTGAAGGCAAACTACAAGATTACTCATCCAGTTTTGTTGCTGTGATATGGTATTGTTGCATACAATTACTGTGACTCACTCACTCTGTTGTCAAGCTATACAGAAATGGCTTTGCCCCATTTGTCATGGTTATAATGGACTCTAAAGGGCCAGCACCAGAAACCCAGAGCTACTTGTGATATTTGTTTAGATAATGAAATAAGAGCTTCTTAGAGCCCATATTTCTTTTACCAACCTAAAACAAAATGCTACACGTGACTTGTTCAGCAGATGTTGAGGAAAAAACAGTATTAAAGCCTTAGGGCACAGATTTTTTTTTTTTTTTTTTTTTTCAAATGATCTTCCTTCCATCTTTCCCAATTTCATTTTATTGCAGTACTTGCCAAGAGTATTAAAGATGACAAGATGAAAAAACCTCATTTTGTGACAAGAGGTCATCTCTCAGCATACTCAACATGTTTGTTCCTCTTGGTCAACTAATGTGATCTCTGATTACTAGGCAACTGTAGCTCTGTCCTTGCACTTCGTATTGGTGTCTTGTAGACTTAGTATTACTCGTATTTTTGATATGACCTGAATTTAGACCATGCAAATTCAGGTGATGGTCATTTAGCATAGAGAAGCTGCTTTGGTTTCTCATTTCATTTGCCAAGAAAGCCTGTTGGTTCCCTTGCACTTACTTAATCAGTTCTCCAGGCTGTCTGAAACTGCCACAGGTCAGTTAGACAACCACTTCACAATCCTGTTTCTTCCTGGTCTCTAAATGTATATTTCAGAGACAGTGAATACTTCCAGTTATCGTTTTCTTCTTCACTGAAAGCAAATAGGAAAATTTTGGTGGCAAGTTGAAAAGAGCAGTTTTACTCTTCTCAATTGCTTTGTTAAAGGAGATGACAAGGGAGATGATCTGAGAGGACAACAAGGAGACTCAGCTGATGGTGGCATTACTTCTCCCTTAACCTGTGATCTGGCAAGGTAGACCATGCAATGCAAAAGCAGAGGCCTGAGAAACATTAGAAAATATATTTCCCTGAACTCTGACTTTTGAATTAGAATGTAACAGAAGCCCACCAGCACAGTCACTGCTGTCCTTGAAGAGCACAGAAACTCTGCTCAAGCTGCAGCAAAACCTTGTCACCTTCTCTCTCTGTTCCTCAGTCTTGCTGCTTCTACTGTGCTCTGGGCAATGGCTCAGTGTAGTACAATAAAACCCATATAAAACAGCATCCCCTCAGCCAGAGGCCTGCCTCATCAATATACCGTATGTTTTTACTCCCCACCCCAAGAAGGAGATCAGCAGCTCAATTTAAAGCTGAAAGACATTTCAAGACTATTCTTGGATGCTCCGATTGCTATTAATCAACTGAGGTTGCACTACATGACCTCCAGAGATCCTTTCCAACCAATATTGTTATTGATATATCAGTTCTTACTAAGGCCACCTGAAGTATTAGAAAGGAAGCACTGGAAAATCCACATAATATGTTTTAAGGACAGTTTTCAGTTGTACCACAAGTCTCTCCAGAACATATTATCCTAAAGAACAGATAAACTTGTTCCAAACATTCATGGAGCACATTTTCATAACTAGTTGAAGCTAATCTAATTCCCAGAAGGGACAATTCCACATTGTTCTCTTCTCCCTACAGTCCCACTGCCTTCTTTCAGTTAACGCTTCATTCACCTAGCAACCGGCCTTCAGCTGAAAGCTGAGCAAGGTAGTTGTCTTGTTACTGCATTAATTTTCAGGAAGATCAGCTCCCTAATCTACTTGACCATACAGAGGCACAAGCATAGCTACAGTACAAAGGATATACCAAGAATATGGTGCCAGAGGCAGACAAAAGCTTGTCTTTTGTGGGCATTGCAAACCTTGATCCGTCTAAACTCAGCACAACACTTCCCGCTGCAATGGGACTACTTCCAATGGTCCTGCCACCACTTCATTCACTCCATGGGTGATGGTAACTCTGCACCACATAAGACTGCACAGACTCGGCCTAACTTTAAAAGCAGTCTAGTAATTTCTTCTGCCAGCTATTGCATAAATACAATCACTCCTTCCTTTCGGCTGGCTATATCCACTGTCCCTATTTTTGCCTTGATCCCAGCTTGAGCTGGGCTCAGTCACATCTGGCTTATGATTTTCTTTAAAATTATCTCAGATACTTACCAGTTGTAAATTTTATGAGCAGCGGCAGATAAGACTGCAGATGTTTCTACCTCAGTGTGAGCTGTTTTACTAAAAATATTTGTGCGTCAAAGACACAGGTAGGCAAGAAAGGTATTTCCTAGCATAGCAAGATAGAAATACACTTTTAGTAACTTGAATATTTTTAAAGTCTTATCTATCTTTTGGAAGGTTTAAAATCTAACCCATACAGGAACACTCTATAGATTATGCTTGTGTGTGCTTCAATCTAAGCTAAGAAATAGAAGCCTTATTCTCAGGGTATTTCCCACCACTGGAAACAGTATGCAAAGTTCTGTCACTGGTCACTGTGCAAGTCAAAATGGAAGACTGTTTCTTCTAAAAACTTTTCCTTACTCCAAAACCCCCAAAACTCTTCCCTGGAGCATGATCTCAAGGTAAAAAGTTATCACTGTTTGCAGCCGAGGTCTTCCAGGCCCCTTTTCTGCCTGTTGCGTTGCTGCTTTTCTTACTCGCAGACCACAGTGGCTCCAACAAGCAACAAACCTCTTCAGTAGAGTTAGTAAGCAGCCTCACCATAGCAGCTCTCAGGTGGACCGGCTAGCTCAAGCCACAAAACAGCTGGACCTTTTTGCATATTTATCCTGCATGAGACACAGCCATTATGCAAAAAAATCAATGACATTTAGGAATCCCACTAAACCATCACCTACTGCCTTTGTGACTTACAGAACAGTGCTGTCAGAGTAAACCCTCCAGGCAGAAAGTCAATAGTTTAGGAGAATACAAGTACAGCTATGACTAAAGCATTTTCCATCTGGAAAGCCCCCCAAAGCAAATACATCAAGTTATTTACTCTGAGTTGGCATTGTATAGGGTTCTTCTCAGGTGTGTATATGAGCATTTATGTGAGGGGACTTACTCTAGTTCTACTCTTCTATCACCTAGGATTTTAGGAATGATAATTTTGTGGGTTTGGATATTTCTGAAATACACTGGTCATAATGCAGGATGAAATTCACTGATTAGAGTCGGTCCTTGTTTTCTTCCTAATAAGCGAGAGCTCTGTCACTTTTGAGTGCTTTCTAAGGGCTTTCTTTGGAGTGGGGACAATGCTGTATTCCTGAGCTTACTAATAAATCTAACAAGTGCAGGCTATGTCCTGTGCTCCCAGGAAAGGGATTTACAGCTGCTTCTGTCCCTATGGAGATGTTTTGCCAAGGAAGTTCCTTCACAACATTACCTTCTTGCCCATCCTTCAGGCTGTGAGTATGCTTGAAGTTACACATGCTGCTAATGATTTCAGTGCATTTTGGTCTCCTTCACTTAAAATTCCTCAGCTGTTTAGACACAATCCCCTGTATCTACTCACTCTGACCTTTAGCTCAGATCAGCTTTCAGGGTCATAGGCCAGATCCTCCATATTGGACCAGGAAGCTCTCACTATGCTCTTCTGAGGGGGATGTTGCATTTGCCCAACATCTTTCCACTGAAGGAATGTCAGTGCCAGGATTATCTTCAGATTTTCTTTTCCTATATCCCTCCCTTTTTTTGAAGGCTTGCATTTCTTTGGGCTCAATATCCATCTGATACCTACACATTCATGGCTAGTCTTTCTGAAGTGCTCCCATTGTATAATAGAAAGTTGATCTCTATTGCACATACACACAAACAAGAGAGGCCCATTAACAACAACAACAAAAGGTTAAGTATGAAAAAGTAACTATGCAAGACAAAAAAAACACCTTTCCTTTCAAAGCAGAAAAGAATGGGGGAGGGGACAAGGAAGAGGAAATATTTTGCCCGTCTAAAGCCCATTTCTACTTGTTACACATTTTAAAAGCCATTGCATTAAAAAAAAATAAAGTAAATAAATCCCCAAATCTAACACAGTATTCTGGGGTCATACATATACATCAACAAGTTACCTAAGTAGCAGCTTAAGCTTTCCACTGCCAACACAGACTTTGGTGGAACTCACTTTCCCTTTCTCTCTCCCCAGTTTGGAAGAATTGATTACTAAAAACTGCTAAAATGTCAGTTATGCCTTCGCAATGACTTTTCTCAGAGGCCTAAAACCTTCACCATCTCTGATGCTAGAATAACTTCTCACCTCTTACAGGACTGGTATGGTTTATGTGTAGGTTCTGGCCACTTGTGTCATGCCACTGCCTAATAGTATACTTCTCTACTGGTTACACAGCAGAAGAGGGAAACATCTCCTGATTTCTAACTAGGGGTTCAACCAAGCTATTTTGAGGAACATCACCTAAAAATACAGCCTGTGACCTAAACAAGTGTCATAAAAATCCAGGAACTTTCTCCTTCAGGTAGCTTCACCAACGATATGGATTAATGGCTTATCTTTTGCAGCTATTGCTAAAGGGTTTAGCTTTGTGTTTGGTCTCTTACTGCCTCTCAGAAACATTCACAAAAAGGAAGAGGTATGCATCCTTCTTTCTAAGTTTGGATTTTTAGCTGCTAAGATCTCCACAAAACATTTCATAACAGCTCTGAACCACTCCCTACCTCTCCCTTACTGGAAGTCTGCTATAGCAGCTATGATTCCTACCTTAAGGATAGAGAGGGAAAACAGCCAGATCATCTTGTTCTCTCCAAGCCAGGGTCTCAAAAATATGTGTTTCTGTAGCCCACATTTGACTGGAAAATTTTCACAGGCTTAGTTTGTGGAACACTTGACCTCCCTGAACTTCCCTCCACACCTTCTTCCCTGCTCAAGCTTCATGCTCAAGCCTTAAACATGAATATCTATCTGTGGCCCCTTAGGCCATTGCCACTGTTGAAAATCAAATACACTACGCAGTTTCAAGTCCACTAGTCTTAGATCAGCATCCCACTTTCCTACGCATTTCAAAGATCCTGCTGTTTTAGCACTTCTCAAAGCACATGGGAGGTAGAGAGCAACTGCATTAAACCCTCAATGAATGAGCACACATGATATTGTTTGACTGCTGCTCCTTATGTAGAGGAGTACGTGCTCATCGCTCAGTTACCCTTAGGTAACTGAGAGGGGACCTCTCATTGAGCAACAGTCCCTCCTATGGTGCTCTCTGCTGAAAGCAATCCCTGTCTTTCTGGGGACAGCTTCTTTTCGCTAGAGCATTCTCTAGCTTTGATCTGCCCTGCGTAGCTGGTTGAGCGCCATCAGGACTAGTTCTGGGCTGGCTATGCCAGTATTCCTAGGGGAAAGATTCATGCTTGAAGCACCCTCTAGAGTGCAGCATGAGCAAACCCCAGCATCCTATTCACCCTCCACCATCCATCCCTGCAGTGAAGCCATCAGTCAGACAAGGTAACTCAGGGCCTCCCCAAAAGCCTCTCAACACACATCAAAGGGCAGGTGCAACTTGCAGTCAGCCTGAGCTTGAACACAGACATAACCATTGCATCTCTCAGGGCAACAATATCCCCAATAAACAGCAAAAAAAAAAAAAAAAAAAAAAAAAAAGCCTTAGTTGCTTCTGAATCCTCCTTTGCCAGAGCAGAGGGGCACCCTATCCACTCGGGCAGCCTTCTATGTTTGTGCCTGCATACACCACTTTATTCCTTTTCCATAGTCTCCTAATGAAGCTTTCCTTCTGGTTTCAGGGGAGGCCTCCTCCCACAGCTACCTCCCTGATGCCACAGGTGAGGTTAATACCCCTTGTTAGCAAGTGTCAGTTAACCACGTGAGTCTCAGTATAGAGTGTTTTTTCAGATCTCACCACACCAGGTATGGATAGAAAAATAAACCACCTATCTTTCTCCAAGTAGAAGTTTTTATATATGTGTGTATATATATATATATATATATATACACATATATATGTCCAAGCAGACTTTGTTACATAAAAATGGAAAAAAAAAAAAAAGAAAAGAAAAAAGAAAAAGAGCATGAAGGAAAACAACAGAATGCAACTTATCAAATGTGCCTAGTAGGAATATCTTATGATTTAAAGTCTTGGCGCATCAAGCAACACAGGCAAGCGCTTTAGCTCTAATTGTCTGAATTACCCATCTATTTTAAGTGAAGCCTGGGAGACCAGTCACATGCTGAAGTTAGGCATGTGTTTAAGTGCCTTGCTGAATCGGGGCCAAAGTTTACCTAGAAGAAAAAGGCATAATTTGTATAAACATAAAAAGCATATCTTGGCCATTTTCTTTTCCATAAGGCATGGAAATAAGGAACAAATCAACAGTAAATTAGCTAGAAATTAACATTTGGATTCAGATTTCATTAAGTAGCACATCTGGTTGATAACAAAGTGGGATTTATTGCATACTCTAACTGTGTATATGGGCATCTATTAAGTGATTAGTGAAAGGAATTGCTCTCCCCCCCTCCGAATGCCTCATTTCCTATTTTAATTTCATAATGGACAGTTTGGATTTTCTATTAACAATAATGGGAACTGTTTTCGCTCATGGGATTTTGCTCCATTGCATTTGGTAAATGAACATATGAGAAGCAAACAGTCTTTAGAAAAAGATTGATAGCGCAGCCCTATGCATAATCTGCTGTGGTGGGCACAGGAATTTTACAAAGAGCAACTGTCTGCCTTAACAGTGAAGATTTTCAGTTTATCCTGAAGGACAATAAAGTATTTATAAAAAGATACTCTTCAATATTAATGAAATGACTTACAGTAAATTCACTGAAAGCTCAGCCGAGCCCCCAGACATCTGACAGTGACGTTAGGCAGTGAGGCTCCATGAAGCTATGCCAGCTTTGGGTCCTCTCCAAGAAGCTGCAGGTGCTTGCTGCCTTCAGGATCACCCCCTTGCTCAGCTCCTGCTAACACCAAGGGAACACAAAGCTGCTTCTTCATGTTGCACCTTCGCTAGGCAGGCTGGTGGACGCAGAGTCCCTTTCTGGGGCTGCAGCCCAAGCTTTATAGCCTAACCCAAAATACTGTTATATAAGTTGACAGAAAGGCAACATCCACTCTCCTGGGACCCAAGAATCCTTCTAGGTTGGGGATCAATGGAAGGAAACGTGTGCCACTTGTTCTGATACAGAAAAGCAAACATAGTTCTTAGCACACCCTGTGTACGTTCTTGTTTACTCATCATGAGAGTTCAGCTAGCGGTGCTAAGCGTATGAGTGAGAAATTAAGCAGCCATGTGTTTCTCAAGGCGGCTAGAATATTCATACTTAGTAACTGCTTGAGTCCACATAGTTACAGGCTGTGGAAGAGACACATGCATAATTCACATATTTTTAATTAAACAGTAGTATCTTTCAATATATTGTAATGTCACATTCATCTCCTTACATTCTTTGACCTACTGAAGCATCACTTCTTTTTTTTCTTTCAGTTAGAATATAGGCAGAAATAACACTAATTGGACTTAAGGCTAGACCTGCAAGAGGACTCTGGGAATGCCCAAGAGCCAGCATGTGAGGAGACGAGCTGCCCCAAAACAACGTGGGGCAACTCCAGGATGTCCCAGTGCCTCTCTGCTGGGGGGGCACAGAGTCAGTGGCTGGATTTTCAGCAGCATCTCTACCAAAGGCACCTTGTAAGAGTAGGTGCAGTGAGACTATTCAAGTACGGCTAAACACCCCTGAAGGGGGGCATTGGCTTGGGATCAGCAAAGGTACACCTTGTAGGTGAGTTGGTTCATTTTAGTGTTGCAGAAAGATTTATTTCAAAAATAGGATGTGCCTAGAAGGAAGAGCCTAGCGCTTTATTTATAGATCATGCATACAGCTAGAACATGTGTCCCCATGAGGACAGGGCTTCTGGGTAGACTTGTTCTTCTGTGCTGAATCCATTTCCAATCTTCCCAGTAATCCATCTGCAATCTTCTCAGTGTCTTATGACAGGACCCTCAGAAGTAGGTAAAGAAGCAGGTTCCCAATTGCTGCACTTCCCAATGGCTGGAGCCACTGAGTTGGGCAAGCCATGAAGCAGTAGCCTCAGAGACGGCTCCTATGTGGGCAGATGTTTCAAACCACCACAGACAGGCCACTAGATGCACAGGGTAGGGGTTCAAGGCACTGTGTTGACACAGCTTTTCCAGAGAGGGCCCCGAAACTGTGTTGCTGGGGAGGATGTGAGGTAGAAATCCAAGTAGAAAAAAAGTGTAGATTGCTTGGAAACATTCTTCTGATGTCTGTAAGAAGCCTTCTCCCACCTAGGAAATATTTTAACAGTCTAATTTCTTACATGCTGCTCTAAGGACTATTTCATTTTTTTCAAATCCTCTCTCCACCCAAAGAAAAATTCTTAAAACAGTTACACCAAGACCTAATGGTATTTTTCTACTGTAAGGCCAGGTAGGTGAATCCAGAAGTTTGTTACAGATTTTTATTGTCAGAGCAGTAGTTTAGGTTGTGTGCTCTTAAAACAAATAAAAAAATCAACTTGTGCTGTCCTTGCGATTTATTACTACATAATATGTAGGAAGATTAATTTCAGTAGTGTTCCTTTTGGAAGAGAGCACTTTCTTTAATGTAACCAAAGGAGAGTAATGAGATGAGCAGTTTAGCACTGTGAAGAGGTGAGACATCCCCCTCTTCCAACATTCCAACACCTCCTCCCTTCTTTTTTTTTTCTTTTTTTTTTTTTTTTTTTTGCTTTAGGAGCTTAGCATAGTAATATGAAGCAGCATAGCTGAAGACCTGATCTTATTACAGGAAGTGGTAGAGGGACCAACATTGCTCTGCTGCAGGAATATAAGAGGGATTGCTGAAATACAATGCCTGAAGCAAATGAGTCAATGGAGAAAGGAGGCAAGGGTATCTATCTTTAGTTGTGTTTTTCAGGGTATCTCCATATGCTAATGCCTTGTTGTTAAAATGGAGCCTAACTGTTCAATATAGGAGAGGAAACTCACTCATTTTAAGAGCAGAGTAGCTAAAGCTCATCCCTTGTAAAAGTATTACTCCATGCCCTTCTTTCCTCTGAGGTCCTGGAGTAAGAACCACACTAAGCACCAGGGCCCAGAGACATTTAAGTGGGACCCAAGTAGAGCCTCTCACTGCTGCAGCTGGTGGCAGACTCTCACCAGCCAAGTGGCCTCTAAGGAGAGGTCATTTCCTGGTGGTTTTCTGGCTGACCAGGGGACCCAAGAAGGCTGCCAACAGACTGTAAGTTGGTGGGGCAAGCTCATCATGGCACTACCAGATGCTGAGATCTCAGTCTTTGCTGATAAAGTGAGACTTCTCCACCCCCCCCATCAGCTCCTACCTTGTTAGACCTTTGTCCAAGCCCTCTTGTAATTAGTATTTAGCCTAGTAAAAATGTGTCTGGCTGTAATGCTTGGCCTACCCTGCTCCTAGGCACAATTTCTGATACCGCTGAACAGGCAGTGAACTGAGCCGCTCCAGGGAGGTATCATGGAGTCAGAGAGGGAGGTTGATGAGATGATCTCCAGAGGTCCCTTCCTACCTTATCCATTCTGTGAGGTATCGCAGCTTGGGCACAACGGGCCAGAGTGTGTGTCTGCAGCTGTAGGTGTCCCAGGGTGAGACAGATGGAGGGTAGAGGGTGAGGGAGGGAAAGACAGTTGAGACACCTGGAAAGGGTGGAAGATGAAGGTGGAGAGGGACGCACATATTGATGGTGAGAGGAAAAAGGGCTGGCAAGGGGTTTCAGAAATGTAAGAAAACAAAGATTTTTTTTTTTTTCAACTGGAAAGAGAACAAAACCAGAGGTGTTAGTGCCTGAGGAGAGGGGTGCTTGAAGGAGATGAAAGAAGCAGGCAGCCATGAATAAGTGCTGCTCAGCACTTGCTGCTTTAAGAAGGAGGATTAAGCAGTCAGGATGAAGAAACACGAAGGAGCTGAGGAGCAGGTAGTTAGAAGAGATGCCTTCTGCTCACAGTGCAATAACTAGAGGAAGTG
Source organism: Rhea pennata (assembly GCF_028389875.1). Lineage (NCBI taxonomy): Eukaryota > Metazoa > Chordata > Aves > Rheiformes > Rheidae > Rhea > Rhea pennata. The sequence goes on from NC_084664.1 coordinate 67,323,688, forward strand.
GTCAAACAGGCCAGATCCCTATTGAGCCTTGGCTTGTCAGGCTCAAATTTTAAAAAATGAGAGTGTTCTTGTGGCTGTGAAACCAAGTCAGCTCCAGTGCTCCCCCTCCTTGGTTTCATATGCTGAAAACTGGAGCCACATAGCGGAGCTCTGGTGGTTGCTGAAGCAAAGATCAGGCCATAGGGTTTTAGTCTGCTGTAGAGGGTACAAGTAAGAAACCTCAGCCTCTTACCTACATAAATGCCCCAAACCCGACAGCCCCGAGCCCTGTAGCCCCTCAGCTCTCCACCCCAGATATTCACTGGGGTGACCTTGAAGCTGCGAACACCCCCTGGTCTTGGCTGCCCCATTGCTTCCTGCCATGGTAGCGCAGAGGCCACCTTTGTGAATGCCATGGTTGGGTCAGCTACTGCTACACCAAGGAGAGCACCCCAAGAGGGAAGGAGGCACTAAGCAGTGTTCCCAGATCACCCCAAAATTACCTCTTCACTGCCTTCTGCCAAGCCATCTTGTGACCATGCCAAGCCTGGCACTGCTAGAGTAAGCCAGCAGCCAGAGCAGGCAGCAGTTAGCACAGAAATCACCCTTTTTGTTTTGGAAAACAATAAGGCAAATAATTTTTTTTAAATTACACTTAAGTTCTTTAAAACCTTTGGGTACCCTGATGCCGAGCATCAGTGACTAAATAAAGAGAGAAATTTGCGCTATGATCTGTTTTTTCCTTTTTTCCTTTTTTTTTTTTTTTTTTTTTTTTTTTCCCTGAGGATAGCCAAAAGATCTTGCTCATGAAAGACAGTGGAGAAAGCACAAAGGAGGATAAATGGCTCTCCACTCGACAAGTAGCATAATAAGTGCATGAAACAGTAATAATCCACATTGCTTTTCCACCTTACTGCTGTGCCAGATACTCTGATGGCAGTGCTGTATGGTTGTTGGTGTTGTATACAATACTCACTGTAGAAACACTCATTAAAAAAATATATATATATATAATTAATATTAAATGGAATTTGTGTATGTGTACACATATATATGTGGGTGTGTGTGTATACATACATACATACATACATACATATATACACACATATATATATAGTTTTAAAATAAACCAAGACGGCAAATATTGTTTCAGTGCAGTGCTTGGCGGTCAGGTCATCTAGTTGTTCTTTTTCTCTATATTAATTTTCTTCCTTTTCTCCTGACCATTGCAGACACCAAAGCCTGGAGAGAGGACATCTCATATACCATATGTGCTATTGGCAACAAATAAAACATAGCTGCAATGGCCAGAGTTTTCAAAAACAGCTGAGTGACATCATAGGATGCAGTTTTAGCACCACAGCTAAGCTGACCTAATGCCTAGCTTCTCCCAGAAAGGGTAGGCCACTCGCTGTATCTCATGCCAGGAGCTGGGGATGCTCCAAAGAGCATGTCTTCAGGTGGTTGGAGGAGTTCAACTGGCAGAACAATAGTTGCTCTTTCACCTTCTATACTCTCTGGCATCCACTCTGGTGGGGCTGGGAGACTGGCTTAGCTCTAGGTCACCTTGCCCCCAGACTGGTTGTGGCCTCACTTGCCTTTCTGTGCAACTCGCCCTTGGGTGTTGGATCCCAGCGCTGGCCACCTCAAAGGCCCTGCTGTGATCAGTAAGAGCAGGGCCACCACGTTCCACAAGAGCAGGGTTTCATCCCCCAGGCTGGAGCTATGCCAGTTTACAAGACTTTGTGCCCTGTTCTTTCAGCAGCTTGTTTTCTGCAACATAACCAGGCTGGTAGCTGGTGCCTCAGCTTCCCCACTCCATTATAGTGTTGCAGTGCCTGCATGAAAAAAAATCTTTTTTTTTTTTTTTTTTTTCGCTCTAGAAAACAAGTCCCCTGAAAAATAAAAGACTTTTTTAACAACCTTTTGTGCAGTCCCACAAGTCAATCATCTGATAGTAAAACTAAAAATTGTTCAATTTAAAGCTCTGAAATCCTCATGGTTCTCTGTTCTAGAGAAGCTACAGCAGAATATTTGCTGACCTTTTAGTGCACAGTTTCTCATCCCCCTGCTCCCTGGAATAGTATTTCTTTAGCAAAGACACGTATTAAAGAGAATTAATTAACAAGGCTTGCTGGCTAGATAATCAATTTTCTTGGCATAAATTGAGTACTGATGGAGGAATGCTAATCCTTTGCTCCCCTGGCTTTCCCTGAATAGAGATTAAAAATAGATGAATACCCAGCTGGGGAAACTGTGATGGGATCATATTCCTTCAGAATAGAGTTCTGGGAACCTCAGAAAATGGGGTGAGTGTTCCTGGGATTTCATTTCATAAATGCACTGGGAAAGTTAGTGTTGGAATGTCCTGATTTACTAAGTCTTCAAACAAAAGAAAATGGAAATATTTCATTCTGAAGCAACTTTTTGTTTAGACATTTTAAAAATGGCATAATCAATGGCAAAATCTATGCAAAATGTTTTAATCATCTTAAAACAAGAAAAATATTTAGAGCAGCAACAAGCCATGTTTTATGCTTCTCTACAATGATTCTGCCAGTGTTTTATCAGTTCAGGTATTCAGCAAAGTGTGTCCTAACTCATTAGTCACCAATCATCATTAAGATGATCAGCACCCAGCAGAGGTGGTCTGTAACTGTCAGCGGAAGAAAACACTCTGGTTTTCTTGAAGAAATTCTTTGGTGTTTCCTTAAGAGAGATTCTTTCTGCTGAAGGTGAATCCACTTTATGAGCAACCAGATGTTTTCCTTTAATTGGTACACTGCTCCATGCCTCCTAAGTCGCTGGTTTGACTACAGACTGCTCAGACACTGTGATTTATTTTTCATCTCATTTATTGCAGGCATGAATACAGGAACAGGTAAACAGCTGAGCCGTAAAAGTTTCTCTCTAGGCATGTTTTCGATAAAATGCCATCACACGTTGTCTGATGATACAGGCAGCTACTTAGATGGCACAGAATGGTGTCAGCAATCTTGCTTCAAAGCTGCTACCCACCAGTCAAAGCCGCAGCTGCCAAAGAAGCCTTCTCCTCCACTTACTCGCTCCCTTCCCCACATCATCTGCATGTTCTTTTACGGCACTTAACTTTACAAAACACAGTTCAGTTGTAAGGCTGATCTTACATGCAATCACAGATCAGCCTAAGTATATTTATTGCAAACTCCTTGAACATCAGGACATCAAAAAAAAAAAAAAAAAAAAAAAAAAAAAAAAAAAAAAGGAAAATAATGCAATTCCATTGCATAAATACGAGTAGGTTTTTGTAACCAATGAACCAGAAATATATTCAGAAAAAAAGAAAAGAAAAACGAAGGCTATTTGTAAACAGTTCAAACAAAACATGATGCTGCCTCCAATGAAATGTTTCACTGCATTGCCAGCTCTGTTTCAAATGGGCACGTAGGCATCCTGTAGCAAGAGAGAGGTGAAGTCATGAAATGAAACTTTTCAGGAGTTAATTTTCAAACACTGCATTTCCAGGGTCTAAATGTGTTTGAAACATGAGAAATCTGTACATACTGTGGGATTTGATAGAGATGTGAGACCTTGTACAATATTTCCAAAAAAAAAAAAAAAAAAAAAAAAAGCTTGGTTATTCTTTTTAGAACAAGATAGTCAAAACAACTGAACCACAATTGGTTGCCTTCCAGAAGAGACTGCAATATGAGAAAGCGTTTAACTCCTTGCATAGCTATTTAAATGGCCAATCAATTTTGCTGGAATCACTCAAACATGAAAGCATTGCATTCTGCCACTTAAAGATGACTTCACACTTGAAAGCTGGGATCTGCTAACCAAGTCGGAGCATCACCTGTGGCACTGCCAAGAGCCAGGAGGACACATTGCAGGCTTTGCCAGGGTAGCACTAGCATGGTGTACAGCCAGCTGCTCCCAGACTGGCACATCTATAAGGGTGCATTTCTACTTTTGCTGTTGTAAAATACCCCAGCTCTCTGCTCTCCGCACAAGTGAAGAAAAAAAAAGTTCTCACAACCAGAATGGTTTTGGTAGTATATTTACACCTAATGTGCAAGGCTTTTACTGGCAGAGCTATGTTGATTACAAATCATATCTCAAAGCACCCCTGAATAATGTAGCTGTGTTGGCAAGGGTTTGCAATTTAGACCTAACCAGAGGGACTAACAGTAGGATTCATCTCACTTAATTTTAATCAATCAAAAGGTAGACACTGAAGTCAGAGGCATTTCTGATCTCTCTTAAGATGAGAACTGGGCCTATTAGCATTAGGTGAGATGAACCCTTTCCCAGGAGACCTGAAAAAGACAAACTCCTTTCAGTTCCCCTTTCTGTCACCACCTCTCCAGACCATGCTTCAGAAGGCTACTGTTAAAATGCGTTATCTTTACATGTGTCAATGTACATGATAATGATAGCCTGTGCTGGGCTTCATGCTGCCACAACTACATATGCAAGCTCATTAAAGCTAGCTCGGATACTTCTGCACTATTATATAGACATACCTTCAGACAGAGTATCCTTAAACACCTGCAAAGTTAAAGTCCAGGGGCAAATCTAGAGTACATGCCCCTCAGCATACGTCCATGTCGACACTGTCTTGTTTACAGTAGTTTGGGGTAACAGGTGTCCTAACACTTTAATTCCCAACCAGAAGTGAGGCAGGAATGTATATTCAAAAAATGTGAAAACCAAGACGCTTAAGCGTGGCTGAAGAAAGTACGTAGTAAGAAAGAACAACTGGATGACATTCTGAAGATAAAAGTTTAGTTCAATAATGGCAAAAATTTTTAATAAAGCTCCATTGGGCTGCAGAACAGGAAACGATGGCAGCCAGTGGGCAGGACACTAAAACAAGACGAGGCAACGCACTTGGGGATGTTCTGTGGAAAAAGCCCCACGGGAACTAAGTGCCCACATGCGCCTTGCCCTCTTTAACTGCTGCGAATCAAGGCCGGAGAAGTCTTAGCTCTTTCTCGGCTATGCAACATCACACCTCAGCTGTACAGCCCTGATCGCTGTAAAGTTACTTTGGTTCACGTTTCTTGTTCTCCAGTTCCAAATATTTCAGCTCAAGAATCCTTATACAATAGCAGTAAAATGCTGCATTTAAAATAGTAAGCTAGTAGGTTGTTTATGGGCCAGAAAATCTGATGGGCTGGTCTGAGCCAAGCATTCAGGTTTGCTGAAGGCGTTCGCTTACGTGACTAGACCGTCCTCATTCAGGTCATTGGGTTTGTTCCCAAACTTCACAGCATATTCCAGGGTTTCCAGTGTCCATTCCTGTACACTTGAAGGACTCCAGGGCAATCAGTCCAACTAAACGCTGTGCTCAGATCTGTTTTCCTTGCTGACTTTGTGAAACGGCCGGCCACTTCACGTGCAACTGGGGGTTGCCTAACAGCAGGCAAAGAGACCAGATTCAGCTGCAGTCAGTGCTGTGTCGCACTCCAACTTTGCTTCCTTCTCCAAAAACTGCACCTCTAACTAGACTCCTCGTCTTTATCCTTTACAATGATCACCTTTATTTGGGCACAGAAAAATATACTACCTCCCTCCATCAATATCCGTCTAGGAAGTGGTGAGAAAAGGAAAACAGGAAAAAGAAGATGCAGTTTTGTATACTCTGCTCCCCCCTTTCTGATTTCTTCGCAGGGATTTAATGTTCCTAATCCTTTTTTAATAACCTTAGACTGATGGAGAGGTATGTAAAAACCTACACCACAAAAACGTCTTGGCACAGTACCTAGAAGGTGGACGGTGTACAAGCTGTATTTGATTACTCAGCAAAATCATCTGATTGCTTTAAAACCTGCAATCCGAGTGTATTTCTATGACTGCTTGTGCCTATTCCTCATGCTGAGCTACTCCACTACGTTTTGTTTTGCTGGTTTCTACCTAACACTTGTGCTGTTTATTTTACCCCATTTTATAGCAATCATGAAGGTCTGAGGTTGCTGGATTTAACTGGGGAGCATTATGCTGATTTCTTGTCCCACTAAATATAAAATAGAAATATCATTTTCTACTGCCATGTCACAATTCAGAGTCCTATAATGCTCTCAAGACTTCTATCAGAAACAGAGCACAGGCTAACTCTGAAGGAAACTCAGGCTTACAGCAATCGCTTCCCAGCCTTCATGCTAAGAAACTGGTTAAGCTGAGATAAAGCCATAGTAATCAGTATCAAATTAAGGGCAATCTTTTTTCTTAATACAAACAAGAGAACATAGTGTACAGAGTAACAGAAAAATATACATCTTCAGCCATATAAAACACACAAAAGCTTTCCTGTAGGAATAATATTTTGTAGCTGACAGTCGGTTGTTGGTAGCTTTTCAGGTAAATCCGCACTACTAAACAGGGGAAAATGGAGAGCTGCTTTCTCCATAGGAAATTGTTTGGTATTGTTATCTTTATGCCATCAACACATTCCTTGAAGCCGCAACTCTGCTAACACTTAAACACCCACGTTACCTTATGCCTGAGATAGCTCCACCAAAAGTAGAGGCTGCTCTACACACAGCCAGCCCTAGCACTCAGAGGTGTGCCGATGCAGATACACTGATCGGCAGTGTGAGAAAATGGTATAGACACAGTTATGCCATCGATTACTATTATTATTTAAATTGATCAGTCAATTCTTGCCATTCAGGAAGGCGGTTTACCGGTCCAGGAAAGAAAAACGTGCCCTCTGCATCAGCTATGGCAGCACGGATGAGGCTCTGCAAACTCCGCTGCATTGGCAGAAGCTGCCTGAGTGTGGCAAGCCCTAATACGTAGGCAACTCGGAGAAGTTAAGACTTCCCACTCAATTAAAAAAGTCAATATCAATCTAGAAAGTCAGTAGCAAATTACTTTAAATAACTGTTTTTATCATTAATGGAAATACAAGTAAGATTTAGTTTAAGATTTAGGTCACGATGACAAACTATAGGAAGTGTTGGGAGTGTAAATCTGTATGGAGGGGTGTCTTTCCCCTCTGCAGCCATTTATATCTCTGAGTAAAGGTTAAGGTTAGGAATTTGATAAGACAGCTGTTTATTTTTCTGGAGACTAACAGTCCTGGGGTTAAGATTTAATAATCATTCTTCCACTTTAAAAATGATTCTTTAACAAATAGCAGTAGCTCATTGCAATTTTCAGTTGTACAAAATGACGTATTTTCTATGTTACTATCAAAATATTCTGCATAACATTAATCTCTGTGCAGTTATTAACATATGTACAGAACAGTGTTTCCCAAGAGAAATCAGTACGCTCCTTGCTGATCCTTTTTGCCCTAGTTTTACCAAAACCAACCTGAAAATTAATCATATTAATAGTATAAAACCTCGAGAGAGATAACGGAGTGATGGTTTCTTTCCCAGCAGCAAATGGGTAAAGGAACTCCTTCGAGTTAAAGTCCCTCCGAGCCTTCACTTTAACCTGCGGTGGTGAATCCAGGCGAGCCAGGAACACGGCAGGGTTTCCCGACGCAGTATGCTGAGTACACAGAAGCAGAGGAATGTAAACAGGCAGAAGGCACGTGAAAGGCCTCGGTCTGTTCTCCGTCTGGCGGAAGCGAGGATTTCACAACTCGGTCATCAGCAGTCTTTTCATCATCTTCTCTCTCTCGAGTTCACGCCTCAGGGTCTCGGCGCTGTGTAATTAATGCACAAACAACCAATTACAGGAAAAACAATAAGTCTCCTATTTCAATTTAAAATAATTAACATTTTGAGAATACCACTGGAGGGGAGAAAAGGTCAGGCCTGACTCAGTGAAAAGGCTGATAACTGATGGTTGACTCAAAACCAAGTATTGTCTGATATTTCTGAACAACAAACAGAAGTGGGGAAAAAAGGACATAAAAAGACCCACAAGGCAAAACAGCTTATGTTTTAATCTCATCCCCATTAAAGGCTACTGACTCTAAAGAAAGCTGGACTAGGACTCTCAAAACAAATAATAAGAAACCAGCTAAAGTAAATAAGACCATAAAAGACTGGCAATACAGCTTTCTGTCCCTTGGCATGGTTTGATATTGGGGAAAACTTGTCTGTATTGAGTTTGCTGCAGCCTACTTCATGTGCGCATGGGTGTATGAGAAGCCCACAGGCTCCGCGTACCATAAGCACTCTGGATTTGGGAGCCCATTGCCCAACATATACTTCTTCGAGGTAAGCCTAGGGCTTTTTGTGCCCCAAGGTACAGAGTACATCCCCTCGTTCACTTCTATTCAGCAAATTCCCAGCTTTGAATAAATCCTAGAGAAGAAGCCAGCATGCAAAAACAATAGGATGGAAGACTAGAAAAGGGAATGAAGGCTGCCCATCAAAAAATGGGATGGCTTGTTGTTTGTCCAAGAAACCACGTGAAAGGTAACAGCAGCTTGACATTACTTAAAAAATTTTAAAAAAAGAAAGGAAAAAAAAAGGAAAAGAGAAAGAAAACCAGAGCCTGATTTTCATTTAGAAGAGCAGACATTTCTCAACCTCAGCTTTCCCCCTAGACATTTAATTTCAAAAGACAAATTGCAGCAGCAATTATTAAAAGAAAATCTTTGTGGTTCGAGGAAAATGACTTGCCTGAGGAAAGACTGCACAGCCTTTTCTCTCCAGGCCACTGGCCAGGGAGGTGGTACATTTGGTCTTTATTAAAGAAAAAATGCTGGCTGCAGCACTTAATTAAGATAGATTTTCCCTCAGAAATAAAATATAGATGTATTTCTTTATTTTACCCACAATTACCCACCAAACAGCAACTGAAAATGTTTTGGCATCAGGGGAAACAGCACTTTAGAAAGAAAGTAATTTTTTCCTATTGCAATTATGGTAGAAAAAGAGAAACCAAGCTGATTCCTTTAAGGCACAGAGCATCATAGCATTTCTGTGAAATAACCACACAGTACCTGTCGGCCAGCGAAATGGGTTTGTGTGATGGATATATCGTCTGCACCGTTGGGGTTGGCACAGTCTCTGCCAAAGATCTCAGTATGGGCGAAGGAGTCATTGGCAATATTTTAGGAGATGACTGCATGGCACAACATGGTAATTTGCTATCTGTAAATTCTGCCTACAAAAAACGTATACAGACACAAAAAGAAAAAGGTGAAGTGTTTTTTTTTTTTTTTTTTTTTTTTTTTTTTTGTCTTCTTGCCTATTTTCACCATCCTATTCGTTACCAAGTAAGAGCAGCTAATAAAGAGAGTAACCTGGAGGCCATAGCCACAGTTGCCCAGTGCAACCCCATAGATGCTGCACAGCCGGTTGTTTTGACAGCACTTTAACAGCCATGCCCAAGTGACAAGTCTGACTGTAACATGCACTACGTGAGATCAAATTCCATGTGCAGGCCTCACAGCATTCCCCTGACAGACAAACTCCTGGAGAACATAATTTATCACCACTGCATTTCCTCTAAATGCAATAAAGCGAGATGACCAGAAGAGTTTTCTAATGACGGACAATGTTAAGCCAATATTGGCTGTGCTGGTTTAAAACAGACAGAAAGATCCTTGAAAGTAAAGTAGCCTTGACCTACTTTTTGTCACTGGACTATTTCTAGCACCAGACTACAGTGGCTTGTGCCCTTGGTGCATGCATGATCCTGAACAGGGAAGAATGCTGTGGTTTGCCAGCATTTCAGCACCATTAGGACAGGCTCATACTGGTATCAGCTTCATTCTGGACCACTTTTTCTTCTGAATGTGGTTCAGACTTCACAGTAGGGAGGAAGAAAAGTCACCATCATCAGGTAGCATGTGATTGGAATAGGAGTTATTTTTCTTTTATTTTTAAATTATTTCTCAAATTCTACAGGCCACATAGGATTAACACTAAGAACATAAACAAATTGGTTTAATCATTGGGATAATTGTTTGAGCCCAGGTGTGAACGGCTGCTTTAGGTTTGCTTGGCTATTGTTGCTTTTCTTAACACGTTCCTGCTCATTTTTTCTCTAAAAGCATCTCGTATGTTCTCGATCAGCATCTGAAGGAAAAGGATTTCCCATACATTCATGAAATTAGCCAAATGAACACGTAAAACAAGCTAAAGGAACTCTCCCTCTTCAACCCTGGCCGATTTTTTGTGTAAACACTGGCTGACACAACCTGTTCAATCTTCTCTCTCGTTCAGCTTTTAGAACTCAGCCTTACGGGCTACAGGAAAAGTAAGCCTGGTGCTCCTCAGACAGGATCTCCCTTTTCTGAGCACTGCCAGCTCCGATTTTACTGCATGAGAAGGCAGCACTGCTCTGCAAGCTTATGTCAAGTCTCCCAGTCTTGCTTAAGTCAACAGAGCTCTGACAAATTACACTTGCTCAAGATTTGCCCTGCGTCTCCAAATGTGTTTACTCTGGATAATGGTTCTGCCATCTATATCCAAAGCATCTTTTTATATGCATCTGTTTGCACAGAATGTTTGGACCAAATATTTAACTGGTCTAAACAGATATAATTTCATTAACTTAATAGATCTATGTGATTTACTTACATCAGATGAAAATACGGCATTGAGCCTGATGCTTCTTTACAGAAATCTCTGCAGTTCTGAGGGGTTCCTGACATGAACTTTCCTTTTAACCATTCCAGTCAACCACATTCTGCAGTTTTTCCTCTGATAAAATCAATACAACTTTATGTACGCCAAAAAACTAGGAGCTCTATACAGAAGGTAAAGCTTTCAAAACATTACCATTTGTAACTTTTTTTCCTCTTAATAAAATCTCAATGTTTTGCTCCATGCAAAGAAAATGTGAAGGGTAAGCAAAGAAAAGGAAAACAAACAAACAAACCAAACAAGGAAAAGGAGCCACAAATGTTTGTAGAATATGGGACTGTGTGTGCCTCGAGACGGTTCGGCTGTCACGGCGCAGCCAGCAGCGGTTTAGCTGCCTGCGTACCCCTGGCAGAGCCCGCACACTGAGACGAACTGAAATGCTGCTGGGGAGAGGCGCTGCTCTTCGTGATGCGATGGAGGACCACGAAGCAGGACCACAGCGTAATTTACCTTTCTAACTGTTCTCCCAGCTTCACAAAATCCTCTAGTAGTTGCTGGATAGTGATTTGTATATCACAGTATATCACTCGCTTAAAAGAATGTATGGAATTGTATTGTGGACCACACACTGTTTGTTTTTTATTGTACTGGTATTTTAAATATTTGTGATCTGGATTTCCCTACCTCCCCTTTCCCAGGGAAACAGGGGCCTATGTGGAGAAAAGAGGATTTCAGAAAGTCTAGTCAGAACTTTATGTAACTGCTTAATGAACTTTGCTTTTCCCTGATGGAGCATACACAAAATCCCAACATTCAAATTTGCCATGAAAAAACACTTTTTTTTTGCTAGATGGAAATATTTGTGGGGTATCATATCTGGCTTGTGTTTACATTTTAAAGTTTTATGGGTCCCCAATTAAAAAAAATGTTTTATATAGCCTTCCTAAATTATGCTTTTATCATAACTGTCATAGGCAGAAAATAATTTTCTGACAACCACTACTAATTCGTTGGAAAATACCCTGTGCCTATCTTTTTTGCTTACTGTAAAGTGGGCTGTGAAGGACACAAACATTGTAGCATTGGTTTAGCTTTCACTATGATGGTACGGTCCAAACTTGCATGACTTACTGAGAAGTTGCTGTGACATATTCCCATGTATTTTTGAATACATCTAACTAGAGCTCGACACTGGCGCTGACATAGCATTGAGAAGCTAACTAACTAGGTTTACCATACATATTTGGAGAAAAACAACATTTAGATCATATCTCAAGATGATCAGGTTTATTGTGAAAGAAAAGTCTCTTTCTTTAATCAGTTAAGGGCAGATAGTTGTTACATGTCCCAACAGGGACTGGAATTGCTTATCTCTGATTATATGCCAGAAAAACAGATGGTTGCTAACAGTAAAAGTTAAGGTTAAAGTCTCAATTACTTTATTTTGTGAATATAATTTAAAAACTGTAACTTAGCTACTATGGTTTATAATTATAATCAGATAATATTTCTTGTAGGACAGAATCACTTCTCATGTTGGAAAAGACAGAGAGGGCTGCAGTCCCACTTCTGTGAAGGTTTACCAAGAACTGAACTCCAGTGCTTGATTCAGATTAGTAAGTAAATGCGGGGATTACACAAGGATGCTACTGCAGTCATCAATACACTAACTAAAATTCTTCCTTAGAATTCAGATGTGATTTCAGTGAAAAATAGGCCCTTATTGTGATGGCACAACAGGTAGTTTCCAGCAGGATGCCAGGCAGTTGTTAGACACAGGACTAAGTCCTTCCCGCTGCCTTGCCGCTCCTTTGGAAAGACCCTGTGGAGCTTCACAAGTGTCCTCTACACAGCTGAACTGAACACCATTTGGGCCTGACTACATTAGCAGTCAGTCTTGACTTTTATCTCTTAGTTCTCTGTCTAGTAAGCAGCTGTCTGAATGCAGGCAAGTTAACTGATTTATACAATGGGAATATTTAACAGATTTGCACCCTAAATCCTACCTGGAATGTACCTTTTTGAGGACTGCTTATCACATAACTTTCTGACACTGTTAAAAAAAAATCACTTGGAATTGTGTTAAATACACAGTTCTTTAGTTGCATGTTCTACTTACAGAAAACTGTGGTACTGTTGTAAAAGGATCGAAAAAAGGATTAGATGTATCAGCAGGGAATGTCTTTATCTTTAAAAAAGATAAAGAAAAAGATGTTACTTTCAGAGCATAAAAATGGAAAAGAAAAAAAAAAAGCAGCAAAGCATTGCAACTACATTGACACATCCAACAAATTAGAATGGCTCAGCAGTGCTTGGACCAGACCAAAAAAGACCCCTCCAAAAATGCATACAGCAACCAGATGACGAATAGACAAAGGATAAATAGGAAGACTTGATAGATTAATTTTCCCCATGTAATTAAATCTGTTGTGCATATTCTGAGCTGATTGCATGCAATATTTCTTCCAAATCTGTAAACAGTCATTGGGTCATTACGTGTTGCCTTCAGTGAACACTGTACATTTTAGAATAGGTAACATGAAGTACAGGACCAACTTATGCAATGAAGTTCAGCTAAAGAACTTGTGCTTTATGTATTTCAGGCTTTCAAATTTTCAGTTACACAGTTGCTGTCAAGGACAAAACATCACGTAAGGCGAGATTGAAAGAAAATCCTATATATGTATGTAAAAAAAAAAAAGGCACAAACAACTGTTTGTTTCAGGCAGCTAATAGGTCCGGTGAGTATGCCTGTGTCAAGCGGTGGGCTGTAGATAAAAGCATTATCTCAGGAGGTTTTAATTAAAGGAGCCTGGAGCTCCCGGGTTAGAGACCAGCATGCCCTTGTGCTGAGAAGCCTGACAACTCCCAGGGCTCAGTCCAGAACATCTTGACATTGCTGCCACCAAGCCTTGCTGGAAAGCACTTCTGCCCTTAAAATAATTTCAGCCATGAAATGATACAAAAGAAACAAAAAAGCAGTAACAATTGCTGCCTCTTTTCATTGCCAATGATACATTTCTCATGATTTTCCTCTCTAGAATGCAGACATCCATTCAGAGAGGGCAAAATATCAAATAAGGGTATAAATTTTGAACTACACTTCATGCTTCCCACTTGGAAAACACATTTTTCACTGCAAAGGTGTGTTTTCCACTTTATTACAGAAACTGCTGTGCATTTGTTTGTTATGCATGTCTTCAAACTGAATTCATTAACTATAGCTATACAACTTCGGCTTAATAATGCACAAAACTACTCCCAAGGTCCTGAGACACTGTAGGCCAAAGCAACACCTGAAATTATGTGCTCAAATATAATTAAGTAAATGTATAATGTTTATTTTGTAAATAAAATAACAGAAACACATTTGCCTTCGAAAGATGCCAAGGGAAATTAACAGTCATCTGCAAGCCAACTTCTGCAAACGCATGGAATTGATCTGGGAATTAACAGTCAGGCTTCTTACCCTCGAGAAGCAGGAATGGCAAAAATGCAGCTGAGCGCGTCAGCAGTACCTTCTTAGCAGAACAGCAGTGGCTACAGGTTGGTTATAGGTGCAAAAGAATAAACAACTGTGCAAAGGCTCAACTCTCTTAAATCACAGATTGTTAGAAGATTTCTAGATTTAAAGAAAATTTCACACTTCTCTTATAGTCCTATATTCACATCTAGCAAAATGTGTATATGCATATATACAGCGCTCTCTCTCTCTCTCTATATATATATACACATACACACACTATACTGCTAATTGAATCTACTCATTAGATCCAAGCAATAGCTCCTAATGATTTTGTTAGGTTACATCATTCCCAGAGTCAAATCTGTCCCTACAAAACATGGACAGCTATAGCATGTCTTGCTCTTTTGGGAGGCAGTAAATACCCAGGAGGCTAAGTTGCAATTCTCAGGTTATGCAGGGTTTACAGTATGGTGTTAGAGAATAAAATACAAGCATGCTCTATTATATCCACAATCCTTTAGCCAAAGGCAAAGCAAACAGAGAGGTGTGAATTTGTTTGCTCATGGACAATTTGATATGCTACAGCCAAAATCTCTCTAATTTTGCAGGTTGGCCTTGTTGAGGAAATGAAGTGGAATTACTGAACGCAGAAAGGAGAAATGACGCGGAACAATATTCAAGAGCCCACCGAGAGCTGGGCCTAGAGGCACATAAGGAAAGCCGGCCACAATCGCGTGCTGAGGCCCATGGCAATGCTGAACACTCTTTCGCAAAATCAGCTGCTGCAATCTGTGGATGTGTCTGAGGCCAGCCTACGTACTGAAGCGCAGCAAAAAGCAGTTAATATGGCTTAGTTCTCAGTATGAATGCCTCTCTTTGGAAGCTGTACTTATTTAATCTCAGGAAAAAGACAATCCCAACAAATGAAAGGCTCTGTAGGTTGTAAACCACCAATTTCCGGCCCCGTAATGAAACTGAGAGCAGAAATTCAGGAACACAGGAAAAAAAAATAGGATTTAAGAGTTAGAAGCTGAAACAGTTCCACTCATCTTTTAAGATTTATTCTCTCTTTTTTTCATCTTTTTTTCCTTCTGAGCAGAGGCTGGTGTTACTCAAAGGGCAGACCACAGGCTGTTGGTTTACCTTGCCAGGCCTTGCTAAGAACGCTGCTGCCAGCTCCCACACACGGAGCAAGGAGAAAACACTACTGTTGTCTCCTCAGCACTGGCGAGAGATGCTCATCTATTAATAGTTTGGTTCTTTTGGCTGGAAAGTAGATACAATGTCCTAATGCACACAGTGACACAAAAATCCACATATCTGAGAATACTTTCCAGCCTGAGGATATGTAGGATGAGGACTGTAACACAGAAAGCAGCAGTTAAGCAACTTGCTTACGTGAAACAGCATATGGAAATCTGAATGGCCTTGTTATCCAGGAAAGTACTTTGACATCTCTGTTCTGTATGTCCACCCATCTAGCAGCATGCTGACCACAGCAGCAGTTTCCAGCAGCTGGGAGGAGGAAAAAACCCTGCACATTCTCACCCCACCACACAAGAAAATCAGCGTCAAGTGTGAGACACTGGGGTTGAATTTATTATTTGGAATCAAAACTCTCATAGCAGCGCAGATAGCAAAACAACTCCCTGACTAGAACAGGACACTGGACCTTAATGCTGCACCCTCCCCACACTATGCTGTGCCCCTCTCCATGCCCTAGAGAAAGGCCATACCGTAACTCCTAAACTTCACCTGACTCACGCAGCAGAAAATAATCTCCAAACTTTTCCGGGTTGTTGTCTCTGTTGCAGCAGTGCGTGTTGAACGATGTTACCTGGCGATTGAGAAAGGAAGAAGAGCAAAGCCATCTCTCTTCCCTCCAGTAAAGCTACTGCTACCTTGAAGACCTTCAGCAGCTTCCAGGCTTCACCTGGGATTAAAAGTGTGAGGGGATGAGGGTGGGGGAAGAGGATGTGGGCAGGTCTAGATGCTGGACAGCAACAAGAGGATGGAGCTGGGCTCTAGCTAACAGCATAGATAGGCTTTTCAGTAGGAAACATGATTTTAAGGACAGCTGCTCTTTCTGCAGGAGAGAAAGCATTCTTGCAGTCTAGGCCACAACCGCAAAACATCCTCTAAAGCAGTTCCCATAGGTAGCTGTCACGTTGCTGTGGTGAAAGGGGAGCATGTCCTGCGTTTCAGCTGCTCATCTCACATGCTGATGGCTTGTTTCGCAATCTCAAATGCCTTTTGCTTGAAAGGTCAGGGTGTATTGCTGTAGCAGACCTACCTATATCCTTATCTAGAATATTTAGCTTGGCAAGCTGAGAATTTACTACACTTGAAAGAACCCTCGTCTCTTAAAAAAAAAAAAAATAAGGAAAAAAAATAAGGAAATAATAATAATATCAAACTGATCAGTATAGTCGCAGTTTAGTGATCTAGTAATCTTTAAGGAGAATAACCATATAATCTGAAAAAAATCCATAGAGCAGAATAGCCACATTGTTTCTGTGGGAAAATGTATGAACTGTTATTTCCCTGTGGATAATTTTCTGCTAGTATGTAAAGACTCTCGTTGTATTATTAGCTGTCTCTTGGAGTAATATATTTTGAAGGTATCTTTGCCACAACTAGAAAGAATTAATAGCACTAATTTTCCTTGCTGTTTATACTGCAAAGAAGAATGAAGGAAGGTGAAGGGAAAGAAAAAAAAAAAAGAAAAAAAAAAGAAGGAACAGCAAAAGTCTTCCATTTTTCTTTACATTCATGTAAAAAGTTCCTTTTAATAGAATTTAAAATTTCAGTAAAAATGATTAAACTTTCTTGAAATACCTCTTAGATGGGTTAGGAGGAAAAAAAAACTATTATGTCCTCATAAAGCAGAAGTGGGGAGAAGTCAAAAATGAGTATTCCCACATGAAATTAAAGCAGCAGGAGACTTGTGGAAAAATAAGTCAACAGCTAGAATGCATTAATTGGGACAAAATTAGCTATTTTTGGTATTTCTATCAGAAGTGAATATTACAAATGTCCTGGCTGTGACAAAAATGCCACTTTTGGGAGGAATGGGCTTATTTTGGATATGTTTGCCTACTCTTAAAAGTATAGGCAAATACGGGGTACTTAGTATGTCCACTACCCTGCCGTAATGTTCTTTATAAACACAGCTCTTGGTATATACATATAGCCAGAAGACGGTGCTTTATTCAAAAATACTCATTTTAAGTTGAATATCATCACATCCACACAGGGCAGAGACCTCTTTCTACTGGTCAAACTAGAAAAGATCAGCATCTTAAACTACTATCCTACACTGTGCTAGCATTGCCCAATCTTGATGTGTGGTATGACTTCATATGAATTATCCATTAGACTGGTTTCCAAAACTAGTGATTGGATTTTGTCCTCTGCAGTTGTTCAGTAAAGTCTTGTCTGTCATACAGTTTCAGTGGATGGAAAATGTAAAAAAAAAAAAAAAAAAAAAAAAAAAAAAAAAAAAAAAAAAAGAGAGAGAGAGTTTTTGGTCCTTTCCACCATGTGATACTCTAATGGCCAGAAAATTCTTTTGAGGGGAGGCAGTTCCCGGCTCCAGTGATCGTTTAGGTGAAGCCAACCTCAGTTCACTCCCTTTGTGTGTGGCAACAAAGTGACGTGACAGGTAGGCAAGCATAATCACTTTCTGGATGCTTGAGGCAAAACCAGACCGAAACAGTGCAGTTCAACAAACTTGTAACAGGATGGAGACATAAATTAGCAGTACTAGCAACGACCGTTGGCAGTCTCAGACTTGGAAAAGGCTATGTGAACCGAATGCCCTGATGAACCAAACAATGTGAACCCCACATGCACTGCATCTCAGGTTATCTTCTTCTCAAGGAATGCAGGATTCTTTCCGCTTATTGAAACAGTATCAATATGTCAGTGTCAGCAGACAGTTTTAAGTCATTTGCATTCAAGAAAGTGGCAGTTTCACAGAAATGTACCATTGAAAACACCCTAAGGCACCAACCGTAAAGTTCTTGAAGAGGAACTTTCAGTGCTAGCTGCCAACCTGGGTAAATATTGTTTGTGCAGAATTGCCCAGCCTACTGCCATTCCCTGTGTGGAAATAACACAGTGAAATGTCCCTCCTCGGTCTATTTGGTCTTCAGTTCTCCCTTGCTCATCTCCTAAAAAACTGGCAGGAACTGGAGTTCAAGAAAACACTTAAAACAACACTTGTTGATGTCTAAAAACTAGTGTCAGTGAATCCAACTGCTTGACTCATCTGGCTTATCAGTTTGGTCCAGGTTTCTACATGAATGAGGGACTGCAATGCAGAGTCCCCCTTCCCACAGGAACCATGTAACTCCTGGTAAACTGAGCAAACTCCCTCTTGAGAGCCATGTTCAATTCACAAAGGTGTCTGCCAGTGTCCTTACTAAGCCAGGCTCCCTTAGACTCCTCTCAGATGATGAGCTTGTCATTGCTTTGCTCTCCTCAGTACTCCAATCCTTCTCTGGCCTTGCTCCAGTCAAAATCCATCTGTCTTGGAGCACACCCCACAGCATATGAAACACACTCCTGAGGACTCACTTGAGCAATAGGACTAGCATGTTCCTCTCCATCAGATACTCCCCTCCATCTCCGAGTCACTGGGCGCATCCCTTCTTAACATGGGAGCAGTATCAGGAGATGGCTATGTGGCTCCTTGACTGCAATGCAGTGATCTTTGATTGCAAATGAGCATTCAGGGGAGTTCACTGGGGCAATGTGCAAGCTTTTGCTGAAGTTTAGCTTTGCTGCAGCTATAGCATGTCACACATACTTTCATGGCTATGGTATAAGCCATATGGTATAAGTTTGTAAGCAGATCTACCCCCTGGCTCCTAAACACAGTGGTTAAAACACTTATGCTAAAACTCTGAATCTTCAAGTCAACTTTTGTATTAATTTGCAAGGGCAGCTCTGCAAATCATGTTGGTGCTAGTACCCATCTTATGCTGCCCTGTTGATCTTTGCCCTAAGGATTGTAGTTACGGGTGTAGTTATGTAGCTAGCAAAGTGATTCCACAGGTATTTGTGGGGTAATAACATCGTTGCTAAGTCAGCACAGCATCTCTGCAGCACATCAGAAAGAACTCATTTCTTGGTTCAGCTTTACAATGTAACTTTGCCTTGAGACTGTTTCGGAGAAGACATTTAATTCTTCAACAGAATACACAGTAGGGACAATTCAGATGTGATAAAAGCAAGTTGATGGTCATGCTCTTGCAATCTTCAGGATTTTATTTCACCAATGCCGTGAAGGCAAGCAAGTTTAAGTGACACATAACCTCAGCATGGGCTGTCAGACCAGTTGCCATCCCCTCAAGAAGATGTGGCAAGGCAAACTAATGTCACAGCCCTGATGCATTAGCTAAAATACAGACTAAGGATTGTGGCACATGCTTGGTCTTTGTTTAAAACATAAATGGAACAAATAAAAAGCAGCAGATGTATTGGCTGGTACGTCTTTCCTCCAACACTGGTGCAGAGTAAATCAGTTGTATTGCTAGGACAGCTAATGCAAAGTTACTTTTTTTTCCCCATTTATCTTTACCAATGAAATGAACGGCGTTCCTGTGCCAGGTGCCTAAACCGCATGCACAACCAAGAAAATCAAGTGGTATCTTCTGCAGATGGAGGCTGTTGTCACAGAAGAAAGTCACTAAAGATGGACAACACAAAGAGGAGGAAATGAGCACTGTGATTCCTGACAGACGAGAGTGCCCTAGGTAAGCCACATATTCACAACCTGACTGCCAGCAAATGGCCAGCAGATCGTACCTGCATCTGGTATCAGAAAACTCATCACTAGCCACACCTGATTATTTCTAAGCATAGTCACTGACTGCTTATCATCCAATAACTAGTAGTTCACCACGCCTTATTAACATAGAGACTTCAAGTCCATGGATGTTTGTACGAAGGCTGATGAATAACTGTGTAACATACATACACTTTTTCAAAAGCGCGGGGATTGCATTCCTCTACTAGAAAGTTATGACAGACTGACGCAAACAGTGTACTGCCTGACCCTTGCCCAACACAAACAAATAGTTTTGCTTTCTATTGTAATTAGTCTCTGCTTGCGTAAAATCAAGACCTGCCTGAAAGACCTTAAGTGTCCAGAAACTCAAACCAATCTTGGTCTCCTTGAATGTCAGGATAGTATAAATATTTTACATTAATTTTCAGTCCTATTTTTTCTAGGCTATTGAGCTCTGTCAGAATCCCCAGGAGTTTATATCATTTCCTATTCTACAGAAAAAGAACAGCACACACAGAATCAAGTTAGTGGTGCTGCAGAAAAAGTGCTAAAATGACAAACTTGTACACTGCTTTTATACCTCTTTTATACCTCTATCGAAAAGGACACTTAAGTATATGTTCAACTTCATCATGTGACTAGCCTCAGTTTCTACTGCAGCCTTAATCTTCACTCATGCTTAAATGTTGTGACCTTTCATGGACTTGGATCCACTGGAGTACGTACAGGAGTGGTGACTGCTGCACTATGCTGTAGCTTGCAACTCTCACTACTCTTGAAGTCTGCTCTGAATTAAATCTCTACATGACCATAATCTGACTCCATCATTATAGGTCAGACCAGATTTATCACCCTTTCTAATGTGATTTCTGGAAACAGAGCCCTGCTTCTTTAAACGCAGTGAATACAAAACCACTTGATCCCATCAGTGAGATCAGCTTGATCAGAATCTAAATGTCTATAAGGAATAAGGTTGTGTTTGGCCTAAGATTCATGCATGAAAAAATTCAGTTGTGTCTCTACTACTTCTTTTGTGATATATGTTATATCTAAAAACCTATTTATTCATAACCTCATGCCACCAGCTATGGACTCCTTAAAATTGCCAGCTGAAGGGGCACTCTGTCTTGTCTGTAAGCAAAATTGCGGGGCATATGTCCAAACACAACAGCTCATTAGGCACACACATTTACAAATTCAAACACTTGCATGTTAATGTCTGCCAGTTCAATGCCATGAAGCTCATCAGATGCCTCTGTCTCTGTCGAGCCCCTTGTTAAAGCAACCCAGCATCTAAGTAAACGTATTGTTCATTTTCTCTGGGCTTGTTTCCATCCCTTCATGAACAGATTGGGACGTTACCTTAACAGCCAGCCTCCCTGTCTGAAACACCATACTCAGGAATGCTCCACAGCTAAAGAGATTAGTCCCAGTTGAGGGATAATCCCAATCGATTAGGGCTATTAGCACACAGCTCACTCTCGCTCATCCTTAATTACAGCAGAAATTTCTCCTTTGGACTGAGAGGAAAAGTACAGGTCCAGAAAAAGCAGCAGTGTGAATGCCAGAAGGCTGTTTTTTCATTTAAGCAGAGCTCTGTTTCCCCATAATTTGTTTACTGGGCAAAGGATCCAGGGGATCCATTATTAAAGACATCTCTGAAAGTCATTGAAGATGATCACATTGCAAGGAATGAGGACGGAAAAGGGAAATGGGAGTGAGGCCAAACAATGACTGTCCCGTCCCTTGAGCTCTCTTCGTGGCACGTCTTCAAGGAAAGAAATATATTGTGAGTAAAATGTCACTGGAAGCTGCTAGTCTCCGGTCAGTGACTTCCAGACCATCCCAGCAGCAGGTCGGCCAAAGTGGGAGCTGGGCATTTCCCACAAGGCACATTTCCAGCACTGCTGCCTCCAAGGCCCCTTCCCAGCACCACCCATTTTGCAATGGAAGAGGCCAAAACATGCCTTCCTCTGGCAAGCTCTGCTGCTGTTATGGGCCCTGGGAAGATCATAGCAACCAATTCAGAAAAGCTTTGAAGCCACTAAATTGCACAAGGAGCAGAAGCTGGCCCTGCCAGCCTAAGAGCTGGGTAACATAAAGGAGGTGTAAAGCAACCATTTTACCTTTCTCTCCAGGAGCCCTGGCTATAGCTGAGAGGTAGGACCTGGACTACCATATTTTATCAATTTTCTTGATTTTTGAGGTTTTTGTGAGGTTTGTTTTGTTTTGTTTTTTGGTAATCCCGTGCCTCTTGCTTTCAGAATGTGCTCTCTGTGAACACGGGAACTCTGTTCTTGATGCAGGAGCAGACTTACTTCAAGCATACTGTAGATGTGGAGAAAACCCTTCATCCACACTAGCTGACCCTGTTCTTGGTGACAGAGAAAGCACAGTTTCCCCAATCCTTCTCACCAACCCACTAGCTGTAAAATGACTTTAGAAGCACACACAAACACAGGCTCTGACAACCATCAACATTTTGAAGAGATCAAATTTTTGTCTGAAGTCCGGGCAGATAAGTCATTGATGCGAACACATAGACTCTGTCTGGACATCAGCACCTGAGCTTCATGGTTATTGATTTTGACAGTTTGCTCTGAATACTGTGTGAGGTGAGACTGCCAACTGGTGCACAAATTCAGGTGATCAGAAGCCACTGTACTTAGTGCGCAGTTCACCATCTCCAGCCTTGCCAAGATGTTTCTCAGCAGAGCATGTGCGTATGCCTTGGTACGCATGCCAGATGGCGCAGACATCTCTCCTGTTATATGGCATCTTGCTCATATCCATCCCATTGCCAAAAGTGACCAGGTGATGTTCCACAGAATCAGAGCACTTGCAAGGCTCCAATCAATTTTTTGGCAGAAGAACAGTAAATGACATTAACTTGCTAAACAAATTTTGCAGAGGTTTGCTTCCCTGACCTCACTGGTTGTTACTCCAAGCAGTGGTTCCAGTCTTGGACTGTTGAACATGAGATGAATGTCATGCCATAAAACAAGCAATAAATCCCTCTACAGCAATGGTTTTGTGGGCAAGTTTCAGGGAATAATTCTCAGAAGTCAGTAAGACCTGTTTTCTAGTCAGCAGGCTTAAGTTTGATATATGGGCCATCCACCCCTGTAGAAATTTTCTTCCTCCACCAAAAACTGTTTAGCATTTTGTTTCTTTGAAAGTGATAAAAGGAATAAGGAACAGAAAAGGAGCCCTTCTACAGAGGTCAGCAGGCTTTCAGGCCAGTTATCATGAGAGTAGGTTAGCTGGAATTAAGCAACTCTTGCATTCTTCTTTTTATGATTAAATGCTATTTTTCTGCTATGATTTACAGAAACTGTACAATTGGCACTGCACAGGCATGCTGAGATTTATGCAAACTTAAATTTGTCAGTTCAACTTAATGGTTATTTCTACTATTGCCATTCCTCAGAGTTGTAAGACTTCTGTACTAGACTCTATACAAAAAAACAAAGAAAAGATCTCTCCTGATGTAAATCTCACAAGCCAATGATGGAGTCTCTGTGTTTCCTTTTTGCTTGCTAATAAATGAACTACAACCATTTAAATACCTAATATTCCTAGGCAGGTGATTTTCCCCGTTGTTGTGAATGACTATAAAAGGCAGAGGACAAATCAATAGACAGACAGTGAGAGAAAGTCTTTGGTTGCTTAGGTACCACTGATGGTTCATCAGAAGAGAATGCTGTTGAGACTGCTCAGAAATTCTCCACAGAAAATGCCTATTCATTCAGACTGGTTGTGTTAGAAGAGACTCAATGCTAATTTGATTTTTTCCAAACTTAAGTAATAATTAAGAATGATTTCATCAGCATTATCTAAGAGGAGGTTCCAGTGCTTCCATCAGAAACAACGTTTTGTTTGGAAACGTGAGTTCATTGAAGTGAATTAAAAATATGAGTTGAAATTGAAGCACTTCACAAGTGCTAAAATGAAAATATTTCAAACTGACATGATATTTATCTCGACCCTTCTTAACACTGCCTGATACTCGATTCAAGATATTTTCCAAAATACAGAATTTCGAAAGAGAACATAGACTTTTAGATTTTACTTTAATCAGGAACAACAACAAAAAAAAAAAAATCCTATCAATTCCAATTATTCAATTGAGTGGCAACAGAAAAAATATGTTTGCTAATTCTTGCTTTTTTTTGCTGGTCTAACAAGCTGATGACCTGGCCAGTCAAAACGCAGCTCAAAAAGCAGATGTTTTCATTTTCTGTTGGAGTTTGAAGGCATTCAATTGAAATTCTACAGCAAAGCCAAGCAGTTAGCATTGCACTTGCTATCACATTGGAAAAACGTGAATTAGAATTACACATATATCATTTCATTAGTGTGTTGGAAAGAAAACAGATACACAATAGTCTAAACACAACTGTCACTAATTACAGCGAGGAAGAGAGATTATGAACTTTGCAGCTGCTGAGACAAAAGGAATTATGCACTTCTCAGGCCAAAGGTGGTTAATATGCCTTCATCAAAAGACTTTGAGACATATAGTTCCATCACTATACTTGTCTCATTGAGAGCAAACATAAAAAGATCTACCTAGTTTTAAGCAGGTATATCAGAAGATGAAGTTTTTTTCTATTCAATGGATTACTGTACAGCGAAAAAGGAGATTCAGCCAGCCAATCCAAACTCTATGTCTAAAAAACCCTATCTACCTACTGTTCACTTTATTCCCTCTAGACAGATGTTACACCTGCTTACTGCTGGTAAGGATATATGAAACACATTTACTTAGCAAGTAAAGCAACAATTTGAAATATAAAAATGATATTGAGCAAAAGCATGATTGATCATGTCAAGTATTATTTACCTTGTCAGTTTGCAGCAGGGGATAGATGTCAGCCAATTTACTACAGGCTTTTGAAATCCCACCAGCTAACTAATCTGTTAAGTCAGAGCTCAGGTGCTCTGGCCTAACCACTGCTGAAACGGTAGTGACCTATGTCACTTCAGGAGCACTTAGAAAAGCTCTGAACTGAAGATGGTATTGCACTAACTACACAAAAAGGGAAGCCCACAGACAGGCTTTCACTGACCTGTCTATGGTATTTGACACCTTTGAGCTCTCTGCTAGTTCGGGAGCAGACTCCCTAAGGATCTGGACTGTCAATTGGGCTCACATCGCTGGTATTGCCAATAACAAAATCTTAAACTCCCTATCATAATTTGAGTCATCTTTTCGTTTTAAAACTATTTCAACATTCACATTCATCCTATCTGGAAGACTGTTTCCAAACTTGTACTGCTCACAAGTGCCCCTTATCTCTCCCAAAGCCCTCAGGAGAAGCATGTTCTCTTATCTTTATCTTCCTGTGGTTTCATAGAATTTGACTCGAAGCTAAATCATTTTGTTTGTGGGTTAGTTTCCAGCTGATCCAGCTTCTGGCACACCTACACTACAGAGGACGGGAGAGGTGAAACCACCCAGCACCCATCTATTGAAAGACCCATGGGCACAGCCATGACACCGCAACCTCCATCCTGCAGCTTCACAGGCTGGTCTTTATCAACTCCCATTAAACCACCTCCCACACAGGCAAAACAATTACGCCACAGGGCAACCCTCTCACAGATGTTGCTTACAGAGCACTGTTCTCCAGGCTACTTTTCTGACTCTCTCCCTGAAGGTACACTGATGTAGAAGACCCAAGAAGGAGTAAATGTTTTTGGTCCCCTTGAGTGGTAGACTGGTTATGGAGTCCAGCTAAGGTTTCAAGTTCTAGCACCAGTTTTCTGTACAGAATCTGGCATAAACTAGATTTATGCACATATCTTTGTCTATTTTGTAATTTTCACAGGCAAGGGATGGGCACAAGTAATGCCAGTGGACAGTTATAACAACATCTTAAAATGCACAGAAATGACTAGAAATAATTTTGTGTGTCAGTTATCACCTCTGCAATGAAAAGTTCATGCATTTTAGATCCAAGCTGCCTTCTGACATTCTACTCTTATCTTCATCTCAAGGTTTGTTAAAAGTTATCCAGTGGATCATTCAGTATTTAAAAGCAGTGAATTAAAAGATACAGAATAGGCACAGTGCGGCATCACGTATTTCTGCTTAACACCTTCCCCTCTCTTGGGTACCTTCTCTTGTTCATGTACACATCCTATCCAATTTATCACAGTGTCCACTGGTGCAAATTCAGCAATATATTTTGCCTTCTGTATTTTTTCATTTCTTGTAGAATTCATATTTAATTATTTAAAAAGAATATGGAAGTATTGAATCATCTGTGGTATATTTACACAGTACGTGTAAGATGTTACTGTGCTCACATACAGATAATGGGAAAATAAACATCCATTGAGACAATTAATTAAATCACGTAACATGGAGGAAAAATAAAAGTTAATCTAAATGTTTACAGTCCATATTTTAGCATCTGCTTATTCTGCTTCTTTACTCACTGTTTGTGTCCTTTTATAATGGATGGATGGGACCAAATCCAGAAATAGCTGGGTAGAAATCAAAGCATTTTACATGTACTAGTGGATGTTAAACTAAGATCTAATATGCAGTCTCTGAGCATGACCACATTCCCAGACACTTGGTTATCAGAACATCAGTAATTCAACAAACCCTGCTTATGAATCTGGCAGTCCACCTGTAAAGCCCCATGCTTCAACGTGTGGAGCTATGTATTAGTTTCAAATTCTATTTTTAGTGCTTTATTTGTGCAGACTATCAGAAGCAGCTCCCAGAGAGTGTGAAAGTCAAGCATCAAAATGCTTTCACCCATTATTTTGGCTGACCAAGTGCCATGGTTGCTTTAATACGTATATGTCCCCTCTCTAGTTCCTAGCATGCTTTATCTAACCAAAATGATGACCAGATAAATTTGTATTTGCTTGAATTATGTTTCTTGTCTGACTGTGTGCTCCCAGTAGCATTGCACTGTTTGTAGCACTGAATATTTGCCTCCTACAACCTTCCAGCTAAATGTCTCATACTCAATTTTACCATTTGAGCACTTTAGTGAACCCATCAAAATTGTTGTTTCTATCCGGCTGAAGATGAAATGTTCTTTTTCTGCTTGCAAAAAAAGTCCTCCATAATATCAGTATTTCAATTTTAAGCATTCCTTAAGTTCCTAAGGAAGTTATTTATTACCTGTTGCTGTAGATTTTTTTTCATTAAAGTTGTTTGCTTTAGCAATAGCTGCTCTTTGCTGCTTCTTAGTTTGATATGGAGTTAAAGGGCATGAATTTGAAACCAGAAGTAAACACACTTTTAGCATGTTTCTTGCTGCTTTGGGTTCTTACCCATATAATTTACCACATATAACTGCTGAGCTGATCCAGAGAAACTACTTATTTGCGCATCTTAATTGGCCACTGCAGGCAAACTACTCAATTTGCACGTGCAAATATTGTAATTGAGAGGCAGGCCAGGAAAACAGCGTTTTTATTGCTTCCATTCCACCTTGTACTAGGAGTCTTTTCTTTCAATGAAGATGTAAAAGTAGAAAGCTTCCAATTCAGAATACATTATGCAGCTTTCCAAAGTGTTTTGAGAAGACCTATCTTATCTCCAGTAGCTCAAATAAGTAAACCATTTATAAATTTGTCTCTGACTAAATTGTTTCAGAAAGCTCTTTAAAAACAAAGGTGAGAAATACTGGAGTCATTTCTCACTCTACTATGTTATTTGGCTTATTGTAACCTTGCAAAATTGTTGTGAAAATTTAGTAAATAAAAATCAAATCAACTCCTCTTTATTGGAGTGACAAATGTTAATGGGAAGTGGAATGAGAAGATATTTTACTCGCCTTCCTCTTCTTAGCTACAGCTGAAAAACTATTGAGAGTTTGCAAGGATGTTTTATTGCTTCCATCAAGCTACTTATTTTCTCAACCTCCCCTGAAGATGATTGGCTTTTGACCTGGGTAATTAGTCAGGTCATCCATTAATATTTCAGATTCTTGTGATTTGGACTGTTCTACATTATACTACAGACTATAGGGCTAAATTAACAGAATGAATATATGGCTCCACACCTGCAACTCTGACTTCAGAAGGCAGAGGTGAGTCAGGTTATGTACAAGGCGGTGGTAACGTTTGTGATCTTTAACAATTTTCAAGCCTGCAAGAAGTGAGCTAATATAAATTGCACTAGTTAGTCCAAAATCATCAGAGGCCAGGAGTCTTAGGGCCATGATGTTGTGGTGCTCAAGTGTCTATTATTATTGCAGAAAGAAAAGTGATCCAGTCGCAAGCCTCTGTCTCTTTTTGAGTTTTCCTTCCAATCTCCTTGATGACTCACTGGAAATAGTATTATTTTTCCTTATTTATCAAATTAAGGTAATAAATGCTTTGTAATTAGAAGGTATTTTATGGCTCATTTACAACTGTTTGGGGCAGTTTTAACCTGACCTTTCTTCAGGTCCTGAGTCTGTCATTTCCACCAGTATCCTCATCCCCTGTTACCACTACACATTGAATCACCTTTTTCTTTCACCCTCACATGTCTTTCAGTGTAACTGAGTGAAATACCTGAGCACTTCTTTTCCCTCAGAAAGGCACAGACAAATACAGTCAAGCCAATGGCTTTCGAGAACCAGAAGAAAAGCGCTGATTTTTTTTTTTTTTAAACTGTTCTTCAAAATAAATTAGATCTCCAGTCAACCTGTTTTGAGGAACTTTGAATGCCCTTGGGCCGAGAGGTCCAAAGCTGGCAGGGGACTCTAACAGAGGCAATCTATAAAAGTGAATACTTTCCTTTTGCTTCCAAAACAATAGCCACTAATGCAACCAATTTTATCCTCTTTCAGACTCAGTGCAATCACATTCAATCAACAGGATTGCCAGGACTAGTAGTAACACTATTTCTCAAATAAAAATACTTGTTCCCAACTCATCCTAAGTAAAAATATCTAATTTTATGATGAAGGCTATTTTAATCCTCAGTTTAAAAAGCAATATTATTTTATTTCTCATTTTTAAATAATCATACACATAATTTATGCTCCTTAAATGTTGGACCTCAGGTTTGGAAAAGGCAAGTAATTTTCTACTTACTGTTTTCCACCAATAGGTGGCATATGAAGCTCTAGAAATTTCTTTACTTGCTAGAGTATGAAATAAGAACATGCATAATCTGTAAGTATATAGCCATCTATAAAGCAGCACTCTCTGATATCTCTTCAGATGCGGTTATGATTTAGTCCGAGCTCACACACCTTGCATTATAAATTTTAGTCCAGGTTTAGGAATAGCTACACTGAGTATATAAGATTGTCCATTCTTATTTATTTTGTCCTGCATCATTAGGACAAATTGAAGTTTGCACATTACCTTTCCGCCTTGGTTAGGAAGGTATTTGTTGGCACAGTGCAGCAGCTGTTACATTCATTCAGGGTTTCAGTACTGAGCTTGTAATTAAACAAGAAAGCTCTACATTCATACCCATGTCAAAAATTCTTACTGATTGAAAGCTGAAAGAGAATAGCTTTAAGCTCAAGCTTTGTTTTCCAGTTACACAAAAGCTAGAAACACTAAGGAGAAAGAGAGAGAAAGACATGTGGTTTGGTGGCAGAAAGAGCCTACTACAGTGATAAAACTGGTTTTAATAAACCACAATGGGGATCCTTATAATGTGATGCTATAATACTTCATATATAACACTGTCTTTTTCCAAAAAATCCATGGTTCTTTTCAAGACACAGAATGCAGCAGGCATTGAATCTTGCTTTCATACAAGCCAGGTACAGTGCTTAAAATCAGAATGAAGGTACAGAAAGATAGGGATTTTCTTCTGTACATGCTATATTGAATTTAAGGGCAGCAAATAATGGTAGGCTTTACTCGAAAAACGATAAAATTGTGCATAAGGTAGAATTCCCTAAACCATACAGCTTGAGGAATGCAGTGCAGAACCTTTCACTTCTAGGCAACATGCATTACTCAATACGCATTATTTCTCCTGCAGGATGATTTCCTGAAGTCAGTCTGCCTCACAATTGTCCTGCTGTTATTGGCAGTCTAAGTATTGATGACTAAGTGACTGTTAGAGCTCTGTCAGCTCTTGTATACCCACACTGGCTCCTCAAGGCTGACACAGTAGACAAATTTGCCTACTCTGATCCCTGCATGGCAGCCCTGATTAATTCTATTAATTCAGTCCGTTCACTAATCCTTCCATTTTTAAGAAATAATGTGATTTTGTGAGCTCCATTTCTAACCATAACTCTCAGCATGCATTAAAGCTTCCACTGAATGGGCAACAGCAGCCAAAACATGGATATAACCCAAGGCCGTCAAGAAGCCTCAACGGTTAGGTGCCAAGCAGTGAAGATCATGCAGCTGAGTCAGAGACTATTAATCACTCTCTGCCACCAATGTAACAGAAGAGAAGGGAGGAAGATGTCAGAAACGGCTTAAAATTAATAGTTCTTGAGTGATCTGGGGAAGCACGGCAGCATACATCATCACTGAAGTAAGAAATTTGATTTTAGATGTCTTAGGTACCTTAGTTTCTCTAGCTGAGATGACAAACAGAAGCCAGCTGTTTGAGCATCTCTCTGCAGGATCCCACAACTATACGAAAACCTAAACTTCTAATCCTGTCACCTCAGGTAAATGCCCCAAATTAGGCAGCATGAATAACTCCTTGAGATATCACACATGTCGCTGAATATGAAACAAATCTGAGTGCAATTAACAAGCGACTTCCCAAGGGCCAGATCGTAGTGGGTAAAACCAACGCACTATCACTGACTTCATGAAGCTATGCTGTGGATGATTTTGGCCCTTCAATGACAGTAGATGTTGTCACAACAGAATTATTATATAATCGGAGTAGTTCAAAATGAAATATTTCCAATAGCTTGCTTTTGTTTGGGGCCTCTCCCCCTTATGAGTAAACTTTTCGTTCAAACACTCAACTGAAAACAACCTGCAACCAGTGAAAACTGCAGGGAAAGGTCTGTAAGCAATAACTGCTCTTCAGAGCACAAGCTGACCTTTGGAGACGTTAAACAGAAAGGGTTGATTGATGCTGTACACTACGTGCTCTCTGAATTAGCAAAACCAGAAAAGTTATGGAAGGTTGATTTATGAACAAACAGCATGAGAAATGATGTCACTGAATGGTGGGGTAGGGAAGGGAAAAAGACAACTGGGCAAAATTTTAGAGAAAAAAGCCTAAATTCTCAGCTGAGAAAGCAAAACTGTAAAGCTGACATCTATTAAATGGAAACAAAACACAAACCTATATAACCCAAAGCAAGTCAGTTGCTAAAGTCTCCATGACTGATTTTCAAAAATACTACAGTAAGATACGAATATTGCTGTAGTATTCTTTTTTAGAATAAAAATACATGCTAGTCAACTCTAAAGGATAATTACTTAAAGTTTAGCCACAATCATGTTATTAATGCCAAGAAGGTCAACGTAATCTCTACACTTCAGTCTGTGTATGTCTTGCCAACCCAAGCTACAGGGAAAGGCTGCAGACCTTTGAATCCTGCACTACTTCTCTCTTGCTCCCTTTTATTTTCCTCTTCCCCTAGAAAGGTGTGGGGGAGTGGTTCTTAACTGCATTTCTTCTCTTTCTCTCACTTTCTGTAACTGGATGATTTCATCCTCCAGCACTTTAAATAGACTCCAGGTATATCTTCCCATTTCAGTAGACACTTCTCAGTCTGCAAAGGTATTTTGGGTGCCAGAGCAGACCTCTCCCTCCTACAAGGTGGAGTTAGCAGCAGTAAGCAGTGCACTTTTACTAGAGTTGCCAGCACTGCAGCAGTTCTCCAGCAGATGCTGGGAGGCCCCTTGCATTTTGCTTGCTGCACTTCAGAGATTCAACACCTGCACTGTAAAACCCTTGGGGCACAAGGACTGCTCAACTGTGCCAGGCTGAAGGGCAGAGACAACAGATGGGACAGTGGGGACAGCATGGGCACCTGCAGCACCATCAGGTGCCCTCAACAACTCCAAGAGTCTCATGTCTGTCCTTCTAGGACAAGCGTCCATCACCAAACTGCAGCATATTGGCAGCAGTCCTGGGCGCTCACTAGCTCCTGTAATTACAACGTCTACTGCCCTGCCCTAAACCCGTCTTTCACTTAGCAGCAACAGGTCTTTAAGCATAGCACACCCTGTGCCCACACTGCAGTCCATTCCTGGCCCAAGACTTGCTGGGAGCGTGCCAAGAATACTAAGCACTTTCCTAATAAGCATGTCCTGGCATGCTAATTAACAACCAAAATCTAAAGACCAGGTTTCCACAGAAATTAACCTAGTTGAAAAGATGAGCCTCTTGGGTTCCATGAAGATAGTTTGTTATTAGATTTCCAAGAGGAAACCCTTTTTTTAAAAAAAAAAAAAAAAGTTTCTGGATCCACCTCATGCATGCTGAGGCCAGCCCATGGCAGGGCCATGTGTGGCCATAGCTGAATAGTCACGTCCTGTCTGCACTTGCACTGTGAGAAAGCCAAGGGGAGACAAGGAAAGGTAAGGCTGTAACAGAGGGGACAGCGATAGAGCTGCTTTCATTCCATCAGATTTGCCAGAGAAGCCACATCGCCCACCTGGTGGTGATAGGACATGCGCAGTTATTTACTGACTGGGACCATACTGCCTCTGAAATAAGAGGCACATCCCCACATTGCCTGTAAGCCAGGATCTAATCATGCAGCAAAAGTGGTGCTCAGGACCAAAGTGCTTTAATACTAAAACTTCTACAACAAAAATGCAGCACTCCCTCTGTTGCATGTTTTATTTGTTTCAAACACTGTTCCTAGAAGACAGCAAAAGCAGCTTTTGACAGCAGAGGCACTATCTGGCATTTGAGCTGTGTGTGACACAGAATGACTTGGAGGAAGTCCAGGATCATACAATCCTGAACTGCAATTCTTCAAATAATGCACTGGAAATCTGAGATGATAGCCTGTGATCACTGAAATCAAGAGGCACTTTGACCTCAGTGGGACTAGCATTTCTCCTCTGTTTTTAAGTAAGCCCATAAATCATGTACTTCTAAAAAAAGAAGTTAATAATAAACATGTTACAGACATTTTTGCCTTAAACTGAAGCAAGGCACTCTGCTAATGAAACATGAAAGTGCAGGTACAGGGCTTTGAGTTGGCTATGGGTGAGGCCAGACTTTCCAGACAACTCCCAAAAATAAATCTATTACAGTATTAGGAATCTACATTAATGGGGCAGAAGAGGTTGGTTGCACACCAGTGCTGCAAGGTGTAAAGGTATCCAGGTAGGAGAGAGAAATGAGAAGTAAAGTCATCTGAGAATACAAAATTGCATTCAAAATCCCAGCCATAATATTTTTTCATGTGCATTGATTTTCAGAGATGCTGAGCTGAGTTTGATGGGAGCTCAGGACCACCGAATATCAAGGTGAACTTTCTTTATTCCTTTGCACTATCCAACACACTGCATAATAACCCGTTCACTCTAGCTGCAGATAAATCATTCAAAATGTTTACATTTTCCTGGTTGCAAATTGAAATTATTTACCATAGGTGTGGCCTCTGTGAAATCCATCAGGAGGTCACCTGGCTCCAAAGCAAATGTACTTCCAGCATCTGTGGAACTCTAAAGGCAAAGAAGAAACCCAGCTTTCAATAAACAATTCATTTATGGGTCTTTTTTAATTCCTTAAAGCACAGATTGCCAAAGGGAGATCAAATTTCACACATTTTTTGAATACAGCTACTCAGGAGAGACAGACGACAAAATCATACACCTTTGCAATTAAGGTAAATATTAATTTAATCTTGGTCCACAACCCCCTAAAGCTGAAAAAAAAAAGAAAAAAAAAAGAAAAAAAAAACTATTATTGATTTTAGTTGTGCCTTGGAGCAGGCTCTGAATAATTTCTGGCTGCTGCATTTACATTACAGGTTAACATATTACCATGAGTTGACACTAAAAACTACACCCAAACACAGAATTTCTCTATCTTACAAAAAGATCCCACCTGAAAGTCCCCTCCCTGAATGCTCTCCCACCCAACATGAGCTCGTCTCTTTGCATATTACCTTGGCACCAGGCGAAACCTGTGCTTGTCCTTCCGATGTCTGTGGTGTACACGTTTTCTGTGAGCCAGGAGATGCTGAAGACACAGATGTGGATGCTGCCGCTGCTGCCAGTGCTGGAGGAAGGTCATCTTCATCACTGCAGTTGTTAAAAGCACAGGCAGATCTTCTCATTAAAACATGTTACTCAACTTTGAGCATACTTTTGCCAGAGGAGATGCCAGAAATCCGTATGTTGGCTGTAGTGCTTTGGTTTACCCTTCCGTGCATAATGCAATATTCACAGCTAACTTTGCAAATAAATTAGGATTTTTTTTTTAAGTTTAATGATTCCTTGCAAGTCGATTGGCTAGTTAATTCTCAACTGCAAATAGAAAACTTATGAGTATGAAGTTGCACAAAGGTGAACAGAGTAAATTTTGGCCCTCAGAATCTTCATTACAGGAATGATGTGCAGAAAGGAAAGGATCCAGCCTAGTAGTTTACAGTACTGGGAAGACTTTTTTTCTACCCCCGGTTATAAAAAGGTGCAAATCTAACTGCCAATTCCTTCTGAGAAGAAAGATTTCTTCAGAGATTTTCTCCGAACAAAATTTTCTTCAGAAAAAAAAAGCAGGTACAATAAGCTGTTTTCATGCTGGAAAGAAAATGTAAAATCTTTTGGGCCTATTAAATGTGCTTTATGAATGCAACAGCCAGATCTGGGCTGCTGACCTAGTTAATCTCTCTTTCAGAAACATGTAGCTGACATTTCCCCAGTCCTTTCTGCCCTCTCTCCACAGGAATATACTGGCACTCTCCCCATCCTTGCTGGGTAAACCTGTTCTGCTGCAGACAAGAAAGCAGAAAATGGCTAAGAACGTGCCAGTACAGAAAGGCGTTGTAGTCTCTTGGTCCCAAAGCTGAGCATCGAACTGAGAGCCCAGGCTTACCAGGCAACAAGCTGTCAGCATGCTAGCTATAAGCCTGAGTTCTGGGCTTCTTCACTATTTATCTGTATTTCTCATAGCTGCAGTCCAGACACCGAGGCATTACGTGCATCAAAATTACCTATGCTGGATAATCTTGCTCTCTTTGTTTGCCAGGTGCAATTTAACAATCTGTTTACGTTAAACCCCGTATCAGAATTTTGTCGAAGTACGCATATGTAACCTGTGACAATGCTTACAATAAGACATGCATTTCCTGCCTATCCATACACGTAAGTGTACTCAAAGAATGGATTAGCCAGCATGGTCTGTTTATTACCTGTTACATGAACAGCATCTCAAATAATCAGTCCTCTCAGTGTCAAAGCCTTTTCTTTTGTGGATCACTACTTGCAAGTTCCTCATTTCCCACATTATATCAAAAATCTGAAAAGTCATGTGCAACTTCAAACACGTAACAGACTTTCCCCTGCTTGTAGAAGAGGTAGGAAAAGTGGTGTCTCGTCCAAGAAAAGCCTACTGCTGCCTGAGCCCCTATGGGCAGCAAGAATGAGCAGATTCCCGTCCTTGAGAAACTGCTCCTACCAAATATTATCATGTTCCCTGCCACACGTTAGTATTAGTGCACAGTGAGAGAACCTGAATTCCCTTAATAGCGTGAGTTTTCAATTCTCATCTCCTGTCTCATTTTCAAACCATGCTGTTTGATGTATCATGGTAAAAGAGACCATGTCACAGCCTGCTGACAAAGCTGTGCCTGTGTGTTCCCATATGTTAGCCTTGGTCTCTTGGACAAATATCTATTTGCTAATTTCTGATTTTCTTCATAGTTCTGAACTGATTCATTCTTCTGTTTGTTCTCCTAAAGTGTTTTTCTGTTTTACTGATATAAATTGTTACTTTTGTTCCACCTCAAAAGCAAGTGTTATTAACAAGAGAAGAAATAACTACGTATTGGTACTTACTAGAAATCTGGGGGGGCAAAAGAAAAACTTTTGCTAGTATTATTATATATTTGGTGACACTCAAACACAAATTTGTTGGAGGGGCTAATGGCTTCATTCCACATAACAAGCATACATACCTTTTTTGTACACTACTACATTGGTATTCTTGTATTAATAATTTTATATGGCTATTTTCCATTCCTTGCTTTTCCACTCAGCTTAAATCCTAAGTATCTGATGGCCTTATTTGCCATTTTGCATGAAGGACAAATTTCCACATCTGTTCCGCACCTCACACCTCAAGAGACTCTAAAACCAGATGAATTCAGTGCAAACGGGATGTAGGGACAGCTCTGTCTTGCCAGTACTACATAATCCTTAATGACATTGAGATTGTTCTCCTTATTTTCTAACGGGACTGCAGTGAAGTAGACAGGGTGGCTTGCTCCAGGGCATGCCAAGTCTTTGGAATTTCACATGGAAAAAGGACTTTTAACTCCTAACCTGTAACCTTGGGAAAAGGCCTGTAATTCTATGCATTAGTAACTGTACAGGGATGGCAAATTCCTTAAGTATTGAATGTGTTAAGATTCTCAGAGATGAAAGGAACTGTATCAGTGCAAGATCATTATCATGTAATTGCACTGATGCCTTTCAGAAGTCATAGCTAAAGTAATAATTAGCATCACCCTTCATTTTCAGCTGTAGCAGGCAAAAACATGTGGATAGTACTATATGTTACTCACAAACTGTACTGTCTTGTTAACTTCCTCATACGAGAAACTTTAATTTCCTGCTTTTCCGTAGGGCCAGTTGATGGTGTAGTTTCAGGTCGCACTGGAGCTGGACTTCTAAAAATAAAAGGAAAAATAAATGTGACAGAGTTTTTATTTAAACTACTTCAGGCATGTCAACAAAGTGGTAACACATCATCACATATTTGTAGTGCAAATTGGCACGTGCCCGTTGGAGTTCACTCTGTGGTTCCACTTATAGCCCCCACGCCAGTGTGCATGAACAGAAAAGGACATGTGAATTCACTCTCCCAGGCACTGCATATCATTTACAAGTCACAGCTGATTATGTGACCACATGAAAATATGAAGCGTGTGTAAGATACTGTGCAGAAACATCAACATCACTATTTCCAAAATACAGCATTTTAGTAATGGCCCAGCAATTCAGTCATGTTAAAAACGTTTTGACAAAAACAAAAAACCTTTAACAAAACCTGTTTTCATAAACTAGGAAGCCTATTCTGTTTAAAATATTTTTAACCTGAAATTAAATATTATCCTTCTGCACTTGAAATAGTAACTCAAGGGAAACTACCTAATGGATTTGATCCAAAAAAAAGATACTTGCTAGAAACAAGTGTAAAACTGAGACATGTTTCAGCTGCTAATGAATGTGAAGCACATCTGCAGAGCTCAGTCAAGGGTCAAAGTGGGAATGAGGAGACCAATTGAAAAGGATATCCTCTTTAACCACTTATCATTAGAGTTATATAAGGCTTGAATACAAATATGATAAATATTAAGTATAAGATTTTTATGACCTTGTGAAGAAAACATTTCAATGGTCTGCTTAAGTGATATGAAGTGACATGAAAACACACAAATTATCTTAAGTATTGTTTTTATGTGATTTATGATTAAATACACCCGATGTATAAGGAAACATTATAAACACAGTAGATATGCCAAAATTAAGGAGGTCATTTAAAAGTCTTGATTCATAATCTGTGAGCTGTATTCTGCCATGCAATCCAAAGTCCAAAGTACTATGTTAGTACTACAGTAGTCTTACTGCTTGCCAGTGGAACTGCCTACACACTGAGATGCATCTGACAGTCAGCAGAAATGGCAGAACTTTGCCCCTAAAATTATAAATTGGGGTTGAAATTTTCAAACCTGCTTGCATCATATCAGTTTTCTAAATCTGCGTTAAAATTAAGCATATCAGATCTTCAAAATTGCACATCCTCTCTGATGCCCATGTAGGATATAGCTGAGTTTAATTGTCTCTGACATCTTCTGAACCTGCTGCCCCATTACAACCAGAAGCTACTGGAGCAGCACAGTCTGTGGATTATTGCTGTAGTTTTCATACATGTCTTTTGAAGCCTGCGTGCTGCTGAGAGAAGACACACACAGATTGGTGTCCCCCACAGAAATGAAGTGTGGCCAGACTTGGCCATTCTGCCTGCTGCTTGGCAGTAACCAACCAACCAGTACACGTGCAGGTCAGGAGTACCTACAGCAGACACAGTTTTTTGGTCTTCAGGGAGGCCAGAGGGCATGTGAAAGAGGAATGGGAAATAAGATAATACAAAGCACATAGCTAAATTATAAACTAGACTTCACAGGTTCCACTGCCCATGGAACAATTTTTTTCTTTTTTTTTCTCCTGCTTTTTGACCCCATTAATTTCAAAAAAACAATACAGATAGGAGCAAGATTTGTATCTCGACCTTTCCTGAATTCCTATTTCAGAGTCAGTCATTTATATCTCAGATTCGCAATGAGATTATCACAGAATATTCCAGTCTGATTTTCAGACTCTTCATTGAGTTTCTTTGGCTGGCAGTTACAGTGAGGATGGGGGAGGAAAAAAACCCAAACCATCTTGTTTTAATCTTTAGGCCAGTATGTCTCATCTGGAAATCTCTGAACCAACATAAAGATAGAAGTCCCCAATGTCGATCATGTTTCCGAATAGATGACTGCTCTAGCTGTTCTTTTTTAGACATCTTGTCTTAAACCAAAGGTAGCTTCCGATAACTGAAAAAATCACTAGTTCAATTTGCCCTAAGGGATTTTTCTATTCAAGTTCTGACATAAGTAGGATAAATATGTTAAGACCTCTTTAATGACTGCATCTGACGGTCAAATCCTCAAGGGGTGTGAATGTGTGTAATTCCACTGCTTTCAGCGCAAGCTTTCCAAAATACACTAGCCGAAAGCCTTGTTCTGAATGAGCAAGCCCCCACAATCCTTCCATAGTTTGCTGAGAAAATAATTACAAGTTTTAGACCTTTTCATCAACCCAGTGAAAGCAGAAACAAAAACCAGGGTATCCGCTGCCAAGTGAGTTGCAAAGCATAAACTCAGAGAGTATACATGAGCAATGCACTAGTACTAGAAAGGTGTTCAAGAAATAACATAGCATGGAAAGCAAAGCTGGTGACAAATGTATTTTCAGTTCATTGCTATTCCAAATTTCTGAAGACAACATTATGATCTGTAATGAAAGTAAATTGGGTCTTTTCACAGAAATGAACATTTGATATGATCATTTCAGTTCCATCAAAAAAATTTACTTTACAAAGCCTGTACGCATCATTTTAATTTTCATGGTTTACATTTTTAATTAAAGAGAGGAGATGGGAATTTTGAAAGTTATTGCAAACTCCCTAATCAAATTTTTGTCCAAAAAGCCATGGTTCTTTTTTTCTTTTTCTTTTTTTAATAACTCAAGCACTTACTTTAAAACAGTTTCAAAGCTACAATTTTGAAACAGGTTTGTACATCTGAGACATTTTAAAATTCTAAGTCTGAATTTGTCTTTATAAAATTTCATGCAAAAAATTTCACTCAGCTGTGACAAAAGGTGTTCAAGAATCACTTGGGACGTACTCTCTAACCCACACAAACAGACAAAAACCCTACAATCTTCCTCTGAATTCCACAAATTTTCAAGTGACTGGTTAAAGAATAAGCAAAGATACAGTATCACAAGACACACTTACTCCCATCCACGCAACTGCAACTACTGAGATTAACTTTACTTATACTTTGTATCATGCCACTGTAGTATCTGATTCACATATTTTGCAAAAGTAATGAAATTCTAATAATCAAAAGTTCCATCCTCTTTCTTTTATTCTAACACACTGCCAACATTTTTGTTACAGCCTGGATGTGGTGAGCATCTGTCTGCTGACATTTATCAGGCCACTGGGAGAGATATGAGCACTCAGCAGTGAGTTAATTGAACTTTTTTAGAAGCTACAAGTTAGCAAGGGTATGAATTAAAGCTATCTCTGAAAGAAAAGGAGCAGTAGCAACATCTCTATCAACAGACACTGAATTTAGTCTACCTTAAGTACAGGATGACATTGGGCCAGTACTACCAAATGATTTTACCCTTATTAAAGGGTTGCTAGGACAGCTCTTTCCACACCAGCGTAAAGGATTGGTGACAGCTCCTGTTTCCTCTCCCCTGTTGGCTCCCTCCAACCGTCCTCCCTCCACCTGAGCAGACTCAAAGCTGTTGTAATTCTCACTGCAGCCACCAAGTGCAAGAACCTCCAAGCTTGGTTAATTCAGAGCCTGAGCTGTGTTTTAAAAATGGCAGGCTTTTAATACCCCACAAACTCCCCAAAAAGATCTCATTGCTATTCCTGAAAAAGAAGCAAGCATGCAGCAGGATAGCTTCTATTGTTATCTCTTGAATTCTACAGCCAGAATACATTATCTTATATGAAAAGATAGGATTCTTGAAGAGGAACCTTGTAATTATTCTGGCTATTTAAATAGAGTCATTATGCACAGATATGGCCGTTTTTCTTCCTATATGTAGTAACTCCTGTGAGCTTGAACAACAACTGAAGTGTTACAGGGTGAGGGGGACCCAGACTCAAAAAAAAGAAAAGTGCAGCATATTCCTGTTTCTTTATAACAGGAATGTTCAGCTTCATGATTCACAAGAAATCTTTTTTTTTTTTTTTAACTGTATCCAATCGCTGTAGTTTAAAATCAAAGGTACTGAAGCAAGACAGAGCCACTTAGTGACCTGGCACCACTTGTAAAAACCCACACCTTCCTGGCGAGATTGCAAATACTGGTCATGAATACCGATCACGAGTGGCAGCTCGGCAGCAAGCACCCCTGTGCCATGAGGCCCAGCATGCGCCCCAGCAGCAGTCAGCGGGCTCTCCTGAACCACCCACATCTGTTTTCACTTCTGTTCACAGAAAAACATACGCTGTGGAACATCAGAAGTGACCACAGATGCCCACTGAATCCTCCCCATGGAAGTGACGGTGGTGCCCAGACCAGGGTCCCACCTGTCCCAGCTGTAATGAGGCGACTAGGACCGCAGCACTTCTGCCTGTGTGTTTTTTGCTGCATGAAGCAATCTCTTTCCTTCCATGCTGTCAGTCTCAGACCAAAAGGTAGAGGCTAAAAACCTCAGGCCAAACACCATTAGTTATGAGGATGCAGCTACCTGCATGAAGAGTGTCATGCCATCAGCTGCTGACTTGCTGGAAAGAAAATACCAGCTGATTCATGGCTTCAGAGCTCCTTTTGAGTGGGAATATGAAATCTTGAGGAGGAAAAGGAAGGATGAAAGGAAAGAGGAGGAAAAATATCCAACAGATATACTCTCTAGTATATTGAAGGTCTAGCCTAGCAAGCTAAGAAAACACACATACTCAGATATCTTTTCTCAGTCGCGAATGTTTTCTACTATTGTTTCTTTTCCAAAGTTACAACCACTTGAAGTTAAGAAATAATAATAAGCATTTTTTTCATCCTGAAAAAGCAGCTTTTCTCAGGAGACAAGTTAATCCTCCAGAAGATTATTTGGATATTTGAAAGCTACTGCCAACATCAGACTTTCTGAGTGAAGGCTTTTTCCTTTCTCTTCTCTTTTCTTTTCTTAGATTGCAGATGTACTACAAAGCTCTTTGCTACAGAGAAGCAGTTTAATCTAAATACAGCTTGTGGGCTTTCTTTATCCTCTTGAGTTTTGTTTCTTTTAAAGGGGAAAATTTGCTCTCCTCCCTTGTCCTTGTAATGAAAATGTACCTTGCAGTCTAGATGAAAATGTGATGTTCTTGTGGTCCAACAGATAATGACAATCCAGAAACTGCTTTCCTCCCCCAGCTCAGAGCAATGCCAATACCCAGTATCCAAACTCAAATTGAGCTAAAATCCTACCTCTCCACACAGCACCACTATAAATGTGGTTTTCAAAGAGCCTAGGCACTGTTTAAGGAGCAGTGCCAATGAAATGCAACTTGACTGGAATATTCTATCAACTTAGCCTTATCTGAAAGGTCCAATTATTTTTCCTTTTTCTGGAGCTTAGGGATTGAAAATACAGCTACAAACAATTCATCAGCATCAGACTTCAAACAGCAGGTCACAGAGGTCTTTAATACCCGGAATGAAGTCAAGGTACATACCTAGGTGTCACACCTGCAATCTTTGAGGCAGACTGGCATGTAAAGGGATATGGAAGAGTTCAGACAGAAGTTATGAATTTGATGTAGAAATTGCTGGGTGAGGCTCTTTGTCCTGGGTGTAAAATGTCAGAGTAGCTGATCCATTAACTTGCCAACTGGACTAAGGCCAGGCTAATGGAAAGCTATTCACTCTGTTTTTGCTAAAGCTGGTTAAAATTTTTCAGCTGGAGAATGAATGTTTTTTTTATTTTTGAGGATGAAAGTTTAATGAAAATGTGTTTTTTTAAAAAAAAACAGTATTTGTTAAGAAAAAGTTATACATGTATACATATATAATATTTTTAGTTTTCCTACAATATTTCACAATATTTTAAAGGGGCTATTTAAATGTTTTTTAAAAAAAGTGTTTTGGAGTCTGCCTTCCAGAATTAAGTCCATTTTGAATCTAAGAAAACAAAACCAGCTTGAATTCATTGACGTTTTTTGGGGGAGAGGAGGAGGAGCAGGGCGAGGGGAAGAGAAGACAAACATTTTTGATCAGCTTCTATTTTGACCTGTCTAAATGTTCTTTTGTTTACATCTGTTTATCCAGGTAACCAAATTCTTGTGCTTGAGGCAACAAGCTGTCCATTATGGCAGCTGATATGCCTGTTCTTATCTTCCAAGCACTGACACAGACATCTCCTAACATGGCTCTAATTGGAGACCCATCTAGACTTCAGCTCTGTGACATTTAGAAACTATCTTCTTAGAAACTGTCTACTGTTAAGGCCTTGGACTTGAAATCCTGGCATCATCTTGCAGTTTTCGTAAGAACTGTTGCTAGGTTCAGTGTCCAAGAGAGCACTGTGAGCCACAGCCTTCTCTATCAATTAAAATTCCTAAATAAAATTCTGCTTGTGTGTCCTGAAGTCTTGAACTGCTGGTAAGCAGTTCTTCAATACACTTCCACTTCTCTGAGAACACTGCTACCACTGCAGAATCTTAGTTTTCCTTTTCTTCTTAAAAAAAAAAAAAAAAAAAATCAGGCTTGAGTTGAGTGTTTCCAAAGAGTCCTAAGTCAGTGTAATAGATAGAAAAAAACAGTGTACAGAGTATACATATTGTTGGATAAGCTAGAACAATGCTCTGCGTCATCTCCCCTTGTGCAAGCTTATATGCCATTGGCATATACCTTGGCATTCACTGAAAAGAGGATGGATGGATCCTTCACTGCATGAGGATCGATACTGACATGCCAGCTTCAGATATAAAATGTGTATGGGTCAGGTAAACACTAGCACACATTGTTCCTCCTCACCTTGTCATATCCTAAGAACATTTGCAGAGAGCCAAAGCTCTCGGAAAGAACTGGTTCAGATTTACACCGTACCACGTACTTCAGCAGGGTGTTAACTCAGATACCAAGAGATAATTCAGACGTTTACATAAATGATTATACTCTGCACAGATGAAAGAAGCATAAATACAGACAAATTACTTTGAGTGACACTCCTCCCTTGATGATACTGGAAAGCTGTACATAGGAAATATCACCACTTTAGTCAGAAAAGTTGTAGGGCATATTCACGTCACATTGAAAGGCAGCCAAGATCAAAGCCTAGTGGACATTAGACACAGAATCCACTGTGAGGGGAATCATCTTCTGAAAATTTGCATGAGCAAAGCTTACTCTGTGATGGAAGTTTAGAAGAGTGCTGAAATTACTTCCCCTGATTTGTCTGTTCCCCTATAACTTGACATAATTTAATATTCTCCACCCTTCTTTTCTGGTGTGCTACATCATCAAGCTCTGTGAGATAACATTGAAATTTATGCTACATGCTGAGCAGCTCCTAATGCAATTAGTCTTAATGTAATAGTGTAATTTGGTTTTGGATGGGAAGATTTACAAAGAAAATTAGAATAAATGAATGCACAAAGCACCAGCTGGTGCTTATACCTACTCCCACATAAGAAGAATATTTCTATTTGCAAATCTATGAAAGATGAGATAATTTGGATAACAAGGATCAACAAAGGGTGATACAGCAGTTGGTCTAAACAGAAAGAAATCCACAGACAAGCCCTGAGCCATGTGGGATGTAAAGCATGCCAGAGCTGGTAACAGTCCAAAAGCATGTTACAAAGGGAAAAAAATAGTGCAGTTGATAGATGTACCACACTGCACCCAACAGCAAGTGACAACCACGACAGAAACAGTAGCAATTGATCGGGCAATTTGAGGGCTTCAGCTGGAAGAAGGTGCTTCACTGACATCACTTGGGAACTAACCTTAGAAGTGCAGGAACTTGTGTTTACATGTGCGATCGGTATTTTGCACGAGATGCTGTATAATCTCTATCTCTGGAGCTTTTCAAAACTCACCTAGACAAAGCCA
Source organism: Rhea pennata (assembly GCF_028389875.1). Taxonomy (NCBI): domain Eukaryota; kingdom Metazoa; phylum Chordata; class Aves; order Rheiformes; family Rheidae; genus Rhea; species Rhea pennata. Next base: position 67,367,902 of record NC_084664.1, read on the forward strand.
AGGCTGACCTGACGCAGAGTTGGTGATAGTCCTGCTCTGAGCAGCACACTGGTCATCTGCATGACCTCCAAACAACCCTTCCAATAAACAGTTCTACAATTATATGGTAATTAACTAGAATTTCTAAGCAACAATGTTAATTACCATTTAAATTTTTCAAAACATAACCTCAAAAGAGTGCATCTTTAACTATTTTAACAACATCTGGATTGTCTTGTGGGTATATCAGTAAACAGCTTCTCCCAAAACGAAGACTGAAATTTAGCTGATGATAAAGAAGGTATTAGTGTCTACATATACCAACTCTTGAAGAGCTTCAGCTAGACCACCAGAATCAGAGATGTCTCTACGCTTTCGTAAGCTTCAAGTGACCATGAGGGAAAAAAGAAAAAAACCACATTATCAGCAAATCCTGCTGCCAGTTACTTCCCATCTAACGAAATTTGACTTCATTTGCTTTCCAAAAGTTCCTCAAGTTTAGGCACCTTTGCTAACATTCCCACTGACTTGTTTGTCGCAAGATGAAAGTCCGGCTTGGTAAATAGGCTATGCCTGAGGACAGAGTATTTCGTCTGGTTCCAAAGTATCAGTAATTCCTGCCATCTGTATGAATTTAGTCTAATTCTCCATACACTGGCATTCCCAAAGGTGGCGCAGTGGAGTTATACCAAGGATTACAAACAGCCATATTAAAAGAAGAGAAGAATGTGTAAGAAATGTGTAGAATTGTTTGCTAATATAGCTGAATTCTATGTTTACGAATCTGTATGCTCACACACACACACATCTACACCCTATAGGCCTCACCAGCATGATTAGATGGTCTTAGCCAGATGGAAAACAGATACTTAAAAGAGTTTTCAGGAAAATTTTATGTATAGACATCAGGGAAGTAGTAGAGATGATGCTACTGTCTGGCAAAGTAATAATGAAAAAGTAAATAATGAAAGGAATTCTCTTGATGGGGTTCAGTGGTTAGCCATGTATTTGTTACATTTAACAAATGAAGTAGACTGTCAATTAAGTGGGAAATTTCTGGAAAGCAAGTTCAAGAGTTTAGCTGTTTAAAACTAAATAATAGGTGGAGTTTATAAAAGGTGACAAAGTGGTTCAGATTCACTTGATATGCTGCACAAGAGAAACCTCTGCATCCCTGATCATTAGATGGACCAGACTTCTGACCGAGAGTGAGCAGATAGGATAATCAACTTTGTGATTGCAATTTTCAGTTTTATACTTCCTCCAAGATTTTTTTTATACTTCCTACAAGCCATTTGCCTCATTACATAAATGTTCTGGTAGACAGCCTGAACTCTGATCTCTCAAACCTAAGGATCAAATAAAAATTCCTAATTGGAGGCAGGTAAGAGTCTTGTCTTAAAAGAACTGTAGTTCTTAAAAGACTCTGTAGTAATCTCAGCTCAGATTTAAATTAGATACTACAGGCAATTCATAAACAGTTCCACTGGACACTGAGTTAGATGATTAGGCTTAAAGAAGTTTCCACCAGCTTGGAAAATACTTCTGTTTTCCTTTCAATCCCGCTTGGCCCAACTGATTGCCAATGGTCTTCCCCTAACAACACTGAAGATGGAAATGATCTGTTAGAAAGGTTTTTCTAGAACTAATGGAAGATGAATTCCCCTAGTGGCTACACGAAGAGGACTGACATGATTCTCTGCCTCCTTCAGAACCTCCTGGGAGTTGTGGACTTGGCCTTTCCCAAAGGTTGCTGCTCTCTTTTTTTTCTGAATAGCTGAATTTCTGAGAGCACACCAAATTCATCGTTTCCTACACAGACTGCAAGCTATCACGGCTTCTTCTCCACCTTCCTGATCTTATGGAGTAAATTCAGCCAGAGTGGATCATTTTGCAGTCTCCCACCAAACCTACTCCATATTTGAAGGAGTAACATCAGATTTTACTTACCATTCTAGGCATGAGACATGCCCATAGAAATGCTGTCAAAAATATTGCAAAATGACTGGCACTGTAAATTCCAAATTAGACAAATGCACATGTAAGCATCGTGTTGTTACACGCCTTATCAAAGCATGCCTCACTAAGCAAGGTGGTAACTGCAGACTAGCTCTATTTCTTCTTGATTTGATACAGGCAGTATAAAACTCAAACGATATGCATAAATAACAGATTTTTCCAGGTATTTATTTTCCATAATCCATTTGGAATTATTTGGAATAATGTTAACCCTAATATTTGCCAGGAAGAACAATACATGTTTTACTTTGTCCAAAATGCTTATGCCACAACTGTAGCTGGGCTGCATGCCTGTGTGTGTTACTTGGGTGTTGATGAAAATAGCTGCATGTTTTGAAGTGTGTTACAACAGATCTATAATAACAACATCTCTAACTGATCCCCTCTTTTGTGTCTTACCAAGAAAGCTGGCAGCTTTCCTACTTAACCTGCTTTTGAAATTCCCCTCCCAGTAGTTGCTTGCATTCGACTTTGTTCAGCTGGGAACTGTCACATGCAGCTCACAAGGACTCAGCTGAGGTAACTGCAGTATTTCCCGTATTGCTGCCGTCCAGATCCTCTGCTCAGCTGGAGGTTATCGGCAAAGCGGCACAGTCAGCAAGGCGGGGATGGAGGCCCACGTCCCAGTTCACAGTGCAGTATGTCAGCTTTAATTGCAGAGTAACGGGACTGTGAGCTAGCACACAGTGGCACATATTGGGTTGACTGAGTCGCCAGCTTTTTCCCCCCTCATTGAACTAGGGAACAAGCCCTTAAAATAGTCTGAGAGGGGAAAAAAAGAAAAAAACAAACCAACAACCCACTCCTTGCTAGAGGAGGGAGAGCTATAGAGAGGCACAGAACTGCTCTCCGAAAGTCCAAAAGCAGGGAGGAGAGAGGACTGGGCTCTCCCGCAGCCCCGCACCCTCCCGCGGCTCCGTTTGACGTCTGCAGGTTAGCCATTAACAGGAAGAGCAGGAGACAAGCCTTGCACTTGTAGCCTGCGCACGGAACAACAGAGCTGATTTCAGGAGCTTTTCCCTCCTGAAACTCAAAGAATTAGGGCCATTTCAGCTTCAGGGCTCCCCCCGCTCCCTATATTTAAATGACCTGGATACAGAAAGATCCGCAGTTTGCCAACATACAAAGAAATCGGGTGAATAAATTGACAGTGGCTTTACACAAACACATTGTTACACACTATTCTAAGGCTATGCCCGGTGAGATGACCAGAGAGCTCCTTGTGGCAAAAACAGCTATACAGCACATATATATGAGTAATTACCAGTTGAACCAGAACTAATTCTACAAAGAGCTATAGCAATTGTTAGCCAAATTGAGTCTGCCATGGCAGATGCTAAAATAATTGCTCAGGGGGATTGCAGGCCATATCTAAGCAGTTAATTCATTAGAAATGTAATCTGCAGACTAGCAATGGAAGAGTAGACAAGATGGTGGTAAAAAGAGCACAACTCTTCACTCAAACAAGCACTAGTGCTCTTCCTCCTCACCCCTTAATTCCCTACTCTTACAAACAATTTGTGCTTCAGTTAGTGACCAGAACTGCATATATTCACTTACTGTTATTGCTGAACACATTTCCCAGTGTCCTGAGTTTGGAAAACTAGAGCATTTTGCTAATATATTGTACAGTCGTCATTCCAGCAATCAAATACAGGAAGGTAATGCCCTGATATAAATCTCTTACATGAAAAGAGTAGAATATTGTTAAACAGCTGTGACAGATACTGGTTTCAACTGGCAACCACTTTTCAGCACACACAAGTATTTGGTTTGCTTCCTCAAACATTCACACGGGTGCTGTCGACTGGTACAAATGTTCACAGGAATGCCTGCATGGGTACTTGCAGGAACAAAAATTATATTCCCCAAGGGGGCTTTTTCACAAAGGATACTTGTGTACTTCTCAATTCAAGAACAGGAATGCTCCTGAGTGATTTGTTTGACAAGTCTTAACAATCCCTTGACTGTACTCGGAAGTAATTCCCAGCTGAGCAAAGGGACATTTGTGCTCTCCCAAATCCTCAGAGTAGAGGTTACATAGGACATTAGTGGCAAATAGGGGGCAGATGTTACTGCAGAAAAGGGAGCTACCTGAAGGGAAAAGAGCAATGGTTAGACCCTGCAGTAGTTTTGCACTATTCTCCAGGTTCTGAACGCAGACTCTTAAAATTACCCTGTCCCTGAGCATTGATTACTTGCATATTTGCACCTTCAGAACACAGGCGCAAAGCAATAAAACAATACAATTTAATTTGGCACAACTGACTGTAGAAAAAACAGCGCTTGACATAAACCAGATAAAAATAACTATTGGACAAATATACATTTGCCTGCTGCACACCAAGAACTTCAGAGTGGTTTTTTACACGTTTATAAGCTTGGATATATGCAAAAGAAAACAGTAAAGTCAGCTTTACGGCCAGCTGCCAACCTTACTCATACTGAATAGTACCTAACTTCACAAAGCACACAACTCCTTTACAGCTCAGCATGGTGAAGGAGTAGAGATTTTATTTACAAAATGTGAAATAGCAATGGTTTTCTACAGATGTTATGAGAAAGCTCAGCAAAGGACAGTGAGGAAAACAAGTCTTTAGCCATGCTCCAAATCATACACAGTTTTAAGAACTGAGTTCTCCTGAATTGCTTCTGGAAGTGACAGCAATTCAGCAAAGACATTGCATGAGTCCATTTCTATTAAATGAAGAAATACGTGTCTACTTAATATATCTGCTGAATTTTTCTCAGTGGTCCTAGGAAACTTAATTTGTCTCTTTCCCAGCCAACCTTTACTACGAGTTGTTTAAACATCTATTTTTCATTGTAAAAATCATCACCAGGAAGTTATAATAAAAAAATGAAATGACTAGTTAGCTGATTAATAGCCTGCTTGATTGTTATGCTTTAAATGAATCATTTTTCTTTTCAAACTCTGCTCTGAGCGACCTTTCTGGTACTGGAGACATCCAAAACAATGGCACTAACATACATTTAGAGCCAGACAATTTCCAAATTTCCATGCAGTAACCTCCTCCCTAAACATCTGCTAAAAGACAGCATGACATCTAACTAATATTTAAATCCAATTAATAAGACCTTTCAAAAAGGCTACTCATAAAAGGAAAACTGCTACCCACTATAAACTGAACACAAATACAATCCAAAGTAATCATTCCTGCCTGGTAAGAGATGCAAATGAACTGTTTTTCTGAAGGCTGTATACCAAATGCACTTTCTTCCACATAAAATACTTGCACAAACCAGGAAAAACACAAACAAGAAAATATTCCAATTTAGGCAGCACCTTGCACTTCTCCAAAAAAAAAAAAAAAAAAAAAAAAAATCTCAAAATTGACATTTGTTACACAGGTTTTTCCAAGTCTGTCACTGGACCTGATTTTTAGAGTTGAGCTTTTATTAATTCGTCAAGTATATATGACACGTGTGCATAAGAGATGCACCCTGCTGACACAGACTGTCTCCTCACGTCACTGCGTGATGAACTTCACACAGCAGTCTGGGGATGAGTACACAGATTTGAAATACATGTAGTAGACAATGTTTGGAATATGCAACATTACACTACGTACTTATTTGATGTTTTCCCTACAAACAAGAAGCAACAGACCTTACATTAGGGTCCTGCAGGCTGGAGGTCTTACTGGGATTTACAAAAGAGGTCTCTTCTTTCACAACCTGCTAAAAAGAAAGAGCCAAAGTTTAGTACAACATCTACACACTTATGATTCTAAACCTATTTATTAAAAAAAAAAGAAACAAAACTGTAAGTATTCAAGCAATATGCAATGTTCAAAATGCCTGTTCTGAACAGACTTAAGCACAGTAATTCTTTTATCATCTCCTGCTGTTGACATTCACTTTGATAAGCTACAGCGTACAATCTGTAGAGCTATAGTCTCAGGAAGAAATTGGGTTGTGATAAAGCAGAAGAAGGAAAGGAACAGTGTTTTCTCCAGAAGGCATTTGAGCAGAAATAATAAAAACAACCAAAGCAAACACACTGATGGCTGAGTTGTTCTTTTAATTAAAATAAATATTTATGTAACCTAATCAGAAGCATCATGCCAACTCTCAAAGCTTTTCGTTCAGTCTTCGAAAAATGAATAGAAAAGCGGGACCCCCTACATACAGTTACACTGTACATGTAATTTACAGAAAGTCTCACCCACTACTGCTTCCTGCCAGATTACAGAGCCCTGTCTCTCTCACACCATTTGTCTACAGAGTACAAAATACTACTATTACAAAACAGCTTGCAAGAAAATTGCTTGACAACCCAGAAAACCCAGGAAATGCCCAATTTGGGCAGTTGTTGGTAGATCACACTCTTCATCTGAGTCACAAGATTCCACAGTCTATGTTTAAAGGCCAGTCTCAGCATAGTATCGCACCACTACACAGAAAATACCGGCTGAAGATACAACAGTACCTCCAGACCAGTAATGGACTTGGCAGGCTCTGACATTTCCATTCTGCTAAATGGACAGAAGGGAGCTGACATGAGCTGACAAGAGTGATATTTCAGTGCTCAGCATCTGAGCCATGATAATTTAATGACGTTTGTTCAGATCAAATTGAATTAAATGTGTGTCAGTTCCATCCTCTTCAAAATAGGCATGTAAAACCGCTGTAGATGTTGCACGAGACCTTCCACTCAACACAAAAGGATGTATTTCATTTGAGGGTACTCATAAGAAAAGGAAAAGAAATCAAGAGCTCAGTTCAATACTTTAATGATGAGCTACAAAACCTCAGTAGAAATGCTCAGCCCTGGGGGCGTTTCCTCAGGCTGTGAAAATTTAGGGCTCACGTCCCCCTTGTGCCAGGTGAAACAGAAGCCCCATCGCCACTTCCCAGTGAATCACTCCTGGTGGAAACAGAGTGCTCTGGCTTGTTCACACAATTAGCTGTAGGGATAATTAAACCGAGACCACTTGGAATTTAGAAGAAAGTGGATTCAAACTTCAAACTCAGATTTAAACACCTAGGTTTCCTAAGTCCTGAGCAAATGCTCTAAACACTAAGGAATCAGATAAAAGGGAGGTATAACCACCACCATTGTAACTCAGTCACCAAAAGTTTTATAGCCAAGCTTTTCAGGGTGTTAGCATCATACCATGAATAATTTCAGGACTGGGAGTGCAATTTTCAGTTGATTTATAATTTAAAGAAATTTAGCTCAGCTCTGGAAAACATTTTTTCTGGCCTTATAATAGCTCTGTCTAGCCTAATATTTATTCACAATCTAGTGCTTTCTTAAAAGGAAAGAAAGATTTTTTAAAGTTTTTTTAAGGTGTTGAGAGAAAGCATTGAAAATCATTCTTTGTTGGCACAGATGAGCACTGAAGTAATATTTCTTTGTTCTGCGAAGATTATGATGCTTTTTATAAAGCTGTTGGGTTTCTGGAAGCTGAAAACATGAATCCAGCTGTCAGAAACTTAATACACAGTCTCTTCTTTCACGTTGATGTCTTAACAACATCTTATTGTTAAGCCTGACAAGCTGGCTGCTTATTATTTGTCAAACTGGCTATTTTTTAAAATCGTAAGTTTTACTTTATTCCAATTTTCATCAAATTAACTAAGCTGAATTTTAAGATGCTCTTGAACACAACAATAGGAAACAGGTAACAGTGCTTGAGGAAGGACTGCAGCAATTGCAATAGGGAATGAAATGATTATAATTCCACCTACTTAAACACCACAGGCCAAGGACCTGAAAAGGCAGTTGAGAGGGCTTCAGTGTATTAGTCCACAGTCATAGAATCATAGAATTAGTAAAGTTGGAAGGGACCTCTGGAGATCATCTAGTCCAACCTCCCCGCTCAGCAGGGTCACCTAGAGCATGTTAGACAGGGCTGCACCCAGGCATGGTTTCTTCTCAGTTCTGTGATTATATTATCACACTCTTCTACATTTTTTGCTTTAGAAGGCTGAGCCAGCTTTCAAAAAAGTGCTATATTCCTAAACAGCATGATCAGCATCCTGAGGAACTTTTCTTTGTATTATTTTTCTCCATTTACTACTCGTGCTTTAGAGAACAGGAAATACTCTAGTATCTGCAAATTAGTACTGTTGGCCAGGGGGCAAGTAGTTGCACTCTCAGCTGGAGGGAGAGAAGGTGCCCGTAATGAAATGGAGAGGCTGTTCACAGTTCAGGTGATGCAAGAGTACACACAGGGTGCCAAATACTTGGGTCTGCATTGGCAGATACAAATGAATGAAGATGGGATATTACTCTTCCTCTGCCTTATTTTTCTCTTCCATGCCTATGGACGAACAGACATAGGATAATGTTACACCTGCAGATGGCTTCAGACATCAGGAACTGTACCCCCTGCTCTACTTTACCTGTTTGCTTTTGAGAGGAGAAGATTCTACTCTTTTTCTCAAAAGGAGGTCGATCCACTCAGCAAATCACACTCACTAACCACACAAGGACTTCCTAACCCTTACTGAAAAGACCTGACCCATAATGTAAAATAAGAGTTATGCTTGTACCCAACACACACACGCTGTCACAGTACAATGTCCAGATGGTCTGAGTTCATTAAAAACACAAAAACAAGCTCATGTGGTAGTGCAAGGATCTAGATCACCATCGCAGGACGCCCTCCACCAATCTAAAAAGGGCATTTGGTCAAGGCTAGCATCAGATACCTGGCGGGAAACACATATGAAGAACCAGGTAGAAGCTCCATCACCCTGCACAGCTCTACCACCTGTATAGCACTGAGATGTGTAAGAAAGACAGAGGCAGCAACATGGAGCTGCTTAGATTTCCTTAACTAAGGCATATTCTTCTTTACTCAGAGGCCACTGCTTTGAGAGAAAGTGGTTTCAGGACATGCAGGGCACAGTAGACCTGAAAACTTCATTTACAGAGAACCAGAGTCATTTAATAATTACCAAAAGAGAAACAAGCTAGCTCTTCTGACTACCAGATGGCAAAAAAAAAAAAAAAAAAAAAACAAAAGAAAGGTTTTGATCTGTATAGTCAATCCATATAATGCCATTCTCCTTTCCAGGCAAAAAATATATATAAATATTCCAATTTTTTATGCAATTACCTTTCCGGATAGCGATAGAAACAAAGTTAAAGCATTACTTTATCACACTAGAGACACGAAGTATGCCTGGACAGAAATGCCATCATACAGGCTTTATTCACAGGTGATTGCTAATAAAGACCTGTTTCACCAAGAGAGGAAAAGAAGAGAAAAGCATTTAAGTAATACCAAATTTTGACCACAGTTGCCTAAGTAATCTACCTGCAGGCCTAACAGTCTGATACTGACAGCTGCCCAGTTTTCGGTTGACTCCTCAGCACCCAGAACTGCTGCTGCTGTCCCAGTAGGATTGGTGATACACCTCTCCAGATCCTTTTGAATCTTAGAGAGGGGAAGGGACATGTTCCAGGGATGCCACATCATATTTCTGCTGAACTTTTCAGTAGAGGTGCGAACGCTTTCTGGCCCATGGGAGCAGTCCTAGATACAAATTCAGCTCCACAAGGGCTGGATTTCCCTAGCAAATGGCAGTCTTTTTTAATTTATTCTGAAGAAAAAGTTATCTCCAGGACGATGGGGAACAGGACCTCTAAATGAGAATTGGTTGCATTGGTCCTGCCAGGTGAGAGAACACAGGAAGAACATGCATGTTTGGCTACAGCCCTCCAGGTCTATTTGCCACTGCTTCCCCTCAGATGATTAATTTGGATTTTGGGCTGGTGAACCTCTGGCAGGGTACTGTGCAACACAGGCTGTGCTCTCCAAATCTCAAACAAGCTTCTCCAAGAGCTACTGCACTCTATTCCTCTCCTCCATTGCAAGAGGCATCACTGCTGCTCTTACCCCATCTGATCCACAGTAAGAATATCCTGAATCAGCAAAAAAGACTCCAGAAAGAATCTGATCACTGCAGCGAAGGGGGAGGGTCAGGTTCCTGTCCAAGAAAGAAAAGCGGCAGGAAGTTGCTCACGAAACCTGTGATTTCTCTTACCGAACAATATCACAAAGTTTCTAATTGCAGGAAGGAGGGAGAAGCAACCGAGGATTCACATTTGGTGATCTTAAAAGGTAAAGAAGCAATGGCTCCCATTGCAGTGCTCTGGGAATATTCCTCTGTCTTGGCTCTTTCTTGCTCCACCGTGCTGCTAAGGAAGGCTGAAGCACGCCAGCTTTTTCAGCAGTTCACCAACATTTCTGTCATTCTTCAGCTGTGTGATTGTTGGCTGATCTCAGCAGATAACACAGGCTGAGCAACACTCCACTGGGAAAAACACCCTGCCAAGGTAAACCTACCCTGGTGATTTAACACATCAAATGTATCCTTTCAGGCCTAATGGTTAGGTCTCTCAGGAACAGACTACTCTGTTTTTCTCCCTGTGAACAGGGACTAGTGCAGTGGGGCTCCTGGACTACGACGGGGCTCCTAGACATCACCACAATTAACAGCGCGTGTGTCACCGCACACGAGCAGTTACACACACAGGCCAGCCAGGAGACGCAGCTGACGCATCTACAACGACTTGTCACAGTCTTGGGACGCCACTGGCAAATTTGCCTCTCACATCCAAAGGAATAAATGAAAGATTTCCCTTTCCCCACTTTCTGCTCATCTAACTCCTCCCTCACCTTCCTGATTGCAACAAAGCTGCCATCTCATTTCCTCAGCTCCTTCCCTGTCTTTGAGGTATCGCTGCTGCCACACCTGTAACGAGCTGCCGGGTACCATCGGTTGGTCATCCTGGCCAACCTACATGCCAAATCGCGTGGTCTTGTGCCTCCGACACCCCTTATTTCCAGTAGTCTCACTTTTGAAGTTAAGTGAATCCGTTTCCCTTTAGAGACCGAACACCGAATTTGAAACATTTTTTAGCTCTGCTGTAAAGAGCTATCGTAAGTGATGGGAGGTCACGCTCGCTGGTGTGGGCCCTGGGAGCACCCTGACAACTGCTTCTTTTTACTTCCCCTCAGACTCGCCGGGGAGTTGATTGCTCACCCAAGCGGATGACTAAAAGCAGCAGCTTTAGCGAGGCGATGCGCACGCAGGAACCGCGCAAGCGGGAAGGAGGAGGAGGGGGAAGCAGGCAAAATATAATTCCCAAGGGAGACAGGTTAATATGTTGGCAGCACTGATCATTCAAGGGACTTAAGTCAACATCTAGTGAAAGCTGAGAACTCCCCAAGGAATTTTCCCCAAGGATTTAAAGTCCTATTATAAGACAGACAGCGTAAGATTTTAACTGCTTAAGTGTCTTCCCTACACCTACTCTACCTTCATTTATGACCTGATTAGAGTTTAAATCCAGATCCCCTTGAGTGAATAAAGCACCAAAGACCTATCTCATATAAAGACAGTGTATTTTTTCTAGAAATACGTAGAAAATTCACACAGAATTTGAAGACGACAAGTCCTTGCAGTCGAATCCCTCCTTAAAGTGACAGTACAATGAAAAAGGCAAAGAATCATCAGAAATGCAACTGGGAAAGACTAACACTGCAAGTCATCTGACTTATGCACATTTTCTACCATAGATAACACATAGATCCAAGTCTCATTCACACTTGTGGGCATGGCTCGCATCCATGAAGATAAGTACAGGCTGGAGGATGACACTTGTACCCATGCACATCCTGAGACACTTTCTGCAGTGCAGTCCAGCCCTTTCCTCAAGGCAACCCCTGACACCACAAGCTACCTGCATGTAATACGAATCCTGGTTTGCATATCTGCAATACTTAAAGCAAAACTACATCATCATCATCACCTCCAGTCTATACTTGTTTCTAGGACAGGGAGGAAAAAGAGAGATGGCTATCAGTGCTGGCCTAAAAATTTACATGTGTATAAGCTTGGGAAGAAAGTCAGCATGTGAAAGGGGCTGCAGGAGTGACTGTCCCTTTATTCAGTGTAAATGTCCCTTTGTTTGGTGACGGTCACGGCAGCAGAATCCATTGTCCCAGGAGAGAAACCTGTCTGAGTAGAAGACACCCCTTGCCAGCCACGAGTTTCCCTTGGAGTTGATAAAGCAGAGGCAGAGAGTAGGACATTGTCTAGCAGAGCTGAGGGTGAGGAGATGAAAACACCAGAGAAAATGCAGGGCAAAAGAAAAAAAGAATAACCAACCCTGTGCAAGTGCCAGGAAGGAAGCTTGAAGGCACAGCTTCTGCCATTAGAGAGGAGGCCTGGAGTCGTAAGCAGGAAACCCATCTCTCCCAGAGCAAAGGGGAATGAGATTTTGCATGCACTTTGCAAATAATTCCTCATCCCCCCAAATACCCTTTCCCCATATTTTTTCTCTCTGACAAACAAAAACCACCAAATTTGGTCAAAAGCTCAGTGGGGCAAGAGGAAATGTCATCTCTAGGTTTGTCTTCCCCCAGCTGCTTTGCAGAAATGTATCTTAAAATGAGCTAGGCATTCCTTCTCTCTAGAGAGAGAAAGATGTAAAAATAAAAATAATAATTAAAAAAACACACAAACCAAGCAGCAAAAATTTGCTGAAGTAGAAATCTATGAGAAACAGGGTCTCTATTCCTTTCCTATTGTAACCTGTTAGGCCCAAGGATTTAGGTCCAGGAAAGCCTGGATAACAGATGGAGAACACAAACACCACTTATGGAAGACAGACTACTAGAACACAACGCACCCTCCCCACCAAGAGGGAAAAACCCCACTGAGAGAGTTGCACGTTTGCTCTGGAGCCAGTACTTAATTCTAAGGATAATCAGGATTTGCCTGGAGCCAAAGGATATAGATAGTGACTGAAACCTGCTCATATCTTTTCCCCCATCAGCTGGACTATGAACTGCTGGGCAAAAGGGCCTTTTTGTGATACTAAGGACTCCTCAGATAAATCCCAGCCTATCGACACTGGCTCATGCCAGCTGCCAAGGGATTTTAAACACCAAGGAGAGCTGGTCTTTTGTGTTCTGGCAGCTCATTGCTGCTCTGTGCCGCTCTCTCTTAAATGGAGTTTCTGATAAAAATATAAAATAAGAGAAAAGACATCAGTTGCTACCCAGTGCCAGGCCCTCTCCTGGTGTTTAATTCTGTGGGAACTGTGATATGTGGTCTGCCAGCTAGAAGGTGGCAGATCCCTGTGGCACTGTTGGAAGGACGTATCATGAAATACCGCTGGTTTATCCTACAACTACAGATACTGTAGGGCATGTCCAGTGCAAACTGTGGCCTAAGATCCTCACAGCTGTGTATGGGTCTCCCATGTTTCTTATCCGTGGTGTCCGTGGCCATGAACATCATTCTTTTCTATGGCTCACTCTCCTGTTGGCATCTAGTTGCTATAAAGAAAGAAAACTACAGAAAATTTCCTGTCCAAGTTTTTGTTTTGCTCCTTTCTCGGCTTGCAAACATGCACCCCATCCTGAGAATTAACAAGGAACAGCTTCTAGTTCTACTAAATACAAGAGGCGCCTTTATAAACTTGTCACATCCTGATGTTAGTAGCATATGGTATCGAAAATATTCCCTCTGCTTAGAAGAGGAAGCTGTTACAAATATCTCAAGCAACAGTTTGTTAATTTTGGATCCAATTCTGCAGTGCATCAATATTTTTGTTATGCTTTTACACCTAACCGTATAGTGAAGATGCTCGTAACATTTCTTAAAGTATAGGTTAGACCGCAGACTTTGGAAGACACTACTGGGAAACTTACTCAACCTGTATTGAGTTAGTTTTTCAAAGGGGTGAAGGACTAGAGAAGATAACCGGCTCCTGCGTAGCCTCTGCACCAGTTTTAAGGTGACAGATAGTGTGTTTCTACTCATTCCTTTACCATATATTTTTGCTTACTCCTCCCAGCATACGCCTAGCCATGGCTTCTTACTCTAACAGCTTACCATCGTCTGCTTTCTGCCTACTTACTTTGCAGTACATCTGGGAAGTGTAACCATCCACACTCAGTAGAAGAGGAGCTGAAGTGCAGAAGAATCTTCTCTAGTCCTACAAGCAGTTTTGTGGCCAAGCAAGTAATTGAATGAAAATTTGCAAGACTAAGGTGACATGCTATATTTCTGCTATCACTCTTACAGCATACTTCTTTAGCACTGAAAGCTTCAGGGATTTCAAACTGAACCTTATACAAGGATTCTTCCACAGTATGTGCTATCTTGCAACAGTTTTCCTTCCCCCCGTAACCTTAAGACTTTTTACAGTGGGGCCAGGCCTATAGACACGTACATAATCCACCCTGACTGCTAAGGCCTCTGGCAAAACAATGCAGGTAAAAAGGCAAACGAGGGATGCTCAGCTTGTTCTGAAATCCATTCACAACACAGCAGCAGCAAAAGGATACAATTACAGCATGTATGGAAAAGCAACTCAGGATGCTCTTTCTTGGAAAGCCTCAGGGTGAAAAATAAGGGCAGGGCAGGTAAAATGAGAGATGCATACGTTCAGCACATCTTCCATCTTGCCTTAGTAATACGGCACTATGAATGCAGAAGCACACTCTGCTTCCAAGTCTCTGACTATCCAGTCAAATATGATCATTAAGTATATTCGGGTGAAAATACAAACATAAGAAATATACCAGGACGTCCTGTAGAAGAGACATACAGGAAGAAGAAAGGGCAAACCCAAAGACAAGCAAACAAGAAACATGCTGCATAAAACATCATTGATATAACACAGAATTCAGAAAGAGAGGTGAGAGAACTGCTTTAAGCCAAAAAAGTAAAAGAAAAAACCCAACCTCCTTTCCTCACATGCAGTAAAATTTATGGTTTCTGTTCTTGAAATCTAGGGCAGTCAGAACAACCACATTTTAATATTTCCTTAGGTCTAGCTAGACCAGATGTAATCTAGTTCTCAGATGAAAGATCTGCCAGGGAACAACAAATACACAAAGATGATTATAACAAAGTTCTTTGGAGGGCAACTTGACCTAGTATGTTATTGTGAAAAGAAACAAAGCAATGGAAACACCAACATAATCTGTATTCAAAGAGAATAGTATACACAAGGATACCACAGGAGCTTGGGAGTTATACCAATCTTTCTACCTCTATTTTGGTTCCTAAAGCATTATATTCATCTCTACTTTTGCCACAAATGGCCTTACCACTATCAATCATACTTAAAAAGTATCACATATTGGAGCTTTCACTTAGATTTACCTTTGATGGGGAAACTACCTTATTACAGTCATACCATCTAGCAGTAGTTTCCAGTTGCATTACATTTTTACTGTAAGAGTTGTGGTGTTTTTGAAACATTATGTAGCTGCTATAAACACTGATCTAGCAGTGAAAATAGCAACTTGAAATTCAGTAAAAGATACATGAACAAGTAAGAAAACATACAAAACTAACATTTCACATTCAGACATATCTACTTTCCTAAATAATATCTATGAATTCAAATACAACCTTTATCTTTAAAATATCCTTAGCTAATATTGCCATGAGTGCTGGGTAGTCTCAGGAAACGTCAGAGGTTACTATTCCTCAGATACAAGGTCAAAAAACAGCTACAAAGTGAAAAAATTAAAACCTGGAGATTTGCCTCTCTCATCCCTATTAATCATGTCAGTTAGGAAAATTTTATTATCTCCTTTACATAAATTATAGTGAGTTACCTGAAGAAACTGTAGAACTGCTAGGAAAAGCTGTGCTGATGTGGGTATTCAAGATAAAGTAATGCACTTCCTTGGAAAGAATTTTTTTTTTTTTTTTGGAAAATGAGAATAACCTATGCCAAAAAGAGAAAGGGGAAATATCAAACACAGATTACCTGGGCACCCACTCTAAAAGCAGCTTCTACTTGAGCTTTAAGGATGTTGCATTTCATATGATCAGGTACAGAGGAAGGTGACACAGGGGCATGAAGAGTCTTTTCAGATACTTTCTTCTCTTCACCCTATATTTAATATAAAAGACAAGTACAAGGACATGTGTTAGAAGAGCAAATTAACAAAATGATTATGTCAAATTTTTACTTGTAACAATGTGGATCAACAATACTGGGTAAAACCTCGATGTTCGTACTCTGATGAGATAGATATGACGGAAAAAAATTTCAGATGTAACAAATTGATACTACGTTCAAGACAAAAAGTGGCCTGTGGGGAAGCCTGGGTAATAGAAGTGAGAAATTAATGCATAGTGCTGAGAAACAGAGGAAAAAAAAAAAAAAAAAAAAAAAAACCTGAGATTACACTGAAATAAAACATTCGCTCAAAATATGTCACAGCAGGCAAAGGTGGGAAAGGTTTGCAAGGCTCAACCACAGTCAATATCACTTTCTTATGCAACCCTAAGAATGTAAAGGGCCTTACAAATTTAAGGCACCGACAGAAGGATTTGAAGGCATCTTCACATAATTGCAAGCCAAGTTGAAATCTCCCTCATCAAAAACAACAACAACAAAAAAAGAAAATAAAAATCCAAGGAGTTTAAATGTATCTGCTACTTCCACTTGATGCAATCCCCTTACCTACTCAGTACTCTGGATCAGAAATCTGAAGACTCAGGACAGTTAGTTTAGTGACATGTTCAAACATGACCTGAAGACTTTTGTGTTTTGAACAAAAAAGATTCAGCAGAAATGCCAGTACGAATAAACTTCCCATGTAGAAAAGAAAAAAAAGAGAAAAGAGAAGGACAATGTAATATTAATGTATGAACAAGAAGGATATGGATGAGATCAGGTTTGTAAAGGCAGATTCTTAAGCAAGCTATCAAGCTATAATATATTTTTCAAGAATTGGGCAATGGCTTAACAGCTATTGCAAGCTTTGCTATTCATCCTGGAAATTAGACCTGTATTACAACTGAATAACACCCTAGATTAGGTATTCATTTTCCATTCTCCTTGCTGCAAAGAGTGAAGGGCCATATACCCCTGGACAGAACAAATGTATAATGCCGTCATTCAGATTTCATTGTACTTCTAACTAACACCATGTACGAGTAAAACGTCAGTACATCCAGCCCACTGTATCCCTGAGGCTCACCTCTGGCAAATCATCTCAAGACAGAACTGGTCAATTTATAGCTACTGAAATTACCGTATGATTAGCCCTTAACTAGAAAAACTGTCTTCTTTATCCTTCCTTCTGCCTTCCCCTATGACACTTCACTGGCTGATGGTAACTGAAATCTTACTGACTCTTCTTTCAGATCCAAGAGCAATCACAGACAAAAGAGAACGTCCGGATTCTGGAGACACTTCCTGCAAGTGGAGCAAACCATGAATGCAGTTATGTTGCCGAAGGACACCATTTTGTGAACGCTGGAGAAAAAGAGCTAGACCTCTGCAGAACTCAATGGAGATAGCAAAATATTTTTCATGTGTAAGCAAAGTTGGTCCAGTAGACTTCTGCATGCAAAATGTCACATCTTCCAGGTACGATTTTGAAAAACTGTCTGCTAAAGGATTACCCATCATGAGGGATATTTTTTTTGTTTGTGAGGGAAATCTCTAATAACTCTTACATGTCTATTTGCCCAGCCACATTTACTATTTTTAATGGAAGCTAGTTCAGGACATTTCATTCTCTTCACTTTCTTCCTAAGAGAAAAAGAAAATACATAAAATGAAAAATGACAGATTCTAGCTGGAACAACTTATGGAACTGTAGCCATCTATTTACTCTTGAATACAACTGTAATTCTGGCAAGCATCTGAAAAAGAAATTGAAATATTCTTTTGCTGTAGGTGGCTCTTCTGGGGTACTCATGAAGCTAAAAAGTGGAAATATCAAAAGACAAACTTAAGTCTAAAGAAAGCACAACTTTTTCTTGATCAACAGTCTTATTAGCTACTACACACTTCAGAAGGACTGATCTTATTGGCAACTTCTAAGTGTATTGATTTCTAGCAGCAGAAAAAACAATGCACTAAACAATGACATTTCTAAAGGCCATGTAAAATCCCATCTTTGTTTAACACTGGATACTAATTAAATATCATTTCAGTCAAGCCAGATTAAGTCATTGTATTTTACTAGCTAAATGAAGAAAACTGATGCTTGTTTAAGATACAAACTTGTTTCATAACTTCAAAACTTCCTAAGTCACATCCATTTGGTATTGAGTAGCGACACAGATATTTTTCAGTTTTGGTGTTCTTCCTCCTCTGTCCAATTTCCCTGCATTGATGAGGCGCTAGAAAAAAGCCTTCAGGGCTGCCCTCTAGCTGGAAACCCTCAAAAGGCCTAAACTTCCTCCGGATTACACAGGGTTATATCAGATGACACCACATAATGGCAGTTGTCCCCATTGCAGGGTCTGAGGTTTCACAGGCTGAGACTCTCATAACTGGAGGGGTCCCAGCACCGACAGTTACCCGACCAGCCTGAAAAGGGAAAGCTGCTGCTGCTCTAGAGGTTACAGCCCTCTTTGAAATCATTCCTGGGGACAATCAAGTCTGCTTTAGCCTTCATTTGGGCCAGACCAGAAGGATTTTGACCTTCAAGCGAGCAGAACTTGCTTGGCTTGTACCCCACCAGGAGCAGCAGCAACTCTGGTGAGTGACCGCACATGAACAGTGGAGAGAGCTGCAGTCGGCTGATTGGCCCCATCCTGAATTCTGATCTCAAAGAGCTGAGTAGCTAAAACTATTACAAATGCTTGTGGTGGCACTGAAGATCCAGGCTGCAAATGAACCTCCATGCTACAGAGGAACTCAATACATAAAACAAAGTAGCCCCTCCTTATTTCAGACTATTAGCATTTCTGAGTATCTGTAAGTTCCTATTGCTCCTTAATGCCACCAACCTTCACATATAACCTTGTTCATCCCCCAGTTTGAGTCATAGAGTTGTCAACAGGAGAGCAAAGGGTAAAATAATCTTTCAGGACAAAACTATATAGGATGGTCTATGGTTCATTTCCCTAGTTTACAAGAAAGTCAAAAATCTAAAAACTGTCTGTGTTATGTAGTGTATATACTATCGCTGCAAAAATGAAAGCTGCAATCTACTTTATTTTTGCCTTATAATAAGCAAATCTGCACCTTAGTTTTCCAGAATCATCATGGCTTGCAATGATGAATGGAGCATAAAGATAGCAGCTGGCTATTAACATTAGTGTACCACACTGGCAGTTATTAAAATTTTATTTTCATTTATAAACTAAGAACATTCAATGTAGAAGTCAATAGAAAACTATGCATGACTCTATTCATGTAACTTATGATTTTATTATTTCTTGCCACATAATTCTGAAAAAATCTGAGAAATTGGATTCAATAAGTATGTGAGAATCAAACTTGCTTCTGAAAGAAATAATCTTCTTGTTTAAAATTGTAAACTGAAATCAACCTAAAGGGTTTAAAAATGAGGAAAAAAAATCAACATCAGTTTAAGATACCTGATAACACTCCCATTTTCTATTTCCAGTTCTGTTGTGTTCACATTACTTTCACCACTGATAAAGAACTTCATTTTTCTGCGGAGGGAAAACACTGGGGAATCGCAGAAAGCATTTAAATAGGTTTGACAGAAGTGGATTGAAGAAGTTCAGATGTATATATGAGTGTGTGTGTGTGTGTATATATATAACATGTATGTGTGTGCATATATATACATGTGTGTGCATATAAATATGCATGTGTGTGTGCACATGTATAGAGGTAACTAGACACGTTTTTTCCTTTTTATAATTGAGATCTTATGTTCATTTATCCCTTCCCAAACATTTAATTTAAATTCAATTACTGATACAAGAATCACTGGCAGATTTGTACAGTGTCAGATAATGATGATACTAGCTTTGCAAAGCTGACTGAATATTAAGTGCACACACAGAATATAAAAATAGATGCATGAAACAGCAATACTACTCTCTTGTACTTAACATTTCAATTCTCTGTTTTGAAAGTTTCACGCTTTGTTCCCCGTAAAACTATATCACAAGCAAGAACCGTGATCACCTCTCTCTGCCAATTTATCAATGGTCTCTTCTTAGCCAAAGATGCTGAACAAAGTAAACAGAGAAGTTTCAGACACATCAGCAAAGTGGAGTTTTTGTTTTCTTTTTTAAACCACACCTGACTTGGAACCAGGTAGCTGTAGGCTCCACAGTTGTGCAAGGGACAGGTAGCTCCACAGCTTTTCCGCAAGCGCTATCATTTACAAGCAGTCACTAGTGTACCTGTTTAGCCCTGTAACACAGTATTGCCATTGCTAGTAAGAGGCCACGGGGTTTGTACTGAGCTTGCAAGGCCTAAGGACTGAGGCCTGTCTGGCTTGCTCTATCTGAACTTTTCCTGATCTGCCGGTAGCCCTGTTTTACTTGGTTTAGCTGTAACAGCATTTTTTCTAATTGACCAAATGTCCATAGTTAATTTGTTTTACTTCTGCTTATCTTTGTATGATATAACCATAGTTTTATATAGACAGTAGTAACAAGCAGTTATTCTGTGTAGAATGAGATATTTAGAGCAATACAGGCCCAAGGGAAGACCCCGGATGTGAGGCAGAGGAGCACAGGCAGTGGACCACAGGAGACGGGGCACAGGCTGGCACTGAAGACAACCTGGCTATAATAAACTCATCAGTGGTCAGCTGAGGAAATGCAAATCTGGAGCTGAACAAAAACAGTTTTAGTTGTAACCAAGAGAATAAAGAGATAGTATCTAACATATGTAAAAGCACCTATATAGAGTAGACCGGGATGCAACTTGAAGCCACCGATCAATGAAGAAAGAGTAAGGTGTAAAAGTGTGATAGCAAACTTATGGAAGGGACACCAAACAGATCCTAGAATGAGAAAGAAGAAACCATCAGCATCGTATGCCTCCCGGTGAAGGACTCCAACAGTGGACACCTCACAGTAACACCCCAGCAGCTTCCCACCAGAATGAAACCATTAACCTTAGGACCCAGGGGCACAGGGTAAGGGTAAGGGTAAGCACAATGCCAGGAAAATGGGTAGAAACTAAATGTGTGTACAACAACTTGAACTGTATTATTGTTCTTTCTTTCTCTGCAATAATTAGATCTGGACTAATAAAGATTAGACTCTGAAGATTTCAGTTACACCAACAATACATTCCTGGCTTTATATATTTATATACTTATATACATATATACACACACACACATACATGTCATACACACATACATGTATGCATATACATGTGTATACACATACATAAATATATACACACATATACATACATACGTATATATGGTGTGCTTCCTTTTCACCCATAAAACACGATTTTGAGCATAACAGATGAAGGCTGCAGGAATGGGGAGGGGATAGGAAAGCATTTTCTGTGAGAAAGGCTTTTGCAAGAAAAAAAATCAAAAACATATTCACAGTTACAACACTTGTTGGCTTGTCTCTACTGGAGGTTAAGAAGTCTGCTAGCACCAAAGGGAACAACACGCATATTGAAATTTATCACTCCCTCGGTGGGTAGACAGACATGTCCACTGTACCAAACAGCTCTGGAAAAGAGACTGGACACATCCATTCATCATTCCCATGAGACAGAGTTTGCTGTAGCAGACAATCAAATTAATTAACTGCTGAATCTAATTTACCCAATTTCTTGTTAATTCTGCTATGTGCTGATTATTAAACCTGACAAATTCCATCTCCAAAGCACATTACTTGAAAAAAACCAATAATTACCAACAGGAAGAGAGGGAATGAAAGTTGGGACTCCACAATAGATATGGAAACCATTGTTTTATTTTCAGAAATAAAGCAACAGAAGCAGCTTTGTAATTGCTTCACTGGTTTTGTTTAAGCAAATATTTTAGAAGAAGGACAACTAGTGAATAAACAACTCTTAGCAGGAAAGAAATCAATGACATTGTGCAGGAAAGCTGTTAGTTTCATTTCTTGCCAGAAACTAGGCACACTGACCACTCATTAAAATCTGCTCACTGACCAGCTCAGTAGCTGGTTAACTACCATAGCCAAAGTAGCTTTAAAGGCCACACTTCCTGTGAAAAGTCCAAGTTCAAGGCTGTTCAGTCCTGTCTAGCCTAGCAATGCTCAGTATCATTTCAGCCCAGGGTTAGCTCAGCATTCACAGTATGTCCCTCTCTTTGTAGAAACCATCTGCTCAAGCAACTGCAGGGTCAATGTTCAAAGACCTGGAGTTTGTTTGTTTTAGTTTTACAAGCTCTGTGTACGTATTTCATTAGGACCTAGGGAGCAAACCACAAGCATGGGGCTGAAAGAAACTCCAAAGGACCTGCCAGTCACAGCACATATCTTGTAAGCAAGGGCTTGAACATTCATGTGATTTTTACTGGTGACACCAGGCACATTCTCAAAGTTCATATAATTTTCAAGTGGTTCAGTATGGCAACCTTCTTAAATTTTGAGGGACTAGCCTCCTCTCAGTTCTACATGGTAACTGCCGTTCCTGGGATTGCTGCCTATCTGCTAAAGTCAAACCCTCTCAGTTGCCAGGAAAGGGATTTCATAAAACAGTCTCTGTCTCTAGCTTTGCCTTCTGCTGATGCTCTGCCAGAAGCAGAGCTTAGCAACTCCTGGTGCCCTGTGCAAAACTTTTTCATCAGCAAAAAAATCCCAGCACAGCACACAGGCTGCATTTATTTTACCCTTTTGAATAGGCCAGCATCCCTCCAGAACCCAACTTGTTTAGTCATTGGAAGGCACTGACTTGCTGTGGTACTAGGTTCTGCTACTTAGTCCTTAAATAAATAGTCTATCTGACTGTGAACAAGACTGTAGAGCTGTCAGGACAAAGCAAAGCAAATTGTTAGGTATAGGAGAGCTGAGCTCCCTTCATAGATTTTCAGAAAACAAAGAAGAGTTAGAAGATCAGAGGTCAGGCTTTGCCAAGCAGAAGTCACAGGGATTCTGTTCTACTAGGACCACTTGCATGGTACAGTGGAATGTACTACCAAAGTGTTTCAATTTTTCATTAAAGCCAACCAACCAATCATATAAATGTATCCATTTTGAGATTACAAGGGCACCATTCAGAATATCTGTTTAGATCTTTTTCATAGCCCAGCCCAGATTACCTTAGATTACCTTATTCACTTACTCCTGTACTGTAGTCAACACAGAGGTCCTTTAGCTTCCCATATTTTAGCTCTTTATCTATGCCAAACTAAGCTGCCAATAAACTCAGCAGTGTAGGAATGTCCTTCAAAGTATGTTTTGGACATAGCACCTAATGAATGTTCGCAGCTAGGGTTAAGGCATAGGATATCAATAATTATGACTGAGCTACAGTACTCCTTTCACAAGACATGGATATCCATTGGATGAATCCAAGTAACAGAGATTTTTCCTTTAGCAAGCTACATTAATGCTTAATTAGCTTTGCCTACAAAAAACCTGTATTTAATTCCAGTTAGAGTATTTCTAAAAAAGGAAATAGACACATGCCTTTTTTTTTTTTTTCATCTTGATTTGTCTGCTTTATGACTACATTTATCAGTACGGACTAATGTCCTTAGTTAACTCCACCAACACCCCACAGCACACCATAAACACAATTCTTTAAACAATGTCTCTTTATACGGGAAAATTTCAGTGTCTTATGGAAGACATAGCTTGATAAGGGTCCTAGGCTTACAGAGCAGCATGGGAGTATTACAGCTTCAGTGTGACACTGACTTTAAGGATCTAGAATTTTGAACAAAATATACCAAGATTACATTATTTGTTGGAGGACCTGACTCAACCTCTGTCTCTTGGATACTCTCATCCAGAAAAAAGAGGTTATGCTATATAGATATACAGCCCCCTTGTGCCTTTACTTTTCATGCACTTTGCAACCTCACTTTTGATTTTTATTTTTCCAATGCTGTGTTGAAATAACATCAATAATAAAACTTGTCTGCGAAACCAAGGTAAAGTAACATCATTGAGTTCTCCCTTGAACTGACAGAAATCTCTCCAAACACCTCACTTCTTTTAACAGATATACTTGTTCACTGGGGACCTGGACCCCTTCATCTGAAGCTAGTGGCAATGCTCTCACTGATTTCACTGGCTTCAGCTTTGGCCCCAGAGGGCTTGTTGTAAACAAGAAGTCCAGGTCTCCATGGCTTTATCCAGAGACAGCTCAAAGCACCCCTGCAGTGCAGACACACTGGATTTTGGCTCCCACGCATACAAGGAGCCAACAGGCTGTCATCCCTCATGTCTCTGGCACAGGCAGTGGGACACAGCTGTTTTGCAGTTTCCCCAAAAGCCAACTCGTCTAATACCAGCCAACATCAGATCCTGGGGGTGGAGAGTCTAAGGCATAACACAGCTTCCTCATGTGAAGAAACAAGGTAACTTCTTTTTTTAATCATTTAAAGTGTTGTTATTTTCTTACAGCTCTGGGCTGCCTATATGACTAACTCTTCACAGCTAAATCAAAACTACATCATAACATTGTTGCAGCAGCTCCGAAATTTTAAAAGGCAAAGTCGAAAGAAATACTAAATCTAAAAATGAAACCCGAGTCCCAAGAGGAGATGGTATGAGGTGATTAATGAGCAAGACAGTTGCAGATCCATATTGATTTGAATTGGAAGTGAAAAAGTAGCAGCTTCTGAATATTAAGTGACAAAGGGGCTCTCTGGCATATATATATTATATATATATATATATATATATATATATATAAAAAAAATACATGTATATGCTATACCTTGTTCATGCTGATGTGCAGGGCTGGCCATGGTCCAACTACCTTCATACTCTCCGTTTCTATTTTCTTCAGATGAGAAGTTTCATCATAAAGAAGGGGAAGTCCTGAGCTCAATTCTAAAAAGATGCCCAAAAGAAAGAAAAAACAGTCTGAAGAGAGGCTACAGAAGAACTGCAGAGCAAGATACTCAACTGCATTTGAAGAGACAGTGGTCAACAGACTGTCTGTTCTGCAAAACTGCCTAAAATGTTTCATAATTATGCCTGTTGGGTCATTTTTCCTTTTGCTATTTAGCAAACAATTCCTCCCTTCCTCCTCCTCTCCTATTTCTCCATTTCAGCAGGGCTTTAGCTTTCTGTGGGCAAGACACTTCTCTCCTTACACGCACACAGTAAATAGCCATTTCTACAGCTCATTTGACACCAGAGGGATTATTTATACAGCCAAGGTGCCACTTTCAGCATATTTGATGGGTGAAGAGATCAGAGCAGAGCTTTTGGCTCCTTTCATGGACATCTTCATTTGTATGCCAGCCTCCTTAAGGCTGTTATCAGGAATTTGCTGTGCTTTGTCATCAGATATTTTGAGTGAACCACCAACATAGAAAGACAAGGAAAATGTTTTTTGAGAGAAAGTCTTGGAAGGTCTTGGCCAACATCTTGAAGATAGTGTGGCATGTATATGTATATTTTTAATTATTCTTAGAAAAATGAGATTCATTACATGATAATTTAATGAACCTGTCTACTTCTGTATATTTTTGCCATAGGTTCTAGGTAATAATAGTTGGGCTGTAATCTCTAGAGTCTTATTCAAAGCCCATTAAAATCAATAAAAAACTCTCATGAACCGTAATTTTGTTTGGATCAGGTTCCTAAGCTGTCCTAAGAATATTAAATATTATTCACTCAAGATAAATTTTACAGCTCTTTAAATATACATTAAGGGCTTTGCTGACTAGAGGCAAACCGCTAAAACCAGTTTCCAGGGACATAAGCAAGAGGCTGGTTTTAGCATTACTGAAATTTAATGAGACCCTGAGGTAAGTGTCCTAGAAGGGGTATGATATCCCTTAGCAGCAGCGATCTTCCCTCTCTCATCACAAGCCAGTGTCGGCACAGCTTCGCAGTTCTGCCATCACAGTTGCTTCCATGGATGTGAAACTGTGAAATTGCCCCATGGTATCAGTGAATAAATTACCACAGCCATCAGATAAGCCGAGATGATACATTTTAGAAACCCAGCCATTTTACTTTTCTGTTGAGAAAGAACATAAAGGGGAAAAAAGTACATTATTTAAATGGTTCAAGTTTGTTGTGATGTAAAAATGACATATTATTAGCTGCTGCTTTGCTTAGAGGAAGAGCTCCAGAAACCAAGCCAGCTAGTTTAGCCTTTTTGCTCAGCCCTGCATAAATAAAAGGCAAAAAAAATTAAATCTTATAAAAGTCATATCTTTACTGAGTCAGCATTAAGTTTTGGCAAAACCAGGTTTCATTTCCAAAAAGTATCTGGCAATAACCAGCTGTGATTTCTCAAAGCACAATTCTAGCCTGCAAATTCAATCTGTATAACACTGTTCTCTGCCCAGCGTTATGCAAGGAATGCATGGGGAGATCTGCTGCGTAAAAAGATATGACCTGTGTACGTTAGTTTTCAGGTGAAGGGCAGCATTACAAATATAATAATTAGGCTGAATGCAGGAAAACAACATCTTCTGTTAACTATCTTCACAAACACACATGTCAGCTTTGATCCATTGGGTGATAATTCTTCCACTAATTACACTGGACAAATTACTTGGAATGTGAAAATCAGGCAGACTGTTTTCTGTAACAAACTCCTGGACTCTGCGTGTTTGCTGTGAAAAACTCACAAATATTTTAAGGGAAACTCGGCTGGACATGCTGCCATTTCCATTTCTCCTTTCCACGTGCTCCAAACGGGGGCTGAAATTTTGGAACCTATCAGAATGTGCAGAAGTGGAGGAAATGCAGACCTTTTCTCTCTTTTGACAATATGCCAGGTACATGTGGGTAGGTCACTGTAAATCCCATTTCATATGTATTTTAAATCATCTGGGAGCTTGGAGATGAATCCACAGGAATTGGAATAAGCAAAAATATGGCAATGGTCTGTGGAAAACTCCAAAATAGTCAGACTAAAGTGGTGATGTGCAGTCCCACCTCTGTCAGCCTCACTGGGAAGTCTTACCTAGGATAGCGTATTCCCCCTATGAGGCCTTTTGGCTCTCCAGGCCTTTCCACTTGAGATGCTTTTGGTCACATGCACACCCTTCCCTGGAGAGCGTTCTCAGGTTAGTGACCACTTATTTCCTAGAATCACTTTCCCAGCAGTACCCTAACTTTTCACACAGCCTTGTGTCAGACATCAGTCCCCTATGTCTCCACATTCCTTATCCACACTGCTGATAAGAGGCTCCTTGCCACAGGCATTTTTCTTGTTCCCCACACTTTGCCATACATGCAGCCCTAGATATCTGACTGTCAGCTGGGATGCTTCTAATAGTTTCCACACATACACTACAAGCCTTTTCCATGTGCTGTCTGTAAGGTGGCTTTTCAGCTCAAATAACCTAAGCAGCACATTAGGGAATCCATTAAAAGAGAGAGAGAGAGAGAGAGAGAGAGAGAGAGAGAGAGAGAGAGAGAGAGAGAGAGAGAGAGAGAGAGAGAGAGAGAGAAGAAGGGCTTGGAAACAAAGCATCAATCCTGAAATGACACACAGAAATGTCACCAAAAATTGATCGCTCAGAGTGGTGAGGAAGATGGTCCCATCGCTGTTCTAATGGCATAAACAACAGCATAAACACACCATGTTCAACTGAGGACTACCTTTTGAAGGGAAATTATTTTTTTGTATCTGACCAGCCATAGGTCATTGGTGGATCAGGTGATGACCTGCCACAGGGCAGTACTTTTATTAAGAGAAGCCAGCTAGCAGACATGTGCATGGGATTCTCAGTAATCAAAACAAACCAGACAGATACTGTCAGTATGCTGACACCACAACCTGCACTCAGGAGGTATCAGCATCTTTTCGGGTTTCCTTAGAGAGGTTGAAATCACTCTGTGCTAGTGGCATTGGGGCACGTCTGGAACCAGCACTCATTCCCTGTTCCCTAATCGAATATTGAAACAAATGCAAAGTCAGAGCATGAACCAACCTCAAGCAAACAAAGTGGAAATAAAGGTAAATATATCTACAGGAATACACACTGCTTGCACTACACAAAAGAACATGTCTTCATTGGCAAAGTTGCTTTCAGAGTAAAGCAACAGCTCAACAGATTGGAGAGGCTGTGACACACTGTGTGAGAGGAGTATTGGGTTTTAGATGTAAAAGAACTTACATCAACAACCAAGTCTTACCATCCTCATGCATAACGGACATGCAGCATCCTGAGAACAAGAAAAGGAGATACCGCAAGGAATTCCTCTCAGTTATCACACTGCTTTTTTTTTTCCCCAAAACTCCTCACTCCAACTGGCTAACTGCAGACTTAACAGACTGATGTTTCACCTTCCAGATAACAAACACTGGATACAAACAGAATTACACCTGATTTTTGTCCTTATACTTTTCTAACCTGATGAGTCACCTATATTGAAGAGTTCAGTCTAAGAGGAAATACAGAGCTAGAATAAACACACAATATTAGATATTTTACTCTTGCTTCTTTAATCATCTTCTGATTATTAAAGGGAGTTCATCTATGGAGACAGTGTGTTGCACATCAGAGGTACAAATATTTTTCCTTTTATCCTTCTGCCTACGGATAGTGTTGTTACGTTCCTGATAGAGGGCCCAAACCAAAATCCACCCTCTCTAAGCAGCCTTACAGTTCCTCTATTCAGCTTTACAGAATGCTAAATCAGGCTGTTTATTCACCCCAAGACTCCTGCTTCTGCTGCCCCATTTGTGATTTGGCCTGATCATCAGCCCCTGGTAGTAGCAGATCTACTGCGGCCTTTCACTGGTGTCACACAATCACCATCCTACAGCACTAGTGCCAAAGTCAGCGAGGGCAGGTAGGTCTCCCAAGAAAGCTATTCCTGAAGGAGATAGCTCCCCCAGCTCCTACCTGCCTATGGCTTGGAGCTGCCAAGGAGAGCAAAGGCATGTTCAGCAGCAGCAAAGCTGGCTCTGACCAGAGCCGTTTCTAACTGAAAGGTTTCACCCAAGATTTAAGAAAGAAAAATACAGGCCAACTTGTCACGCTGGAGAGGTCACCGTGCTAACAGTCTGGACAGGGCTTTCCAGCTCAGGTTTGCCAAACAAGCAGTAGCCTGTTTTTGCAGACACTCAGCTGTCTCCCACAAACAATCCTGTTATCAGTGTCACATAACATGGCCAAATTTCCCTCGCAGTGATGCTGCCTGGCACCAGAGCCATGGGATAATATGTCTGGCACCACAGTGGGAAAGGGAACAGCAAGTTCTCCTTTCAGTGATCCTTTGCAGCCAGAGGAACAGACACTCTCCTTTGCATTTGAAAGGACTGACTTTTTTTGGAAGATGGGTCTAGTCTTTGATTTTGCATGTAAACAGCCAGAGTAAGTTTGCTAGCAGCTACCGCATGGGAACTCCTGTGACATGCACCTGTCCAATGCTGGTGTTTAAGACTGAGGTAAGTGTGTGAATACCTGCAGATGATGCAAGAGTAACCCATCATGGGCCTCTGCTGGCAACATCATGCTCTGGTACTCTGTGCTTGTGGTACTCCTATTTCATCACTCCAGACTTCACAGTATACTATTGCTACATGTGCAGATATGCTGTCATAGAGCATACAATAAATTAAACACAGCAAAGAGCATTAGACTGACTGGAGGTTGCTCCTAAGGGAGTAACTTCCTTTAAAACCCCAGCAAAGAATTCATACTGCTTCTAAGGAGTACTTATTTAAAAATCTATGATACCTTGCATTTTGTCTCTTGAGTTTCCCTCCTTAAAACTGCTTCTTCCCTCTCCTTGGGAAGGAAAATAAAAATAATACTTCTGGTTTTGTGAAGCAAAGTCTGCTTAAAGTGTATCTGCAAGTAGATGCCTGCACATTGCTGCTGAGGTAGGACAGCCTGCAGTAAAGATCAACCAGTACTTTCCTTTACAAAACCTGGTTTCAGGAATTTGAAAGCTATCAGACTTAACTACCTACACTGAAAACTTCCATAATGTATGCCTACTTCAGGGTGATTTACAGTTATAAAAGCAGAAACTGGACAACAAAAAAAACCCTGACCTCTCCTCTGGAGAGGTCTGCTGCCTGCTGGGGGCAAGGTTACAAGATGTGTCTGAAAGGCTACCAAGGCTTGCTCACTCATCAGACTACTACCCTCTGCTGTTCTTTCACGTGGGTGCTAACGAGACGGAGAACAAACTAGAGACAATCAGGGAAGACTTCAGGGCTTTGGGCATGGTGGTCAAGGGTCTGGGAGCCCAGATGGTCTTCTCATCGGTCCTGCTGATTAGGGGGAGGTATGGGAGGAGGAGTAGGAAAATTTTCCAAATCAACAACTGGCTACACCGCTGGTGTTGGCAACAGGGTTTTGGATTCTATGACCATGGAACATGGTTTGAAGATCAACAACTGGTGGGAAGAGATGGGATGCACCTCACCAAGAAGGGCACATTTGCCTTTGCCAACAGGTTGGCCAGCCTGGTAAAGAGAGCTTAAACTAGGTAGGAAGGGAGAGTGTCATACAGACAGGGTAGACAACAAAACACAAGTTGGGTTGGGGGGCCTCCAATGGGTGCATGCAGCTGGGGATGTGCATTTAGGACATGGCCATGGGGGACATCCCCATACCCTTCCTGGAAAACCTGCAGGCATGACTACCTCTCTGAAATGCTTGTACACTGATGCATGCAGCATGGGGAACAAACAGAAGGAACTGGAGATCTGTGTGTGGTCCCAGAGCCATGATCTCATTGCAATCACAGAGACATGGTGGGATAACTCACGTGACTGGAATGCTATCACGGATGGCTACATGCTTTTTAGTAAAGACAGGCCGGGAAGGCAAGGTGGTGGGGTTGCTCTTTAGGTGAGAGAACAACTGGAATGCATCGAGCTCTGCCTAGGGGTGGAGGAGGAGGAGGAGGCAGCTGAGAGCTTATGGGTGAAGATCAAAGGGCAGGCCAACATGGGGGACACTATTGTGCCTACTACAGGCCACCTCACCAGGAAGAGGAAGTCAATGAAGCCTTCTACAGATAGCTGGAAGTAGCCTCACGATCACAGGCCCTGGTTCTCATGGGGAACTTCAACCACTCTGACATCTGCTGGAAGGACTACACAGCAAGGCACAAACAGTCCAGGAGGCTCCTGCAGTGCATCGATGATAACTTCTTGTTACAAACAGTGGAGGAGCCTACGAGGAAGGGTGTCCTGCTGGACCCTGTCCTTACCAACAGAGAGGGACTGGTTAGAGATGTGAAGGTTGGGGGCAGCCTTGGCTGCAGTGACCACGAGATGGTGGAGTTCAGGATCCGGCAGGAAAGAAGTAAGGCAACAAGCAGGATTGAAACCCTGGACTTCAGGAGAGCGGACTTTGGGCTCTTCAGAGACCTGCTTGGAGGAATCTCACGGGTTAAGGCTCCAGAAGGAAGGGGGGTCCAGGAGAGCTGGCTAGTATTCAAGCATCGCTTCCTCGAAGCTCAAGAATGGTGAGAAGGAGAAAAAAGTGCAAGCAAAAGGGGCAGGAGACCTGCATGGATGAGCAACGAGCTCCTGGCAAAACTCAGACAGGAGAAGAAAGTCCACAGAATGTGGAAGAGGGGACAGGCTACTGGGGAGAATTACAGGAATGCAATCAGAGTATGTAGAGATGCGACAGGGAGGGCTAAGGCCCATTTGGAACCGAGTCTGGCAAGGGATGTCAAGGACAACAGGAAGGACTTCTTTAAATCCAATGGTAGCAAGAGGAAGACTAGGGAAAATGTGGGCCCCCTACTGAATGGGGTCGGTGCCGTGATGATGAAGGCTACAGAGAAGGCAGAATTAGTGAATGCCTTCTTTGCTTCAGTCTTCACTGCTAAGGACAGCCCTCAAAAACCCCAGAGCCTGGATGTGAGGCAGAAAGTCTGGAGAAAGGCAGACTTTCCTGTGGTTGAGGAGGCTAGGATTAGAGACCTTCTGGGCAAGCTTGACGCCCACAAATCTGTGGGCCCCGATGGGGTGCACCCACGGGTACTGAGGGAGCTGGTGGATGTTGTTGCTAGGCCGCTCTCCATCATCTTGGAAAGGTCCTGGAGAACTGGAGAGGTGCCTGAGGACTAGAAGAAAGACAATGTCACTCCAGTCTTCAAAAAGGGCAAGAAGGAGGACCCAGGCAACTATAGGCCAGTGTTGCCAGCAGGTGGAGGGAGGTGATCCTTCCCCTCTACTCAGCCCTAGGGAGGCCTCATCTTCAGTGCTGTTTGCAGTTCTGGGCTCCCCAGAACAAGAGAGACATGGAGCTGCTGGAGAGAGCCCAGTGTAGGGCTACAAAGATGATCAGAGGGCTGCAGCACCTGCCCTATGAGGAACAGCTGTGAGAGCTGGGCCTCTTCAGCCTGGGGAAGAGAAGACTGAGGGTAGATCTAATCAATATGTATAAGTATCTGAAGGGAGGGTGTCAAGGGGACAGGGACAAACTCTTCTCAGTTGTCCCGTGTGACAGGACAAGAGGCAATGGGCAGAAATTGAAGCACAGGAAGTTCCGCCTGAACATGAGGCGGAATTTGTTCACTGTGAGAGTG
Source organism: Rhea pennata (assembly GCF_028389875.1). Classification (NCBI taxonomy): domain Eukaryota; kingdom Metazoa; phylum Chordata; class Aves; order Rheiformes; family Rheidae; genus Rhea; species Rhea pennata. Next base: position 67,400,302 of record NC_084664.1, read on the forward strand.
ACAGAGCACTGGACCAGGTTGCCCAGAAAGGTTGTGGAGTCTCCTTCTCTGGAGATCTTCAAGGCCTGCCTGGATGCAGCCCTGACTAACATGCAGTAGGTGACCCTGGACTGGATGATCTCCAGAGGTCCCTTCCAACCTTACTGATTCTATCATTCTATGAAATTAATAGATGATTCCTTGTTTTGCCCATCTTATAAAATTCTTACACAGTCTCAGCATCTCATGCATTGCAGTAGAGATTTTAAATCTAGAGAACAAGAAATAGGATTGTTCAACATCAGGACTGTTTCTCTTTCAGTTCCTAAGCAAACATGCCAATATTTAGTCAAACTATATGCCTTTAAAAAACTCTATACATGCTCAGGCGTAGAGCCTTATATCCGAACTCCTCAAGCTGCTTCAGGAGGTTTATCTCCTCTTTGCTTCCTACATGCCAAGGATTTCTGCACAGAGTAACATGGTGCACTCCAGTTGTGGTGGCTGAGGCTGAGCAGGAACCCTTGCCACTCCTGTGAACTAAGGTAGTAGCAAACACTGCAACCAAAACAGCGCAGAAAAGCAAGTCCTTTCTCTGCAGTATGGAGGAAAACACCACCTGACCGAAGAAGGAAGAGCATCAGCATAAAAGGTAACAGGCCTCTAGGGACGAAAACAACACTTCTGATAAAAATCTCTGCATGTTGCCAATATTAAACAATTCTTTTAACAGTGTTTTTCAGATGCTTCTGAGCTTTTAATCTTTGAGCTGAGTCCTGAAATCCAGGGCAGCCTGTGGATGGCAATGTATCTTTTGTTCCTCTTATTAAAATCTAGGGAATCTGCGGAAGTTTTCTTAAAGAGCCAAAAAAAAATCTGTCCATGCTGGACTGGACACCAACCTTGGTCTAAGTTTCCTTCGGTTACTCCTCCTTTGTAGCTTTGGACCTGTGTGCCAAGATGGACGGCAAGATGCTGTTTGTCCAGGGCTCCATAGCTCCTGCCATCTGCGCTCAGACACGAAGAAAGCAACCATCAGAGCCAAACAACAGGGGCTGAAGGCAAGCTGGGCAGATTAGCAAAAGACAATGGCAGACGACTCTATATACCAATAAACAGTAACAATGAAAAATAGCCTGGGCTAGATGCTCAGTGTCTGTGATGGACCAGGTACTTGTCCAGCTGCGGAACACAAACCCAGCATCATACCCTACAACACCACAGCAAAGCCAAGAAATTGAAAATCGTGATTCATTTGCACATTCGACAGAACTAGAAAGAAATAATAGGAAATACGTTCTTCACTGAGAAAAACTGAAATTCCCAATGTTTCCTTTCCTTTGTCTCCTTGCCTAAGACAAACCTGAAAGTAGCATGATTACTGAAATGATATTCATTGGACTAGACTTACTGTTTGGATTTGGAACTCCAGAAAGAAGTTCTTTGCTGTCAGGAGCAAGGGCACCATAGTTAGGGTGGTGGTGGTGGTGACGGTGGTGGTGATGGTGCCTTGCAGGCATTTTCGTGGTATAAGGTGCTCCACCGTTCTCCTCAATGTTGAACGGATGCAGATCACTGTTGTTCAAGGGATAGCTACAAAATAAATTCAGCTCAGATTAGTCGGGATGCTTCCTTCTTGCTTGGCTTGACCTTAATATCTGAATTCATTTTCATTTCACACACAACGCAATCTCTGCTAGACTCTTACAACACTGAGTTAAATTCTAAATGAGTTATGATATACGATTCTCAACATCAAGATTTGCTCTGTAGGATTTTGCCGCTTCACCTAGAAGAGGAAAGTGGTCAAGGAACAAACAATGATTCTTGTAACATGAAATCGTCAAAAGAACAGACCAAGGATAGTCCCAGAATAACTTCACATTCCTAAGAAAGCCTGAGCCTCCAATGTAGTGCTGCAAAGGCTCTATGAAAATTTTGTGACTTGGCAAAAATGGAGAAAGATTCCTTTGAAAAGAAACAGTTTTACAGACAACAACATACAAAATAGCACTTGGCCAAAAGGAATCATGCTTGTGCTAGCACTTTTTTTTTTGCATATGTTGATTTATAAGATTAACTATTGTCAGTCTATAATACATGAAGAAATGGAGATAGATTAAAATTTTAATTCATCATCTGTAATTCAAGGGTGTCAAGTGACGCTGTCAACTTTCTTCAGTAATTTTAACTGACACTATTTCAATTTATTATTTGAAATGATGATGAATGTCTAAAAATGTTATTTTTTTTCCATGCTCGCAACCAAAAAAGATTGTGAAAACTTTACATAGCTATTGCACATAACAAATGTGCTTTTTCTCAATGGAGTGTTTACAATTTTTACACTGTTCTAAGTTATTCTATAGTATTGTAGCAGCTGCAGCAAATCAATTGATTCCAAAAATATAAAAATCTCCTATGCATTTGAAAAATCTTCACTTGCATGGGTTTTCAGGCTTTTTTTTTTTTTTCAATTAAAGGAACAATGAATAAATCATTGCTAGCTAATTGCTACATATGTTCTCTGCAGGTTATTTACTGACAGAAAGCAAAATTAACTAGTCATTTTCAAATAAACATGTCTGTATCATTTCCAAAAATACAAGGAAGCATACATCTTAGTACATCATTAAATAACCACAGCCTTCGTAGTACCTTCTTCTGACAACTTGAGGTTTCGGTCTGGGCAGTGACTGAATAGGACTTTGATGTCAGTTACTTGAAGGCAGGAGGCAGACAGTATGTTAATCTTGGCAGGCTCCCAGCACACAGCCTGGACTGCCAATAAAGGCACTACTCGTGCCACATTTTCCTTAAGGAAACAACACCAACAGAGGTCAGATCCATGAGGGACAGCTATGGTGAACTCAGATAATCCAGGACTGGTCTGTCTTTTGAAACTGCTCTACATCTTCACTGTTACAATCGAATCAAGAGAGTGCCTCCTGGGGAAAAGTGGCACAGGCTCATCAGATTGCACACTAGTTGCAAGCGCTCCCCTGTACGCTCCCTTTGAGCTGTTTGGGTTGAGGAGACATTATTTGACCGAGAGAATAGCTAGTTTTGTTCACACAATTAAAGCCCATATTGGAAGTAAGAACAATCCCAGGCTGCAGCCTCAGCACATCCTTTTTTCAGTCTATGATTCAACACTTTTCAAGACACAAAACTCACTGTAAAACCATCTTATGGTTAGGAACCATATGCTTGAGAGTTGCCTTAATTTCACCTGCTGGAAAGCTGGTAAATATTTTGGTTAGCAGGTTTTTGACCAGTCTTTTTACAATTACTGAAATCCCATCAAATTCTTACACCAAGAATCCTCAGATTGCTGTGGACATGAGGTAGCTTCTGCACTAAAACAGGCTAAATATATAACCTGAGCAACTGAACGAGCCAAATCAGCTTTGGCATGAGGGAGAACATGCACCAAATTCTCTAGATGTACTTCTTGACTATCATAACAGGAGCGCTCATGCCATGCAAAAGGCAGAAAGATCAATATTTCAATAATTAGAGCTGGGCCTGAAAAGCTCATGTTCAGACATGCGCTGAAATCCTCGAGGACAGTTAGTTGCAAAGCTCTAGCCAGGATGTCAATGCTTAGCCAGTGCACTATGACGTGAAACTTCTCCTGGAAATTACTGGCCTAGCTGAAAGGATGCAGTTATGTGCACTCTTCTGGGGTTGACAGTAACTGACAGATATTGAGGCAAACTCATCTCATGCTCAGCTATCTTTTGCATGTCTGACAGATATGGGGTCATGGTGAGGAAGACTTTCACCCTCCCACCCTCCCTCCTTCCCAGGAGGTCTGGGATATAGAAATGCAGTATTATTAGACTGACAAGTCACTGCACAATCAGAGACTGGGCTGGGAGCAGCTTCAGATCCAGTCTACTAGAAAAACTGGCATTACCCAAACAAAAATTTCACGAGTGATCCAAATTCCCATTTGCTGCACTATTTAATTTAGGGGCATGAGGCATCCTGATATCTCAGTGCAGTTTCTACAAGATGATATCACTTTTTGGCAGTGGTGCTACACATTTTTCCAGGGTATTTTTCTATTCTTCATCATTTTAAACCTAGATGCTTCAGATTTCCCCCCCCCCCAATGCATCTTTCTGCTATTAACTCTTTTTTCTACTGCTTGTTTCTACTTGGCTTACCTGAACGGATGTTGGGCTCGTGTATCCTCCCCAGCCCATCTCCGGGAATAAATCATGTCAATGAGCAACATTCTGGGCACGTCCTAAGCCCTCCACATTTCATATTTGTTCTGCAGACATCAAGTTATTCTCTCAAACTACGTGCACAGATGGGCAGGTATCAGTTTTGAGCTTTTCTGTCCTATTTGATTTCAGACCTCCCAGTATGCCAATGTTTCATCTTTATTTTACTTTTTAAGTCAGGGGACTACCCTGCAGATTTCCTCGTTTATTTCTCTAGTTTTCTCAACAAGCTCCAACTGCTTCCTATATAGCTTACTCTTGTCTTTCAAGAGAAAAGACACAGTGCCCTACAGCCTATTCTCTAAAGGAAGAGACCATTTCTTCCTTCTCTGTCCCTCCCTCTGTCAAAGTACTCCCAAGGATCCAGGCTCAACTTTCAACAAAGCCAATCAACATCCAGAAGACACTTGGCATTGCCTTTAGCCTCAAACTCTCGTAATTGTTTTCTTCTGACCAAAAAGGCAGCATATTAAGGAATAGGGCAATTAATATACATCATCTGATTACTTTTTCAAATTTTTGAATTTTATTTCCATTATTAGCCCTCTATCCCAGCATTATACTCATCAGTTGTTTCAAAAGCTATTTCCAGTTAACATTTTTACATTTCATATGCTCCACACACATGCTGCCTTACCAAGTCATGGCTCTCTAGTGTACAACTCACACATACAACACTAGGGAATCATAGAAAAATATGGAAAAAGCCGGGGGGGGGGGGGGGGCGGAATTCAGAAGTCTTAAATATCCACCTGCCCCTTCAAAATAGGACTAAGCAGGCTTGTGTTACCCCAGCAGGTTGACTGAATTTTATTTTGAAAACCTTCACTAGCAAAGACATCGTGACCTCCCTGAACAATCTATTCAGTGTTTCATCATCCCTACACTTACTAATTTTTTTCTGTTTTCTAAATCTCTTTTACTGCAATTTAAACCTGTTATTTCCTGTCCCATCCATCACAGGGAACAGATTATTTCTTGCTACAGAAAATCTGTATTTTTTAAAATCTGTTTTCATATCTCCCTTCAACCTTTTCTCCAGACTTGAAAAGCTCTAAATTATTCAGTTGTTTCTCACAGGTCACACATTTTCTAGAGCCCTGATTGTTCTTGCTTCCCCTTCTGCACACTGACAGTCTGCCTCTGAAATTTGGTGCACAGAACTATGCACATCATTCCTACTAAGGCCTTACAAATGCATGGCAAAGAGGAAGGGTCCCTTCCTATGTCCTATGGGGTCTATTCCTGTTTGTATAAACAGGACATTTGCTTTTTCCTGAATTGCATGAGGTTGTTGACTTATTCAGCTCATGATCCTCAAGAACAACAAATTCTTTTCTAATCTGGCCAGGTTTCTTCCCCCTCTACAACCTGAACCAGGAAGTAGATTACACCAAAATGGGGGGTCCTCTTGCACCAAGTTTTTAATGGATGAGACAGTAAGTTGCAAATGGATTATGATTTTAGGGTGTGAAAAGATTTAGGATGCAGACCAGAAAGAATGATAGTATGTTTGTAATCTTAGGTAGGGGTGATACAGATCTTTAATAATTCTTTTTACACCATCCTCACAGCTACCATTCTCATTTTCCTGCAGAATGTAACTGGGTAGACCTGCATAAACATCTCTCACCTGTGTCCCAGAGTAGGCCTACTCCTGCACCCTGCCAATGTCCCCTTCCTGTAGGCTTCTCCCATCTTTTTAAAGTTATACTTAGAAAGCTCATGGTGAGTTTCCCTTTGCTTGCCTCCTTGCGGGGCTGTGGGGCAAGAGCAGAAAGCAGCTTCCAACCACTGTGCCCCTTGAATGCCTTTGCATTGAGCTTAGACCCTCCCTAATACAGCTGAACTACTGTTAAAAAAACCCCCAACAGGTCTCTAGATGTGAGTGTGATTATTTTTTAGATGGCCCTCAACAAGTCTCACATCCACCTTTGATCCCTTGATTTGAACATTGCTTCCACCCTGAACCATTGCAGTTTTTAGTGTTTAAAAGTCCTGGAACCTCAAAAAAAAAGAAAAAGAAAGAGAAAAAAAAAAGAAAAAGAAGAGAAAAAGAAAAAGAAAAAAAGAAAAGAAAAAAAGAAAAAAAAAGAAAAAAAAATATCTCCAAAACCCCTCTCTACCCTCTCCACAGCCACAGCTCAAAGCAAGACTGACTTGGTGACTTTTGCAGCTTTCAATAGCTCACATTCACACTGCAGGTGTTGGCAGGATTCCCCACTCACTTCACTCCCTAATAGGAGACATTTTACCCACTACCACAACCTAATCCTGAATTTTAGCCATACTTATTTTAATTTTCTTAAGAATCTTTCACATCCAGTGTGCTGCTAGAGCATGCAAAGTGATAGAGCACACCTATTTTGCAATACACTGGAAACTTCCTTGTGAATAGCAATTAAAAGGAAATGAGGAGGGTAGGAAGAAGGTGGTGTTTTGTGTAAGGACTAACTGATTGCCAAAAACAGCAGGCATAAGAGACTTTGAAAGGATCCAGTGGTACATATGAAAGGAATACAAACCATGGAAGAAGGACTGCTTACAAAAGAGAATAAAGTTTCAGTTTGCAGCTAAGAAGCAATGAGTGTTCCTAAATAAAGGTGGATGAGGAAAAGACCTCTTTCATGGTGATAAAAGCTATTTTTCTTGCTGGCTTCTTCAACTGTGAGAAGTAAAATGAAGCCTGATGGTACTATTACTTCTGTGCTCTGTCCTAATACTAACAGATGACAGAAGACCTGGCCCAATTGCCTCAATTTCAGAAGGACAAGGAAGCTCCCTCTTGCTGGTGAAGTTTAAGGGACCCAACCAATCCCTAGGGATGCCTTAGAAAGCCATTTCTTCCTTGCACTCTAGAAGCAGAGCAGCAGCCAGCAGCCTTCTCACAGCCAGCCAAACAAATCTTGGAAGGAAGGAGAAAGTGCCAAGAGAAAAGATGAGAGGTGTCTGCAATGGTGATGAGAGTGGGGAGACTTTCTTCTGTGGGAGATATTTAAGTACATGCAGCAATTTCCTCCATGACAAGATGTTGAACTAAGTTTTGAAGCAGGAGAGGATCCAGCAGTTAATCTGGAATCCTCTACAAGAACAACAGAGCCTGCGGCAAACCATGTTCTAATAAAACACCAAGAAACAAATCCAAGCACAACAAAGCCATTGTTCTCACAGATTTCACCTTATCTACACAATGATCATTAAATAAAATACTGCCTTGCAAAACTATCATGCAAAATATGCCTACCGGGAAACTAAACTTGCTTTTCTTCATTTACAAATGTTTTTAATTAATAACAATGACAGCTAATGATATTTAATCACCTGTCAAAAAAAGAATTCACTGTCCCAGATGCCCTTGCAAATGAGAAAAACTCTGAAAGGCAGATGCAAAATTTTCTAAGGCAGACAAAATTCCCCCCCAAGTTAGTCCTACTTTCCCCATTTAGTCACATGCAGACAATGCATGACTGTTTGGGAAATAAAGCAAATCAAGGTGGCTAATGAAAGGAAACTAATTCAGGTTAAAATACGAGCAAAAACAAACTAAGGAACTTAGGCCTCCAAGACAGCCTGCAGCTGATCAAGAGGTTCCTAACTCAAGCTACTGCCTTTATTACCATCTAACCCATTAAGTAATTCAGGTCCCTGAGCTAAGCACTTCCCACTCTTTCTCCCCTCCTCAGTATCACATACTTAGTAGGGCGTGCAGGCAGAGAAGCAGTCCTCACCCTGAGCTTTGGTCACCATAACAGAACATGAGGACGTGAGAAATTCCTAGATGTAAGAGATGAAAGCGCGAACAGCTAACAAATGTTAAAGAAAGTACCATGAAGAACGACCGGATTTCCCAGGTCATTAAAGAGGATTTACACAAGAAATGTCCAACCTCTCAAAGAGCTGCATGGGAATATTAAGGATCTTTGAGGAAACTGCATCAATAATGCCACATAAGATTCAAATTACCAAGATAGTCTTGGGAAATTTGGTTATGGACTCAGCACAACTTGGACCAAAGTCGGAGCAGCTCGGTCATCTGGAAGGAGACAAGGGAAGAGAAAGGGAAAATTGGTGTGGATCAAGGAAGAACAAGCATAGGAAAGCAGAGAGGAGTGGGGATGAAAGGGACCAGTAACACATAAGCAAACTGCTTGGCTGGTTTGCCCCATCTTCTCATTTAACTGGAGTCGTTACTGTTCTCTGTGGACATATACGTGTATCAGGCTGTCTGTGCTGTCCACGTTTATGGAAACCAGGAACTACAGCAGCCTCACATCTAGTGGACGGCAAAGGAGAAATCACCTTAGCCTTAAAGTTCACTGGATTTAGCTTTCCTTAACAATATGCTCCCATTTTTTAAGATCTCCTTTTTATCTTTAACCATACCGAGCTGAAATTCCACGAAAAAATTTTCAATAAATAGATCAAATCATAGAAATTTCATGCTTTCTTATTATTCAGATTCATAATTTGTCTAGCATCCTACAAAGAAGCACATGATTTTCTGAATTTTCAGTGACTTGCCAGGACTTTCAAGTCTAGTACAAATGTATCTAGCACTACTGCCACAAGAAAAACTTCAGTTTAGGCTACAGGTTTTTGGCCTTTTACCACATTACCAGCAAAGCCAGGTACAATATACAGTAAGTAAAAACTCTTTTCAAGGCCAGACAGAACTTTTCACTTGTTTGCTTAGGAGAAAGTATCAACAGGCAAAAATACAAAAATCAATCACTCAGCACAGCAAGAAAGTTCTCATTTACAAACTTGCAACCAGCTGTGCCCTCCTTTTCTTGCAACACTTGGGAAACTGATCTGAATTATAGCAAGAAACTTTTAATTTAAAATCAATTTTCAAACTTTTCTTACACTGGAAATTCTGAACAAGAGAGTGACCCACTGAACATAACAGCAGAATTTTAAAATGAATGTCTGAGAACAAAAGAGGCCCTTCTACACTCAAAATTTTCACAAAAGTGATCAGTTTTACTTTCAAGTTCTTTGAAGCCTTGCTTCAAATCAGCTGTGCTTACCAGCCCGGTGAGCTCCAGGTGCTGAAGACAGACATTAAAGTACGAAAGCTCCCCTCCTTCATTCCTGTTCTCCTTTCAGAGTTTCTAACAGCCTCTATTGCTTTTCTTTTCTGCTTCCTCCTACCGCATGCTCTGCTGTAAAATGTCTCTCCCCCTATCCCTTCCTCTCAAGCTTGTTCTTTCCCTGGCCTGTTTTTTTTTTTTTTTTTTTCTCTTCCTGAGTGCTCTTCCCTCCTTTCTGTCTAATTCTTGTACTCACTGACGGGAAACACTGTGCTGGAACCTGTTGCCTCCCAGCACAGCCTCAAGATTCAAAGTTTTGGCCTCTGGAGATGAAAAAGAACACAGTTACTTTGTCGTCTGCTTAGGTACTGAGGTCATTGTTAATGCTCTTACACAACTTAGAAAGTATTGGAGAAGCAGTAATACTTTATACCTCTACTTCCCTAAGGTTCTCAAAATAGCAGAAATTGATAATAGTAGACAAGCCATTGAGACTACTATAGATCATTATTGGTTTAATAAGGAAAATAGAATATAGCTAGTAGATTATTATATGGAGTTTAAGTTGCATTAGATCAGTACTTCCTACAATGAAGTAGGTGTGGCTCCTTTTTTTCCCCCCCCCCTTTTTTTTTTTTTTCCAGGAGGCAGGAATGAAGAGATATTCTTCATTGCCTCATTCAAAAAAGAAAAAAATCTTGGTTTTTATCTTGGCTTCAACATACAACATTGTTAATCCAGGAACTACAGGCTTTCTAAACTGTTCTTAGGTGAAACATCTGTTCTTCCTGTAGTTCAATAAATGCTTTCATCTTTGATTTGAGAAGCTGCAGGTTTTGATGTCTGATAGTTTAAAACTGTAGGCCATATTACTACTAACAAAAAGGGAAAAAAGACATTATAGATTTGGAAGGCAGCAAGTATGAAAAACATAAGGCTCAAACATGCACGTAGATTTGTGGTGGCAATTTAAAAACAGAATTCTAGGGGTACATCTTCTGGTTCTTCAGTAGCCTTAGCTCAAAATTTATATTATTTTTAAATTCGAAAACTGGTTCCTCAGCTCTCAGAAAGTGTGATGACCAAGGCAGGCATTATAAATGTTTCTTTTGCTAGACAAAAAATGAGCTGGATTTCTTCTGAAAATATCTATGCAACAAATCACGGAAGATGAGCTGCTGCCACGCTGAGTGCAACAGACTCCCAGAGTCACGAAAAAATATTACTCCAGAAACACACAGTAAAGAAATAACATTAGGTCTAAGATATCAGACAGATGAAACAACCTGTCCCCACCCATCTTTCCTCTATGTCAAGTCCTCCAATATACTGTAAAAAAAAAAAAAAAAAAAAAAAAAAAAAAAAAAAAAAAGATGGGAAATATTGTGGTATTTTAAAAAATACATCTTTTTTTCCAGTACAGAACTGAACTTATTACATGCTGAAATTAAAAGCAACAGAAAAGTTGTTATGGAACATATTCATACATTTTCTATAGCAGCTTACTAATATTTGCAGTGGAGAGTGCATAGAGATTGCATGATTTGGGAACTTTACAACTACATTCAGATTAACGCTCATGAAACCAGCTATTCAAAAAATAATTTGTTTTGCTTTAAAGAACAGACATGAAATAGCCATTAGTAAGTAGAAAGCAAGCTGATTTTAGCCTACTCGGAGTGACTCGTATCAAGGGAGGAACTCCAGCTGAACTGAGTTTTTACCTGTTTTTGTAAGCGCAGTGGCAACAAGAGAAGCAGAGCACATGCACTCTGGACGGAAGCATAGAGAAGTACATAGAAGTATATAGTACATACCTCAGAGTACAACAGTACCTGGAAAACAACTGAAGAGGAATATCAAGGTCATTCTCATTATCACTCACATCTCTGCACCGTATTGCGAGAGATGCCAGATAGAAAGGTGTGGTCTGCCCCTTCCCTTCACAAGATGTTTCTTCCTACCTACTTTAGACTAGGATTGGTTCGGTACAAAAGCTGTATCTTTCTATATATGTTTGTCTGGTGCCTGCTGAAAAAAAACCATTTTCCCTGTGGGCCCTTCCATGCTAAAAGCTAAGCACATGCGTAACAACACTGCCTTTTTCCATGCACTTGCAACTTGACTGTAAAGTACAGAACAAACTCTTTTTGAAATGATTCAAAATCTTGATCCTCACAGTGCAGCACAAATGTGATTAAGATGCAGGGGCTTAACCAACAAAATGCTAGTTCAGGATGGTTCTGTAAGATTCTTGGCTAGAACAGTCTTAAAGAAGCTAGGATCCTGTGGATCAGTCTCTCTTCAAAGTATAACACACGCAATCTGAGATTCAAAAGATTTCCATCTGTTAATGCTAGTTGGTCTGTAGCAGCTCTGGCTGGAACAATCTCATTGACTGCTATTAGTAATCTTTTGCTTAGGCCTGCAATGACAACACTCTCCTGTAATACTTTTCTACTCAACTCTCCTTTTCCACAGAGTAAAGAAAAAACCACTTATCGCTTCGAAGAACACCAACAGTCTTTCCAGAGGATGGATATGTGTTGAAACTTCCCTCCTTCAATCTAGGTAGTATTAGCCTGTCCGCTTGATACACAAGCTGGAATGATTGGTGGACAATTTCCTTTGAAAACAGATGACTGCAGCACTGAACTGTCTTGCTCCCTAGGCTCTGAAGGCCTCATCTAGCCAGCTTTGACAACTGAGAAGCGAGCAATGTATTTATCTTCATTTTTTCCAGTCTTAAGAAGTGCTCACTCCTTTTCAGCAGTAGAAGATCCATTTTCAAAATTTCTTGTAAACAATCTCTTCTCTCTCTCGCAGGCTAAAGGAAGACCTTCTGCAGCACTCACTCAGAATGAGAGGAAAAAGATGGGACATTTTACTTCAGAAGGTCTGAATATATGCTTTGTTTGTGTCTGTAATGTGAGAAGTTAATGCCGGTTTTGGTCAAATTGCATGCTGGTTCACTAATGAGTATTTTGGAAAGACTTGATTCTTCTCCTGAAGTGTGCAAACCCTGATAGCCAGCTTTGAAAATGCATTACAAAAAATGCTGCCTCTGTTCCCTTTGCCTATGACTCACATCAGCTACAGTACAAGTAGCGGAAAACCGATGTTTGAAGAAAAAGCCCATGCTAAAATAATTCACTGAAAGTGACAATGCTACCTGTAACATTAGTCATTAGTCTACGTGCTAGAGGGCTCCACATGCTGGGGCTCAGAAGTGGTGTATTTCATTCAGGTTACAGATGTGGTATTGTCAGCTGTGCAATTCTCCCACCAGTTCCTGGGGAGAGTATACAGCATTAGAATTATTATTGTCCAGAAATAACCCTACTGTAAAACAGAGTACACAAAGCAGAAAGATGACTCTGAGCTATGTTGAGGAAGAACTGGTCTCCAGCTTTCTAAACGGTTTGGGGAAGGCATGCACAGAATGGATCAGAAAATACCCTCAGCCAAGATCATAGAATCACAGAATGGGTAAGGTTGGAAGGGACCTCTGGAGATCATCCAGTCCAACCTCCTTGCTCTGCAGGGTCATTTAGAGCATGTTAGACAGGGTTGCAGCCAGGAGGGCCTTGAAGATCTCCAGAGAAGGAGACTCCACAACCTCTCTGGGCAACCTCTTCCAGGGCTCTGTCACTCTCACAGGGAAGAAATTCCTCCCCACATTCAGGTGGAACTTCTTGTCGTTCAGTTTTTCTCAACTGCCTCTTGTTCTGTCACACGGGACAACTAAGAAAAGTTTAGCCCCTTCTCTGACTCCCTTCCTTCAGATGCTTATACACATAGATAAGATCCTCCCCCTCAGTCTTCTCTTCCCCAGGCTGAAGAGGCCCAGCTCTCACAGCATTCCCTCATAGGGCAGATGCTCCAGCCCTCTGATCATCTTTGTAGCCCTACGCTGGACTCTCTCCAGTAGCTCCAGGTCTTTCTTGTACAGGGCAGCCCAGAACTGGACTCAGTCCTCCAGATGAGGCCTCCCCAGGGCTGAGTAGAGGAGCAGGATCACCTCCCTCCACTTGCTGGCAACACTCTTCCTAAGGCACCCCAGCAGACCATTGGCCTTCCGGGCCACAAGGGCACATTGCTGGCTCATGGTCAATCTGTCATCCACCAGCACTCCCAGGTCCTTCTCGGCAGAGCTGCTCTCCAAAAGGTCAGCACCCAACCTGTACTGGTGCATGGAGTTATTTTTCCCTAGGTGCAGGACCCTGCACTTGCCCTTGTTGAACCTCAGGATGTTCCTCTCCACCCAGCTCTCTAGCCTGCCCAGGTCTCTCTGAATGGTGGGAGGAGCAGCTGATACCATTAGCAAACTTGCTGAGGATGCACTCCATCCCTTTGTCCAGGTCATTGATGAAGAAGTTGAACAAGACTAGCCCTAGTACTGAGCCCTGGGGAACTCCACTAGTTACAGGCCTCCAACTAGACTCCGCACTGATGACTACCCTCTGAGCCCAGCCTTTCAGCCAGTTCTCAATCCACCTCACTGTCCACTCACCTAGCCCACACTTCCTGAGCTTATCTAGGAAGATGTTATGAGAGACAGTATCAAAAGCCTTCCTGAAGTCAAGGTACACAACATCCACTTCTCTCCCCTCATCTACCCAGCCACTCATTCCATCATAGAAGGCTATCAGATTGGTTAAGCAGGATTTCCCCTGGGTGATTCCATGCTGACTACTCTTGATCACCTTCTTTTGCTCTATATGACTGGAGACAACATCCAGAATGAGCTCTTCCATCACCTTTCCAGGGATGGAGGTGAGGCTGACCAGCCTATAGTTGCCTGGGTCCTCCTTCTTGCCCTTTTTGAAGACTGGAGTGATGCTGTCTTTCTTCTAGTCCTCAGGCACCTCTCCAGTTCTCCAGGACCTTTCCAAGATGATGGAGAGAGGCCTAGCAACAACATCCACCAGCTCCCTCAGTACCCGTGGGTGCACCCCATCGGGGCCCACAGATTTGTGGACGTCAAGCTTGCCCAGAAGGTCTCTAATCCTAGCCTCCTTAACCACAGGAAAGTCTGCCTTTCTCCAGACTTTCTGCCTCACATCCAGGCTCTGGGGTTTTTGAGGGCTGTCCTTAGCAGTGAAGACTGAAGCAAAGAAGGCATTCACTAATTCTGCCTTCTCTGTAGCCTTCATCATCACGGCACCAACCCCATTCAGTAGGGGGCCCGCATTTTCCCTAGTCTTCCTCTTGCTACCATTGGATTTAAAGAAGTCCTTCCTGTTGTCCTTGACATCCCTTGCCAGACTCGGTTCCAAATGGGCCTTAGCCCTCCCTGTCGCATCTCTACATACTCTGATTGCATTCCTGTAATTCTCCCCAGTAGCCTGTCCCCTCTTCCACATTCTGTGGACTTTCTTCTCCTGTCTGAGTTGTGCCAGGAGCTCGTTGCTCATCCATGCAGGTCTCCTGCCCCTTTTGCTGCACTTCTTTCTTCTTGGGATGCACCACTCTTGAGCTTCGAGGAAGTGATGCTTGAATACTAGCCAGTTCTCTCACTCTCCTTCCTTCTGGAGCCGTAACTCATGGGATTTCTGCAAGTAGGTCCCTGAAGAGGCCAAGGGTTACAATCCTGCCTGTTGCCTTGTTTTCTCTACACAGGATCCTGAACTCCACCATCTCGTGGTCACTGCAGCCAAGGCTGCCCCCAACCTTCATATCTCTAACCAGTCCTTCTTTGTTGGTTAGGACAAGGTCCAGCAAGACATCCCTTCTCATTGGCCACATGTCAAAAAGTTATCATCGATGCACTGCAGGAGTCTCGTGGACTGTTTGTGCCTAGCTATGTTGTTCCTCCAGCAGACGTCAGGGTGGCTGAAGTCTCCCATGAAAACCAGAGCCTGTGGCCGTAAGGTTACTTCCAGCTGCCTGTAGAAGGTCACATTGACTTTCTCTTCCTGGTGAGGTGGCCCGCAGTAGACACCCACTGCAGTGTCCCCCATGTTAGCCTGCCCTTTGATCTTCACCCATAAGCTTTCTACTCCTTCTTCATCCACCTGTAAGCAGAGCTCGATGCATTCCAGTTGTTCTCTCACATAAAGAGCAACTCCACCACCTCTCCTCCCTGGCCTGTCTTTCCTAAAAAGCACATAGCCATCCATGACAACATTCCAGTCATGCAAGCCATCCCACCATGTCTCTGTGACTACAATGAGATCATGGCCCTATGACCATACATAGATCTCCAGTTCCTCCTGTTTATTCCTCATGCTGCACACATTGGTGTACAAGCATTTCATAGAGGTAGTCGTGCTTGCAGGTTTTCCAGGAGCAGTGCAAGGGGATCCCCCATAGCCATGTCTCATATGCACATCCCCAGCTGCATGGAGGCCCTCTAGAAGCCTCACAACTTCAGCTGTGTTTTGTTGACTACTCTGCCTTTATAACTCTCCCTTTCCCCCATCCTTCCTAGTTTAAAACTCTCTTTACCAAGCTGGCCAACCTGTTGGCAAAGACACATCTGTCTCGCTTAGTAAGGTGCATCCCATCTCTCCCCAGCAGTTGTTGATCTTCAGACAGCGTCCCATGATCACAGAAACCAGAACCCTGCTGCCACCACCAGTGGCACAGCTAGTTGTGAACTTGGAAAATCCGTCTACTCTTTCTCCTATTCTTCCCTCTCATTGGCAGGATTAAGATGATTGCCTGGGCTCCCAGACCCTTGACCACCTGCTCAGAGCTCTGAAATTCTGCTTGATTGTTTCTAAGTTGCCCTTAGTATCATTAGCACCCACTTAAAAGAGCAGTAGAGGGTAGCAGTCTGATTTGTGGAGGTGCCTTGGCAGTCTTCAGATGACTTCTTGTATATGAGCTCCTGGCAAGCAGCAAACCTCTTCAGATAGGAGGTCAGGTCAGCAGATAGGTGCCTCCGTCCCCTGCAGCATGGAGTCACCCACAACAACCACTCGTCACTTCGAGTGCTCCTGCAAGGCACAGGGTCTGTCGGCCCAGTTGCTTCTCTTGAAGCCACGCCCAGCTCCTCCTCATCCTGGAAGGCACTAAACCAGTTCTTCAACTGCAAGCGCAATTCTTCAGGAGGAGTTGGGGCCTTTCTCCATCTACAGGAAGTGACCAGTTTCCAGCCTTCTTCTACAATGTTGTGATGTACTGTCTCACTCAGCACAGAGTCCTCCAGCAACACCTTCCTGCAGGGGAATGGAACTCCCAGAGCAGTACAGTCTCCGAGAATGCCCTGCTCATCTTCACTGATGCTTCATAGTCTGCTGACTTCTTCCCACAACTCCTTTACCTAACAACACAATTTGTCAACAGCACACCTCCTGCAGGAGAGCTGTCCAGGCCTTCTGAAGAGGCCCCAAGTACTCCCTGCAGCCTGAGACCTGCAGAGGTGCATCTGCTGTCAGAGGGTCTGTCTGGGTTGAAGCTTCTGACATAGCTGATGCAGCAACTCCAACAGCTACAGGTGAATGTGCTTTGCAGTGTGTTATGAACATGTTCGTGGAAGCGGGCACTACAAAGATCAGAAACAAAGATGCCTTCTTGCATCTTCCTGCGCACCTTCTGCACCAACTGCTGCACAAACTGCTGCCTCTGTAAGATGTATCAAGCAATTCACAAAGTGTATCAAGCACACAGAATGAAGTCTGTTATTCACCAGACTTCCTATCAGTGTAATTGCTCAGATACCTGGCACTTTACTCATAACCCCCAACGAAAAAAAAAAATCTTTTAGCTGAAGCAAGGATAGCGTTTATCACCTGTAATCAGACTCCAAAAATTTCTCAGCATATGCCAGACTTGTAAAAAGATTTCAGACTTATACAATGAACGGACTTCAGAATTGGGTGGGGAAAGTTTGCACAAACAGTTCAATGGGCACTCGTAAGAACATATTCCATTTAATTGAGAAAGTGATACTTCCTTCAGGGAGTATGCAAGGTTTTCTTTTAAAGCAGCTTCCATGTATATGTAAAATACATACGGAATGGGTTGATTTCTATGATGAGACAATAGTGGTATAACATGCTCTTCTACAGCAAGTAAAAATAGCGTGGCATTTCTGCATGGAAACTCTTAGTTAAAATAACTTAAGACGATGGAAAAATTCTTACACAGCAGAGATGTGATACTGACATATCAAAGAGATTGATTTCTTGGTATTTTAAATTTAAACAAAAGGCACTACAGTTAACATCTAAATTAACCAAGTGATTGCCATCTTTCCCCTCTTTCCCCTTCTCCCTATGTAAACTGGTTTTCAGCTGTGAAGTGTTCTGCCTTGCTTCAAAAACCAAATTGCATTTCTAATATCACAATGCCCATAGTAGTCCTTTAAAAAAACCTATTTTCTAAGTAAGAAGTGTGCTAATTTTACAAAAAAACAAAGTAAGCTTTTAAATTTAAAGCAAGTTATTTGCACCATCAGTCTCGCTGCAGAGGTATCCATACACATCACTGTTCAGGTGATGTAAGCTGCATGAGGCAGAGCAATGCCAGGTTTAGAGTGGAAACAGATTAAAAAAGAAAGGAAAAAAACTGTCCTCTTCTCCCAATCGCATCCCAGCCCAATTTGCTACTAGAAGTCAACTATGAGCAGAGCAAGGAAAGACAGAGAAATTGATCTGTTCTTACCTAGCTGATCACTCGATGACATTGCTGGTACAGATATCTTCAGACCACAAAGAGGATGCAGAAGAAAAAAGTAAGAAGGGAGTGGGAAGTGCATGAGCTTCTTCTCCAGAGAAGCAGTAAGACATACATTTCCCCCGAGGTGACATGCAAAAACTGCAGAACACAGAAGTCCCACAGGATAGTCTTCACTTGTGTGCAGACCTCCTGCATGAGGCATTTTAACATTTAAAGACTGTTAACATTTAAAGACCAGCCTTGTGCTGTTTTTTCTTGAAATCTGTCAGGGACACCACTCATTCAGTGCTTCTTCAGCAACAAACCAAGTCATAGATAAAACACATGAACACTGAGAACAAACCACACAGAAGCAAATGAAGTTAGACAAGGACAACACTATACTATGAGCATAGGTGTGTAAATCATGAAGCAACAATTCTCCACTTAAACTGAGTTTTCTACACAGTTTTCTATAAAGAGTTTCTCCTTCTCCTTTCCCCTAAATACAGTGTTGATGAAAAAGAGGAAGACTAGCCTCATGAGATTGAAGTCAGCCTCTGTGACTGCCCACCTTAGAGTTACTCTGTGCACTGAGGTGTGAAAGTGCCAATTACTGTATCATACCTCCCCCGCCCTGACTGCACTGAAAATGCTGATCTCACACAGCATTACTGATTCCAGGGGAAAATAGGAACAAATGCAGCAGTGTATTGTATCTACCAACCCTCCCTCAAAGTCTTTCAAAAATAAATAATGCATCATAACCAGAACAAGAAGGTTGAGAATTTTTATTTGTACTTAGCACATACAGCAAAGATTAAAACAAATATTTAAGATAACATTTGTAAACAAGTATTTTACAAAAAGTTATATACCATCAAATCTGCTCTGAAAAAATTCAGGGTTATACTCATTTATAAATGTACATTCATCAAGTTTAAAACTACTTTATTCTAAAGTCTCCCAAATAAAAGATTTATTGATTCCAACAGCTGCAGAGAGACCACAGATGTTAAGGCCAAATTAAAACAAAAAGCATGAATGAAGATGGCACTATGATTCCCAAATTCAAAAAGATAGGCAAGTGATCAAAATATCAGTCAAGCCTATTAAAAGACCTAGGTTTGTAAAATATACATTCAACTTTGCAAAAGTCTAGCTTAAAAAAATAGAGCTATTTCACTGGATCATTTTCCTCTTGTAGTGTACTGATTGTGAACTCTTTTTTGAATTCTCTCAGAGAAAAGTTTTCAGAAGGTAGTTTTAGGAAATTGTGTAGTTCACATCCATAATCACATTAAAAATGACAAGATGACAACAGCACCCTTTTAGCAAGGATTCATTTTCAACATTCTTACAATTTATAGCAGCAGGTATGGTTTCAGGGAAATGATTAGCAAGTCTAAAACGTAATAGACATACTCTACATATTTTAGTGTTTTTATAGTGTTTTCCCTATAGTTTTTTTTTTTTGAAGTTATGCAAGCACCTCTTAATTTTCCTTAAGAAAACAAAAATTAAAGAAACTCAAACCTATGACTACCTCGACATGTGCTCTTTGTCCATGAACCATTTTAATTGCCAATTTGAATTATGAATTTCCCTCCCTCCAATCTCCTATTTACATATCAACTACAAAAATGAAGTTTCTCAAAATTCATCTATTAATTTAACTCAAAAGAAACAGGAAGATAAGAAACAATTAAGACATGCATGGCTGATCCTCTACAGCAAGCAGACAGTCACATCAGATTGAAAAAGTATGGTAGAATGCAAATCCCCCAGTATTTCTGATCTTGAGGCACCAAGAATTCTGATCAGTTTTCACAGGTTTTTCAAGATTTCTTATAAAAATACGGCAAATACTTTTACCAAGAATGTCCATGAACACCAAACAAGGATGGACATACAAAGACACACACATTATGCACAATGCACAGAACACACTGCAGACAGACAATGACCATGGAATGTAATGATCGTCTAAGATGGCAGGTGAAATGAAGATGACTTTCAGAGTGTCGTCATGAGTTTATCTTGATACACCATACTTGGGACTCCTCCTAAATTCTTCTGGTTCTGTTCTTGGATATATCGTAAATTGTTGTCCTCTCCACTTGTGGGGGGTTTCCAATATGGCCTGTCGTCATGATAGGGTGGCCTGTACCATTTGCACAGTTATGGTTAGTGAGAGATGGAAGTAAACTTATGAGTGATACACACGAGTTCATCAAGTAACTGCTAAGCACGTGTAGGGAGCGAGAGACAGCTACCAGTATAGGAAGGAAATGGTGATGGACCTATAGCACTGATGCAGAATCCTCTGAAGCAACTGGGAATCTTTTTGTTTATCTCCAAAGGCTCTAAAACAGAGATCAGCCATTTAAAATCTCTCTTTTTGCTCCTGAATCACAGAGGGATGATGGAGAGGGAGCTACAGAAGGAGCCAGGAAGGAGCTCCTGGCTACAGAAAAACTGAGTATGATAAACAAGTAAAATAGAGCATAACATGCAGAAAAGTTGAGTTCATGAAAATATATTTCTAAGACCTAAAAAAATTAAGATGGACAATCCTAAGAATGAAAATTACTCTTCTGTAAATACTGCCATTCACTCAACACTACTGCAGCTGATTACACTGAAGCAGCCTTTAAATTATATAGTCACTTTATGTTAAACTGAACTTACAAGCATTTCACTATGACTATGCATTGAAACTTGCAAACGTGCTAAGAGGAAAAATAGTTTTCCTCATTTGTTCATTACTTACTGGTACTTAGACATTAATTCCATTCAATTCTACAGCATATCCTGAAATCATTTTGCAGCCAAAAAAAAAAAAAAAAAAAGTATTTTTGAATATCTAAGAAATCAACTTTTAATAAATTCTCCTTTTACCAAACTGAAGTTGCACTTTCTTTTGGTACTATTTTTATATGCTGGAGGAAATAAAGTTAGGTTTATATTCCACCTTTTTTGGAGGAAAAATTAAGTGAACAAACAATTCTAAAGTTATATAATGACAATTGTTAATTGGAATGAATTTTTTCACAAGATTCTACTTCTATGTCAACTGCAAGCAAATAATTTCACTGAAAAGATTCTACTCTGAAGGCTGAGATGCAACACCACATTTCATTGCACAAGTTATTTAACAAAAAATAGAGAATATGGTATTGCATATTTAATACTTTAATTTCAACCCTTGACCCTTTCTAGATTTACAAGTCCAGCAGAAATAATTACATGTATTTGTGGTTTGATCTCAAGTTCATAGTTGGCTAGATTAAGCATTCTCAGATCAAACTATCCAAGATGTTAACCATGTGCAACTCTTCTACTTTGATTCCCATTACAGTAACTTGAGGCTTTAACTACACATTTAAATATTTCTACCTGACTAGGAAAAAAATTCTGAGCACTTCTTGCACTGAGTTTAAGGCACTGAACTTACAGGACTGAGCTTTTAAGTAGGTTTTTAGACTTACAGGTTTAGCTGTAAAAAAAGTCATTATTCATATTTCACTGACCTTAATATCTTCAGGGTGCATGGATGGAGCGAGGGAAGGAGGGAAGGCAAGTGGCAGAGGGCAGGCTTAGGGGGGAAAGGTATTCTACACATGTTACAATACATGATTGTGCTTATTTCAACATTACTCTACCCCAAGGCAACCTATTTAACTTGAAAATGTTACAGACTAGTATAAGCACAGATCTTTAGAAAAATTTCAGCAAAATCTCAAATGGTTTGTAAAATCATTAACTTCTATAGGCAGTCACTCTTTAATGTGGAATTCTATACATGAAATCAGACATACAAAACCGAAGTAAACTTTAAAGAACATAAGGAATCTTGAAGTACTAGTAAAGTGATCATTCAATTTAAATGATCTTCTGTTTCTAGTTAATATCTGCTTTAACATTGTATGCTAAGAACTCCAAGATCACAGTAGATATGTCTACTTCTCTCTCTAGTAAGTATTTCCAGTCATGTCTTTGCCTTTTTCCTGCACTTCCAGGGTCAAACTCAGATTGAATCATCTTTTCTTCTCTTTTAGGTTCAGCCTCATCTCCAGAGTCCACTTACACTAAGAACAAAGTCTACCTGTCCTGATCTAAAAATACAGAGATTACAAGGTATGAAGAATGGGAACAGAATCACTGTCTTGGTATTTTTCAGTCAAGATAGTTTTTACTTGCCTAAAAATCTGAGCAACTTGAAAAAGTTATTTTTATTAGGATAAAAAAAGCTGATTTTTAATCACATGTGCATGCATGGAAACATACCCACCAGCAGGTGCATGCCTCCACCTGTGTACCCCATCATGTTGTTCTTAACTTAGACTGAATTTCTTCCAAAATTTATATTAACTTAATTACTCTCAATGCTTGTTAAAAAAAGTACACAGCAAGATAGCATGAACAGAGTATTTTTGTAAAATAGTTCTCAACTCAATGTTATAAATAATTTCGCCAACACTATCTGCAAATCTCTTGATAAATTGCTCCATATATATATTCCATGTACATGTTATTCATCTATTTTTCCACGCCTATGCAGAAGATGAGAAAGAGCGCTACAAATCAGGAATCTGTTCACTGATAATTTAGATATACCCTAAGAGGATATTCTTCTTTGTTTCAGGAGATTAAATATTGATCAAATTACAGTTCATTTTATTGCAGACATTGAACATCTCCCCATCCAACATACTACAGAAATACACTAAAGTTACATTTTAATTAAAAAATATTTGAATAAAAAAAATATCCACCTGACAAAATCTATCAAGGAAGATAGAACTTTCCAAAGAAGAATCTAAATTGAAGTTATTTAATGGTGCCTCACACATTTCTAACTTGTTTGCTTTTCACATGCATAAAAACACCTGATACATCCAAAGTTTCACATCAATAGATTGAGGTAAAGAAAGAAGGAACCATTTTTCCATGAAATGTAGATTGCTTACCTTACATTTACAGGTGTATGCGGATGCCAGTGTGGCTGAGCAGGATGAATATTAGGATGATACTGTGTCTACAAGTGAAAATATTAAACCTTGTTAAGGAAATCATAGGAAAATTCCCCATTAAATTTAGCTTTTTGTTTGTCTGGGGCCATGAGTAACATGCTGCCTGTGAACCCTGAACTCAGAAGTACTGTTTCAGACTATTTCCCATTCAATTTAATACACATAGGAGATTGCTTGGTAATAATCTTTCTCATTAAGGCATACTCATGGGTAAATGGGAAAAAAAAATCCCTTTTCTGTTTGAGAGAAGGTCTTGCATATCTAACGCATGCCAGAGAAAAAGCATCAGAGGAACAGTAGCCTTAATCAAAGGTGGAGAGTGAGAAAGGTTATTATTATTATACAATCCTTCAGAAGGTCACCCATCTACAGTGACGACATTTCTCTCTTATTCACAGGTCTTGATAGGAAACAGTGAAACAAAATCCCTAGTGAAGCTTTTATTAAAAAAACACTGTTAAGTTCTCATGTCTGCACACAGTTTAGATGAAAGCACAGCTTGCCTTCTCAGTAGCACAGAGTGCTAGTAGGACAGTTGAAAACAGAATAAGGTTTTCTCTGGAGTGTGTAAGTGGCTGTTAAGGAGGAGGAGAGAAAAAAAATAAAAACATACACCACATGTGACCAGCGATGATTTCTTTAAGTGTTGAGATGGGGAGATGATCACAAAAGTGAACTTGTTTGTCAAGGATCCTCCTCCTATGTGAGATGCTGCTCTAGACAAAAGTGTTGCTCATAGAACAGTGTCCTGGGGTCCATCAAACACACAATCCCAAAGGGTTTAATCTGTGATTTCACAGAAAAGGACTGGAAAAAAGGGTGGCAAGTGGAGCGTTCTCAACTTGCAGAGCATCCCAAGACATGGGGGAAAAGCAATAGACTACAGTCCCCCCACTATCCCCTGAATTCCTAATTTGGTGCTGCTTATTTCTGAGCTGCCAAGGAAGTCTCACCCTAGAGTAAGGAAAGGGGAGCAGAACAGTTGTCTTAATTAATTGACAACAGCAGTATTTACCATTAAAGTAAGAAAACTTTAAGTAAATATTCTCCCAAACAATTGTTATGCTTACCTGGTAGTTATGGACTTCTGGAGTACTTTTAGCGCTAAGAAAAGAAATAGCTTTTATGAAATCAACACTGACAAACACCAAAGGCATGCATAAAAATGCTATTTAGATTACTACTTTGAAGTAATAAAACCATGATTCTATAACTATCCAAAGGAAAATCTGATCCTGGCAGAATCCTGCCAAGTCTGCTTAGGTTTGGACAGTTGCATGAGTGAGGACACATTTCTGAAGAACTAAGAAGCATTATTCTTATTCAGACTATCGTATTTCACTCAACTGCATAGCCAAAACAGTTTACCTCCACTACTAGGATATTCTTATACAAACATCTATACCACAATTTCATATAGCACAAGGTTCTACTTTCCAAGGAAATATTACATTGAAGTTTGGATCCAGTTTCAAATATTTAAGAGTATCAACAGTTCATTCTACATTCAGACCACAGCAGTTAGAGTACAAAAAAGAGAGGAGCAAATCTCTTTTTACATTTATGAAGCTAGATAAATTAGCATAATGGCAACAAGAGCAAAAAGGAAGAATGATCTTAGTCTGGTCTTAAAACACAAAAAAACCCCAAAAATTGGAAGCAAAGTCTCATAAGCAGTCCCCCAAGGAGAGTCTAGTACTACATAACAACAGATCCCAAAGCAATTCATTCCACACCAGAGAATTTATGTTGACAAATTCTGATGCAGAAACAAGGTCTTCAAATATGTTTTTGCCTGACAACAGCAATTGAAAGGTAGGGAGAACTTGGAATAGTCACTTACCACAGTTGTGCTGCTTTCACGGGATTGTTTGCTTAAAAACAAGAACAAAAAACTTAATATGTGAAACAGAACAGTGATTTCACAGCCATTGTGACTGGAATGTTACATGACAGCTTAAACATATCCTCATTCAGGCATATTTGAGCAATGTTAGAACTGCAGGTTCAGCCCTGTGCTTTCTAGAATTCCCATGGGAACGCATGACATGTGAGGCAGCCATGAACCACCTCCTTTTTTGGCAAGCGTGAAGGCGCACCTGGTGCCACTACCACAGGTGACAGATGAGCATTGTTCCCAAAACAGCAGAAAATAAAGGCTTTTAGTAGAGTGAATTCTGCACAGCTATACCACTGCTTTCCTCAACTTGCTGCAGCTGCCATGCCAATAGCAGTACATCCCTGAGAAACTCGAATCAATTTTGCATCTTTCAGAAATCTGAGTGTTCTTGAACTTGGTAGTGGCCTGTGTTTTATTACAGTGAACCAGGACAGCAAAAAGAGTCTACCAGCTGGGAATGGAGGAAGCACTAAGCAATCTTCAGCAGTAAGATCTTAGCTTCTGCTTTGGAATGACTAGAAAGAATGGTGAAGATGGCAGTTGAGTTTCTAGGATGCATCATTTCTTCTTCCTGACAAAAAGCACATTTTCAGGAAGAAAACTGAAAAACTGCTAAATGATCCAGCTCAGAATCCAAGACTGTACTGAATGCAGAAAGTGGCTATAGACTTAGCACACCACCATAGAAGCACAGGCAGAGATACCAAGGGCTGCAACAGAACCCAGAGATTGTGGGTTGCAACTAGGAAAAGGTCTTAACAGCCCAGAGATGTGTGAAAGACAAGAACTTAATAGGACATTTTGCATGAACTTAAAGAACATGTTGTTGAACTTTCTGGAGGGAGCTGCATTCTTAATGGACAATCAAGCCTGAAAGAAGCTTTTAGATAGCTTTTAGACTTCTCAGTATGAGAAGATCATATGTAATATGCCAACATTTGAACAAAGTGAACATTTCTTGTCATAAGAGGAAGAGCTTCATCATCTGGATATAACACAAGCTCTGCCTGGCTGCTATGCTCTAAGTAAATTGAGTATAGGCCACACACTCTTTTCCCCCCCACCTCACAACTCTATGTCTTTGCACAGAAGATCAGAGATGCAGATCTGACAGATCCTGATATTTTTTAAAAACGTAACTAAAATAGACTATTCTTCTACATATGAGATCTTCCACACCTGCCATATAATTGACTGTTCTGTATCATATACCATTACCTCTCATATTTATTAATTTGCTTTTCTGCAATAAATAGACATATAGTATATGGGGGGACTTACAACTATCAAAAAACATGCATACTTGCTTTCCTCCTTCTTGCATTCTACAAAAGGAGGAGATAAAGGTGCCCCCACAGTGCTACCACAAAGAACTTTCCATGGGACTGAGGTTTATGTTCTTGGAATGCATAGCAACACAAGGACATCCTAAGGGAATGCCAGCTCACTCTGCTCCACACATAAGCCACACCTCCTGCCTCAAATAATTAAGAATTCAGAGGGGTGTCTTGGAAGGCTGCTTCCTAGGTTTTTCTATAAAGAATAAAAATCTCAGCTAAGTTATGAAGTAAAAATGATAAAACCACACAGGGAAATCAATCCCTTGTCCTTCATTCAAACTCAGCATATTTCAACACCCAGAGAAAGCTCATTAAGCTCAGATCTGGGACAATACGCTGCCGTAGTCAGCAAAATAGCAATAACTGAATAAGGAAGCTGCTCAATAACCCTAAAACTGTCTGGGCAGATTGACAAGCTGGTGAGGCTTTTGAATGCTAGACAACAAATACACTTTTTCCAAGAACATGTTACACATTTTCCTCATTGAATTCGATACAACTTCTCTTCTCTTCTCAGTTGAGCAACAAAATGAACCAGAGGAACCCGTATCTTCAAACATGGGGGACAGAATAAATATGGTGAGAGTTTGAAAACACTAGATACAAACAACAGACTTTGATTTGAGTTGAGAAAAATACTTGTGAGCTCTGATTTTTTTTAGGTGGCCTGACATACTGTGTTTTTCCTGTATTGTGGTACAGATTTTATGGTTATAGTGATATTTACGCAAGTTAGTAGGACAGCTACACAACCAGTACAGCGATCATATGTACAAACACTTACTTTTAAAAGTTGAATGCCTTCGAGAAGGATATCGCTTGCTGGGTCTTCTTTCAAACGTGCTAGTCCTGCGTAACCTTGTCCCATGTGTTGCCTGATACTCTGTACGCCCACTTAAAATACAAAAATGAAACAAGTTAACCACTGTCTTTTGCTGGTTGTTATGTCTGCTGGTTTGCATAAATACATATATCTTGTTTCTACCTCACCAAATACCTGAATCTGAAGCGTGATCCTAGCCTTATGAAGTCGGATCTGCTAGATTTACTGTTTGCTGGGGCTCGCAGTCTGAAGAAAGCATGGTGTTCAACTGCACACTTCCACAAGTGTTTGCAAGTTTTGGCACTGTCTAACCGGAAAACAAATGTGTGCTCTTGCTCTCTGCCCTAAATGCAGAAACAAAAGCTTTGCAAGTTGGCATGCATAGTATTAGTTACTGCCCACAGTAAGGAAAGAACAGCCTGGTCCAACAGCATGCTGAGTCCCCTTTGTATCCTCATCAGTCCAAACACACACTTAGTTGGATCAGGTCCAAGTAAGGGAAGAAAGTTACCTGTTCATCATCTTCTACAACAACAAGTGTTAGTTTGCTCTTTTTAAAGTCCATTTTTGTGATTTTAGGCCTAAGCATAAAGGAAACAAAGAGAAAATTAAAAGGAATCCAGCATTTTATAATCCAGGAGCCCTCTCCCCTCCCAAAATTTGAGAGGTTTCCAATTCCAGAATACTTCAGAGATTGCAATAAAAATACAGTTCTCTGGCACTTGTCTGTTTTTCAACAAATATTTCACATTTGAGACTGCCACTCCTAACCAGGAAAATTCACCTTCAAATCTATTTTAACCTTGTATATTCAACCTACATTACAAGATATAGTCAAGAATCCATTATTTACAGAAGATAGATTTCAGCATTTTAACAGAAGGGATTATAAAACAAGAGCAGATTACCAAAAGAATAAGCCTATTTTGTTTGCTCCTTCAAAGATCAATATGCCTGTTGGTGTCAGTCCAAGAGCATATTCGCAACCATCTCTTCCCTACAAGCAAGTACAGAACCAATAATCAATCAGCAGTTAGTATTGTAAAAATTAGGGTAGTGTATCAAAATCTATATGCTTTAAACTATACAATAAAGTTTGCATTTTTTAAAGATTACAGAACAGAAGAATATACATAGATGCTAGGCATAACTGGCCGAGTTTCGGCAGCAGGGAAGTGCAGGGGTGCACTGTGTGGGAAGAGGCCCTGGGCTCTCACAGCCCCTTTCAGCTGCCTCCAGAACAGATGTAAATAGCCCCCCACACCAAGACATATTTAAGAAACAATGGCAGCTGAGGGGCAGGAGACAAAAGGAAAAATGTGGCAGGAGACACATGGAAGGGAACATTGACGGAGACACGACTGGAGAAGCGCTTTTTGAAGGAGGCACTCTGTGCAAGAACACAGACAGCCCGAAAGGGACTGTGGCCTATTGGTGACCCACACTGGAGCAGAAACACCCCAAAGAGACTGCTGCTGATAGGTGAGTCGCACAGAGAAGCGGTAAGAAGCCAAGAGCAGAGGAGGAAGAGAGCAAGGAATGTCATGTTGACCCCAACTCTGTGTGCCACCCATCACCACCCTGAAGAAACTAGGAGGGTCTGAGTGTGAAGTGTGGCAAGAACAGGTGGAGTTCAGCCTAGGAAGGGAAAGGAGAGATGTTAGACCAAAGCTGAGACAGGGAAGGAAGAGGAAAGGCATCTCCCTAAATGTTTGTGTAATTCTATCTTTTACCCCCCTCAATACCCAAATCAGTAATTAAAAATTTAGGTTAATTGACAATAAATTAAATTAAATGCAGTTCCCTGAGTCGAGACTGTTTTCTGATCTAACATTAATAAAACAAAGTATAACACAGATCTTACCTTAACTACGTGCATATCTACACCATACATTTCTAGCCATTTAGCTTTGTTCAAGTAGCACAGTTCAGCTTGTGCTGGGCTCTTCCCCCTATAACATAAAATTTATTTTAGTTTACAGCACAAAACTTTTGATTGCTTTAAAATTCCTTCCTATATTGCTTTTCTTCCAGTCCTCAATTTTAATAAGAATGAAATTGCTGAATGAAATTTCAGGTTTAATTTAGGTTTAATTTCAGGTTTTAATTTAATTTTTCCTCCTTCCTCCCAGTTAAAATAATATAAAAGGGCAAAAACTGAAAAAAAAATCTGAAACTGCCAGTGCAGGTGAGTGTACAGGTAAGATGGGATCATTGAACAAAACAAACACGAAAGGATCTGTATGTTTAAACTGTTATGAAATCACCTAACCACAGAAAAGGAACCCCCTACTCCTATTCCCAACCTTTCCCAGATGAAGGTTTGCCATTTCTTAGAGGGGGATTTTCAAGGACTGCCTAGAAAACTTCTCAGCTCAAACATAAAAGCTATTTTGTGTTTGCTGGAGGGGTTCTTGTGGACATATCCAACTTTCAAAAAGAAGAAAGCAGCCTATTGCTAGATATCAGGCTCATACAGGTACTGTACCTGCACTCTTTCCATTTCTGAAAAATGTCAAATTCCATTGCTTCTGTCTGGTTTGGTGCAAACCTGAATTCAGACACTAGTTCTGGTGTGTGCTCAGGGTGTTCACACTCTCCCAGCTCAGCTGTATCAATTAAAGAGTTAAAATCATCAATATCATGGGATTACAACAGACATTTAATTCCATAACCTCCACAAGACAATGATCGATGGTAACAACTTTCGAAAATATATTCTAGAAGAAAACATTTTTGCTAATGTTGAAAGTTTTTTAAAAAAAGCCAAATGCCAAAATATCTTATAGCAGAAATTGGATGAAATCATTTGCAGGAACAGTTTAAACTGATAGTACAGAATCTAATTATTAAATAACTGCAGCTGTTCCTCTGCACTTTATAGTGTCCAAAGGAAATAAAGTTCCTATTAAAAACAAAATTCAATGCTTTATTTGCTCGGAAGTTACTTTGAAGCTTCCTCTCACTGCATTATTGTTGCACTTTTCAGTCCAAAAGCATTTCCCATCCTGCTATTTGCTTTGTTACATTACTGCACAAGTCCAAACATGACGATATTACCTAGTGTCAAGGAACAGTGACAGGGTGCTTTTCGTTGTTGTTTTTTAAAACCACAGCATTGTAATATTTGGGTGAATTAACTTTTAAGAAAACAAACGCTGAAGCACAAACATAAATTAGATGACACTTTCTACCGATTAACTTAGGTCCTCTTATCAATTTTTCTAGGAGCAGAACACTTGCAAATTCTCCTGAGCTCAGTGGGAGATGCAAGTGTTTGGCATCTCACTGATGTACGTCTTGCGCATGTTAAGTTTCTTGCTTTGCTCCTAGAACATCGCAGCTATCCAAAGAGGCTGCATCATCACTGCTTTGAGACTGAGAGACAGACCACCAGTGGCAAACAGACTGTTCAACAATACCACATATACACCTGACATGCACCTTCATTCCAAACCTGTGCTTTGTAAGCCAGTGTTTCTTTATCAATGTGAAAAAAGTGTAGGGGGGAACTAAATCTTCCAAAGAAAACAGTTTTATTACTTTACCTATAACAGTTGCAAAAAAATTAAAATGAAAATTCCTTTCAAGGAAACGGAAATCAGTAATTCACACTCAATGCTCAAAAACACCTAGAAGAATACATCGAAACCCAGGAAGTTTCATTCATAATGTAATCTGTTGACTAACAAATCTGCTAGGTGTTTTTGAGCACTTGACCTTAATACAAACACTTACCATTCCACAAGACATTAAACAAGTTTACCAATCTTCATTTGAAACTACTGCCTCACACACACCTTTTTCTTCAACAGTATTTTTCCATTATGACTTATAGTATTCTTATCTAAATATATTTTTCTTAAACAGATGCATCTCAGCTGTGCTGCTGTTCCATGCAAGTTTGAAGACTATTTAACATAGATGTTGCTAAGAATTATTGGCAGACCAATCTCCAGCACATGAGAGGGAAGCCACAGCAAACACAATAGCCAGAAGAACCTAAGCAAAAAAAGTAAGAATCTGAAGTTTGATGTGGTGACAACCATCTAGGAAAAACACAGGAGATTCCTCTACTCAGAGAAGAGAGAGAAGACAGAGAATGAAAGCTGGCTATGTTATAAAGAAGATGGGTAAAGATGAGAACTACTGTTCCAAAGAATCATGAGCACAGAGGACAAAAGCACATAGAGGAGATAAAGTGAGAAGTATTAGTTACAAAAAAATATCATCCTTGTTTCTCAATACCTGCGCTGACTGCTTATTCACTTCCAGGTAAAAAAACCACGTGATCATTTTGATCTGTATGTAAAGCTCTCAGAAACAGGTCTTGGGAGTAAGAGCTGGCAATATTCACATCAGCTTCCTCCAAAGGGTAGAAGGGTAAGAAAGAGGAGAGAACTGCAGGGTCAGCAGGAGCATGCTCATAGTGTCTTTCCTGGTGGAATCAAGCTCCTCAAATGGCTCAGCAGGGGACCCATCTCTCCCCTTAGAATTTTATCACAGAATATCATGCTTTGGTACGTCCTCCCTCCAGCCTTTTTTTTTTTTTTTAAGGTTACATAAACTGTTAGTATTCATCACTTGTGTTCTTAAATAAACAACAACATAAACTGGGGAACAGTTTTAAAAAGGAGTTTTCCTAAAAAGCTTTTAAAAAGTGCAAAAATATGTTTATCTGTAAATACATTGCTGAATCCTTAACATAAAAGCAAAACAAAATTTGCACTATCACATCAAGAGTTCTTATGATTAGAACAGAAAACAGTAAATTTTAGAGAAAGTTTCCCCTCAGTTTTTATTAATAGTTCCAAAAGCATACCTAGTTAAAAACAAAAGCAAAAACCAGACGAGAGTAATGACTTGGTTAAAAAACTTATTATAACAGTGATGATACAAGTTTCTTTGATTACAGCCTTTATGTAGGCTAACCCCTACGTGAAGCATATGATCATGCTTTCCATACTGTAAATTCGTGTTTTCTACAGAAGTTCCTTTTCAGGACTGGCAACAAAACAACAATTTCTGTTTCAAAGACTATTCATACAAAATGGCAGCCTACGAAGCTGTTAGAAACAATGGAAGAATTAATGTAATAGAACAAACTCCTTTAGAAACAAAACATCAAAGCTTTAAAGTTGTACCATAAAGAAAAAAAGGTCCCTCTTTCAGAGGGTTTAAAGTACCAATTCCTAAACAGTCTTTCAGCTTCTTCTTCATTTTAGAAATGCCAGATTAAGATGAAAGATTAGGCTTTAAATGTTAAATATAAATGAGAAATGAATAATCATTTTACATTTTTAAATACTTCTGCCTAATTATAAGCTTCCAATATCAATACAAATATAAGGAATGTTAATAGGAAAAATTTCTGTTACAGCATATGCGAGCAGAGATGATACATGTAATATATTACAGTGCCAATAAACTATTTTGGAGAAACTTATTGCTATGCAAAACTGAAAAAGGTGTAAAATATAAAAATTTTACTACAAATTAACTATGTTTCTATAGACAGCTTTGAAAAGCGTAAGTTTGGATAACTACAGACATTTTATAAATACCTATATTGTGCAGATGGATGATAGACAGCTACTTTATTATATTTACATAGTAATTACAGGTATTATTTACTACCCGAAATGTTGAGGCATCAAGCTATTATTCTTTGCTTGGTTCTCCTTGCCTAGACCAGGGGTGAGGTTACTGGTGTTTTTCTCTGTGAAAATGGAAGCAATGAATCAAAGTAAACACAGGATCCAGATCCTCCCCATCTCAGAGATACAAATGGAGTTTGCCTAGAGCAAGCAGCTCCCTGCACACCTAAAAATCCAAGTCATGCCAGAGAGACGCAAACGGATTTTTTTTTTTTTTTTTTTTTTTTTTTTTTTTTTAATACACACTTAAGATTTCCTCCTATTGCTATTTTGAATTGAATTCCCAGTATTTACTGTCAGCTTCATCTGGAATCACTGAGTTATCTGAATTGTTGTACTAAATTAAGAGACTCTGCCTAAGCACTCTATGTGCCACTGCCAACCACCCAGTGGAACAGGATCCATATTTTTTCCTGTCAGTTGATTTTGCTGCTGAGATGCTTAGAATGATCCAGATCATGGCACATTCTTCTGGAAGAAAAAAAAAAAAGAGCTTGACCTGAGCTTTGTTACACATTTCCCTGCTCCATCCACAACACAATCCTCCTGCAATGGAATAAGTTTTTGTATTAACGCCTCATGGCGATAAAACACTACTTTTTTTCTACAACAAACTAATGAAACCTAGTATCCTACTATTACTTTCTTTTATATCTTGCTACCTCGCTCCTAACACAGAAACAATTCCAGTTCTTCCTTTTCCACACAACTCTCTCCTCTCTATTAGCCACAGTTCCCTCCTTCAGGCCCTGTAACCATCTCCTTGCTTCTCACACCCTGCACATGGTTTCTCTCTCAAGAGCATCCAGGCAAGAGGCAGTCCCTGTTCCAGGCTATGCCTGCAGGGACCGGGCTGCCGCCATGTGCGTGTGCGCACAGGCCAGCTGGCTCATCAACCTAAATACACAACACAGAGCTTCCACAACTCAGTGTCTCAGTGCCCTCAGCTTTTCCACCCACCTCAGGGGGCTCTTTTTTCTTCTATTGAGCCCCTGGGTTCCCTGAATCCCTGGTATATTTATGCTTTTGAGACTTTATCCCTCATTAAATTTGCCAAGAGGGGCTAATACAGTTTTGAAGTTATGAACGCAAAGCAGGCAGGAAAGCAATCTCCCCAAACTACTACTCCTTAGGGAAAGGAATACCACTTATATACAATCAATGAGAAATCATTAGTAACAAGGTTTGAAAAGAAACTAGCAGGCAAGTTTTTAAAATAAATTAAGGCAAATCACGAAAAAGAACTGCATACCTTGAAGACACAGAGCTGCTAGTTCAACAGCAGTTTCATACGGGCATTTCAGTCTTAAAAGGAAAGAAACAAACTATAAAAATCAGGTCATTTTTTTCCTCAGTGAGTTCTTCCTTGCTTACAGC
Organism: Rhea pennata; assembly: GCF_028389875.1. Lineage (NCBI taxonomy): Eukaryota > Metazoa > Chordata > Aves > Rheiformes > Rheidae > Rhea > Rhea pennata. The sequence goes on from NC_084664.1 coordinate 67,434,292, forward strand.
TAAAAAGCAGTCTGATATTAGAAATGGAAACATTAACCTCCAATAGAAATGGAAACATTACTTTCCACAAGGTCACTCATACCAAACCATTAATGATATAAATCATCTAAAATTCATTTTTACTGGCATATATTTATTTCCTAATTTGGTACATTCTCAGTATCACTGAACATACGATACGCTCCATCATATGGCAAGCTTAAACTAACATAGAAATCATTAAATAGGAATAGTAAGTTGATTTTACTCCAACATATTTTAGAACCCATATATTTTTTCTTTACAAATTAAATATATATTTTTATACATTTTATATATTACTAATAATATATTTAAATAAATATATACGCACAGATATAGGTAGGTGTGAACTTATTGACCAGGGTGAGACTACAAATATACAAAATGTTTTTTCTTTTTTTTTTTCTTTTTTTTTTTCAGAGTTGACCTATGCAAACAGTGATGGCACTGAATAATCTTTTCCTCCTTTATCTCTCACACTGAAAAAAAATCTAGCAAGCTCATTTTACATTTCAATAGCCATAAAAAAAAAAAAAAAGACATTCTCTGCTCTATTTACATTGTCTAACTATCCCCCTCTATCCTTACATTGTTTCAACCAACAGTTGAAATATGTAACTAGGCACTAACAATAATAGATTGTTAAAACAATCAGGTAGAATACTTGGCGCAATATCAAAAGGTATGGACACATTTTATCCCCTGGTCACTCCATTGAAGTTTTTTCCATTCTGTTTTTTAATAATATAGTCATGATGCACATAAAGCCACACACTTCTGCACCACAAAGAAAAAAAATGCACCTGAAATTGTAAACCAGGTTTATCATCTGTATGTGAATACCAGAAAGGATCAAAATGATCACACAGTTAAATCACATAGTTTTAAATCACAGAGACTATCTATTGTAAAAACTTTAAAGTACAGAGGCAAAAGCCAATAGATACTTACTTCCCTGAAAGAATGTCTTGCCGGAGCTGTAATACAAACAGGTACCTGACAGATGAAAACGCAAGAAGTCAAAAGCAATTATAATGCCATATTATAATTGACATTGCCCTAAAGGAAAAGTATAAGCAATCCATAAGTAGTAACAACATTTCCATAAACTTGCTCACAAACAAAAAGAGATCTTTGGCATCACCAAGATACACCCCGCAACCTTCAAAGTTCACTTCGCTTCACAAATGTCCTTCACTAAAATCAGGAAGAGGAGATCATTCTTCACCTAGTGATTGTGTTCTGTACACTGCCCAAAGCATTGCTATTTAGGGAGCAACTAACAACGTGCTGCACTCGGACCACATACCTCAGCATCTTAAGTTAATGATACTGCAATGCTTTCCTGCACTGGGTCTTACTTGAACTAGGGGATCTAGAGAGAAAACATAGGCAATAGCATGAAGAATCTGGGACTACCTGCTCAAACAGAAATACAGAACATGGAGAAAGTTCAAGCTGGGCAGAAGGAAAAGCTTGGACTGAATTTTCATTTAACATCACAGAAAAGTTGAATAGGAAAAACCTGGATTCCATGGAATTGCAGAGGCACAGAGCAACCCACACACTGATTTAGAACATGTATACAGCCTAGTGTTATAAATTCTTGTTAATCTTCAGCTCTGTGCATTCTTGCATATCGCAGCCCCTCGGAGTTGGGGCTGGAGGCACACAAGTGCCCTGGGCGACATGAGAACATTGTACAGGACAGAATGGCATGAAAGCAGGCTTTGCCTTGCTCTGCTCCAAACTGAGAGGCGAGGCTTACAGTGGGCAAATTAAAACAACAGAGCATGAAGCACTGAGGGTCAGAGCTAAACACAAACCTACACCTGTCTTTACAAAAGATGCTAGACAGATAGCACAGGAAACATTTTGCATCACAGAGGACGTAGTGTGAACATAGTAAAGATCAGTTCAAATCTGCACTGGCTCACAGGGCTTACTCTTGCTTGTTTTCCTCTACGCAGGCTGACAAAGATTTCTCAAGTTTTGGTATTCTAAATTAGCAAAATATACTTAAAAAGTCTCCACAACATACATGTGCATACACATTCCTCTGATGTTTCTCTAACTAAACTAATGAGGCTCCATGAGAGTGTCAGATACCTTCCCAAGTGCACAGAATTTTAACTGTGTTCTTAAGTTAGAAAAAGAGAGTAGAAGAATTCCAACACTCTCCCATTACTGTGTTAATTATGAGAATGTGGTATTTACAGCCTCAGTAGAAACTCTAACAACTTGTTCTTCCCCAAAACTAGATCATTACTTTTTTCTTCCTCCTCTTACCCTGATTCAATTTCCATTTTCAATCAGTCTGAAAATACTTATTGATCACTGTTTTTTATTTAAATTGTTACATGGAAAATATGGTCCAGTCAGCATGAAGATTCTTTAAAAAAGAAAACAATATTCAGAATTACTTTTCTCCAATGTAAAAGAAAAGCAGTTATTTGTTCACATTAAAATCAATTTCCAACTTGTTTTCAACTTTCAATCACTTTTACAACAATTTTCTGTCAATCTTGTAAGTAAAAAAAAAAAACACACTCATATCACTGAAAATGATAAAAATGCTTTTCTAGTTAATAGTTTTCTGAGATATCACTTTTCAGCACCAGAGGTTAATACTTCTATAGGAAATGCCTTACTAGATCACATCAATGATCACAGAGTTCAGAAACACATATCTAACAGTGAGTATAATCACATGCTTCAGAGGATTAAGCAAGAAATCTTGTGGTAGACAGTAATGGAGTAATTTGACCTCAGGGGAAGTTTAATACTTGTCAGACATGCTCCCTGATATATGAAGGCTTATATCAATTTTCAAAAAAAATCTAATATTCCTACTAATTTAACTGCATTTTCTCATTACAGAAGCCCAATGATCATCTTGCTTAAATCCTTTAAGACCTTAATGCTCAATTACATAAGTAGCAGTGAGTTTCATAGGTTAATTATGCAATGTACAGGATTACGCTCTTTTATTGGATTATCACTGCTGCACCTAATTGATAATGAATATTAAAATCTCCATGGCAGTTTCATAAGCAGGTCCTGACAACTAGCTCCTCGATCTTCTGTCTCAGCAGTGAAAAAATACATGATCAACACAGCAGGTAGGAAAGTAGATAGTAAACACAGGCACCCGCAGGCTCCATGTTTTACATAAACATCACATACACGAACTAAAATAGTCAACAACTTTTAAATGCCTTAGTCTGTTTGGGAGTTCACTGATTAATGCCAAGCATATTAAAGGATGTAGAAAATTCTAGAAAGTGAGAAAGAGGAAAAAAGATAAAATAACATTACAGTATATGATCACTATGGAAAGACGACAGAAGAATGGCAGATACAAAAAGCAAGCAAAACCTTTTCCTCCAGCTTCTCCTTTCGTAACTTGCAGGATATTCTACAGATTCCACCAGGGTTGTATAAACCCAGCAAGGTATCGTCCTCACAGCCCAGAAAACAGCCCATCAGATTTACCCAAAGATCCCCAGGCGTTTTAAGTCATCTTTATACAATACAGTCCTTATAATTCTGCCACACGGGGAACTCACAGGGAAGTGGAAGAGACAAAACAAACCTCCTACAATCTCTTTACTTTTGCATCATTATTAGTGCTGCTCCCAGGTTCTGAGCAAGATGGGACAAGGCACAGAACTGGAGTTTTAGTAGTACCCGATGGAAAGTCCCTGCAGAGATATGGCAAGCGCATGCTACTACAAAGCGCATATGTCTCCCAGCAGCAGCTCTTTCCACCCAACACTAGCTGTCTTTGCTAACTTCAGAGTACTAGAACACAACTTTTTTTTTTTTTTTTTTTTTTTTTTTTTTTTTTTTTTTTTTTTTTTTTTAATAGACTAACACACTTTGAGGCCCAAAGATGGTTTTCGGCAGCATAGAAAAAAGGTGATGTCCCTCTGATAGTAGGAAAACATCTAAGAAGTCAGGCAAAACTACCATTCTTCCTTACAAAACTCAAATTATGGGCTCACACCTCCCACATGCCTTAGATGCCTTAAATACTCTGTTGCTTATTTAACCGTGCACTATTTCCTACCTTGTAAACTCCTCATGAAGGTTGTTCGGTTCTGATGAATAGTACTTAATTCGAAAGTGCAACGTGTATGGAGGTCCAACTGTATACATAGAGATTTTAAACGAGGGAAAAAAAAAAAAGGGTTTACACCAGTTGTGGTTCTGCTAAAGCAGAACAACAAGCCACCACCCCAGAAATACAATCAAGTATATTCTTAAACTCTTCAAAGAAGCATATATTTCATGTTGTTCAACTTAAAAATGCAGGCAGTGGATTCAGATGACTAGCATACTCCACAATTCTCTAATCATTGCATTAATCAAACAATTGCAGCATGCTGCCAGTTATGTCACCTCTTGTTGGGGAGAGGGAAAGAGGGATATATTTTCAGTCACCAGGTATAAATACAAACAAATCCAGATGATCAGCTTTTACTAGACTCATTTATGTGATTGAGAAAAGGTAAGAAATAATGTGAAAAGCTCTGGAAGGGACTCTGAAAGATACCCAAAATACAGTAAGTTAACAAATTCCATGAAGTGGAGCTGCAAGAATCATTGTTTTCTAACGACAGAAGCCAAACACCAGCTCTGACTTTCTGTGTAATGTAGATAATAAATGTTACCCAGTCAACATGAGACTGTGACCTAATATATTCTTAGTAGCCTAAGCCCCACCTTCCAAGCTGACAGCCTGTTTGTATGTTAAGTGTTTAAAAAATTATTATTTTTCTTTTTATGGTTTTCTATAAAAACCCACCACCACAGTATTTGCGTGTCTATTAACAATCCATTTTACTAGAACATTTGCAGCCAAAACTCCACTAATTAAAGCTTTGGTAGTGTTTTTCAAGGATATCTCTAAGAAGATAGGTTATAGTACCCCAGTCTGACAGTTGCGTACCACCAGTAAAGGCTGGCATCAGCAAGATAAGGACTTACTTGCCCACTGCTGAAAAACCACATCAGTGAGCAATGTCCATCATGAAAGAGGCACTGTTTTGAAAGCACCCCCTGAATGCAAGGTAAAAAAATGTTTTCTGCTGCAAGACAGACCTTTACAATATTCATCAGGTTCCTTCCCTCCTCAACAGTCCTCAAATCAGGGGTCAGCCAATTTGTTTTTAAATATAGGCCTTTCGTAGATAAAAGGCAGAGAAAATAGTGCAACTAAACTGGTTGAAGCAGTTATATATTCCATATTTTGATTCAGATCAAGGAAAGGACAAACTATTACACAATGTGCACCTGCAAATCACTTAGTCACTTAGGGCAAAGCAGGCTCTGATGTGCTGAAAAGGTGAGAGAAAGCCAACCACCAAAAACTCACCAGCAGCAGGTATCTTTACTATCTATTCTAGCAGACGAACACTTGCGTAGCGAGGGGTGAAAGCAAACTGCCTCAAGGCTTTGGAAAAAAAAAGCACCACTGTTCAAAGATCTCCTCAATATTCTGATACTTCTCAGAAAGAGAGGTAAAGCACCACTAAAGAAATTGAGTACCTGTCCCAAGTCCTGCAAGCAGGTTAACAACTTGCTTGCAAAGCACTGTATTTTATTTTAATCACATAAAACTAGCATTATTGGTTGGCCAAAGGCAGTTGTCAACAGTTTTAACAAAACATGTCAGTGCTGATGCTGTTCTGTACCCAAGCCTGCAACCAGTATCAGAGAACCAAGAGCAAATTACCTGCCTCAGTCAATTCCCACAAAGAACTTGGCAGTTAACCCAACCTCTCCACCCAAAATTCCTTTTCACAAAACAGCAGGTATTTCCACTAATTTTATTTATAATATACAAAAAAGGTGGGTAAGCGGAAGCATTACAGAGGAAAATTGTTTCCTTGTCAATCTTTGAAGGAAAAAGAAAACAAAATCAAAATCTGTTGTGCATTAGAAACAGTGACACAAATCAATATCTGTGTCCAGGCAACCTGATTTCACAGATTAGACTGAAATTACCTGGCAACCTACCCATCTCAGTCATACTGGATATGTTTAATGAGAAGTACTGAAGACTGGTCTATTGCTTATAAATGCTCTTGTATTTAGACAAAAAGATATAGTCAACCAGCTAGCCATCAAGTTCAATCCATTTTCTGAGAAATACTCATTTTATTAAAGGCAATATTTTGACATTCAAGTCATGTTCAAATACTCTAAGTTCAAATTCTTAAGGAAATAATATATAGGCAGATACTTACTTTTTATTTGCTTCTTAATGAGTTTAGAATGGTCCAACCAGTGCTAAAAAAGGAAAACTTATATTTAAAAACAGTTCAAATTCAGGATTTTGTTGACACAAACTAATTAGAGCAAAACTTAACAGAAAAATGTCTTAGAAGGAAATACTACTCTACTTATTTAATAAACTTTTATACATTCGTTTATTCACATATTTACCAGCTTTCAGCAAAGGGGAAAACTTGACCTTTAAAAGCATCAGTTCTTCCAGGGAAATTATATTCCTTCAGACAGGAAAGCTCAAGTCCAAACAAGCTGGCTCTATGATAGGCAAGGAAAGTAAGTTTTTGCTCTTAAGATCAGCTGTTGCCCAAGTCTCCCTGAGGATAGCAGGTCAAACCCCTAGATTTCATTCTCCTTTCAGCTACCCTATGCAACAGAGAGCCTCCAGATCCTGTGCTAACCTGCCTTCCACTGCTCCATAGCTCCATATCTCCCCTTCCTGTTTTGTCTAAACAGCAGAAGCTTTTGTATAGATGCAGCTGCAGTGACGAAAGAGCATGCTTCCCAGCAAAGTTTATTCACTCTCATATGTATAAATGAAGTCTACAGCAGCGATAAACACCATGATGTAAATTTAGCTTAAATCTTTGACTGTCTCTGTGCAATGTCCTACTGTGAGGCTACAGTATGAAGGAATCCAACATAAATGCTCCTATCACACAAGGTAATAAAGAGTATTTCGGCTTCCTTGAAATAAATGCTCATCTCTATATGTATTTACTTAAAAACAGTTAACTATGGAACAAAGTCTTATGGGAAAAAACCTTTCCTTTCCCCTTATTGAAGTATTTACATTTTCAAAAAAAAAAAAAAAAAAAAGGTGACTTACTGAATAACTACTTAGTATTCTACTAACAGTGCCTTCCCGTGGCTAAATGCATAAGAAAAAATACTTGTTGGACAGCAATGCCAGTATCTCTTTATTATGTCTTAAGGCAAAAATTCATGACAGGTATAAAGGTATAGCTCAAAAGTCGGCCAACACATGACCCATAAAGTAAATAAATCCCAAAAAGGAGAGAGAGAGAGAGAAATAGAACAATTATCCTGAAGGTGCTTATGCACAGAATGGTTAAGGTTGGAAGGGACTTCTGAAGATCATCTAGTCCAACCCCTCTTCTCAAGCAGGGTCACCTAGAACACAATAGACAGGTGGGCTTTGAATATCTCCAGAGAAGGAGACTCCACAACCTCTCTGGACAACATGTTCCAGTGCTCTGTCACTCTCACAGGAAAGAAATTCCTCCTTACATTCAGACAGAACTTTCTACGTTTGTTTGTGCCCAGTGCCTCTTTTAGTTGCATGCGATTTGCCTGACTCCCTCTGGTGAAGCTGCCAAGTAATCCATCTTTGCAGATTTGAGAAATTACTATCAGAGTAGAAGTAAAACGTTACAGTTCATGTAAACACACTCCTTAGAGCTGCAAATAATTGTGTCTACTTAGCTCTCATATGAAGAATCACACCAGAAACCAGAGTAGTACATGTAAGCTTTGTGGAATTTCGTATTTCTGATAAGGAAAGAGCATCAACACAAACTTTGATTTTTTAATTGAAATTATACAAGTCACTTACTTTCACATCTCCAGAGCAGATTAAATTTTTATGTTTCAAATATCTAGCAGCAAAACTTTTTTTCTCCCTACTATTCATTTTGGCTAAAGATAAACCACCAGTCACAAATCCAATATAAGCTGATTCCATAAAAAGGAAAGTTGAGTTTCATATTAAATAAAGCCAAAAACATTGGGGGAAAAAAAATCTATACTACAAGCAAGAAACTTCCAAACTTTTTTCAGGTGTGGCTCATGTTATGACTACATTCAGAAACCAGTCCCACATAGCCCAAATTATAGTAGTTTCTCATGAAATAACAGCCAGTATTATACTCCCAAGCTTGGAATATGGTATCCCAGGTAAATCAAAACTCACATAGCAGCAAGTTTCTAATCAATTAAGTGATCTAAGCATAAATACTTAGTCTTTTTGAACGGTCTGTATTAGTAGTTAGTTCCTAGAGTCTTAACACTTTAAAGAAGATTTAAAACTATAATCTAAATAGGAAACCATTTCCAGTGACTCATTCACTATATGCATCCAAGTAGTCTGAGAGGCAGACAGCCTCAAGAGGTAGGATAAGTTTAATGCTTACTGTGTTTTATTTCAGAAGCAAGACTTAACTTCCATTTTCCCCACATCTCACATTGTGCATCATGGTTTTGCATGAAGGGTACTACCAGATAGCCCACAAAATAAAAATACTGAAGTAGAACATAGACTGTCAACATTATCGGCCCCAAGTTCCCAGGCCTGGTAAATTCCATAAAGATTCCTGAACTAGAAGTGAGATATTTTAGGCAACTTCTATGAAAATTGGGCTGAACTTCAATGTTCCTTCATCTTAGACAATGTCTGAGGGCTCCTTCAAACCAGCAACTGTGCCAACTTTCTGAATGCCTCTGTTCAAGTAATTCTGTCATCCTATTCCTTTCTTGCAGCTAAAATTTTCTAGGTGGTAGTTGTAAGCAGTAACACTACGTCTGTCGAGAAATGCAATGAACACAGTAAGTACCACAGCTTTCAAGTCTTGAGTACCTCCAGGGTGTAGAAAGTGATCTCAGAAACACTTCTGAATGAACCACAAGAAAGTCTCCACAAACTGAGTTGGAGATTTCATGTCACGTTAGCTAAAGCCAAAAAGGTTTGAGCTTAGTTACATACCACTTGCTAACTCTAAAACAGAAAAGAGGTGAATTCAGAAGTTTCATGAGGAAACTGAATAAAATCAGAGGGAGCTTTTATCCTCTCAGCATCTCCTACTGTAGCTCTGCCTGTCTTGTGCTTAGGCTGAACAACTGTACTTTGTTCCAGGATCCAAACTCAAAGATAGGCAACCCTGAATCTCACTGTGTGGGAATGAGGCTGACCACAGTCATTTCAAATACACAATGCTACAATCCTCAAGTCTAGTATGGGCTCAATATCAGTGCAGAACAAGGAGAAGCAAAGGAAGTGATTGCTTTGAGATTATATTATAAATGGAAGATTGCATCTAAGCTATTTTTCCCACAGTAAGGGAGAAGGAAAAAAAACCCCTCCGTCAAATTTCAGATAATCGAGATTCTATGATTATTTTCATCCTCTGTTAAAGCAAGCTAGAAGCTCAACTGCTGGATTAGCTCCCATTTACTCCTACTTAATCCTAGTATAATTTCTTTGCCTTACCAAATGAACATTGCTTTCTACGGTGTTGAACTGAAACAGAACAGCAGCTCTTCAGGACTTGCACGTTTAGGCTTTAATGATTAGAAGTTTCTGCCATGCAGACACAGAAAGGGTAAGTATATACCAATCAATTCTAAATGAAAGAAAGCTTTTTTCCTTTTTTTTTTTTTTTTTTAAGGTTCATTGAAATCCTGGAAGGTTTAACTCAGTATGCTTACTCGTTGATCAGGAAAAAAAAAAAAATAAAATACTACAATGCTTTGCAAGTGATAGCAGCCAATATTTTCTCAAAACTTAATAGTCACATGAGAGGGAAAGCTATGATTTGTATCAAGGAATAGCAAATAAACAGTAGCTAGTGGAATAGCCTACATAAGGATGACAGCAATTGCCAAAAGAAAACTGCAAGTGGTAGTATCACAGGTTGACACAAACCCATCACACACCTGTGTTTTGCAAATTCCACTGGCTCCCCACTTGCTTCATAAAGCAATGAAAATTCCTGGTCTTGATCTACACAGCCCTCAAAGGTGACCTGTAAAGGAAAAAAATTGGATTTCACCCTTTTTGGCTGGCTTGCTTTGCTAGTTTATAATGCATAAAGAATTCCTCGAATAGACTGTTTTCCCTCATGTTTATTTATGTACTTAACTACCAGAAATAGAAAGCTCTTTTTTCAGCAGAAGCCTTCTTTGGTATCTGAAAAACCCTGCTTAAGAGCTTTCAAACTTTAACTAAAGGGACAGGATGGAAAAAGGACCAAAATCTTGCTAAATGCTCAAGTTTAGGAGAGAAAAAAAAGTTCCAAACAAAAACTGATAAGTTTTAAACTAAAGGCCAATCATACTTTAGCTATCGTCTTGCTGCCTGGTTTCTAAGGCACCATAATCTTACCAAACCATCTGCTGTTAACCACATGGCCTTCTATAGCAGAGAGCCTAAAACAGTAACACATGGGAGGAAGAAATCAAAAAAGGAAAAAAAAAAAAAAAAAAAAATACTCCACCAATCTAATAACATTCCTCAACAAATCATGGATTTGGGCCTTCTCTACAAATTATAAAGTTAAAAAGTTACAGAGGAGAACTAACCTTTCTCTCTTTACTTTTGAAGGTCACCTTTTAAAATTATGGTAAGCGAACAGAATCCAAACCAGAATTGGGGACATGTAGCAAGTCAGGGATTATGCAAGCATATAGTTAGAAACAGCACAAGCTCCCAAGAGTTCACAGTTTAGAGGATGAGAACCTTGTTCCTTTCACTCTGTGTCACCTTCCTTGACCCATCCTAGAAAGCTACGCTTCACAAGAAAAAAGTAGCTGCATATAGCAGCTTGGCAATTTCATATAAATTACTAAGATGGATCTCAAGATACAGCCAACACTGGGGCCAAAGCTGGCTAGCATTTTAGCTGGGGATCGGAGCAATGGAACAGAACGCATCCTCTGCCAGGTGACCTCAGCAGACTGGAGAAATTAACTTTATAAGGTTTCTGTCAGCCCACCTCAGATGACTGCAGCATTCAGCATTCATTGTGGACCAGCATCACGCCACCATGAGGGCTGGGGCCAGAAGACTGGTAGAGGGGCAGCTCTGCCGAAAAGGCCCTAGGGGTGGTGGTGACAACAGTGGGAGTAAGAACAGCAGAGAGCACACCTGGTAGTGCTGGCGGAGAAGGTGAGCCTGAGTGGTGTTGGAGTGCTGCGGATAGGTGGGGTGAAGTGACTGTTGCCTTTTGGGTGGCCCTTGTGAGGGGGTACATGAAGGGCTTTGTGCATTTTGGAGATGTCCAGAGTGTGCAAGGCAGGAGGTGACATCCTGGAGGGTGCCAAGTAGGGGGCCTGCAGGCTGAAGGGGGGAGCTGGAGCCCAGGACCCCCAAGGGGAGACCAAGCAGACTGCTTTTGTTTGTCGTTAAGAGACAGATCAGACTGGTGGCAACAACCTGAGGGTAGACTACAGCTACATACCTGGTGCAGAGGGTAAGGGCGGTAGAGAAGATGAAGCCTGACTCTTGTCAGAGTTGCACAGTAGTAGAAGAACAAGTAGCACCAGACCCACAATTGTCATTATAAGACTCATCAGACATGGAACAAGTGCCTAGAGAGGCTATGGAGCCTCCATACCTGGGGACAGCCAAACCTGACTGAACAAGACCCTGAGCAACCTGCTACAACTGGAGCTGCTCTGAGCAGCATGCTGGACCACAGACCTCCAGAGGTCCCTTCCAAACTCTATTCTACTGTGGTTCTTCAGATGTCAAAGACGACAGTGAGCATGTGCATTTCAGAAAAGCTGCAGTGGCTTGCCTTTTTACTTCTATACACTTGAATGTGCCATAGATCCAATACTAGGTTGATGAAATCAGCTGTATCAGTGGTAGTGCAGCCAGTGTTGCAAGCATTGGCCACATAGCAATACTGGTTATGGAACAGGTCTGTTGAATCTGCAATCACAGGTACTGTCTCTTCTCAGGCAAAGTGTGGAATTGTCTTGAATGTTTTGTGATCAAGTGTAACATTTATTCTCAGAGGAGGAGGAAAGTGGGTATGTTCAAGCAACATTTATAGAGAGTTTAATGTCTTTATCAACAAATAGATGACTTCCCTGAAGCCGTAGACAGAACACTTTCTCATCCTCGTAAGTGCAAAATTTAAAATGAATGCATACTTAAATACTCAGGGTCAAAATGGATAGTATCTCTTTCTCCATCACAGGTAATTTAACAGCAGCAGCAAATCCTTCAGGAGACTAAGAGCTTACATTTTTTCTTTTTGTACAGACCTTATGAAAATAAGCCAGTGATCTTGATTAAGGTTGCTGGTGAAAGCACAGGAAACCTTCACACAATAAAGAATCTTCACAGAAGTCAGAGCCAGAGGGTACTGATGGGCCTTAATAACCCTAATTAGCCTTACCTGGGATTTCCAGCCATGCATCTTCTGCCTATGGACCCAAAAGCTCTGCAAACTCCAGGCCTAGGGCTTCAGTCCTTGCCTGAGCTACACTGTAGGTGTATTCACCTTGTATTCAGCACTTCCTCTGGCCCTGTTTCCTCAACAGCCCTGGTACCTACATTATCAGTAGCCTTCACTGTAGGAAGAGTAAAATTCTGAGTTAGATCATCAGGTTGCCTGTGAATCAAGCATTCTAAGAGTGAACTTCGTATTTTCCATTTTTGCAGTAAAAAGCTAGGGGTTTCAATTTTATTTAAGGAAGCAGGCAATTCCTGCACAGCTGGGGTTTTCTGTGCTGTTTCAGTAAAAGTATCATTTCCGCTCACACTAACAAAAAGAAAAGCTGCAAGGGGAGAGAGAGGACTGTGTTGTATCAGTTTCCCATTGCACTGAACAGAACTAAAGTATTTAACTGAAGTTTTTGCTTCAGTAAGAGCCTATTCAGCACCAGACATTTAGAAATTTTTTTTAGGTATTATTTATTCTTTTGCCACAAAGCAAAAAATAACTCTATGATCAAAGCATACTCTCTCTTCCCTTCTTAAACAACGAAGGGGGGAGGGGAGGAGGAACTTATCTACTTTGTATATAAAGCAAATGGAACTCTCAGAAATCACAACCTCAATACAGAAAGCTGAGGCTGAAAAGGACCTCTGGAGATCTAGTCCAACTCTCCTGCTCAAGCAGGGTCACCTACAACACATTGCCCAGGATGATGCCAAGATGGCTGTGGAGTATCTCCAAGGATGGAGACTCCACAGCCTCTCTGGACAACCTCTTCCAGTGCTCTGTCACCCTGACAGTAAAAAAACCTTCCTTTATGCTCAGATGGAACTTCCTGTGTTTCAGTTTGTGCCTGCTGCCTCTTGTCCTGTCACTGGGCACCAGTAAGAAAAGCCTGGTCTTATCCTCCCTTCAAATATACACATTAATAATAAGACCCTCACCTCAGCCTTCTCTTCTCCACGTTGTACAGTCCCAGCTTTCTTAGCCTTTCTTCATAGGAGAGATGCTCCAGTCCTCTAATCATCTTAGTAGCTTTTCACTGGACTTGCTCCAGCAGCATCATGACACTCTTGCACTGGGGAGCCCAGAACCAGACACTGTACTCCAGGTGAGGCCTCACCAGGGCTGAGTAGAAGGGGAAGACCACCTCCTTTGACCTGCTGGCAAAGCTCTGCCTGATGCAGCCCAGGGCACCATTAGCCTTTTTGGCCACAAGTGCACATTGCTGGCTCATAGTCTACTTGATGTCTACCAGAACTCCCAGATCCTTCTCTGCTCCCCAGCAGGTCAGCCCCCAGCTTATACATGCATGGGGCACAGGGTTATTTCTCTCTAGATGCAGGGCTCTGCACCTCCTTTTATCGAACTTCACAAGGTTCCCCTCTGCACATCTCTCCAGCCTGTCAAGGTCCCCTCTGAATGGCAGCAGAGCTCTCTAGTGTATCAGCCACACTCTGTTTTGTACCAGCAGCAAAGTTGCTGAGGAGGCACTCTGTCCCTTTATCCAGGTCATTGATGAAAAAGTTGACTAATACTTGCCCCAGTATCCCAAGCCCTAGGGGACATCACTACCTACAAGCCTCTAATTAGACTTTGTTCCACTGATCACAACCGAGTTCTGCCATTCAGCCAGTTCTCTATCTACCTCACTGTCCACTCCTCTAATCCACACCTCCTGAGCCTGCCTACAAGGATGTTATGAGAGACAGGGTCTAATTCCTTCCTGAAGTCAAGAGAGACAACATCCACTGCTTCCCCTCATCTACCAAGCCAGCCATTCTATCAGAGAAGGCTATCCGATTGCTAAAGCGTGATTTCCCCTTGGTAAATCCATGCTGACTTCTCCTGATCACCTTCTTATTCTACATACGTATTTGCATACAAGTGGAACACTAAGTGGAAAATACTAGATTTACCATGCCCTTAAGAACTAATCTACGTGATTCAGTTTCGTATGTCCTATTTCTATTGTTAAACAATAGAAGTGTATTTAAAATTTTTCTTGGCTATTGTTTGCTGAGTATTGAAATGCTTCTTCATTATCTTTCCCCCACTCCCAACAGTTTGTTTGGGAATCTGATTAACTGACAGGGAGGTTATTTCTCTAAACCAGTAATTTTTAACCTGAGTGCCTCCAAGGTTCCCTAAATGGCAAAAGAGGCATGCAAGATTTTTGCTATAGGCTTATATTTTTTATGGAAAAGTCTGTACTTGCACTGAAAGAGAGTTTCTAGGGTCCAGCAGTGGGTGAGGGAAGAAGAATTAGTAATGATCTAATAGAAGAGCAGTTAAGCAAGATCACACTGACCAAAGACAATTTCTGTTACATCCCTAGAGTGCAGGAGTTCCCAAATACAATACAGAAATCTGGTAAGTACCATAAACAAACAACCTTCCTCCCAATTAAAAAGAAGAATGCTCTAACAGCTGCTGCTACTGATAATGTGATAGATTTAAATGAAGAAAAATATTTAAACACAGCCGTTTTTGAAAAAGAAGTTTTCTATTCCTATGATGCAAGAGAAGAGCGAGCACTATGCCAGTGATTTTCAATCTTTCATTGTGTAAACTCCAAAAAGCGTTGCAATGGAGATGAGTCTTGTACAGTAAACTCAAGCCTGCTGACAGTAGGCTCGCTTTTTCCTTCGCTTACTTTTGTGAAGTCCTTAGAAATAGTCTGTGGTACCTAGGGGGCTGCAATTCCAGATTGAAATAGTATATTATGTTATCATCAGAAAGGGATGTAAAAATCATAACGATACTTGCATCACAGGAAATATAGATGTTTAGACTTCATAACTAGGTAGAGCACAAAAATCTGAGAAAGAAATGGGTCCCTTTTCCAGGGGTCATTCTGTAATCCCACTGCATTGAGGCTCAGATGTAGAGCCTTTTATCAAGGCAATAAGGAATCAGGAATGGAAACCTGCTTGGCAATAGAAAAAGGCACAGGATGACAAAAGAAATAACAGTGCTTAAGACCTGCAAAATAGCCATTTGAGGAAACCAGAAAAAGTAAGACCAAGTCAGACATGCAACTGTCATGCTGCCATGAAAAATCTGAAAGCTAGAGAAAATTTCGTAATGCCATTTTTTGCACGGACCTTCACAAAAAAGCATTCCTGCAACTTATAGTATGGAAACATTCTGAATAAAGCTATGCAATAACTTGACTGGCAAAGCCTGTTTTACAGAATCATAGAATCAGTAAAGTTGGAAGGGACCTCTGGAGATGATCTAGTCCAACTCCCCTGCACGGCAGGGCCACCCAGAGCATGTTAGACAGGGTTGCAGCCAGGCGGGCCTTGAAGATCTCCAGAGAAGGAGACTCCACAACCCTCTCTGGGCAACCTGGTCCAGTGCTCCATCACTCTCACAGGGAAGAAATTCCCCCTCACGTTCAGGCAGAACTTCCTGTGCTTCAATTTCTGCCCATTGCCTCTTGTCCTGTCACACGGGACAACTGAAAAGAGTTTGTCCCCGTCCCCTCGACACCCTCCCTTCAGATACTTATAGACATTGATAAGATCCCCCTTCAGTCTTCTCTTCCCCAGGCCGAAGAGGTCCAGCTCTCGCAGCCGTTCCTCATAGGGCAGGTGCTGCAGCCCTCTGATCATCTTTGCAGCCCTTTGCTGGACTCTCTCCAGTAGCTCCAGTTTTCAAACTCCAAGGATTTTTCACATCTTTCAGGACAGCAACTCCTGAAATTTTTTTGTCTTGTCAAAACACTTTTTTTAAAAAAATACTGACTCATTCAAGAACTCTGACACTCTGCATCCAAATTCAGCCACCACGTATTATAAGCAACCTCTTAATACAGTAAGAAGTTTTAACTGGCTCTTGTTTCCTTTTGCAGTCAGAGAATCCTACAAATACTATTTTAAGATATAAAAAGTTGCCAGGTGTTCTACATATGCTGGTATGAACTAGCAATGTTAAAAACTTTAGTGTCCTGTGCCATCTCTGCAGATCTCCATGTCTCCCTAGAGAGGCCAGGACCACTGTTACCAGGAGACAATAAGATGCTTCTTTGCTCACCTTTGGTGGTGCACTCTCAGCTCCAGCAAGTACTCTCCTGTAAGGTTCCCATTTCATAGCACCAGTTTTATGATCCCCATGCCTTGATCTTTTTTCTTATTTCCACCTCTGATCCTTAATACTTGAAGCCCTACGAATGTTCTATGGCATCCATTCTGTGAGAGAACTAACCATAAATTATATTTTTGGTAAATTTAACTACTGTACAGAGCAGAGTGAAAGCTGGTCCATGACTTAAGCAAAACGTGCTAAATACTCACTCTTATCTCCATTTCCACTAGCATTTCTCTGAACTTAAGCTCTGCAAATGAAAATGTAACACTTCACACCTCCAGGCTTTGGTCAGGGTCTGAGAGCAACACATCACCTCTGGATTTCAGGCAAGCTTGCTGTAGGGATTTCTTGGCAGTGCAGCTGTCAGAACACATTCCAGGCAGCCTTCTGTTTTATCCCCTACTTGTTCTTAGAAACATGGTCTAGATCTGAAGAATCAGTATTCTGGTATGCCCCTATTTGCAACTACAACTCAGTTCTGCCTAATTCAAAAAAAATTCTTTCAAGAATATCTGTAACATATGATTTGGACTTCATACTACAGCAAATCTAAAAGGATTTTTAAAACAAATTGGTTCTGACCAGAAGAAAGTTATGCCTCTCATATTCAAATAAGGAAACTTACTTTCAAAAATTCCTTCCCATCTGCTCTTTCATCAGCTCGATTTTGCAGAAGAATTTTATTTTCAATATTTCCAGCAATTATTAGTCCAAATTAATTGCCAATTATACTAACTAAAAGTTAGCTTTTAACCAGAAAAAACTGCAGTCCCCTAACAAGCAAAAGGCTGCTATGGAGATTTTGCACATGCCCATTTCATACTCTCAAAAATAAATTTAGGGTCATACCGCATAAGGATTATCTGAAGGTAATTTCTTAACGTTTATTTTTGAAAGCTAAAGATAATTTTATCTCACACATATTGCAAATGCTGTCACAGTGACTCTTCAAATATCACCATGAATAGTAGGACTGAGATAGAACAGAAAGAAAAATCCCAACCACAATATTATTTCTGGACACAAAGCAGCACAGCAGAAAGCAATGTAACGAAGCAGTGGTGTTTATGAAAGCCTTGCCTGTCTTAGGCTGAGTCTGCGCTGAGTCATCACAGAAGCATCTCGATATGTGACACTGTTCGTCTGAAGTCCACATACACTATTCATGAATAATGGAGAGCTATATGAACAGCCTTCGTGGCCATTACCCTCTTCTAATTCATATACATACGATAACCTCCTTCAGCCCAAGTAGGGTTGTGCTTAGTAGACCTGAGGTGATGAAAGATGAAATGGAATCCTGCCCAGAAGCATAACTGATCACTGAACATTAACAAAGGTATCCATCACAGTACAAGAACAGTACAAGAAAGATTGTTCCATTTTTCTGAGAGACTCTGCATCGAGAACGGGTCGGGGAGAGCAAGGGAACACCACACCCCAAATCTATACAAGAACCTGCACTATACAGCATGACTGTCATTAGAATATACATATGAAGCAAGCTGATGCCACTCCAGATCAATTCCAGGAGACAGAGAGTTGCCTTTGTGCAGTTACTGAACTGGCATCCATACCAGCAGCAGCATCAGTAGGTGAAGCAGTGAGCAGGACAGGAGATTGTCACCTGTACAGCTCTTGGGGCCCTCCAGCTGTAACTAGCATTTGTTCCCCTAGGCCACATTCCACAGACACAGCCTGCAAAGACCACACTCCCAAAGAGCTCCTATCCTAGGTGAACAAGGGAGAGTTAGGGAGGGCAAAAGCAGATTATTCAATTCTCTATAAATAAATAGAAAAGAGTCACAGATGAATTTGAAGACTTATATAAGGGGAAATTGGACATTTCTAGTAGATGTAGAAAAGGAAACCTTCTGTATTAACAAAGTATTTACCAGTCTTCACTCCTCCTAATATTCAATGCAAAGAACAAAAAGGCTCCTCCTTTATCTGCTCTGCCTAACAAGCATTCATAGCAGTACATAAGGGAAAAAACTCCTAGATACCATACTATCTGGTTTATTGACTGGTTTGAGTTGCTAGTTTTTTCACAGCCCTCAAACACTTAATAAGTAAGAGCAGTAATACCAAAAGCAAGCATTTGAAAAAACTCCCAATTTGAACAAAAATGTGTTCTTAAATATTCAGAGTATTACAGAATGTGCACACAGGAAAATAGTGAGCCATCTCCAAGGGACCTGACTTAGTCTTCTAGCTGTGTGAAGTCTACCAGCCTATGGAGGAATAGAGGAAGAGGAGGGGAGTTTCACCTGCTACAGCAGAAGCAGCCGCGATGCACCCAGTCTCTCTAAGACCCTGACTCAACACCTGCTGAAACATCTAGAAGTCTAGTTCACAATGTGCAGAGAAAACAAAAGTATTCAAGTATTATCGCCATCCAGCTTGCTTCACTCCCTACCCTCGCACCACAGCACTGAAAAACTGAGGCATACGTGGTCCTGACCCTCACCAGAGTCTTGTCACACGCATGCTGTAAATCCAGTGCTTTCTGATAAGCCGGGTATGTACAGTGTGTCACTGACACACTCAGAATGACTGAATTGTCTCTGCAGAGTGCAATACATCTATCCAACTGGGAAAGACTACTGTATGTGGCCCTCCTCCAAGAGGACAAATGGCCCTTGTGCCAGTAGAGATTGGACATAAAAGAGGTATAGGATCATCAAAGGAGACGTATGGAACAGAACTAGTATTTTAGTGCTTTGGCTTCCATGCATTCCCAACCTTTCAAAAAACAGGCAGAAAATCAGTTTCATACTCCAGAGATTTTAGCAGCTCATTTGCAAATAACAATTTAAGATGTATCATAAGTCTCCTTCCTCTTCAATTAGTTTATATTGCTCTTATCATCAGAAAGAAAGTTATGAGGCAAATAGAAGCAAATTCCAGGCAATTGCCAATAATGGCAATTCTTCTGTTTGGAATGCCAGTAAAGAGGAGCGGAATGGAAGGACCTCCATGTGTTGCTCTCACATAACAGATGATTCAGACAAGGAATGCAACTTCAGAAATGGAGATATCTTTATCTTGAAAAAATACCAGGATATGCTGCAACTCAAAGAGCTGTAAACAACACAGACACCTTCATTCTTATGATAATCTAGAGCAAGAGACAAAGAAAGGAAAAGTTTGAACAGAAAATGAGTAAACATTATCCACCAGCAGACTAAAACAAACATTGAGGAGGAACCTGTAGATAAACATGATTTCTTCAGATTCTGATTCTTCTTCCTTCGTTCCACAAATGAGCAACTGAATACAAACCATGTCATGCTTTTCTAACAATGGAAATATTTGAAGGGCTTTAGAACGTTACCAAACTTATATACTACATCTGTCCTCGAGGACCTCAGATATAGTGAATAACTGGTCAACTAGAACAGCTGCAGAGGACTAAACGTCAGGAGTTTTGTTACTGAGTTCAGTAAGAAACAGATTTGCTCCAAAGCTATTATAACACAACTAGAATAAGATGTAGTTTTATGCCTCACTATAATGTGTAATCAGTAAGAGGTGTCAGACATCAGCAGGCAATATATTTGCATTGTCTTTTCAATTTTCTCACAATAAGGAGGCTTTCCATTACATCAAATACTTCCACACACTAACAAAATTCATCAACCTCTCTCCCCCTAAATATTTCTAGTTCTGGAGTTAACACCTAACAATTCAAATGCAACAATGCAAAACAAACCTTTGCTTTAGAATAAACTGATAAGCTGTTCACTGATAAAATAAGCTCTTCAGAGCAGAAAATTCTCTGCAACATCTTTCCATTCATGGATATCTTCAAACAGTACAAGATACAAACTGATGCACAGTTAATTGAATAGGCTTTACAGTATTTTCTGTCTTACTGTTGATATCTTACCTTTCAGAACTTTATTTAATTTTTGATTGCATAGAAGTTCTCTATAAAAACACTTGTTTGGGGGCTTTTTCTTCCAAAGCAAATTCGCTCAATAATTGTTTATTTTCTAAATCACAGCCACAACACTGTTTTCCCCACTCTTTGGCAAAGTTCCAGGTTGTAAGACACACGCTGCACTCCAAGCTGTTGGCCTTGGAGCAAAGTAGTAATCTCCACTACTCAAAGACTATTCTGTGCTTTCTTATTTATAATAGCAGTTTTAAAGATGTTTGGCACTCAACAATACATAATAAAGACAAAGGTTTATAGCCTCAGGTAGTTTACACAACTTTAATCTCCCAGTTCTGTGACTGCCACTGAGTGGCCGGGCTCAGCAAGAGGCACATGGAGGCTATGCATTAATTGCTATGCAAATGAAATGAGCAGGTCACAAGTTCAAAACAGACTAAAGGCGGCAGTTTTTCCACACAACCTGTAGTTAAAATAACTACTTGCACAGGATGCCGAGGCGGCTAAAAGCTTGTGCAAGGTCAAAATGAGATAGAAAAAGTTCATGGAACATTAATAACACTTTCTAAATTTAACATAAAAAAGCATCCTTGTTGGCTCAGAAAGTACTCAGACTTCAAATTGCCAGAGAATTATCACCATGCTTGGTCTTGTTAAATTCTCTCATACTCATCCACACAGATACTAGAGCCTTTAAAACAACAGTGTGGACATACTTTTTTCCAGTATCATTTTCCAGTGATCTATATACAAAATTAAGGGAATTGGAACATTAGGATAAGTGATTCATATCAGCTTTCTCTTTTTTAAAATTAGTTCTCTCCCAGAAAACACAGATTCCTTTTTCAGTCGCAACTCTTTACGGTATCTGGACAGGTTTGCTATGTGCTGCTGAAAGTTGATGAAGCAGCTCAGCTGGTAATACGTCGATCAGGTCTAATCACATTGACCTACAATATCACACCATTAGCTAACAAGCTAACAAAGTTGAGAATTCTGGGACTGTGAAGTCAGTATCTACCTTTCACAAGATATTGATATTTCCCTTACACTATCCCTTAATTTTACCCTAGTGGCACCTAATATATCTTTCTTCTTTCGTTATGAAAAAATATTTACATACTGCCTAGATAAGCTAAAAGCAACCACTTGTTTTCTAAGTCTTTGTATTCTCATTCGCAACCCAGGTTGTGCAGTCATACAGAAACTTCGGCAGGTAAGGTGAACAGAGAAATAAAAAGTATACAGTTTAACTACAAGGTTGCAGCCTTTGAACCCTGCCTTATTAATGTCTTCCTACATCTGTAGTGTACTTTTTAACTGTAGATGCTGGAGGTCATTGGGTAATAGAGAGGGGGGAAATTTTGCTCTCTTTCTTATTGTACATAAAACTAAATCTACAAAGCAAAATAATCTGTTCATAGAACTGCAAGGAGAGATTAGGAAAAGCCCTTGCTTTTAAGAGATTTAACCTATTTTTAATATTATGAACCTATTAAAGTACAATTTCCTTTGCCCACAACTACTGCGTTTTAGACTTAAGTGTGATCAAGTCATGTGCATACCACACAAAACGACACGTGTCTCACTGTAAAGGTCCAGCTTTGTTTTCAAGAACAAAACATCACACTATTTCTTTCAGTAGTGGATCCCCTACTACCTACGTTTCTCCACAGATCTGCACTGACAATACATTTATAATTGGAAACAAACACTACTACAGAACAAAATTAACTGAAGTTACACTTACTGTAACCTGGGAAGCATCCATGAATTGTAGGCCAAAGTAATCAGTTTCCACAAGATCCAGATGATACACAATCTGGTCAAATAACTCCTGCCCCTTTGCATTTTTCTGTAACAGAAAAAAATAAGTTTAAATAGGGAGAGAGAAGTTGCACAACTAAAAGCAATATGAACAGATATATTGTTTAGACATTAAAGAACTATATTGACACTTATTTTCTTCCAGAAGGATACAACTGCCATGTTGTTCCAGTGCGCAGCCATACCAACAGCACTGGATTTTGCTCTTAAAGAAAACTTTCGAAGTTCACTGCAACTCAAGATAAAGGAGAGAGAGAAAACGTTACTACCCAGCAAGTGTCATAAGTCATAGAAACATTTTAAAGCCCAGGAAGCCAAATCTATAAACTTTGCAGTAAATGCCTTTTTGACACATTGTCTGAAATCTACTGTGCTACCAGATGTCAATGCAATCACACAGTGCCATACTGCTATGCAAGCAGCAAAATAAATTCTGGACAACTGAAA
Organism: Rhea pennata; assembly: GCF_028389875.1. Lineage (NCBI taxonomy): Eukaryota > Metazoa > Chordata > Aves > Rheiformes > Rheidae > Rhea > Rhea pennata. The sequence continues at coordinate 67,457,065 of NC_084664.1, forward strand.
TATCTAAAGAGCTCTGGGAAGAAAATTAACATGATTTGATAGGACTTTCAATAATGTTACTAACTGCAATTGCATTTATGGCATTTAAAATGGAGTAAAGAAACTTACAACTCTCATTTGGCACATCAGCTGGAACATACGGGCATGAAAACACAACTAACCTCAACCACAGGCTGTGGGCAGTAACAGGAAAGTTAACTGACCTCAAAGGTAGTCCACACCTGTCCACGCTTGTTCATATATTAACGTAGGAATTTAAGTTTCCAGTGCTTCAGCTTCAAACACTACAAGAACCAAAGCTTACAGTTTACAGGTGGGTAGGAGGAAGAGAGTAATAATCCACTATTTTCCACACAAACTCTGCTGTCTTGCTCAGGGAAGAAATTTTTCCAATGTGGGGAGAACAAAAAATAAATCTCGATACAGTTGTATTCTATACAGGAAAGTACAGTATGTAGCTCTGGAACCAATTCTGTGTGCTCTCGCACTTACCACTTTGGTTGGTTTTTATTTTACCTTTGGAAACTCTAATCCATTTGGTATTCCCACTCTACCCTAGCAAAACTCCTGAGTTTCAAAAGAATGAAATCTAAATGGTTTTCTGGCCAAGAAAGCCAATGGTATCCTGGGTGCCTTAGGAAGAGCGTTACCAGCAGGTGGAGGGAGGTGATCCTGCCCCTCTCCTCAGCCCTGGGGAGGCCTCATCTCAAGGGCTGTGTCCAGTTCTGGGCTCCCCAGTACGAGAGAGACGTGGAGCTACTGGAGAGAGCCCAGCAAAAGGCTATGGAGATGATCAGAGGTCTGGAGCACCTGCCCTCTGAGGAACAGCTGCGAGAGCTGGGCCTCTTCGGCCTGGGGAAGAGAAGACTGAAGGGGGATCTTATCAATGTCTACAAGCATCTGAAGGGAGGGTGTCGAGGGGACAGGGACAAACTCTTTTTAGTTGTCCCGTGTGACAGGACAAGAGGCAATGGGCAGAAATTGAAGCACAGGAAGTTCCGCCTGAATGTGAAGGGGAATTTCTTCCCTGTGAGAGTGATGGAGCACTGGACCAGGTTGCCCAGAGAGGGTTGTGGAGTCTCCTTCTCTGGAGATCTTTAAGGCCCGCCTGGCTGCAACCCTGTCTAACATGCTCTGGGTGACCCTGCCGAGCAGGGGAGTTGGACTAGATCATCTCCAGAGGTCCCTTCCAACCTTACTGATTCTGTGATTCTGGTCTTTTAATCTGGCCTTGCACATAAGCACAGCATTAGCCATAACATGAACAACTCCTGCCCAGGATCCCAAGCTGTCACATTGGGTAAAATCTGACTTCTCCAGTCAAAGGAAGGATGGAAAGTTTTAATCTCTCTCCATTTTTCTGAAAAGGTCAAGCAAGCTTAGCTGTAGTAGTATATTTTAAAGTTCCAATTTGACTACCAATGCAAAAAAACAGAAATGGAATTTTCTCAAATTGCAAGAACAGCATTACAATTTCTTTTAAAACAAGTTGAATAAAACCTTAAAGTAAGCTTTAAAGGTATCATCCTAAGATACTGCTGTATTATTTTCTACGCAAAAGGTGAATAACAGATATTCTTAAAGTTCAAGAAGCTATTGAAAGCAGTTGAGAAGATGACAGTTTCTTAAAGCTTACTAGTTTACTAAGAAGCAGTAAAATACAGAATTTATCATTGCTTTATAGGTACAATAATTGCTACAAGGCAAAGAAGTAGTTCGCTAAGAAAGCATCTAAACTGTATTTTTTGATATTTAGTAGATATTGGTCTTGTTAAAAGATGTGAAACCAAAGCACAACAAAAGTGAAACCGATTCTGCTTAAATGGGAGCAAAGCAACCAAAAAAAGAAAAAGTGACATGAGGAATTCACAAAACTAGGACGTGCTCAGTGCTCTCTGATCAGTCCATTCCTGGTGCTTGCCTTATGGCATAAACTGCCAGTGTGTTTATCTATCATCAGCTGTCACTCATCCAGTGGAAAACAGAGAGAGTACACTCCACCTTCTGTAGCAAAATACTAGTTAATGTTCAACACACTTGTTATATGGAGAAGAGTCCTGCACTGAATGGCTGCACTATAAAATGCAGTATTGTGTACATAGTGTCAAGGAAATCAACAGCATTTAAACTATCACTAGATGAGCAACTCACACTATTCCAATAAAGCTGTTTTAGCCATCAAATTGCTGATAACTGTTTCCCCTGTGCTAGAGCAAGGGAGGAAGATAAAAGTGTACAGCACCTTTTCCTCTAACAATAAAAAATGGTGACGTATTCTGCTTCTAGAAAGAAGTAAAGTCTCCTTGCAGCCTGAAAAACTATGTAACCTGTTGGATTTTAACAAATTAATGCTTTCCTCTAGGTAAGAGCTTCAACTCTTACATTTGAGGATCCATGTTGAAGAAATACTTAAACCAAGAATACAATTTTACAGTCATGCCTCACTAGACAACTACGGAAAAAACTGCTTAACTTTAACCTAATAATTCCACTTAAGAAAGGTTAAAGATATTTCATCTGGCTTTTCTTTTCTTATTATTTTGCTATTGAGGAATTAACAGTATTGAAGGTAATTATTTTCTTAAAATTCCATTTCCCACCTCATTTACAGGGAATGAGGAACTGAATTCTATCAATGTATTTGACCTAAGTTGCTCAATTTAGAAAAAGCACCACTGCTTCACTTATCAGTCCGAAAAGTCTACTAGCAAGTGCCTTTGTTAAAAGTTCTTCCTCCAAAGTTTTTTTCTATTTTCTTTCTAGAAGCAACATACAAATATTTATCCTCCTCCTCTCAGATTCAGGACTGCCTTCCTTAAGAAATAATTGTCAAGAGGCACAAGAGTAACCAGTATATTGCAATGAACAATACAGACTTTTACACAGAGTTACGAACATACTGTTATGAAAATTACGCTAGGAAAACTGATTTAAGAAAAGCTGCTAAACCACATTTCTATAATGCTATCACTGACAAATCCTGGTGGAATATTGCTTGGAACCAAGGAGAACTCATGGGAGCAACTTGAGGCCGCAAAGACAAATGTCTCAGGGCATTTCAGATGTCCAGGTTACAAACAAAATTACTTCCGCAACACAGGGTAAAACTGAAATAGAGTGAGGCAGCCCCTTGTGTTCCTCTTTGTCCAGGGAAAGGTATAGAAATACTGAATTATACTCCCGGGTTGGGAAGCTCCATGTTGAGGGACCACTGAGAGAACAACAACAAGGTATTTCATGTCACCCAAACTATTCTGTATGCTGAACATCTTAGAAAGGCAAGAATTTTTCCCTGAGAAAACTTACTGAAGGCTTCCACTTCAGTGCTATTTGCGATCCTTTGGCCAAAACAGCATAGTTTGATCTCTAGACATTCTTTCCCTCTATCAGTCTGCAACTCCCAATAGCTTCAGGGCAGAAGGAATCTCATATAGAAAGGTACCCTCACATACTTTCTTTCAGCTAATTGAGCGGCAAGTTTTGGCAGAACTAGGACTCAAAAGAGGATGCCCAAGGGCTTTGAATCCCAGAAAACACTTTAAGTAACATATCCCTGCTGTGAAGATTCCCTGCGCTTTCACTCAACCACCTTAATCACCCTTTACACTTTACTGATAAAGTCTGCCCCACGTCTGATATACACATCCTCTTCAATAAACTAAAATTTTGGAGAGATCTTTTTTCAGGATGTTCTCAAGGCGGGGGGGGAGGGAGGGGGGAAGGATGGATCCTTTACCACTCTATGACTAACCACGATCTGGGTGATTTTCTGTCAGGGACCATAGCAATGAAGGCAAAACATTTCCTTTTGGAACTCAGAACTTCACTAGGATGCACCTTCTGGGAATAGACAGTGTTCACATCACCAAATCAAGCTGCAATTAATAAGGCAATCAATTCGCCCCTGGGCTTACACAAGGCCCTAAGGTTTACAGCACCTTTTAGTAAAATACTGGCCAGTTCTTATAAATAAAAGAGCTTCAAGCTCCATGACCCAATGTTGTTTTAGAATCTATGATTCCTGTTGCTGATGCCTGTTGAATATTAGACCTGTTGTTGCCCTTCCCTGCTCTTCCCTTTTTGAGAAATCATGATACACTACACGATAGGGGTGGTCAGACTTTTACCATCTAACTGCACACTCTAACAGCTTTACTACATTTGTTCAACAATGGTTTTGCCTGAAATTTTTGGGTAGAAGGGTCACTTTCCCCAAAGCTGGTTAATTGCAGGGGAAGACTGGGATCTAACACACACAGAAGATGCTCAGTGCTAATCACACACTTTCTGGTTTTGATCAGCTCATTTGCCTACCTCAAGATTTCCTAGAACAGAGGCATTTAATGGAAAAAAAAATTGAAAAAGGAAAAAAATCAAACTGTAAAATCCATCACTGAAGTGCTCCAGATACCTTCAGATTAGATCCAAGACCTGATTTCATCTTCAACAAGAAATATCCATGGCCATTGAGACAGGGAAAAACAAAACAAACAACAACAAGAACACTGTAGTTTTGTCATAATGTCTTCTACTCCTCATAATTAATATATCTCAGAGAGGTTTTATAGAAAATCAACAGAAAGAATGTTCCTCTGCAATCTGAAAAATTTTCTAAAAAGATAGAAAAAGGAGCTAGGAAGTCTCAGCCACAGAGAACTGAGACCTTCTCCTGTTTCTTTGCTGTTCCTGGGATCTGATTTTTGGGTTGACCACTCTAAGAAGCCCAATAAGCAGTCTGGAGCTGGCTAGTCATCACTCCCACAAAACAATCAATCATCAACAAGTAAAATCCCAGCAGTACATTTTAACCATCACTAAATTCACAATTCAAACCCAACTTCTAGCCAAAAAGCCATCGGATCAAAGAAAATTTCTATATTTTATGAGGATTTATTGGTGGGTCCTCCTATAAAGACTCAAAATTAGCATGGGTATACTGTGTGCTTCTTGTGCAGCCACACCGCAAACTGCATAGCAAACTTCTTTAGCTATAGCTAAAGAAGGCCTAACTCTTCAGCAGCCAAAGACTTCCAGTCTCAGGAAAGGTATGGAAATTTTAAGTCAGTTGAAACCTGAGAAAACGATGATAAAATTATCTAATTAGAAGCACTTTCAGACTTGATATGTGACTAGGTAGGAGGTTTTAACAAGTTTCTTTTTGGAGGGAGGGGGCAAGATGGAAAGGGCAACTTCACCAACCATGGATATTTTACACCAACTGTTTCAGCCCGGGCTGAAAAGAACTGGTTTCAGGGATTCAATAATAGTTTGAAAGGTTCTGCCAAAGGGGATGAAAAGGAAATAGAGGAGCCAGAAAAACGCACAGCCTAGTGCAGATGCGGTGCAAGAATATCACTGCTGTGCACGCTCTTTAAGACTGATCAAAAGTTGGATAGTTTCTGTGCACACTTTCCCAAAACTGAAACGCTCTGCAAACGACCAAAAGTAGCATGTAGCAACCAAGTCGAGTGCATTATATGAATGTAACTTGAATGAATGAGAACTGCTAAGTCATACTAGAGACTTCAGATTACAGCATTATAAACAAAGTATTAATAGGTTTCAAAAACAGCCCAAGTTGTGCTTGGAAAAACAACCTCTCAAATAGTCCAGGAATGTATCAGGCATCCTGCATGCCAAGCAAGAAACAAAATGATAACAAGAAAGTGAAACTAAAGTACTACAAAGAAAAAGGTCAACATCAATTAACTGTAACATTTCCCAAACTGAATAGTATTGGAGAAGTGAGTAGGTAGAATAAATCTAGTTTCTTCTTCTAAAGAAAGCACAGCATTACTACAATACATGAAATATTTTTGCATAGTAATCTAGCCCTCACAGACACCAGGTTTTAACCTCTGGGAGGCTAGTAAAGGAGTATTTGTAGCAAGAAGCTTTTCATTTCACAGGCCTAATATTGCTCCATTCTCATGGCATCAGTTTTTCTTCTCTTTGGTGTCTCCTGAAACAGATGATCTCACCATCTCCTCTGTACTCATACACTTGAACTCTTACTGGCTCATTTTTCCAATATGCTATTAAGGCTGTACTAGCTCTGCTGGTCATATTGTTTAGTATTAAGAACTCCTGCTACCTTTTAGGAGTGATTGTCAGCATTGCTTTCCAACATTTTGAATGTGTGACAGGCTAATCATGCATAAAGCTATATGGCCTTCTGGTAAGCCTTGGCTCCCCGTGCTCATTACCATCTGCCCTTTACCTTGCTTTCCTCTTGATAGTCAAGCCCTCAGCTTCACAAACACATCCACCTGCTGGCTCCAGACCCTGATCCTCTAAGTCTGGGCACCAGGAGGAGGTGACTACCATGAAGTCAGGCCTCTGGATCATGACACTGGCAAGCATGCCAGCACTAGCTCTTAACTAAAAGTAGTTGCATATTACGCAGCACAAGTGCTATGGTACCTACAGCTTCAGCCAGCAACATATTTGAGGACCTGGGTGGGCCTGCAAAAGAAAACTATGCTACCCCAGCTTTGCTGCTCCAGCTAGTCAAGACAGCAACGTTTGTACCAGCACTGGTCTCTATATGCTGCCATCGAGAGATGACACACTGCATGCTGCTCTCCGCAAACTAGTCCCAACCTTGGTCTTTGTCCCACACTCCTCTCAAGGTGACCTAATGAACAGATTTCATAAGACCATGGAAAGAATTGCATTCTTATGCTTAAAATTATGCTAGTATTGCTCTCTTTCAATACCCAACAAAAAATTCTAGATAGCGTCTAGGATAGAAACACGGGGCTTCTTTGACCATGCCAGAACATTAGCCAAGTCGCTTGTATCAGTCCAAGTTTAATATCTTCTATGCAAGAGTAATCAATTGTGAAGAAAAAAACAAAACCAACATACCCTAAACATGGAAAGAATGAAGGGTGGGGAATAAAAATGTTATTTTCAAGCTCTGCAGTATACTCAGTGTGAATACAGAAAGGATTTTGCATCATTCATAAAGTACAAACTCACTGATAGGAATCAGTGATGAGAATGTCAGCATACCATTGTAATAATGGAGAGAACACACACACATACACACACAAAGAGGAATTACCTTATAGTCACAGTAAACACTGAACAGCCCAAAACATGCCAAGCAAGTACTCTGTGGGAAAGATGTCATACACATAGCAACACTTAAAACATATAACAAAACACTTTCAAAAACAGCTGAGATCTAAGGATATGATTTTCTTTCCCTTTTTCAGTTCACATGTCCCTGTTTCCAGGCAATTCCTTCCCCGCTCTCCAAACAGTCTACCTCTCACTGAAGTGGGCAAATACAACATGTGGGCCAGCTTAGTAAAATGATCTGTATGATGCTAACTCTTTCTGCAAGCTGTTTTTGTAGGGTTGTTTCCAACAGATGCATTTTCATGAGCTGAAGTTTCCAGTGCAGCCCTTCAGAAACCAGTAGTACTAGCATACCTGGAAGGACAAGAGTCTCTAGATAGCCATTTTGCTGGTGAAAAAAGGAGTATGAAACTATCATCTTTCAAGAATTACCTTACTAGAAGGGAGAATTTCACTGTTTGTTCAGTTTCCCTAAGTAAGACTTTTTGGTACAGCTAGCCACAGACATATAATAAACAGGCAATGCGAATATCAAGTTTTGAGGGTGGGAAAGGCCTTATTCAGGGTAACTTCATATTTTTATCAAGTCAGAGGCCAAATGAAGGGGATGCCATCTTTGACTGAGGACCCTTTACTCCCTCCAAAAGCCACACAAAGGGCTAGCAGATACTACTACACTGTATGCCCTATAACTAAGTGCAATTACTATTGACAGCACTAACATTAGCACTGATGTTTTCATTATTCAGGACTTAGGCGAAGGTGAGAGTTTGTTTACTGTCCTCATCACCTTCATGTACTAGCGGCAGCACATAGTTCTAAAAGAAAAGCATTGTTAACGCTTCTAAGTGAGATCCTCGGGCAATAACCGAAAGTTACAATCAGCATATACACTAGTCAAAATCCTTACTTGCATTTTTATCTTCTAAAAGTGGGTACAGACTACTGTTACTGCAGATAGAGCAGGTACTCTACCACATTTATATACTCAGAGGCATAATAAAAATTGATAATTTGTGCAGAAAGATTCTTTTCCACCCCTAGACTGCCAGCTCCCTCTCCTGATCTGCTCGAACTACTACAAGTCCATCAAACCCAAGCACAGAGCTCCAGAAACATGAAGTAGCTAGGAATTAATTGACACAGGGAGCAAAAGCTGATCTTAAGACTTCTTAATCTACATCATTCCAGCTGGAAACTAATTTACAGGTTCTGAATCCCTGGAAGATGGGTCAGAATTTGACCATATTGAACAATGGGTGTTGAAATGAGCAGCCACTTTCTAAGCGAAAATATCAGCTAACACAACACCACATTTCTTTTGTGTGACTGCCTATTGCCTTTCTGCACAAATCATGACAGGATATAGGTGACAGTTAGCTGGAGAGCTAGAGAAATGACTTAAACAGCATTTGAGAAATGACACTGAACATCAGCATAAGTCAAGTTGAACTAGAGCAAAGAGAGCAAGGAGAAAGAAGGAAGTGCTACCAGGAGGGACTCACTAGACAGGTTAGCAAAGAATCCCTGCTTTCTTATGCTAAAGGTAGAACACCAAAGCTACAAGAAAGTAAAGATGTCTTTTGAATATCTTCACTTGAATGCTTCGTGAATAAGTGGTTTTAAATAGAGGTAGTAATACAAACAGTATTCACTATAGAGACATACATTTTTAATGAATATGTACCTGACCAAAAAAAATAAAAAAATAAAAAATTAAGGATACATACAATTATCTGCAATGGTCTGTCAATAAGGCTATACAGGCAGCCTTCCTACAGCACAGATGCAGCTTAGACCAAAATAAGCACTTTGTTGGAGATGCAAATCAAAAATACTTTCATCTAAACGAAGCCTGCAGGGTCACTGCAACAGCTAACCAAGTTATAGATTTTGTTCCAAGTCTCACTCAAGAGGTTTATGTTGGTACAATTATGTGCCTTGCTCTGCAGTAAAGAAGTATCTGCAGGAGGAAGTTACAGCGGTAAAACAACAAAACTGATTTTAAGCTGATGGTGCTTTCCAGTCCCCCCTCTGCACACAAACATGCACTTGGAGGTCACACTACAGCCCAGTATGGAGCTTGTTACATCCCAAAAGCTGGTTTTTGAATACTGGGTACTGGGGCAATCAGGATGGCATGAAGCCATGTCAGTGCAGGGCAGCACAACCTGAAAGTACTTCTCTCAGCACAGCCACCGGGCTGCAGCCTTCCTTGAACCCATGCCCTGGGACCAATGCTTTCTGCATAGAGTGTGGAGTCCCCTTCCACTGTCATGGAAAACTTTCAAAGTCAAGGTGCAGACTGCTTTAGAAGCATCACATAGGCTACAAAAATTTACTTTTCTTAGCAAGCTTCTGTGGACTACCTCAGAAATAGGTACTCCTATTTTAGAAATTCCTATATAGGAATTCCTGTTTTTACTTTTTAAAACTACTGTATACGATTTGTGCAGTATTTCATAGCAGGAATTATTTCCACATAATGCTAACATCAGCATTAATTCTCTTACTTGCCATAACATCTTACGAAGTGCCAAATTTTCCATTTTAAGGATCATCTTGACAGCTACTGCCATTAGATGAAGGATGGGCAGACAGGAAACATGTAGAAACAGTGATCACAAAGGGAATTCAAAACTTGAAGATAAAGCTCTAAGTTGGCCTTTCCTCAGAATATCAACAGGTTTAAAATGCAAGAGACAATCTTTTAGAAGCTGCCTATTTAATCAGATAGTCAAGAGATTTCAAACAGCACTCTACTCTTTGCTGTTTCACATACTACAACACAGGACCTCTCCAAAAATATTAACTCCAATTATTCTGAAGAGAACCAGAAATCCAGAGATTCAGAAAAGTCAGTAAAAGATCTTAAAATGATGAGTTTATAACTAGCTGTTTAACAAACATAGAAAGACCAGGGAAATACTCCACCAAAAATATTTAATCCAGCTGAAAGCAGAGTAGACATCATTATTTTTAAACATAATTAGCATAGCAAATGCGATTTAGGAAAACCTACTACAAAATAAATTTCTTTCTAGAAAGACAGAAGATGCAATATAAACAGCCATGTGGTTTATATAAGAATTCACTAATGTAATTAAAAAAAATAGAATTAGCAATGCTTAAAGTTCACAGAACTCACTCCCCTCAGATGAAGTCACTGCTTAATAAAGAAGAATCCAATGCCAGACCTACCTTTATAGCATTAAAAAAAGTTCAGTACTCTGACCTTCTCACTTCTGAGAAGTTTTATCAGACAAAATAAATTCTTCTCATGCTACAGAATTTATTTTTTTGTTCTGCTATAACCAAATGTTCATATCTGAAGGAGACATGTACATCTTAACCAGAATGTTGCGCTGCTATGCCTTCCTCAGTGGTTTATCTTCATTCTGAAGAATGAGAAAGGACTGATTTCTTTTTTAAAGGGAAAAATTAAGTTAGAAGTCACAGAAGTGTCAACATGAGGAACTAATTTGCTAAAGCTAAAGTGAATCTGTTATACATTTCATGCCAGCTAACAGGACCCTTCAATCAAATTAACTAACAGTCTGAAAGCATAAAGGTAGTGATTATTAGCAAGGCCTCCAACACCATAGTTACTATGCAGAAAGACAGCAGTAATCAGAAGCTGGAATAAAAGTGTTTTCAAAAAATAATCAAAGATAGTAAGGAGGAACTACAAATCACCACAAATATCAGCCTTTTGACTTGTAAGGCTCCCTGCAAGTTTCAGTTTTTGTTGCCTGCTTGGAAGGAACATAACATATCAGCACTTTCCTTGGACATACTTTGAAAGATTGCTTTTAGAATTTTAGACAAGATACAGATGAAAAGGAAAATGCATTATCAAGATTATATGGCTTAGACGTGGAAGGCTATGCTACAGTGGGTTTGATCTGAAAATACATTTGCAGCAGGCTATCATTTCTAATTTGCCGGAAGATAAGAGAGCATGCAATTTTAAGTTCGAGTTTTGTTCTCACTTACATGTTTAGCTGCCCATCCTACCTCCTTGCCATTAAATGCATTCCATCTGTTTACATACCAAAGGAAATCCCAACAAATCCAAAAGACTAAGTAGAAATAAAACCCAAACACCATAAAGGAGTTTTAAAAAAAAATTTCACTTGCTTATTTTGTTTGTGGATCAACAACTTATGCAAAATTGCACACCTGATTCAGAATGCTACATAAACATAGGAGGAAAAACTACTGTTGTCACTGTAATTGGTCAGAGATTCAGTAGAATTTTATTAAGTCAAAGTCTTAAGCTGGTGATGCTTCAGTTTTACTGTAATTGGTTACTGGGAGCACACCTTGTGGTTGGCTCTTTCCATTTAGGCATTTTCTCTCAACAGAACTTCTGCTGTGCTCAATAACTTTCACAAAGATCTTTCACTCAGAGTCTAGACCTCTGCACAGATCACAACAGAGGCTCTTAACTGGCCAAAGAGACACACAAGGCTAAACTGCTGCTAACTCGGTTGCTCTTTTATTTAAAGAGATCTTTTTTTTTTTTTTTTTTTTTAATTCAATGAAACAAATAGCAAGAACTAAACCAATCCCCTCTCGCAATATAGAGATATAAGAGTATGTTAGGGATGTTAAGTCCATTTCCAAAATTCCCTACGATACAAAGGCATTTTGCAGCATAGCTTTTAGTTGAATGATTAGTAATTTAGTTAAAAATGAAATCACTCTGTAGTGATTCCAAAGACTGTACGATCAGTTCTCTGCAGTTGCAAGACAGCCTCCATGCAGACATAACTAAAACTCTTTGTTTATAAAGCAAACAAATACAATCCTGTAAGGGACTATTTGTCTCAGAATAAAATTATGTCTTAATGAAAGTGAAAATAAGAGCAGAGAATTCCCACAAACTCTTAATACTTCAACTAAATATTCACTTAAACCTAAACCACCAGCATTATTAACAAGTGTTTTTACAGTCCAAAAAGTGATTAAGTCATTGCAGAATCAAGTGTTTACAGTCCCAATTCCCATTGCAAAATATATTGCTAACAGAAATATGATTCTCATTTCTAGCCTTGCTAACTTTCACAACAGAGTCAGAGTGAGCTCAGATTCTTCTTTTGGAGCAAGGTCACGCAAGCTAAACTACTTGGACCTTGGAGACAAAGTTTCACTACCTAATGGCTTTCAAATAATGCTCACAACTCAGCAGCCTTCAGCAAAGTCACACTCATGTAACCAGTGGAGCCTTTAACTGCAACTTAGCACAGCATTCTGCCAATGACGCAGAATGAGCAAGTGTCAGATCAGATGTTCAGCTGTGTTGATTCAGAAAAGATAGCATATGACGAAGTTTATTCAGGCTGAGCAACCAAGCACATACGACTCAATCTACAGACTCTCTTGTTATATCAAGAGAAAATTAGTTTTTCATATTACTATTTAGAAAATATCAAACATTCAGGGAAAAAGAAGCAATTCAATGAGAAGCAATACACTGAATACTCAATCACCAACTCACCAATCACACATACTTAAGATCTTAAGATTCTCTTCTTAAAACTATGGAAACTAGGGAAGTGAATGTTGTTTAACTTGACTAGGCTTTCAGCATGGTCTCCCACAGCTTCCTTGTATGCATGCTGGGACACTACAGTCCAGGTCAGTGGATAATTACAGGCAAAAGTTGGCAAAAACTGAGTCACTGGGCTCAAAGAACAGTGATTAAAAGTTTGTACTCTATCTGGAGACCAGTTAGAAGAGAAATTCCTCTGGCAGCTATCCTGGAACTGGTTGTTTAATATCTTCATCTATGAGACACAGAACAGGAGATGCTTGACCTTACAGCTTCCCTTTAAGTTCTACTTGCTAGAATTTCTAACAGTCATATACCTTGTACACATTTATAAGGGGTATTCAACGTGCTGCACTAACCTATGTACTAACGCTATCTAAATTTTTAAAGTGTACATTTTCAGTTAATTTAAATTTGCATTCTTTCATTTGAACAAGCAAATGCTGTCTAAAAAGACATTGTAGAATTGTTTCACAAGTCTCTAGGCTTGACTCTCCACTCACAACAGAAACGATTCATCTGTCATAGCACAGGTAAAAGTAACGCTCAAGAAGAAAAGCAGCTGTCTGCTTGGCCCTGACCCCCAAAGAGGTTTGGATGCATAGTACTTCATTTCTCTATGTCTCAGATGTTTGATCTCCCTAGCAGACTCTACAGTCTTGACCTAGACTTCCAGGTTTCCCCTACAGTGTGTACAGATTACTAGGTGTGAGATTCACAAGGACCAACATTTAGGGGAGGGTGAAAGGCTGGGAATCCCCTCAGTTGCTCTTACTGGTTTAGCTCAGGACAAGGTATCCAAAATCTGCCATACTCATCATCAACAGACAATACTCTCCATTTACAATACTGAGCACTGAATTTGTGTCCCAAATTCGTGACAAAACCTTTCACTGAGAGGATGAAGTCTCTGCCTACTTCCCCCTCCCCCACAATATTTTGGAGAAAAATGACACTACTCTGTGAGCATTCAATTAAAAAGATGACTTTTTTTAATATATATCTACTGACACAAACACGATCAACCCACCAGAATAAGCTATTTTGATCCAAGAGCACCCTCTCCCTCCTGTTCAGGTATTCCACGCAAAATGGAACAACTCCAAGATTCAGTGGACCACACAGGGACCATGGAATAGAACACATGTGCCTGCAAGCAACACTCTGGGCTCTCTAACCTTCTTGTTCACAACACTTGAGGGCTACAAAACCTGCTTGTGCACTTGAAATTGTCCTTAGAGAGGAACTAAACCTCTCTCTTTCATTCTGCTTCCCCAGCCTAAGTTATTCTCTCCTTCCCAAAGAATTCATTCCCCCTCCCCTGAATGAGTCATGGAAGAAACACAGAATTTACAAATTATAATATTGAGAATATGGCTTTTAAAGTTTTAAATATTAATATAGGTTAACATTTATCACCCCCAATACATGCAAGTAATAAGCCTTGCCACCACCGTTTTCATGCAGGTGAACAAATATAAAACTGACAGTTTATTGGTAACAAGCATTTCCTAACTTTGTTTGCAATTCATACTGAATTAATAGAGTTTTGCTTAGGACACAGGCTTTTAGAAACAAAGTATTTTTTTATGTTCCAGTTATCTCCTAGCTTTCATCATTGCTAAAGCAGTTGGTTTGTTTGAAGTATTAGGATAAAGCCTGAACTACAGTAAGCATTAAATTGTAGGAATGCGGTGTAGGAAGTTGCACAAGAATAATGCTAAATATTAGGCTCTGGCTTAAACAATCTCCTCTTTTCTTCTAGTCCAAATTGCCTATTTAGATGAGTATATGTTCATGGGAAAAAAAAAGCCTAACCACGCAAATAGAGTAAGCATTTTTGAAAAATACATTTCCATAATCCGAGTCTCCAAGAAACACACATGATCAAAGAAAAACTTTCAGAAAGGTACATGTTTAACCAATTTGTTTTTATCCAACAGAGTCAATTGCTTCAAATCTCAGGGTATTGCAAAGAGCTGCCAACTGTCTTTGAGACCTTGGAAAGGATATACAGATGAAGCTGCGAGTTACAGCTTGTTTACCTTGAGATACTGACCACCGAAGCCTGGAAACGTGCCCTTCTAGATGGTAACTGCCATTTCTCTTTCCTCACACACACATTATCCTACGGGTGATTTATTTTGGAGCAACTCCTCCACACGGGAAAGGAAGAATTCTTTGAAGTTAAGCAGCCATTTCAAAACAGGATATCTGCCAGGTAGCCACAGCAAAACAGCTCTGTTAGAACTACTCTGGCAAAGTTCCCTGCACTGTTAAGCTTTAACCCTAAAGACTTGATTAAATGCAATCTATCAATTTTCTCTGCATAATGGAACGAATAATTAATTCACTGTAGATCAGGTTAAAAAGGGTTGAAAAGGTATACCAAAGATACTATTCAGAATAAAGAAATCCCTTAAATCTACTGATAGTCCTGAGTCTAAATCATCAAGATGACTAAGGATTGAGTATGCTCTGTAGAATACTCAATGGAGTCCTCCACTAGTGAAGTTTTCAGCATAGCTAGGGTCAGGAAATAAGTCTTCCTCACTCTGGCAGATACCAGCAGGTATGCTCTACTTACAGAAGTCTCATAAGGAACCTGGAACTACCTTATTCACATGTTAGAACAAGCTGGCACACACCTAACACTATATAATAGAAGAGACAACATCACATACCGTATTTTTATCATGTGATAAAAGTGCATTTTATTTTTCTCAACAGGAATCCACTGATCCGGTATCTTTAATCAGCTTGTCAAGAAGCTGGAAAAATATAAAATTTTTCAGGTAGGATGGGGGGCTAACAGAACAAAATAATCTTTCATTCATGCAATATTACAACATTAAATATAGTCAAAATTTTTGTACTAAGCATGACAGGCAGATCAGATACCTGGCAAAGAAAATATACAGTGCCAGGAGTATACATCTAATGATCTCATACACTACTGATCCAGAAACTGAAGAATCAGTCATTGCTGTGGAATACAGGGGAAGACTTAGTAACTTGAAAGAAGTGGAGACTGCACACTATATGAAGCTTTTCAGAATCAAGAAAAGAGAGCAAAGAAATTGAAGGGAATATGAACCACAGAAGCAGACATAACTTTTCACACATACAGGGTACAAGTGGACCTTGGGGAATGCAGCTGGGGGAAGCAACGATGCAGGGGAAGTGGCAGGGAACAAATCTGCCCTCTTCTGCTAGTGTGGAAAGCATAAAGGTTGCTAGTGCTAATTACAGCACACAACTCTTCTGCCTTTCTCTGTCAGTTGTTATACACACTTTACCTCATCTTACAAAATCTGTTTAAGGTTATGAATTCACCTTGCTGCCTTATCCTTCCACACTCAATACAACCATGCCTTAATCCTAGCAGGGTACCGTTAACATGGTACCTAGGACACCAACAATAAAGGTCTTGCACAACTTGGAGACTTAAGAGATACTTTATCTAGCTTTTGCTCAAATACAGCTATTTGAAAAGCAAGTCATTAATTCTTACAAAACCCAATTCTAAAAGCCAAATCTGGAGACACTATGGACTACAATGGAAGAGTTGATGGCATTAAAAAATAAAAATAAAAAAACCCAAAATCACAGAACCACAGAATGGTTGAGGTTGGAAGGGGCCTCTGGAGACCATCTAGTCCAACCCCTCTGCTCAAGCAGGGTCACCTAGAGCATGTTAGACAGGATTGCATCCAGGCAAGTTTTGAATAGCTCCAGAGAAGGAGACTCCACAATGTCTCTATAAATAAAATAAACCAGGAAAGGTATTTATGGACAAATTAAAAAAAAAAAGATAAACTTTTCCAAAACAGATTCTTGCATGTGTAAATAATTGCACTGGAGAACAGATTGCAAGATAAGATACAAGGGACAGAAGGGATATGAGTTGGGCAGTTATCTGGCAGAAGGCCCCAACTCTACAGCACATACTCAAAGGATTGCCCAAGCAACATGCTGCTCAGACAAAACAGCTCCAGAAGGTTGCAATGAATTCCAAAACACCAGTACCTCAAATAAACAGATAGAAAGCCCAGCCCTCACATGACCCTCTGTCCCTGCTATTGCTTTCAAACAGAAACTCAGGAGCTACTCTTGTTTTTTGACTCAGGTTCACAACACATGCCCACTATGGAATACTTGGACTAAAGGATTACTATGAAGTTATTATCAGCTCCAGACAAAGTTAGCAGGTTAGAGAACATACTATGCACTATGGTGTACTATTTCTGATAGATAAGAAGAATTAAGCAGCAACTGAGATGATAGTAAAGATAGTAAATTGTGTATTAGTCAGTAAAGAAAATTGTTTAATCTTAAGGACATTCAGTATACAAAGATTTGGACTACACTGCTGCAGTAGGCAAATTTTTATCCTCAGTAAATAAACTCAGTCTTCTGGAGCAAATATATGTGGTCTTTCCTAGCTATTGAAGCCACAGGCAGTGATTACTAGACATACTGTAAGAATTCACAAGTTCTCTACTGCTTTTAAATGTTTCCTCTTATGCTGAATTTGAATTGCTTGAAGCACTGTATCCACCAACGACAGAAAAAGCCCTTGTGGCAGAACTGCTGATCTAGCGGAATACAAGGATTTTAGTAAGAAAGTGCTCCTGAGGAATTCTCAACACTCCAAAGTAGTCAAACATTCATAGGCATGCACACAAAGATACCCATGCACACTCACACCCTGCTTCATCAGCCCCGTTTCAGTATGTAAAAGGAGGATTTGAAGCAATGAGACTTGTAAGGATACTAAGGATTTTCTCAAGCCAAGTATTAGAATTCCATTACTAGGAGGAACTTTCATTATGGGGAAGATTAGAAAATAAAGGTGGTTAGTAGAACTGCATCTGGTCTCCAGTCACTTGTAAGAAAATCCATACAGAAATCCTGAAGCTAGAAAGATTACCGTGCTCTTCCAGGACAAAGCCCAAAAGACTGCTGGTGCCAATGCTGAATAAAGCATTTCTGCTCAAAGGAACATGACTGGATATTTTTTTTTCCTGCAGCCTTTCCCCCTCCCCCTTGTACTCAGGTACAATGTGTCTGGAAAGCATGCTGCTAAAGCATGTAGTATTGTCTCCATCAAATTCAGAAAGATTTCATGCCTATGCATACATATACAGTCCAAGCAAAATACAAGAAAAAAAACAAACCAAAATAATGCAAAGTTATCAAAAAACAGGAGGTTTCATGACATCCTTTGCTTTTCAGATTTAGACAGAACAAGGACAGTGTGTGCAGCCAACTCCTGAAAACACCCAAGGGTGGTGATTTCACGGCTTCTCTAGGTAATCTGCTCTAGTGCTGCATTATCTTCCCCATGGAAATTTTTTTCCTAACATCCAGCCTGAACTTCTCAAAGCTGTTGTCTTGCTGTATCATCCGCCACTACCAAGAAGAGTTTGACATCTTCGTAGCTGCCCTCAAAGTAGTTCTAAGCTGCTATTGTAATACCCATTAGCCTAATCTCCATCAGACTAAAGTCTGCTCTCTCTGCCTCTTTGTAGGCCATGTGGAACATCTTGGTAGTCTTCCACTTGAAGATCTGCAGGTTTTCAACATTTATTCTAAACCAGAAGGCCCCAAATGAGAGTTCCTGGTGCACATTCAGTGCCTGGTATAGGAGAAGAGTAACTTCCCTTGATCTGCTGGCTGTACTCCTAATGTAGCCCAGTGCCAGTTTGCTTTATTGCCAATGGGAGCACACTACTGGTTCATATTCATGTTTTTGCATCAGCTACAACCTTCATGTCCTTCTGAGCAAAACCATCAGCCAGTCAGTTTTCAGCCTATACTGATACATGGCATCATTATACCTAGTGCAGAATTTTTTACTTCGTGTTCAACCTTATGAAGTCTCTCATGGCCCAATCTAAGTTTCAAGATCCCTTTAGATTCAAGCTTTGCCATACATTATGTCAGCCACTCCCACTAATTTAGTCTCATTTTTAAATATTTGTTACAATCCAAATCACTGACAAAGGTACTGAACAACACGGACTGCAAAATCAACCCCTGGGTATTGCACTCAATCAGTTGCCAGCTGGATGTTGAACCATGGGTAACTATCCTTTGAGCCACATGGTCTAGCTGACTTTGAACCCACTATACAGTTTGTTAATCCAGCCCATACTTCCTCAACTTTTAAATGCTGAGGCAGACAGCATCAAAAGCCTTAGTAGAGTCAAGATGTAATATATTCACTGCTCTCTCATTCATGTAGGCAGTCATTTTGCCATAGAATATAATAAGGTTGGTTAATCACATCCTTGGTAAACGCACGCTGACTGTTAGAAACGACTTTCCTGACCATCTGCATTATGAAATTGATTTCAAGTGGAGACATGCCATGATCCTCCCACAGACTGAAATATGGCTGACCAGCCTATAGCTTTCAGAGTTTTCCTTCCTGACTTTCATGAAAATAGGTGTAGTATTAGCGTTTTCTCATGATTTCTCATAGTGGCCTCGCAATCACATTAGCCAGCTCATTCAACTTTTTTTGCTGAACTCCATTCAGCATCATGGATCTGAATACATCCAGCTGCTTTAAGTAGTCCCTAACCTGCTGCTCCCAACTGTGAACTGCCTATCTTCTTCCCAACCTGTACCAGCACACACAGAGGTTTGGGAGCAGAGTTCTGTCTGCAGAGACCAAGGCAGGAAAGGCTTGAAGTACCCTAACATTTCCCATATCTCTATCTCTAGGTTGTCTCCTTCTCCCATCACTGGATCCATGCTCCCTTTGAAATTCCTTTTGCTGTTAGCATACCTGTAGAAGTCCTTCTTAGGACCTTACTGTCCCTCATTAGCCTATAGTCTTGCTGAAATTTGAAATGTTTTGAGGACTTTAAAAGTACTTCTGTAGTGAGGAGTACAAAAACAACAGTTAGTGTTTTGAAATGCAAGACAAGAAAATACACCATGGTATCCCTTCTCAGCAGGCAAGGAAGCACTTTTTCAACTCCTAACCCTTTTTTATAGGGGTACAAAGCATAACTGTAACAGTGCACTGATCGGCAGTTAACAGAACAATACTTAATGCACGCTCAGAGATGTCTGCAATAGATGGCATTTTCAGCCATATTGCAGAAGGCAGACTGTAACTAGTTTCAAAATAACAATGAAAAACACCATGAGGAATCTCTTTATTTACAAATACTTCATCAACTACCTCCTCTACTGAGTCTGTAATTCTGTCTGGAAGCAGCCAAGGCAGGAATCTTGAGATTCTGCTGCAGATGGGGGGATCCACACACCATTACATCTCAGCAACATAAGCCTCAAAAGTCCCTAGTGGTTTGCTTCTTGCAGAGATTCAGATTGCTCCAGAAGCTCTGCATCAGCAAAGTCTCACTGTCAATCAGGAGCAACAGTCCAGAAGTACCTGAACCCCTTAGAAACTAGAATCTAGTCAATCACCACGTACTGTTAACACCCAATCAGTCTTATAAACACATCTTTTAAGCACTCCTTAATATTAAAAAGGAAAAATTATACATTCCTTGTCCTTGTATCAACCTAAGATATCAGAATAGTAAAGCTATCTTCATAACCAATTCTTACATGGGGAAAGTTACAGCTGAAGTAGAATAAGGGCACCACAAGATCCGGAGTTAATTCTCAAAGTAACATAGTGGTATTTCAATAAGGAACACAAAAGGGTTAAACTTCCAGGACGCTGGGATATGGTCCACTCCAATAAGACAGTTTGTATAGACCCTTCAACTCTCAGCACCCTTAGAAAAAAGGTCCTGCACACATGATTTTTTTTATTCTTTGCTCACCTTCAAAGGGGTTCTATTTGTCTACGAAATGTTACAGGAAATAGAATGAAGATGACTGGATTTACAAGCTAGCAGCTTACTGACATAGTATTTCTTTTAGCCTACCTTTAAAATAAAAAGCCAAAACTAAGTGCTACTTTCTCCAGTTTCTGGTTTCTGTTAGAATAGAACTATAGGAGAAGTCTGTCCTCTTTCTGTACTTACAATGGGTTATTTCTGCAAATTCTCAGTATCACTGAAGTACTTGGTTTCTCTTTGCAGGAACAGAAGTATGTAATAAATATGGTACGTCCCTTTTCCCCCTCAGACAAAATCATTTTGTGTATTTCCAATCTGAACTGGACATGTTACCTTCAAGGTTTCCACAGGAATCCAGGTCTCCCACACAGAGCCGAAATAATTGTTATTTAAAAGATAACTGAGGGGAGAAGTAAGACGGATGTTACTGCCTCTCAAAGTCCGTTTCTTTTCCAACGGAGCAACTGACCCAGTGGTTGAAAGGAAAGCTACAAGTAAAATATAATTCAACTTTAATAAGTTCTCAACAAGACGTTCCCCAAATACACTCATAAAAAAGCTAGAGAAATACGATAGAATATAGGGACTCATATGGTTGAAAAACTGCACTCAGAAGACAGCAGTCATCAATGGCTCCCCATCAAATTGCAATATAACTTGCTGAAGGGCATTGTAAGTTATTTACTGGGTCTGGTTCTTTCTAAGAGTTTAACTAGTTGCTTGAATGACAGAATGGATACACTTAAAAACATCTTTAGTAACACTAAGATGGACAGTATTTCAAATAATTTTGAAGACAACACTCAAGACAAGAGGCTGAAACTACGGTTCTTTTTCTTAAAAAGTACATTAAAAAGTAACAGTAGTACTAATAAAATAAATACCAACAGAATGAGGTTTAGAAAACCTAATGTACCAAACAAGTATCAAATGCAAAACACTAAAACAGAGATAAATCAATGAAGTCAGTACAATGCAGTACAGCAGAGGTTAATGGAATGATTACATTAAAAATTGTACGTAGACAATATTAAACTGTTTCAAAAGAAGCAAGTCCCACTTCTAGGAGGAGTGTTACCCTAGACAATCAATGAAGCCTGAAACACAATTTTGGTGGAAACAGTGCATCACAGTTGGAGGATTATATCCACTTTGGGGCTCCAACTTTTAAACTGCTGACAGATAAAGAGAAAACACCCAAGACAGGGCAGCAAAAGTAAGTTTTTAGCAAATAGAGCTCATAAGGAACAGTTAGAGGGTTTAGAAGTTTGGCTCAAAAATACACACACACCCCCAAACAAAAATCAATAAACGAAGTAAACCTAATAGTCTTTTTTAAAAAGAGAGAAAAGTGTTACAAAGAGGACAGCGATCACTTCTTGTTTCAGATGAGGTGAGAAGTTTAAACTTGTAACAAAGAAGACTTGGTATAGAATAGTTTTAACAGTAAGAATGGCAAAACAAAGGGACAAGATACCCGAAGACATTACCTTTGCTTTGCCTTTGAGGATTTGGGGGAGGGAGGGAAGAAATAAGATTGACAAATAGTCTGTGGAAGCTTGATTCTGCTGTAGTACCGTGGGCAAGATTACACCATCGCTTACATTTCTATGATCCAAAATGCCTTTGTGGTTTTAAGTCCCTGATCTTCAGAGGTTTTGGTTATTTATTTGTTTGTTCTTTAATTTAATGAATGCTCATTTTAGCCAAAGGCAAAGTCAGTCTATGATTCCTGGCAAAAATAAGATTAAATGATTTTGAGATTGTTTCACTACCACTGCTGTAAAAAGACTTGGGAGAGGGGTCATGCACTCTTACTGTACTTTAGTGCAAGTGTTAGGAGGTACAAAATGATAGCACTGCTCAAACCACTGTAGTCTCATCCAGACAACATTAGAACGAGCAACGTCATGAGTGTTTTGGCATATTTTTAAAAAGAGAAGATACTGAAACTTTTCTCCCTGCTTACTCCTTTTCATAACTTCCATTTCATGATTGTACCTTGTAATCCTTTGTTAATAGTTCAAATTTAAGGTAAACACTACGATCTCTCTTTTATAAATTATATTCTTCCTTTCAACATTGTACTGAGCAAACAGGTTCCCAGGTCGCTTATTTAATACTTCATCCTTTCTGTATTTTCTTCTGCATTTTTCATCTTTTACCCAACCTCATTCTCTCCTCTACATCGTTTAAACAACTATTAGTACTGGTCTTCAGACTTATAACTCCTTATAAAAGATCACATTCTCAATTTCTTGCTACAACTTATGCTTTAAGTGAGACCTTGTCAAGCCTGTTCTTCAAGGCATACACCTTCAAGCTAGATGAAATATATTTAAATGAAGTATGAAATTGCTACTTGATAAACAACACTGCACTTGTACAGCGTCTCAAACGTGACTCATCTCTACCACAGAGCTAATACATATGCATGTCAAGATCCAATATAACAAATCAAATGCTATTAACATTATAGAGAAACACTGTGTGTTTCTTTATAATGTTTGGTATTTGCAACGGAGCCCAAAGGAGTGTGTGCAACTTAAAGTCAGTGGGATCTGGCCACACATCGCCACTCTGCAACAACGTAATCTTCAGCTACACTTCAGGTTCAGGTGAAGAACACCATGAAGCAACATGCAATACAACACACAGAAATAGCTCAAGGCTGGGAGTCAGACTTCAGATTTTAAAGCCCAGGTTTTGCTATTGCTTCAGTCCCTTATTATTCCAATTTGTTAAACAGCTGTCTGTCATGCTTTGAGATGTAAACAACGCACAGGCAGGGGCTGATTCTGCTTTCATTAAGCCAGTACAAAGTCCAAAAAACTTCAGTAGGACACAGATTATAAAACACCGTATTTGCTGCCAGTATTATTGCTAGTAATAACGATCTTTATCCTGGGTCATTGTGCATGTCTATCTGCTTTCAAATGAGGAAGCAAATTCTCAGCTACCACTCTGCTGTTTCAACACCCAAAACTCAAATGGAGAAATTCAGGTTTGTAATGATTCTTTCTACATTAGTTTCTGCTGGGTACTACTCTGTTACAAACAAGCCAAGACTGGTAGAAGCCTGCTTTATTCCAGATCATTTAACAGCACTGCATTTATATTTCCTTCAATATATTAGAAAAGTTTCTTGATAATACACATCAGATAATCCTGGAATATGAGTTCAGCTTCCACTTGGAGCACTGCTGCTTTATTACAAGCAAATGGGTCAGTTCTATACACTCAAAATGATCTGTTTACCGAAACTTCTTTCTCAGTTACCCAAGATTTTAGCATCTTCACTGGTAGCAAAGTATTCCATAACCTTCCAGTTCATTTGAGGGAAAGATATTTGATTCTGCTAGGTATGTAACCTTTCCTATGGCTCCAACTGTCTCAATAGTTCTCTCTTATATTTAGAAAGAAACAAAACAGTTATCCAGCTGCTTTTCTTTTCTTTTCTTAAACATGTAAACTGCTTACTGAAGATGATTCACTGTGGTCTGAAAGTTAAACTGACAAGCAGGTATTTATGCGGAAGATAAATAAAGAAAAGTCTTATTCTGAGAGTGTAGCTTCTTAACACCTTTGAATTAAGTCAGAAAATTCATAAAAATAAGTTTTATTCAAAATTACATTAAAGAAATTATGAACAAACCCCTCCTGGCATAAATATGATTTAGGAGTAGAAAAGAGAACAATCAGGAGTCAAAACAGCTGTCACTAGTAAGAGTTGTAGCATAAACATCTTTAAATAGTGCGCACACATACACATAATATTCTAACCTCATTCAAGTTTTAATTTATTTTCAGATCACATAAAAGTTAGCAAGAAATTAAAGTACCAATTAATTCAGCCTCTTTTTTTTTGAGGGGGGGGGGAAGGGGGGAAGCACACCACCTCTCCTTTATTTAAACAGCTATTTCAAGAAAACTGTTGATCTTCCTGAGGGAATGTTAATCCTTAAATCCTTTAATTCATCTGCTGAACAACAAGTCATACATACCTGTATTACATAACTAGATTGAGGAATGCTCTTTGGAAAAAAACAGCAAGATCTTTTTTTTGGAAGATTTCAGCAAAATATTATTTACATAGTACCAAACTAAAGAGATGGAAGTTTGTACTACTAGCTCCTTTACAGCAGATCGTAACACAACCTCACAGAAACATGTTGGAGATTTGTCAGAATACAACAGAAGCCGAACACCACCAGAAATCACTGAGTTAGCTTAAAACACAGCAAAGTCTTTCCTTTAAATACATATGTAGGTTCTGAAACCCTGTCTCATTATCACATGCAACATACCTAGGAGAGTTATAAAATTTCTTGCCAAAGGCCGTTTGTAATGACCATAGGTTACAGATACACCTACAATTGATGAATCAGGTCTGCGGAAGGTGCTGTGAATTTTTTTTTCCTCCTCAAGAATCTCCATATACATACATTTAGGCATGAAACACAATGAAGGTATAAAAAACATTATATGCTTCTGTTATGTCCTAGACAGCTAGGTATCATTCAATAACTACATTATGACAATGATCAAAGTGCTTGGGATGCAAGGTTAGAATTATGAAATTTAGCTAGCAGTTTCCCTGTATCAGAAGGCAAACAGCCATGCAGGCAGACGATAAGAGAACTAAAATCTTTTTTGTTTCAGTCCTCAGTAACTCTGAGGACTGTATCTTCTGATACAGAACTCTGTTCTGTATCTGCATTCATCATAGTAGCTTCTATGCTTTCACCTGGTTTTGGAAAGAGCAGAACATGGTGCCAGTTTGTATGTGTCCCTCCTCCCCTCCCCCTTCCCCCCCCCCAAAAAAATCCTATTATTATTCATCTTCAGTAACTGGGTCTCTAAAACGAAATTATGCCTCTGTGGATTCCACTTACCCCAGACAAGCACATCTCACTTCAGTCTCCAAATGGCTTTGTCCATTGAAATGGCTTACCTATGCCCAGCATGTCCCCTAGATTTTCTCAATTACGCTGGATATGTATATATTATATACGAAGGTATTGGAGCATAGATTTGGCAGTTGCCTCACTTCCCTTGCTAATGCCTTATCTCAGCAGCAACAGGTCCTGAAGAAATATACACAGAGGAGGGATGCAAACCACTAAGACTCATGCAGGCTCTGAACAACTAGGTTCTGTGAGATCTCTTCCCTCATGTTCTGCCTACTCTCACCTCACCTGTGGCACGAAACAGCAAATCTCAAAATCTTCAGCATCAGCATCTGTTGAGTCTTAGCTACCTTTTTGCCATTTAAAGAAAATCAGAAGAACTGGACTCCCAAATCTGAGCAACTGCAGAATTATTTTGGGGAAAGAAACATCCAGCATGAAGGAGCTGGATCCCACAGACATCCAGTACACAGTTTTTTTATGCAGCCAGAAGCTGTCAGGACTTTCCTTTAAATTTGAAAGAGGCATCTGTTAGCTAGCAGTCTCTTTGGACAAGCTAAGACTTGTCATAGAATCATAGAATGGTAAGGTTGGAAGGGACCTCTACAGATCATCTAGTCCAACCCTCAGCGTAGCCCATATGGGGATTGAACCTACGACCTTGGCATTAGCAGCACCACACTTGAACCAACTGAGCTAAACCTTGTCTACTCATGCTTTTCCCTACCAACAAAACTAATGGAGTTAAAGCTCTCTCAGGCCTAAAAAGTGGTTTAGGGAAGAACAGACAAGTAGATGTTCTGGTTTAAGTGAAACAAAACAGTAAGTTAAGAGAATAAGTAATCGAAAGTAATGCCTTAGCAGGGCTCAAAAAATGGCTTACTACATAGGCTGCAACATTGGCAAGACAAAACATCCAAGAAATGAGAATGGAAGCTAGCATAAAACATCTCAAAAAAATTTTTCTAATAGTGATACATTAGGGATGGGCTCAGATGAAAAACACCTACTTCTATCAGTAACGTGATCTTGCAGGTTTCTACTGCATAGTGGACCAATCTTGGTCAACCTATAGCGATTAAGTTTCTAAGAAGAAAGATACATATATTACTCTTTCCCTAAGGCTCAGTATCTATTCACCTAAATGCTGTAGACCACTAGTCTTACACTGACACACCTCTTCCCCCATATCCATGCTGAAACAGAAGGAAGCAAAGTGATGCAAAAAAAATAAATAAAAATAAATAAAAAATAAAAGCAGTCTGAAGCTGAATATCCATTTTAGAGCACAAAGTATGGTGTTTTTCATAGTAAAGAAACAGATTATACAGAGTCTCAATTATGGAAAAGAAATTTATCATGAATGACTGAATATCATCTGATAAGACAGTCCACCAGATCTGTGTTTTTCTGGGCAGGTGAAAGGCCATTGAGATGTTATTTGCACAGCCCGCGTGCTCCTGACAAGGGTAGAGCACTGCAATGAGCAGGCCCCAACCTGCTAGCACTACACTCAGAAATATTGATCTTATTCTGGTTCTGTCCATAAATTTTATTTATACTTTTCCAACTTTTGAGTACAGTACTGTAGAGTCAGGCTTCTTTCTGAAGCTAGACCAAGAACTATAATGAAACAGAACCTGAAAAGTGGTTTGAAGGAAGGGACTGTAAGACAACACAGGCTATACACATGATGCTACTAGACAAAAAGAATACAGTCTGAGTAGGCCTAAAGTGTTCATCATCAAAAATGGATCTATACACGTGAAAATACTTGGTGAAAAGCTAGTACAAATCACTGCCACCAGCAGTCTGACACTATTGTTCCACCAGTCCCCATTTAAACAGCAGTCCTAAAACCACTCTCAGTATCAAAACTGGTATGCCATTATATCAGTTGCATTAGATCCCTTAATGAAGGGAAAGCACCACAGTATTTCCTCAACTGCTCCTTATCACAAACTCCTTGCAGAAATAAAACAAATCACGCAACGGTTAAACACCCTTCCAATGTCACAAGCAGGTAACTTACATTTTCAGTATGAGTAAACACTAGCCTTATGCTCATTTCAAGAGACCGTTTAAAATATAGCTGGATCAGTTCTTTCCCTGTTCATTTGCTTTCAGAAGGTGCTTCATTCTCAATTCAAACAACAAATTGCTCTCACATCCAGAAATACATATAGCTTCTCAAAACTGGTATTTTTAGGTTTAATCATTCCTTTTTTATATATATGCACATATATATGCATTAATATATAATTCATATATAATATGCATATATTAATATATGCATATTAATTTCTCTGGAAGACCTATGTGACGTAGACAAATATTCAATTTTAGTACATAAATATAGTAGCCTAGCAGGATGCTTTAGCTGTGAAACAGAGTTCACATTGTTCATGTGTTTCATCTCCAATGCATTTTCCTGGCAAATACTTCTAACATCATGAACTAAAAGCACGTAATTCCTTAAATATCAGGAATAAAAACCAACTCTGTTGACCTGAATCTGTTTCCATTGACTTCCTTTATTTGAAAATTGGCACTTAGCATAAGTGGACAATATAAATAACAGCATATAATGCTTGCTATTTTCTGGATAAACTACCACTGTTTTTTCAAACCACTCTAGGAGAACTGTGTTTGTTAAAGTAATGTCAACATGATCTCACTTAGCTATTGTACCCTATCGAATGCCCTCTTCCTTGCAGGCTACCAGAATTCTCTATTTCAGAAGAAAGATGACAGTCTTCTCAGTTTCTTAACAAAATAACATTACAATCCATACTTTATCTTTGCTGAACTTAAAATTTTATGAAGTGCTTGAGAAAGCTTTGTTATTGGACACCAAAATTACTGGGGGGATGGGGAATCAGGCTTGAAATATATTACAGCTGTGTATCTCACTTGCTTCTCTTACTCAAAGTTTAACATTCAGTTATCAGTTATGAAGCATACATCCTGATTTATTCTGAAACACTGCCATAACTGGACTGAGGTGATTACTGTCAACAAAGAGAACTTGCAATTTGGAGACATTAAAGGTGTGCACATGCTGCAACCAGCCAAATCCATATTCTTATTGCCTTTGTCCCTTTTTCTTTTCTTTTTTTTTTTTTTTTTAAAAAAAAAGAACTTTTATTCACATGACATTTTATATTAACAAAAGGTTCCCAACTCTTACACCTCACTTTCCGTAATGGAGGTTGTACTCTCACTAGTTTCCAGAAACCTTATGTGAACACTGATTTTAAAAATCAACATCAGCATAAAATTGGAAAACAAAAGAAAACCTAGAAACACAAGCATGACAGCCAAACTCAACTTATAAAAGATCCTTTAGGTGTCAATTAACAGAATCTATGTAATGAAGACATTCAGAAATTATTCAACTAACACTTGACTGCAGGAGATGATTATCCTAATAACTACAATCAAGACCAACTATTTTCTTACCTGCATGGAAGAACAAGCTCCCGTTATGAAGGAAAGAGGAAGCTGATATACATCACTTTTTTTTTTAAAGCCATAGATTAAATCCTGCAAAATTTTATCCTATCAAAGAATTTTTTTTTCCCCCCAGGAATGCAACTCAGGCTTTGACAACAGACTTTTCCTCTTCCTTCACTTTTCTCTTCAAGCTAAATAAATACATTATCTACACTGGAAGAAAAATACTTTTTTAAATAGACTCATTTGTTATCTTCCCCAGTTCAGATTTGTTTCTTATATAAGAAAGGCTTTCCCAGCACTGTACCAAGTACTACTTCAAGTTTATTCACCTACTGATTTAGAAATAAGTTTTTAATCACTTTGTAGATCTTTAGATCTCAAAGCCATATTTCAAGTCTCCTTCACCAACAGCAAGTACGGAATGCACCAACGTACCACTCAGATAGGAAGAAAAGAAACAGTTATTAACTAAATTCATGAGAAGAAAATATTTTCAGGAAGAGAATACAAAAACATAAATTGTTAAGTGTCACAAGTTTGGTTTGTCATCACTGTCCATCCCCAAACAGGTCATGGTAATCCAAAACAGAGATCACTGGATAGTCACAGAAAGCATACATAGCCAAATTCTATTTTAACAGGTGCACTTTAGCAATATTGATGTAAAAATACTCAGTTTCTACATTCTGTGAGCAGTAGCATTAATTTAAATTTACCAAGCAGCTAGATACCTAAGAAGAAAAATGCTTTCCAAACTCCCATAATCTCGCATTTGCATTTATTTTAGGTAAATTAGCAAACACTTTCAAACTCTTAAGGATGGGGAAAACCCACGCTTGGCAATATTCAGTTGATTTTTTTTTTCCTAAATTCATGTAACAAACTGAAGACTCATTCTTCTGTCATGGCTGCAGCATGAGCAGGCAAATTCAATGTGTCAGAAAGAAGAATGACTATGTCGAATTGCACGATTTTTAAGATTCTTTCTATTATAAACAAATTATGATAAGTTTTACAGGTTTCCTGTAGAGCTAATGCAGTATCTGCCTTTAATACAAAAATAAGAGTTGAACTTTGTTTAGAAAAATGCAAATCATAATAGCACTTTGCAAGGATTGCTATAAGCTGTTCAGTTTTAACTTCAGTATTTTGTCATTAATCTTTTCATGTGTTAATGCTTAACATTCCATTTAACTAAATCCAAATATCATTAAGGTTATAAAAACAGTTTAACCCACCTTTTGACTGTTATTTCCTTCCTGAGCTTCAAGACATGGTCCTATTTACTACAAGGAGTGAGCTGAACAATTTGTCAAGTCTCCCCACTGAGTTAAATGAACTCTACACACCAAAGTACCAAAATTCTGAGCATCATGTAAGTCGCTGTTACTTGACTAATACTTTTATGTGCCAAGTCTCCATGGAAGCAAGTTTACAACATTTCTCCTCATCTAATTTAAGCAAATAGAGCAGTTCTATTTTGCTGAAAGTGCTGTCTACAGTTACATTAGCAGTATCAGACTGGTAGCATCATTCTCCTGCCTTTGTTCTCACAAGATACTTTATAGATGATAGTCAAAAATATGTCTTCAACAGAAATGAAATTTCCCTCTGCTGGTTTAGTTGTTGGAGGAGCCACGTTCCTCAAAAACAAGACGCTAGATAAAGCTAAAGGACTATCATTTCTTCCTCCACATACTGTCATCAAGTATCAAAAACGTGCTTAACGTCATATGAAATACATAATCAAAGTTCTAACCTTGAAAAATTACACAAAATGAAGCTCAACACAAAGCATAAAGAGAAAACGGTACATTTCTGGAGAGGGCAGGAGAAAATCAGTGTCTTACTGACTCATTCACCATACCAGTTATGCAAGTACACATTCCACGTGGGAGGATAGAATACAAGATGCTACGAGCCTGGCGTACCAGAACACGTAGAATATTTCAAATTCAGAGCACAAAACAAAACTACACAGGCAAAAACTACACAGAACTGTGGTATGAGAAGGAAAAGCATTGGGGAAGTCAAGTTAGCACTGCTATTAGAGCCATGCTGAGACAAAAATCCACATCCAGCACTAGTCATCTCAGTAGAGTCCTGAATGTATCAGTCAACACAGCTGAAAGTCTATGGGAAAGGATTATCAGAGTAAAATAGCAGACTCCTATCATGAAATTGGGAGATGGTTGCCATAACCACTTGAGAGATTAGTAGAGCTTTAGATATCAAAAGAGTAGAACAACCAGGTCTGCTAAATACTGCCCCCATAGAAACAGAAAGAACGAGACAGTACTAAGAGAATATCAACTGATATCCTATCTTTCCACTGCTATCAATAAGGAAAACTTTAAAAAGTGTTCCAGCCAGAAAAGTAGCTCTATTTAAGTGGCATCTCTTATTTGGCAGATATATATCTTTCATATATTCAGTTAGCTGATTTCAGCCTATATTTTTTTAATAATTCTTTAGCCTTTGAGCTATCTGAAGTTTGAAAAGGGACATGATCTGATTTTTTTTTTCTTCTGAGCATATTATTTAAGTTCCATTCAATCTGCCTCCCACATACAAAACCAGTAACAATTCAGGTTACATAGGTAATGTTGATAGCGAATTTAAGAGTCAGAAAGTTGAAGTCTTGATCATAATTTACTGTGACAAATTAACATACAAAGTATCATAAAAAAGATGGAAAAAGCCTAGCCTGAAGTAGGTACCAGGCTGAATTTGAAGGATGATCAGCTTGAAGAGAGAAGAAGGAATAGAAGAAAGGAAAAAGAATAGGTATTTGTTCCTCCTCTCCTCTGATTCTTGTAAACTCAAAAGCTCTGATACAAGATTCAGTTAACACGCAGCTTCACAGCATTTAAAGGAGAGCTACTTTTCAGACCAAGATTATCCTAAAAAGCATATTTAAGGTGCTATACCTAAAATCTTCTAAGTAAAATGAACTTTACTGCTTTCTGCTCTGTAGCTACTTATCAAAAACATAATACAGGAAGTACCATGAAGCTTTTACACTTGGGGTCTAGAACACACCACTGTATCATGGGCTTTTTGAGTATGTGTGGACTGACCCCAGGTATCAAAGCTTAGATACTTGGGGAAGAGACCCCTAAAGGCAACAGGGTTTCATACTTAAACACAGAAGGTTAAAGTAGCATGGGCAAGAAGCAGAGCAAAATTTTCCTCCTCTTTCTAAAAGCAAGTAAGGAGGTTTTCTACAGGACTTTAACAATACTTAAGGCAAATCTGGCTCTATCAAGAAAAGCAGTTTGAGATTTTGTTAAGACAGTTCCACATCCTTATATACATAGTAACTGCAACCCATATTCAAGTTTATATATGTACAAATTTATATAAATAATACAATGGACTTGTTTGTCATCTTTATCACAAATGCACACAGCCATCATGTGCTACTAGTTTGTCTAAATCACAGTCTGAATCTAGCAATTACAGAGTGAAAACAATTTGATAGAAGTCTGCCTACTTATAAGCACACATCTCTTTAATTGAGGTTGGGTCCTATGCACAAATTAACCATTTTAATTAAAACTGAAAAAAAAAATCAAGCATTTTGATGATGCACAAGATGCAAGTATTTTAAACTATTTTGACTTATTTTACATTGACGGAATGAACTAGAAATCTGTGTTTAGATAAGTTATAAATACACATAAATTCACATGTACATGATGTCAGATGTGGACTCAGTCTGCCCGCTCTCAGGACGCAGAGAACTTGGCACTGTATCATAGACTAGACAGAGCCTACAGCATATCCATCCAAAAACCGAGATACCACCTATCTGTTCAGAAGTAGAATCCAAAAAGGTGCTCAGATGCTCCTGTTCAGACCAAGGGAGGCCTCTTCCCTTTCAAAATGCTTGAGTAACTTTAATCAAATGTAGCACCACAGTTTCCTGAAGAGAAACTCATTTTCCATTTATCTGATAAGTGAAAACAGAGTTTGTAGAGCTTACCATATACACGGTTAGCTTGTCAACAGACCCTCCCCTCCCCCCCCCCCCCGCTTCCCATTCCCATTTATACAGAAAGAACCAGAAGAAAAAAAGTGTTTGCATACACTTTGTTATAGATATGAGAAAATACATCAGCAGAAGTGTTTGAAACTGAAGTTTCAAAGCAATCAGATTAACCTAATTTTGGAATTACGTTCCCTCCTCCACCCTGTTAACCTACAACCAGATAAGCATTTGGGTGGGTGGGAACATCAAACCAAACTTTACCCACCGATTTGAAAAGTGCATGACATGTTTGGCCTTCTATGCTTACAAGTGTAAAATAAATTAACATATATTTAGAATACCTATGACCTGTGTATATTAGTTGTGGTACAGATAGAACCATATTTCAGTCTGCTACTAGTTTTGTCTGTTCTTTAGCAATGTTCTGAATAAAATACTTCATGGCCAGTTTCATGCAAAACACTGTTACATTTTTAATTTAAGCCTGTCGGTACTCCATTTTCTAGTTTATGTATCCAAGAGAGTTAAACAAGGAAAGTTCGTCTTTTCCACCCTACAAGATTATCACAAGACAGTCACTTCAATACAGAGTGTTAAATCAAAAGGAACTTTGTACTCTACACTGCAATACCTTTAGTCAACTTCCAGTATTTGTGTAAGATGAAATCATGCTTCTAGAACAAAGTCCAAATAAAAAGGCACTACCGCAAGGCACTACAGTAAAACTACATTTCCCTCAACCCTAAGCAAGTCAGAAGGCTCTGCATCTACATAGATTCATACACTATAAAAACATAACAATCTAATCGAGAGCCCATTCTCTTGTGGACAGTGTTTCACATCCCATTTTGATCAATATAAAACCCCAAATTTGTTCCTGGAGTAAGTTTATCGTAGTTTGCCAAGGCCTTCCGAACAGAAATCGGTACACAGCAATACCATGGATGCTGAGAGAACACTGCAGGATCACAGAAGTCTGACAACTCAAGCAACAACTGCTCCCAGCTCCTCAGAGAGGCAGGTCAGTGCTCGACTCCCGTAACATCTATTACATTACAGGTGCAGAGCTGCATTACAGGTGTAGAGCCGTTAAGCTATAGAGGTCATCTCATGGTACTACAAGACAAAGGAAGTTAGGGGCTCTTGGCTGGTGAAGCTTGCTAAGAAAGCACACTTTCCTTATTAAGTCTGAGATACACACTCCCAAGGTCATTGCTTCCCCCACAACACAAAAACATACTTTTACCTCAGTCACTGAAATGCCGCATCAGTTGTTTTAAACTCATCTCTGATTCTTCAGACAGGCTAAGATACAGGTGTACATACTCTGTGACCAAGCTAGGAGAAGGATAAGACAGCTGAAGGCAGTAACATCTCAGGCAGCTCAGGCACTCTTCTGGCAGTTTATTAAAGCCTCAAGTCTTTCTGTCCAGTAGGAGCATATGAATACTATAATCCTACCTCACGAAGAAGGCACCTCCAAAGAACATTCTGGAGCATCATAAGAGAAGGAGCAAACACCTACAGCTAAAAAAAAATATTACTGAGTCAAATCCTAAATTGGAAACCATCACTCAGGAACACTAACAATAGCAGCTCCCAGCTCTCTAGTCAACATGCATTTCCCCTTTAGCTTCCCAGACTGGGTACTCAAATTTCTCTCACCCTCCTGTTGCACAGTACAACTTTCAGAAGACTCCAGCAAAACACCCACTGCTCACATGCACTTCCAGTAACATGGTCCCCAGAACAAGCCTCCCAACACATACATAGCCCCAGACTTCAAATGCACGCAAGCAGACTCATACACAAGGAAGCAGCAGCAGATGGTCTGGGAACTCTGTTTTCTCAGGCATCTTGAAAATTGGATCTAGTCCACAAGCTGGTAGAAGAACACAACCAGTTGGGGCATAAGAAAGGAAATCTTAACACACAACTGTTTCCCTGGTTTCCCTCTCAGAAAGGAAAAAAAAAAAAAAAAAAAAAAAAAAAAAGCTTATTCAAATGTTTAAGATAGTTGTCATTCTAATTGTAACCTGTCTTTCTAATGTAACTTGTGGTTTCCAGACTAAAAGTATATTTACAATTGGAACTTTTTCAGTATGACTCACAACTATCCATTTTTGTTTTCAGCAAATAAATAATCTTCCACCTGTTTTTTGTTTTTTTAAACAATCTTGTATTTTAGAAGACTTTCTTAAACAAAGTTTCTTTCAATAAACATGATTTAACCCTTAAACTTTTCAAGGTTAATTTGAAAAAAATCAACATGAAGTCAAAATCAACCACAGTTGACTTCCAAGATACTAACCCCCCAAATAACAGGAGAATTACACATTTCAATTCAAATTTCTTACATTTCCTCTTCACTCATAATCAAGAACGACTATGCTTGTATTAGCAACAAGAATCAATTCTGGAATGTCTACAAATAAAACTTTACAATTAAAATCAGATGATTACAATTTTCTAGATGCCTGATAGGACAGGAATCCAGCAATGATGAACTGCAATGCTCTTCTCTTAATCAAACTGTCTTCTTTCATCTCACTTCCAGCCACTCTCAAAGGTGTAAGAGGTATGGGAGAAGTACTCCATTACAGGATATCAACATCAAGAAGCAACCACTAAAAGATCTTTTCAGCCTTGGTTTTATTTGAACCTCCACAGACAGAATCTAGAAAAAGATGTCCTTTTCTAAAATTTCAAAAGTCTTTCTAATTTCAGTATCAGTTTTACTATTCTTATCATATCTGGCTCTCAGATTCTGAAATATAAAAACTAGATAGAGCTAGATGTAATCAGTGATAAATTAAATGACAGCAGCATAATTTATACTACTGAGCAATGGTTTCAAGAAAACTATAACTAATAAAATAATTCCAGCTTGATAAAGGCAATAAGGAACATTGCAATAGTAGGTTCCTGTAGGGCATCTGACTTGGGCAGAGATCAGCTCTTACAGATCTAGCTTGAGCTGCTTGCTGCTACCTCCAATCACACTACTGAAACAACCAAGCGCTTCCTGCCCTTTTCATTTTGATCTGGCTGCCTTTATATCGGACTAGAAGCATTCACATGACCAAGATACGGAAGAAGTATACAAATCAAACCATTCCCAAAGTAATTACTTGTGCCCTCAAGCCACTATCCAACAACCAGAGGCTTTTACAGCACTTTGGGCTTTAAGAGCTCCCATGCCCTCTGCCAGGCTATCCCTTATTAACGCCACTCCTTTATCAAAACAATTTCTGACATTTACTGCTGCATAAGCATTTTTAACAGTGAAACACACCTGGATGTGATCCCTGACCTGGCTTTCAGTATGGCCCTACAAACAGCTGAAAAGGCAACCTGCAGCACAAGGATGGGAACAAGAAGCCAAGAACTCTTTAAACTCATGCTGCCCATGAAACACCAGTATTCTCAAAACATGGTCTATGAAACTGTGTGACAAAAGCAAGCATTCTTAAAACCAGATGTGTAGTACACAAATTAAAAAAAAAATCACCACCACAAACCTACAAACATCTTACACAATTAGCAAGAGAAAGGATGGAAGACACCAGCCAGCAGCACTTCTAGTGCAATCCTGTTCATAGTAAATCACTAGACTCTTTTCCCTGGGAAAAAATTAGTGAAACTGTTCCTACGGAGCTTCACAAAACTGGCAGACTATCAAGAGATGACTCCTTGGTTGTACAGATTGATTTGAATCTGCAGAACTGCATCAACATACAGTATCTGAATTCTACAAAATCAAAGGTCATACACATAAGAACAGAAAGGGTTGGGTCATGCTTACCAGGTCAAAGATAGTGCCCTGGATTTCATCAGCACTGTAAGGACTCCAGAGTACAAGAGAGACATGGAGCTACTGCAGAGTCCAGTGTAGGGCTATGAAGATGATCAGAGGGCTGCAGCATCTGCCCTAGGAGGAATGGCTGTGAGAGCTGGGCCTCTTCAGCCTGGGGAACAGAAGACTGAGGGGGGGATCTTATCAATGTGTACAAGTATCTGAGGGGAGGGTGTCAAGGGGACAGGGACAAACAAGAGGCAAAGGGCAGAAATTGAAGCACAGGAAGTTCCGCCTGAACATGAGGGGGAATTTCTTCACTGAGAGTGACAGAACACTGGAACAGGTTGCCCAGAGAGTCTCCTTCTCTGGAGATCTTCAAGGCCTGCCTGGATGCAACCCTGTCTAACATGCTCTAGGTGATCCTGCTGAGCAGGGAGGTTGGACTAGATGATCTCCAGAGGTCCCTTCCAACCTTACTGATTCTATGATAACAACAGAAAAGCAACTGAATATGAGCTCTCAGTGTGATGCTGCAGTCAGAGTAAACATGATCTCTGAATGCATAAAAAATTATTCCCTATTAAGTAGGGAATAATGTGATTTCATATAACATTTGCAAAACCATTATAAGACTGTTGTGCCCAGCTCAAACATCTGTACTTCAAGAAGTTTAGAGAAAAATCAGAAAAAGCTACCAGGAATAATTTTGAGTCTGAAAAGCATCTGTAAAGAGACTTTAATTCATTTAGAATATCAAAGATAGGGCTAAGAGGTGATTTGTATGCAAACTTCACATGCCTTCATATGGAAAAGATTTTTCCATAATCTCAGGGCTCTCCACCATGTGCTTTCCCAGGTGTTAAGAGGGAGGGTAACACAGGCTGTAAAAGTACCAGGTATATTAAAAGCCATATTCATTTTCTGAAGAGTCCACATACAAATTGGATCAGTAACTGCTTCTCATTAAGACTCTTAAGGCAGATAAACTAACAAGTTTCAAGAAAGGAAGTTAAAGCTAAAAAGTTCAAGGCTCAAAACATTCTTGGAAGGACTTCTAAAGACTGATTAGTGAAGGAGGACAGACTAAGTGCTCACAATGATCCTTTCTGACCTTAAGAAGATCTATAGTTCATAATCTATTCATACAGAAGTCATCCATATAACTAACTCGGACACAACTTAAATAGTGATACTCCAAATGACATCTAGGAAGAACAGTCAGTTAACTTCCATTTCACATCATCAGAAAAGCCTTTACAAAAAGTGAGAAAGAGGAAAAACAGGAACAAAGACAGCTGTAACCTCTAATAGTCACTTATCCAAATTTAGCAAGTTTAGCCAATAAGATAACACTACTGGAAGTAGCAACCAATTCAACAGGGCTTCAGGGGAGAAAATAAATAAATAAAAAAAAAGATACAAACAGGTAACAGTAATCTTATTAGTGATTTTCTGCATATCCTTCATTTTAACATAATTGCCTTCAAAAATAATTGCTTGTAAATAAAAAAAAACGCAAGAGTAACATGGTACTATTAGTATATTTAAGTCTGTATTTAATCAGGCCATATGAAAACTGCCTCCCTTCCTACCAATTACCAAAACAATGGAAGACATAACAAATCTTAACCACCTCAAACATCAATTCCACTCCCTGCTACCATCAGTAACCGACAGTCACAGAAAGGCTTTTTATATACAGATGTCACTTCAAACACCACCATAAACTCAGACTTGAAAACAGAGCCGCATACTTGCCCCCTAGCGCTATCTATGGAGCCTGCTTCGGCATTATAACCTATCATTTAGCTATAAAAACACTCTGAGTTTATTAGCACTGGAAGTTATGTCTACATACAGGGCAGACAAATGGAAGTATGCTCCAGAGTACACACTTCGGCGTCAGTTCAGTGCCCAGCCTCCTGCTCCCTTGCTCCTCTAACAGCTTCCACTACCACTTCCAATTCTGCACAGGTTACCCAAGCCGGGATTTTCATGTAACATACTTTTCAACGGAAACAGGTGACACTCCTAAGAACAGAGAGTGGATAGCTTTTACTTGCTCCTCCGGATCTGCGCTTTTTTCAGATTTTGATCTCAAGGGTCATCCTTCCACCACCACAAACTTTTGTTGGATTGCACCGGTTCAGTCAACTGCTCTCACTTTTTGTTTCTTTGACTAGTGTTTTCATTTTATGTCCACTCATTAAAAAAAAAAAAAAAAAAAATGTGGTCTCCATCTTGCCTGCATTAGCTCTGCAGGGCTGACAGACTATTACCCCATTTTGCAGACTGGTACAAAAAAAAAAAAAAAATGCAGTTTTTAAAGGCTCATAAAAAGAATTACAGCCAGCATTGAAAGACTCAGATTCCCAGCTTAGCATTTAATCAATGTCTACTGCTACACTGCTGCAAGTTGAAACATATAAGAAGGGAAAGATTGTCCTTTTTAAAAAAAATGTACATTTAACAAAAAGCTGTAGGTAACAGTACAATGTTAAAGATGAACAGAAGTTTTGTGGTAGCAAAAGCTAGGAGGAAAAATGGGGGGGAAAAAAGAGCAGATTCCATTTCTAGCTACATATTGTGATTTGGAATCTAGTCCAGAAATTCTGTAGGACAGACTAGTGCTGTTCTGAGAGATGTTCTCTATAGGGAGATCTTCTTGTACCTGGAATATTCATGGAATCTATATTTGGTTAGCTCCTACAAGCAATTTTGTGCTGCCCTAGTCTTGACAGAGTTATCCTGTTAATGAGGTTAGTGCATACGCAGTAAAGAAGAATTTGTACTCTTGAACTAAATACTGCCCCATCTTTCTTGAGACCTAACTTATTTGCCACATAGCTCACAAAAACAGCTTTTTGAATACACTGCTGAAGGTTTTTGTATTACTTAAAACTTTGTCTACCTTAAATTAAGTAGTACGAAAGTAAAAAAACTGCTCACCTTGTGGACTATCCTTCAAGATAGCTCTTGCACTTCAATTTGCTCACTTTCACACCCATGAACAGTTTCTGAAAGTCACCGTGAAGTAACAGGTGCTTCAGAATATTTTCTCTGGCTAGAAAGTTTTGAACACCCAACTGAGAGCAATGATAGAAAAATCCCCTACACACAAATGTTACACAAGTGAGGAATGTAACACCTTCCATGTTATTACTGTAATAACATGGAAAAATAACATGGAGTAATAACATGCAAAAAAGTCTACTTTCTAAAACAATAGTTTCATTAGGAATATATTCTTATGAAAGATCACATCATTCTGCTTTATCTGACTTTTTCAGACTCTGATCATGTTGGGGGGAGGGGAAACAGATGATTTTTTTTTCATTGCTAAAATGAAATGAAACTCCTCCCTTTCACCAGTATTTAAAACCGTAACATATGCGGATGAAAAGGAGAAATCACCAGCTCCTTCCCGGCTACAACTATATACCAAAAAGAAGCAAAATTTTTGCCAAAATAGCTGAACTTTTTTTTTAAAAAAATACTCTTTATAGTCAAATTATAAAACAAAATACGCTGAGTGCTTAATCTGAAAATAAATCAGAACCCAAGCATGGAAACTGTAAAAGGGGAATATCTGCTGACAAATTTTTACACAGCAAACAAAAATAATTTATTTTTGTCTCACATTGCTTAATTTTTATACTCCTTTCCCCCCACATACCCAGAAGTCACACAGTATTTAACTTCAACCCATTTTAGCTAATACAGACAACTGCTTAAATTCTTTGTTTATTCCCCCCACACACAAACACACACAAAAATCTTTATTATCTAAAACCAGAAATAAAGTACCAGAAAGGCGATAGGACAAATTTGTAATGGAAAACTTGCATCAACATGCTACAAAGGAGAAAAGCAATTTTAAGCAATGCTAACAAATGAGGGGATGGCTCAGGTGATTCATGAGAGAAAAGAAATGATGGTTGTGCAAAACCTCAACTTTCTTCTAACATCTAAATTTAAGAATACTATGAAAATATTTGTTTTGCAGATTATCTCTTCATATATTGACCTCCTAAATTGTACTGAGTGCCGTCTATGAACTATCAAAATGCATCAATTCTAACACACAAAACGCCCTCACCCCAGCCCCTTTTTTAAGCACCTAACTGGTTGCAACAAACAATTTGAATATTGTGACAAGCATTTCAGTGCCCTCAAAGTTCCCACAGTTTCACTCTTGAAAACATGATGTTGATTCCCTATGCTACAAGTCTTGCAACAATTCATCCAACAGGAAATACACAATTCATACCACAGGAGAACAGGGAAATGGAGGGAGATAAAGGAGACATACAGCAAGATGATGGCTTAAGCAATCAGCCTGAATCCAGGACAAGCAGAAGCACCTTGCTACAGTCAACAGTTGATGACTGTACTGGCCTCTATACCAGGAACTGGTGACCTGCCAGTCCCTTAGTAGGCAAGTCCCTCTATTAAAAAGAAAAGTCATAAAAATTAACATCTTAACTGGAAGTCCCAGGCAGCAGGAACAGGACTGCCTACTCTAAATCCAACCATTTTCTTGTTCATTGAGGTTCAGGGTTGTATCCACATAAAGGCACTGTGCCAAACAATGGCAACACAAGCTTCCTATGTCTTGCTGCTGGCATTCTTAATTTTTATTTCAAAACTTTAGCTCATCATAACCACTCTTCTTTTTTAGCTGCACAAGCTTTGAGTCAAGTCTGTCCACATTTACTGTAATATGATCAGGCATTTTCATGCATATAAATAGTCTGAATATAAAACCTACATACCGAGGTTTCACATCGTTACTGAATAATCATCTTTATTGCAGTACGATGACTGCAGAGAGTAGTTGTGTTTACAGTTCTGCTTAGTAAAATGAAAGTTTTCAGGTTTGGTCTTCTTACATAAATGCAAGCCCCCAACTTCAAATCATATCATATTATAGTTCTAGGAACTAATATCAAGATATAAAAGAGATATTTGAAGGACAGAATCTATCCTTGACCAATTCTGAATGAATACAAGGGGAGAAAAAAAAAAAACTTAAAATCTAACTGCTCCTTTTCTGAAGAAATACAAAAAACATTCACTTGGAAAATTAGCGTAAATAATATTTGAACATTAAGTACTTTTGTTCATATTTAACATCAACAATAAGGGGCTGATGACGTTAGTACATTTATGTTGTCCATCAATATTCATTAAGATTTGTCTGAAGCTTGAGATAATGCTAAAGCTTAACATTGCAATTGAGATCACCATCTAATACATAAGATGTAAGACTCCATTCAGTAAAACGTACACAGTAAGCAACCTGAAACTGAAAACTAAAAGTGGTTTCCTTGATTAGTCTGCTCAATTTAAGCAGAAAAAGAACTTTCCGAGCCAAGACAGCTAAGTCACTAAACTCCTCAAGCCTATTTTTTCATAAAACTTTCATATTTCTATTCATACTTTCAAGACTAAAAAGTACTTTCAGTTACCAAAAATCATTATTTTCAAAGAGTCACAATATAATTTGTTCTTTGATGAATTATCCTTGAAAATAACATCGCAGTGAACAATTATTTAATTACAGATCACAATTCCTAAATTATAACACTATGCTTTTCTAGCTCTGAACATTTCATACTAGAAAGTTTATAGGAGTGCATGTTCCTCCAAAGAGAGGACCTGGACTCTCGCACATGTCTGTGTACAGTTACTTATGTTATTTCACAAAAATTAAGTAAGACCCTCCAGTAGGATTTCCGGTCTATATTTATCATCACGAACAGCACCACGTCTTTGAAATCAGATATACAGCAACACCTCAAGTCAGTATTTTTTTTTTTAAAGGAGTAAACTAACAAAAGTGTTTGTTTGAACAACATATTTGTGGTTCCACAACAACAAAGAAACAAAATAATCCAGATCTAACAAATTAGAAACGTAAACAGTCAATATAAAGCAACTCTCAATATATTTCATGTTTCATAGTCGGAATCTGAATTTGGAACTTCAACAAATACCTCAAAATAACCTTATCACAACATAGCTAATGCTCCAGGACATATTTAAACTGATGCATTAAAGAAATTGAAATAGCAAATCAAATGAACAGGTAGTCACTAAACATTTCATTATCCTCCAAATTTTATTTCTAATGTGCAAACAGAAATAGAAAAACAACTTTTTTGTTTTGTTTTCCAATGCAGACTATGATATGTTTCTCAAGTAATGTAAAATACTAGCCCAGCAACACTGTATGTATAGTTAACAGCTGTTGGCTTTATAATTTAACAGAAATAGAAGAAATGACTTATCCCTCTGTCTCTTTCTTCAGGAAAAGTTTATAAATTCAATTATGCACGTGTTCCCTCTCTTCTTTTCTCAACCCCCCTTTTCCCCTGTATGACTTTTCAGGTTTGTTTTTGTAATCTCATTTGAAACCATGCATTTTTAAAGTGGGGAGGTTTAACACTTCCTTTAACTATTTGACTAACCACCACCAACTCTCCCTAATGCCTGCTCTACCACCATGAATGCTCAGGCCAGGTGGTGACCTGCAGCATCTGTGCCCTGACAAACAGGGGGCTTTCGTAAGCAAGCCTGCTGAACAAGCTGTTGAACCAGCCACAAACTTTCCAGGGTTCAGATCCCTGCCCACAGACATGAAAACGGAAGGAATAGGAGTGAGAAACAGTTTAAAATTTCTGATAACTACAGAGAACCACAGAAATTATCTAATGCAGTATGGGGCAGAGAACTGCGCTTAATGCCCAAAACAGCAGGAAGCAGACCTCTGGTGCTCTTCAGAGCATCTCCAGAGCAGACCCTTCATGGTTAGCTATGTCATAGATTATGCAGCTGCTGCCAGGATGTGAAGAAAACTGCTGTTACAGACTGGGAAAATGGGCAACAAAAACCCATTCTTATTAAAAAGCTAATTCAGTGAGTATAATCCTGCTAGTAACACAGGCTATATCTGCACAGAAAAAGTAGATAGTGTTGCTTGGGGAGCAGACTGCTAAGGAGAGGGTATGGGTAAAAAATGGTTGGGAATTTACAAAGAGAACTTCTGAAGAGAAGGAAAAGGGGGGGGGGCTGTGCTTAGAGAAGGAAAGTCAATGAATGAAAGCAGCCTCACAGAGAAAGTCACAGAAAAAAGGGTAGTTACAAAAGAGCTACAAGTAGAAACCTAAGGAAGCGCATTAGGAAGAAAAGCACGCACAGAAAAGCAGGGGTAGAGATATCTCTCCTCTCTGTTTCAGAAAGGAAACTGGACGGACATAACACCCCACTCTTCCATATAAGATCTCTATTTCCTTCAACCTTTTTGCTTAGTCCCTTATTCTACACATCACCTTCCAGCTCCTCTCCCCATCTGTCTTCTAACATGTCATTACTTTTCTATTGCAAAGATGTCCTGCTTGAAGCCCTCTTGTCTTCCTGCAGAGCCATGCACTAACACCAACCAGGAACAAGATGACACCCATTAAATTCTGTCCCATCAGTCTTTCAATTTCTGCAC
Source organism: Rhea pennata (assembly GCF_028389875.1). Lineage (NCBI taxonomy): Eukaryota > Metazoa > Chordata > Aves > Rheiformes > Rheidae > Rhea > Rhea pennata. Next base: position 67,501,206 of record NC_084664.1, read on the forward strand.
TGCCTAGAAACTGTTCTCCTTTTTCTGCCCTGGTTGTACAGCAGCTTGTCCCTGTGGACTCTCCTTTATTTTTCACCTTCTGGGAATATAATAATATATAAAACTACACCTACCCTGTGAGCCCATGAGATAAAGTGCTATTCTAAGAACAGTTTCTTCTTCAGGGTATCTTCCTTCGCTTAGCTGAACACTGCTTCTTTGTGGGCATACCTGGAGTGACCTTTTATTCTCATATTCATCCTTCATCGTGTATTTAATCGTGAATTTTACATTTCTCTCAAGCTGTTTTACCATTCTCCTACTCCCATTCTTTGTACACCTGTTTCTTCCTGTATTACATTCTGCAGTTCAAAAAAAAAAAAAAAAAAAAAATAGTCCTCTGCTTGCTCTTCTCTATGGTCCACATTTCCAAAGTTGCTTTGCTTTACACCTTGGATTTCTATCCTGGTAGGAACGTTTTACATGCCCAGATATTCTCTTCTTTCTCTTCAGGACCATTACTAAGAACCTGAAATCATAGTCTTGCTACTCAACAATCTAGTCTATAACACAACCATAAGAATAAAACCACGTCAGGTGTGCCTCATCTACACACAAATACGTATGTTCTAACAGACCTGTATTTCCCTCTTATTGACCACTTCCATTTAAATCTGTGGTGGCTTTCAAAGTTTCACCAATGTGAACGATCACTAGGTAAGTCCAGTGCAAACAGCTGCTACTAAAGCACACTTCTGTTATCAACTAAGAGATCACAAAAATCAATGAGATTTTACATGGTTACTTTCCTAAGCTATGCTCTAATCTACCGCAGAAAGACTTATTAAAAAAAATGCATGAAAGAACCTAATCTTCTCCCCATCTCCTCAAACACATAAGCTGTCTACCAAGAGAACTGGTACCAGAGGCACTCATACCTTTGTCTTTGGTGTGCACTAACTTCACTGGCTCTTTCTCCATCATTGGTCATCAACTTCCCACAGCAGGGACCTTGTTATCCTGTCTATCTGTACAGCATTGAAAGATGGTATTGGTTTCCACGAATAACTACTGGAACTCCCAAGCAGAATTTAGTGAGCATATGCCAAAACAAAATACTGCTCATTGTATCTCTGTTTTACTATATATTGTTAAAATATATTTTCCTGTTGAGGACTTGCAGGGAATGACTGATGAACATGTTAAGGGCTAAAATGCCCTATTTCCTCTCAAAAACCTAACACATCATGCATTTCTAAAGCACAGCTGTAGTCATACCTACACCTCGTCCCATCCCTGTCTTACTGTGGCTGCATATGTCTGTGTCTTTCATCATGTAATTCTACTATGAATGCTTTTCACATACCTTCAGTATACAGACCAATGAATCAAAGTACATGGTACCCACACAAGGTCATTAAAGACTGCTGTCAGAAGACAACACATCAAGCTCCTGACTACAGTAACCTGATCAGAGCACTAAGGTAACAAAAGACATTACAGTGCAGGCGGCAGAAGTAAAATACCGAACTACTGCTAAAAATGGAGCTTGATCAGTTTATGAAGGAGATAAAGAAGTTGGTGCCCAGAGTATTCAACAAACACAAGAATTCAGCTCCCTTCCAGTCCACTTTCCAACTGTTCCATTCTCCAGCAAGTATTCTAACTTCAAGTTAATCAAACAGTAACTTCTATATATAGATGTATTGTCAATTTTGTAAGTGATAACAGCTTTAAAGAATTAACAATAAAAAAAACTGTTCCCTGCTGCTATTATTTTTAAAACGTGTGAAAATATATACACACAGGTGTGTGTGTATATTTACATACACACACATACATATATATATACACACACATACATACATATTGGTTGTGTGGGATTAACTCCTCAGTTAGGATTCCCCAGAGAATAACTTGAAGTTATTCTTCTTAAGTTATTGTCTTCTTGCATATACTAGCATATTTCGCTAGAGATGGTATTTCTGAAATGTCATTAAGAAATCGTGTGTGATATAAAGAAAAACCGATTTGTGCTCCTCTCCCAATATTTACAACTCTATGATAGTCAGATACACTGACTAGTAACTGTAAGACAGAGATGATTACTCCAGAATTAACTGAGCATTTACATTTGAAGCAAGCATACAGGCTAGCTAACAAATTTAGTTACGCTTACATTACTCCAACGAGAAAAGGGTACAATATATTGAAGACTAGAGAGATAGAAATAGGTACTGAAAAACATTTACTCTCTCTACCCTGAATTGTTTCCATAGCAGCAGAAACAACTATTAAAACTGATGCACCAAGAGAAAGGCAAAGAAAATACAAAAGCTATCTACCTGAAGACAGGTCACGTAGATTTAAAGTGACCTATTCATTTAATCATTAAACATCATCTACTTTCTAATACCTCACATATATCTTTGTAATTATGTTCACAACAGCACAGAGATTTATTAGAGCAAGGAATTTGTTACAAAGGATTATTTATGACAGACTCTGCTTTGCTTACTGTGGCTTCATGTCACAGAAAATGCCAGGTTTGCTATACGTGCCTTGCAGAATGAAGATTTCCACAGCAGAGCAAGTTTATTAATTGCTCCCATCTTCTATCCAACACAATTAAACAAAATCAAACACTACACACAAGCTCATTTTTTCTTTCCCTCCAGAATCTAAATCACAGATTACTTCTTTTCAGTGGCATGAGAAAAAAAGAATACGAATTTCTGCTATTCTGGACTATCCCACTGGACAACCATCTTTCACATCCTCCCTTTCAACTTTCATAAAATGCACTGAATTAAAAATCAATCAACTTTAGAAAAGCCAACATCCACGACTTAAAGTCAACAGATGTTTGACTTTTCAGCCTTATCTGAGAGCCACCTAGAAAACAATCTATTTATATATTAACTAAAAGGTATCATCACCACCATGCAAACATAAAGGTTATTTCCCTGTATTCTTTATTAACTCTATAGCATCATCTGTAGCCACTTTTTTATTTTTAATTAAAGTCACAAGTCCTCCAGAGCAAGCCTCCAGAAAAGAAGAAATAGTATTTTGACAGTAGTGCATAAATAAGTGGTCTTTCATGTACCTACAGCCAAGTTACAGAAACTAAACAAATAATGGTTTCCTATGAAAATGGAACACAAACAGTATTAAAATAAGCTCTCAGAGATGAAAAGAAATACACAGATACTTATGTGAGAGGAAGGAATGGATTGTTCTAATGCAAGGACTTTTCTCCCTTTGTCAGCTCTCATAACTAGATTTCAGACGCATACACATACGGTTTCAGGTCAACAGTAAGTAATGACAGCATTTACACACACTCTTCCCATGAGAAATCACCCCACAGCAACAGATCTGGTAAACTGCCACTCACTTCTGTACAACAGATTCTACCTTAAAAGCATCTCAGATTCAATACAGGGCCCTAAGGAGCTTGTAGGTTTAAAAAGCTATGTATTGCATTATTCTATTTAAAAAGAATGCTCTCAAAATACACAATTTTGGTCTTAAGAGCAAACAAAAAAGCCAGTATTGTTAAGCAACCATTGAAATTTCATGTGAGAGGCTGAGTACCAAAATTATCCAGGTCTATCTATCATGGTCAGAACAATGTTATGTTTACATTTGTTCAAAAACGGCTGAGGAAGAAACAGGCGCAAGGAAGCCCGAGAACAATCAAGAGTGAAAGAGTACAAAGCATCTTAGCCAGGCAGGCTAACAGTTGGAGCAGTCTGAGCGCAAAAGAGGCCCTGCATGCACACAGTATAAAGAATAACGTGCAAATATCCCAGGAGGAAGTGGGCATGGAAACGCAGATAAACAAGAAAGGTGACTTTGCTCACAATATTTCTATACAGCCTAAAGAAGAACAAGCTAAGGAAGGACTCTATGGTAAAGTTAGATCTCCGCTTCTGTTACCATGAGCAAACACGAACTTACAACTATAAGGTTTCTAATACAGATAATATCTCATAAATGCTAATTTTAACCCTGAAGATATCAGTCTACTGACATACAATTTAATTTTCCTCCAATATCATCTACCCACACATATGAGAAAACACTAGAGCAGAATCTGAAACATTTGACTTGGACAAAAGTTTGAGTTTTAGCTTTATTTGAATATTGACAAGCCCACAAATAACCCTGCAACTTTTTTCTGCACATTAAAATATATAGAACTTTCCTTCAGTCATATCTTTCCTGCCATTCCTCCAGACAGACAAATAGACCCTGTGGTCTTTATAAAATGCAGTAAACCTTTAAATTATTTCCAAGTCAAATTTCAGAAAGCACTTTTAAAAGTTTTAGTTAAAAAAGTATCATGCTCTCATATCAACAAGTTGTTTTTAGCTCTGGAAAGACAACTCAGGTGTAATGTCAACCGATGGGGGAAAAAAAAGCATATTTTACAGATGCCAGTATTTTCTAAAATAAACGGTTGTAAGTATGATCAGCAGCACAGTAAAATCCTCAGCAACTACCCACATACTTGACTTTATGAGTAAACTGCCTCAGTGATGATGAAGGGATCATATTCTTCCTCTCCACAAAATTGGGCCTGAAATGGAAAGAAACCATCACACATTTTTTAATTTAAAAAAAAGGATACTGCCCAATTCAATCAGGTTAATAGCTACTCTACCTAAGAATCACAGAATGGCTGAGGTTGGAAGAGACCTCTGGAGATCATCTAGTCTAACCCTCCTGCTCAAGCAGGGCCATGAGACCAACTGGTCATTGCACAGGATCACGTCCAGACCAGGTCTGAGTATCTCCAGAAAAGGAGACTCCACAGCCTCTCTTGGTAGCCTGCTCCAGTGCTCTGTCACTCTCATAGGGAAGAAATTCCTCCCCACATTCAGGTGAGGCTTCCTGTGTTTCAGTCTGTGTCTGTTGCCTCTTGTCTTGTCATTTGGCACCACTGAAAAGACCCCCCCCCCCCATAAGGTATTTGTGGACGTTGATAAGATCCCCTCTCAATCTTCTCTTCTTCAGACTAAACAGGCCCAGCTCTCATAGCCTTTCCTCACAGGGCAGATGCTCCAGTCCACTAAACACCTCCATAGCCCTAATTTCAGTTCTCTCCAGTAATGCCACATCTCTCTTGTACTGGGGAGCCCAGAACTGGACACAGCACTCGAGGCCTCCCCAGGGCTGAGTAGAGCAGCAGGATCACCTCCCTCTACCTGCTGGCAACACTCTTCCTAACCCACCCCAAGATACCACTGGCCTTCCTGGCCACAAGGGCACATTGCTGGCTCATAGTTCATTCGTTGTCCACCACCTGATTTCCAACAGTTCAACCCCTAGCCTGTACTGATGCATGAAATTATTCCTCTCTAGGTGCAGGACCCTGCACTTGCCTTTGTTGAACTTCATGGTTACCACAGCTTCTGAGTACTGAAGCACATCCTGCTTCAGGCCCTAATTGTATGAAAACTAATGCTTCAAGGTTCAGAGAAGCTTTACTGATCAACTTTTATAAATGGTGCAATGCTTCTTTCACGTTTTCTAACCCTCAGCAAGGGTGTTACTTTTTATGAAAGCAAAGCAAAACCATGAGGAATGGATATGTAACTCAACAGAACATTTTTTTATTCTTCAAGATGTTGATAACTATTATGAGCTCCAGATTCCTCCACCAACCTAGGTATTTCAGTGAAGTAACTGCTGACTTACCCACCTACAGAGAAATGAACTACAATCACCAAATATGCAGCTCACCTTCTGAAAATGCAGCCTAGACTTGGTTGCCACCAAGTTTGGACACCACAATTCAAGCAAGTGTGCTCTACAGCTTCTTTACCAAACCAAACAGATGTTTCCATTTATTTTTAAAGCTGAAGGACTACAGAAAGCACCATTACCTTATTTTCTAATGCTTCAAAACCACAGGTTCTACAACAATATCTGAACTCTGAGAAATCAGAGGCAGTATAACCTGCCATGAAATATTTACTGAGTTTATCTACACAGACTTTTATAAGTAAATCCTCAGCATGTTGGTAACTTTCATCAAATTTTCAAATGCTTCGTTAGAAAATGTTTGTGTCGAGAGGTAAAAAGGACTACAGTAAGTTGTGAAGAAGATCCAAAAGGGGAAGATATACTAGCACTTCCAGTATCTAGAAATGTGTAATCTAGTCTGTAAGGAAAGATATACTTGATCATTCTGAAGCAAGTATCTCTTGGCAGCTATATTCATGAACTCCTCCACTGACCTGTATAAGTGTCACTCCTCCTTCTTTCGTTTCTTTTAAAGTGAAAACCATCCAGTTTCAACATTCTATGTTTAGTTAAATGATGCAAGTATACACACATTATTGAAAGGCTTATAATAAAGAAAGGCTTCTTATAAAATTCAAAAGATATCCTGAAAAAAAATAATCTCTCTTTCACAGTACTGGATATACTACTGCATAATTAATGATGACTGTAACAACATGATTAATAAGTTCCCCCACCACTTTTGGGGGATCAAGTTAAACAGAAGGTATTTCATTTGAAGTCAGAAGACGACTGAGTGCCTTATAAATACAATAAACTGTAACACTGGGAAGGTCTTGCTTTTCAAGAGAAAGGGAAAGGGTCAGCAAAGTAAAATAGGCAGATATCTGGAATAAATATTCAGAAGATATGGGAATAAATGTCTGGTTTAAAAAAATGTAATATTATCTTCCATTAAAAAAGAAGGGGAGGGGGATTTCACAGTAGGCTCTGGAAGTGCCGAAGCATTTACAAATGTAGTCCAACTCCACAGAACTAGGCAAAAAAAATAAAAAAAAAAGGCAAACCAAACTTCGCAGGCCGGCACCATCTCTTCCTCATTCTTTCAGCACAACAGCCGGAGGGAGGAAAGTTCAGCAGCGACACCGTCCACACACCCTTACCGGGGCCGCCGCCCCCCGCGCCCAACGGCCGCCTGAGGCGCCCAACGGCCGCCAACGGCCCGGCCCGCGCCACGCAGCGAGCGGAGCCCAGCACCGCCCGGCCCGGCGCGCCGAGACTCCCGCACGAGGCGAGCGCTCGCCTGGGACGAGGGCAGCGCCAGCCCGGGGGCGCAGGGCCCAGCGGGCAGCCCGTCCCCGCGGCTTCGCGCCGCGCACGCGAAGCAACGCCGTGTGCGGCCTCGCGCAGGTACCCCACGCGCTTCAGGCAGCTGCGGCTACCTCTGACCGGCGGCATAAAAAATTAATATATAAAGAGGGGGCGGCGACGCCCCCAGGGAAACACCGCCTCTGCAGCCCCCCGGCCGCGCCGCGGCGGGCGGAGCGGGCCTCCCCTCACAGCCAGCCCTGCCCGGCCTCGCCCCGCTCCGCGGCTCCCCCCGCCGGCGCCACAGGTGCGGCATGTGGGCTCGGGCCGCCCCTGCCCGCGCCAAGCCGCAGGGCAGCGAGGTGAGCAGCGGCGCAGCTCCCTCCGCCGAGCTCCCGCTGCCCCCAGCCGCGGCGGGGCCAGAGGTGGACCGGGGGGGACAGCTGCGGCCAGCGCCCCGCAGCTGGGGCGCCGAGGAGAAATGAAGGCAGAAACGGGGGCGCCTCGCCGCCCGGAGAAGGGCGCGGAGGCAGACTGCTTCAGCCGGGGGACACGGGGGTCGTGGGCGGCACGCCAGGCACCGGGGAAGCAGGTGCACGCAGGCGGCGAGGTGGCGCAAGCAGGGGAGGACGAGGCAAGCGAGGCGAGGCTGGGCACCGCGGCGTGTTGTGCAGGCAGGGGGCAGAGGAGGGAGAGGGGCGCGCAGGTGCCCCGCAGCGGGGAGGGGGGATGCGGCGCGGCGGGCAGCCGTAAGCACTGTTTTGCAGCCAGGGGAGGCAGGTGCACGCTACTCACCGGCAGCTCCACGTTGACTTCGGTGCCGTCCAGGAGGAGAACGCGGCACTGCAGCACCGGCTTGCTGTCGCCGGCGGCGGGGATGTGGACGGGGGCTGCTGCGCCGTGCACGACGCCGCCGGGGTGCGGGGAGGAGGGGAAGCCTCCGGCGGCAGCGGCGCCTCGCAGCCCCCCGTCCCGCTCGTCCCCCTCGCCGCCGAGCCCCCCTCGCCCGGCTCCGCGCCCGGCTCCTCGCCCGTAGCGCTGCATCGACCGCCGGCCAAAGGTCCTGCGCAGGAACCGCAGCATCCTGGGGGCGCCCTGCCCGGCGGCCGCGCACACCCCCGAGCCCGCAGCTCCGCGCCCGGCCCCACGGCGCCTCCCAGAGCAACGCAGCAGCGCCGCCCGCCGGGAGCCAGCCCGCGCCGGGCGCCAGCCAGCCCGCCCCTGCCGTCCGCTCCGCCCTCTGCACCCGCACGGCGGGGCGGGCCGCGCCGCGGCTCCTCCTGCCGCCGAGCGGGCGAGCCCGAGCCGCGGCCAGGGGGAGCTGCTGAGGCGGGCGGGTGGCGGCCGCCACCTGTGGCGGCGGCCGTAGGGGACGCGTCCTCGCCGCGCTCGCCGCTGTCTGCCGGCCGCGACCCCGCGGGCTGCGCGGCGGGGGAGCGCTGCGCGACGCCCGCTCCGCTCCTCCGACCCCTGTCCCGGCTGCACTGCCGGCGGCGCCCCCGCGCCGGCCGTTGGGGCGGCGCCTGCGCGGTGGTGGCGGCCGCCGGCGGGGCGGGGCGGGGGTGTCCCCGCCTCACCTGAGCAGGCCCGCGGCGGCCCCGAGGGCGGGAGCGGCTCTTTGTAGCGCGGCTCTGCCCTGACGGCGACCCCCCCCGCCCTCGCACTGAGAAGGGACTCAGTAAATAGCAAATTAAAATAAACAACAACGGTGAAGTTCACAGCAAATCCAAAAACAAGAGCGAGCCCCTGAGACCCAGCGGCTGGTGGCTGCGCAGGCGGATTTCAGCAGTGTGGTGGCCCCGCCGGCCGCAGCCACCCGAGGGCCTGCGCTGCTCTGCGAGGCCCGATGGAGGAGCAGGGCCGCCTTGCTGCCCCAGGGGAGCTCACCCGCGGGCTTCTGTAAAAACGGGTTCAGGTGCGGCGTGGAAGTACTCCCGCATGGACCTTTAATGTCGCCCTCTGGTAGTTTCAGGAAGCAGCAGCGGTGCCAGGAGAAGGCAGGCCCCGCAGGCCTGCAGCGTGCCCCTTCGCCTGGGCGGCTGCCAGCGAGGGGGCAGAGCGGCTTCGTGTAGGTGTCATGTCAAATCCATGGATACATGCGCTCTTGCACCCAGCTACTCCGCCAGGATGTTAAATATTTATGTTTTCTGGCTTAGGGAGGAGCACTCACGCTGTGTGTAAAATGCTGGCAGTGACTCACACCTCGTGGGAACAATCAGCAGGACGAATCCTGTCACTCTATGGTCAGACAGGTTCTAAGAGGCTCCAGACTGAAATAATTTGCTCCTTCTAATTTTTTTTTTCTGTAAGTTTATTTCTCTTAACCCCACTTTTAGGCCAGTTCACACTGGCCTATTAGATATTTCTAAAGCCTGCCAAAAGGTCTCAGCTTGTCATTTTGTATGGGGACTCGATATTAGTTAGCTGCCTGGTGCTTCTGCATCTTTTTCTGCGTTTCTTCACCACACTGGATCAGATCTTGAAGAGTCTAATCAGCTCAGACTGTCACTAACTGCAAGATATTTGGCACCGATGTGTTCACAGCCCTTCTGCCCTGTATAAATCATCTTTTATAGAAATAGAGTGGAAAGGTGCTATGCTAATGTTCACAGTCAACAGTAGGCACTTAATTTTCTCCCCCCCCTTTTTTTTTTGCTATTAAGAGAAGAATTTTAATTTTATTTCAAATCCCAAATGATTTGGCGTATCTCAGGGGTCTTTGACTGCTTTTGAACATTATGGAGAAGATTAACACAGTCCCATAAAGCTCATTTGCATGCCATAAGCAACATAGATGATCTTAAGCACTGGAAATTTGGCAGAGACACTGCTGTCTCTCAAGTAAGCAACATCAACTCTGGTTCAGAGGAGAAGGGGGTGAAGGGAGGTCTGGCATCATTCAGGACTGGTCTGGCAGAAAACTGAGCAAGGTTTATGTACCTTCTCTCAGCTATGAGACTCCAGACCCTTGTTTCTCTCAACATTGATCATGACAGTAAAAGTCTGATAACTTTAAAATGTGTAAAACCTAAGCTTGCTTGATGTGCGTTACCAGTACACATGATACACACCAGTGGGCAAACCAGAGCAGCAACACTGTTTTTATAGGACAGCCACAGAGATGTTGACTGCCCGTTAAATCTCATATTAAACAATGTGAGATAAAACTTAGGCTAAAGGGCCTTTTGGGAAGAACTGGTGGTGGGAGGAAATAAGGCTGGTACCTCAGTACCCAGCCTCTCTTGGAGTAAAATAATTCTACCATTATTTCTTATCATATTACCAGCTGAGCTATCTTTAGGATAAGCTGTGAAACGAGAGCCTCGAGCAACTGCAGGTAGGGAGGATTCCATGACACGTTATTGCAAGATGAGAGGCATTTAAACTAGTATTTACATTCTGCTCTGTACTTTTACATTCTGCCTGTCTGCATCCTCTCTTCAATTGGAAAAGCCCTAAAGTGATGCTATTTGCGGTTAAACGTCTTGCATTCCCTCCTCAGAGTGACTACAATTTACTTTCTTTATAGGTCCAGTGAGAGGCACAAGCTTAAGTGTTGGTCCTTCTACAGCCCTTACCTGTTCTGTTGTTCAGTGCATTACTTTTAAGTCTCCATTAAAATAGCCCTCCACTGCAGCATCTGCCTCTCATGGAGTTTTCTAATCTTCCCTGAAGTCCTGGGTTTCATCGCTGTTACAGGATCATTCTTTTGTCCTAACCAGTATGGCAATCACCTCTGCAAGTAACCAGTCTCCTTGGTATTTTTTGCATTGTGCTAGTTAGCGTGTAACTGGGAGAGTATTCATCAAAATCCACTTTCTGGCAGCAAGGTGATGGGTCTTTAACCATTGGTGACACTGTTGTTGACCGTGGATAAATAACTAAATAAAAGGTGTAGTGTCGTAAGCAATTTATTGTTGACATTTTATTCAGAATTTTATTTTGATTCAAGTCTTTTCTGACTATTTTTTAAAGCTTCATAATGGAGGCAGCTACTTAATTGGGAGGGTGAGCTAACTACCAACATAGTCCCATAGTTAAGAGATTTATACTATACTGTGTACACATTTCCTGTCTAGAAGTTAGAGATCTCTTTCTTGCCTTGCTTTTCATCACTGTAATCATATTTATGAGTTTTTCCTGTTCTAGCAGACTTTCACTAGCTGCAAAGGAGTGCTCTAAATTTCATTTGCATGCAGCTAGGGTTTCTTTTTCTGCAATTCTGAAGAAATGTTTTAGATCTTTACCGAGTAACTGAAACAGGCTCATGTTTTGCAAGCTTCTACTAGAATACATTTTGTTATAGTCATGACTAAAGGAAACTTGCATAAAGGCATTCAAACGAAGAATAGCTATTGGTGTGAATCCAAATGTCTGTGTTAATAAAAATAGAGGGGGGGGAGCTAGAAAAGATATGACATACATTTACTTAGTCTTTCAGATATTAATTTGTTGGGGAGGGGGTTATTTTCTAAACCTATAAATGAAATGATTTGTGGAAAAAAACATTAAAGGAGATACTTTTCATCATGGGCATTCATTGGATTATCACATTCATGTAGCACATGCAGTTATATCTGTTTATTTTCCCCAAAAGATGTGAGTTATATGAGCACGCCTAATTTCACTGTCTTTGAGGATTACTCTATGTACAGATACACATCAAGAATAAAATGCAGAGGTAACTCTGAGCTGAGATCCCAAAGCAGTTTCCTTTAAAAAGAAAGGAAAATTGTAGAATTGTTTTACCAATACTGAAATGCAGCAGCTGATTAACAGCAGAGAACAATACTAAGCATCTTCCTTATGCAATTGAAATGGAAATATGAATTTGGCCAGGCGGAAACTAATTATGCAAATCATAATATGAGCAGGATGTTGGGGCTAGTGGCTTGTTCCTACAAAAAGTACCACGTAACTGTAGATTGTCAGAACTTTCCTTTATCAACTATCTTCTCCAAGTGTTACAAAAGAACTGCATTAGGAAACAAGTTTAGTACTGTTCCATTTGGAATTATACCAGCATTACTGTAGGGATGAATTTCAGCCAATATTGTTCTTCATATTAACCCTGATATTCTGGAATAAAAATATCTTTTCTATCACAATTGATAAAAAAGCAACTCATTCAAGAATAAGTGTGTCCACTCAAAGAGATGTTTTGTTATATCCAGTGAGGTCTACTGATAATGGTGTAATAGCAAAAACATTTCCATCAGAAAACCTACAAAAATAAAATGCTGCTTGCTGAGTGAACCTTTTGCAATGCCTCCCATCCATCTACTAAGCCGATTCAATACTACTTAATAAGTGCTTCATCAGATGTTAATCTTGCCTGATCTTATCAGGTTTGTACTGACTTTAATACACCTCAGTTCATACGAAATAGTTACATTCAAACCTATGAGTCTCGGCATCAAAAAAAAAAACTTTCAATGCTATGTTAATTTGCAAAGATATCATATGCTCAGCTGAAAAAAAAAGAGACATCTATCAACCAATGGGTTGATTTGATTTTAGTCTTAAGTGAGCCAAAAAGATGCTACTCAGAATAGTACTTGTAAGTGAACATCACATGTTTCCTTTAAATGTTTTCTAAAAGTATTTACATGTCTTTTAATTATATCACCACAGAAATATCCATGGCTCCTTGTTCTCTACAGGAGATAATAAGATCTAAATTTTGCAACAAATATCCTTTTGACCGATACAGCAAAGCTGAACAGTACTTTGTGCAATTATGATGGGACAATGAATCAGTTGTGAAAACAGCTGGTAACCTTCAACATTCATTGAATACTATCCTAGAAATAAATCAAAGGTGAAAGTTATAATGAATAAACGTCACATCATATTTGGATAATTAAAGGAAGGTTAAGTCAGATGCTCAAGAGTTATTACTCTACTGTGAGGACACTCAACCTCTAGAAGTAAGTCAGAGTAAGGCTCTGAGAGGGAGCAGGGAGGGGGTTGTCATAAATTTCATAAATGTCATAAATGGTACTCAAGGCCTGGAGAAGGGAGCTCCTCTTCATGTGGAGAGGTTGTCTGGACTCCTTTGGAGAGGCAGAGAACAACTGGCTTCACCAGGGACAGCAAGAGGACAGGGCATTGTGCTTGGAGGAGGAGCAACTTGCTGAAGGCACACTAGTCAACAGACGAACAGCTGAGTCAAGAAAAGTAAGCATCTCTAAGAGAACAAAAAGGAAAAATACAGGAAAAAAAAAGGAAAAGGTGCAACCATTTGCTTGGCTTCATAAACACCTTATTTGTTCTGTATCTGCCACTAACATTGTATAGGAAGGAAAGATCCCAGTTTAATCAAAGTCAATACATAGTTTAAAAAAAACAACAAAAAAATTGTTCTCAAATTGTAAAGTTTCCTTATTTACCACAGTTTCTCCTGAGATGTGAGAGCCACGGAACCAAACTTAAATTATTACTAAGTTGCTTTGTCAAGTAGAAGTGTTCTATAACTGCAATTTCTAGAAACTATTTTCCTAGACAGCTCACTTCAGAATATAAGATATGTATTAATTAAAATGTATGCTGTATGTGTATGTAAGAACCTGAGTATAAAATGAAATAACACCATCTATTTCCCATTGAACAAGAATCTGCAACACAAGTGCAACCTGCACTGATGTTCAAAAAAGAAAATCTAGAAGTCCTGAATCACTTATTTGCCCCGCAATATGGCTCACTTGATAATCACTTTTATTTTCTGACATGCTGTTTTCCTTCCACACTTTCCTCCTGCCATCCAAATAAGTACAGCTCCAGCCTAAGGAAATCTCTTCCGACTTCTTTTCTTCTCCCCTCTTCTCCACAACGCCAGATGTTAACAGGCACATATATTGTCAGCAGAGGTTCCTCCTTGGCCAGCCTCTTCCTGTTCTTATTGTCCTGCATCGTCCTATGCCTTCTTGTAATGAAAGCATGAGAACATTTTATGTTCTTCTAGCAGATTTTTATTTCTCCTTTCAAATAAACACTTTCTTTTTCCACTCAGTAGTAGTTTTATTCCTTCTAGATCCTCTGTCAGGAGATGGCAATGTAAGGCGAAGAGGTGCTTAGACCAAAGAAGCAGCCATGATGCTGCTGAGGGTAGAAAATAGTTCAGGTTGCAGGAAGGGTCTCATCTTTCTCTTCCTGTCTTCCCATACTTACAGCAATTTATCAGTTGGAGTCACTGGGCAAAACTTCCAGCAAGTTTGCAAAAGCCCTTTCCCAAAAGCAAAATTAAAGACATGTGGACCAGCTGGAGCACGTATAAGGATCAGAAAGATCCTCTTTACATCACTGAAAGGAAATTTGTACCCTGTGAATTTCATCAAGAGGAAAGGCAGCAAGTCTCAAGCCCGCAGAAAAAATTAATTTATTGGTTTGATCCTTCAAAATTCAGACAGTGACACAGAAATAAATGTTTTCTCAAAAAAAAAAAAAAAAGGAAAAAAAAGAAAGAAAAGAAAAGAAACCCACGGATATTGAAAAGTATTTGATTAAAGACTGCCTCTTTTGCTCAGAAGGCATGGTTGCTTAATGGCATAACAGCAAAGTGCTGGCTACCACATCTTGATCAGGACAAACTAAAAAAAAAAAAAAAAAAAAAAAAGAAAGAAAGAAAGAAAGTGGTCAATGTCATATATATCCCAATACTTAATCATACAAAGATGTGTATCTAAACCAAAAAGTGTCTAATGAAGAAGATTCTGCCCAAAATACAAATCCAGTTACACATTTTAATTTTTATAAGAATTGCAATCCCAATAGGTGTTTTCTCTGATCTGCTTTGCACGCTTGCAGGTGCAGCTGAGCTCAGTTGGCTGGGCACAGATGTATTTCAAACAAGAGTGGCCTGACTCCTTTACAAGTTTGAACATTTGAACTCTCCTCACAGCTGCAGTACAGAAAACATTTGTCTTAACTGCTGATGGGTGGAGCCAATGGCAGATGTGACAGAGTCAATAGGTGGCTTTGGGTGAGACTTGGAGACTCAAAGACAATTCTTTTTCTATTCATCAGTGGGAAACCATGCAAGGAGAAATTTGCTGGGCAAGGCAGGCTTTCTTTACCCTGGCAACTCATGAAAGAATAAGGCATCTGTCATCCCAATTGTTAATATATGGTGAAAATAATTGTAAGCCTGTTTAATATAAGTTTTCCATATTGCATGTAAGATCATTGTGTTAAAGCTCTCAGCAATTAAGAAAAAAAAATCCAAGCCAGAAGTAGAGAAAATATTAGTAGTTGCACTTCACTGCAATTCCTTCTCCCTTTTAAAGCACAACAGGTGTTCGAGTCTTGTGTTGACATTTTCGGGGACAGCATTAAAAAAATACATTAACTGGCAGACAATCATATGAGTACTCTGTTTACATATACAAGTATTCTCATTATCACTGATGAACAAAACAAAGTAAGAAGGTAGGCAGAGCTGTAAACTTTGGTCCATCAAGGTTGCCTTGCATAGAGCAATACAGAGGAGAAGAGTCCCAGCTGCCTGCCAAAGAAGGGCCTAGAGCAGGAAGCAAGTGTTACCAGCTGCTTTACCCTGCAATCAGAGGAGATGAGGGGGCATTTTGAAGATAGATAGGAAGAAAAGGGAGAGCTGAACTCTGTCAGGCCTGATCCTCTACAGCTGTAGGGGACCATGTTCCTATATCAGCCCGGACACTAACCGTACTAAACTTATGCCGGGACCATCAAGCCACAAATCAGGGACCACCAGCCTGAAGTCCTATAACATCCAACTTGCAATTCTGTTCAGGCTGGGATCCTATTTAATGGAGAACTGGAGCCAATACATTTTATCTGAGTGGAAATTAATTTCAGCATGCTACCAGTGTGTCTGTTGAATGTGGAGAAATGAAGTGCTTGCCTTGTTATCAGCAGCTAGGAACTCTGCTGTCATCTCAGGCTTTGCCGGGAGATGGAATTAAAAACAAGACAAAACAGGGTTTAATGGGTTTTCAGCATCTTTTGAAACTACTGAGTAGGTTTACACAGTTATCCAAAAAGGGTAAAAAAGGTATTGAAATAAGTTAACAAGTGGACTTGAGGCATTGTGATTAAAATTTTGCTTTTACCATCACCTGAGATGTTAGCAGCTGATGATGTTTATTCTTGTCAATTAATGTGTTACGCATTTGAAAAACAGAGAGGCTCTCAAATGCAGAGTATTAGATCTACACCAAGTAGTTCCAGTGACAGAAAATACTAAAAAAAAAAAAAAAAAAAAAAAAAGGCACATGTTCATCACAGTGATCCAGTTTTAAATGGTGGAAGAGAAAGGGCTGTAAACAACTGTAGGACACACTGGGAAGCTGAGATTGTATACCTCAACAGAGTGTGGGAACACCAGAGTTGCATTTGCATAGTGGTGCAAGCTAATATTATGAGAGGCTGGGCCTTCAAATGGGAGCATACCAGGAGTTCCCTCACTATGGGAGAGAAACTTATCTCTCACTTTAAAAAAAAGGAAAAAAAAAAAAAAAGAAAGAAAGTCAGGAATAAGAGCATTGCACAAGTTCTCTGAAATACCAACTCACCAGTAAACTGTTTTGGATGAAAAGTGAATGTGCCCAGTCTCCTTAACCAGTCATATACGTTCTGGGAAAGCCTCTTTTGCCATAGGAAGAAAAGGTGACTACATTTTATTTTTATATGGGCAACAGAAGAAATTGTGCATAGCTTTGTCTAGAGCCCAAGTCACTCTGACCACAAGCATTCTTACTGAGCACAGCACTATTGTCTCTGACGTGTCACAATTCCCTTGAGCACTGAAAGCAAATGTGCATTTTATCCTTTCTCTGACCCATCTCATAAAAATTTGAGTTCTTCATAAGGATTAAGACTGATCTTTTTCAAGCATGCTGAACAGAAAGATCTTACCTTAGAGACTTCAGATAGGAACACAGCCAGGTATAAGCTAGAATGTAGATGTAGTTCCCTGGAAAGCCGTTTCTTACCCGGCTACATAACAAGGGACATCCATCTTGCGTGGTGAAGAAACTCCCTGCTTTCCTGGATAAAATGTTTAGCTGAGGTGTTTATTCAGTTCTTAAGATGTACCTGCAACTGCCTTGAGGCACATGTACACACACTGCAGAACTGTTTATGTAAAAAAAAGAAAAGAGACCTACAGTGATATAACCTCTTTGGTAAAAAAGTCAAAAAAAAAAAAAAAAAAAAAAAAAAGAAAAGAAAAAAAAGGAAAAAGAAGAAAACCACTCACTGAGGAAGACTCAAAGCCCTTCAGGCCTGTCTTCAAGCAAAAAGAACTCCTGCACAGATAAAATAGGCTTGGTAGCGGTCACTTGGGATCCCAAACTGGAGCTCTGCCCAGGTGAACAGGGAAGCTGAGAGCAGTCCATGGAAACACCTCCCACCCTGCCACGGAGTAAGGGTCAGCAGGGACGACAAGAGTTCCCCAACTGCTACTGCTGAAGTAACGTAACATGCATCCTAAATGCTGATACAGGACAGAGATAATAATCTTATTAACAAGACCTACAGTCTGCATTTGGCTTTCTGGCTTGACTCTACCACTTCCTTTAGGCAGGCATAATTAATCATTCTATTGTAGATCTCAGTTATGTAATTTTACGAATTTCAGTCAACAGCTGATGAGACCCCCACTGCCAGCATGAAACCTGGCTCTCCACTCATCAGGCAGCAGGGTTGTTTAATAAGGCTTGTCGCAGCAGGAAAGGGGCCCATTTCAGTCCTGCTCATGGAAGCAAAGAGGTTCGGGGGAGACATTTGAAGGAATAATATCATTTAAAATAAAAGAAATAATAAAAGAAATAAATCTGACAATGTGAACAGGGCAAAAAAAGGAGAAAGCTCCATAGAATAAGGAATACAATTAAAAGAAGTAAACATAGGACCACTTTTCTGTTCTCCCTCATGTCCACTTGTTGTTTTAGCAGCACAGAAGAGAGCTAAAGCTACATTAGTACATTCCTTCCCAGAAGCCAATGGAGAGATGAGTGCCCACCTTACCCGCTCAGCCTGGGAGGGAGCTGTATTGCTATTGCTTCCATGTGTGCTGAGCAGGGAAAGGTCTAGTATCAGGCCTCCAGGAGGAGGAGGAGTCATAATCATATTGCTTGCCAGTTAGGGGTACAGACGCTTTTTAATTCACTCAGAAGCAACATTATGTAAGTGTACGAGAAAGGAAAGTTTTGTACTGAGCCTTTTCTGAAGTCAGTTGCTAGCCTGATGCTCATGCGAGCTGTCAAAGTGGTCTGTTAGGACACATTATACCTCTCCAGCTGGGCAGGCTGGTTCTCTGCCTCCCTCCAGTTCCACATAGGAGGAAGAAGGTATTGTGGAGGTCTTCCCACTTCCTTCGTGCAGAGAGAGGGCTTCCATGGGTGTCATGGATGGCCATAGAAGATTTTTTTTTCTTTTCTTTCTCACTGTGGAGCAAGACATATTGTGGAGTGAAGTGTATGTTTGTATAGTAGGGAGCTTCAGTCAAATCCAAGGAAACTAGAATTGGGGCATACATCAATTTGCCTTATTTAAGTGTAATTAAGGAAGTTCACATGGACCGCTGCCCCTCAGTTTATTCATGGGCTTTGCTAGCTTATGTAACACAACTTTCACATCAATTTAAGCCCAGATCCTGTAAGAGTATTCTGGCCAAGTTTGAAGGTTTGCAAAAGGTCACAGGGAAACAGCAGTAAATACACAGGAGGGAGTGCAGTGGTGGCAGAGGAATGGACTGGCTGCTTTTACTAATGATAGGATCTGCAACATTATCTGAATTGGCTGTTAAGGGAAAAGTGACAGGAACATTTGAGAGCTACCCACTCAGTATGCCGATATGTGGGCACCTTTGCTTTTTTGAGCTAGAGCTCTCTCATCGCTGGTGACACCAAACAATTAGAAAATAAAATAACCCAAAACCCAGGTACAAAAAATCACAACACTGCTGAACTTTGCACAGTT
Source organism: Rhea pennata (assembly GCF_028389875.1). Taxonomy (NCBI): domain Eukaryota; kingdom Metazoa; phylum Chordata; class Aves; order Rheiformes; family Rheidae; genus Rhea; species Rhea pennata. Next base: position 67,520,211 of record NC_084664.1, read on the forward strand.
TAATTAAATGTCTAATTGGATTAGCAAACAATAATTAGGATTGTTGGATTTGCCACACAACAGTTTTCAAATGCGTGATGAATCTTAACATGTGCAAATACACTCTTAGCAGAGTAACAACTGGAGTTTCCTAGATCTGGGAATCATCTTTCCAAAACCCTCCTTAAAAACAAATAAATTAAAAAGGGGAGAAGGGTGTTTCTCAGGAGCACTTAAAAAAGTACTTCGCAAAAACTTCACTCTAAGGCTGTGATTGTCAATAGCAAATACTAATTTGGTATGCCTGATTTGTTGATCATGCCAGCAGCATGATTTTTCAGGCTGTACTAAGCATTACTTCCTTGAAAATGCAAGTCTATGTGAGGAATCTGAACCAGGAAAAAGTATAAAACATTTAGAGTTGTTAGTCTTGGTCTATTGTCGTTGCTCTGAATCATCTCATCTAGAAATTAAAAGAAAGTATTGTGCTAAGGCTTCTTAATCTTGAGAAAACCTGAGAGGCAAGGTGCTTATGGTGGAACCAGCAAACAAAGAGCATGGGTTTAGCTAGATTAGTGGCTTCTGATCTTTCCAGACAATAATCTTTCATATCTGACAAGGGGAAAACTGATTTGGATGTCTGACATTTTGCAAACATGGTTAAAATTTAAAGAATGAAAACACAGTGAGGAAGCCTGGCACTTGTCAGAATACAAAACCCCAAATCCAATCAGATAACTGTTTCCTAAGAAATGACAAGGATTTGGAAATGCTGCAAAGTGATTTTCGCCTTAGAAGCTTGCTTGAAATACCACCAAATGTAATTCCCAGTAATTATTTCTGGCAGTGGACAGCATCATTGTTCCTGACCAGTAGTGTGAAAGTAACATCAAGTGAGTTTGTGGAATTCTGTCTCAAACAAACAGCTCTGCATTATTTACTCAGCCGGAGAGGAGTATTGTTTCCATGAATACCAATTATAATAGGAATAATAGGAACTGGAGCACAATATTTCAATAATAGCTTAAATAATCCTTGATCAAAGAGCAGCAGGGTGGTATTAAGAGTCAGACTGATTAAATCTTCAGAAAAGACTAGGGAGTCTCAGGTCTCATACTGCTCCTGATGGATTAGGTGGCAGGACTGCTCCTTTCTCGTGCTCCTATGGGCAGCAAGCTGTAGGGAACAAGCAGAGCAGGGCCACTGTCTCAAGAGATCTGCTGTCTACCTGAAAAAGAAGGACCATGAAGGATCCTGACAGAGAGGCACTTTTCTTCCCAGCGTCCCAGGTGGCCACTAGCCTCCAGCCTACGCTAAGGAGCCGTGGGAAGGGCAGAAGGCACAGAAGGTCCTGGATTACTTTTGGCTGTCACAGACTTGAAGCTGTGGTACCAATAAATCTCAGACCTTGCCTCAAACGTGGATACCTTCATTCACACACCAAACTGTGAAAGCTGCTCGTGGCAGTAAATTCCTTTCTGGTTCAAGAGGTTCAAAAAGAACTGGAAAAAGAAAAAAAAAAAAAAAAAAAAGAGAGAGAGAGAGTGTGTGAATAACAGAGAGAGTTGTCACCAACTGCCTGTTGTAAGGGAAAAAATGAAAGCCAGGGTAATGACAGACTTATACCTGTGAGACCCTGCATTTGAACAGATTTATGCTGTAGTCACCTCTCTGTGGGCTAGTGCCAGGTGCCCAAACCCTCTCTGGCTGTGTTCCCGGCTGAGGGGAAGATAGCAACATGAAGTTCAAGTGCATTTGAAGAGTCACAGACAGCAAGCAGGGCGATCCCTTCCATTGGCAGCTCATCCCAGAGATACTGTTTACTTCTCTTGGAGAAACTCTGACTCAAAACCCCCACGTGAATTAGAGCCTGAGGAAGGAAAGGCTCCACAGCTATGTGGCCACAGCAAAGTTAACGCAGTCATACAGTCCCATCACAAAAATGTAACTTCTGCTTACATGCTAGAAAAACAGCATTTGAAGGTAATGCTGTCACCAGGTAATACCTGCCATCACAACAAAGAAATCGAGAAGTTGCCTACCTATGAAGTTGAAATATCTCTCAGATTGGAACATGTGTATGCATACATATACATACACACATATATAAGCTCTGTTTTGAAAACTGTGTTTTCTGAAAGCAGTCTATGGTTGATATATACCTACAGGGTACCCAGAAACAGGAGTCTCAAAAGCACATTCTGTATTCAGTCCTTGGTATTGCGAACCACCCTGCCTTCTCTCTCTGTAACTCATTTTAAGATGGCTGTAGATAAACTGAAGTTGTTTGCTCTCTGCAAAATAAAGGAAAACAAGGTAGACAGCTAAGGTAAGTGCTGCACACTTAGGAAGAGGCATTCCCAAACTGAATCCCATCTGCCCAAGACCTAAGACATGCAACATTTATCTCTGAAGGCTTACAGGATAATAAACTGTAGTGTGGACATACTGATCCTGAGTTATTTGGGCATGTCTGGCAGCACCACATCAGCCAGCTTAACCAAATAATCTACTTGGTCTTAGTGCTTTTCCTCATTAAAGCATTTTACAAACGCTGCCTTAATTAAAGTTCACAGCACTCCTGTGAGTTAGTAGAACGTCATTATCCCAATTTTACAGATGCAAAAATTGCAACAGAGAGGTGAAATACTTTGCTAGAGGCTACAAAAGAAGACAGTTTTGGGGGAAGGATTAACAATCAGGAGTTCTTGGCTCCATCTGATGTAGCCAGCCACTGAAGGTGCTGAGCATGATCTTATACAAATGCTAAAAATATCAGCCCCTGACAAGTGGTACTTTGCAGGCTCTGTGTGCTGCCTATAAGGTGGCAAAGTTGATAGATCTGTGATCTCCTCTTATCGCCTGCTGTTCTTATCTTGCAGAATTGGGCTATGGCAGGTAAGTAGCAAGGAGGAGGAAGCCACCAACTCGACCTTGCTGTGACTATCCTGGATTCTTGGATGTTCATTGTGAACTTAGTGGCACCACAAACAAGTTGCAGCAGCCTATGAGGCCAAGCCAACTCCCAGTAGGCACTGTTCTGGGCCAGACAAGGACTAGTCTCCAAATCATGCTATCTCACTGAGCCAAAAGCTTACTGGTGACCACAGACATAATGGGGATGATTAGCAGGATGATTTGGACACTGACCCAAATGCTTTGCTGCCTGTGACCCTTTTGGATAGATGCAGGGTGTAAACTTCTGCTCTGAGTCATGCAGCAGAGACTTGGAGCTGGATCTCACACCTTAGCCCAAAGGCTAAGATGGGTGTAGTTGACACTCCCACACCTTCTGTTTTCATGTAAATGTTTAAAAGGTTTCATTTCTTCTCCATACAAAAGGAAATTCCCTTTCTACATGCTAACAAAAAACACAAAACACAAAATGGGATTATCACCCCCCACGCAGATGCAATTCCAAAAGTAAAGCTAGAAACACAGGGAATGGAAGGGACTGGGGGTCTCTAGTCACACCTCCAGCTCAAAGCAGGGTCAGCTATGAGATCAGGCCAGCTTGGTGCAGGCTTTTTCCAGTCAGGTCTTAGAAACTCCAAGAATGGAGGTTCCACAACAACCCTGGACAACCCACTTCAATGCCTAATTGTCCTCATGATGTTCTCCCCACACCCCATATCCAGTTAGAACCATTTGGGCTATTGTCCTAGAAAGAAGTTTGTCATTTCATCTGAATGTGGTCACCCCAAGTTGTTTTTTCCTTGGTTTCAACCGCTGTGTAAAAATAAAAACTCAGATTTTTTTCGGTATGGATTTTAGCATAGTTGCGTACTGTCAAGACCTTGTGCTGCAGGCTCATGATTACAACAGAGATCTGATAGGAACAAACCTTTTTTTTTTTTTTTTTTTTTTTGGTAGAAGAATACATCAGCTTTTTAAAGACTCAGGTGTTATTTAATTCCCCCTCCCCCTTCTTAATGAGACACTGCTTTCAGATCCCTGTAATGGCACACAGATCAGAGGTCTCTAAAGCTCTCAGGTTTAGATCACGTCTTAATACCCTAAGGCATAGGTATCATGATTGTGATTTACTGCTGAATTTCGCCTATTATATTCATGTTGCATCTGTAATATTAGTCACCTGTTACTTGCTGGAAATTCTTTTATAGAAACATAACTCGCAACATTACTTGGGGAGTTCTTGCTATATTTACTTTCCTGTATTCAGAAAAAAAAGGGAGGGGGAAGTGTTGTGTGGGTTCTAAACTTCACAAGAAGTTATAACAATACCATTTTGCTACTTCAATTTTCTTCTGCAAAATCACAGGCCATAGAGTAACAGTGGTGTTACTGAAAACCAGAAAATAACTTGACCAACTCCAAAGACAAACAATCAAAGTCTGAATCATCTCTCCTTGCAGTTATACCAGCAGCAAAAGCCAGTTTGTAGGTATCCCATGCTCTGAGGCAAGCGGAGGAAGAAGTTGGGCCTGAATTCTCTAGTTGGCCACAATTGTTGTAACAAACTGTACCATCATTTTGTGTCAGCTTATCTCTAGTCATCAAGTTAATTATCCACCTGCTATTAAGAGTACTATGAGGCAGTGCTGTGGCTTGGTCCCAGGCGCCTACCATGCAGCTGAGCTACATTCACATTCAGCTTTTTGAAGATCATAAGATGTTCTACTTACCTAAAATAATAAATATTGATGTTTGAAAAAGTACCAGAAGGCAACAAAAAGACTTACTTAGTCCATAAAGAGAAATCCATTGATTTTTCCTTAGTCCAGTAAACAAAAGACAGGTGGACTAGGCTGAATGTGTGAGGAAGTAGGTGCAACCAGGGAGAGGTGGGTGAAAAAGTAAGAACAGGCTGTTAGAGCATTGATCTCTTTGGGGGAGTTTTAATAAAATGATGCTTTCTGTGGAATGAAATATGGAGGGATCCTGAGCTAAAGCTGGTATTGTTCACCCTTCAAACACTGCTGTTTTGCTTGTATATCTTAAGGTCCTTGGCCCACCTGCCATTGCTGAAACCCCAGCATGAGTCATCCAAGACCTTGCTCTGCTTTCTCCTCCCTTATGAGTTCAAGTCCCTCACTGCCCTCCCTGTTTTTCCCCTCTCTCTCAGCTTTTTATCTGATCTGTGCTTCATCGGCAGGAGGGAGCTGCTCAGGGCAGCCAGCTCTGCTGTGCCTGGGAAAAAGAATTGAAGCAGGGAAGCCTCCTCAGACCAACTGAGTGATGTCCCAGAGCAGCAAAAGGAGTTAGATTCCGAAACCATGGCTCACTGGCAGGCCCAGAGCACCCACTGTGACTGCCCTTGTTCTGGAGAACACTGATTAAAAAAAAAATCATTTTCACTGTTTATTTTTATCCCTTTTTTATCTGCTTGTAGTGTGACATAGCCACAAGTTGGCTTAAGTACTGCTTGAATCATAGTTGTGGTCCTTACAGGGACTGATATCCCAGTAAGATGGAGTTTCTGCATTCGTAAACCCAGCTTAAGTGTTACCTGCTCAGTTTTACAGTGGGCCAGCCACATAAACATTCTTGGTCCTTTGCACCTAATATTTCCCTGAAAATTAATAGAAATTCTCTCTGCTTCTATGTGTATAACTCCTGATATAATGGTCGAGGGGAGACCATAGCCTTTTAAAAGCATACAGCCGCTGTCTTAAAGTTACCTCCTTGTAAATCAGACATACAATCTCATCATTTTGTTATCCTTCTAGGGTGAAGTGAAATTGAATCAAGAAGTGAGAAAAAAATCAATATTGTGGAGTTTCCTTTAAATTAAGCTTGGAGCATGTTATTTGTGCTAGAACCTTCAACCTACTCCTGCCATCTCACTGCGGAGCCCGGCATACCCACAAAGCAAAAGAAACAGTCCGGCACCTATCAGGATGCAAAAGTCAGTAAAAGAAGTTTCACTAATTTCAATAGCATCACCTGCAAAGACGGAATTACCCCTGTAAGTAGGACCTGAGTCTTCAAGCATATATTTCTTAGGGTCAGGATTGCGTATCTGTGCTAGTGATGAAATATTAGGAACGGGGGATTATGTTAGGAGATGCTCACATCTGTAAATCCATAATTTGGGGTATAGTAGAATGTATTAGGTACTTTCAGTCTTTGAAGTTATGAATTCAAATATTTGTCAGCTTGAGGAAAGCATGTCTGGAGAGACAGACACTAGCGGAAGTATCTTTCACAAAAGACAATCTCTAACACTAATGTATCAGTAATTCCAGTCACAACATCTGAGAAAGGAGATTCTCTTTTTTTCTTTAAAATAGCCATCTCTTTTGCACTCTTTAGAAGATGGAAAATATGAGCTGCTTTTGAATTTTAACAACAGGAAAACTATGAAAAGGTATAAAGGGCATGTTTATTAAATGCTTAATGTTTCCTCAAATAGGAGCAGCCTGGGAAAGCATAGAACAGCAACGAAGACTTGTGTTCCTCCAAACACCATCTTCCTGTACCAAAAGAATAACTTGCATTAATTATGTTTATAATTGTTATAGCTAGCACCATAGCCTAGGCTTCTTTAAGTGAATGAAAGCTGCCAGAGCTGTACCAAGAGTTCAGTTTGTCCATCCAAGCAAATTGGTCTTATAAGTCTTCCTTCTGTCTCTGAGTACCTTCTTATCAGGTGTTTAGTATTCATTTTACTGAAGGCCTGATCTCATGGCAAAGGTTGTCAGTTTAAAACATTTAGCATTTCGTAGACAGAAGTTCACAACCTGGAAGTGATTATACAAGGTCTGAAGGTCTTTAGATGGCATTTGAAATGTTGAGTTGTGTTCTGGAATGTGAAATTTATAAGTTGTGGTTAGCTATACATGCCAAAAATAGCTTTTCAAGAATGTTCAACCAAATGATTTGCTTTTATGCTAAGATGTAGACTGAGGGCAAACTGACGAAGCTTCAGATTTAGCTAGAAAATTACTGCTAATCCATTCAGATTTTCCACATACCTTCAATGTGAGGTGGAAAAAAGATCTTGAAGTGCTTTTGCTCTGAAACTTTCTTAGCAATTGTTTGAAAAATTTCCATCGCTCCACAGACAGCAGTAAAGTCTTGAAGGACAGCTGACTTGCTCAGCTGTAGAGTTTCCTGTCCCACACCATGCCTGCTAGCCTGCAATGCAGAACCACTTGGAACTTTCTGTCCTGAGACAAAACAAATTTAACACTCATTTACCTGCTTCACTATAAGCTTTATCCAAAAATATGTAGACCATTGAGTCCACTGCCTGGAGATCTTCTGAACGGGTCCCCTGTTCTGACACACAGTAATATCAACAATTTTCTGTAAAAAACAGATTAACTATTTTCGAAACCTTTGCCTGATTATTTCCACAGCTGTCTTCACACCTGACATGAGTAAAATATAGCCAATTTTACTACTACTTTGACAACCATAATTACGCTGTTCCCAATTTCGTATAGACATGGACATTCATGCACTACTATTTTCTCAGTAAAATGGAAGAAATGTGAGAAAACTAACTTTTGTCTCCAGAAAATATTTCATTTACAAAAATCCAAGAAAACAAGGATATTTTCTGAATTCTACTGACAGCAGAAATTGATTCACTGTATTCTCTTCAGAGAAAAAAACATTTGATGGAGCTGCAAAGTGTGTATTTCTAATAATACTGCATACATACATAATGCATACCTACATATATACATACAATAAAATATCCTTGCTTTAAAAGCTGTTTGAGGCATATTCAGCATTTTGCTTTGGCCTGCCCAAGGTAGGACTGAGAATCACCGCCTGAGATGCTGGGAAGCATGAAAGAGAGTCCCAGTGAGAACAGCAAAACCACCAGTGGCACAATCTACCAATTAGTTCCTGCTGCTTATGAATACTAAAGAGCATTTGGCAATTCTACACGTGGTTGTATTAGGGAGCATCAAAGTAAGTTCAAGTCAATGGTTTGCAGGAGAATATATTCCTTATTCTTTTTATTTCTTCATGTTCTCCAGGCTTCTGCTCTACTCCCCACCCTCAAGAGACATTGGCAAGTAGGAGAGAAACCCCCGCTGCTCTTGTGGGAATTAGGACGTTGGCTACAGTTGGTCCCAGCGAAAGTTGGTATTGCCTACCTGACTGGCCTGCCAACCAGTGGGGACACAGTGCGCATTTGCAGTGCTGCTGGGCACATTACTCCAGGCAGTGCTAACTGCCTCACTTGTTTAAAAATGAGCCTGCAAAATTTATTAGATGTAGCCATCTGCTTCTCAGCCATTCTTCTACAGTAGCACTGACAATGACTGACAAGAGAGAAACAATGAATTTACAGCAGTGGGTGAGAGTCAGTTATATTTTTGTTCTCTTCTCCTGAGCTGCTGTAGCTCTTAAGATAGAATTGTAAGTATGTGGTAACAAATCTCTTCTAAGCTTTTAAGGCGTAAACTAAATCTTCGTGGTCCATTTTACTTGGCTCCTTACAAGATGAAATAAGAAAGAGTCTGCAAAAGGACTTAAGTGTTTGCAATCGTGACTTCTAATTGAGCTAAGGAAGACAAGAGAGCTTCCCTAGTAATAGCCCTGGATGTCCCCCAACACCTCCAGGAACCCAATTAATGACCATTTGCAACTTGTGGAGTCCACTGATTTCAGTAGGTTTTGAATACAGCCATGAATATGTATTGTTTGAATAAGGAGTTCTCTTCTAACTGATTCTGGTCTGGAACATGCATTTTTTTGTCACAAATATCTCACAAATAAACAAATAAAAAAAGGATTCCTAGGTCCTTCTGTTGAAGTTACTTTGTGATTTAAGGCAGCTGCATAGCTAATAGTTTCACCTAGACCAACAGCTAAACTGATGAAAGAAATTGCTGCCATTTTTAAAAGATGGTTCACATGTTCTTAGAAATGACTTTACTTAATGTATATTCTGTGAAGAACTTGATAGATATTTACAGAAATTGTATATTGTTTCTATTTACTTAATACATTGATCATGTTTCTGGCAGGGCCATCTGTTCGCACTATTAGCTGGAGAAGCACAGGCGCGGGTGGCCACTGGTATCCCATTTGCGTTGGTCTCTGCCTCCATGGATTTGAGGCCATTACTGCCATCAGCAGGAGCATGCTGAAGGGCTCCTTTCCCATGTAACTATATTTTCAACTCTGAAACTGCTCTTCTCCAGTTTAGGATTCCCCGTGACAGACAGCTATATTCATTCATAATTAAATAGGCCTGAGGCAGGTAACTGCCCAGGTTCATTACATGGCTGGTGCAGGAGCTGAAGCATGTCAGAGCAGTACGCGCAGTAGCAAGTGTGCCAGTGGGGAAACTCTCAAAGCAGCCAAAATAAAACATTTAGGATAGGGAGTGTCTCAAACCATGCTCCTCTCAGGGCAGAGTGCCAGAAACTGCTGCGCTCTCTTAATAATTTTCAGGCCTGTGCTCTCTTCTGGAGATAGACACTTATAATCCTTTTATTTCCCATCCTTGGTCTTTTCCAAAGCTTCCAAAAGGTCAGTAGCCAGCTTACACAAAGGTGGCAAAAGGCTGTGCCCAAGTGGCAAAAATGCTCAGGACATTTTAGATCAGCAATTTCCACCTATCCAGGCTGTAATGTATGATGAGGTGGGACTTGGGGACACTCACACTTTTTCTGGAGAAGCCTTCCCTATTTTCATGGCACTGCTAAATACTCAGTGGAGCAGAAAAAGAGAGCATGGATGATGTGAACAAAGCATGGTTCCAGCTTAAATGGGAGGGCGTTCGTCTGAGGACATCGGACAGGGACGGTGCTCCAAGCCCTTCTCTTCCGAGCGCATCTGGAAAAAAAGACCGCTTCTCTTCCTGTGCAGAAACTCACCAGCTATAACAACAAATTTCTGGAGTCAAGTTCACTTTTGTGCTCTTTCTCCCTCTCCATGAATAGCTGTTTGCCCAGGCAGAGGTGAGCAGCTTCAATGGGAGAGTGCACCGTCCCCACAAAGGCAGATTGCCTGGCTGGTGGGCCGATTTCCTGGGAATGGGCAGCAGTAGAGGAAGGGCTGGGTGTCACCCTTGACAAGAGCCATGCTGGTGGGACAGGTGGAGGAGCACCCAGCCAGCAGGTCCCTGGGACAGCAAGGGGTGAGATAAGAGGTCATCTCAGCATCCTCCAGGCAGGAGCACCCCAGGGCAGGCTTAGAAACAGAACATCAAGTCCCTGAAAAATACGAGTCTTGGAAATATTGGCTTGTGCAAAGTTAAGCTGGTATGTCAACTTTGGGGAAAAGAAAGATAAAGTTCAGAAAGATACAGTTCATCTATTATCTGTGAGTAGCTTACTGTATCAGAAAGTAAAAAGAAAATACAGTGAAACCAAGAAGTATTTGCACAGTACTGGATTAGGTCACCACAGCAAGGGCAAAGGAAATGTTAAGTTGTTACTGAGCAATGCAACTGGGCGAGTGTCTTTCTAAGCCTCAAAGACACAAATGAGTGATTCATAAAAGAAAGGGGGGAAAATACTATGTTATCTGTTGGAATTGCTGCAAGGTCATGAAAGCAATTTGCAGAAACACCCACAACACACCCAGAAATACCTTCTACTTCCCATCCTGTCTGTAGCAGGAGAAAACTGGAAAGTGCAGAGTTGTTGAAAACACTGAATACATCCTCCTCCTTGTTCTGCCTAGCTGTGTAGCATAGCAAAGCCCTTCTCACTTGCACTGACATTCAAAGAGCTGAGATAAATTACTGTCTCCCAAAACTGGGTGCTGCAGGCCTGACTCCCACCAGCTGTGCTGCTGGCAGCTACCCTTAGCAGTGGCTACTCACGTATCATCTTGGCTACGCCAAAAACCTCATATGGGAAAATGTCTGTAGTATGACTCTTTTCTACCATGCTGAGCAGGGAACCTGGTACTTTCTGCGTGAGAGGAAGCTCCAGAAAAAATGTTGTTTGTTTGAAGCAGAAGTTTGTTCTGGTACACTCTGGAGCAAAGCAGATCTAGCTCCAGCAAGCTGTCTTTTGTTTTCATAACATCACCTATCACTGTGGTTTCTTAGCACTTGCCATGAGGTAATCTCCGAGAGTAAATACATGCCCACCCCTCTGAGTTGCCTAGATTGGATTTGTCCTTTAATTCCATGTTCTGGGGAAATTGCTTATGTAACTGCCTTTTTTTTTTTTTTTTTTTTTTTTTTTTTTTTTTTTCTTCATTAAACTAAGGTTATAATTCCATGGTATGGAGAATTAGGCAAACATTCATCTCATAAAACTACAGCCTGTGGGTGTGATGGGCTTTGAGCCAGCACTTTTGAAGACACAAATGTTTTTTGTCATTTTCGGGAGTTAGGCAACCAGGCAGATTGCACTAAGATGAAAAATAGTGAATGTATTTCATTAAAAAATATTTTTCTCAAGATGGTTTCAATAAAAATCTTAAAAATGGGAAATATTGTTATTACACCTTTTTTAGCATTGCAAACTTAGGCCTGCATGCTGGGGTCTCCCTTTCCCTGTTCTAGAGGAGAAAGTATGGTGGGAAGGGAATAAAAGTGGATAAATAGCTTCAGAAAAAAATCCAAAATATGTACTTATTACTTAGGCAACCAATCAGCTAATTTAACACATTGATGAAGAGGACAATTTCCCAAGGCGGGGAGGGAGGGAAGAATGCTTTCCATTCAGAAAAAGGCGTTTGAATGCACTTAAATGGCTGTATGAGAGACGTGTGCAGGGTCACCTCATTTTGGGGTGACTTAATAAGGAGTAGTGAAAAAAAGCCCTGGGCAAGCCAGAAAGCTACCCTTTTTGGCTGCTTCTTCCCAGAAATGCTAATTAGGCTGGATGAAAAGGTTAATACATATAGGATAGCACTGTCCTTTTGTAGATCTGGGCAGCTTCTGCAGAGTGTGAATGGGAACAGTTCCCCGTTCACAGAGAGACACACCACACCTCCCTAACAGAATATTTGCCTTTAGTACTCTAGTGTATTTTATCCTTTTTTTTGTTTGTTTGGTTTTTTGTAGCATGAATGACAAAACTAGCACTTTGCAGATCCCCCTTTCCAAGGCAGCTCTCTGCAGCTCAGGGAGGACAATTAGGGCTCAGTAGCTAAGCAGGAATTCCTGCGCTCTCATCCCAGCTCGGGCAGACTGCTGCAAGGTCACAGGCCAATCACATTTATCTTTTGGCCTTCATTCCCCCACCTGAGCAAGTTAAAAGACACACTCTGAGGATCAGTTATTTAAGAAAATATATTGTATTTTGAATATGCAATGTGTGATGTAAGCATTGCTGTATCTGTGCCCTGCACTTTCATTAAAAGCCCAGGAGTGGTTGTATTACAACAGGTGAGCATATTTTGGCAGCCCAAGTTTCAAAGGTGCAAGCAGATTTTGCTGTGACTTCAAATAAACTATTTGGAAATGTTACTAGCTCTCCCATTTGTCTGGATTAACATAAGCTCTCTGCTCTTCCTCCTCTCATCTCATTTCCCACATGTCTGAACTACAAATACAGCTGAATTTAAATGTAATCCTCATGTCTTTACCAATTCATCTTCACCAACAAAAACATATCATTAAGAAATAGTAGTGTAAGGGACACTAGACCTCTGCTTCCAGTTCCAGTGCAGGTTAGTCACAGCTGAAAGCAGCTACCCTCAGAATTATGCTAATGATTTGGATTTATCCCCTAAATACAGTGCATTAGTATCACAGAGCTTGCAGATGTTAAAAAAAAAAATTCTATTTTTTTTGCTCAAGTTTACCAAGGCATTTCTGTAACTTTGGGATACCTCAGTTCATAAACACTTATTACTTGTAAGCAGATCCTGTGCCTGAAGAAAACGTGCAGTTTAATCTATTATTGATTATTTTTACCATCTTCAAAAGCATCACGAGTGTATCTGAGGGCAGAATTGGAGAAGCTGAACATGCGGTGCTTACCCTGGGGAGCTGGTAATGCAGAGGCCACGTGTGAAATAACAGGTTGATCCAACCCTAGCAAAACTAGGAAAGGAGATATACATAATAGCATTATTCCCCTATTCAGCAGTAATATGTAGTAAAGCTGTACAATTTTTTGTTTTGTTTGGTTTGGTTTGGTTTGGTTTGTCAGTGCAAGATGAGCTATTACTGAAAACCATTTCTTTTAGCTGGAGGAATGTCTAGGACCCAAAGCCCTCATTGGGAAGTGGTGTGGAAAGCCCTGAGCATCAGCCTAGCTGTGGCAGGCTTGCTTTGCCCTAGCCAAACCTGGGACTGCTGGAACTAAAGCCAAACACCAGCCAGACCCAAAAGTGATTTTCACAGAATGTGACTTTAGCAGAGGAAACTAAAAATCACTTTTCAGGAAGATTTCTTCCCAGAAAGAATACATAAACATCAAAATCTTTAGAAAAACTCCTTTTTCTAGAATTCAGATACTCAACTTCCTCTCCATTCCTGCCTGTCCTGCCTTGGAGAAGATAGTGACTACTGGAAGAGAGAGATGCTGTTTGCAAAGAAGCAAGTAGCTTCAGTAAGGTCAGCTGCCTCAGCAAGAGAAGAGAGCAGTGAGCCACCGTGTGTGGCCTCATGCAGCTCTTGTGCAATTGTTTTTAGGTGTTGTGCAAGCAGAAGTGTTCAGAGAAATTTGTAGCACATATGCATGGTTAGAGACATCAGAGGGGCCATGCTGAGCGAGACCATGGGGCAATGTAGCTCTGCAGCTAGCCTCTGACCATGGTCGTAGCAGACATGTAAGCAAGAGAATAAGAATAGGTTAAGCATGTTTCCCCCCAGAACTCTTCCAGCTTCCAAACAATTACAGCTCCTGATCCAGAAAGGTTATTCTGGCATTGAAATGCCTGCAGTGTAGATCTGTGAACTCATCCAGTTGCTTGTGATCCAATGTGAAAGCTTTGCATCCGCACTGTCCCATGATTGCTTTACACTGCCCTCAGTATGAAGACTCACTGCCTTTTGCTAGTTGTGACCTGACCACCTAGTTCAATCCCAGTGGGATGCCAAGCTCACCTAACACAACAAACTGTCCTTCCCTCCCTACCTTCTCATGCCCTTCTCTATGGACCTCTAGTATGTCCATCCTCAGACATCTCCTTTCCTGGAATGGAGATTCCTGCTCTCCATACCTGCTTGTGGTATGAAAGCCCTTCCACATCTCTGAAGGTCCTGATCACCCATCTTTTTCAGTCCTCCCAGTCTTTCTGATGAGGATGATTGGGGGAAAACATACTACTCACCCATTTATTACTGTCAGGCAAAAGCTGTTATTGAATTGAATTATCCCTTTCCAATGGTTATTGAATTTCTCCAAATTTTCTCTAATTTGTCAATAGCTCTCTCACTCTCACCTTCCAGCTGGCAGGAACTTTCTGGCCTTACAACACTGTGCCACATCTCTTGTTATGAGCCCTCAGCTGGCAGGGGTGCTATACCTCTACCATGCTTTGAATCCATGTGTGCTTGAATTTATACAATCTATGTATCCTCTGCCGAATGATGACAGAATTATTGGGTGTCATTACTACCTCTGTAGCCATGAGACCAGTCTTATGCCCTGTACTAGGTGGCCCAGGCTCCCCTCCAGCCCTGAACAGCCACCTATTTCATCATAAAATCGGTAAGGTTGGAAGGGATCTCTGGAGATCATCTAGTCCAACCCTCAAACAAGTGGCCCGTGTGGGGGATCGAACCCGCAACCCTGGCAATGTTAGCACCATACTCTAACCAACTGAGCTAAACCTAACCCAATTTGTCTTGTTTTGTTTTCCAGGCTGTATTAGCTTGCATTTTCCAAGTTGAATTTTATTACTATATCATCCAGATAAACCTACTGCTTGCATTGAAGAGTCTGCCTTTTACTTTGAGATTACCTGCAAATTTAATTTCGGTGCTATTCATCCCCTCTTGATACCCACCATTAACAATAATGAAAGTAGAAATTAAGAGCTGAGACTCCCAGCACCCTTTGGATTCCTCTCCTCATTTCAGGATATGGTTGTTTATTACTCAGTTTTATTTATTTACAGTCCTTCAAGTAGTGTTCAGTATACAAAGCAGCTCTCTGACATGCTATTAATCACCTCCTTTGAAACAACTGTAGAAAAGATATTGGGCTGTGAGCCAGTGCTTTTGGGATCATGTTAACAGTTTGCTGTCGTATTTCAATCATTTGTGCTGTGCAAAATAACCCAAGATGTCCCTCCCTCAGGGTGTTAAGTAGAGATTGCAGCCCCTGTGATAAGGAAAGATGCTGACAAACATTAATCTGCAGGGAGCTGTGCTGCAAGAAAGAAAGGGCAAGAGCATCGCCGCACGGTCCTTCCTCACACAGGGGTGCTTTGCGTAGGCATACACGCATTTTGCAGAGAAGCCTTGTTCCCCAGTATTTTCTTATTGCTCCAGATATTGGGGTGTATCTGGAAGGTTTTCGGCATCCAGCGCTTTCAGTATATGCAGATTTAGAAAAGCTTTAATTAAACAACAGAAGGCATATTATCCTGTCTCCTTTCATCAGTGGGGTATCCGTCAGCTGCAGCTGGCTCAAACCAATTATCCCTGTGGCAACTGCAGCTTTTGACAGCTCTTGACACAGACCACTTCCAACCCGTGGCCACCCTGCGCCATTTGGGTGCTTTTGGGGCTGATCGATGGCTGCATCGCGTCCCTCCTTTTCCCTGATGAAGGGCTCCCTCACTTCTGCAGCAGTCGCAGCCGGGAGAAGGGACTGCGGCCGATGCAAGCCCGGTGGCGGCAGTGCTACAAGCCGCCGCACAGCACAGGAGGAGTTGGCGTTCCTCATCCTCCGCAACAAGGCCGTTTTCGTCAGGATTAAGCTGATGCTCTGATGTTTGTATGATAATAACGTAGTTCTGGGCTGCCCAGCACTAGCTGGCTCGGTGGCCGTTAGTCTAAGATAAGCCTGTGGATCGTGGCAGCCCTTTGGTTGTGTGGTAGGAGTACAGCACAAGTCACACCATGCAGTCTCTCAGACACAGGCTGTGTCTCAAGCCACTTGTGAAGTCCTTTGGTCATTTATAGACCAAATAAATCATACAACAGAAACGTGTTGCCACATCTATGAGGAAGAAAAAAAAATACCAGGGGATGTTTAAATGCATTAATGGTCACTCTCAGCTAATTAGAGGGCAGGACATGCTTCCTAAATTTCATGCACATTCAGGCTCTGCTTAATGCCTGCTCTGCAGCTGGCAATGAGCAGTAGGTGATGTCTGGCTGAGGCCCTGTGCTGGGCACCTCAGGCCCCCTCAGCAGGCAATGCCCAGGAGCAGCAATGCCGTCTCTTCCTGTACAAACGTGGTCTCCCAGCTCCAAGGTAGATTTATCATTTCTCTTCTTTTGATCCTCATGCTCCTCCAAGTATTTGAGCCAAAAGCCACCGACTTAAATAGGCTTTGCACCAGGTTCCTAGTGTATTGGAGTACAGATCAAATGAACTGGCCCCCAAATGTCCTCATTTATAAAAAACTATACTTACTTTCTCTTCCTCTGTGTATAATTTCATAGACAATGTAATGAAAATGTGAGGCATGTAGTAGGACACAGCCACTATCTTAAGGGACAAAAGGTTGTATTTTTCTTTGCAACCCTTTGACGTCCCCCCAAAAAATTTTAGTCCAAATCTCCTCTCCTGGAAATCAGTGAGTGTTTTAGAAGTGAGATCAGGAGGATCTAGAGCAGAGGCTCACAATATTTTTTGCTTACCTCAATAAGCTTGTTTAGTTTTAGGCTAACATAATTTTCTCCCTACTTTTCTCCCTCCTTTTAACAGAGTCCTTTGGTGGCATAATTTCTGGATAAATCTGCTATCTAAAGATCGTGAAAGAGTCAAGAGTCTGATTTTGTGCCCTCCCCTCCCCTCCCCCCCCCCCCTTTTTTTTTTTTTTTTTTTTTGAATGAAAACCAAAATACCAAGTACCAGGCTAAGGAGTAGAAGAACATTTTTATTGACAAAACAAAAGCACTATCAAGTTTCTAGAGCCTGTTTTTAAAAGGAAAAGTCTAAGAAATCAAGATTGAGATTTTTTTATGTTGCAGTTGGGACTATTTTCTAAAAAGAACTTTTAGGGAATATTTTCCCATATATGTCCACTGTTGCATTAACTTTACTTAACTGGAATGACCTCTTAACAACTGTATTTTCTGTAAAAAGGTAACATCTAAAAAATCAATTTTAAAAGGTTGTATACATTTTTGCAAAGGCTTAAGACACCATCAGATTTTGTGATCTCTTGTTAACAGTGGTGAATTTAGACCATATAATTTTGGCCACTGGAGGGCTCCCAGAATTTTTAATTAATTTAGGAGGTCATGCAGAATGAAAGAATGGAGGAAGCAGCTGAATCAGGGAGGTCCCAGTCTCTACCACAGCCTCTATAATGACTAAATTTCAAATCCCCGATGGATTATGGCAAATCCCAAATAAATGGCAAATCCCAGATATTCTGCTGTGTATTCTTCAACCAAAGTATTAGAAAAATAACATTTCAACATTGCTAGTGGAATAAATAGTTTGCCATGAGCAAACCATCTGGCAAGATTGCAACTAACTAGTTAAATGTAAATAAAAATGTAGGAAAATTAAAGTATCAAAAGTTAATCACATCACAGTGTAAGCCAGATTCCCCGTGAGTTTTCCTTTAACACAGCATTCAGCTAAGGTTAATAATGTGTATCCTTTCAGAAAACTCTTGGAGTAGTGTGTAGTATGTGTGAGTGTCGTGTTCTTGGAGCATCTTCTAAGAAATGTCTCTTGGGGCCAGTACCATGTCAGTACCTCATCAGCATTTTGGTGTTGTGCCCCTGCCAGTGCTCACTATCCTTGTGTTCGTGGACTTTGTTGTGATTGCCCTCCCCATAGAATGAGACTGATAACCCTTTGCAATCAACACATTTTCAGGCCAATACAGCAGGACAAGCATGGGCATGCATGTACCATTAGCAACTGCTTTGTCAGACCTGCAGTTGAACTGCTTTTAGATACTGCCTTGCAAAGCTCTTCCTTTGGCACCTTCAGAGGTGCTACTGACCTGCCAGCTGGCCTGCCAGAATCCTCCCAGTCAAGCATAAATCCCAGCAGCCGGTCTCCACGCAGTGGGAGCTTCCTTGGTTTAGTATTGGTGCACTCCTTCAGTGTAACATCACAGAAGCCTGAGAAGGTCTGACTCGCCATGCAAAAGCTGAGAAACTACTCCCTGGCCATCCTGGGGAGCAGCAGGCTGTGGCTTTCCTTGTCCCTATAATGCTTTTACATCATTGCCTTGTACCAGGTCTCTATAGGTGTACTTGGGCAGCTAGTATAACACAGGCCCCTTTGTTTCCTTCATACAGGGATGATTGTAGCACGTCTCTGCAAGCACATCATCTAGTGCACCAGACCACCAAAGTTGTGCCCTACATCTCCAAAGCCCTTGCAAAGGTCGAAGAAAAACTTATTGCATAATTCCCAAAAGACCAGTTCCTTTAAGGAGTCTGCTCAAGGCAGCACAAGGCACACTAGGGAACAAATGCCCTAGGGCTTTCTGCATTGCCCTTGGGCTCCACATACAAGAGGATGGTTGGTGCACACTGCAGGAAGCAATTTGAATGGGGAAAAAGCTGAACTATATTGATCGGGCTTGAAAACCCAGATGTAGAGAACGTAAACAGTCATCAGCATGGAGGAGTTCAGTGCATCCCTTGGGAAGATGATATGAGTGGGACCAATGTTTCCCTCAACTCTCTGTGTAGGACCACCTGTAACCTGGCTCTTGCTGTGGTGAGCTGTAGTTCTAGGCTTCTTTGCAGAGAAGCATATTTACTACTAATAAAATATTAACCCAGATGAAGGGCTGGTAAAATATTGAAATATCAGGCATTCCCCCACTCTTAGGCTTCCCACTCGGCACTAATCACGGCCGTGATTTGGAATCTGATCAAACATGTTTCATAGGTACAAAGAGGCTAATTTGTAAAGAAGTATTAATCCCTCTACAAGATCAGACTGGTTGGGATTTCTCTTTCCTCTTTTCATACTACAGGTCTCTCAAACTTTTTTCAATGTAGAGTTTTTGTGGAAAGCCTTTCCACCAACATGCCTTGCAGCCTTTTGAGGCCACACGTATCAAGTCAGAGACCAGGAGGCTGGAGATGCCTGTTTAGCCATGAGGTGAGTACTACTTGACCCTTGCAATGGAGGCATGCATATATGCTCATCCCATAATAAGGAAGGCCACATTCAATTACATGTGATGTGGGAAAGCATTGGTGTTTGCTCTAAGAGGGCTGCCTGACTGTTTCACTGGGTGTCTCTTAGTACTCCATGAGAAACTGTGACTGGTCATTCCCCATACATCTTTACGCCCCCTCCTCAGGGTTGAAAAATCCTAATCAATCTTGTAGCTCCTCATCTGTGGCATAAACACATTTAGAAAACACAGTCACAATTTTAAAGGAAGGAGGCTGCAGCTTGGGACTGGAGTTTGCGATTGATTGCTTCCTCTTACCCAGTTTATCTCCTTCCTCAAATTACAATTTTTCACTTTGAATAGGGGTTAGCCAACTCTAGAGCCAAGCTGCACTAAGCTCTTTGCTCCCCCCTGCAGAGGCACATTCCCCATCCTGCAGAAATTTTCATCTAAATAACCAAAGACAGACAGACCTTGGAAAAAATGAAGCATTACTATAACTGCTTTGAAATGGGGAAGTACCACAAAAACTGCCAGAGGCAATTTACTAGAATGAGCTACAGAAGATATAGTGTTTTTTCATCTATCTGTTGGGCAACCCCCTCAACACACCTTGTACAAACCATGCACCCTGCTGCACAGCCTCCTCTCTCGGGACCCATGCCACTGGTGTCAGAGCTGCAGGCAGCTCCTGCTGCTCCACGCTGCTGGCTAACACACGGAAATTCCACAATATTTGCCCCGTCCTGTGGTTGCTGGTTGACCTCCCTGCACTTCCTCCCTAGACTATCTGAAAGGAGCTAATTTACCTCACACTCAAAGTCACGCAGCAAGGCTTTAAGGGTGAGCCTTTCCTTCCTTGTCATAGGCAAGTTGGGGTCTTCTGTTGCATTTGGAAGGAAGACACCCTCCCAGCTCACCCTGCAAGCAAAACCGCTTGGCACCCAATAAGCAATAACACACGAATTCTGCTGAGAGAAAAGGGTATTTTTCAACTCATCCCAGGAAACTGCTTTCTCAGGTCCCCATGGCACTCAGGCACAAGCCCTGTATCGCACAGCATTTGATGTTTTAATCATCATTGCGAGGTCAGATTCACAAACGCACGTGCGTAGAGGAGCATCTTTCCGATTTGTGTGTTGATCATTAGTTAAACGTATTAATTTATACAACAGTTTGGCTTTAGAGCTATCATAGAACTTTAAAATCATTAAGTGTTCATTTATTTCCTTGAAAAGCTTTGAAGTGGTGCTTTTAAATCCCGCTCTCCAGCTGCTATCAGTGAGCTGCAGAGTACAGCATTTGCATAGCCTGTGCGCGGCTCCTGGCAGACTTCCTGTCTGTTATTTTATTGGGTCTAGATGCAGATTGCGGCAATAATGTAAAGGTTTATCAAAGTGTATTTTACTGTTTGGTTTTAAATTTACATTACAAACGCCTTTTTAAAAGAGCCAGTTAATCTCAGCTTGGCCTGTTGCCTGGGAAATTTTCTGTGGTGTTTAATATTAAATATAGTTCTTGAAGATTTCTTTTTTTGCTTAAGTGTTTATGATTATTTCTGTTTTCCTCATGGTTTGAAATTGGGGATTTCATGAGGACACAGGTAAGAATGAGATGCTTTTAACATTTCATACAAAAATCACCATCGTTCTGCTAATCACTGAAAAGCTATTTCTAATACCTTAGCCTGCAGAAGACGAGAAAGCAAGAACTAAAAGGTTTCTGTAAGAACGCCTAAAGAAATGGCAGAAACACGATACAGCTTTCAAACACAGACAAGGCTTCATTCTTTCTATCTTGTTTGATAAAAAATGAACCACACAGTGAATACTGAAGCTTCATGTTACTCCTGTCAAATCTTTAGTAAGTGGGTGTCCGGGGAATTAGATCATAACCAGAAAGAATGTTCCTCTCATTTAAAAGGTTTCTTATTGTGTTTATTAATTTAACCATTGACTCCAAGAAGGCAAAATATGCTGTTTTCAGAGGGATTCAATAAAATTAGAACTGTATGACCCTCTACAGGCTGTTCTGGGAGACACCTACCCTATGCATCAATGGAAATAGCCACAGAGAATATATGGAACATAATTATTCATAAAAGAGAGCTAAATCTCTGAGCAGTTACACATCGCTTAGGCTGAAAATATCTTCAATTAAGGTAGGAATGAAGTAATATTGCATTTTATGCAAGTTCTCATCAATAAGCCTGACACATGCCAGCTCCCATTTAATAACATGTTTTACTTCTAATAATTCTACTTTTTTCCTAGTTCAAAAAAATGTGGAAGAGAGCTCAACGGTTCACAGAAGTGAGATACAGTTTTAGGAGGAACTTAAGGTTTCATGTTTGAGGGCACAGAACCGTCCCCAGCTGAGGAGGCCAGGATTCATTTTCCCATTTGGAAAAGAGCACCGACATCACTGGGATGCCCCATCATGAGACACAGGAGAAGGGACGAGAGAGAGCATTAGTTCGAACTGGCCTGACAATTCTCACAATTCATGAAGCTCCACTTTTGCCCCCCAAATGTTTGGAAGGTCTTTTTTGTCTGAGCTAGCTTTAATTGTCTTCTGTGAGTGCACCTATATGTACATGCAATTCTGTACGCTTGCTAGGTGTGTGCTACATGCTGGTTGCATGAGTTTGGCAAATAAGTGTTTTCAAACCATTAGACTTTCTCAAATCAAGTGAATCAAATACACCTTTGCTCCGAGGAACAACAAGGAAGAGGCAGAGAAATCAAAGCAAGGAGCGGGGAGTGGGTTCGAATTGAGAAGTGACCCCGAGCAGTGGGGCCTGGGCAAGCAGGGCTTCCTTCCCAGACCACATTAGATTTTGAAGCCTGTGAGCTACAGCACCCAGGCTCTTTGCCTGTGTTTGGCATCCTAAATCCTATTCGTTGTGCACTGTGAAGATGCGCTGCACATAATACCACCCGCCGTGCCTGCAGCACAGGGGCAAGCCAGGCTGGGATGGAAACCAAGAACACCAAGAGACAATTCCCATGCGGAGCTTTGCTAAATGTAGCTGCAACGTAAGCGCCCTCAGTCAGGAAACAGAAGGGCTGCTGCTCCCACCACGCAGCTCTAATGGGAGCGTAATCAGAGGAAAAAAAGCAAAGCCATCAAGCAGCAGCACTCAGGGAGCCGCGGCGAGGCTGCAAAAGCAGTGACAGGGACAGCAGCAGCAAAACACCTCAGATTCCACATCAGCATCTCATGCTTCTTTCCTTCGCGTTCAGCAAGGGGATGCAAACTGGGCCAGGTGGGATAGCGGTTCAAATGGCAGCATACCCCCCCCTTCTCAGGTAACTACACCCCACTCAGAGGACAGCAGTAGCTCAACGAGGCCCGGTGCACTTGAGTATCTGCAGGGTCTGCTTGCCGCAGACAGTCCTTGGAAAGAAGCCAAGGCACGGAGCGTGCTTCGGGGAACTTGAGGAAATCACAGCAGATGTACGAATCTAGAATGAAAGGAAAAAAAAGGTAAAAACCCAACAAATTTCTGTCAAAAGTTCAGTCACAAGTTGGCTCCAAATTTAGTTTTTATAAATAGACGCATACAAACATATATATATATATATTTGCATAAAGAAATACAAATATAAGCATACAAAGTAAAATAGTGCAGAACTACAGGTTGTGAGAAACAACACCTTAAATCAATCTCATGTTCTTTGAAAGTGAATGCACCAAATTACAAGCAGCAAATTCATTTACTAAAACATTTGTTGATGCACTTAATCAGCATTTGCTTTCCAGGAGACAAACAGATTTGATGAACTATAAAGCAGGAATGCTTTCGTTGTTTTGGGGGGCTTTTATTTGTGCACTGCAGTATGAAAGCTCACACGTGTGGCCTGGCCTCATTTATCTCGCAGGAACAAAGTTACTCCCTTGTCCCAATGCTAGGAAGTTCTCAGGTGTGGGAAGAATGGAAGTAGAATCTGAGCTTTTTCTGCTGTCTTGATAAAACCCATCCATCCTGATGCCCTCTCAGCTGATGGTGCGCTTCTGTATCTTGCTATTATTTCAAAACAGACTAGTTCTGCCAGAGCTCATTAAGGAAAAAAAAAGGCGGGGGGGGAGAGCAAGAAGGAACAAAGCAGCTTCAAATTAATATTGATCAAAGTTCAAGAGAACAGAGGGGACTGCAGTAACTCTTTCTTACACTCTCCCAGGGTTTGCTCCAGTGGAGGAATAGTCTGATCCTCCAAACTTCAATCTAACAAATGTAGAAATTATTTCTGACTGTAAATTGCCCCTAAGTTTTATTTTGTCATACACATAAAAGATATCATCAGCCTTCGGAAGTATGATAATTTCTCAAGTAGATAGTGTTTGGAACAGGTCAAAAATTTAGGCAGAATAGATTTCCACTGAACGTTTTGTGAGAATTTTTATTATATTTAGTGTGATTTATGTGTAAATGAAACTAAGCTAAAAGATGCAGGAAAGCAAAGATTTTTATCTTGTCAAAATGAAATGTTCAGATGTGACTCCCATGAGAAATTTTTTAAGTACCAAGACAACATTTCCCAGATATTTTAAGTAGTGTAAAAATTTTTTTGGTTCCAGTTTAGGATTTTTCCCCTGCCTAAAACGTCAGGACTTCTCTTGGAAAAGGTCTTCAAGTTCCTAGGAAGCTCTGCTATTGTATTTTCACCTATACTTTCAGTCTCTTGAGCTAAACAAATACAATTACCTTTATTGTGTTCTCATCAGCACAGCTCAGGTGGACTTCAGCTGCTCACCATAAGTTCTCCCCGAGCAAAAGCAATAGCTTTACTCTGTCACTCATTACACTAGATCTTCATGAAGGCAGAAGCAGCAGTTTCAATGCTATGCTCCTTGAATAACACTGAAGAGCGTTATGAGCTGCACAAGTACACTCTCAGCTTTCTGCACAGCCTCTGGGTACAACCATGACAGACATACCTATGCTTATTGACCTGTAAACTTCCCTTAAAATAAACCTACAGAGCTCCTCCCAGTCCTCCCCCAACCCAGGCCTGTTCTCTGTTATAGACATGCGGTTTGCAACAAATAGTCCTCATTTCTCTGAAGGCATGGGTGAATGAAGTATAAATGTGATTGTGCAATGACCTGATGCATGGCCTTTGTTTATACCTTTAAAATATCCTAAAACATCTTAAACCTTTGCATAGATCACACACCAAAAGCCCACAAGGACTGAGAGGCTTTAAGATGCAAAGGGCATCTCCAGAGAATGAGGAAACAGGAATGGGGTTGCCATAATCCCAGCCAGGAACCCCTGGAAAGGCACATGCTACATGGCACATGAGCTGGGAGCCGAACATGTTTCAAGCACCTTGATTTAGCTGAACCCACAGGAGGCACCAGGCACATGCCATACATCTGATCTGCCTGCAAGCATCGGACCTCCTGTGCATCATTGTATGGCTGATCGATGCATGCAAAGCATGCTTTTTGGGTGTTTCTGGACCTCTGCAGGCTGTCAGAGCAACTGCTATTATTCCTGCTTCCCAGATGTTTCTGGGCAACATGTCCAGATTCTCCAATTTTTGCTCAGATTTTGCGATTGGACATATCCTATGAGATGCTGTATATGTAGCGCAGAGCAGCTAGTGCTGCTGTCCTGGTCCCATTTCATGGGCACTGAAGGGCTCTGACTGACATGTAGCAATAAAATGAGATGGGTGAAACTGTCCCCCAAAGTGACTGCTTCATGTCCCTGACAGTGCCGTCCCTGGTAGGGACAGGGGATGGCTCGTGAAGAAACTGCTGAATGGTTATGAGGTTTCAGCCTGGTGTACTAAGGCCAGGAGACATGAGATGGTGATTGGGAACAGCTTCAGTCTTAATTTGCTTTTTTATGTGGGTCAGAGTCCTTACAGGGCCGCGAAAAGTTATGGCCTAGTAATTAGAAGAACAGAGATCCTGTAAGGAAGCATAGAAAGGTGCTGATGAAAATGGTGAAGGCAACAATGCTTTCACTTCTGGTGTATTGAATCAGCATGAGGACACTTGTTTGTGGTTATTGGAAACCATTGCCCTTTCCTAACATGACCCCTAACAACTGAGCTAACTTTCAGCACTGACATTTACTCCTTCAAACAGGAAAACCATGGGTCACCAAGTGTAGCCCATCACAGAGGTAGGGACTATGGATGGGAAAACCAGGCTCAAGAGCTTCCCAAAGAAAACTCTTGGTTCGAGATTTTGCCACAGGGGTCTTCTTGTTGCCTAACTGCAGCTGAAAGACCTAATTTTTATGTCCCTGAAAAATACTGATGTGCTTGTCAGGAGCTCCCAGCCTAGACCTGCTGCCTTGGCTCCATCAAAAGCCTTTGCAAGTCAGTGCAAAGTGAGTCAGCTCTTGTGGACGAGAGATGCTGGTTAGGGCTGTTCTTCTGTGGCACTCGGATGCCCAAAAGCTATAAAGCCAGAGAGCACATGATTCAGAACTTAAAATTATTGTGTTCCATGGAGTGATCATCATTTTTAATGTACTAGCTATTTTTTTTTCATGTGGAGTACACACTCTGAGAGGTTCCCATATGAATTTACTTAGCACAAATCGTCACCTCAGTTCTGACACAACGTACTATAGAAACACACCACATACAATATGTAGTGAGAGAGAGCAATTCTGCAACTGGTTTTAAGATAAAGGAGAGAATTAATAGCAACACCAAAACAGCTCTTTGAAAAATCTCATAAAGCAAAAGCAGAATGAAAAGTACCAGTGATAAGACCAGTGGAACTCTAGTTAATGCCATAAAAACTAAGAAATCATTGGTAAGTAACAAAGTACTGTTCCCTGCACACCAAAACTCAAAACAACAACAATTTTTTTTTCCGCTTCTCTCATGTTATCTATACAAAATGCTACCCAGCCTCTTAATGGAAGTCGGATTTGACCCCAAGTTTGCTCTGCTACAGACAGTAATATCTTGTGTTGGTGTGACATGTTTGCTAGGTATTTTTTTCACTGAATATTCGTGGTCACTTCTTTCTACATTTACATTAAAGGTTTGATGGTCAAATACAATGTTCTATGAAATAATACTGTAGAGTTTATGACTGCATTTGAGTTTACTCATCCCATGGTTAACAGTGCAATGTATTGGGTCAAGGTTCAGTAGTCATTGTTCATTCGTTGCCTGTTGGCTGACTTGTTCATGCTGTACCACAGCAGATGCAGGAAATGCCAGTTTTACATTTCCTAGGTGACTGCATCTTTATTTTAACACACCTGTACACATTGTTAAGCACTCAATGCCAGCTGGAATTTTCTTTAACACCAGCGGGTTTTTCTTTGCTTCCTGTTTTATAATAGCTCAGAAACAAACAGCAGCACAGCAATGTATAATGGGTATATATATATATATGTGTGTACATATATATATATAATGTGTGTATATATGTATAATATATATATATATACACACATATCTTGTCATACTTGCAAAGCAAACCCCCAAAAGCAGTCAAAAGGAAATGAAGACACATAGCTATCTTTGAGTCAATTTATGACTGATTTCCTCAGTATTGCATATACTAAGCCTGTGGGCACTTGTGAGAGCAGCTCAGTGATGCTACGGGGAGCAAAGCTCAGCGCCAACTATTGGCAAAACTTACTGGTGGCCATGGGAGGGTGAATACTGCTGGTGGGAAGCCCACGGTGAACCTTGTAAGTCTGACCAAATGCTCAGCTAAGGACAAAAACAGAAACTGAGCACAGACTTCTACTGTGAATTAGCTAATTAGTTAAAATGCCATAATGCAGTGACCCCAAAAGGGGTTAACCCTCTTTAAGCTATTGATTTTGGCCCAAAGCTTTCCTCGTGGTTTCACAGGTGATAGGGTGTTTTCAGTTCACCAGGCTGAATAGGGGTGGAATATAATATGTCAAAGATTTTCCTCCTGTTGCACCCTCATTTTAACTATCCCAAGGTTCAGTATTGCTTTGCTCTCCTGTGTTTGTCCCTGGCCACTCAGGAGAGTGGGACCAGAAGACCTTTAGCTGATGTCTTTTCAGGGAGTTTTTGTGACCTCTTCTAGCCTCTAGTATATATGTCATCAAAAGGTGGGCTGCTGACAGATCATGTGTAGGGAAGGTACTCGAGCAATCTTCATTTTAAATTAAGATTTTTTTTCTTTCTGTAATTACCAATTACCATAACAAAGAAATTGAAGGGGCTGATCTGATTTGTATTGAGAACAGTTTTGTTTCCACCTCTTTTCTCCTGTCTTGGGAATGAAACATGTAAGGTATCAGGCAAGAAACTTTCAAATAGTTTGTTGAATTATAACTAAGCATTTAAAAGTTTAGCTAGATCTATATGTACACATATATATAATGTAGAAAAGCATAGAAAAGTGAGAATTCAGCAAAGAATATGTCTTAGCTTATGACTCGCAATCCCACTGAAAAAATGACTTGCTGTGTCTTTTCCCTTCCTATATTTTGCAGTCATGACCTCTCTCACCCTCTGTTGCCTGCCTTTGCAAATCTGTCCCTCCAAATCTGGAGTTCCTCAGTCAATCCTAATTGTTGTAGTCATCACTGAGGGCACACAGGGACAGTTTCATCCTGCAGCACTTTTCAAGTTTTATCCCAAATTATTACAATTGAAGTAATGTCAAAGTCTTAAAAATACAGATGATATAACCTGCCTCTTCCTTTTCTTTAGCTAAACTTCTGATCAAAGCAGCCCCATTTCCCACCTTGACTCCTCCTATGACCTTCATGAAAAAGCACACGTGCTGTGGAGCTGCAGTGTGTTGGCATACTGCCTCCATCTGTACTTTTCTGGAAGTAAATCCAGAAAATCTGTTGCACAGGGCGCACAGTAGCCAGGCAAGTCACATGCAGAAAAAAATGACACTGTCCGGCAGCATCAACTTCCTGCGCAGCACCACCGACCTGGGCTTTCTAGGGGGTCAGGAGCTCCTGGGACCTCTGGTCAGGCCAAACAGAGTCCAGAAATACTGGATCCTTAAGTTGTAACAGCCTTCCAAAACTAGACAGGTTTTTCAGGAAGAAGAAAGAAAAGGATGTGTCTACAGAAAACTGAGCAAACAATGTTTGTGAGCTGCACATTCTTTCTCCAATGTCTCTTCTCTCTTCCTCATGTCTTGGACGTTTGAGCTGCATCACGAATTTCTTTCCTTTTCTATCACTGTATTTTACCGTTCACCTCACTTCTTAGGTCTTTTTAGGCCTAAGATTTAGTTTCCTGTTTCCTATATAACATTTGATGCAACTGCAAAGCATTCAATTAGGTTTGTGCCCTTATGTTCTCCTACATCTCACCAGCTCACTGTGTTGCTGGCCTTTCCAACTTCAGACTGATGCCCGCCTTTTTCCCATCATTCCTTATATTGGCAATGCCCTGTAAATTAATTCCCACCATGTACCTTACCTTTTGCCTACAGTTCTTGTAAAGCCACTTGCTTTAGGTTGTATTCTGGTGACAGAAATGGCTAGAGAAACTGTGCCTCTTTGTGCTCCTCAGCATTGTATCTTTTGGGCTTCCTTCAATCAAAAGATCTTGTTGGAAAATCTGGTGTTTGCCATTCACATAGAACTGTGATTCTTGTCAATAAAACTCCCATTCACATTCACTAAAAGAAATGTAAATAATTTTTATATGGGCAGCAAGAGCACAGTAAACAACATTTTTCACGAAGAAGCGCAAGAGGGAATATAAGATGAGTAAATAGTTCTGCATTTGCATTACTGGGAAGATGGCATTCAGGGGATGGATAATAAATGCCTAGAGCTCTGTAGTGAACTCTGACTGCAGTAGAATTTTCTTATTTTACTGGACTAAAGCATCCATGATGAGCTACTGAAAACCAAAACTTGACCTGGCCTGCATGTGGATCTCCTTTTACCAAACTGTATCTTCTTGCACGTCTACACATTTTCTTTCTGAGACAACTAAGGCTGTACACATTATTCAAAGAGTACTATGTAGCTTTACACATTTGGCCATATATATGCCCCTGTAAAAATAAATACCTCCAAAACAGATATTAAGTGGATGGAAGAAGATCCATGCCACTTTTGTGACATGTCCTTTTTTGACATTTTTAAGCCAAGAGATGGTTTTCAAAGTGCACTGTTCTAACTTTTCTAAAATAGGTTATAAAAATAGGGAAAACATAGGTTTGTTAGGCACAAGTGACCAAATAAAAAGAAATATTAGGCATTTTTCCCTACTTCTGTCCACCTATCCCTGCTTTCTTCTGAAGGTTCGCATTAACAAGCAACCACATTTGAAGAACAGAGAAACATTTGTGAAAGAGAAAGAAGGCTTTGAAACTGCTGGCAATTGTTAATAGTTCCTCTAGAAGCAAACTCTAATTCTGCATCATTTGCCACAACAGCAAAATTACAATGAGCAGTGGGCCTTTATCTGTGAAGCAACTCTCACATAGGTGAACAATTTATTTTCATCATTCTTGGTGACCAACTAGCATTCCTCCCCATATGGCCAAGCGGCTGTTACTTATTCACTTTACCACTAAGTATGTTTTACACATGAGTAACGTGACCTTCCCTCTGCTCCTGAGATTTGAGACCAAGCACTTGGAAGTCATCTTTTTTGTGAATCCTACATCTTATTGACAAATGACACCTCAAGATCACCACCAAATTTATGTAGGTCTTGGCTGTGTAATAGTCTGTTAGAAAGCATCCTGTGCAGCATGTGGAGGATGTTATAAAACTATGCTAAATCAGATGTTATAAAGCAGGAGGGCTGTTTATGACAAAGTGATTGGATTTTGTTTCTGGTAGTCCTTTTCTAATTTATGTAAGTCAGATGGACTTATCAGGACACTATATCTTTGTTGTTGAGGGATTTTCCATTATTTAGACCACTTTTACTTTAGCAAAAGACTGTTCTTTTTTAGGGACGCGATTTCAGTGTTTTCCAGACTTTGCTGCTTACCTCCTTTAAAGAGTAGCTCAGAGCTGAAAAAAATCTCTCAACAAGGAGAATGTAGCAAGAGGTATTTTTTAGTCACTCCTTTTGCATATCATCTAAGCAAAACTACAAAAGCAATCAAAACAAGAACAGTTGACTCTTCTGGTCATCTAACCTAACCACTTCTATCAAAATTAGGTGACCAAAATAGACAGCATATTCATGTTGCGTATATGAAGTAATACTGGCACAGTATAATCAGATAACAGCATTTCCCAACAAAAAGTTAGGTGAAACAGAAGCTTTCCATGGAAAGGTTGTTTAACGCAGTGTTTTGATTTGGAAAGTTTAGAAAGCTCAGAATTAATTCTGGGGGAAGAAAGAGATTGGAGGGAGAAAGCGACTGAGATTTGTAATATTCAGTACCCTGGTTAGTAACCTGAGATGTATGAGACCCAACCTGAAGTCCTTACCTCCCTTTTTAGGCTGGTAGATATTTTGCTAAATATACAAAGTAGGATAGTTGTGCTAGGAAAGAAAAATACTTCTGCATACATCTAATGGTCCAAGAAGTTGCCTGAGTCATGGAAACATGGGCAAATTCGTGTTACCATCACATTCAGCCAATTTCTGTCCACAACATAATTTCTAGGTTATTGTCTGTTCTCAGATGGGGATGCTTGTACTCTCTTATCTATGTTCCCTTTTCTGTAGTAAGAAAGCAGGTTTCCTATTCACTCTGTTGAGAACAGAAAGTTTCAAACTCCCAATTTTTTAAACAAAGCAAAACTCCTTAATTTGCAGGCTTGACCAAAGTTAAATCCATATAAACAGCTAGAGCTGTAATAATACTGCATTTTTGCTGGTCTACACCACACAAGGCTGAAGCTATCAAATCCAAACAACGTAACTCCCTTTTATAAAAATGCACTTGAAATGCTATGTCTATCTTTCTCATAATACTTAGTATATTTTATAATTTTGCTGATCATCATTACTAATAGCAATTTTACTTATTGCTTTCAATTTATTCTCTGGCCAGGATAAAAGTCACTGAGAAAAAGGATGAGGAATAGGGAACCCTTTGTTACAGCCGACAGTCCCTCTCCCATCTATGGCCCTGAGACAGGTATGCAGAGAGAGCTCTTTTAGCGAGACTGCACAAGGGAATACCCAGATATTGGCAGCATATATGAGAGAACGTATTGAAAACAAGGTGGAGTGAACTCATTACCAGAGTAAAGCGAGACAAACAGTCCAAGGGCTAATCGATCTTTGACTGCAGTGGCGACAACGCGTGCAAGTGTTGTGCAAGTGTTTCATAATGATGCAAACCTATTAATTGAACCTTTGTTTTCACTATTAGCACTACCAGACTTAAACGTGGAATGAGGGAAAACAAGCTGCTGACACGCACAGGCATTGATCTACCACCCAGAAATATGCCTCTGTCTGGGTTTGATTGGTGGTAGTCATGCATTTCAGAAGTAAATAGCCCCTGTGGTAAGCACTGACTCTAGCCAGCAGGAGCACGGAGTGCTTATTAAATCAGCAGATTTGTTGTGATGGTTCCAGCAAAACCAGATGAATTAGTTTGGTGAACCTACATTAAGCCTCTCTTGAGGCCTTTCTTGGATCAGTTTGAAAATCAATGGTTAACTCTATTGACTTGTTGATGGGTAGCTCACAAATAGACCATAGATCCTATTTTGTCAAAGGGAACAGAAAACAAAGAAAGATGGCTTACTTGATAAGATTTTCATCTTACACAGTATCTGCGTTTGCATTTTTAGGGTACAGGAAAAAGCCTTGCCATGCTGGAGTGGGAGTCTCCATTCTCCATTTCAAAGAAAGAGCTTGGACAAAGAATATTAGAATAATATCGTGTTTCACTGAACACTGTGCATGAACCCTAAACCAGTCAGTAGCAAAAATCACAATTTACTATCCGATCAATTAGCAGATGGTCGTTTTCTGTATGTATCAACGTGGAAGTGAAGTTTAAGGAGTTACTTGTCATACCAGCTTATGCATGCATGCTTGCAGTGCTCACAGAATTAATTTCTCATTTCTAAAGACCATAATTAAAATAAGCAGAGCTATAGCATAACTACAGAATGGCTTAGTGAACAGCTTACCAGAAATACGGTAGGATATTGCGATTCTCAGTCCAGTTCTCATTTCTCCTAGTGGACTTCTGACTGACTTTTTTCAAATCACTTCATTTTCCTGTGTTCTGTATTTTCCTTCTGCAGAAAATCAGGATAATGACTTTTTTAAACACGCTTTCATAGGATGTTTGAGACTGAGGCAAAGACTTGCTGCAAGTCAGATTGTACGTTACTTCAGTAGGAAATAAGTTATATTTTTTTCAACGTTCAAAAAAGGGCATTTAATGCATGCAGAAATTGTCAGTTTTGGTCAGGAAAGAGAAAAGGTAGTTTCAGAACTATTCAAGATTAATAGTGCTGGAGTTCTTTTGAGGATCCAGTTGGAAGTTCTTTTTAGGACCAAGGTTTTGTGCTGTGCAGGAAGAATTACAGAAGTTCCCTTATTACCTTATAATTTTGATTCTTGCTTTGTTTTAAAGTTCAAGATGATGTCTGCAGTGGTAACACAGTATCACAGTAGGATGTGCCCAGGAAAAAAGGTGGTTTTCCTGAGTTACTCGGAGATCAAATCGCATGACTGATTGCCCTCATCAGCAAGTAGTTTGATATCTCCAGCAAAAGCCCATCTAGGGTCTAAAATTCATGGTTTAGTAAGATGTCAAGATGGATAAGCAACAGTGCTTTTTTCCCTAGCACTGCTGTGTAATCCATGCTGTCCCTGGGGCACCATGAAGGATTCGGAGAGTGATCGTGGGCATGAGGAAGCTTTAGTGCCAGGAGTGGGGAGGTTAGCATGGGGACTAGCCAGAGGGGACAGCTCGAAGGGCAGCAAGCCAACGAAGGACAGCGAGAAGGTAACATGAAATCTATGCAAGGGAAGAGTTCAGGTTGCTGTTGCCTTAATTAGGATGAGGAACTCACTGCTCAGTGAGTCACTCACAAGATAATAGAGTTGTTGTAGGTGGCAGATTTTGGAAGAGATATAAAACCTGTTTCAAACCTCCAGCCAATTTCAAATTACTAAGGGCCTGCATGGAATGTACAGATTACTCCAGGTTTACACAGGTCTAGCATGCTAAAATAGCGGCTGCCTCTTCTAAGATGAGACCGTAAACCAACACAATGCCTGAACTGATGCAGCCAGACCAGTAACAGTAGAATTTTAGGCAGCCAGGGCAGAATTTGGGTGAGTGACAGAATTGGCTTTTGTCATTACTAATGCAATGAAACCTACATGACTCACCTATCCTCAAAAATTTGTTTCTGTAGTACTTACAATGCCATTCTTAACTATGAGAGGTTCAGGTAAATCATTTATGAACATTCTAGTAGCTCAGCCAAGGGCTGAGCCATTCCTCCAAGCCTAGTTTCTTGATGAGACGAAATGGAAAATGAAAAATTGTATCCTGATCAAACTACAGCTTTGTCCAGAATTTCACTTGAGCCCAGGAAATTTTAGTTCAAAGTTCTGCTCTGGTCTGGAGCCAGTGATTCAAACTTACTGTCTCTCCCTGTCAGAAAGGATAACCTATAATTCATCCTTTCTGACAGTGAAAGGTGACTACCTCACTGGAGCACTGCAAAAATTACTTACTATTTGCATGGAGTGACTGAATAATTTAAAGATCTCCATCCCTGCTTTTGTGTAAGATTGCCTTTCTAAAGTAAAATAAAATATTAGTAATTTCAAAGTGGTAACAGGGGAGAAGCCAGTTTCCAGAGCACACCTTCAGTAATTCAGCGATACAGAAAAGAAACAGGCAGGTGTTGGGAAATCAGGTGCAAAGACTCATCAGACAGGACCGGGCAGCCTGCTGCTGTAGCAGGCCTCCTCTCTCATGTCTCAGGACCACTTATTTATTGGGCAAATGTAATGTATCTTCCATCCCATAAAGACACTGCATAGCATTCAGAGAAGATAGAATTAGTAATTAAAGAAATTAAAGTAGTTTTTCTTTTCAGCTCTGCTACATTGTGCTTTTAATGCAGCTTTCCCTCATTTCCCATATAACCCTACCTATCCTATTGCAGCCCCTCTTTGCCTGCCTAGGTTTCAAGGGGTGCCAGCATGCCCCTTGCAGTGCCAAGATGCACATCCTCTGCTCACCTACCTGGATTTTGTGCTGTTTTCTCCTCACACAGCAAAACTGCACTGAGAGGGAAGCTACCATTTGGCTCTCCAAAATAGTTTATTTGCAATCCCAGTCTCACCCCTCACTTGCACCCAGCATGTTAAGTCCGTTATGTTCCAAAACCTCCCCTGTCATTCACAAGAAAGGAGAAGAAGGGTGTGCTGGGTTCCTCGAAATCACAAGGCAAAGACGCTTACTCCTTAATCTTTGTGTTGCAAGGTCTGCAGCTATGCACTGCAAACACACATGCCAAGGACACTGTTTCTGCACACAGGCCTTTGGGATGGGGACTTGCTTGTTTGGTGTCTCCTGCATGTATAGTGCAAGACAGATAGATGAGGGTTTTTACTTGAATCATCTCATTAGAATGAAAGTGTTTAGAAATCAAATCCTAAGGCATCTATGCTATGGCTTGAGCTATTTAAAACTCTATGATGTAGATGTATCTTTAAAATAGGAGGCCCTTCGTCCGTGTAGGGTGTCACCACTTGTTTTGTCCAGGCAACATATATTACACAAGGCTGCAGGTGCTGTATGTTGAATAGGTTTGCAAGAGGAAATGTAATATTGGCCAAATCTGAACAATGTTAGTGTAGGAATGTTTTTTCTATTATTGTCTGAGTGCGACTAGCTAACTAAGCACCCCTAAATCCCTAAGGATAGGGTGGAAGAGGGGAGGATGAGATCATAACAAGACTACCCTGCACACAAGGTGTTGAGGAGTCGGCTCTGGAAACACTGGCTCCAGGCTTGTGCTGTCCACTCAGGTCTGGCCTCGGTGATTTGACCAGCAGAGAAAATCAGATCTGCAAAAGAGAAACCAGAGTAAATACATCTTTTTTCCTTTTACTTCCCAGGGAGGACTCACAGATGGTTGGGGTTGGTCATAACAACCCAGTTTTCTTCTATCAAAACATCCTTCCGGCCAAGATTTTTCCCAGCTGAGAGAGGTACCACTATCACACACCATAGCACGGTGAAGCATCCCCATACAATCAGGCTTAACTCATGCACACAGTCAAGGCACTTGAACACTTGTATTAGTGCTCTGCTCATCAGACCAGGATTTCTGAAATCAATCAACAAATGAATAAATCAGGGCAGCAAATAGGATATAAGGAGGATAAAAAATGAGATCTATGCTAACCCTGCCAGCCACTGGGGAATGTTCTTTCCTATCTGCCTAAATATTAGTTTTACTATGGTAACTCATCACTTCTCTCTTTCTCCTTAGCTTTCTTTTTGGATCGGATTTAATTAACATAAGATGCTGTAGAATATGAATTGCAGCAGACTTCTGATTTACTCCCCAGTGTACAGCTGGGGTGACCAAGACACAAAGAAGTGACTTCTCACTGTCTGTATCATTGATATTTCTGGGAAAATATTCAGAAATCTTCTGTCTCTAAGGATTTTATCCTACATAGTTTTCACATATAAAGGGAACTAAAAGAAAATGGATTACATTGAAAAAAAAAGATGGCTTCTTCTACCCACCCAATCTTTCAGCAGTTCATTTCTGTTATTTATAAAATGAAAGACAACAGTTCCAGCAGAGAGGGCAATGTACTATGAATTTTCCACTTCTTTCTATACACCCCCTGTCGTGAATTTTGTAGCAATGACAAAGAAGCTACTGAAAAAAGCAACTGTTTGTATAGATTTTTTTTGACATTCAGAATATCACTTATAACTAAAACGCCTTTGAACCTTATTAAGAGACTCTAGAAACCATTTTTTTTCTTCCGTTTCCTACTCACATCAACCCAAAGGAATAAATTAGAAGCAACTACCTTATGCATATGAATGTCTGTCAATGTGTGCATTCACAGGAGAGCCCTAGCTCTGTACAAATAAAAACAATGGACAATACAGCTGCAAAAAAAGTCTGTGCAAGTGCCTTTCGAACAGCGACAGCAGCTGAATGTGTTCTCACTAACAAGGATTTGAAACTAAACGTTGGAACTAGAAGGTCTTTTCATCTGAAACTGTGTTGGTTACACAGAGATCTGTGTGGCCAGTGAGAAAAGACATGGAAGCCCAAAATGTCCCATGTCATAAAAGATCTCTTTATTCTCCTTTTCCATTCTGACAGAAGATGCTTCTTTTTTTTTTCTTTTCATTTCCTCCCCCTTGTTTCCCCCTTTCTATCTACAAGAGAAAAGTGTGCTCATTTAAAGCCATCAGATCTACATTTCTACATTAAAAGTGTATTAAAAATGCACACCAGAATTATATTGTGCATAATGCAGTCCCTATTACCTTATAAAGCATCAGGAACAAGAAGTCTTGCCATCAATGTTGCCTTATATTCATTGAGCAAATACCACAGGAGGTGATACTCAGATTTTCTTCATTTTTCTATTACATGATCCATCGGACTTTATTTTCTTTTGATTATGGAAACAACTGAACATTACACCTATAAGTTCTAGTTGCTTGCTCTACCACTTTCTTTTAATAGGTTTCAACATTGAAGAGAAAATTAAACCAGTGAAATCTTGTAACAGAAAATGAAGAATGCTGATTATATGCATACATCAAGTACTGAGGAAGGCAACTCATTTAACACTATGTACATAGTGCACTTTTTTTTTTCCCTGAGCACACCAGATGTGAACCAATGGGACAGGGCACTGCATAGAAACTAAGCAGTGAACACTGAGAGTGGCAGCTGTGGCATGGTCCCTTTGCATGTCCCTAGACTTTTTCAAGGTCTAGAGGTCACAGCATTTGCTAGGAAACATGACAACCAGCCTCAGGGATTCAGTTTCTGATTACAATGTCTTCATCAGCTGGCTGGAGCTCCCTCTGGGAGCTGGGCCACCTGGCTGGAAAAGATTAACCAGAACAGCAAGGTTGCTAATGTCGCCAGCATCGGTGAGGCATTTGGCCAGAAGACCTCTTTGACTGCAGGGGGGATCTGGGCTCTCAGGACTGCTGCTCTATTTTATCCAGTAACTGCAAAAACAGACCGAAAAATAAAATAAAATAAAATAAAATAAAATAAAATAAAATAAAATAAAAGAGAGCAAGTCCTGCTCCTGCTCCACTCTTGGGGCTTTTCTTTGATATGGCAAGGAGATAAGTTGCCTTCCCTCAGGATAATGTTCCAGACAGCAGACTGATCTTTTGCCTCATAGCCCTCAGTAAAGGCTGAGGAGATTGGCTGGCTCTAAGCAACAGGATGCAAAATTGATCAACTATAGGTAGCTTACTGCTCCCTCAGATCCTATCAGGCTTTTATAGATGCTATTAACCCCGCAACGTAGGAAGGATGGGCACACAAGTCTCCCCTCCAAGGGAGAGTTGCTTGTAGGTTAGGTGCTACAGAAGTCACAGTTACTTTTCTGCCCTCATGCTGTTAACCACAGGGGCCCCCCTAGCAGCGCAAAGCTACCGTAAAAGTGGTCAGCACGGAAATTAAGTTGCCTGTAATTTAAGCTGAAGCCACACAGAGAAGCCTGACTGTAAATAAGAGCTACCTGCAAGGAGACTTACGCAAAAGCTTTGTGGTAATGAAAAGAGTCTGCCTTTGCACCGCAGCAGCTAGAGATGAACTACCACTGTTTGGGGCCTTCCAAGGCTAGGAGAGCCTCGTTAATCTGAGCTGCCCTCAGTCCACATCCCAGATGGGGGTATTGTGCTGTAAGAAATTGCAGTGTTCTTTGGAGAAGAAAATAATTTGCTACAGATTGACCTGTCTCCGTAAGAGAAGCTGCCTGCTGAATTTTCCCTCTGAAGTTGTCAGTGTTCTCAGGTTCACCCAGAATTATTAAATGAGCATCTTCTGGGCTGTAGCTGGAAGGAACTGGACTCCTACCTGCTTCGTGAAGAGGCAACAGTGGGCTTCTTGCTGGCAAAGGTCTCGCAAAAGAGAAGGACATGCTATCAAAATGACAGAGGCAAAGCCAACCCTTGGTCCAGAAAAGCATGCTGCAAATTTACTCCTATCAGTTCTCCCCTTCAGATAAGAGCAACAAGGAGTCTGTGCTGAAGCGATTTGCTGCCATAAATCTCAGATTGCCAGTCTCACTTTTGAACCTGTGTGAGCAAAGAAGCTGCATGTCCAGTGACTAAGAGACCTAAAACACAGCTCATGGATAAGCAGCCCCATGCTGGGAACGTTTTTGGCAATGCCACTAGTGTACTACCTTCTGATTGCTCTGAAATCAGCCCTGGCTATGGAGAAGCACAATGTTGTGAGCTGAGGGAGGCACAGTGCATAGTTTTTTAGATATCCCATGCTCTCCTGTGGTGCTGGAAGAGCTCCCGCCTTCTGTGAGGCATGTTTCTCCATGAGGTGCTTGAGGACAATCTAGCCAGGTAGCTTCCTTATGGAATTGGCACCCCTTGCAGTCCAAGAGAGCTTTGCTACTTTTTCTTTGTTTTCCCACTGAAGGATTATCCACGGGCAGCACTGGACTCAGGTGAGAAAAGGAACCACTCAGTTCATATTGCATATGTGCCCTGTCCTCTGCCACGGGCATGAGCAAAGGTAGCATGCCCCCAGCCCACTGTTCCCTTTAATGACATATGACCACCAGCTATTTCCCAAATGCTACCTTTAAATAAAATCAGCTTGTAAACATGGAGAAACATATGGCAAACAGCAAGGACAAAGGCAGTGGGAGGACTGTGGCTGCCTGGAGGAGCCACTCCGTGATGGGCCAGGCTGCAGCACAGTTTCATCTTCTGCTGGCTGCAGCTGCAGCAGTGTTCTGCCTCCTACTCTGTTGCTATGTGAGCTTTTGTCAGAGGTTACCTTACAGTAGTAGACACTTTTTCAGCGTAATATGGAATAAATGAGCAAAATAAATGGCAAATGATCATGTATTGCTGTGTGGCATGCTGCAGCACCCTTCCTGGAGCAGCATAGCACTGTTGC
Organism: Rhea pennata; assembly: GCF_028389875.1. Classification (NCBI taxonomy): domain Eukaryota; kingdom Metazoa; phylum Chordata; class Aves; order Rheiformes; family Rheidae; genus Rhea; species Rhea pennata. The sequence continues at coordinate 67,559,374 of NC_084664.1, forward strand.
TTGGCCAGATGACTTGTGTTATGTCTCTTTGCTTTCTCAGGGCATCAGTTGCTGGCCAGAGTTCACTGGGGATACCAGCACATCCACTCAACCTACAAGGAATATATGCTCCCAGGGGCTTTTGATTTCCAAGTGAATTACAATACCTGGGGCTGTTCGACCTAGAATCATTTCCATCACACTGTGCCAAAAGTCTCCATCAGACATTAATATCTCAGCAACAGAGGTCGTCAGTCATAGGTGCATCTTTCTCAGAGCTCCAGTTGTTCAAACCCTTAAACTGACATAAACCCCCACTGACCTCAGCTGGTTCTCAGATTTTGAGCAACTAACTGCAGTGGGTGAGGAGTGGATGTGCTGCCCGTTCTTCCACCTTTGCCAGCAAGCAGTAACTCTCAGCAGATGGCTGGATGTAGGACCACCTTAAGCCCCCTCCAGCAAGAATCCCAGCTTCTTGGTAATGGCAGATGCCATTGCCAAGCAAACACACAGAAGCTGTTTCGTTAAAAAAACAACTAACATGAGCAATGCAAAGGCCAGAAGTATCAAGATTAATCATTTGAGTGTCTGATTTTAGACCTCAGACTCACAATGCAACCCACAAAGGTGCACTGGCTCAGAGCACACAGATGGCAGGATGTTCTCTCATCTGAATTCTGGAGGAACAGCAGATTCCTAGAAATTACAGCTGTAAGTATTTCCTTTTATTTCCGTGTGCCCTATTGTTCCTTCTATTTCGCTTTACATGTCCATTTGCATTCATTTAGCCAGAATTTTTTTCAAGCTGTTTCTTAAATATGCTGGTGTCCGGCACAGCATAATAGAGCTTGATTTGCCTACAGTCAGCTCTTCATAATGAAAATCACATAATATTGTCTGATATGTTATAAGTCACAGATAGTGGAGAGTAATTTACTGCTTTTTTTTCTTTGTCATACCAAGAAAACTGAGGCTACTTTGGTACACCTGCTGTAACAGTGTGCACCACAGCAGAGACCTTCAGTCTCTTCGGCCACTGAGTTACAAATAGCTATCAGTTTGTGAGACTCAAGCAGCTTTTAAGTAGCTCAATTTGGTTTGTAGCATTGATGCAATCAGCACTTATTTTGCCTACAAATAGGTGCTACTTTCCATTCTTGAGGGATTTCTTTGGTGGGAGGAATTATGTTAAAAATAAGCACTCTTGGTTTTGCAATTATCTCAGAAATCTTGTCAAAAATGCAGTTTTAAGGATAACTCTTTAATGACAATAGATTTTGCATCAAACTATCTCCTCTGTTCTGTGTAGATTCAGTTTTTAATCGGGGGGGTATATCACGTTCTGAAGTAACGGAGATTTTGGAGTTATTCTCCTTCATTGTGCAACTTTCTCAATCCTCCTATCCATTTCCTTGGCTTTCCTTCACTACAAGCTGCCTTTTCCAGCAGGTTGTGATCTTTAACGCTCACATTACACAGTACGGTAAGACAAAGCTTCAGCGCCACAAAATTCAGATAGACTCTTGATGGTGTGAAGAAATAAATCTACTTTTTTAAAAAAATTAGACTAATATTTTGACTCTACATTGAATAAAACATGCATAGCTTGGAAATTCAAGCGTAAATAAGAGACCCACCCCAAGAGTGGCATATTATTTAAAAGCAGTCCTTACCTAAAGAGTCAGAATAGTTATGTGGGGCCTGTCAGGGTGAGACATTCTCTTCAACGCTTTTCCATGAGGCATCTCTAGACATTTTTCCTCCCCTTTCCTCTTGAGTGTCACTCTTGCAGCTTCTAGGAAAGGCATTGAGCTGACTCCAGACTTTAAAAAGAAAGCTTGCTAAGTGCAGCACAGTAAGATGAGGTTGCAAGGGAACTTGCCTTCTGAACACCTAGCAAGAGCAACGCTGCAGGAGCCAGACAACGCTCATTAAGGTGTAACATCATTCAGAGAGAGGTAAAGCTGGAGACTCAGCCAAGAAGTGAAGTCGTGCTGTGCAGCACAAGGTCACCTTCTAAAACAAAGCCTTATATGACACAATTGCTAGTATGTCCCATCCGGGTGGGTTCATTCTCCACCTCACCCTCCTTGTCAAGGGTAGTTTTTCTCAAGTTTCATGCAGGTCAGGCAGGTTAGCCATTGAAAGCCATTTATATACAATGAACAGAATTAAGTCAGTCCATGAATACTAGCATGATAGACCTTTTCAGAGAAAGGTTGCCAAAATTTCTGTCTGGTTTTTGGAAATGGCTAACCTGCTCTGGCTAATATTGTGTCCCTCTCCTCTGCAAGTAAGTAAATACAAACAAGTCAGTCTGAAGCATCCTTGCAGCATGGAAAAATTTATTCCCACACGTACTTCCTGACAAAACTAGAATCAGTTCTCTTGTTAACACCAGCAAGAACCTAACCAGTAAAATAAGTTACTAACCACCTTTTATGAGGACCGGTAAATAAAAAGTCATTAGCAGGCAACAACTGACCTTTGTCCCTCCTCAGCTAGAATGAACGTTCAAAATAGAAATCTCTTTTGCCACATCATTTCTCCTTATCCCGCATTTGAGGCCTACCTGCAGTTTGGGTCAGCATTGTCCCAGCATTAGATGAGCATCAGCCAAGGCTGCCCTTGTAACTCAGGCAATGCCATCTGGCCCTGCTGCTCATCTCTACTAATAATTTTTGGCTTTGGCTGGTGTCTGAGCAGGAAGGACCTCAACAAAATTACTCATCATTTCTGCTCAGCATCATGCAGGAGTCTCGGTAAAAGGCTCAGCTCAGGACCACTCTCCATCCCATGTCCTCCCAAGAACGTGTCCTCACTGAAGACCAGAACTGGTAGGAATCTGGGATTTTATTCCCACCTTACAGTTAGTAAAGCTACTCAATCAATTCTAATTTTGCATCTCTTTCTGATATTCCCCTGAACTACACAAGCAAGGAAACTTTTGCAAAAATCTAATTTCTCTAGTTGAGCTGCCCCATGCTCATTAGCTCTTGGAGGCAAAGAAATCTGTATATCTACAGCTTCAAGCCACCTGCCTTACCCAGCAGTCATTTTTCCAGACTACAGTTATAACAATTACTAACTACTCATTGCTATTACCTGCCACTAGAGATCAGTTGGGGGGCAGAGCTTGTCCATTAGAGTTTTCTGGAGGATGCTAATGATGTAGGGGAGGGGAACTTCCTGACACTACAGTAACTGGAGAGAGAGAGAGAAAAAAAAAAATGAAATTGAAATGTTTAAAACCAATAATAAATCAAACAAACCAATATAATCAAGTGGAACAGAAATCACTATGCGGATTTGTATTTGCATTCACCATTCAGGTCTCATTTATATAGTTATTGTGATACTGTATCGATCCTTTTGCAAGAGAAAAAATGCTCTATTTCAAAAAAAAAAAAAAAAGGAGAATGAAAAAAAAAAAAAGATCTTGTAAACAGGAATAGGCTGGAAGATTTCAAAAATACTTCACTATCCTGAAGGCTGGAGCACCACCAGTTTTCACTAATGGATCAGATACTAAAATTCCCTCAGCTCATCCAAGTAACTATGGAAAGGAATCTGTTTACACAAAATGTCTTTCCTCTGCCTTGGAGCCATTTCCTGTATAGTATAGGCATTTGTAGATATCAGAAGTAAGCAACAATTTTAGAAGCACTGAGTTCCTAAAGAAGCTGAGCAGGGATCTAGGAGGGTTTTATAAAGTACCTAAATAGTCAGTCACCCACTTCTGTTGATTTTGGCTTATTGTGATGCCTCTGCAAGGCTCACCAGGGATATATCTGACTCCTGAATGACCTGAAAAACCTACTCCTACTACTGGGAAACTACTTTCCCAGTTGTGATACAGAGTTTTATAATTTACCTGAATTTTGGAAATCCTTAGCATATGCTTTATGTAAACTTACTTAGAGATGGAGAAGATGGTGTATGAAGAGAAGTATTTATTCTCCCTTCTCCTCCTCCTCCCAAAACAGGCTCCAGGGTTGAGATATGTGCCTTTCTGAGAAAGTGGAAGAGATCCAGGAAAGATCTGTCTCAAACAAACTGCACTTTGTTGCACAAAGGTAAATGGCAGCAGTTACCTGCTTTCAGGCTCAAAAGTTCTCCTGAAACCCAGAGAGTTCGTGTGCAATCAGTATGCCACACTTGCCACCAGTTCCACAGAGTCAGCATGTATTTTACTAATTTGAAACATAGGTAGACTAAGCCTAGATCAAACATTTATGTTATTCCAGCAAGTCCCAATGCAAGTCAGTCTATTAGTCATACCCACACATGAATTTATTGTACCTTTTGATCACCAGGTACAAGCAAATTGATAGAGGTTCCTAAAATGGTTTCATTACTCTCCATGTAAGTAATCAATTACTACTAAATTGCTTGACAAAGATACCATTTTTTATGACATCTCTTTTACAGTCTCTATCCCTCCTCTGTCCAACTGCTCAAAATATACAGCCTCTCTATAAATCCCAGTCCTCCTACCCGTGTGAGCATCATAAAACAGTCTTCAGCCAGCAGCTGAGATTGCCTCCAGCACAGAGAAATCTTGATACGCCGTTGGACTTTGATAGTCAGCTCTGATCAAGCAACTCCTAGCAATCCCTCAGTGCAAAGGAATTGCTGAATTTCTGATGGAGCTATGACAGATTCCATCAGGGTCAATGTGTTCAGGAGCCCCTGTTGACAACAGGGACTGCAATGCTGTGATGGCAAGAAGATACCAGCACTTTGGTTAAGCACGCATGGAATGTGATTGCTGGAAGATAGCTAGTGAAATAGTCATAAACTGGCATGCTACCATGACAGCCAGACCAGAACCTGAACTTTATACTTGTAGGATGTGACCCTCACAAATGAGGTCATAGCTCAAATGAACTAATTCTGCCAAGTATCTTCAAAGTCAGATACTTCCTCTTATTAGTATGGAGGGTGTCATTTCTGCATCAATTTAAGGTTACCTGAAACTCTGCTGCTCCTGGAAATAAAGTCTTAGTCCCTCTCATTATCTGAGGTTTCAGGTCTCCGTGCCTGCCTTGCAGTAGTGCAAGTAAGTGAAGGGGTAGGAAAACATAGGTGAGACCTCTCCTATCAACAGTAGGACACCCAGCACCGAGCAACAGCCAAACCACCTGCCAAAGGGACAGCATAGAAGGGGACAAGTCCTCCACTGTTTGTGGTCCCAGGGAGATGAAATACACCAAGAAGGACCTTACTGAAGCTTTCAAATTGGTCATAACACCAAGTGAGGGAGACACTGTGGGAGCAGCACAAGTTCCCCTTCAAGCTGCCACCACTCCTGCATTTTTAGACAGTTCTGGCTGGGCAAAAGCGGTCTGGGTAAGTGAAAAGCAATGCAGAGTTGCTGCAGCAGCAGCATGCCGTGAACCTGACTGCTGCTAATAATGAGCACCGGCCAAGCTGGATGTCTGAACCTGAACCACCTCGATGTGGCTTTGCTTGTGAAAGTTTCACCATAGGAAGGAAGAGGAGGTAAAGGCCATTTAGAAGTGTCTGCTAAGACTGGCTTTGGGACAAAGTAAGTCCCGTAACAGCAGCTTAAGAGGCCTCAGTGCCCTTGACACTAAATTTGAGCATTCTCTTTTCTTGGCAGCACATCCAAATCTTTGCAAAAGATAACCTCTCTAGCCCTCTCCTCATACCGAAAAGATAGGACATTTAAGAAGATGACAGCAGAGTTTAGATGTTCTCCTTGAAGGAAATAAATAAATAAATAAATAAATAAGATAGCAAATATCCATATTCTGGAAAGATTGCCCAGGTGCTGAAACAGCAGCTCAGAAACTAATCATATATCAACACACATCGCAGTAGCTGTCAAACTTGCTGTTACCTGGTCTGTTTCACTGTCACTCGGACTTAGTGAGCTCACTGAGCATGCCTCTTAACACCTCCTTGACAAGAAACAAAGAGAAATGGGAAAAACAGCTCCAGCAGTTGCATGGAGAGGTTGAAAGCTGCCATGGCAATATGCAGTCTCTGCCGCTCGATTTCTCAGTGCAGGGCATTCATGCGCTCCTTCTGCACAGTGACATTTTCCCTATTGCTACCTGCTGCTGCAACCACTGTCTCGTTCATCATTCAATTACTGCACGGCCTTTAGGAAAGGATATTCATTAGATAATCCATCTTTCTTCATATACATCATAAAAAATGAATTAATAGCTACATTAATGAAGTCATTACAGTATTTTAAGCCCTTTCCCCTTATTTCTAGTATAAGTCACGAATCTCCTCCCTCCTTCCCTCCCCCCAAATTATACCACCAAGCACAATTCTTATTCAGAACTTAGGGTCTTTCTTTCCAATTTATACCAACTTACCTTCACTACCTACTAGTATTCCTCCAGCCATTCTCTTCACTGAAGACACTAATCAGGAACAGAACACGCATTGCAGATTTTGGAAACCATATTCCTGCTTCAAAATTTAAGAAAAGAGTTTACAAAATTATATTTATCAAGACATTGGGCTAGATCATGCAGTAATTCCTCATAACTCTCCACATTTCCATACCAGCCGCTGGAAATGTTTTCGCTACTACTTACTGGCAAGTGTCGTGAATGATGATTACAGAAATTCTGTGACATTCAAACTTTGGCATGGTGAAAATTAATCTTCATTTTAGGAACACGGAAGCAAGCGGATGTGAATGTTAACGTGATTAAGAACTTGCCAATTGGGAAATGTTGGGCACAAGGCTTGAACTTATGACTAAATGTCACTTTTTCGCAGCTGTGATGCATGGATGTATAGAGAAGAGAGATGCACTGAGTTCTAAAACGTTTAACATTTGCCAATATGTGCCATGCTCCCTCAGAGAGGCTTGTTGTAATTCAAAATGAAGCTACCAAAAACACTTGTGTCTTGAAATCAGGATATTCCACCTGCCTTTGCTTCTACATGGGTCAGTCCCTATGAAATACGGAGCTGAGGGCAAGCCATAAAAATCTTTAAATATCTTCAAGGTTTCCTGTTGCTCTCTGTTCTGATTTTGGAGCTCAGAGGGGCAGTTCCCCTAGTTGATTTTCTTTGCCTGTGGCCGGTGGGCAAAACTGTTGCAGCAAAAGAAGACATTTCACACCTATTAATCTAACTTCAAGCATGAAAATTATATTTCTGGTAAAAACTCTGCTAGTATAAGATGGTTATGACTAATTTGATGCAATCCAAAGAATAATAAAATCATTTCCATTTGGCTGCCATTCTTTCTGATTTTGGCACAAGGAAACAGTAAATAGCTGTATTGCAGAATGGAAGGTGTTCAAATGGCGAAATGCTGGGAAGCATGTAGCATCTGGGACCAAATCTATTTCCACGCTAAGGGTTTCAGAGTCAACTGTTGCATATCCAATCGTGAATCAAACCCAGCCTTTGGACTGGCCTCTGCCTGGGAAAACCTGCCATGTAACTAACTGTATTTCATTTTAATTCAGGCATAAATGAATTTATTGGCAGCTGAAGATACCCAACATTCAGTTTCCCCTAGGACAGGCCCATTAAATTCAAAACAAACCATCTGCTGTTGACTGTCTTTCATGTTCAAGGGCATACGGTACCCAGGCTTAAATGTGCAGCCACACCTAAAATATGTATTCCCCCCTCCCCCCCGGCTCAACCTGGTGAGAACGTGAAGAGCAGAGTCAGCTGGAACCCAAATAGCAATGCCACTTCTAGATGCTGAGCTGCAGCCCAGAGGTTCAGCAAGTCATGGTTGGGAAAAGTGTTTCTTTACCACACAGTTACCCTGCAGGCAATACCTCTCTGTTACTCACTCCTCCTCACAAATTCTCCCCTTGAGCCCCAGCAGAGAAGGAAAAATTGTGGCCAGCTTTGAGGACCAAAGACTGGGTCCCTAACCAGCCCTGCAGGCTGTGAAACTTGCTCAGCAGGAATTAACATGTTGCAGTGGGATGTGTTAAAATGAAAACACCCTTCATCTGTTCTTCCAACACAGTATGTTATGGGATTCCTGATTCCTCCTCCTTCCTTTCTTTATTTTCCTTGTTTTCTTTTTTTATTATTTATTTATTTATTTTCCCCAGAAAAATGCAGGAATAGGCTTCACCAGCTCAAAAGCCTTGTAGAACAGTTTACCCCTTGCTTAATGGATTTACCTTATCTTAAATGAGTTTCAGCACATTTTCACTGAAGATTTACGTAAGTTTAACTGATCTTTTTTTCTTCAGTTCATTAAACTGATAATGGAGATAAAGCTCAAGTCCTAGGACTGTTAGTGAGCTGGTCAGGGCTAAAGTGGAACGTCCATTAAAGACGGATCTAACCACCTCAGGTAGGACTTCTAGCAATATAACTATTAATTTAAACATTTTTGTCATGCTATGGAGGTCCATTTTTTTCATGTTCATAATAAAAATGGATCTATTAATCTTCAGTGTGCCTATCTCCCAAAAGAAATGAACAGGAACATTTTAATTTTCAATCAGCATTTCTGGTGGATGAACACAATTAAGTACCATCATATAAAATACCTCTGATAGCTTAAGGGTGCATAATGAAACTACATGAATAAATAAAGGACTCAGTGAATAAATCAAAAACTTACATCTAAGCCAGAGAATTTTTATTTAAAAGGAAAAATCAGGATTAACCTAAGCACATGCCCACATGCAAGCCAGTCCTTTCCATTATTTCCTATTTGGCCTAAAATATTCCATGATGGCTCTTTGCTCATACTGACTTTTTGAGGAAAGGATGGGGCCAGGAAGAATTTCAGCTACTGAGGTGACACTGATGTTTTTTATCACGACCATGGTATAAAATTCTGATGCCCCTAGGCTGTAGAAGAGGGCTTCAAGTTTGGCAGGGGAATATGACTGGATGGGAGATGCACTGTCACTGTGATAACTGTGATAGGAAGGCTGGGAGGGAAAGGAGGGGGGGAAAGAGGAGAGGGAAAGAGGGAAGATTTTGATGAGGAGAAATGGGCTGAAGGGAAAAACGCCCAGTACGGAAACAGAGAAACAGAGACGAGAGACGTGGCCACTGGACGGCAGCATCAGAAGGTGGATGGAAACAGAGGCTGGTGGCCCTGGGTGGCAGTCAACAGTGGAGCAGATTCCAGAAATCAAGTGAAGACTGAGTAGGATTTATCAGGCAAGCAAGTGGATCAAAGTCAAACAACAATACTTGGAAAGATTTCTAAAGAGAGGATCCAAGGAAAGAAGATTTGTCAGAAACAGGTAGAAAAAAAGCAAAATTGAGATATAAATCATGGCCCTACATGCAAATTTACTTAGGTATCATGGCACATATTTAGAGGTGGTGGGATTATTTTGCCATTTGTGTTGAGCCCTCAGATTAATAATCTTAATTTCTTTTTTTAAGTATTTTTGTGCATAATATCTATTTTGTGCACACTTATGCAAACACATGAGCCTGTGGCATGAAGAAATGAACTGCTGAAAAATAAAAAGCACTAACTGAAAGCATATTACTGAATTCCTCAGAATTTAAGTAACAGGCTTTAAGAAACAGTGAGTAACAACGAGCAAAACAAATATCACGTGCTGAAGAATTTTTTTTAACTATAATAACTCATTTGATTAAGACTTTTTCCAGTCATATTTATTATAAGATACTCCATGATGTGGTTTATCTGAGTTTTTTCTGGGAACAGCTTGGAAGATAAATCATAATCAAAATTTTAATAAAAAAGATGAAAAATGTACAAATAGACCATATTAAAACCTGCCTGCTGTATTTTGATATACCCAGGAAATTGTTTGCCTTATATTTCTTCTCTCCTGATGCTAGATCTACATTTCATTTTTCTTCTCTGTCAAATCTATTTCACCCACAGTCTTTGCAGCTAAACACTTCCTTAGCGGCAGCAATTGTAATTCACTGTCATCTCCTCATCTTCTCCCTTTCATGTATAGGTTTTATTCGTGACAAAATAAAGCCAAATGTGCTTGAAGATTGTTTCCCAAGATCTATAGGAGCTTTAGATTTTTCATTTAAGATTTATTTATTCTACTGAATGGAACATTTCAACAGTGTGAGAATAAAATTCACACATACAAAATTCAGTAATATGCTCACTAACAATATTTTGTTCATTAAGAACAGATTTGTAAAGGCCTACTTAAAATAACTACTTGCTTTCTTTTTAATAGTATGAGTATGCATATATTTACAAATTTATAGCTTAATTGAATTCCCTAAGGTGTAATATTTCTATAAACAGGACACTAATTCTAAAGTTAAGCAATACATTAAAAAGTTCGTACTTGGATTCTAGTAGTGCAGGAAGTGTAATCAAAGAAATGTTACATTCTATGGCATCCTCAGAAAATGCAAGTAAAATATTCCTTCCTTAAAAAAGAGAATTTGCCAATTCCTGGTTAGAAAATATGCATTTACCTAATATGCATAGCTATAGCAAACTCCTCAGTTTAAAATTTAATGACCCTATGACAATTCATAAAATAGTTTTATTTGTCCTGTAAATAGCATTAATTTATTATTTTATTAATTTATTACTTTTTAAGCTACTATTCATTAATTTTACTTACTAAAGGATGACTGTATCTACCAGCCCACTGTGTCTATTGTAAGGGTACATCTTTGATGATCATTAGACATCAGCACTGGTGCAGGAGAGAATATGATACTGAGAATAGAAGCAAAGGTGCACTAAACTCTCCTCAACTTGAGAGAAAACTTCAACACTTTCTCATCCCCCGTCAGAACAAATCATCTACATGCGATAGGAGAGTAAGAAAAAAGAATAAAAGGGAAAAGAAATATCACTTCCAGTTCTGACGAGAACATCATATTTCCTAGTTTTTGCTGCTGGTTATTCCTTTGCAATCTCCTATCAAGGCCTTCTACATGTAAGAGTCATCCTTCAGCTAGTCTACTGAAAGTGTTTCCAAACCCACCTGACAGCACATCCAGGAAAAGTAGTGAACAAGGGGACTGTTCTGCCAGCGCATGGTAAAATCGAAAGTTTCCCAACTGAAATATTCTTTTCAAAATACATCCAAGATCGAAGAATTTTTATAAGTTTTGCATTGTTTGAAAGGAAAATATGAACTACGTGTACCTTCTGCAGCAGTCAGTCACCTGGAGTCATGCAGACTATTATCGGTTTGCCTGAAAACATGGACTTGTCAAACCTTGCAGCAATACCCCCTGAGACAAGGCCTCTGCAAAAATCCTCATGGCTCCAGAACACAACGTTATGCTCCTCCACACATATCATTAAAGTCAACGATCTGTGCATCTCAGAGAGCCACCCTTGGGGAGCCTCCTTTGGGCCCTCAAGTGTGGAAATGGTCTAACAGTAACCTCTTGGTGTGTTCTCCTTCTCCACCAACCTCTTCTGCTCTGCCTCGCACCCAGGAGGGCATGCAGATCCCTCCCGACTCAGGTATCTGACACAAATCACTCCACATCTATCTCCATCCAGATAAAATTTGAGGCAGAATTTGCATTGCTCTCAAGGCTGGCCGATGGCCCATAATTTTCACAAGGGCTTGTGAATTATTAAAACTCAGATGGCATTTCACATTTACAAATCTCTATGCAAACTGTATTTAATTAATGATAAGTCCTTAAATACATTAGAGTTGAACTAATGCAACTTAGAGCGAGTGATGCGTGCAGACAGAAGGAGCGTTAACTTCAACGCATCGCGTTTGGGTGTACAGCAGTAGGCAGACACATAGTGCTTGCCCACGGTGCCACAGGTGCTGGTTTTCTCTGCACAATATCAGTAGTGCTAGTGGGGTTATTTATTTACTGATTTTGTCTGGTTTTAGCAAGTGCAGAATCAAACCTATGAACCAGCATCAACAGTAACTTCTATGCTTCTTTAAAGGGACATAGTATAATGTTTGTAATTAATGACTAGCGTTTTAATGTCAATAATGTCAGCGTAGCACAGTCTTAATGAAAGACCTGGATGAAAGACCACCATCTGTTGGAACCTGATGATCCTGTGCTATGAAATTACACCTGCTGGAGCAGTTACCTCTCCATTAAAGTCAGAAATAAGTCTCTTCAGGTAGAATAGCACTGCAAAGGTTTTGGGCTCCAGCACCCAGTAGATACAGCCACTGTATCCTCACAGAAACCTGGCAACGCACTTACTCTGTGCCCTGCATCGTTGTTTGGAAATACTAGACACTATCTCAATGTTTACAACTGCATTTGGAATATCTTCAGAGTGACTGGCAGACAGATCAATATTTTTGATAGAAGTGACCTTTCAGACATTAAAAAAATCTCTGCAAGCAATCTGCATTTAAAGTATTCCATTAATGTTCTGTTATTAAACTCTCTGTGTGCGCCTCAGTGTTTATAAGGAGCACTGTTATGCCACATCAGATAAGCACCGCTCATTTTCCATCAAGTTTTCTCATCCTCTTAACCCTTGACTGGAGGAAAATGACAGCGGCGGCTGTTTCGGCGGTCTCATAATAGAGATTTTAGCCCATTCTCGCAGTTCCTGGGTGCCTGAAGGGCTCCTCCCCAAGCATGACTGCCCAGGACAAGAGCTGGATTTGAATGGCAACTACCTTGGGAATGCTTGCAACAGCAGGTTATTTCAAAAAAAAAAAAAAAAAAAAAAAAAAAAAAAGACCCCCAAACCCACTTTCCCGACTACACAGTTGTTATTTATTATTTAGCTATACGAAAAGTATACTTCAAGGCTGTGGGAGTAAGTTCCTTGCAAGAGTCAGCCTTGTTATTTGACATAACAGCACACAGGTTTCACAGAGCAAAATAAACAGATTTGTTTGCTCCTAAGCTGCAGCAATAAACAGGAGTGAAGAGGATCAGGTGTTCCTTTGCGAAGTGAGTCTCCTCTTCATATTAATTACACTGACAGACAGTTATTAATGCTGTGTCAGCTTTCATTTTGGGTTTTTAAAGAAAAAAGAGAATTGATGTGACAGTCAGAACACGTGCGCCAATGTGCTTCCTTGCTTTCTTGGTTGTGCTAAGACAGTACCTACCAGAAATGTTTTCGGTGGGTACTGAAATAAACAAACGAAAATGCCATTAAAATTATGAGGCCAAGCAAAAGCACTCAAATAAAATTACAGCCAAAAGCCGTAAAGCCACCAGACTTTGTTGCATTGGGGAGAACATAACATGCATAACATTTGCATTGTGGAATGGGAATGTCCCATCACACAGGTCCCTTCTGATCTGAGTTTTCCCAAACTGAGCGTGGGCTTAAGGGATTATATTCTTGAGGAACAACGAGGGGCTCTAGCTCTGTGAATGGCTGCAGTTCTACCCACTCCATTGCAGAGAGTGACAGAAAATAATCCGAATTTGCCCTCTCTGTGATGTTTCTGCTTCAGAGCCCCAATGGGGCATGTGCCAAGCGCTGTTCCCAATAAACAGCAGGAGAAGCCTGTAGCAAATTCATGTTGCAGCAGATACGCTCTCACCAAAGCAAAGCAGAAACACAGAGGAAACTGCTCAGGTTTTATAAATAATGAAAGGGCTGCTTCGTCCAAGAGAACGAACTACCGAGGAAAGGGTGAAAGAAATGATTTGTATTTGAAATGGAAAAGGAACCGAATGCTTTCTCAGACTCTTCTAGTTAACTTCCAAAAACTCAGTTTTGTGCAAACTTGTGGCAGCAGCCCCATCAGGATTCTTAAAACAGCAGTGGAAAAAGTCAGTGGTAGGGGAATATTAAACCACACACAGCTCCTATCCTTCCTCCTTTCTGTTCTGTCACGACGCCTTCCTCAGATCCCCAGAGTTTTGATTTTCTCCCCTGGGAGTTTATCACGCTCCTTCTCTTGCAGCCTCTGTCCAGATACGTGTCCTGTCTCAGGGCCACCTCCGTTAAAGGCACACCAGCAGGTACGTCATTCTCCAAATCAGAGTCATCAAACCAAAATGGCAATCTGCAATTTTATAGCAGCCTGCCCCATTCGGGGCGTTAATCAAGCATTGTTTGCAGGAGGTAGCGCTTGGTACTTTATTGCAGCTCCAGCTCTAAAATTATCCTTAATAAAACTACCCCGGCCAGCCAGGACACGCTGCTGAGCTTCGCGCAGAGGAAGGTGCTGGTGCCCAACCCCCAAGCTGTCCCCAGCACATTGCCCCCGAGGCTGGCAGGAGCAGTACGGGGTGCCCTTCGCTTTCTCCAGGAACACCCCAGCATTTCTCTAGAAATACCTACACTCTCGCAGCTGAGGGATAAAGCTCTGTTTTAGAAAGGCTGCAAAATGCAGCAGGACTGGGGGGTGTTTGCACACATACACTACCAATACGAAACGGCTACTTAAAACCCTGCCACTTGATAGCATGCAAATGTTTATAACGTTCCCCACTCACAAACAGGCAAGCTTTTCTGCTTCAGCAGCTAAATGCACGTTTGGTTGCATTCCTATAGGTTGATAACAGCTATTGTTCACAACAACAAACAGCTGGGTTAAATAAATACATAAAATTCAAGAGGAAAGCATTTCTCCACAGCTCACTTTTTCTCCAATTACTTCTCACATCCAGCAAGGAGGCTTCAAGAGTCACATATATGTTATCACGTATATGTTACTGATACTGTGTCATGTGTACAATTTTGAAAGCCTTGCTTAGTGCTTCTTATTTTAAGCATATATAGAAATAAGAGAGCAACATAGTGATCATGAATATTTACCGTTTCTGTAACTGGTTTCATCCACATAACTCCAACTGCTTAATTTCTATTTTATTGACTTTTGAGTGAACATCCTAGTGCAAACAAAACCCCCTGACCTGACTATGCTTCAAGCAACTGTGCCCAGTTCTCCTAAGACTAGACTAGCATTCAGTACATATAGGAAACATAATATGGATTCTCAGCAAAAAGCTTTCTTGCCTTGGACTGGCATATGTATCCATAGAATATGGAATAAGGGAAATTCAAAGGGGTGGCTAGAGTGCACACACTGAAAGTGAAAAAATTTCCATCTAGCTGAAAACCTCAGAAAAATACGAATATTTCAAAGGAGAAAACTTGAGCAGTCAGATCACCCTGATGATAACATAACCTCATTGATGACAATTACGACCTGAGCACATTCATTTAGGAGAACGCGCAGAGAAGAATATTCCTACCGTTTTTAGTGGCAGAACAATCTGGTCATCAGGCAATAATCAGAGTGACAGTAATCACTCCAGCTAGCAGAGGGGACCTTTTTACAGTGCAGGATGAAAGAAGAGGCGTTTGGGTCCTCATCATTTAGCCTTGCAGTTGTCAGGGTGACTGGAAAACAGCCGCAGATAGAGTGGGACAAAACAGGGGAAAAAAAAAAAGATAAAACTTTTTTTCACAGACAAAATCAATTTTACAGAAAACAAACATTGTTTTTAAGCCATATCAATCATACTAAAAATTACTGGAACAACTTGAAATAAAATCAAGTGTTTGATTTTATCTGGCCGTGAAAGAATACGAAATTCAAGGCAAAGCTGAAGTCTGACATGGCAAAATGTTTACAAAATGGATTTTTGTATTCCAGTCAGCTTTAAATGAGGGAGAAAAATAAAAGCTGTGAATGTAAGAAAAGGGGGGGAAATAGCAGATAATGATATTTTTAAGTGATTTCTGAGCTGGGCCACTCAGCTCTCATAGTTCTGAGTCTGTCAGGATCTTACCTGGTGGCCAGCATCGGCAGAACTCACGCAGCAAATTTCCCAGAAACCTAGCTACACATCAGGCACTACTACCAGACAGCCCTACCAGCCTGGTAACATTATCCATTGCTAAACTAATCCAAGATGACTCATGTTAAAAGCTCTAATGACCCCACACCTTCCTAGAAAGGCATCTCTTTGACTTCAGATACTAAATCGTTGCATTAAAACCCATCGCTGTGGCCCAAGGGTTGGGATCGGTCATAAATGTGACCAGGGGTTTGTTTCCTTCCTGAGCACAGCCCCTGACCACCGGGCGATGACTGCCAGGTGTTCGGCTTGAGCCCCAACCACCAAATTGCATGGACAGGGTGCAGGAGGCTGAGCTACAGCCCACTCAGAGAGGATGTCGGCACCATCAGCGTGTGCATGGAGGGACCTTGGGTCTCCAGGAATGATCATAGTCCATCCCAGACCCACAAGAGCACCGTGAAAATAACAAAATAACATTTGTCAAGTACCAATTGTTGGAGTAATAAATGCCACATCAAGGCCCATAAAGAAATGAGTAACTCTTTTCTTCTTCTCTTTTTTTCTTTTTTTTTTTTTTTTTTTTTTTTTTTTTTTTTGAACTCAGCTTGACTAGCATTTAGTAAATAGCCCATTAAACAATAAAAGAACAGCACAAGCTGAGTGCTGGCTCATGAACCATAGGCTGTGCATTCTGTGCAGCACCTCAAAGCTTTGTGGGGATAATGTGATGCAGTCATGCAACACAAGGTTGTCATCATTAACACATGGGGAAAGCAACCCCCCACTTTCTAGCATTGCAGTGCTTTACTTGGCAATTATAATGACTCTTTAATATTGCCCTTTGCATACAATTACCAGGTATATTTGATATATATTGTCATTTTCTGACTCGGTGCAGGATTTGTAAACAATGCTCTTCACTGGAGGAATAAATATTGGAAGATGACTTTTCCACCAAAGTGGAAAGGAAATGGCAAAGAGTACAGCAAAATGGTGCAAATTTGGTGGGTATCCGCATGTGACAACGGCCTTACCAGGTGCCTGCTAATGCTATCTGCAGATAACATTGGCCTACAGGGGCTGAAGCCATTCCCAGGTCCTGTGGAACAAAACCAGGATAACAATGAAGAAAGAGGGCAGAAAAGAGCCTCAAGTTTGGTCAAAGCAAACTCAGGTTACTTAAAACACACAATCTGTTTTCATTTTTTGGTGAAAACGACTCACTGAGGATGTTATGTGATGTCAGAAAGGGGGGAAATTGCCAACTGCCAGTTTGCAATAAAGCCAAAAATATCTTCACATCCAAGTACCAAAGACATTTGTGTGCCACATAGATTTCAGCAGCTAGCAATCGTAGCAGAGCAACAAGCCACTTCAGTGCTTCGACACATGCTTAAATGAAAACAAAAGGAAAAGGAACAGCAGGCAGAAACTGTCAAGTGGTTACAAGGGGGCAAGCTGCTGAGCATTGAGCTGAGTCTAGTACTCAGATCCTCTGTAGCTCCAGGAAGAGCAGCTCTTTGAGTTGGTTTGGTCATTGCAGCAGTGCAAAATTCAGCTGCTTTCCCATGCTCAGGGTGTCCAACCCTAGCAGATGATGAACTCACCTGCAACACGGTTGGCTTGAAGTGTTGTGTATGCTTCCTGGCGACTAGCATGGATGATTGCGACAGCTTGCTCCTTATCCCTGGAGAAGATCTCTTCAGCTGCAAGGTTGGACAATTGCAGCTTAGTCCTTACAGTCAACTGCAACATCCACTGATCTAGCTGACAGTAGTTACGGCAAAGGATCAGGAGGCCAGAGACACCTCTGCAGCCTCGTCCATGTCTCTCCATCACTGGTAGATGTGCAAGGAAAACCAGTCTAGAGACTCGAGAGAAGCAGTCCTTGCAAAGCCTGTGCCTAAAGAAATGCTGCTTAGCTCTTACAGATTCAGACCATGCGCACTCCTAGTATGCCACACACGTTTTGGAAATGTCTCTAGTCTCAGGGACAATCTGCAGAGCCCTGCTTTTTGTGATAAATATTTTAAGCATGGGATTCTGCTTTTGTTCATTCTGTTGATATTTTTGCCAACATTGGCTTACTTGATAGCAAATCTCTCTGAAGTTTTCTTTTTGCTTTTGCCTCTGACATTTCATTTCTGTGTATCAGGAGTGCGTGTATGTAGTGCGTGACCCTTCAATTACAGGGTCAAACTCTGATGCTCCTTCTTTCTTTGCTTAATAGCTTGCTAATCAATTTAAATCTTTTTTACCCTTCTGACAATTCCCCTAGTGACTTTGTGTATAGTCATTTGAAATAATCTAAGCTGGTTTAGCCTAGGAAAAGAAAATCTACAAAAGATGTAAAATGAAAAAAAGGAAAACACTACTTTTTTTTTCCTTGCATTTGGGTGAAGAAAATAGAGATTGTTTTTGCCTTCTTCAAATGAAGATACCAGTTGTTGCTTCTTTTATGTTTTTACAGATGTGAAAAATGTCTTAAG
Source organism: Rhea pennata (assembly GCF_028389875.1). Classification (NCBI taxonomy): domain Eukaryota; kingdom Metazoa; phylum Chordata; class Aves; order Rheiformes; family Rheidae; genus Rhea; species Rhea pennata. Next base: position 67,577,523 of record NC_084664.1, read on the forward strand.
ATTGCATAACACTGTGCAAGGAACAGGACAGGGCATTTGGGAGGATAGTGGAGGCATTTTGTTTCCCATATCCTTTGGTTTGTAACAATCCATTTTTCAGTACCCTGCTGCAAAGTAGCCTTTTCTGACAAAGCAGTGAGAGACACTCTTATGCACAGTTCTACTTCTCAGCCTTTAATCCCTTCCTAGACATGAATGCAAAACATAGCTACACCTGGGATTTAGAATGCTATTAAGGAGAAAATATTCTATTGACACAGAAACTTAAGAGAAACTCTGTATCTGGAAAAGTTTGTACCTTACTCAAAGAGCAAGAATAATAGAAGCTTTCAAAATAGTCCACACTCTGCTGTTTATAAGCCTTGGTCAGGGCTGCATTTTGAAAACTGCGGGTATTATTTCATCTCTAGTTCCATGCCAGCAAAGCACTGCTAGAGCTGAAGCATTTTAAGATGCTGTGATTTTGCATGTTGTGACCACCACTCCAGAGAAATAAGCTGTACTGAAGAAAACAGCGTCCCTAGCATAACTAGACCCTTTCATGCTGGTGGCTAAACAATTCAGAGACTGCGTCATTCAAAATCCCTGCTTAACACAGCCAGGGCAGCAGAGTATGCAGTGTGACGATGGATGGGGTAGTCACTTCACTAAACATGTGCTCCTGCTGCCTTTTGCGATGTTATAAAACATCCAAGATACCTACCTGGCCTAGAAGGACATTACCCCCAAACTGCAAGAAACACAAGAGTGGTTTGCACTACCTAAAATGATGACAGACGTGGAGAATGGCACTGAGCCTTGTAGTCTACATCACACACATCATCTTTGAAATCTTCTTTTCTTTCTGGGGTTTCTTTCCAATCACACTAAGCAACACTTTTTGTGCTACCCAAAGACTTGTTTGTCTCCAGTATTTTTATTTCAGAAGCCCTACACTTGGGGTAAGATCCCACCTGACTTACAGATGTTGGAAAAAATAAGCACCTAGCTCTAAGTTCCTTGTCCTGAATCCTATGCTCCATAAAGCCTATTTATGGTCAATGAACAAAGACAGGCACTCTCAACAGGCACTCCATTCCCATCCTAAGAACAGAAAGGTAAATCATCTGAAGCTGCCTGTTGTTCTTCACTGACTGCAGAAAAAGTCCAGACAACTTGCCTAAACTAGACCCTCACTTTTAAGAAATTTAATTTTAAAATTCAAAGTATCCCATACTTTGTGTCAGATAAAGATTACAAATAAAACCCACCATGCCTGGCATTTTGTATTGAGTCCCAGCCCTTTTGTCAGCTTGCAACAGAATACTCGCTCTTCAAAGGCAATGCAATCCTCTGCTTACAATTGCCTTATACTTTGGGGAAGTCTATCATTCTTTAATCCATTATGCTGCTAACTTCATTATAAGCACATATAGAAATTTCAAATATATCAGTACAAAACCTTCCGCCCATTAGTTAAGGGAGGTGCATTCAGATCTCTGTGAACACAAATAACACAATGCTATCTCTGCAGGTGTTGATTAAACCTTGAATGAAGAAGAGAAAATTGGGTCTTAGGCTGCTGGAATGACATAAAGAGCTTAATTTAAAAAACTCATCTGCGCGGTGAACACCTCCTACTTTCTATTTCTTGTGATGCAAATTACTTTTGGTGAGTAACATTAATGGCTGCTTATTGAAAGTGATCGTTCTGGCATGCTTGTTACGATTTTAAAAGTTTTCCAGGCTATTAGAAGGTGACATAAGATACGTGAAGGGTTGGGCACTTCCGAAGCTTCCATGTAAAACTTGTTTTATTAATACACACAGGAAGATTGTCAGAAGTTCCTGAACAACTTAGGAACATACAGCCTATGTCAAAAAGAGATAGAGGGCTCAGATTCATAATTAAATCATCATGCTTAATAAGTTATTGCTTATTGGTTGAGCTGCTTCCCACTTGCAGGCAAGCACCTAGTCAGAGGCCATGTGAAGCAACACCGTTCAGCTTCACACCTTTTCGCTGCAAGTGGTTGTTCAGCACCAGCCCTGCTGTTGGCTGCCAACCAGGGAAACATCCAGCCGCGTCCTGCAGCTCTGCTGATCCAAGCGTGCTCGAACACGCACCTGAACCTTCAGCCTTCCTGGACCATAAGGATCTCCAAGAGTCAGCGGGACTCCTTGTCTCTTAAGGTGAGGCCTGGGGTTGCAGCATAGTCAGATACCCTCCGCCCTCAATTATTTAGGCCTTTTAACTGAAACAAGGGTTGTGTTTTATGTTTTGCAATAGATCTCGCTTCCAAGGCAGATCTCCATCATAAAATTATGACCTTGCCCTTGATATCTCACAGCACTTCATTTTGTCTTTAGCCCATCTTTAAGCTCTGAAGAAAGATCATATTAGCCTAGGTTGTTGCTGATAGATGTCTGTCTGCTTTCAGAGAAAGTCAGTTAATAAAATTAAAAAGTTCCAAGTAATCAGCCCAAGTAATCAATGTTAACATAGGAATGGGAATCAAGATGACTTCATTATTTGTAACAAAGATTCTTTGAAAAGAAAAGAATAAAGGCATCTTTGGCAAATGGTTTTTGCTTCATGTAATGACTAGAAATCATATCTTTACAGAGTATTACAAGAACTATTGACATCCAAGTGGTTTTGGCCCATCAGTTTCGTCAAGACTTTGGGTCACCTCAATAAGGATATTTTCATTTGCATTTTCCCCTGTTTTTTCTTTTCCTCCAATATATCCACTGAAGGATTAAGATTTCAATTCAACAGAGACCCAAATGTTTACATTTGGTAGGTAGTAAGCTGAAGATCTTTGTACACAGCAAAAAGGCATTACTCTCTGTCTGTGATTTTACCTTTACACAGAGAGCCAGCACAAACTTTATGCTGTACTTACGTAGATTCCAATACCATAGCAGAGACTCTTACCTACCTACAAGTACTCCTCTGTGGGCACAGATGTCTAATGCCAAGCAGGATGTTCTCACAGAGTTGGGGAGGCTCTGTGCTGGGCAACATGCCATCCACCCCAGAGAAGGTTTAGTAGCTCCACAGATCTAGGTCAGTGAAATAAACATCCCATTTACAATTCAGGCAGAGGTGGAAGCACTTCAGAGTGCCAGATTGTTCATGAGACTGCTATTTTATAGTATCTGCTGAGTGAATTTGATAGGATCATCTAACATGGCTCGATTCCCTGAGTTACCTGGCTATCTGAAATATCTGGTCAGTTTTGCTATCTGTCACCAACTTTTAATCATAAAACATTCATGCTAAGAAGCAAGGGAAGAGAGGAAATCACTTTGGCACTCAGACATTGACAGACCTGCCTCACCCCTTTTTTTTTATTTAATGGAGAGACACTCAATATCTAAACTCCTCTCTCTGTCTGATAGAAAAAACTTCATTGTCCCTTGAGGCAAATATTGATCTCAGCTTTGTCCTACTCCTTCTTTGCTTCCTGGATCAATACAACCTGATATTGCCTTCAACATGTCAAAAATTGTGCCTGATACAGTCATTCAATCAGACAGCCTATTATCTGTTGAAAGGCTTCTTAAAAATCTACCATAAAAATAAATGCTGGTAGTAAGTAGCTGATTCTGCCAAGCAATTTCCACTCAAAGAGCAAATATCCACTAAGCTACAAACTTTTATAATAAGCTCCCCGGCCATAGAGGCTGGTTTCCCCTCTTCTCTCCAGCAGGAAGTCTGCAGTGTTGGTCATAGCAAATAAATAGGATGAGACGCAAAGCAGCTGAGAGCTTATACGTGAAAACCTATTTCCGAATTTCCAGGAATAGACTATTTCCCAAGGGGTCCTCTAAGGAAAATAGAGATGCCATTTGGTTAAAACAGATATCTCAGAGTGGATCTTGATTTTCCATATTGATAAGTGCTGTGTTGGCAAGTGCACTTGAAAAACTAGCACGCAGGAGCACAGTACCTGACAGGAAACTATTACAAATAATGAAAAGTCCTCAGAAAAAGAAGAGGAAAAAGAAACAACTATAACTTGTGCAAACTTGCAGCCATGTGGAACAAATGAACCCATAATACTATACATAAAAACTAGATAGGTCTGTATTAATCTAATTTAATAAACTATAAAAATATTTGTTGGTGATACCAACTATTTTTTGATAATACCAAGCAGATAAACAGCTGAATGAAAATTGTCCTGCTTCACATACATTTGTTTTTACACACATATAGAATCCCTGTATTAAGCTGTGTTATGTATTTGGATACAAAATACGATACTCTGTCAGAAAGGCTTGATTGATGGGTGCTATGCCTACTACGCTACCACAAAAAAGTGCTGGGGACATAGACCTGAAGCCACCTGATAGCACGCACTAGCTCTTGTGCAAACCACACAGAAAACCTCTTTCCTAGCTGATACGCATACCTATTGCTTTCTCTCTGTCCTGTTATGTTCCACATATCAGCTTTTCACAGCTCCTTCCTACATCCCACTCTTGCCACAGACAGAGCAGATGACTTCTCCTCCCTGCACAGCTCTGAGAAATGATACTTCTAGCTCAGAGGCAGCAGTGCTGGATAACTGGCAGACGGACAAAAGTAAACATGAAGTCCAGCATAAGGAGGCATCCACTGTTAGATACAGGATGGGAGTGCAAGGGGAATTGGTGAATTAACTTACTAAATATTGACTGAAATTAGTTTTAGAATTAATTAGTTTAGAATTAATGTTTTCCACAGCTGAAGCCCAGTTTAATAAAATGGTGATTGGTAACAGGTAGAATGTTGTATTTCATTGCCCCAACACAGTAGCAATTCCTAGGAGACACACTATGGAGAATATCAGCTAATTCTTCATCACTGACCTTCATAGTCATTAGTAGCCATAATACAAAATAGCCGTTCATCAGTCTTTTAGCATTTACACAGCTCAGCTTAAAAAGGGTTTAGGATCTCATCCTCTGCTTTTTGATTAACCTTATTGTATCTTTGCAATAAGACCTGTCATTACCATTACTATTCCCTGGCAAAGAATCCAAAGTACCATTGAAAGGGTATCTTGGTCTCAGTCAAGGCAGGGTGCAGTCAGAAAACAGAAGAAAACAAGAGTACAAAGTGCTGAATCTATTATGTGTAGCATATGCAGAATCCCCTTGAGTCCTGTAAGACCGAGTCTTCCTAAATCCCTTCTGATTCAGTGCCTCCACCTCCTACAGCAAAAACAAATATCTATTGCCTCTTAAATGAAGCAGATGAGAATTTCTTGGCTTTAGGGATCTTGAAAAATATACTCTAGCTTTCCCACTGGAATATCTGCAACAGTTTATTTTTCTTAAATGAGCATTCATGCACTGATTTATATTTACAGCATCTGGCTACGTAAATTCCTAACATAAACCTGTATCAAGTAGGAAACCAAAACCTGTCATTATAAATGACACTAAAACATGTCCGATATTGGGTTTGGATTAGCATTTGGACACGTGGGCAGACAGAGTCAGGACTACGCCTGAATGATTTTGGTTTACAAAACTAGGTTAGAGGTATTCATCTGCATCTGGAGTAGTGAACAGCAACTGCTCAACAGCAGCTGGTCACTGCTTTTTTTAGCATTCTCCTTTTTGTATAGGGGAGAAATAAGTTACATTGGATGCTGCAGTGTGAGTACTTATGGTGAGGAAAGACGCTGTTTCATTATAAAATGTACATCTTTCTACTATTAGGTGAACTCTGGACAACGTTACTTAATCCTACTGAAATATGTCTTTGTCGGACATGGATTTCTTTTTTCCTTCAGCTACCTCCTTCTCTCCAGCTCATGTTCGCAGGTGCACATGTTTTCCTCCATGTGTGTAGACTTTAGAAGTCAAACTCTATGTCCTCTGAGTTTCATCTATTCTTCTGGAACAGCCACGATTTCAATTTCCTTTGGACATTTGCAAATTCCACAGTTTGACCTATGGTAGCTGTGAGAATATGAAGCTCTTAGTGGGCTTCCAATAACAGGAAAGTAATGGAGAGAGAAAGGAAGGTTTCGTTCCTGCTGAAATATTGATGCAAAAAATCCAACTTTCCAATTAAAGAATGAAAGACTTTAGGCATTTTCCACACGTTGCTACAGCTCTGAGTTGCAGTCAGCACAACATGGAAGAGATGATCTTACCTCCTGCTGTTTCTGGTTTAGACTAAGTCGATCCTGTGCAGGCAGCACATGGGAAACATCAGCTCCAGGACTGACTGTGGATATTCACCCTGCAGCTGTCAGGCAATGGGCCTGGCAGAAGTTGGATCCTCTCCCGCCTGCAGGCTTTTGCACACTGGCTACCCTTCAAGCTACACTACCTCTCCTCCACTTGCACATGCTTTCCAGGAAGATGGCTATTAAATAAAACACAGCTGCATTTCTACTGAAATTTTAATAGCTCAGTGCCCTTCTCTGTTTTATTGATGCTGCTCATAATGAACAGTTTGTTGAGGCACCGATATTAGAAATACCTTTTCCTGAATGGAAGCAATTGCTTATTTGAAGCCTTTAAATTATTCTGATCAGACTAAAGCACCAAACTTGTTATAAAGCTTTTATGCAGATTAATACCAACAACATTAGCATATTAATTATTCCTCTGTGAAATCTTAAAATGTTAATCCATCATATAACCACATATTGCTAATTAAAGAGGGCACAGCTATGAAACTGGGCAGAGATAATGCTCTCAAATCCAGCAGAGATTTCTGTTACCTGTCATATAAATCAGCTTTCCTTTTTTTTTTTTTATGATAGTGAGCTGAAAGGACTACCTGTCTTGACTCACCAACACATAGACACTTATTACACGTAGCTTAGCATCCTCAGGATTATGTCCGGTTTGCTCCAATTTATATGGTCTTCTGGATGTTACTAAATATTCAGATTCCACTTTTTCAAATAACAGTTTTCTGTGGAATCAGGTAGGCCAGGGAAAGCCTTCCATTTATCTTAGTTTGGCCCTGGATTAGGCCATTAGCTAGGCTGATTTTGGATTTGCCTCACCACTGTGTCACATTGCATCCCAGCACACATCAAAAGTTCACCTCAAAGGTCAATTTTAGTTTCAGGCCTAGTTCTTTCAATGCTTAGGACTCCAATTTTATTTACAGATACTTTACCAGCGAACCTGTAGGAAAAAAGGCACTACAGTGACAAGTATGCCATACTGGTGGGGCAACGTTGTAGAACCTCTCTTTTATGCTCCAGTTAGAGGATGCATCTCTAGAGGTGGAGCCACTGAAAGTCTCTGGGACTCTGCTGCAAAAGAGAGAAGTATCCCTGGCCTGTAACCTGTACTTCTCTAAGTCGTATTTCCAGATCTGAGTTGGTCAGAAGGCTAGCTAATGTTCCACATGCAGGGAGGTTCATGTCTGTGACTCTGGCTCAAGGCATCTTTTCTGCGAGGTTCAAGGTACATATATAGCAGAGCATTCAGGGACTCTTTCTTCTTGACTTTATACCAAATAAGTGTAGTGTGAGAAGTGGCAGAGAATCACCACCTGCCTCTGATTTGATTCCCTTATTTGGCTAATTAACATGTCACATTAGGTTAAATATATCAGCCTGAGATTTTCTGGGCAATCACTCCCTGTATCCAACTAACTTACTAAATTAGTAAACTTTGTGAACAAAATCCCAAACCACTGTGATTCTTTTCTGCAATACATATTGCAGAAGATGGGAAAAGTCCATTTAGCTCCTTATACATGCAGCAGCAGCATGGAATGCATAACTTCTCACTCAAAGAAATCTCAGAAACTCATTAATCAAACAATAAAGACAGTTCATACATATTAGAAGCTCTCCAGAACATGCCTTTTCTCGAAGCCTTTTTCCAAAAGACAGAATGACCAGATAGAAAAATACCATTAATGCGGCTTTGCAATCTTGGTCAGAAATAATTTCTCTTTCTTTCCCTTTCTTTACTCATAGTAATGTGAAGTCGTATTTAAACTTGCTGGTAAAGAGCTCTGGGATCCTCAGGTGAGGAACGCTGTAAAAAGTCCAATGCACTATTGGACTGAGAATTATCTAAATCATGGGGAATTAACTAAAGAATATAAAGTTATTAAACACTCCATAACATAGTTGCTTTAGAGGAAATGCTGAGAGATAAGTATTAGTGTTTTTTAAAAAAGATAGGAGGATGAAGAAATGAAATACCGCTAGTCTTTTGTCCCTTCAATAAGAGAAGTAATTTGTCTGGAAAAAGTAGAATTCATTTTTTGTTACAAATTAGATAGCAACAATTGCTAGAAAAAGAAAAAATCTACATGTGTGTTATTTTCTAATCATTCCTAACAAAATTTGAAAGATGTATGATTTGAGAATTCAGTTGCTTTCTGGTTTGTTTTTCTTTTCTTTTTTGTTTTCGAATGGCAATTTTACATAGTCAAAGGAAAAACTCCCCAGATTCAGTATCACAAGCCTATTGTTTTATTTGGGGTGTAGCTCTGCTTCTTCACCATAGCTCAAAGAACATTGTTTCGTCTGGTCAAATCCAGCCGATTCGATGAGAGCAGTGGAAAAAAAGTGACAGATTTTCCATAGTGCATACACAGATACGCATAAACAGACAAGCTCTCCTAAAATTTCATGCACACACAGCTCTCCTAAAATTTCAGTGATTTGACACATACAACTCCACCCAAAGAACACAAGAGGACATGTGGGCAGAATTATATCTGAGCTCATATATCAAATAATAATAATAATAATTTTAAAAATAATCACAAAATAATTCTAGCTCTCAAATCCCTTGTAAGCTCCTTCCTAGCAGATAAACTGAGTAGAACAAATCAAGCAAGCAGACCTCCTTTGGTTTGAGTATTGCTGTACCTGCCAAAAGCAAACATGGTCCTGTTTTAAAAAGCGTATTTTGCCAGGGTATTTACTCACTTGAACTGGTCTTCATTATAAATCAGTGTTAATTTTCCAGGTTCTCTTTTGGCTGAACACAGTACTATTTTGAAGCTGTTAAGTTATTCCTGTCCTTACACAAGCTTTAGAGTTTGAAAGGATATGGAGAATCTTTATCAGCACCTTATGGGCAAGATAACCACCATCCTTTGTTTAAGTCATTTATCCAGGTGCCATATTCCACATCTTACAGTGAGATTTAGCCTCAAAGCTGGCTGAATGTCTCCATTTATCAATTGCATAATATGTTAAAAAGGGGGAAAAAGAAGAAGACCTCTTCTCACATATTTAAGTGGTTTTAAGATCATAGCCAAAAGACGTATTTTCAGTCAAAGCGGCATGTGATCCTACTGAAAGTCATAAACCTTCCTAGCTCTAATGGTTCTGCCAGAGTGCCCTTGTTTAGCTGATATGAACAAATAATATAAAGACACTTATTGAGAAGCAAAGTTTATAGCCAGCTCTGTTCGACTGAAGTGAGGCCTTGGCTCAGCACAGCTAAATTGCTCTGTGTGTCAGTCCCTCGCTGCCTGCTGGCGCTGGCATTACTGCACTCCTTCGCGTTTCTGGGGATGTGTCGCTCCCGCTTGCCTCCCCGCGGCATGTGAAAGGCAGGAACATAAAGATCCTAATAGAGGGGATGTACAGCTGCAAACAGCACTAATGCAGGTTGCAAAAGAGACAGAGCAACTAAAATCTAAATTAAGTGCAGCACTGAATATGGATGCTGGGGAACTCTGAGGCCCACTTTCTTCTCTGCACATAGAGTCTCACCGGACCACCAGTTCCCACCAGCGTCAGTGGAAGGTCAGCTTATGAACTGCCCATACCAGACAGCAGAGAAGCTGTAGGAATGATGTTCACATGGTTAATACGCTAATAACCAGCATTTGATACTGCCTGACATTAGCTTTAGACTCCCAGACCTCCCTCTGGTGGTGCCTTACAAGTTTGTTGGCACCAGCCTGGTGCGCTGTGCTGTGGCTTGGCCATAACCCAAGTAAGCAAAATTCGTGCAAAGAACTCGTGTGTTCATACTGGGTGTAGTTGTTCTTCTGCCTGCTCCTCATGCTCCAGCTGCAAGGGAAAAGCAACTGCCATAATTTTCCTTCTGGTCTCCTAAAGTCTGAATTCAAGGTGTAGCCAAGTTGTTTCCTCATGGCAAGGTAAGAGCAGCTCTTCCTTCAAACCTCAATCCCCAAACGTGAATGTATCGCCTGAGACAAAGTCCGGCCATCGGCACTTGATTGCTCGGGAGCTACAGGCAGAGAGAGAATAGCCTCAGTGTTTGCAAAAGGTTTTTTTTTTTGACTGCTAAATGAGAATATATTTAGAGTTCAATTCTGTAAAGGGTGGAAGAATCGGATGACGAAGAGACAAAACTGACACTTTACAAAGAGGGAGATGTATGTAGCTAATGTATTCACAACATAAACCTTAACTTTCTCTCCTGGGACAATCTGAACGTGAAGGAAAAAAAAAGAGAGAGAAAAGAATGAACCTACACTGTAAGAACAGGAAGACCAAAACACACAGTGGTATTTCACCTGCTTTCAGGGCTCTAGCCGAAACTAAGGAGTGTTGCCTCCACTGATGGCTGCCAGTTTCAAGTCCCTTGGGTTTAAAAAAGAGAGAATAAAAGTGAAAGGAGAGATAGAAAGAGGCATGAAACAAGAGACATGTCCAGGGAGAACTGTTTTGTTTTGTTTTTTTTATTTTTGTCCCTCTACAGTCCTCCCCTTGCAAATGAGCTTCCTTCAGCTCTGTGTGCCTGTTCCAGGCCTTGCTTCCACTCCAGCCTTAGAGTACCTTGGCAGTGGATCAAGCAATCAAGCACACTTGCATTAATTCAGGACCGAGTTGCCTTGCCGTCACTTTTAACCTTGTCCCCTGCCACAGGGCAGCTCCCTGCCTTTCCCACATGCCTCCCAACCAAGCCTACCGCTTGGCACCAGTGAGGAGCCATACAATTACGGGCCATGCTCAATAAGCACATGGAGAGGAAATGGCCCAGGTATTTTAGAAACACTGCTAATCGAGGGCTAAAGGAAAGCAGCAATTTTATCAACTTTTAAGGAAATGGCGAAAGCCACCGTTAGCTGAAAGGTCATCATGCTGCCTGCACAGCAAGCAATGCAACAAGGCAAACAGTTCTGCCTCTCCAGAATGGTGCTGGAGAAGGCAACATGGCTAACAGCTGGCTCGGCACCTCCATGGCACAGCTGCATCACTGATCTCTGTCCCGAGGTGAAGCCACAAGAGAGGCTTGGAGAGGGTAGTGGAGAACCAGAGTAAGACACTGTTGGTGAGATCCAACTCTGTCAAGCTCAGCATGCAACCACAACAGGTTGCATAGACATAATACTTTGTAAGCACATTGCATGAGCACCTAGATGCAGTGCCACCAAATTAAAGTGTCACTGAACCCAAGCTAATGGCCTCCACCCTTTGTAGCAGGCCTTCAAGTTACCATTTAGACCTACACTAGATCAGTCCACCACAAACCATAGTCCCAGCTTGGGCTGCAAGGTGGAAGTGGCCATCAGGGATGTGCTTGGGTAGTATGAACAGCTCCTCTGCAAATTTACTCTTTGTAGCATCTTTTATGTTTGTACAGAGGGAAGCCTTTTTGAGCTGGCAGCATTTTACCCATCATTTGCATGAGTACTGAGGACTATGGCAGATAGTAAGACAGAGAAGAGTCAGTTTCTCTCTCGTATATGATTCAATTTCCCTCAGGTCTTTCTTGTTCTCATCAAATAGCCTTTAAAAGTCTCATTTCTGCACCACTTTAAGGAATCAGAATAAATACTTTGTGTTGCATGTTATTCCATGGCTCATTTTCCAACTATTTACTGTAATGAAATTACAGTCTCTCTCCCTTTTTTTTTTTTTTTTTTTTTTTTGTACTTTTTGAAAGCTGACACTTCTAAATAATGGATAAACCAAAACATAAGTCTTAAAATAATTACTGCCACAATAACGAACACATTGCTCAAGTAGTGCTAGATTCAGTTGGTTTTTAGTGGTATGTGGTACCACTGCTCCTTTAGAATTACCCTTCTTTGTTCTTCATGTTTTTCCCCATGAGACTTTTCCAGACAACCCAAAGCATTAGGCATTTCTGTCTAGTACCTGACATTAAAAGCACACGATACATCCAAACTGCTGTAGCCCCACAACTGGATTTTTTTTTCATTCCCTGGTTTAGTCAGTGCCTCGTCTCCCTGTGCACATGCAAGTTAGGCCAAATATGCGTACAGTCAGGCTCTGATCTCAGCTCTGCTAGCCTAACTTTGGGATGCTTCATGCGATTTCCCTAGTACGGAGCAAGACCGATGCCTGTCTCTTTCATAAGGCAGAATCAGCTAAGCATTTGCAGGATGCAGCAAACACCCTCCCAACTCTAGCCCATCTATTCTGCTTGCCTTTATGGTCATCTGCCCAATGCCAGGACCTTCTCCTCTCAGATGGCATGGAGCCTCTCCGGAGCACTGACAGCTTGAACCTACCCTTCAGATATTTTGATGAGTCAGAGTATCAGAAACTGCCTTAAGGGGATCAGTGAATGCATTTATTTCCTGAAGCCTACTTCACCTCCTCCACCGAACCTCATATATTCTACAGCATCGCTGGAAGGTATATTGCCAGGGAGAGCTAGTGTGCAATGCATCTGATGTCCTGATAGTGCATATTCTCATTAGGCAAATCCCTTGGATAACTCAGAAGCTAATGAGAATGGTTACAGATGCATTAACAAGGTCACTGATAAGAATATAGTCACAAATCACCTAATTAGGAGGAAAAAAAAATGCAGGCGAGCTCTCGTATACGTCTGTCTTACAAGTGACCCTTCTGAACAGAGCTGCAGTCAGCTGCCAGCAATTGCTACCCTTCCCCTACATGCTGGGATGGCTGCCAGAAACACCTCGCTTTTGGTCCCCAGGGCCAGAGAAGAGATAAGGAAGCAGGAACTCCTGAATTCTGGTGGTTTGGTCCGATATAGGCGCTGTATTTGTGATTCAGGACATACCTCTTCAGAGCCTAGTGCTGCTCTGTGCTGCAGAGCTGCTCACATTCAGACAGTGTGGGGCATCTTCAGAGGCAGCTGCATTCTGCATATGTTTTGTTACAGGACATCAAAGTCAGTGCAGCACTTGTCTTGCTGAACACAAAACCTGCATAAAGCCAGGGAAGTGTTCATCAGGTTTGTATCGAATCAAAACTCAGTCAATTATGTGAGAAATGGGGTCAGGAAAACTCGCAGTCCTCACTCCACTGCAAGTTCTGATTTCTTTTCTCCAGGTTCTGTTTGCTTCATTGGAATTAGAACAATAAAAAAAAATAAAAAAACACCATCACCAACAACAAAATAGACTTTTTGTATTTCCTACAGAAACAAATCAAAACTGCACTTCATTCTGATGAAATGCAACGGAAGCCCAAAATTCTGCAATTCTATCACTCTATCTGAAATGCTAATTTCATCAAAACTCCCTTATTTCTAGCAAAAAAAGAAAACCTCTTCCAATTTTATGACAAGACATTGTTGAAGTTCCCCAAGAGTTTTCAGCTTAGCTGAATCAGCACTTTTTGAGAAAAAAAGGGTATCTTCAGAACATATCTGACAAACTACAGGTAGATGTAAAATAACTAAACATCCTGTATCTGCAGCTGTAATTTAAGTACTTCCTTACTGTGAAACGGGCTGGAGATTTGTTCTACTCCAGATAGTGAGAATTCACCTGGTAATACGGAAACTACTACAGTATTATCGTACTGTGGATTTATAATACAACTAATTTGCAAACCAGTAATAATATAGCATACACATAATTACAACAATATGCATACACAAACATAAACCACTGAATGCTGAGCACATAAGTATATTTATACATATATACATATGTAAAAGATAAATATGTCCAGATGCAAAGCTCTCGAATCATTCATCCTGAGCATGTTTATATAAAAGTAGTATGGATAAGCTAATCGTTTGTGGTAAAGGACAGCGCCTTGAATGAAAAGATACAATACAGCCACAACATGGCCTTAAAATAGAGATTTATCCTCCTCTCTATTAATATTTACCAAATGTTGCTCACTCTTGCTCAGGTACAGCAAAGTTCCCCACCCTTTCCCATCAAGAGAGGCAACTTCATCCTTTCTTGGCACTTTCAAGGTTACTCTCTGCCTGAACAAATGATCCCTGTGCTGTCTTTTCTCAGCTTCAACAGAAATCATCTTGTCCTTCATGATCAGTGTGCAAGCGTGTGCACTAATAAATAACGTTGCTGCACATTCAGCCAGTGTCCTTCACAGAAGCACTTTGCATCCAGTAGAGATAATAGCAGCATCAAGCCAAAACCCTGCCAGCCAGGATAAAAAAGCTAAAACCCAATGCCGATTGCCTGAATATGAAAAGAAATAAAGATAGGGAACGAACATCGAGAATTTACTCATGCATTTCTGACATATTTAAGGGGAGATCATTTCTAGCCTAGCAGCCAACTACATGGGCAACCCCATGCTGGAATATGCTCTCACTCGCACACTCTGGCGTGAGCGGCTCTGTACTCGGCCAGGATCCTGCGTACTCCGGACGTGCTGAAGCACCTGCCAGGGCAGTATCTGTGGTCCCAGCCCACTGGGGCATTTCCTCCCCACAGGAAAAGGGCTGGTGGCAGGGAGTCCACCTGAGAAAAAGGACTGAGCAGAGTTGCCTGGCTCTCCAGGCAGTCGGTGGAAGAGGCACTGGTACCTCACTGGAGGTGGCAAGGTTTCGTTCTCAGGCAGATTTCAGTGCCTGCCTAGGAGGCAGGTGAGGAGAAGAGAAGAAGAGACTATGCCCGTGGGGGAGACACCATTAACAGACACTGTTAACCATTCACTGAGCTCCGCTGAGACCCACGAGGGTGGCTCTGTGAGACCTCTCCCTTTTATCCTGAAGTCCCCAGGCACTCAGCTCGATACCAGCACCTTTGGCTTTGTGGCAGGCAGCAGCACGAAGGTCCTGCGGATGTATTTGCTGTATGCCTCACAATTTAGGCCTAACTCAACTTCTAGTGGCCCCAGAATTTTAACATAAGAGGAAAAGAAAGTTAAAATGCCGTGAGAATCCATCCGGTTTGCAATGTTTTAGGGCCAAAATCCCAATTGTAAACTCAATAAATCTGTAGCTTAAGAAGAAAACTAAGTACTTTTTTGTTTGTTTTTACATTTGCAAAGAACTCGATGCCTTTTGGATATGCTGTGCATTTCAACTGCTGAGCATACTATTTAGCCTGAATGATTGTAGAGCAAAAGATTAGCTTTAGGAAAATAATATTTGCCTTGAACTCCAAGTGCCGCAGCCAGCGCCACTCAGAGTCACAGGGGCCTGCTAGACCCACATCAGCCCAGAGCACTCGTGGCAGCAAACACCTCGACGACAAATGAAGAAACAGCATGACCAGGTACCAGAGAAAAGGGAAACACAATGAAATAGCAGCTTGAGAAAACAAAATATCAATAAAAAACCTACCCCTGGGACAAGCAACAGTTCTCTCCCCACTCTCCTCTGACATCAAAAAAATAAAAGACTTTAAAGTTATCAGAAGTTGCACACCCAAAGGTGGCTTTTCAGGGTGGCTGAAGGTCTTGGCAGCAGCTGCATTTCAGCCAAAATTTTTTTTGTTTTTGTTGTTAATATAGGTGTTTTAAACAGTGTTAAATGGAATATTGAAAGAAATAAGTTCTCTCTCTTGTTCCTGGCATGCAGTAGAAATAATTTATTTGCTATAACCCGTTTGTCCAACTTGGTTCTAGCTATTCAAACAGAAAATAAAATAAACAATAACAATACTACTCATAAAATGCAACCAGAACATCTGTCTTTCTGACTTACTGCTTCCTTCCTTCCTAAAACAGCATAGGAGAAGTGAGACCATTAATTTATTATAACATGTACCTTGCAGTGTGAATGAAAACATATGATTTGCTGCTGGTCCCATAGGAAAAAAAAAATCTAAATTGATAACTGATTCAGGTTGCGCATTAACCTTAGGCCTGCAAAATGCTAGTTAAAAAAAAAAAAAAAAAAAAAAAAAAAAAAAAAAAAAAGAGAGAGAGAAAGAAAAAAAAGGAAAAAAAGGATGTAATGTTCTTCCTGCATAAAAAACCTCCTATCCTTCAAATTGAATCACATTTATTTTCACAGACAGGTCAATATTTTAACTCAATTTGCCATATTTAGCTTTCCCAGAGTGGAAATAGGTAAAATAGAAAAATCTTCTAATTGTCACAGATTTTGTGCGAAGCTACAATGGCTGCATGTCACCTTGATAAGCAGATTATCCCGTACAAGCGAGTTGTGTTCACAAATTAATGTAAATTGTGTGAAAGCACCAAGAAGGAGAACATGGGGCTATGATTCCCTGAAAAGAGTGACTCACGGTACTGCCACTGGAGCAGAGCAACGAGCACAGCAGAGGTGCTCCTGAAAAATCCCAGCCTTGGTTTCATTTCACAGGTAATTGTAACTCCATTTTCTTGGGAAAGCAACTGTGGCTTTCAGTTCATCAGTCCCACCATACTAAAAAAAAAGTCATCATCCTGAACTCGCCTTTTCCGGGGCAGCGGTAATCGTTTATAACAACAGTTGGGAAATGCTCTGATCACAGCAAAGTCAGGCTTTGCGGGCAGTTTGCTACTCGTGTTCCTGTTGTCATTTATTAAAATAGAATTGCCTTTGAATTTCACTGAGGCACCACGTGTCCAAAGCTGCCGCCAGCAAGTCTCTTCCCCTTTCGTGCTCAGAGAGTCAGAAATAGCTTGATTTTTTTCTCCTGAATTGAAGGCAGAATTTAATTGTAAGTTTGTATTCACTAAACCAAATTTTTCATGATCTAAACCTAGGATAAATCCTAAATCAGCACATTCCTGCAAAAAGTATAACTGAAGTCTATCCAAGCTTGTATCTCCTACTCTAGCTAAGAAGCACCTTCACGATCCTCTGCCTGAAATACTTCTACCTCTTTTTCAGGATTCAGCCCCAAGCTGCCCATGGTCCCTTCGTGGGGGTGGCTGCAGGCCACCCCAACCCATATCTCATTTTTTGTTCCCGGATCAGGTCTTAACCTCTGCTGCTACCCTTGGGCATGTCAGTCCTGGGTCAGGAGCCTTTTTTGTGCTAACTCTTTATCAGTTGAACAGGAGTTTTGTGCCTCCTGAGCTTGCCCATCTTGCCTACCTTTTTAATTTCTGTGCTATCGTACTTAATTTTAACTTGATGTGATTCGACCTTGAAAAAGCAGTTTTACAGCAGAGCCGGTAAGACCGGCACTTCATGAAATAAAAAGCTGTGGCGCAGTTCTCAGAGAACTTGCACACAAAATACTCAAAGATGGTATGGTCTCTATTTAAGCTATTTGCCTTTTTTTAAAAAAATGCTTTTTCCTCTGCAGCAAAAAACTTCTCCCACTCTCGTGTTCCAGCCCACACTTGCTGCAAATAGCTTGGAGCACCCACACACGCTTTCAGCTGCCACAGGTCTAATCACAGAGTCCTCTGATTTTCTGAACAGCCTCACTGGAGAGGAGAAAAAAAGAAGAAAAAGAATCATAGATGAATCAGACTCCAGAAAATTTCCAGGTGGTTCTGCGGAAGTAGAGTCAGGCCACTAAACTGCCCCCAAGACTGTAATATTACACCTCTTGACTGCGGTTTCCTAATCTTTGATCTTTGTGCATAAATTCTCCAAAATACTGCTGTGAACAGCCAAGAGCAAAGAACCTGGCTCCTTATTTAATTTTTATAGCCTGAACTGTCTTATCTTTTGACTAGTAACGTAATTAGGGACAAATCAGCTCAAAAAGTATTGGCAATCACTTGTTCCGTGGGAGAAGGGACCACAGTAAGATCATTTTTCTCCTATTTGTCTTTTTAACGGCTGTGAAAAAAGCTTCCGAAATTAGTTGAATGAATCTCGGCACTTCTTTATTGGCCGGGATCATAATTTCCTGGTTAATTATTGTGTATCTGAACTCTCTCTGGTTACAGCTTCCACGAACTTTTACTATCTCAGTAATGTTCTTGGTTACCCCAAGTCTCGGTTTCTGTTTACCGAGGCAGTAGCACGCATGCTCAGGACAGTGGCTTGTTTTGACTTTGGACTGTGTGACTTCAGAGGTGCTTTTCTGAGCACAAGAGAACAGCTCACATTGCGTGTTTGTGCTGGCCGGGGATGGCTGTTGAGCCGCATCAGTGCAGCAACAAATGAACTTTTGTTTCTTTTAAGGGGAAGGTTGACTCAAAAACCTGAGTAAGGGGGGGTTAGGGAAACTTCTCTCTTTTCCCTTTGTAAGCTGCAGTGCCAGCTGGGCATTTCCATTTCTTTAAAATATATATTTCTCCTTTACACAAATAGGAACATCTGAACAAAATATAATAAAGAATGTAATCTCAACAACTTAAAGTATAGGGCTTCCCCCCCGTTTTATGTCTTGCAGTTAAATGTTATTTGCAGCAGTAAGAGCTTAAAAGAAATTCAAGCAGACCTGAGATTTTTTAAGCGACTGAGTCTCTAAAATATTGCATGTAGAAACTTACACTTTTACATAAGTACTAATGAAGCAATGTCAAAACACACTTCACACAATAGCTAGTAACACAAACATTCTCTGCCCCAGAAACATTTCGCTATTGAATTCGCAGTCAATGAGCTATAAAACTGCAAAGTTCAGTCGTTCTCCTCTGGCCCTATTCAGAAACACTGCAGGGAGGGGGGGGACCCTTCTGCACGTGAAAACAGCAGTGTTGAATAGCTGGGACATGATCTTACCCTCAAACTTTGCTCAGGGAGAGCTTGTATGGATTTTGGGTGGATTCCTGGCTCCTTCAGGAGTGCACACGCGGTCAGCACCAGAGTGGCCACATGCCACCTCCTCCACCTCCCACTGCAGCTGTCACGTAGCAAGCTTGCATTTACAAAAAGCACTAGCGACTTGTCTCGGGGCTGATGTCCTCCCACCAGGAAGCACTAGGCAGCTCTCATTTATCCCTGGCTTCAGGAGAAGTCAAGGGCACTCCACACGCTGCAGGTTCATTTAATCAGCTTTCCCCAGGACTCTCTATGAGGTGAAAATGTTTACCAACATGCCGTGCTTGAGGTCCCCACCCTGCGCGTGCTTCTGCCCGTAGTCACCAAAGAGCATCTCGGTCACCCATGGGGCCCTGGCAGAGATTGCTGTGACAGCACCGTCATCCAGCACAATTGCTCCACATGGAAATGTTTCACAGCAAAGTGGCTCACACTTGGGGGGAGATTTCTGAACGTGGCCAAGGCGACCATCAACCAAATGACAGCAGATGAGTGACTCAGGCTTAAACCTTACTCTGCAGCACAGCAGAGTGGAGACTTGAACCTGGGTGTAGTACCTTTAAATGACTTTGCTAAGCTAGGGCACAGTTCTTGGCTAAGCAATGCTCTCATTTTTGCAGGTTCCTTGCTGTAGAACAGGAAATGGATCAAAATTAAGGTTTTGGGGGGGATGAGGAAGCCTTTGCCCATCCAATCTCTACAGCAAGAAATTGCTTCCCCAGTGATCTTCCTAAGGAAATATATTGCTTTCCTAATACCAGGGTGATGAGGACAGTGCAAAAATGGTATATTTACCCGGGAGGGCTGGTTTTCTGAACAGTTCAACCTTTGAGCTTCCAGCAGACCAGGCAGGGCCCTACTGAGCTGAACCAACACCCTGCCTGAGTGGGGGTCTTTCCTCCTTGAAATTCCTGGCTGCTCTCTGAACAAGCTTTCTTTTCCTAGATGACAGTAGTAGCCTTTTTAATGTAATATACTAGACTCTACAATCCTATACATCTCTGGAGTGCAAAAGGACATCACCAGCTCAGCGCTCCACTTTTCAAAAAGTTAACCAACTCAAATTCCAAGGGAAGAGGCTAGTGAAGCTAGTAATATTTTTAACATAAGAAGAAACTGGAATAAAGTGGCCATAAATGAACATGCTGGAAATTACAGATTTCTAACTATCAAAAGAGCAAAGGTCTGGAGTAACTCTGCAGAGAGGTCCACACAAGGGGGGAAAAGAAAACAAACTAATATTAGGCTATCAGATTTTATAGACTTAGTGAACTTCAGTATCACAGTGTTGGTCTTTTTGTGCTCTACATTGATATGTTTTGGCCTACCAGCTTCACTGACATTAGAAACAAGCACATTCCTGTTCATTATTATTCACTCTTCTTTTTAGTACTTATCTTACTATTTTTACTGCAGACAGTGAAAATGGACAAACTACAATTACAGGTGTCGTACAGAGGGATAGTGCTGAAAGTGAAGGTAATACAAAGAAGTTAAAAATAAAAAGTTCTTAAGAAAAATCATTCTTAAAAACAAAATGAAACATTTCTCTATTGTAAAGTTACGTTAAAAAAAAAGATTTTCCCCCAACTTTCTTTTCTCTCAGATAAACCTGTTGGGGGCCCAAACCAAAATGAAGTATTAGCATCATGAGAAGGACCATCCAGACTGTTTCAGTGGGGAGTGAAATGCTCCCACAGCCAGAAGCCATCTACCCCAGCCACGACCCTACAGCTGAGCCCACCAAGGCAGATGCAAACACACCACTTCAGGGCTCGCAACGCTTTCCTGAATACAGAGCACCTTGGACAGTCCCTACATGTCCCGCCTGCGCAGCAAGGCCATCGGATGCAAAGCGGCGTTGTCCCTGGCCCCATTTGCCACCGATGGGAGACAGAAGAGGACTCCAAGCAGGCAGCAGCGGGCAGTCAATAAATCGCTCTGCTTACAAGGCCGCTGTGTTCCTGTTCCAGCTTCATGAAGCTGCACAGTGGGAACATAGCTGGCTACTATGTTCACTTTCAGTGCTGCGGAGCAGCTGCGAGCCTGCCAGCTTGCTGAGTTTTTCACCAGGTTGCTCTGCTAATTCTTTCAAATAGGAATTTTTTCCCCACTTGTTTGAATTTCTCCTCCCCCCCCCCCCCCCAAACCCCAACCTTGGGCACACAGATGTACGTACCATCAGTGACAGGCAACTGAGGAACATGAGGCCAGAAAAGCACAATTCACAACATCTGGGTCTCTTCCCTTACTCTGTCAAAGGAAAAACTCTCTCAGCCAAGAAAGGGAACTGATAAACCTTTGAGCCTGCCTAATGCATTCAGCTCACCGAAAGGCGGGGAGGAGATGTGCACACAGCCCCATTCATCCCAGCGCCCTTGCTTCACATTAGCCGGAGATGTATTCACCCTTTCAGAGGCTCTTAGTATGCCCTTTATTTGAGGCACTGGCTCATTCGCCTGCTCCTGAAGTGCATCCTTCCAGCAATATCAACCCAGGAGCCGGAGGGCCCGCATACTTCAATGTTCCCAATTAAAACAGCAACATCTGCATTGTATAGGGAGCAAAAAAGCTGGAAGACTAAGGAGGCCAATAGCTAAGTTTAACCATCAGAGGTGAACGTGACCTAATTAAAAATGTGATGAAATTAGACCGTTTGGCCTAATTTTCATGCACTGAGCATTATCGCAAGAATACCGATAAGGAGGAAACGAACGCTGGAGAGCAGCTGGCAGGCAGGAGGGTCCCTGGGCTGCGTTACATGCAAAGTTTGCTTTTCACATGGACAGCTAGATTGATAAAAAAATAAGCGATAAGACTAAGCTCCTGGGGGACCCCAGCTCCTTCCTGCAGGAAAGGGAGAACACCAGCCTGCTGCTTTCCGAATCGCATCCATCCATCCCTCTCCCTCTGCTGGCCTGCTGCCCTCCTCGAAATAGCCTCGGTACTGCTCGCTGTTCCAGGGAGAGGGCTGCTCTTTGAGAGGTGTTGGGGGGAGATCAGGGTGCTCCTTGCAGGAGGAGTGTGCGCGTTTTGCTAAGAAGAGGAAAGCGTTGCTCATTTTTTTCAGGTCGCGACATAACAGAGTTTGCTAGTTCCACCTATTGGTAGAAAAGTAACGATTTACTTAGTTTCTGAAGGAAGGAGTTTCAAGACTTGCTAGTGCCATCTATGAGCGAACACAGAGAATTGTCCGTATTCCTTCACTTCTGTTTTACAGAGAAAAAGATACACGCACGAGCATCGTTCATCTTGCCTTATCTGCATCTACGTATGATCTTTGCGAACACAATCTTACCACAGCTTTTTAGCCTGTCCCTGAAAAAAATCCAGTTGCAGTTAACAGAAATTTAAAGCAGCATGTTACTAAAGCTGCTGACACCCACTTCCCCATCACTATGATAAATTGCTAAAGGAAAGGCTAAAGGAGGTACATGGGCTCAACTCCCCGAATTGCCTTCATCACAGTGAACTGGGGCCAAAATCTGTGTTTGACTGGAAATAACTAGGTGAGTTTAGAAGTGAGGCATCTTCCTTCTCCCCCCCCCCCCGCAATCGTTCTGCTTAACGCACACGTCCTACTGCAACATCAGCTCCAGACTGCGAGAGCCACTGCAAAATCCACTTGTTCTCCTCCACTCCCTTGCAAAGACGAGCTCAATCTACCTGGGATTCCCCCCTGGATCTTGCTAGGAAGCAATTTAAAACCTCAGAATGATAATTATCTTTTTGCTCTGCTCTATAGACTGAATTTAAAACACTACCAAAACACATCATTAGAGACTGTCAGTAGAAGGGATGAAGGAAATCACGTACTTTAACATTTCTTTTTTGAAGGTTTCTGAAGGTACCAATTTCAAAGTGAGCAACTTACCCCACAGAGGGATTGGATTTTTTTTTTATTTCTCCTCACCTCTATCTCATTCTGCCACTCCTTTTTTCCTTCAAAGGGGACAGCAGCAAAGGAGAAGTGGCAATGTAGAGAATAAAGACTGGAAATAGATTGGATTTCATTAGAGAAAATCCTTGAGAAAAAGACTACAAAATATTTCGGAAAATATGTTATATCCCAGGAGGAAAAAGCTAAGAGCTCACATTAAAAGAATATTCATTTACAGAACACTCTCAATGTAAATTTGTAACAATAAAAGTCTTAGCGATAAGTGTTGCCCTAAAAAGTGAAATACAGACAAAATATTTCCTGGTTCTTCCTACCACACATTAAAAAATAAAAACTGAAAGTGCAAGCAGCTGTTTGGAGCATAGGAAAATATTGTAGTTTATAATGCAGTTTCTATGTTAAACAGTAAAGAAAATGTGTTATTTATGCTGTGCCATTTTCAGTTTCTCTTGCAAGCAGAAGTTAAAGCAGGGTGTTTTCAGTAGCAGGGAACTTGCACTCTCCCGACACTGGGATCATGATAAAAATACAGCTAAACCTGGGCTACCAAAGGAGCACATAAATCAACTCAGAAATGAGACCTGGAAATTGAGAATCCCAGCAAGCAATGCACATAATACTGTATTTCTAGTCATTGGGAAGAATCAGTTAAAAATGTGAGGGTGGAGGCTGATGCTATGTGCATCATATTTTCATCTAAATCTTTCCCTTTGAATATATACATACATATACACATACACACACATACACATACTTGTTTTTAAAGGCATTTTCTGTTTCATAGCAAACTTGAATCAACTGGGGAACTTTTTCTGGAATCAGACTCAAAGGAGAGAGAGAAATGAAGCAATGGTACTTTCAGCGTAGCGTGTTTTAGGTGAGAGAATATGGAGCTTGATGTGCATCATTCCCAGGAGCCAAATTTCAGCAAATGAACAGCAAGGGCAGCACAACACCGGCCTGAGACCTGTGTTTTCCAAACCGACTGCAACCCTCCAAGAAGGGGCTGCATCTTGAAGGAGTGAAGATGTGAAACACCCTCAGTTATACTGTCCTCGTCTGACCTGTCCCTTGTCTCCACCATCTTTCACATTTCTATGTTGCATGTCTTGTGTGTGTTTTGCCCAATTTTTATCTTCGTCTAAGACCAAGGGAAATGATCCTTATTCCAACTAGCGGACGATAAACTGGGAAAATATGCAAGTACCTCAGTAGTCAGTAGTTAAAATATAACTGCTAATTAATATTTCTAGCACACAGGCTATTTACAAGCCTCATCTTTTTCTAAACTGTGTATTACTAGACAAAAACTTCAATGTCTTTACCCATGATTTGTCTGCTTTTGCATACGTCAAGAGTCTGTGTAGGTACGCAGTGAGAAGCAAGGGCACAACTGCTGGAAAATTTATCACAAGATGTGTTATTGCAATTTCAGCACATTTTCTAAGCAATCGCAAGTGCTCTAGTTCTTTTTTCAAGTAGGTTTTAACCAAAGTCCTCTATCTGACCTGGTTGCCTGAGGAATTACCTTTCTTTTGGAAAATACCACCACTGAAAGGGCAAGCTGTGGCCCTTCAGCTGGAATAGAACAGGAGAACAGTGCCTTACTAGACATATGTTTTCTCCTAATGGTTGGTGAGTTTTTGTTTTGTTTTGGGAGAATTAGAGAAGATGCACTTAGATAACAGGAGAAATTTGACTATGGTAATTCCCCAGCTATGGTTTACATACTGCTATTTGTGTCTGTATTTAAGTGACATGAATTAAACCAATGAGAGAACGGTTGATGAAACAAAACAAAAACAAGCAATCAAACAAACAAACAAAAACAGAGCCAAAGGCAGCCTCTCCAGGCCTTTCCCTGTCTTTAATCTGGTGCCATGCATCACACTTAGATCTTTTCTGCTGTGCCTTCTGCTTCTCCTACAGCAAACACAAGGTAACAAAGCCACACGGCCACAGAGGGGTCCAAATAACCCTGTTAAATAAAGGCATGTAGCGTATGCTGCCCAGCTACACGTAGCCGTGGGGAGAGTTGGGGGCCACCTGAACAAGAGCTCTTCTAGTACTCTGCCAAAGTCGTACTGAACCTATGCTGAAAAATGCCAGGAGAGATCTTTAGGAAATGTGCTCTCTCAGGGGGGAGGATCCTGATCAGGCAGCCCGTGAAAGTGGAACAGCTATTTCCATTCTGAAAATAGCATCTCCTATGAGAAGAGAAACAAGCTACCTCATTCTTTCCCATGAAGCCAGAGCCAACGGATGGGGTGAGGGACAAGAGACAACCTCCCCCCTCCCCTTAGTCAGCCGTGCCGGAGATGTTGGCCCTGTGAGCAGCGATCACCTTCTCACATCCCTACCTGGGAACCAAGCCCAGAGGACACCCTCTGGTTTTGCCCTTGGATACAATGAGTCACGGGAAGGAAATTTCAATGAATGAGAAAGTAGAAAGACAAACTTCTACAAAATTCTTCTAATAGTTATGAGAAGAGATCCTGATTATTCTCTCCTTTATTACTAGGCACTGACTGAATTGACTTGGATGTATAATAAAATATACCAGAAAACACAAATCTCCACTAAAATAATCCACAAATTCAGAGCAAATCAAGTGAATACTTTTTGCCAAGAACTGAGGGACAGGGAGAGGAAGGATTTGAAGTGCTAAAACAGTTTGTTTTAGCTTTCCCAATAAAGCAATTTATTTCTGCCCTTTCATATTTTCCTCTGAAAATAGCCTTTTTTTTTCTTTTTAGCATAAACTGAGAAAATGGATCCACAGAATAATGGAATAATGCAAAACCTCCACACAGCAGGTTTCAAGCTGAACAGAAGGCCTTGTTTAGATTTAAACGGATCTTAAAAAAAAAAAAAAAATGAGGACAAAGAAAAAAAACCAAAAGAGTGCAACAGAAGAACTTTCCCTTCTAATTTTTCAGTCCAGCTACCAATCATCCCTTTCTCCTCCTCAACTTGTTACTTGCTCAGCTCCACTTTTGACATTTTGTTCAAAAAGAAAATAAAATGAGAAGTAAAATGAGAAATCCAAAATTCATAGAAAATTAGGCTGCTGATTTAGCTAACGCAAACACTCCCATTCTGAATCCCGGAATCGATCAGCATCTCAATTGCTCATGACACCAGGGTTAGTATTTGGAACAATTGTACCTCCCCCACACCCTGCTGCTTGCAATGCAAATGCAGTGTGTGTCACAGCTCTGCACACGTTGTTCGCTTGTACGGGCTGAAAAGGATGAGCTACACCACTCTTATGAGTCAGTGCGTTCCCTGGAGAACCTTTGACCATAGTGTTACAGCGGTAGCAGCTTTGCTAATTCAATCTCATGAGTGTAAGCTTTCTGCTGCTAGTGATGGCAGAACAAGTCACTCTTCCCCTTTTGGGAAATTCATGTTTCTCAGCATCAATGATGTCAGTTTGCAGGGGGAGTTTGGACAAGCTGGTATTCACTGGGACCAATTTCCTCTACTGATTTCACATCCTTACCTCCTCAGCTGGTTTGGCTCGCTCTCTTGGCAGTGCTGAGAGCCGTTCAGCTGGCTGCTGCTCTTAACAAGGCATCAACACTGATTTTGGTAGGTTTGTGTTTATAAGCCAGTAAATCACTTCCGCCTGAGCAAAGAACATGCTATTTCTGCCATTAAGAGTATTTCTACAGCACAATTTGGCACGTGTGTGGCAACAGCCAAGAGCTTTCCGAAGGAGCCTGCTCCGACACGGCAGCAGGGCCAGGTACTGCTTGCTGCCGAGGTGGACCTGCCCCTTGGGCAGCACCACCTTGGCTGCCCTGATGCCATGCAGGTGTTTAGATGTTAAGGTCCCAACATCACTAGCTCATCTGGCTGCAACGAACAAAAGCAGTGCCTGCTGGTATAAATCAGCTGGATCTTAAAATATTCACCGGTATTAGCAGAGTTAGCATCAGTTTGTGCTAGTAGCAAAACTGGCCTCAGCATGTAACTGACGATGCACACTGGCTGCCGGGGAGGAACAACAGACATACCCTTCTTCTTTATGGAGAAGTTCCCTTCTTTAAAGCATTCGGCAGGTAGAGGTGACTCCAAAGCAAGCGCACATTGCATTTTAAGGTCTCATGTATTCCAGTGGTAGGTGATAATTATCTGAACTTCAGCTGTCAGCATCAGTCAATTCTGATGCTAAGTAACATTACCTCATTTGCATCCCTTGATTACAAAGAAGGGGATGTTTCACATCTCTCTGAGCTACTCTATGCAAGGTGTGCTCTCAAGCAATGCTCAATAAATCGGAGACTTTGTATTTTCAAGGCCTTTTCTCTACACTTAGGGGCTAGAAACATACACCTCTTCAAGAAAGGTTTAATTTATTCCCATGACCAGTGCAGCTGAAAAGCAGAACCAGCATCAAATTGCCGCATCCAGTTTGACTCATACAAAAATGAATGGTTTGTTATTTGCTCCCTGCAAAACAAAAGTTTAAAAAGTTAAACAAAAGTTTACATAAAATAGGTGTTTGTATTATTAGCAAAGCATATAGAAGTTGAAAATGGCTCTGTCTGTTTGCTTCATAGCATCTGCAAGGATTATAAGAGCTGATTTAAAAGATGTTTGGCAGTCCAGCATCAAACACTCGTGCTAGGATGACTTTCTGGAGCCACCAGCCTCAAATGCTTCCTCTCCACAACACATTTATGGTGACAAAATAGACAGAAAATCCTTTCATTTCAACAGGTTCTGGCTTCAGCACTGCTATCTCAGCAGGATATGAAGACAAGATAAAAGGCCTGCACTGACTCTGCCTGCAGATGGGTCAAAGAAATTTTTCATGAAAGTAACTTTCATTTCATCCCTAAGATGGAGTTCAATGACTGCAGCGCAGTCAGGTCCCAAGTTATTACATGCGTAAGTAAACATCTCAAAGGTTAGTACACAGCTGAGAAAATCTGTTTGCTTTTTCCTCATTCTATATATACTTTCCTATTTTGTAACTGAAAAGGGATTTAGGAATATACCTCTGCAGGTACCTCACACAGATTGGACTTCTGCTCCAAATAATCTTTATTATGGATTTTACTCTATGATATAATCCTCAGGAGAAGAAAACTGGCCTCAGCAAAGATGATGCAAGATTTAAATTTTGTAACACCTCCACCACCTTGTCCTGGCCTATCGAGAATAAATAGGATATGGCAACCGGCACTGCAGTAATGTGTAGCAGCACAAGACTGACTCCATCCCTTCCCAAAGACTGCAAGGCAGTACAAAACAAATCAAACAAGACCCTAACATAAAAAACATGTTTCATCAGAGCTGCATAAAACAAGTTTTGAGATTAGATAAGCAAATGCCTAGCTCTCTTACAACCAAAGCTGAAAATTCAGAGACATAAGGTTCAGTAATCGAATACTGAAATCACAGTGTCACTGTGCCACCAAAGCCCGAGACCACCCAAGACCAGCGGAGAAGACTGTTGGTATAGATCAAATTTATTGCTTGTGAGCAGCACCCGTTGAATAGCCCAAGGAGATGAAGTATTTTATCTAGGGAACAACAGCAGTACAGAAGGTGTGAGCAAGGTCTTCCTCCTGACTCCCTGCAGCAGGCAACCTAACCTGAATCCCAGGGTCCATGCAGCAGCCATTGCAGGTTCTGTAAACTGTTTGCAGTTCAGGCGCCCTGTGCCCTAGACTTCCTACCTGAGGCACAGGAGGGGCAGACTTCCTACTGTTTTCTATTTTTCTCCCCTGAGGACATCTAACTATACCATCAGAAGGAAATAGAGATCATTTCCACCAGGGAACTCCATCCAACCATGAGCAAAGATGTATTTTTGGGGGGGGATTCAGATACACATTGAAGTGATCAGACCTTGTTCACCATCCTGCCAGACATACGGGAACTGTCTCTGAAGGGTCCATCTCTAAAGGTGGCAACATAGGACAACCTCCTAACTCCTTCCTTTCAAAGCAGAACATCAGAAGGATGGCAACTCTTTCAGGACAACAGATGCATCTATCAAGCATGCCTTTAACTGATCAAAGCAAAAAGCATTTGCTTTAGACCAATCTTACTTAGTAACATTGTTACTTAGTAACAATGATTTGTTCAGTACCAACCTAGGTTAGAGCTGCACCAAAAGCAATCTGGGCCCATATGGGTAATTCTGAAACTATCATTTCTAGTATCTTCTGGTCCAAAGAACTACAACAGTGTTTTTCTGGATCATCAACAAATTTCATGGAAATTGCAGTTATATCTGCTTTGCTTACCAGAGTGGAGGTCTTGGGAAACGAGCAGTATTTCATTAGCAAGAACTCAGCATCACCACGGTATCCAAGACATATTTCTCTACCTACTGAGATACCTTCTATTTACCAGCATGCATTCACACCTCTTCCTTCCAAAGCTGCCCACTGAAAGTGCTCTTTCAGTTGAACATGCACTCTATGCACACTTTCAATGTAAGCTTTGGGGTGGATATCTAAGAGTCACAC
The DNA here is from genome assembly GCF_028389875.1 of Rhea pennata. NCBI lineage: Eukaryota > Metazoa > Chordata > Aves > Rheiformes > Rheidae > Rhea > Rhea pennata. The sequence goes on from NC_084664.1 coordinate 67,606,701, forward strand.
ATCTGAAATGTATGGCTTTGAATACTTTGAGAGTTTTTTACGTGTTTCAAAATACAAAATATTCAGCTAGAAATTGTTTGCAGCAAAACAAGAGTCAAGGTTGTAGTAAATGACCATGTCCTTCTTGAAAAAAACAAAAGGAAAAAAGACAAACAAAAGGCAGAAAAAAACCAAACCCCCCCCCCAAAAAAAAAAAAAAAAAAAAAAAAAAAAAAAAAAAAACACTAAAACAAATTTGAAGACTACCAGCAATGTGGAAAATTAAATGATTCCATTTGGATAACCTGGAGTAACTTTAAGCTCAGGGGAAACAGAAATAATCTTTTTAGAGGAAAAGGCTTGGTAAGGCAGAGAGAGAAAAAAAATGGACAAATCAAGTCAACGAGACTTCCAACACACTTGGAAGTCAACAGTCCTGCTGTCTTGGCAGTGCTCCAACCTCCTACTTCCTTCCTCACTTAGGACTAAAATTAATCACTCACTTTTTCCCTTCCTCTGTTGCTCCCTGCTTACAGTTTGTTGCCCAGGTCTAGCAGGGTCCAAAAGCTAGGTAGAGCCATACCTCAGCCAAAGATTGCTGAGCTGTGAGGGCTCCTTTCCCCTTCTCTAGTCTGATGGTTGGACCACAGGAGCTGGATAGAAAATCATCTAGTGTAGTTCTCTTAACCAGTAGAGACAGCAACATTTTACAGCTGTGACATGCAAAATTTAATCATTTAATCAAAGTGCCTCAATGGTCCTAAGCGAAATGCAAAGGACCTCTTACCCATTCAGCCTGTTCCTTTTCTTCACTTACACATCTGTATACACAGGGGTCTTCATTCACTTTGCATTTTCCTGCAACTCTGGGCTGCTGCTCCTTTTCTTTTTTTTTTTTTTTTTTTTTTTTTTCTTTAACCAGTCACCAGGACAGGTGAGGACAGGGTTGTTCAGTGTGCAACAGGCACTGGCCATGAAAGAGGGCTGAGTGGCTCTGACAAGACACAACTACTCCCAGCCATCATCTCTCCTAAGGCTCCCACTGCTTTTTTCCTACCATGACAGGAGACCTGCTTGAGTGACAAACAGCCTGCCGCTGAAAAACTAAGGGTGAGAATGAGATGCCACTGTTATAACATTTCATGCAGCTTCATTCCTGGCCAGTAGCAGACAGGGTGAGTACCTGTGCACAAACACCAGCTTAGCAGGCTGCACCTACCGTTGTCTGTACGTGTTTGGGAAACCCAACCGTCTCCGATACCGTATACCACTGATGTGCAGCTAATAGTGACAAAAAGCATCCCTACTGCACACAGTAAGGCCTAAAAGAACTTTTGGTTTCAGCAAAAAAAAAAAATCAGCTTTTGGTGTACAAAAGAAATACTAATCTCTTATATCCATAAATCTTTATAGCTCAAGGAAAGTTAATACCTGCCTAGCAAAAAGATTATATAGTGTTCAGTACGGAGTCAGGAGAGCCCATAGCTTTTTTTTAGTCAGCTCTTTGATGCTTGTGACCTAGGCAAGTCTTAGGGGACTGGCTTGAGGTAGGAAAATAAGAGAAACATTTTTTTAAGCTGGTTTGAAATCTTTAAGCATTTTTTTATGGCAGGAAAACCGGTACCAGGAACGCAGAGGTCACAGCAAACTGCTTGTCAGCACTGGAGGATGCCTCCACTCAAGCCTTGGGTTGAACCAGGGTTCGTGGTATGGAGGATAACAGAGGCGTGCAGGACAAGCATGAAAATATTTTGCCATTAGCATCTAAATACTGGCTTAAAATTGAAGCTGCATGGTCCTCTATTAACTCTTACATGAATCTTTAAAACAAATCTGGAATATGCCAAGGTCCATAACCACCTCTCCATTAGCTGAAATCTAATTTCACTTACAAGCTTTGTTGATGATACTGAGCTGTTCTGGGTGTACTCCAGAGGGAATTGAAGAAAGCTGCAAAATCAGACAACACATTGCCAGATTAAGTATCTGCAATTGAACTGTTTTCAAATGCTGCTAGATTCTGAATCGAGCACATCAATTCAGAAGAGACACCAATGCATTATAATAGACAATTTAGTGGCACTCTCTGGACAATCTGTCAGTAGCTAAAACAAACAAAGAAAAAAAGCAAAAAGGAAACAAAATGTTACCGAATAAGATAGGACAGCGCTCTAGCTCATCATGCAAATTGTTTACTTTCTTGAAAGAAATACAGCTAAGGCAAATTTGAAGGCACTGCAGGAGAACTGACTCCCACAAGATTTTGTGGTGGTTTAGACCGTCTTTTTAAAAGGTCCACCCCAGCAGCCACTATATGTGCCTGTATCAAAGAAAGGCTTCATTGGGGAGGAGTAACTGCCAGATTTTTAAAGCAACCCAATTACATGAGCGACTGCAACTTATGACGTGTCCCCATTCAGCAAATCTCTTAAACACAGGCATTTCTGGGCCTGCAGGGAGCTGCAAAGGACTGATACTGCCTTGAAATATCCTGCTGCTAAGGCCCCCAAACCTTGGCAAGGATGCTGACAAGACAAGGTGTGTGTGGCGTACTCAAAGAGGAGCCTGTTTCATCAGATCTCACCCACAGAAGCAATAGCCTTGGAGAAGGTTCGACCATCTGCTTGGTAAATCAGCCTTCGCTTGCAGCCTTTAGGTCAAGGGAGGTAGAGAGGAAGGCTTAAAGGGAGCGATTTAGGATGAATCTTATTTAACATCTTCATGAATGACCTAGAAAAGATGATTAGTGTGCTCGTGACATTTACAGATGATTATTAATTAGGAAATGAGGTAAAAAGCTAATGCCTAGGTGAAAGATGGTAAGAAAATTAAGCGACAGTATGGCGAGGCATGTGTGTATAGTCAATGCACATGTATGTATGCATGTGTGTCTGCTTCCAAACATAGCAAGAGGAATGTCTGAACTACAGTTTTTATTGACCCTAGGATTACTCAGTTGAAAGGATGAATGAAAATGCTTTTCCATCACACACCCATATAGCATCTTTTACTACTATGGGCAATCCAGTCAGACTATTTATTTATTTGTTTCTGGAGAGGCAATTGCAAAATAATTTTTCCAACAAATTTGTTTCTTCCTATCCTCTGATGGTGCCCTCAGGTATCTGTGGATCGTGAAAGCCTTTCAAGTAAACTTCAAAAGCAAAGATATGAGTAAGTATATTAAAAACAGTTTAGCTTAGGGAACACATGGGCTACTTGTACCTGAGAAAAAACTTCATTTTGAGAAGAGCACTGGAAATGACATTATAGCAAGAGGACAGAGCAATAGAGGGCAATTACTCAGTACGAACACCACTTGCAATAGTAAAAGCCCTGGTAAACTGGAAGCATCTCAGAAACTTAACTGAGGGCAGATTTTTGCCCCCTGAAATATTAAAGCTTAGCCAAGTTGTAGGGCGTTTTTTCCCTCTTTCAGCTGCACCTATCTCCAGCCAAGAGGCTCCCTAGGGGAAGCCAATGACTCGCACACTCGTAAATTCAGAACAGATTCGACAAGTTACTTCATATTTAAACCAGTCTTTATAAATCCAGCCATATGCTCCAGACATTAGGACCCAGCTGCCACAAGCCACCCTTCATTCTGCATGGGGCAGATGAATTGCACGCAGCCACACAGGGACCGCGCTGGAGGCTCCCAGCACTAGGGTGCTATGTGGGTGCTGACCTCCCGCGTCTCCCCGTCCCTCTGCTCTCCCGCCACCCTTGCCATGCCACGTCCCCTGTGTGTGATGGAAAACATGGGAGAAGATGCCACCCAGCAATTAGTTGGAGAGACCAAGGGAAGCGATGCTGGGTTTGGGGCACCCTGGGGTGCCCTGTCTGCAAAGCCAGGGCCACAGGACACGCTGGCTGGCCTGTAGCACAGCCCTTCTCACTTCATAACTCCCTCAGGTTATAAACGCAAAGAAGGATGTGCAATTCCCCTAGCATTGCTGCTGGGGGGGGGGTGAATACCTTGGTCTAATGAAGGCCATTTATCTTCTACTGTACTTTTATTAAGGGAGCACTTGCAGCTTCACAAGCAAGGCTGCCAAGCTGGTTGTAAAAAGCAGGATTTGTGCAACTTTATTGCCCTATTTTCAATGCATCACAACTCCAGGCTAGTGGACAGGCACATCGACGTGGCGCTCTCAGCTTATCGGGTGTCAAAGAGCTTCGAGCGCCTCCGAGAAGCCAGCAAAAAAGCATTAACTGCCCTCTGTTAGCCAAGAAACCTCCGGCAGCATCCATCCCCACCAGCAGCAGCAGACAGCGCGGCAGACGCCGGCCCTAGCTCCAGCCCTGGCAGCAGGCATAGAAAGCCCTCGCATGCGGGCACGTTGGCAAGGTCGCTTTTCAACACGTCTCAAGCAGGACCGCGTGTGCCGTTCGCCACGCAGGCTCTGGCTCTGCAGCCTGGTCGGGCTCCCGCGGCGGCAGCTGGGGCACGTCCGCTGCCAGCCGTGCCTCTTGGCTGCCCTACGGAGCGCGTAGCAACCCGGCGTATCCCCCAGGAGCAGCAGAGAGGGACGTGGAAGGCGGCTTCTTCTCGATTTCTCTGTAGTTAAGAGCAGGCTCACATAAAGCCTGGGACCTGGGTACCTTCCCAGGGACAGATCTATGCCAGCAGCCCACGGACGCAAAGCACACAGGCCTGCGCTGAGGCAAACGCGACGAGCCAGCGCAACAGCGGGCGCGAGGAAAACTGGCATCAAGTCCTGCCTGCCTTAGTGACCCGAGATGCTGCTGTCAGCAGCGAGGAGACCAGCTCCGGTGTACCAGGGCTTCCCGCTGCCGCCCAAGAAAGCGCACGGTCTGCGCTTGCTTAGGGAAACACGCGTGCTTCCCCGCAGCCACGGAGAGCAGCGGGCTTCCCCCGACAAAAAATAGTATTTTTAAACTCTGCTAGGCCAATCCGAAATGCCACGGGTGAAATACACTTTTGGGGTTTGTAACACACCCTGCACCCTGGAGATCGCGGCGCACGCCTCCCTCTCCCTGTCCTGGGAAAGCAAGGTGTTTTACCGGATCGAGCCCCAAGGAAAGCATCAAAATCCAAGGGGGCAGGTGAGGCAGGGTGCAAGAAACCTGTGAAACAGTGCACCGGTTAGCTCTGGCATTGCCGTCTCGAGCCCTTTGCTCGCCTCCTCAGGCCCGAGAGCTACAGCACTCGGTGCTTTACAAGTCCAGAGACAAGGAGCATCTGCCCATGGGGAAACTGAGAGGGAGATAAAGGAGTCTCTGGTGAGCTTAGCTAGCTACATGCCAAGCTTTTTTTTAATATAAAAGCATAGCCTGCAATAAGTAACTACACAGCCCTAAAGGCACACAGAAATTAGGCAGCAAACAGCAATAAGGAAGTTATATAGCTTGCCAGACGGCCAAAAAGCTTAGAAGAACCTGACTTTAGTCACAATTTGGGATTGAAAATAACCTAGTAACTCTCGCTTGCAGTGGAAGTGTTCTGGTGGGATCTGGAGGAGGTGGGAGCCAGCCCAGCCTCCTCGCATGCTCTCCCAGCACCCACACGTTTCATTTCGTCTCACTAGAGGCAGCATTAGTGTGCTTGGCTCCGGTGTCCAGCTGCAGTAAGGTGCCGTAAACAGACCTAAGAGGGCCAGTGTCAGCTGGGGACTGGGAACGTAACCACTGGGGTACCTTCCTCAGTTCCTCCTCTGCTACACCAAGTAAGTCGGTGACTAGGCTGGGTCTGTATAGTCCATGCTGCATGGTATCACTGGTGGGATCACTAGATGGCCCTGTTAGATTGCCTCTTTCTTCTGAGTCAGTTTTTAATCCTCAAAGTAATACTGCATCAACAGGTTTTTTTTGTTTTGTTTTTTTTTCAAATGTAATGTGGTCTTATTTTGAGAGAAATTATGGCATGAAGCTGGGAGATTGCTCTCAGGTTTATTCCTTGAGTTTGGAAAGAAAATCTGTGAAACGACAATGCTGGGGTCTTGCAGGATGAGCTTCCTTTGAGATGGGGTTTCTTTGTGCACTGTTTGAGGTGACCTTTGCTGTGAGGATAGTAAATGTGCATAAATAAAACAAGATGGGCTTTGAACAGCCTGTACTCCAGCCTGCTTTAGTGGAAAGCCTATCCAGAAGTTTGCTATGATTTGACCCACTGCCAGATAGGAAAGTAGAACTTTTTTTCAAGTGGAAAGGCTGGGACATTTGCATGGACCCTTACATTTACTTCAACCTGCAGGAGGAGGACTGCATGCCAGCGCTGGAGTTCTGATATGTGGCATCTTTCCTCTTTTCATCAGAAAGGTTATTTGTGCTTCTGTCATGTGATATTGTAGCAACATTCAGCTTTTCATCATAACCCCTTCCAATTAAAACAAAAACAACAACAACAACAAAAAGCAGGAGTGTTTGTAGAGAGAAGCTTACAGCCTCTGGCACAGACGCAGTGCAACATCACTCGGGAGGGGAAGTTTGCACCTAGAGCAACCCACAGAATCACACTAGCAGCACCCAGAAGCAAGGCCAAGGCGCTGGCTGTTTCCTTCTGCTGGTAGCTGGTTGAATATTTGTTACTGTAAGCTTACGGACAAGCGCTCCTCTGTTACTCAGGAGTGATGGGTGCTGCATAACGAAGGAAAACCCAAAGACTGTTTGGGTTCTTCGGCAGTGAAATGACCTCCTTGCAGTCCCATTAAATGATAACTACTCTAAATAAAAACTATGTGTGCTCCAGGATGCAGCAATACCGGTACAAGCCAAGATGACAAGAAAAACAAAAGAGCAAAGAAACAGCTGCAGCCCACATCTCTCCACATTTTTCACAGAAATACTAAACAGAGCAAGTCTTGGCCCCCAGCTATGCCCCATAAGGCTGGGAGGAAGAGACAGTATGTTTGTACAGTTGTCACAATACTCCTAGAAAAATTAGTTGACTAATACAGGTTAAATGCTCCAGATTTGCCAAAAGGAGAAAATGTCCCAAACATCAAAGGTCTGATATGGGATCTGCTCTTTTACAACAGAGGACTGAGTGAAGAGTACGTGTCCTTCACCTGTACCCAAGCCAGCAAACCCACTAGTAACATCTACTCATGCTAATGGAGGGAGATCAGTCCTGGGGCCTGAAGAACTGCTGACATTTGCTCTATAGTGCAACAACATCAGGCCCGGGAGGAGGGTGAAAGCCCAGCTTCTCAAAGTAGATAATTTCAGCTCTGACTGTCCTAAGAAAAACTTAAAGCTGCTCCTTAAGACCCCAGCAAAAGCTTCCACTTTCCAAACCATATGACTGCTGCAGTGCTGAGATTTCACTGGATACTTTCTGAGAGGCTATTTTGAAGGCTCAGACAGGATCCTACTTTAAAGCTAACCAGTAAAGGAGATTCTGCAGCCCTAGATCCACAAAGCAGCAAGGGCTGCAAACAAGCATGTGCAAAGCCCCAGGTCAGAGCAGGCAACTTCTAAGATCTCTTTCTTCCCTCAAGACCCGGCTTCAAGCCAAAGGAGAGCCAAAGATGACCCCATGCATCACATTTCTGATTAAAACTACCCATGCGCAGGGCTTTTCAGGTGTTACTTTCTCATCCTCACCTGCTTTCCCCTGGAATAAATAAGCTTCAGCTGGGATACCACTGAGCAGTAGGGAAATATGACCCATTTCAACCCCACTTTTTAAAGCAAAGTGTACATCCCTTGTTCAGTACCACGGAACGATACCTGCAGCAGAAATAGCCATTGAAGAACACTTAATGCAAGCGATTCTCCCAACGGGTCTGCATCCCTTCTTCCAGCAGTGGCATCTCTCATCCCAGGAATAAATTATCCACGTATTTTTAAGCATTGAAGCAAACACAAGAAGTTTTTACATCTATCCCTTCTCAGTACAGTAGCTGTTTTTGATTCTAGCCAGTTTTGATGAGCCTTTCTCGCCCTCCCTGCTTGCAGAAATGGATTTGGATCCTGACTTCAAGTTTTCATCTCAGTTGTTTCCTAGGTTTGTGGGGGAGGAGAGGGGAAAGGGAAAAAAAAAAAAAAAACGATGAGTTGGTGAATGAATGTCAAGAAGCTGCCTTAGATAAAGCAGCCAAAGCTTAGAGTGGATAATACTTGGGAATGTAAAACATTTACCCAGCTACTTGCAAGCCCAGGGCTCCACTAGCCTGGGTAGCAGCATGTTGCAGAGAACGACAGAGGCAAAAGCTTTGCATCACTTCTGTTATTAACTGAACTCATTCTCAGTAACCCAATGGACACACACGCTCTGGAAAAGCGAGGAGGGAAAAAAGCCCTTTACGCTTCTGTTCCATCAGAGTAGGGGCTGCCCCACCACGCTGCACAGAAGGCAGGATACTTGTTCCAGGGCTTCAGGGCAGCCGTGGCTGGATGTTAAACCCCCCTGCGCTGCTCATCACCAGGAGGCTGCTCCTGCAGTAATCCACAGTCGCCTACTTTCCGCCTGCCGGTACATCCTGCCTTGGCCGGAGCTCACTGGTGGCCATAGCAACGTCCCCAGCGCTGCTGGAAGCGCTGGCTCTTCCTCCCCCTCTCCATCCTCACCAGCCTCTGCTCCAAGAAACAATCCTTCTGAGTGGCAAATCCCAGCGCTTCACACCTGCTGCCCTTTTAATCCCCCAAACCATTTCAGACCACGTCCATTTCAGATATTTACCAGGCGCAAACAGGCCCAGCACAAGCCCCTCTCCCCCCGACCCCGGCCCCTTGCTGCGCTGATTGCCGCCCGCCCGTTAGCTGCGCAGGGGAGTACTGCCGAGGCAGGCTGGCCTCTTCTTACAGGCGGCTTCACCTGCTGACGGCATTTCTGCTCTCAGGTAGCCCCTTCCCCAGTGCGACACTGCCCCATGTACCGTTTGGAAGTCAATCCAGGTAACGGCGCGTGGGGCTGAAATCGCTGCTCCAAATTAGCTTTGCTCCTTGCATTTCTCTGTGCAAACTGCTGCTTGCAGCAGTGTTCCAACAGTCTCTACTTCCAATGCACTTACCACTGTTTAAAAAATAAAGCTATTGCCTCTAAAGGATCTAGAAGCATATATCTAGCTTGAAAAGATTTTGTTTAGTTTCCAAGCCCTTCAGTGCTTTCCAATCTAAGGCAGTTATGTGGGGAGATAAAAATATTACTTGTACCATACGGTGTATTTCCAGACAAATCTAATCATCATTAGCCTTTTTGATTACTAAGTAAGCAACTTGCTTAAGCATTGATCACAAATCTGTGGTATTGCGTGGATTTACTTGAGCTGTGCACATTAGTACCAGCTGCTGCAAGATGCAAATACAAGAAATTCTCTTTACTGTTGCCTGCCAAAAGATTGTGCATGTGCTACTTCCGCATCCTGGGTCTAGCTATTGCACTCCTCCCTTGGGCACTAACAAATAAGCATTTCAAGAGGCAGAAAACGAATTTCTATCCCCAGGGGAAACATTTGATGAAAAAATTTGCATTGTTAATATTTTTCACAGAAAATGAGATTCAAGGGGGGAAGAAAAATTAATAGCAAATTGGTTTCATCTCAAAAGTGCCACTGAGGGTTGGGGAGGAGCTGTAGCATGACATCTGGGCCCCTGCTCCTTTCTGCATGCTGCGTATTCAGGCGGAGGCCAGGGCTGCCTCCCGGCACACAGGGCAGGAGGGGCGCAGCTGCTTGCCGCGGGCAATGCGGTCCGGCACGCGGGCCTGGCTGCTGGAACCACGTAAACCCCAAAACGGAGTCTAGGAAGCGTTGTGACATCCGGGGCAACTCACAATTACTATTTTTACTAGATACCATTTTTTTCTTAACAATATGTTCTTTACTCCTGTTGACAGGAAAGGCTTTCCATGAGAAGTATGGAAGCCCAATTTTTCCAGGAAAAACGTCAATGGAAATCATCGAGGCCAGCTTCCCTAACACTACCTTTACTTTGAAAACACAAACTGCCTTCCCCAGCAGAGCAAAATAATCTGCTTGTTTTACCAGTAAGCAGTCAATGGCAGTCAGGCCAGGTGCATCTCCGAGTTGCACAGCATGCCAACACAGTGCAGGGATCTGCTGCTTCATCATCAGAAAAGGGAAAAGATGCATCAGTGTGATAAAGGCACTGTATGCACTACCAAATCACCCCAGCACAAATCCATCTTCATGGTTGCTGGGTTTGTTAGCAGTAGCAAATTGATCTGCAGGAGAATCATGTGAAAAGGGAGGGCCGGAGTGAGAGGAGGAGAGGGAGTGCGCAGGGATTCACGCACAAAAGCCAAGCAGACTTCCACCTCCAAAAGATTTCACAGGAGCTCCCGGAGCAGTAGCACGCAGCTGAGGCAACCAGGCTCTCCAGTCTGCTAATTATTTTAATCAGTTTTCAAGGAAGGAGATAAAATATCCCAACAATATATTTTACTTCAGCTAAATCAGTGCTTCAGGCTGAAAATAACACTACTCATAATTCATGATATCCTTTTTTTCAGAGGCTTTTCAGCTTTTATACTAACAGGCTGCAAGAGGATGTCAAAGGCATCTACTCTATGCTTCTCCAAAGGACCCACTTTTTTTTTTTTTTTAATTTTTACTTTTTAAAAATATTTTTAATATGGTCAGAGCTGGGGGTATTCAGGGAGGATGGTCGGTTCCTCTTTCCCTTTCCTCAAATTGCCTACTTACCATCAACTCGACCATGCTTTCTCCATCTTGCTGGCGCATGCAGATGCTCCTCCTAATCCTTTCCTTTGAGCTCTCTCTGTGCTCTGGAGCCTCTACCCTGCAGCTGGCTAGAGGGTAGAAGGAGAGCTAGCACCATCTTTCCTAGAATAAGACTGAACATAAAAAAAAACATACAAAAAAACCCTCCATCTGAAGAGGAAAGTTTTTAGTAAAATTCCTATTTTTTTTAATATAATTTAAAAATACTTCCGAGAAAATTCTTTCTATTAAAACCATCTACCAGTTGAAAATGAATAGAAGTAATTGATCAGATTTTAATCAGGCTTGTTAGATGACATGTAATAAATATTAGTAAACAAGTTTATAGCTGTTGAGTGGGGGCCAACAAAGAAAAATGAATTATGTTGTCTAGTGTATGGAGGAATTACATCCTTGTCCTGGGAGATGCAAGGATAAACTTATTAGAACTTCACAAATATGAGAAAGCAGCAGAGAACATACTAGAGGTCTACTACACGTCATCAAAAAAAATGATTAAGTAGACAGAGGTTTTTTCGGTGTTTGTGGGTTTTTAAGGAATTATCTGGAGACTTTGGGAACCTTTCTGTTTCCCAATAGAGAGCTACACAACAGGCTCAAGAGCTTCTTAAAATATGATGACAGTTTTTTAAAAAAAAAAAGTTGAAATGAAGAGTGAGTTTAGGAGAATAGGTGACTTTTTAAAACGGTATTAAAAGTAGGCAAACTACAGCAGTGTGGAGGGTGCACAGGAGGAGAGCAGCTCAGCTGCGTCATGAGCTTTACAACAGCCAGAAACTTGAGAAGGAAGAATATAAAGTAGAAAATAGGTCAAGTTACTCAGAAGTCTAGCAGAAAAGCATGAACAAATAAGAGTAAAATCAAAGACCAAGACACAAAACAGGTACACCCAGAGAACAGCAGTATTACCAGGAAGCTGTGCGAAATAATACATTAACAAGATACTAATGACCACTTCTCAGTGGGAAGGGAGCAGATGACACTGAAGATCAGAGCAATTAATGCCTCTCGTCTTCCCTAAGAAGGGTCCAGCTGGAGCACGGAGGGACAGAACTGCAAGCCCAGAGGAAGAGTGCAAGAACTGAGATGTTTCCAGAGAATTGCATCCAGGGTGCTCATTGACCTGCCTGGGAAAATCTTAGGACCACCAGAAGTTTTGTTGAGCACTGAGGGAAGACTTTGGATAACTGGGAAGAGATGAGCATGACACTCAAAACAAAAAAAGAAAAAGCAAACGTTTTCAATTTCAACTCCTAGAAAATACTGGAAGAAGTTATCTAATTATACGTGAACATGCAGAAAGCAACCAAGATATAAGCAACCACATCAATCTAGTTTTCAGTCTGTTGCCATCCTGGGATGTAAAGGCCAAGAGCTTTTTTAATTATTATTATTTTTATTATTTTTTTTCTCACATATCAAAGGAATCTCTTCACTGCTTCCTACTGCATCCTACTGCATCAATCAGGAGAACCCTCTCTCCAGGGAGGTTGACACAGGGTCACGAAGTCCTTTATTTGCCTCCCTATTGCTCTGGTGAATTGGCTGTGCCAGAACCAAAGCAGGGCTCAGGTGAATGGCTCTGTCCTTTTACCTTCCAAATATTTTTTTTTCTTTTTCCCCACTGCTGGGCTTTGCAAAGCTGTCTGTGGCCTTTCCCAAATGCAGCTGGATTTAGAAAGGAAGTGTTTGCTTTGTGAAATGGACCAACTTCAAGGTTCTTACAGAACACAAGAGTTTAATAATATGCCATGAAATTAGATCTCTTTAATGTTGATCTTTACTTTATGCTTACTGTTTTCTGTCTTTGGTTATCCAGACTGCACAAGCTGGCTCCCCACTGCGATGCTAGCCCTACAAAACATTTAAGCTGTCTGGTAAGAGTAAGATTTATATGGAACCCTGGGGTTCACAAAAGCTGGATGAATGTAAATACGCATTGCTGTGCGCGTATGAAAGCATACTGCAGTGGCATCCAGAGTTGTCTTAAAAATAATCATCTACATTAGTCACAGGGTTGAGCAAGGAAGACTTTTATAAAGGCAGAGTTGTCAGCCTCAGTCCACACACAGTGGAGCGTGAGGTGGTGCAGTCAGAGATCTAGTCTATTCAATCAGTTTGATAAATACTATACATCACTCAGCGTGAAAAATTAACATATGTGAATTATCTTCTAATTTTATTAGATGGGAGCTCACAGCACAACAGTGACATGTCAGCAAAGCTTGCGTTGAAACTCCCAGTGAAAGCTGAAGTCAGATGCTTTGGCGTACAATTTAACAAGAGAATTCAGTGCCTGCTTTTAGGACCACAAGTCTTCAGGGGACACTTACAATTAGTCTGTATACACACACACACACACATGTATACATACACATTTGTGCATATATATACATACATTATATATGTATACACACACATGTACGTGCATATATACAAGCTGTTTGACAAAAATCACATCCCTCCTCCAAGTTTTGCCAGTTTTTCCCCTCATATAGGCTCCAGTTTCTTTAGCTAAAACCATAGCCACCACACACAACACTGCAGCAAGGTGGCACTTCTATCAAGATATTACAACTACAGAAAAAGCTTCAGGAAAAGATACACCCAGCCAGCCCCAAACTTTGATGCTCTTCTTAAAGGAAAACAACTAGCACAGCCAAGTTAGGTATAATTTCATAGGATACATCCAAAACGTCCCAGAAACCAACACAGGACCACACTGGCAGGAGCAGTCCATCTACAGAGCACCAATGTTCCCAAAGGTCATTTGGCCAATATTGTGCTCAGTAGCCCCTTTGCATCTTCTTCAAATCCAGCATGGAGAGGAGTCTCCAGGAACACCTGTGACAGGTGACCAAGTGGCCGCTGCACCAGGGGATCAGTGGGTGTGGAGGAGGAGAGGAGCCACCATGCTTCTAATGCACTGAGGATTCCCCACCCACAAGCCCCAGGCCTTTAGCAGGCTGCAGCTGTTTGAGGGGGCGCATAAGGGCCTAAGGAAGCTCGACTGAGAGCCAGGAGGCCGTAAGACTCCAGAGATACCCATGATGAGAAATCTAGGGGGTGGCTACATCCTGGAGAAAGGAGGAAAGTGCTCAGTTTGCAGTTTGGGTAGGCAAGGTATGAGTGCAGGTCTTGGTTACAACAAACGACAGGCACATAGCAGAGGAAGATAAGAACACCTGAAAGTTTTGGATTACAGCTCCAAATCTCCTCATCTAAATAAAACAAACCTCACCTCTGACAACCATCAGCCACAAAAATTAAACAAAATCAACTTCAGTTTTCTAGTTGTTCCACCTGCCATAAATAATACCATTATAAAACTAAAACTTTTTCAACAAAACCCTCTAAATTATCCCCTTTTCTTTTAGCAGCCACCTACAATGCATGCAACATAGCTGGTGGCTGCATTGCAGGCACCATCTGTTCAAGCACAACAGCAGCTCACCCACTTCTACCCGCTTGGTATGACCAGCATGCAATACCACACGCTGTGCGTGTAGGGGAGGCACATGTGTCATGAGCGATGGAGGAGAACAAACAAGGGTAAAGAAGGGACAAACATAGCTAGAGGGGGAGCAGTGTGCAGCTGAGAGGAACCTTTTGCTTTGGAAGAAGATTGAGTTGGCAGCACAAGAAGGGGAGGGAGAAAAGTCATCCTAGGGGAACCAAATGTTTCAATCTCCAGAAAACTGCTCAGTCCTGACGTAGGCACCCAAAGCCATTTCTTCCTTGCCACTAGCTATAGTCAGTCACACAACTGTTTTTAAATAGGAAACTCTTCCAGTACAGCACCCCACAGAACACATTTCTGCAAGTAGGACATCTTATGGAACAAAAGTTTGAAGTATTGTGGGAGCCGACACTATCCCTGATACATGCAGAGGATCAGATTTTAGTTTCTAAATTCAGTTCCCTAGTCTGAAAGTTTTGCTCTGTGGCTGTATGCAAAACACATGTTGTCTCCTTATCTAACCATATCCATTTAGAGAAGAGAAACAGACAGCCACATCTCATGCTACTGTAAATCTAACTTTGCTTGGCCAGAAGATATTCACAGTATTTCATCCATGGGGGATTATATAAAAATCAGATCTTTACCTTTTTGCAGAATTTCAGCTATTGCTATCTATCTCTTTTTTGGCATAAACAGGCAATACAAGGATCTTGCTAGCTTTTTCATTTTTTTCCCATCAGAAAAACTAAGTAAATCTTCCTTTAAAGATTTTTTAAAGGACCACAGTTACATCAAGGTCCCATTTCTGTGATGCAGTAAGATCAGAGTGTAAGTAACATTTTTGCCCAGGGTTGCAAGTCTCTTTCCAGAAATTGCTCTGCACTATGTGAGCTTCCTCTCAAGCACATTGCCAGGGCTTTCCTTTCAGTCGCACTTTCTTATTTCTTTCCCGCTTTTATTGGATATCTCAGGCTCCAAACAATACTGCCCCCTCCATTTGCATTTGGATGCTTTGGAAACTCTCAGTTCACAGGGCTCAACTCCTGCTGCTAACTCGCCCTGCTGAAATGATTTGAGCAGCGGTTTCTGTTGTTAAATTTTTAACGAAAGTCCATTTGTGTGTGTTCCAAGCAGCAGGAGGATGTCGTCATACCTCCAGCTCCCATGCAGTCTGTAGGCATGCATGGTTCAAAAGAAACTGTCTAGGAACTGCCCCGTTTGCAGTAGAGCAGAAGTCTCTGTGCAAGTGGATTTGCTTGACAAGAACATGGCAATCTAAAAATCGAGACTGTCTCCCCCAAGCCACACGTTCAGGAAGTTGAGGTGTAACTGCTAGCGTGAGAGCTGCATCATTTTACACCATTGCTTGGCTGACCTGGCATGTAATAAATATTTTTGTCACTCCTCTGAACGAGGCTGAAAGATCGTTAGGACTGGGATTGTATTTGCTGGTTATTTGCACAGTGTCAAGCTCCCTAGATGATAAACTTGAACACTCGTTGGTTTAAGGAAGTGATACAAGACATGTAAGCCAGTATGTTTAAGTGTATGCTGCGCAATTATGGCTATGTAAACTATCTTCCCTACTCTCTACCATCTAAATTCCCTCAAACACTAAAATATTCACTTTTATAATTTACAATCATTTATAGAAGTCCTCAATCTGTGTAACTGTTGCAAAGATTAAAAAATTAAACTATTTACACAGATGACACTAAAGCAAGCAATATTTACAGTGTTAATTGAACAAGTAAATCTGTATGTTACAGGAATCTGCAAAAGCAAATACTAGATCTATAAATCACAGAGCCAGGCTATACAGAGAATTTTTCAATCTCTTAGCTCAAGTTCCTGCTTTAATACAAAGATTATAAAAGAGAGCACTCACTACAGTTGCAAGGACTCACTGCGGTATCCATCAAGGTAAACAGCAGAGAGCAAACAGGAAAACAACAGCATGATCTATGTCATGCTACGAAACGACCAGGCTCTTTCGGAGCAAGGAGGCTACCTCTTCTCCTTGAAGAGGTCTCAGGCTGGCTGTGGCACCTCCCTGCCACCATGACTGCAGCTGCCTGTTTTTCTTGGGGTAAGAATCACAGGTAGGAAGAAACTCTTTACACGTTGTCATCCACCTGTTTTCTGCAGGAGGTCCAAGCACTGCCTGGTGCTGTAGACCTTCTGTGTAACATACAGGCCCTGCGGCCCGCCCAGTTCTAAATTTCCTTGAGCTGGAAGCTATGCTTCTTCCCCAGTTCTTTTTTTTATCTTCAAAAGTAGCTGCATTACTTCATTACATTGGCTCACTGAATGAGAGTGAACCCTTTACAGAGAGGGACTATAGTCCCAGCTGAAGACATGCTCATTCTTTGGCATCTCATTTGATGTGGACTGCACTATGGAAGTAGCAGAGGTACAATATTGCAGTAAATTTACTGTGAGTAGATCTCAAGCATCAGTGAGGAGATGGCCAGAAATAAAGCTATTTATTATGTTCCCTAACTGGTAACAAACTCCTGGATACTTGAATCCTACATTAGGGCAGAAGTGACATATTTTGTATTCAAAATGTAAATAACCTCAGCAATAAGTTTTCTCAGAACCTCTTCAGCAAAGAGAATAGATTGTCTTGTAATAGTATTTCTCAATTTGAAAAAAAAAATCTCAGCAGTGCGGATGAAAGTAATACTATCCTAAACACAGAATGACACTTCCAGCCAACCTGGGTACAGTAGTTAGCATCTTCAACAACAAAAGCTACTTCAGCTTTCAGTACAGAACAGGAAGGTGAGGAGTCACTAAATTCTCTTAGGTTAATTACTATGTATAAGCAAGTTGAAAGCAAATAGCTTCTGAAACCAGCAAGCTCACGCTAACTTTTGGAACCTGTAAAAATGAACGTGCAGCTAGAGAGGAAACATGCTTCCAAACATGTCTCAGATCTATCCAGATCAGAACTAAGGACTCACATACTCAGAAAAGAACAAAAAACTACATTGTAATGTGCAAGGAGTAACAACTCAACATGCTTGAGGCACAGGAAGTTATGCAGAGAAAACCTTTTGTATTACTGCAAAAGTGCTGTTATTCTTGTTTTGGACAATTTTGGATCTTCTATGGGTGCTAAACTCAATGAAATAAAGAGCAAGAAATCTTTTTTAAAATATGCTATTACAGTGGTCTGAGCTTCCAATACCTGTGTTGGGCTTGCAAGCTAGACTGCACATGAGCTTGGAGTTTGGCCTTTCAGCATGCTCCAGGTAATACTGCAGATGGTCTTTGGCATCTGAACTGCTCTGAGCCTAAAGATAAGCAGCTGTTATTCCAGCCTCCAAAGGCTTTATAGCATGCCTTTTCATTATTCTCATATGTGCCTTTTGTATAAGGAATTTTAAACTTTAGATCTTGTGATTCAGGTAGAAAGGATAAGATTTCCTAACTGATTAGGTCGTATCCATCCTAATATTACATATTAGTATTCTAGTATATGGAAATCAATCAAGTTACTGTATGCTAAAGCTGATCAAAAAGGAACTTAATCCCACATCAGGATGAAAATGGATACTCTATGATTTTTACAAAATCTATCAAAATATTTGACTACTATCAACAATATAAACTGAGCCTCTGCTTGAAAACTTTGGCATCACTGAGATACGACACCAAAAAAAATACATATGGAAATTACAAATATATTGGTAAATCCTAGTCTGACATATATGTATTCTCAATTGTTATAAACTCAAGTAAGATCATCAGAATTCACCTTCTCTCTTCAGGAACTTACTGCCTACTGGGAGTCTTTCCCTAAAATGAATTACATGAAGACACCTCCTCCTTACATACACCATGAAGTAAGTATTGTCTCCTGGCTTCATGGAGGAGTGCTCCTTTCCTCTGTGGGATTGCTAGTACTGTAAGGATGTTAAAGGATTACCCTATGTGTACAAATGAAATACCTTGGGGCTTTACACTATGCCTGAAGCCACCCTTAATGCCAGGAGGCATGTTAAACCCTTCTCCCCCATTATCAATCAACTGCCAAATATTGACAAAATAAACATGGATTTGGAGCCAGATCTATAAATAGGAAAAGTATGCATACATCTACCTCTGCTTTAGACCTCCTCCAGAAGGCTCTTCTGCATCCCATTCTGTGAACAAGGTGTGAAGACACTGGCACATCATTCTGTAAGCAGTGTCATGTGGCTTTTCCATATAATCATCTACAGAAATCTTTGTCGCTTCCTATAGACCTGTAAGAGTTGAATCTGCATGTATATCTCATGTCCAGCTGCCCTGAGACACTATTTGACCTTGCATTTTCTTCCACTAAGATTTCAAGGACTTCACAACTTCATCAGAATATCCAATAACCATTCCTCCTGGAGAATTATTGGCTATAGCCTTTAGCTTAAGACGACTAATATTCTTTGGGTATCAGAAGGCAGAACAACTTCTTGTCAACAGTAGAGAAAGCTTAATAACTATCAGTTCTTAACTGAATCTTTAGCATATATTAAGGTAGATGCTCTATCCATCTAACAGTGATTTAATCTTTAGTGTGTTGCTTTTTCTATTTTGAAACTTTTACCTTATATTTTCCATGCACACACAAATGGAAGTAACTCAGAAGTAGCATCTCCAGCTTATAGTGAAAATATGACAAGCAGTAGCCTGGGGCACCAGAGAGTTTAGAAAATACAACTACTAAGACAACCTTGAGGAATGCTGCAAGGAAGCCTTCTATTAGACCCAGGAAGTGTAGCCCACACATTTTATATCCAACAGTAATAAATAACTATCAATCAACCTACATTCACACTAATGCATAGGCATATGGCCTAGTACATCACAAATGCAAAGGCTTACTGGTCTAATCAATCAAGACAATGCTCCTTCATAAAAATTGAAGTAAAATATTACTAAGAATTTTAGGCTTACTTGGTTGCTCTACTTCTCCAGGAAGCTATTCATGTTACATACTGTATCCATACAGAGCAGACATTTTCAATACATTCTTGCTTGCTTATCATGTATTAGAACAAATATAAGCTGCAGCCGTGTGTGATATTTTGTTAAATAAGTCATTAAAAAGATCAGTAATTTATGTTTTTATACCACTCTTGACAAACTCTTCTTGAATAAAGTGATAAGAAAACCATATAGACAAGAATGCTTTATTTCACCATTAGCCTTTAGCCAATAAACATAAAATGGTGGCTATAACTTTGTTCAAAACATTTTCAAAACCCAAGAAAACTATACTGAGAACATTAACTAATACTTTATTTTTATAAAGATAAAAAAGATACATTCATTTAAAGTGTGTCTATATTTTTAAATAATAAATTGAGCTTTTTAGTATCCACATCAGTTACATTCCAAATGATTTAAAAGAAAAACACAGTTCAGGATACAGAATAAACTCTTGCCTTACCCTCTAAATACATCAAAGAAGTTTTTATTCCTTTAATGAACTGGCACCTAAGAGCTCAAAAGAAGAAACTACACAGTGGCACAGAAACACCTATTGACAAAAAAAAAAAAAAAAAGAGAGAGAGAAAAAGAAAAACACACACACACACACATATAATGTCTCTTTATCTTCCCAGCTTTTGCAGAAAAAAAGTCACTGAAATGCTCCCTGAACATATATGAGAATATAAAGTTAGTGACTGATGCAGCAAAATCTTTCACGAATCCTGCCAAAAAAAACTTTGGTTTTCTCAAGTTTTATGTAATTTATTCCAGTATTATCAAGCACTTTTCCACATCCATTGCAGTGAAGGTCAGTTTTGAACGGTACATCATTTATTATGAATGCCTGATAAATTCTCAGGTGTTAAGACTCTCCCTATCATTTATCCTGTATTTCTCTATTAAGGTTACCCGATTAAGTAAATCGAAAATATCAATGCTTATATTTCCAGAGAAAATACTTATTTGCAAAATTAGATTTGAAGTATATTTGCATTTGAACACACATCCTAACTCCCTACCTAGTCTCTTTACAGCCAGTAAATTATTTTCTATAAAAAAGTTACAAAAACAGTAGTTCTAACAGACTATCATTCTGAACTAGAAGGGTACTGATTAAGCATAATTCAAGTGCTGCCATGCTATGTTGCCAGTTAATTGAGGCAAATCAAGCTTACCAAAATTAACACTGTTCATCTGAGTTTTTTTTTTTTTTTCCCCTGGAATGAACATAGGGCTTTATTGTGCTTGTGATTCTTGTTTTAAATTATCAAACCTGAGCAGTCTAATTTAAGGGCAACACCACAAAGCAATTCAATATAGGCTACTGATTTTCAAAGTAGGCTTTCAGTCTTCTAAGAAAGGAGGAAGAAAACTTTCTCCTGCCATTCTGCACCAATGATTTCTGAACCAGTGTTGCCACTGACTTCTGCAAGAAATTGAAGAATTAATCAGGCAGTTAAGCCTATGTTGAGTTGTCTATGTTTCAGCAGCCACACTGGTTATCATATGCGAACTAGTTTGTATATGTCTACATAAGATGCAGGCACAGCAAAGAAGATATTCCCTTCAGGTGCTTGTGGTTTTTTTTGTTTGTTTGTTTTAACGAGAGAAACTATTTTTTTCCTTGCAAAAAGCACAAGTATAATTTGCATAGATTTTTAGTAAATAGCCCTGGCTTAAAATTTTTGATTTTTTTTTAAAGCATGAATTCTGCTCTTGTATAAGGCTTGATGATGCTAGCTCCAAAGAAAACTTCATATTTAAAAAATAGTCATTCTGCAAAAGTTGACCAAAATACAATGCTAGACTACTGTGGCTTTAATTGGTAACTGATGTTAGGTAACAACTTTAATTACTCCAGCAAAGCAACTGTTTCCTCTCAGGATGTGCAACAACTTCACTAATTCTCCAGCCACATGAAATTCTATATACATTACAGAAGAACAAAATGAAAACAACCTAAATCATTTTTAGAAGGAAAATATTTCAGTTTTGTTTAATGTTGTTTGAGAACACAAAACAAAAAATGAGAAACAAGTTGTTATTCTCTTTCTGGGTCAGTTTGACAGAAATGAAATCCCATTAACAGTAGCACTTTTTACTAAAGAAATTGCTCCAAAATAAATGATGCATTTAGAAGAGTGTTCTGCAAAGGGGGAAAAAAAGTCTTACTCCATTTCCTGGTCCTACCACACCTATTAAAATATTTTCCTCCATAAAATATTTCTTTTAAATTAGATCTTATCTGCCCTGACAGGTCACCTTGATGCTTTTCCAAAATAGCTTAAGAACTTTTATCACTGTTAACAGCATTAATATCCACATACAAACTCAGTTCAGGCTGGTCTGAAGAACACACTGCATCTTCATTAGGTGTAAGTAACATTATGTTTAAAGCAACAGCAATGTTGCTTAGTTGTCTACAATAAAGCTAGTTTTACAATTGTGGGAAACCTGAAAATGTTTTATAAGGTAAGACAACAACAACAACAACTCAAGAAATGAAATCATGAAAACCAAGGAAACAGAAGTTGAAAAACTAACAGTAAACTGAAGTGTTTCGCCAATATCTATTAAAATCAATGCTTTAATATTTTGAATAAGAACTTTATGAAAGATTCAAAAACTTCTGTTAAACTCAGAAATAATGCACACACCAATACTCTTCTCCGAGTAGTCTGCAATAAAATTAGGCTAACTCAAAGACACATTCTACTCCTCATTCCCAAATTTATCTCCTAAGACGACTTTGGTGTCTTTACTACAGCCTAAAAAAATCAATTGTCCACACAATTTGTTTTTTTTCCATTATATTCTTGGTCCTCAACAATTGCTGCTCAAGTGGTCAAATTATATCAGTACTCTCACATGGTTAGCCTGAGCTGATAATGAAGTCTATGAATGTTAGGCACTACTAGCTCCTTTTCATTAAAATAAACCTGTTTTTAGAAAACAACAAATTTCAGTGACTGTGGATACTGTTATTTGAAGTTGGCTACTGCAGAGCTACTGCACGATTAGAAAAGTTAAAGTACAGTAAAACTAAATCATAGTGGATTAAATTGCTACATTTAAACTGTTAATATAATGCTATTGTTAAAACAGTCATCTGAGGTGGCTTAACACTATCACTGTCAGTACTTAAATGCAAGAGAATATATGTCATCAAAACATTATGTTTTATTACAATGAATCAATCATTCACTTGGCTTTCAACTGCCTTTGAACACAGTATTTTATGGCAGAACCTTTCCTTCAGTATAGTTTCAATTAATAAATGCTTTTAAACAAGTAGACTAATTGTAGGTTACCAATTGAATTATAAACATTTCCTAGCGCACATTCATTCCAGAAGGGCTTTATGTGAATGAGTGAAATAAGTTTGCACTTAAATGCTGCATTTAAGGTATCTGAAAGAACCATGATTAAATTTTAATGGATCAAATATGAACCATGCATGCCCATTTTCAACATTTTTAATCTGCAGACCATTTATGCATTTACAGTTTGACATCTAAGAACACTATTTACAAGGAAGAACCCTCACTGCAGATCAGTATATTGTGCTTGTATTAAAGTAAACACACATCTGACTGGGTATTTCAGAGCTATAGGTTCTTTTGAAATATTTTTACCAGATACTGCATAGTAGAAAAAGGAGAGGAAAAGAATGAACTGCTAAGAAAATGTGTATATTAAAAGATATTGCAGAACCTTTAGATAAATTTTGATTACAGAAAATTTAGTAGTTTTGTATCAACACCTGAAGAAAAGGTTGAGAAGAATATCCTGAATTACAGAATAATTTTCCTGATTTTCCTTTTTTCATCCCCCAAACTATTGTTGTATTTTAATACTTCAGATTTTACATATCCAGTTACATGAAAGGCATTCATGCGTTATGGCACCACTTATTTTCAGTAAGATCTGTAAGATCTGTTCTTCCTACCCCTACCTCAAAAAAGCCTTCCCCTGTGATATTACTGAAGATGCGTTGAAAGACATTTTAGTTACTTTTGTAGCAAACAAAGCCACTTAGCTAAAATTTGTTCAATTCTGAAGAGTAAGTGCTAGTGAATTTCACAGTGGTAAAAAACCTCAAAGGCTTATTGCTCCCTCTTTATCCTCCCTCATGCTAGGCATTTTAAATACTTATTGTCATGATCACAGAAGCACAGGCAAAAATGAGGTTAAAACATTCACAGAGGTTATACAGAACCCTGACTTCATAGCACTTTTTCTTATCAATATCCTGGTAGTGAAATATTTTGTGTATTAGGAGTTTTAACTCCTACAAAAATCAAGCAGCTCTGTGCCTTTTTAATTTCCCAAATCTTGTGGAAACAGAAACTGGCATTAAGATGTTTTCACAATTATGCTTTCATTGAAAGATCAAATCTAAGGCATACATCAATCAGTGCAAAGATAACACACACAACAGAAAAGACAAAATCCTCTTCTCCCCCCTATAAGGACCCTACCAGTTACATGTGCAAAACCCAGCAAGACTGAAATAAGGACGGACATAATATAGAGGATACTTGTCTATTTAAATTCTAATATTAAAGAGCACTATTTTTATAACTTTAAATGGAGTATCAACGGCTAGTAATTGCAAACAAGTCATTAAAATCCAAATGAAAATTTAAAAATAGCAATACTGAAACCATCTATTCTAAGGTTATGAGATCAAGAGCAGCATTTATTGTCAGAATATTATCATCATTTAAACACACATATACTAACAGGTTTCACTTGTTATGTACAGTAACCTATGTTATGTACATTGAGATGAGTTATATACTGATATTTTACAACACTTTTGTAAATATATACTCAAGACATGAGTGTATACATATACACACATAAATAGTAGTAAGAATATATCAGTTACCTTCAACAGAAATAAACCAAAAGTTTAATCAAGTAGTTTTATGAAAGAAAAACATGGAAAATAAGATGCTCTAAGTTTTTTCTTACTATTCCGATGTTTTTTTTCTCCTTACCTTTTACAGTTCTTGACAAACTATTAATTTACAAATCCTGCCAACTACAAGCTATGATTTTGAGACCTAGGTGCAGCACAACTTCAAAAAAATGCTTTAATAGAAAAGGACACTCATTGTAACAGAGAGCTTTTGTTAAGCAACCAGTCAGCAGGCACAGATTTTTCAGTACCCACTATTTCTCATGTGGAAAAAGCCTCTAGGTTTTCTCAATATTCTCTCAAATAACAGTAGACAGCATGCACTTGTACAACATATTCCATATTTTTTCAAAAAAAGCTTTCCAAACAAAATATGCATGCCCGGTATCATTTTACATTTGGA
Source organism: Rhea pennata (assembly GCF_028389875.1). Classification (NCBI taxonomy): domain Eukaryota; kingdom Metazoa; phylum Chordata; class Aves; order Rheiformes; family Rheidae; genus Rhea; species Rhea pennata. Next base: position 67,631,126 of record NC_084664.1, read on the forward strand.
ATAACAGAGGCACAGGGAGATTGTGTGATGTGATGCAATTCAGAAAGTTAAAAAGAGCTGTAATTCAGAAAGTTAGAGAGTCAGAATTATAGTCGCTTGCCTTGCAGTCCATGCCCAATTAAGCATGAGGATAAAGATCCAATATATGACAAAGACTTCAGGTAAATAAAATCTGGAATGCAATATATTTGAATGAACACATAACTACTCACCTTTCAATCTACAGAAGCTTTCTAGGCTGCCGATTAACACTTGTGTTTCAATTAGCAAAACTCTTTTGATAAATAAATAGTAACCAGATACTTTCTTTTTTCCTCCTATAACTAATAAAGTAACCTTGAAGAAAGGACCAAGTCTGCAGAAGAAAAGGATCTGCAATTTAGCGTATCCTACATTCACTTTTCAGCTCTCCTCAAAAAAACAAAAACACAACCTTCTGGTAACATTAGAGATGCATACTGTACAGCTGTGGCAGTTTCAGTAATGAAACTCAGATATAAATGACTATATCCATAATATAAACAATAATTCAAAAAATATATCTGAAGGTGTGTGTGTATATAGATATATATATATATATCTAACAAGAAAATTATCTATTTTTCTTTTATACATATATAAACATCTGGATAATATGCCCTATAATTTTTTTTCCTTATTTAGGATAAATCTTTAAATAACAGTTTTAAACAATCTGTTAGAATATATTTTTAAAACACAAAAATGAAGATTTATCCTAGGGTAATCAAAACACACACAGAATAAATTAACATCACACAAACATGGTTATATTGTTCAGAAAGTCCAATTCTCCCATTTGAAATGAAATGGAGACCAGTGTACCTTAGGGTGAACTATTTACCAATGTACAAATTCATCCTCTCTTTCCCTGAATTTATGTGAATTCAGCTTTATTTCCATAAAGGAAAGAAACGCAGCAAATCCACAGAATTTTTGCAAAAGGGAGTTGTGTTTCACTGGGTAACCAGAACTCAGCTTCTGCTAAAAGGCAGCAAGTTAACATTTTATCACCATCTCAATACTAGTAACACCTGTGCCCTCGTAAGCTTCACACCCTGAATTAGCAGCAACATATTTAATGGATTCAGTAGTAATTTCTTCTTCCAGTACTGGATTAGGCTACTTTGCATATACAATAAGTCAGTCTTGCACTTGTGTGCATTAATCATTTACATTCAAAAAACTCATAAATACACATGGAAACAAAGGCAAAAGAGAATTCAATCTCACTTTCAGTTAAAATGCTTTCTGTTCATAAATAGAAACAGCAGTGAATACAAGTATAAAGGGGAAAGGCAGCAGAAATAGAAGAATAGGAGTACAGTAGCTAATGTAATAAACAGAAGATGTAGACTGTACCATCTGCATAAATGCTTAAATGCAGCATTATTTTGTACATCACATACAGTAGATGTGATTTCTAAGAAGCATATTATAACAGCTGGCATACTCACTAATAGATTTAAGGGACCTGACTATTTAATTTCTCCATCTATCAATGTACAGTAGTTACGCATTAGCCTTTGAAGCTCTTCAGCCTTTTAGAAGCTAAGGTTACATTTCCATGAATATTTAATGTCCAAATATGAAAATTACCATTAACTTCCATGACCTTCCATACAATACAAAGATATTAAGTACTTTCTTAAACTGGATAATTTCAATACTACTGGTTTTCTTTTTGAATTTTAAAAAGAAACATCAGGACCTTTGTAACTTCTAAAGTTAAGGTTGTTTTAAGGCAGCAAAAGATAAGATATGCATCAAGGTTTCCATGATTGATTGTTTATGTTATCTACGTGAATAAAGCATATTATACACAATTGCTCTCATATTTATCTACAGGATTTCTTTATACTGTACATGATTAGCAATCTTGAGAAATTTAAAGTGCCACAGTTCAGATGTGCTTGTCTGTTGTCTCATGGGCTTCTAGTCCATTCTAGTTGCTTTGAGATACAAGCTCCTGCTTTATTAAAAAAAAAGTCTTTTTAGGGGAAAAGAAATCATCCTTCACTGTTGTGCTAACTGGAATTGGAATCCAGTGGTCGAACTAATCCTTCTTTGTAAACACGAAGAATTGCTTCACAAACAAATTTGTATTGACTCTATATAAGAAAAAACAAAAATGTTGATTAGTTAAAGTATCGATTATAGAGCCGTACTTCACACCACTAACTTACAACAATGATTAAGGCATGTCTCCTGCTCTCAGAAAGTACTTTCGACTGTTCAAGACCAAAAATGAACACCTTTCTCAAAATCTAAAAGCTACATATTTGGAGAAGTGCAGCAACACATTTTTGGGAAAGAAAGAAGCAGGGAAAGAAAAAAGCACACCCCCCCCCCAAAAAAAAAAAAAAAAAAAAAAAAAAAAAAAAAAAAAAAAGCCCCATGGATTTGTGGGTGTGAAGCTTGCCTGAATGATCTCTAATCTAATCCTCATTGACTAAAGGAAAATCTTCCTTTCTCCAGATTCTTTCATCTCCAGGGTCTTACAACTTTTAAAAATCCTTTTTTTTTACATCTTTGAAATATTCTCTCAGTTGTCCTTTGATGTCAACTTTCACTAACTGACCAGGTGTATCTGGAAACAACATTATCCCAGTATCTCCCAAAGGACAGGGCTAAAAAATGATGCTTGTACTGTGAAGGACCTTACATTGCATATAAATACTTGTAGTTAGAATGCTATTCTTGTCCATAATCTGCATTTTATGTTCTCTTCAGTATAGAAAAACTTAGGGAAAATGTGGGGATGGAAATTTATTTTCAGCATCTCAATTTCCTGCCTTTTCTTTCCGTCTTTCACTCAATTACTCCCATCTCCAATATTATTCTGTTCTTTTGTCTATATTTCTTATTTCTTATTTCTTGACTTTTCTCTTCATTGTTATTGGCATGCATATTTCTATTGCCTGAACAAGCCAACTGTGATGTTTAGCTCTCTGCTTATTGCTTTTGTTAACTTCTTTGTGTGATCAGATTACTGAGCAAATCAAAATGAACGCTTAGCATTGCTTCCTCTGACTCAGCCTCTGACTACTTGTTTTCTTTGCTGCTGTTGCCTCTGTTCTTACTGCTCACTCCATTGATAACTGGTTTTATTACATATGTCCTACTGCACTCCCTTCCATATTATTTAGTAATTTCTCTTTAATGGAGCATAGTTATTTTATTTATTTATTTTAACTCCAAATGAAGGGCTATACAGCTAGGCAAAGGTTACTGTAGCTTCATTTTTGGTCACAGCTTTTGTTTTGCTGTTCCTGATGGCCCCAGTTTGACCAAATTACAAGTTTTTGAAAATTACAACTTCCACGTGATTAATAGTAGACACTAAAGAGACCTGTTAAGAGCTCTGATGAGCATATTCTTACTGAGCACAGACTGACTAATCTTAGCTCACAACATGCATCTGGCTCTGTGTATCATCTCCTCAGACAAGGAGCACCTGCACAAGCCCCACAGAGCAGCTGAATGTGCTTCAAGCCAGGCTGCCTCAGTTGAACAATCCCTAATGGCTCTTCCCAGCTGCGCTAGGCTGAACACAGAATAGGAGCAGTGGGGCTAGCTGAAATGGTGGCATGGGAACGCAAAAGGGCACTCAGGATAGATTTGTTTAAGTACAGCTCTTTAGTATTCTGCTTTCACACATTCAGTGCTTGCTCCCTGCGCCTCACTTACAGCACAATATGCCAGCTCTACTCACAGGCTTTGCTTTTTCTCACAGCACTATCTGCAGATTTCAAAAATAACCAGTGAATTTACTTTCACAGTACTACTGCTACATACTGTCCTTCTGCAAATTGCACTGCTAGTGACCTGCAGTGTGTAGTAGTGACCAAGTGCACTGCATACACCTAATGATACAGCAAGCAAGGTAAAGAAGAATCTGATTTTACCTGTCCAGTTTTCCACACTCACAGTCCAATTTGCAGTGTGTTTATTGCTATACTCTGTATTCTTCTGTTATGTCAAACAAACTATGTTTAAGGAACATTTCCACTGATTTCTGTTGTACATAGAGGTACTCAGCCTTCTGGCAAGCTGAACTTCACTTCAGGCTCTCAAAAACACAATCACCTCCAGTGAACCTGCTCACTTCATTTTAAAAGCTGAAGGGGACAGATGAGGACAATTCCAGATGGAAACATTCAGCTTCCTTAATCTTGAGGCCAGTCTTTCTCATCTCATGGCACCCTCACAAGCTCAACAACTTCCATTTCTGTAAGAAATGGGCTCAGGACTATCCAGACAACTCCCTCCTTAACCGTACAGTCTTGATTCACTTCCAGACAGCGCCCTCAGTATACTGCAATAAGTGACAAGAGTCCCAGCAATGTGCATGAACAATCCTACTCATAGGACAGTCCAGTTACACAAGTAACCATAATTTTTGACTGTTTCATGCTCTTTGATAATATTCTTTCAATGCAAGTTTTTTTTTTTCCTGATCAACCACACTACTAACTCCTGCAGTCATTAACTTCTTCCTTCCTTTGCTCAAGTGCAAACAGAGGCATTTTCTTTTGAAGATCAGAGACAAGAATGACAGATGCAACTGTAGATTTTGTGGGTCTAAACCCTTTTACTTCCATATGTCCTTGCATATTTAGCTCTCTGAAATAACTCACACAGTGTTCTGTGTTACCCAACTTCTCCCCAAGAAAGTGGAAGTTTTCACCCCTCATCCTAGTGGCAAAATGCTCATTTCCAAAGCTGATACAAAACTGCCCCTTACAATCTCAAAAATTGTCTTTGAACCATCTCAGTCTTACATCCCCTTCTACTTTATTTCAGTTACTGAGTTTTGCCAGCTTCTTCTGAATTTCACTCTTGCCCTTCATTCTTCCAAACTGGAGCAGTGGTACAATTAATATATTTCTATTAAATTTCTTCTCCTAACTCTTGAAAAGCCACTTCCTCTCTTCAAATCACAGCACAAAAACTTTATATGTGATTTAAGACTACCTACAAGTCTCTCTAGAAACAACAAAAATCAAAGTGTTATCTTAACTTCTTGCATATTATTTAGACTAAAGAACAGATGGTTTGGATTAGTCTGATTTTGTATATAGAAATTACTTACAAAGTATAGAAATCTTTTAATGGCCAGGTAGGAAACATTTACAAGTTAAATATACACCTTAGAAGCAAAGAGCCTTTTCTGCCAGATTACATTAAACTGTGTTACAGCGATTGTAAGAAGCATGAAGTATAACGGTAACTGAAGACCTAAACTACACCATTTTAGAAATCTATGTATCTGTTGCCACAATTGGACAAATGCAGTACACATACAGAACTCCTCTCCTTCACTTACTGATGTTTGGACCATCATAGCTCGCTGGTCTCGCATTTTTCGTACAATATCCAGTGGATAAACAGGTTGGTTTCTTTCAATTAAGCACAGGGCTGTTTCCATAGTGACCAGAACACCAGTGCGACCAATTCCAGCACTGTGAAATGGAACATGAAAGTAATCTAAGTTTCTGCAAGGTACCAGATTTGTATCGCAATCTTAATATTATGAAGCTAAATAGCCTTAGAAACAAGAGGGAGAACTTTAAAAGATTAAAACAGAGAACTAAGTCTACTCCTAAAGCAACTTCAGTAATATTTCCTGCCAATGATCACAAAGAAAAAATTATGTAAATAAAACTAAAAGAACCACTTAAATTAAATGTTTTAAGTTACAACTGCCTGCAAGTCTAAATATACTGCTTTTATAATTTTGATTAAAAAAAGGTAAGAGCTAATTGACTTTTTGACAGCTACCTGAACAGCAGACCAACTTTGCAATACCACACACAATGAGATTACAGAGGTATCAGAATATGAAAATGCAGAGAAACGTCTTTACTATATTACCAACGATCACTTCTGTAATAATTATCTAACACAGCAATTTCACCAAAAGGTAGCAAAAGAAAGGAAGAAAAAAAGAAATTTGTCCTTTAGATATAACACTAGAGCTTGTATCTCCACCAATGAACACTAGTGTTCTGGGCTTAAAATTTTCATCTGGTTCAAGGAATCCTGCCGCCTTGTAGAGACACCTTTCAAAGCAAAATCTTATTCTAAGGCTGAACACAATCTACACCAAACTTTTAAACCACAAGTACCTGCAATGAACAAGGACTGGCTCGTTCTTTACTCTCTTTGGCCTCATACAGGTCACAAACTCTAAGAAGTCCATAGAGTCATCAGGAACACCATGGTCAGGCCAAGCAACATACTGGAGATGGGTGACTGCATGCTGTTGTTCTGTCTAAAATACAACAAGGTTGTGAAAAAGTGTTCAGTGTTATGACTCACTAGAAATGAGCCATTTTCACAGTAAGCCTATTTTGCAAACATGATACATAGTGAGATGCATATGACAAAGAAAATTTCAATTTAGAGAAAACTATAAACATGTAATTCTTAGAAAACGTACCAAAGGCGCACACACACACATATATATTATTTAGTGAGGCATCAAATTTTAACTTTTATCTAAGCAGACTTTCATTTTTTAAAATTTATTGAGTTCTGACCTTGGTATCAATGATTCACCTGAAGTAAAACGATACAGAACCTGTGCATAACAGTATTACACAATTTTTGAACAGGCTGGAAGAAGCAGCTGTTGTAAAATACAGAAGAAATACTCATAACAAAGATAAAATAACAGGGCCTTGGGGCTACATATTCTCCTCCTTGAAGGAAGTGTCACCCCTCAACAGCATGGTCTTGTTTTTATATTTCATCAGAAATGGGAAAATATACATTCACACACATATGTACACACACACACCCATTTACAGCACTTAGGAACACTATGCTGGCATACTGGTTCAACTCTGAAAGCAGCAAGATGCTTGCTCATTTCCTGCAGTATCTTAAGCCTTCCCATAAAACAAATCTGACTGTCTTTTCATCTCATGCTGCCATCCCATTAAGTCTCTCAAGGAAGCACAGCTGCAGATGTGTTCTAAATGTGCACTTACAGATATAGTTACAAAATAACACAAAGTTGCTTTCACAGCATTTGCTAACTATGGTTTCTGAGAGAGAATACATAGGTATGTATGATTTCTGTACACTTATAAAAGGACTTTTGTCTTTATTAATAGAATTTAATTAGACGAAAGATTCTGCTGCATAGAGAACTCTCCATGCAATTATACCTCAGAAAGCAATTTCACAGAAGTTCTTTCAGTTAGCTCTATATTGAGTGATTTCATAATCAAAGTTAAACATCCTTGAATTCAAATTAGTCTCAACTTCTATGTTATACATATAATCATAGATCAGTGCAGGGAAGAAAAAAAAACAACACTCTTGAGCTCTGCTGCATCACTGCGTGAAGACGTGTCACTCTTCCGTCCGAGATGAGTCACAGAATCGGTAAGGTTGGAAAGGACCTCCGGAGATCATCTAGTCCAACCCCCCCCTGCTCAAGCAGGGTCACCTAGAGCATGTTAGTCAGGGCTGCATCCAGGCGGGCCTTGAATATCTCCAGAGATGACGGAGAGCAGCCTGGCAACAACATCCGCCAGCTCCCTCAGTACCCATGGGTGCATCCCATCTGGGCCCATGGATTTGTGGATGTCAAGCTTGCCCAGAAGGTCTCTAATACTATCCTCCTCAACCAAAGGAAAGTCTTCCCTTCTCCGGACTTTTTCCCTCACATCCAGGCTGCAGGATTTATGAGGACTGCCCTCAGCGGTGAAGACTGAAGCAAAGGCATTCAGTAATTCTGCCTTCTCTGTATCCCTTGTCACCAGGGTCCTCACCTCATTCAGCAGCGGGCTCACGTTTTTCCTAGTCTTCCTCTTGCTGCTGATGGATTTGAAGATTTCCTGTTGTCCTTAACATCCCTTGCAAGACTCAATTCCAATTGGGCCTTAGCCTTCCTCAACGCACCTCTACATACTCTGACTGCATTCCTATAATTCTCCCAAGTAGCCTGTCCCCTCTTCCACATTCTGTGGACTTTCTTCTTCTGTCTGAATTTGGCCAAGAGCTCCTTGCTCACCCATGCAGGTCTCCTGCCCCTTTTGCTGCACTTCTTACTCATAGGGATGCACCGCTTCTTGGAGGAAGTGATGCTTGAATACTAGCCAGCTCTCCCGGAACCCCTTTCCTTCTAGGGTCTTAACCTGTGAGATTCCTCCAAGCAGGCCTCTGAAGAGCCCAAAGTCCGCTCTCCTGAAGTCCAGGGTTGCAATCCTGCTTACTGCCTTGCTTCCTCCATGCAGGATCCTGAACTCCACCTCGTGGACCACTCCATCTCGTGGTCACTGCAGTCAAGACTGCTCTCAACCTTCATATCTCTAACCACTCCCTCTCTGTTGTTTAGGACAAGATCCAGCAGGACACCTCCTTCCTCGTAGGCTCCTCCACCACCTGTGACAAGTAGTTATCACCTGTGCACTGCAGGAGCCTCCTCCCATTGTTCCTTGATTCCTTCCACATGCCTGGCAACAGTTATTAGCTGGGCTTTACTGATGCCCATTGCTAGACTTCACATTTAACACCCTATTGAAATAACACATTCCTCTCCTTTATCTTCACATTAGCTTATTAATCAATCACAATGTAAAAGCCAGCTTTCTCCCTACTGGTCCACACAAGAATGCTTTCACATTGCTATTGACTTTCAGAGTTTTGTTTTTGTTTTGGTTTTTAAACAGACAACTACTGAAATATTTGATCTGATTTAGGTGTTTCCAATTTATTTCCTTCCTCTTCTGTTCGACAAAGAGGTCTCACCCACAGTGACCAGACTAAGATACAGAAGACAATCTCTACTGCCTATGCACTGAGGAAAGGATCCTAGGAAATGAGTTTATTCCAGTCAAAGTAATTGTGGAAATTCATATTTGCCTTCAGAGACATGAAAATGCATAACACAGCTCATACTTTGCTTCCTAAAAACAGACCCTGAGCATGTCTCATAAGACCTCTTTAGAGCAAGAGCATACTATAAGATTATGCTGTTAGGCTTCCAAACTGCTTCTTTTGGTGTGATCATCTTCAATTTTCTGTTATACGTGCGATTCATTCCCAGAGACAAATCTACTTTGTTAGAATATTCTAAGTGTTCCTCAAGCTTCGGTATAGTTTTTCCAGTTATTTCTGTTTTAATATAATCAGTTTTGATTCCTCTGACTGAGCTTCTCTGAGATGATTCATATTCTTAATACTTGATCACCACATCATTAATTTTACAAATTGCCTTAAGTATTTTAAAATACCTCTTTCTCCTAGTAAGCGAAATCTCTCTTGCAGACACTAAATATATTGGTATATGTTAGAATTAATTCTTTGTAATTCTAATACTTCTGTATTTTATGCAGAAGAAACAAAAACATTACTATGACAGTCTAGACATTTATTATCAGTAACAGGTTTCTTCCTTTTTTTTATTTTTATTTTTTAAAGTCTAACTCATTTATACTCAATGATAGATAGTTCTTGCATTTGGAAATACACCGTACATTATCACACACGGAAATAATTTGCATTACAAGACCAGTACGGTTACTATAACCTAGCACTCATAACTTAAAAGGGCACCTAGGATTATGGTTACTGGGCTCATAGTTAGCCGAAATGTACATGTTCTACTAAAATGGTCGTTGAATATAGCCACTTATTTCTTAAAATGCTATTTCTGCCAGATCTTCTTTCTTTGTACACATCTAGCAATGCAAAATGAAGTGGCTTCTCAGAATTATCCGTTCAAAATGGCTCTCCCAATTATTACTACCCAGAAGTTGGCTCAACTCCTTACCACAAGGTATATATTTCCCATCGATGTTTTCAACAACAGTCATTACTGTAGCATTCTAATGACTGATAAATGTAGAATTTATAATAAAATCTGGCTTCACTATTCCCATTTTAAGTATAAAAAGACAGAAAGCAGACATCAAAAATTGTTCATTGTCCAGTTATGTTCGCCTAATTTGACATTTTACATTTTGATGCTCCAGAAATATTTAACATTTTTTGCACTTCACATAGGCTGGTTTCAATTGTAAGTGCATGTTTCATATTTCCAAATGGTGGATCCAAAAAAGTTTGAATAACTTACAGCTTTTAGTGACAGTTCTGTGCTGTGTCATTTGCCCCAATTTATCATTAGCCATCTGATCAATATTTAGCTACTTCAGGGCATTGACCCACATTTACTTTGCAGGCAGCTGTGGAGGTGCAAGACATCATATCTGTCCCAAGCTATTTGTCACTGTCCTTCCAGTAATGTTTACTGTTGCTACAAAGATGTCAGCTAGAGAAAAATACATACTTGTACCTATCATTCCTGTGCAAATTCAAGATGACTTCATTATGGGTTAAGCTAACATCCTAGATTTTGCTCAAAAACAGCCAAGGTGAGCTAGCCAAATTTATGTGGAATTCTTTGGAAAGAGAAAATAGAGTCTTGTTCAATGCGTAGAAGCAAGAGTTCCAGTGAAACAATTTAAGGTAACATGAGCAAAAATCAACATTTCTCTCAAATTGTTGTACAAAACATATCTTGGAAGAAAAAAAAAAAACAGCATGGAAAGCCTCAGCCCAGACAGTTAAGCTCTGTCAAAAATCAAAAACCGATTTTCAGCTGTTTATAACAAAGTGTGGGCAGTGTAGTCATTTACATTGCTGCCTTTGACTGATCTAATATCAGTGTAGCAGAGTCCTCAGAACGTGTGTATATTGCTCATACTTAAAAAGAAAAATGGTCATCTTAATCTTGCAATTTTACATCTCTTTAGCAAACAGCTATAATCTTTATTTATGCTTATGCTTAATTTTTAATTGGTTTGAATTGCTGCATCTATTTATTTCTTTTTTTCTTCAAACCACCTTCCCCATAATTGTGATGTCCTGAAAAGTGAGGGCTTTTAAATTAAAAAGAACTTTCTCTCCCAACCTGCCTCCATTTGCATTGTTAGTCTGCATCATCACGCTAAACAGTCCATATTATGACACAAGGAATTGTTGTAATTAATCATGCTCACTTGGATTATTTATAAGGTGTTAGTGCTCTCTTCTGGTGTTCATTTTGTATTATAGCAATGGTACGACTTGTTTTTACAAGATGAAATTAAATCATCTTGAATTCTTTTATTTTTGGTTGAATGACTAATTTTAGTTAATAAAACAAGTCAGATGGAAAAATGACAGAACATTTGGGAAACAACTAATATAAGATGTGGCAGAATGAGAAAAAGCCTGCAGTATTTTCTTCTGATAATTCTTCAGACTCAGAAGAGCTCTGTGACTTCAGGCTGTGTGAATAACGCTTTAGCAAGTACGACTCCCCAGCTATTGTATGTTCCATGACTGAGTCCTAGTCACACACCACTCAAATCAACTAACACGCTTGCTTAAAAACAGGGGAAAACAGCAAAAAAAATTGTTCAAAATATACTTGGATGAAACTGGGCATCAATGATATGCTGCAAGGCAATAATTTTGAAGAAAATGGAATTAAAGTTTTCTTTAGGCTTCCCATTCTATTTTGTCAATGATTAAAAAAAGTATTTATCTTTATTCTTTCTTTTTTAAAAAAAAGAAAAATGTACAATATGATGACTCCAGCACTTGAACTACGCAATTTCTTTCCTTTGGTCTGTCTGTTCTGGTCCTTGAAATGTTCTGAAGCTTTTGTTATTTTATTTTATTTATTATTTCTTTTAAATGTAATGCTTTTCTTTCATTTTTGCTATAGAATAGATTTCACTCTTGGTTTTGAAAAGGCTAGGTAGAAAGTTAATCTATATTTCATTTCATGAGACTTTCACTGATTTGCAACCATTTGTTGATCTTCAATTATGGGTAAAGAAGCAATATGATAAATTGGGTCAGAAAAACCCTAGAAGTTCGTTGTTCTTCAAGTCTTCTGAATATACATGAAAAAAAGGCTTCATTTCTCAAAATTCTCTTATGAGCTGGTTTTCTCTAAAGGCAGATATGAAATCTGTGCACTTTAATGCACAGGAAAATTTTCCAAAAATATGCTTTCCCAAAAGAAATAGTCTCTTGTGAAACTTCAGAACTTTATCACTTTTGCTATTAAAGGCTGCTTGCCTTTATAAAGACCAATGCAATTATGCTCATATTAGTTCAGGGAATAATAAAATCCTAGTTTGATTTCAGATGACTTTTCCTGGCATCTAAGAATATAACAACATTTGCAGGAGGTAGTACATAGAAAGCTTTGCAAAGTCTACTCCTAATCACAGGAACTGACTCCCTCCCCCATCCCTCTCCCCCCACTCCCCCCCCCCCCCCCAAAAAAAAGGAACTTTAAAAAAAAAAAGCAACTCAAATGATAAGTAAAACTAGGAGATACTTCAATATCACAGTGAGTTCTTTCACCATGTTTAACAAACTACGCAGGTTCTTATTTCAGCATGAAACACCAGATGCACTGTGTTTTCAATTTTTAGGGCCATATTTTTTACTTTATGGAGCAGCTAGATGCTTAATATTCTCCTGAGTATTGACACTCTACTTAAGTGTATAATCTTGTTTTCACTGAAAAGACAAACAAGCAAGCAAGCTGAATCCCCCACGGAATAGCACAACTCAGGACTAGCTTTACCATACATTAAAAATCATGCCATTTTGTCAATGAAGACAAAATCTATGCAAGCATATGCCCTCCCACTAGAAAAAGCATTCTCAACAGTTTACTAGTATGAGAATTCACAGAGTTTGAGATCCTCATTTGTGATTTTGACATCTACAAACATGTAAAGAAAGGCACACCAAGTTCTTGCACAATCTTCATCTCAAAAGGAATTAACTTGTGTGAAAAAGACCAACTGCCTTGTTCTCACTAGAATTTTTCTTTATCACATGCCAATAAATAGACACCTGAAATAAAACACACATACTCTAAGTACAGTCACTGGTAAACTTACTCAAAAATTATTTAACTATTTGATACATACTAACCCAGAAATACTATTCCAAAACAAAAGCATACATTTATGAGAACCAGTAACTGAGGAGGATCTAAATTAAAAGTTAGAAAAAGTAAATTGAGTGTCAGGGAACAAAAGTTTTTCTCTGTATTCTTTGGAGTACTGTTTTAATATATACTACTTTTGTTCTGACATTCAAATGTATCATTTGCAAGCTAATTGTCAGAAAGGCAGAACTGAAATCATTACTGTTCCTTGACCTGAGGGCCATAACTAGCAATGGAGACAATGTAAACCATCATAGTTGAAAGACGTTTGAATATAACAAGCACCAGCATCTCTCATGGTTATGACTACAAAAGAAATCTAAATCATATTAAGACAAACATTGGATGCACCATCAAGTGACAGATTCAGTTACAAATTCATGAGACTAAAGGATTTTCATCCTGGTGTAAGAACAACAACTAAAAATGTCACGTTTCAAAACTTTCTTTTTAATTACTAGTAGTAATTCTAGCATCTCTAAAATCTGCTCAATTACACAGTAATGAATTGCACAAAGTTATAAAGAGGAGTGGGCCCCTGACTAGTACTGGAACTCTAAATTATCATTTTGTCAGCACACAGTGATTTCTTACACAGAGATCTTATGATAGCACAAAGCCTTCATCTTTTCAGAAGACATTCTGCAACCACAGATTTTTGTAAAAGAAATGGAGAAAAATCATTTAAGAAATGTAGGACAACTTGGGAACAGAAGCCAAACCTCACCCCCTAAACTCCATTTTTGATAGCCTGGATGTGATTCAAACAAATTTCACAATACAAGCTCATATTTTAAGAAACGTTCTGCATAATTCACTTCACTTTATAATTTTTACTAGCATAAAATATTAACAACTAAAGAATGCAAGTATCTTACATAAATTGAGGACATTCAAACTGAGATATATAAAGGTTTCTCTTCAAAAATCTCACTAAAGATGATGACAATGACCTGGTGAGATTCTGCATCTTCTCTCAAAACTATAATATTACAATTCACTTTCCTGCTAGCTAAATCTAAATATTTGCGAAGAGTCAGTGATCACAAAACAGTATATGATAAAGCAATAAACTTCTTATTACAATGTCTGCATAGCATAATGGATACTTACTGTGTTCTAGAACTGTACAACAACAGACAGTGATATATGAGGGGTTTATTCCTAGAATTTTAAAGAGCTAACAAACTTACAGTTCACTTAAAGTATGCTTTTGAGAAAACACTGAAAAAACAATTACACTATTGGCATTTTTTTGTTGATTGGCATTTTTAAAAATAAAAAAGTATATACACGTGCATATACACACACACACAAAGTCTGTATCTAGCCATTTATACACACACACATACATATATTCATATTCATTCAGCTTGCTGAAGATATAGAGATAAAGAGGCATTTACCTTAACATTTGTAATCACCATTTCTCTAACAACATATGCAATTGTACAATCTTCAGACTGGCATCTGACACGAAAGTTGCCATATTCCATTACATCTGGGGGATCAGGCCAATACTGATGACATTTGGTCTGTAGAAACAAAGCAGAATTAAGCACAGCTCAAGAACTGAAACAGACTCTTCCATATCCTAACTTTCCCCTCTTATGTTATGCTTCAGACAATTCAAAGAACAGTACAAGAACTACGATGGTTTGTTGATGAGGCCTTTGCATTCAGATTGGAAATTCACATGACACCACAGACCAAATTCTGCACAAACTTGTGTTTTAGCCATTTAAAATAAAAAATTCAAGTAAATTGGATACAAGTGAAAGCTGTATGTCTGGTACTACTTCACAGCCATTTCAGAACAAAACTATTTGAAATATAATGTAGGATGAGAAAGAGGTGGATTTGTAGTATCTTAAGAAGAGTGTGTGTGGGGTGGGGAATTTATTACTCTCTTCAGATACTTAATAGCAGGTCATAGTGAAGATAGAGCCAGGCTTTTCTTGGAGGTGCACACTGAAATGACAAGTGGTGACTGACAAAAGGTGCAAAGTAGGCAATTATGATTAGATACGGGAAAAACAGTTTCATTAAGGATTGGTCAAACACTAAAACAAGCTGTCTTAACACATTATGGAATCTCTATTCATGGAAATAATCAAAACTCTACTGACATCATTCTGTGCAACTTGAATAAACTTCAAAAGCTGGCCCTGCTTTGAGGAGAGGATTTGACTCATTACCTCCAGAAATCCCTTCTAACCTTAAATTATTCTTAGATTTTTATGAAACAGTGACTTCTCTTTTTTTTAACATGTGTAACACCACCACTATTGACTTATAACCTCAAAGGGCAACATTTGCTGTTTAACCTCTGGGGGAAAAAAAAGAAAAATCAAATCTATGTTTTTGTTGGTTCAAAAATATTTTGCCAAATTCTTTTGCAAAACAACTCTTAAGTTGGTGAAATCTGTTTCAAAAAATACAAGTTGGGCTTCAGATATCTAAGTGCTACTTTGAAATCTCATGTGAACAATGATATCACCCCAAAACAAGACACGCTATTATGTATATGCATATTTGAATATAATAAAAGTTAGCTATTCTTTGACAGCGAATGACAGAACTATAGTGTGCAGGCTTGGTGACATTAATGCCATTAATTTTAGTGGGTGCTTATGTGCACGCAATTAAGTACAAGGAAGTCTTACAATTAACTAATGCATCCCTTCAACCATTACATACAATTCCAGAAGTGTTAAGAAGCCCTGTTAAATGGGACAAGTGTATCAACGGGTGTGGACAGAGAAGGGAACACTCCTTTCTGTGAAAATTTGTGATACACTAGTGATCTGCAATTGTTGTTTCTGTGTTCTGGCAAGGAATGCTTTTACCATCCATTTCAATCAGTTGAAAAGCCCTGATCATGATTGCTCAGGAAAAAATACTTAATACATATTCCGAAAGGGCATTTTTAAAGAAGTTGCCAATTTTTCATTTGGATGAGATGTGTCAGGACAGCTATTTCAAATGAGAACAACCCTTTCCTCTGAAAGGAAAGGGAGAGAGAAATAATAGAAGGAGAAGTTTTCATTCAACTACAAGAACATCCCTTTATTGGCTTTGACAAACATGATCTTGACCCACCAGTATCATTACAGAAGCACCACTACCAAGATAGCTTTTCCTAATCTACCACTTCAGTCATACACTCCTCCTTAGGCATATCCCTACTTGTTTCCCCTTATGTAATATACTGCACAATCAGAATTTTCTTCTATTTTCTCTCATTCAGAATCAGAACCCTAACAGAGACCCCTTACACTAAGACTACAACCAATCATGCTGACAAACTCACCTTGTGCTCTTTCTGGAGTTAGCAGCCAAGACTTAATTTCTCATTCCCTGACTCAAATTTCCAGCAGCTAAGAAAATCCAGGTTGTCTCTACAGGTTGTCTATATATGCAGGCAGACCAATCTAGCTCTTCTCTCACTTTTTAGAGGATTTATACTTTAAAATCAACAATCTTTCTGGCATCTACTTCTCTTTACTGCTCTACTGAAATGGCTTGATTTGAAAAGCACGGCAGTCAAGTGAACACATTTCTAATTCGCATTCAGCCACAAATACCGAACTCAGTATCAGAGCTACTATGCATTGCACAACACTGCATTGGAAAGCTCAACCTGAGACTGGTATACAGTTTTATGAAGTAGTCAAAAGATATCAGTTGCTAAGAGGTAAATGCTGCCAGACACTATATAAACAGAGCAATATAGGTGAGTCCAGGTTTTCTCTCAGCAGATACAAAGTCTCACAACAAGCCACTTCACAACAACTGACAACAGCACATGAAAAGCACTGCCCTATCAGGCACTGTGGCACAACTCAGCTCAGTGGTGCTCAACCACCAGCAGCACACAGGGCCTGCTACTGGCCTGTAAAGAACTGAGGCAGAAAAAATAAAATACATATGTCAGTGTAGAAAAGACTTGAAAAATCTGGGGAAGGTCAAGTGGCAGACCATCAAGCTAACTAATGCATTGGAGAACTTGAAAAAAGCAGAAGAAAGGTTGAAGGAATTGGGCTTGTCAGTAACTAGTTGAGCTATTAGTGTTTTAAGTACTCTATTTCTAAAGAGAAGTGGGAGACTTCAGTAGAGCCAAAGTGCTGTACATTGGCAAGAACAAACAAGCAGAGGTGAGAACCCGTCTTTACCCCTATTCCAACCCTGCAGTCCCACAGTTGAAGGAAAGAGTATGTTTCCTTTTGTCTTTCCTTTTTTGGCTGAGCTTCTAAAAACAGTATAGATAGGCACACATCCAGTCAGTATATAATGCAATTTCTTTTGTAGAAGCAAGTATGCCAATGTTTATTACTGATTTTCAAAGGTTTCATAGAGTACTTAAAGCTTAGAGTAGTGCTGATGACAGAAGACTTGCTTCCCATCTAATCAAAACATGAAACATTGCAGAATACACTGGATTTGAGTAGGAACTGCTCCAGTGAGATACTAGTTCAATGATATCCTTGTCTACTGAAGCCAGCACAAGTTTACACATCAGAGGAACTAAAATTTCATTCTAATAGTATTTTCATCATCATGTTAAATACAAATTAGTTTCCAAGTACACATCCACAGTACTTATTAAAAAAAAAAAAAAAGGAAAAAAAAAATCTAGCTGAGCTATAGGAAAATGCAAGGGAATCATATGAACCAATCCTGAAACAACTCCTCAGGCAACGTACTTGAAACTAACCGAGCTTTCTTTTAGGGGTGTACATGCGCACTCCCACACACAATGATAGAATAGTTGAGATACAACTGTCCTGTCTACTGCTTGCATATTTTAATAATTTTTATTAGCTAATAAAAAAAAAAAACACAAAACAAAAGCCCCAAAACAAACAACCCTGCAGCCCCAAATTGGTTTTCCCAATCTGTTCATATTTCATCTTTCATTAATTTGGAATCTTTATCCACGTAATGACACTGCTTGTACAAGTAACTTTTTTGAACTAACACAGTAGTTGAAGCTGGAAATTTTAAAATGTTAACATTTTTTCATTCTTCCTACTTTAGGGCTCAGTTTCCAAATTTTGACCATTATGCCTGAAAATTTTACTACAGTTGTCTATCTGAAATAATTTCTCCTTTAAATTTAAGGCAAAATAGTGCAGCCATCTCTAAAAAGAACATTATCAGAAAAAAGTTTCTTCTGCTGTGATGCAGATCTTGTAACATCATTCAAAAGAGATATTCTAGACTATTTTAGCCTCCAGAGTTTGGGAGAAAGCTTGACATTTGGCAGTGGGGTTACTCTATCAAGAATGTAAATCTTTTGCTATCCCTTAAAATTCACTACAAACTGGCCAGAAAATAGAAAGTAATGAAAGCTGGGAGTGCAAGGAAGTGCGTTGCATAAGCGCAAAAAGCATGACAATTAGAGGTTAGCAGCAACTTATCTTGAAGGTTCCCACTCACTGGGCACATTATAGAGAAGTATTTACCCATATACCCTCAACACAAGAAAAAGAAAGCAGGAAGCTATTTCCACTGCAATACAGAGGAAAGATGAGGGGATGCCAGAGGATGTTCTGTAATCTCTAATGCTGTGAATAACTATGCAACCTAACCACAGGTAGAACCTGTTATTTTGTTTTTTCCATGCATCTTACATATATTTTATTAAGAAGTTACCTTTTCTTTTTTTTTTTCCACTTGAAGTAATGCTGATTACGTCTCAAATATTATGCCGCCTAGGGCTTCAAATATTCACTCTCAAATATCCTGCTTTCCAAAACTATCATTTTTTGACTGAGATGCAAGACAAATTTGGTAGTGTAGGATAGATCACATAGGAAGTACAGATAAAGACTACACTGATAACATATGGAAGTCATTAATTTCTTCTCATCTTAAAAATTGTTGATTTTAGAATCCAAAATTTTTAAAGCAATCACTTTACATATGCCAATAATTTAACAACTTCCTTTTAATACTATAAGATGTATTAAATCTAAACACAAAAGAATACATCAGACATTGCTTTAATTTTCCCTGTATTATACTGAAATCAATGGAATGCGAGAATTCATGTGAACAGTATTAACAGAGATATCAAAGTAATTTTAGGGAAGAGAACCTACAACAAATAAAATTAAGTAGACTAAACTCTGACCACCACAGTGGCACAGTAGCATGTAGTGCTTGGTTGACCAGCAATGCTGGAGTCAACATAGTGATTTCCATTTATCAAACAGCTGGTTTGTTTTTAAAGCAGCATAGCAAAACCAATCAAACAGGAAGTATCTGTTCCCATAAGTAATTCAGAAAGCCTGGCTTTCAGAGAAATGATTCAACACAAGAAGCTAGCCTTTTTGGTGGTTATTTAATCATAACAGTGGAAAAGAAGCTTAAAGATACAGTATAGTTCTTCAGTATACACAGTATCTGAATATACTCACCCGCCCTCGTTCAGTGAGAGTTGTTAACATAATGATCAGCGATAGCTTGTGATCCCAGACTACCTGCCAGAAATGCGCACATGTGTGTGGAAGAGGTCCTTGAGTAGCAATGTATCTGTTCATAACACCAACAGTGGGAATTTCCATCTGTAAAGAGAAGAGCAAAGTCCTATGTAAAGTTTGCTCTCACTAACAAAGTGCTATTATTTATTCAGCATTTCTTTCATACATAGGAAGCTGAGAAAATATTAAGCAAGCAAGCTGAGTAATAAGATTATCAGGTCATAATTTGATAATCCCTGAAAAATTATTAATTTAAAACATCAAAAAGTGTAAGCTGCAACTTTGTACTTGTGCACGTATGTCTTTTTTTACTTTACAGTTCCGTAAAAAAGTAGTATTTCCAGCTCAAGTGGAAATCATCTTTAAAATAACAAACAATACAAAAACTTTAAGATTTCCCAGAAAAAGGATATCTATTTAACTGCAAAGATAATGATTCAAGTCCAATGTTAGGCCACTGATATCACGTAGAGGATAAAAATCTTTTTCCAGTTTCCCCAATTTAGCATTTCCAGTTGAAAATAAACCAAAAAAAAAAAAAACCACATCTCTTTTGAATACTACTGCCAACAGCTGGGTATCCTGTAACCTGCACATCTTTGCTCAGTTGTAATTCTAGTTGTATCTGGATGTGGCATCAATTGCTGCTTTTGTTCCCTTAAAAACAAGCAGCCTGTATTTGAATTGAAATAATTTGAATTGATTTGAATTGCAATGAAGTGTCCCTCTAAGAAAGCCAGGTATTGATATATGGAAGGTGGCAGTGATGACTCCACTGAAATGATCCACCTCCCACACTGTACCACTTAGCTTAGTACAGTCCAGTTCACACTTGTCCATCCCATGTTGGCATTTCCCTCTTTGTTTTAAGGCTAAGTGTGCTTGATGTTTATTCCTTTTACATATACATTATATATTAAATGCAGAAACATGCAGTTCATTTCTAAAAAAGCCCTCCTACATTGCACTGACTCAAGATATTTATCTAAAAAAAAAAAAAAACAAAAAAAAAAACAAAAAAAACCACTTCATTACCACATTAAATTACAGAAACAGATGACAATATGACTGTTAGCATGGTGACTTCATGCTATTCAGATTTCTTGCTTTAGTACTTTGGTCAAGAGACTCCCTCTATCTGATCTTATTCTAGAAACTCCCAATTTAGCATTTAATTTTACAGTGAAGTATCTACAAAGCTAGCCTAAGCACTCCTTAAGAGAACAAGAAGGTACATAGGAAGAAACATTATAGATACTACAATTCCTCATCTTGAGCTAGGAAGGGTTGATTAACAGCGACTTGAAAATCTTAAACTGAAAAGCAATCTAAATTCTTTAATATTTAAATAAGGAATAGCTGCAAAGCATAGCAAAGGTACACTAGCAGTTGCGTATTACCTGGTACTAGACATAGTAAGTTAATAATTCATTCTATGGTTTAGGTGTGTAACATACGAACCTGATGCACAAACATATATTCATCTCCCTATTCCCTCTCTTCTCCCCTGCCTTGCAGCCTACACATGATTATGGCAATCTGATTCTCTGGTTTCTCATCTGGACCCATCATAGCATGGCTTGTAAACCATAAGTAATTCTAGAGGGAAAGGCTTCACTTTGAATTATATGAGAAAAATCTAAACATTTGCAAAATAAAGAGAAAAACATTCTACAGACGGAGCTATTGATCTGAATTTGATCAAAATGACAATTTCATCTACATTTAGGAAAAGACTGGTCCTAAATATTCAAAACCAACAAGCAAATTTTAAGACATTTTAAATATAAAATAAAAGACTATGGGAAAAACCACACATCAAAAAACGTATCTAGAATGAAAACCATTCAAAGCTGAAGTATTTTTATTCTACAAGGCTGTGCTTCAACATGAAAACTTTCAGTAACTAAGAAAAAGATACAAAAGAGATTTAACCACTTCATGAAATGAATTCATGATTACTGGCTACCACAAGGAAAAACTGAAAGTAATCTTCCTTAACAATAACATAAAGATTTAAGCTTAGTTTTAAAAGTGTTTTTCAGTGTTTTCATTTTCTCAGGTTGGAATGTTACTCATTTTCTCAGGTCTGCATAAGCAGATAAATATTAAATCCCAAATTATGTGATGCAGTATATGAAAATATAAACAATTTTTATTGGTTAAAGACCCTGTGCATATCCTAATGGATTTCAGGTGCTTTAATCTGCTGTCTGTCAGGATGGATGACTTATTTCATGTGAAGGACATGATCTTTTACACTGCTTATGAATCTCCCAAAAAATCAAGAGCAAGTCCCTTATCTCTTAAAAAGGCCAAGTTTAATCTGCTATTGTAATAGAGAAATTATGCATATGGAGGTCTCTGACTTACATTCACATAATTTGCATTAATGTAATCTTCATCTCCCTGCAATATTATCCTTGTGGCATCATCTGCACACAAAAAACAAAGACGGAATCAAATTAATAGCTGAGGTGCATGCTTTATTATGCCTTTAAGTATAAAAACACAGATATTGAACACGCATATGAACAGCGGAGTACACAGCAAAATAGATAACCTTTTATTTTATAAAATGAACAGTTATATAACCCTTCTATGTAATGGAATCTTTAATCAGAAAGTTCAAAAGTTCAGTATAACAGTTCTATAAACTATCATTTATAGGCCAAAACAAAAAAGGCAGACAGTGTTTATTTAATACTTACAAGGTAGAACATCTTTGTATCGATTTTTGTCCATATTCTGAGGTACCTTTGCACATGTAACAGTCAACCCTGGCTTTTTTCTATACAGTTGCTGTAATATAGAATGAAAAAAGGTGGGAAAAAAAAAAAAAGGAATACAGTAATACAGTTATGCTATACAAAAGTGAAACAGATTCACATGAAGACGCACAGACTGAAAAAAATTGCAAATTATTTTCTTTAATCATTTCCCTCTGCAAATTTAACCAGAGAATTTTTATTTTAAACATGAGAAGAATTTCTATTATTGCTAGCTAGACCATCATCATCATCTCTAAATGAATTTTGTTGGGGGAGGGAGGAAGGCAAGGAAACTTGTGAGTTATTGCTATAAAGCAACTGTTTCCCTCCAAGCCTTACTTTTTCTTACAACACATACCATAGAATTATGGGCCAGAAGGAAAACTGAAGTGGAAGAAGCAAGCAACAAAAGACACCAAAAGGGAAAAAAAAGTAACACAGTAATGTTTGAGAGGCAATTGTAACAAAAAAAATTCAAATAAACTTTGACTCTCTGGACTAAAACCATCACACTCAACTTTGCAAGTATTTCAAAAAAACAAAGTTTCAATAAATCGTAGTCTCTTAGTAGATAACTGTCTTCCTTTTGGGCCAAACTCGACCTTACCAACTTTATCTGGAGTAAATGTGGACATGAAAGTGTATAACCAAAAATAAGTTCTAATGGCTAAATGCACGAAGAGCATTGTATAAGACAACAGAAGGTATTGGAAAAAAATTAAAGAAATGCAATGATATAATAGATTTTTTTTTTACTGGATTACATTGAGATGGAAGGCACTTACAATTCTATTATTAACTAGGTCATGCCAGAGTTAATTATTTCACTGAACACTTAAAAGAATTTATTATATCTTTTAAAGAGTTTATTACATCCTACAGTGCAGTGAGGATTTAGAACATGGTTCCACACCCAAAATAGAGCAAAAACAACAAAAAGTTAAAAAAAATATTCTATTTAGGTTAAGGGAGAAAGAATGACACACAAGAAGGTTATTCCATTTTTCCACTGTAAGGTTTATAGAACCCTAACACTCAGCATCACAGCTCACTACACATTTTTCAGCCTGAACAGCATAAACAAGGGAAGAAGTCATCTGGGGAAGACCTTAATAATTTTGTTAACCAAACACCACCTAGCAGTTAGATCTCAAATTTAAACTCACAGAGCCAAGTTGAGATTTCTAGGTTTTGTGGAAGAAATGAAAGAACAATTTAATATTAAGATCACAATGCTGGGCTTTCATTATTGTTGTGTGGTTAAAATTAATTTGCCATAGACTTCTTAAATTCTGCTTGGATGGAAATAAAACAGAGGAGGAAGATATTCTGGAAAAACTTGATATGAAGTACACTGCCTAATTAGTTATTATTTTACTATATGAATGGAGAGTTTGGGAGTTACCAACAGTGATGAGGCTATACTCAACGCTCTCTGCTACTGAGGAACACTAAAATACCAATTAATGCAAAGAAAGAAGGCCACTAAGCTGTCACTTAATTTATCAGATGTATCCATCAAAATATGAATTTTAAAATGAGTTAGCAGCTAAGATACTAAAAAAGGCTAAGCCTTATTCCTAAGGTTAAATTTATTAGTGATTTTGTAAACAACTCCTCATCTCAAAACTGACAGTAAAGATGTTTATATAGGGTTTTTACATTAAGTGATATTACAGTTTCAAAAGGGTTAGAGAATTACTATAGATTAATCCAGTAATAACAATTGAATTCATCTACAATAGTAACCACATAGAAGATTCCCTTAAAAAGTTCCCAGAATTTAGAGAAGTATTACTTCATATTTTTGGAGTTACTGTTTCAGTACTTAAAATATTGTTATCACAGATTGCACAGATGGTTTTTGGAAAGCTGATATGAACCATGAAGTTCAAAAGTTCAAAATGCTTTAAAAAAAAAAAAAAAAAAAAAAAAAAAAAAAAAAAGAATCTTAACTCTCAGAAGTCTTCTTGGAATCAGAACAGATGTCAAAATAAGTGATTATACAATAAATCAAACATTCTTCAGCCACTGCCTTTAAATCTTATGGTATTTTTAACAAAAGAAAAATACCAAAACTGAAAAAAATGCATTGCTTTTCTACAAGTTTTCAGGTTCAGGAAAAGATTACTCCATATCTTACGATACAGTGCTAATAAGCTCTAACAGAATCACAGAATGATTGAGGTTGGAAGGGACCTCTGGAGATCATCTAGTCCAACCCCACTGCTCAAGCAGGGTCACCTAGAGCATGTTGCACAGGCACATGTCGCATCCAGGCCAGGTCTGAGTATTTCCAGAGAAGGAGACTCTACAACCTCTCTGGGCAACCTGGTCCAGTGCTCTGTCATTCTCACAGGAAAGAAATTCTTCTTTATATTCAGGCAGTGTTCAGTTTTTCCTGTGTTTCAAGTTTGTGCCTGTTGCCTTTTGTCCTGTTGTTTGGCACCACTGAAAAGAGTCTGGCCCCATCCTCTTGACACCCTCCTTTGCACTCTTTCCTCATAGGGCAGGTGCTCCAGTCCTCTGATCATCCTCGTAGCTCTATACTGGACTCTCTCCAGTAGCTCCATGTCTCTCTTGTACTGGGCAGCCCAGAACTGGACACAGCACTTGAGATGAGGCCTCCTCAGGGCTGAGTAGAGGGGCAGGATCACCTCCCTCCACCTGTTGGCAACACTCTTCCTAAGGCACTCCAGCAGACCATTGGCCTTCCTGGCCACAAGGGCACATTGCTGGCTCATGGTCAACTTCTTGTCCATCAGGATTCCCACACCCTGTAGAGCTGCTTTCCAGCAGGTCAGCCCCCAGCTTGTACTGGGGCATAGGATTACTTCTCCCTAGGTGCAAGGCTCTGCACTTGCCCTTGTTGAACCTCATGAGGTTCCTCTCCAGCCAGTCCAGGTCTCTCTGAAAGGCAGCACAGCCCTCAGGTGTGTCAGCCACTCCTCCCACCTTGGTATCATCAGCAAACTTGCTGAGGAGGCACTCTGTCCCTTCGTCCAGGTCATTGGTGAAGTTGAACAGGATGGGACCCAGTATTGACACCCCCGGGGAACTCCACTAGATACAGACTGATCACAACCTTCTGATTTCTGCCTTTCAGAGAGTTCTTAGTCCACTGTCCACTCATCTAACCTGTACTTCCTGAGCTTGCCTAAGAAGATGTTACGGGAGACAATGTCAAAAGCTTGCTGAAGTCAAGGTAGACAATATGCACTGTTCCCCCTCATCTACCCAGCCAGTCATTCCATCATAGAAGGATATCAGTTTGGTTAAGTGTGTTTCCCCTTGGTGAATCCAGGCTGACTACTCCTGATCATATTCTTTTCCTCCACATGCTTAGAGATGATGTCCAGAACAAGCTGTTCCATCACCTTTCCAGGGATGGAGGTGAGGCTGACTGGCCTGTAGTTGCCTGGATCCTCCTCCTTGCTCTTTTTGAAGACTGGAGTGACATTGGCTTTCTTCTAGTCCTAAAATTGGGGTCTCTAAAGTTACTATAAACATTTGAACTCTCAACAGCAAAAGGAACGCAAACACACTTACATTATACTACCTCTCCACTAGACAGGCAATCCAAAATTATCTTTTCCAATTTCTTATGCTAACAGTGAAATTAGTTAATAAACTAAGTAAACATTTTATTAGTCAGTTCTATGGCACTCCTGGGTACTTTGGGTACTTGAGCTAGAAATCTGTAAATTAAAACAAATTCTTCTAAATAGATTAAGTTTTGTGCAAGACCGGAAACTTACTCTCCCCTACCTAAAGGGCACCTACTTGATGGACAAGTCATACATTTGCTTCTCTGAGATAAGACTCAATACAACCAATAAAAATTCCAACATATTTAAGTCCTTACGTTACTTGTTGGTTACAGCTATTGGTCTGTATTAATGGCATTTGAGAATTGAATATTACCTACCTACCTCAAACTGAATAAGGACTGTCCCACTTTCCAGCCCTTTCTTTAGCTGTTCCATAGACTCCTCCAGCGTATCACCATATTCGGAACAGTTAGGAAGAAGAGATTCTGGGAGATTCTGGGAATCAGCTTCATCTTCTGATCTGGACTCCACAAACTGTTTCACTACTGGAACACATATAGAAAATTAAGATTCTCTACATACAGCATTAGTGTGCTTGCAATACATTTTCACTAAAATTTACCAGATTGTAAGGACAAAGTTTACAAAGAGGAGGCCTGGAGTAGACTACAAAAAGCAAGTATCAGCAAGGGATTCAACAGTATTTTTGTATGGACTAAGCTACTGTAGAAGGCCCTTGCAGCCTTTACAAAAAAAGGAGCTCCAAGGAATCTATGAAGGCAAAAGCTGACATTCAAGCATGAGGAGTTTCTTGCTGCAGTCTTACTGAACAAACTGCCCAACAGGCTAATGGCTCACAATGTCCACCCACAGTGAAAAACAAGTAATTTTTGCCTGAGAAGTTTTAGAACATAATGTTCTGAACTTACAAACTGAGTAGAACCACTGGCTCTCTGTGAAAGCCATCATATCACAGAAGATGTCCATCTACAGGTGTTCTCTGCAGCAATCAAAATAGCTTACACCTGCCAGACTACAAAAAATAGGGAGCTATTCACACTCATGCTTACTCAAGTGACTGACATGGGACCATAGGTTGCTTTTAGTAAAGAGCAGACACTTCTATCTGCAAGTAGGCACAGGAATAGTAAAGTTAATGAAAAACCAAATACTGCAAAGTGCCAGTAAAGAGGCCTGGCATCTTGGAGCAGGACTGTGTTTGGAGAAAACAAGATCGAGAGCCCATATGTCTTCCTAGAAGCCTAAAAAATCTAAAACAAAGTAAATCTTGCAGAGGAGTGTACCATTTGGATCATTTTCTTTCTTCCTGATCTCTAGTGATGCATAATCACTGCAGATTTCTAACTCAGTATAATCAGAAAATCCATGCAAAACCCTTCCATAAGCACGTGTGTCAGTTAAGGTCTATTACAGCTCTTAGAAAGAAAATTATAAACCAGAAGTTTCACAGCTTCCAAAAGCTCCTGAGAATCTGCTTACATTTAAGTACAGAGCAAGTATGAGAGAGCAGGATGGGTCCCTGAAGACAGGCTGTTGGGCTGTGAGTTCCAGCTCCCTTAAGGCATCCATAGCCAGTATATCAGTAACTCAGAAGTTAAAATGATGTCCTTTGAATGATATGTGAGGCCTGAACAAAACTCCATTTAAAATGCAAAGCCTGAAGATCCTACATACATCAAAGACTGTTTCTTGTTTGCTGACAGCAGCTTGGTGAATAGCTAGCACAGGTCATCAAGCTCATAAGATCTATTATAAGAATGAAAAAAAAACCAATTTGATCTATTTGATCTGTTTCACCTTTTACTGTGCTGTGGAATAAACCATTGGTATTTACAAACATACAACTAAGGATTAATTAAATCTTCCTTCATAAGTGTAAATAAAGTTTAAACTAAGCAGAAATTCTAACTTGATAAATTCTTTGTTGTAATAGTAAGAGGCTACTGTTAAAACAATCTATGTTAGGAATTCAAATGCAGGGAGATCTACTTTTTAGCACAGACCAAGTCCCAGTGCACTGAGAATACATTCATATAAAACAGAAGAGGGGATAAAACGAAGCATGAGTGTAACATTCTCAAATACATTAAAAGTAAATAAAATTAATCCAGTTACCTTTCCGCCTGACTAAAAGTGCAAGCTCTCTTGTGTGAGATTCTCTGCTGGCTTTTATAAACATTACCACCTGGTCATGTGTGTGCTCTGAGATATCTCTGCCGTTAATTAACACTATCTGATCACCTTCATTCAGTTTTGGAATGCAGTTATCAGCCTGTTTGAAGACCAAAGAAACGTTAATGTCATTCTATCCAGTCATGTAAGGAGGAGCAAATTATACTATTAAACTCATCATGTAAGCAAAGTCTTCAGAGTTAGCCTGACAGTTTCATCCTCTATATCACAAGTTTTATCAAAGAATTCAGATCTAAAGCTGTCTTAATGGTTTCAAAGCATCCAAATGAAGATGAGAAAATTCAGACAGCATCTTGATAGCTATAAAAAGATTTGTTTGTAATCAACTAGTCATCATCAGATTGCTTTTAAAGACTTACATTTCAGACTGAGTATGAAAAGCCAATAGTTAAACCTATTTGCAAATGAACTTCTTGAGAAAGGGCTATGGGTACATAAAACACAAATTTATTTAGAAAACAAGCTTCAATTTTTATGAAGTATTGAAAAGTAACAGAAAAGTTACAAAATCGTATTTGGAAATTGAATATAATCTTCATAACATGACATTCTCCAAACTCACTTTGAGGAGTTGCCCTCATTTCAAATTGAAACACATATTGTTGGTATCTTCTTGTGCTGGATTAGATGAGCTGCTAACCTCAAGGATATGCTTGGCTTTTTTTTTTCTGTCATGCTTTTTAGTATACTTTGCTCAAGACCAATGCAAAGTAATTCAAGTCATTGACTGTCAGACTATCAGCAAGCAAGATTCTACAACCTTTGAAGAGTGCCACATAGCATGATGATTTTATTTTCACTGCTATTCTGATTTTTATTTTGTCTAGGAAACACTCAGCTATGCAGGAGTGATATACTTAGACAAACACTCCATTTTACTTGCTTTATATGAATAAGATATGATGCATTACAGCCTACTATACTAAATTCACTATTGCTTCCCAACTTTAACAGTAGCACAGATTTTCTGAACTTTATTTATCCAATGTGGTCTATCAAAAAACAAAATGTGAACAAGGAGTTATTGATTAACCCTCTCCTCCTGATCCTAGTTATGCCTTACTGAAAGCATGGATACCTTCTGAGGTAAGTTTATCAGTGAGGTACTATATCACCAAGTAACAAAAGGGAGATGACAGAAAGGAGAGGTGATGATAGAACCAACAGGAGAAAAAAATACAGAAAAAAATTAGAAGAGAAGGTATGAAGAGGAAGAAAAGTCAGGAACTATTGTGTTTGGCATAAAAGTAAAAGAGGAAAGAAAATATGTAATGTGCATGAGTCAAAAAAAGAAAAGAAAAAAAAAGGCAAAAAGCAAAAAGAACATATGCAAGAAGAAAAAATCCAAACAGAAAAGCTGCTTAAAAAGCCCAAGAAACAGTTTCCCCCACCTTATTCTAAAGACAGACAAAAAGAAAATAATGAAAAATGGGGAAGATAAAAGCGATGAACAAAAACAAAGAAATACAAATAGAGGAAGAAAGGAATTTAAAATAGCCATGACATTCATGAACATAGATTTAGCTGAGTATTTGCAGCTCCTCAGAAGAGGACATATCATAGTTGGTATTTTTTCTGAAGGTAACATTGAAGAATGCAACTGTGAACAGCTGATTTATTACTCTGACCTGTTATTGTTAGTCATATTTTAAAATATAAATATAGACTATAGAAAAGATAGACCGCATCAGTCATACAGATCTTATCAGACCAGTCTGAGAGCATTAAGAAATCAACAAGAATACAGAAGGAAAGGTTTCAGGATCACCTATATTTGTGTTAAATTTAAATTTCTTGGCTGGTTGCTGGCTGTTATTCTTTATTAGAGGGAGAGATGAGCATCTATCCTCAAAGAAGCTGTGTTAACGTGACATGTTAATGTCTTAAACATCTCTTGCTTGAATGATCCAACTGTATAAAATACATCTTGAAAGGGAATTAATTCCTTCCATTTAAGTATAATTTGTAGATTTTTCAGATATCAAGCTTTTCCATACAATTATGCCAAAGGCTTCCTATTCTACTGACACACCCTTATGTTTCATTTTATGCTAATCACTTCTTTCTTGGCTCCAAGAAGTATGCATACTATTTTTCGATCAGAAACTCTACTAATCACAGCCACAATGACTATTTTATCACCTTAGGATATTAATATTACTTGTGGGGGGGAAAAATCAGTATTAGATTTCCATTAAAAAATATAATGTATCTAATAAATGTTTTTGCTTCTTAGATTTTTAGATCTTCTTAGATCTTTCCAGTATTCTAGAATGTTGCTGTTTTGGAAGGAGACTTTAAAAAGACATTATGACATGGAAAGGAAAATACAGCCTTATTTTCATGTATAGATTTGTTGTCCTCCTCTCACCCAAAGAAAGGCATCTTTTTGAGAAAAGAAAAAATTACTTACAAACCTAAGAAGTAATATTAGCATATACTGAATAGTGTCCCTGATGGCAATTTGCAAGGTAATGAATAAACAGAGAGCAAGTTAAAATAAGAGCAAACAAAATGAAGGAATAGTAACACTGAGGTTCTTTGTAGCTAAAATACCTCAAACTGCATTCCACATTCCACTAAACTTGGACTTTCAAGTGTCAGCTACATTTCACTAAACAGTCAAGACCAGATGAATTTTAGTTTACAGAAAACAATATAACCAGTGTTGATACTGCTACACTCTAAAAATTAAAGTATTTATCTTTTTCCCCCTGCTGCACCATGAAGTGATTTCTACAGCACTGCTGTTGAGTTAAATGTATTAGGTAACAATCCCCAACGTATTTTCTGACCTTTGATAACTTGCTCAGTAGCTTAGCAGGCTAGAGAGCTATTTGGTTACTGGGGTCTATGCCTATGCCTACTAACTGCAGATGCTTAAATGAGGTGTGTAAGTTAGAAATTTAGAAATTTAGCAACTCCCACTCCCTTTCCAACAAACAAACACAGATCAATGCTTCTCATAAGACAATATGAATCTGCTGCAAGGAAACTGTTGTTTCTGCAAGCCTTTCTTCAGCTGATTGTGGAATCAATCTGCTTCTTTTACATAATCTTCTTCTACATCACCTCAAATCACCTTTAAGAAATTAGCTAGGCTGAACTTGAGACATTTTAATTTTCACTTAGGGAATTTAAGTTATAATGATAATTTCCCATTACGCTTCCATCCAAATAAATACGTCAAGCCACAAATCATAAATGGGACAGAAAATTTCTCACGCACTATCTGTTTACTGCAATTCACTCATGACATTTAGGTATCATTCCTGTGACCATTTACCAAATGAGCACACCAGATTTTTAGAATAAAGTCAGGAATATTTCTATCAAGCTCGCACTACGAGTATTTTATGAGAGTTGAGAAACATACTTTGAAAGAAGATGAGTAAAAAAAAAAAAAATTCAGGTTAATGTTCCACCCAGCCCAGAAATCTATCTCCAGTGATAGCCATAAGCAAAATAAGTATAGTGCAAACAGGACAGGAGAGTACTCCTGCAAGGAATACCTATAACTGATTTTAGATTCAAGGGTTTCCTTAACCTGCTGTGGTTTGCCTACTCAGTAACCTTCAACAGATTTTTCTCCCAAGTATTTGTCAAATCCTCTCCTGACCCCATGTAGAGCTTTCTTACCCACAGCATCCTTTCTAAGGAGTTTAACAGGTCTATTTGATGCATGAAGCACTACTACTTTTTATTTATTTGCAATCTCATTTTCACTGACTTAATCTGATAGCCCCTTGTTCTTGTACTGAACCCCCCCCCCAACCTTTTTCACAATAGTCCTAATCAGGCAGATCTCTACTACTTCTCCCTTAAACAGTTTCTTTTTTCTAGGCTGCAGATGCCCAGACTACTCATTTATGTTATGAACACTGTTCTAAACCTTCAGTTGTGCCTGCTCCCCTTCTTCAAATTTTTTCCAATTCATGATGTGTTTTTTTGGGAGGAAAAAGGGAAGCTTAACTAGACCATACTTTCTACTGGTATCTTGCTTGGCTAACAATGCTTGATATTTTCCTTTGTGATTTAAGAAACTAATGACGAAATTGATTTCTGAAGAGAGCAGCTCAGCTGCTATCTTGCACTGGTTGAGGGTTACTAAGTTCCTATCTATAAAGGCTAACAGAGTAGAAGGAAGTAGCAAAGGAAGAGAAAAATCATATGGATTTACTTACAGGTGATCCTGGAGTTATTCGTGAAACCACTAATGGCATTTTTTGATCTACACCACCCTAGAAGAATGTCAAGTAAATAATGACTGAAAATATTGTAAGTGTAGACAGCATTTAAAAACAAAAATACATGATTGCTTGTGTTACATGAGGCCCATGCTTTGTCATTACAGACAGGGTCAGTAAGACTGAATTTTCATCAGTAAGTGTCAGGCTATTTCCTTTTGAATCTACCAATTATTGATTTCCAGTAAGTGAGAGCCAGTGTGGATGCTCAATGTCTGCTTGTCCATACATTTTAACCAGCAGACAATAAACAAACGTAATGCAGCATTTATTACAACCCTACCCACCAAGCCTAATTAGGCATTTAACCTCACAAGGCAAATAACATTCTTAGATATTGTGCTCAACCTGCAAGGAATCAGGTAGGATATACTGCCTTAATCCCTCTATCTACCACTAATTAAAGTTCTGTCACTGCCCGACCAATAAATGACCAAGGTGAGAAGACTAAACTACCAAATTCAGCTCTTGATTTTATTGATATTATGGATACTTCAGGCTACTCTGGCTACTTAAATGGAATTTCAGAGAAAGCTTGCCAAAAATGTATAGGGGATGACCTATCAACAGTTATTTCCATTTTCTTCATAAATTGATTTTCACTTTTCTAGTGTGTTTTTTTAACCGATATATTCAATAGGATAGCACAACCTATTTAACTTGTTTTATAACACTGAGGCCCAATTTTCCATAAGTTGATGCCTTAAATTAGGCTTCCAAGTTTATATTTAAGCAGCTAAATAGGCAGTCTACTTTGGAAATGCATCGTGCCCTAAGTACACACAACTAAAAAACACAGAACTAGTAGAGATTTAACGTTGGTAAATGTGGCTTTATCATTTAAGGATCAGCCTGCCACTTTTAAAAATTTTTGGTTCATAAGAAACCTCTGCAGGATATACCACCTTCCCCAAAACATCACATTAAAAATGAAAATAATATGCCAAGGCAGGAGATCATAAAAGACTGCTGTTTTACCTTTAGATTAAATCCAAACTTCCCATCTTCATCTGGTGTGATACGCACCAAAAGTAAGTCTCCCTCAATTAGTTCATTCTGTAATTATATATACATATATATATATATATACACACACATACACACTTCCCTAATGTTTAAAATAAAATAGCAGCAAATTAAAATATAGTGTATCCAAATTTACATATGTTCTGGATGAACACTATGAGTAAACGTGTTTAAAAAAAGGAAGAACCTAAGGTTACAGAGTATACTCGCTATTGTAACCTTTTTTCCTTATTATTCTAAAAGCAGCAATATATATCATGGTCAACGCATTCAACAATTTCTCTGTCCTAACCCTGTTATCCTCAGCTTCCTCAGTTGATACCTCCAGCTGAAATTTTCAGCATTTTGTCTTTGCTAAAGATGACTTAAAAAGAAACTACATTTGAAGAACTTTTACTGTGAGGACTATGAAGCAACTACTTTCCAGTTCTTCCTCTATAAAGGAGAAGATTATTACTTTCTGCAGGAGATCACAGGCCAGAGTAGGTAAAATCTGGCAACAGCTACTGGGAATGCAGGTTAGTAAGCTGCAGGCCTCCGTACAGCAGTACTGTGGCTGGAAAAAATGGGGAGAAATAACAGGGTACTATAAACTAGCAGAGAACAGCTGCTCTCTAGTCACCTCAGCATTTTAAGTACTATTTTTTTTTAAGCAGTCCTAAAGAGGAAATGTTGGGGGTAGAGCAGAATTGTGCTTGCTATTGAGACATATAGCAGTTTGAGTTATCTGATCTTACCACAGACACATATAGATAGGACTTAATCATGTAAGAATTTTTCATTCCATTAGGAACTTCACTGGCAGATGCTTCTGAAAACCTGGACTCTATGTGAACCAGTGCAGTTTGCAAACTTGCCCATCATATTGGGTACACAGCATCGGTTAAATCCAAGTAATAAGAAAAGATACATTCTTATTAATGTGTAAAACATTTTAATTCTGCAATATAGCCACAATTTATGTGGGTACATAATCTACAGTTCAAAGCTACTTTTAATACTAGTTTTGAATTTGAAAGAATGCAGTTAAACATACCTTATCACAGTAGTATTGACTGGAATCTTCTGTTAAGCTCGTTTTTGTAATGTTGTCATAAGTTTCTAGGAACTGCTTATCCACTCCTTCCAACGGGTAAAGGCCCGGAAGGTTACCAACTCCATTGGGAGATGAAGACAAGGCTTTAGGTGAGGTATGGGTTAAAGAATTCTGAGCTGGACTATTTCCCAATACATTCCTTCATAAAAAAAAAAAAAAAAAAAAAAATTTAAGATTAACGTTAAAAAGGTTAACTGGACAAAATAAAACTAGATAAGTAGAAACATTATTAGAAAAACAACTGGATGTTAGAAGTGAAAGATACCGCTGCAATGGTACAAGAAATCACAGTAACGTGACGGAAACCAGAGGAAGCCCAGGGAATGGTACTTCACTTGCCAACCCTATGCACGAAAAAAACATATGCAGTGATTCCACTCTAATTCTTGCAAAGTCCCAGCATGTTCTTCATTCTTCTTACGGGTGCTGTCTCAACACTAACCCTCTGAAAGGAGGTAACATGCAGAAAAAACATAGTAAATTGTCCAACAAATAAGAAATGAAATAAAGGGTTTAATGGCAGTTAATATATTCTGTATTGTGTATATGATGTATATTCTGTATATGATGTAATCATACAATCTTAAAATCCGTGAAATAAAGAAAAAAACAAGTAAATGAATCCCTCAAATCTTAGAATTGGCTAGCTGCCTAGTAGCAATGTTTGCTATATGCACATTTCTGAAGAGGAAGGAAGGCAGATCTCTAACACAACTAAACTCCTCTTCAATTGGATCAAACTCAGAGATACCATACATACTAACTGCTTCATCTTCATACATACTACGTAATACCTTATGAATATGCTCTGACTTTGGGAAAGCTCAGATACAGTCTCATACCAATGACAAAGCTGTGTGTACGGTCCTGACCACCCGTATTACACCAATGCAGACAGACCTTTCACTTGCATCTCAGATCATTACGCTCAGTGGCAGTACACTTGGCAAGAATACTCTGCACTGCTAATGACGACTCAGCATTGCAACGAGGTGTATTTGTTTCTTAGAAGTACGCATGCTCTCAGTTGTGTATTACAGTACGTACACAGTTCATATTCAATAAAATTCTTCACCATTCCTAAAAGCGACATTAAATTCTCATAGGGTCAAGGTAGCAGAAATACACACAAATAAGTACTGGCATTAAAATCTTTAAGTTCAAATATTTGTCCCTTATAATAGTCAAATGTATAAAGACATATGTGAGCCTTTCTGAATGATTCTCAGCGGCCGCTGCTAGCTGCCAACGAAGATCATAACTTAGGCTTAACAAATAGGACAACCAATGCAGCAAACTAATAATGCACATACTCACTTCTCGGTTTGTAGAAATCTGAGCATGACTACAAAACATTCTGAAGGGTCACAGTGCACCGCACACAGTGCAAAGTTATTTTTGCAATAATACTTCTGATGTTCAGTTTACTACACATACTTGACGATGTGAATTAAGTGTTCTGTGCAACATTTGTAGAATTTTCAGTTATTACAGAAAATAATTCAGTTATTACAGAAAATTTTCAGTGTTCAGGAGATATTGTTCACTTGGTTCTCTCAATTTGAAATTACTTTGAAGTAGAGAACTATAACAACACTTCAAATACAGAGTTATCCCTTCAGAATTGTTTTTGATCTAGTAGTTTCCAAGACTTTTTATGATCCCTTGTTAAGTAAGTAGCAATACTGCATATGTAAATATATCATGCTAATATATTTTTCCAGGATATAATTTTTAAACATTTTCACTTACAACATTGGATTACAGTACAC
Organism: Rhea pennata; assembly: GCF_028389875.1. Lineage (NCBI taxonomy): Eukaryota > Metazoa > Chordata > Aves > Rheiformes > Rheidae > Rhea > Rhea pennata. Next base: position 67,667,288 of record NC_084664.1, read on the forward strand.
AATGATTCTCTAGTGTGGAAAAAAAAATACAAGCGTGACAAATCGTTTCAGTAAATGCTCTGTGGCACTAAAGTGTTACCAGATAAAGGTATCAATGGATTTTAGCATCATTAAACTTCTACAGAATGTTCTAGTGAACAGTTTAAAAAGCAACTTTTCTGCTAAGAGTGGTTAGGGGCATGTTAAGACTTGGACTTGCCACATCATGATCCCAAGTCTTAATTTTTCAAAAAGCTTTACAAACTTCATTGGTTTATACATTTGCCTTCTAATCATACCAGACCACTATTTTAAAAATTCAGTTCAAGTTATGTATTTTATTACATATCTTAAAGCTAAAGACCTCATAGTAGAAAGTTTAAATAAAACTCACTTTGGTGATTCCTGTTCAGATGACCTGTTGAAAAGCAGTAAATGAACATAAGTTAAATCTTTAAGAAAATTACAAATAAACTCTAATTAAAAAATGCCTGCGTAAAACATAAAATATGTGCTTATAGTAAATCAAAGAATACTTAATCCTATGCTAAAAGTCTGAGTCATAGTTATGGACTTTGTGAAATACCCAACAAAAATCACAGAGCAAATCTAACAGTTCGCTTCCACTTTTGGCAGAAGGCCAACTACAGACAATACACATCTGCCACTTCAACTTAAATATGCAAGAGTTTGCAGTGGCACAGTTATTTAACAAGATATTCTACATCACTTGAAAAAGAGTTTTAGGTGTGGATGATAATGACTGCAGATGTCACTGACTGTATTTTACAAAAACCAAAACATGGCAGTGTCTTTATGTACAGCTAATGGGAAATTAGCATAGGCTGCTTCAGAAGCGCAGTGTCCTGTAGTTAATCTCACAACACAAGGGCAGAACAGATGCTGACACAGAGAATTCAAGGACAAAGCATAACCAAAAGGGAAGTGGTAACATAGATGAGGACAATCTAGCACAGAAGAAGGGCAGTTAATTAAGGTTCTTGGCAAAGCAGCATGGCTGATAATAATAGATTCCCAAAGCATTATCAAAACAACGTTCACACCCAGTATCTAACAGTAAGACACTCTTCTTTGCTCATTATGTAGCAGTGAAGGAATCTACATAAGTATTAAGAAAATTGTGCCCAAGAAAACTATTGCTTAAATGCAAAAGAACAAAAACAAAACAAAACAATGAATGCAAGAATTAGGATGCTACCAGGCTGTCCATCTAATCCAGTATCCTGTTTTCAAAAGAAACAAACAGCTGATGCTTAGGACAGTTGCCAAGAAATAGGACAAACAGAGTGATACTTTGTGAGAAGACTCTCATAGCCTCCAAAAATCAGCAGGTCTGGGACTTATGGAATTGAAGTTGTAGCTTATTCAACTGTATTCCATTGAAAAACTGAAATACACTATAGCAGCTGGAAACAGAAGCAACCAATGTTGGCAAAGATGCTATGGATGTCATAGATGGCTCACTCAGAAATATGCAAAAACTGGTCCACTAGTAAAATGTAAAATGTGACATTTATTACTAGAAAGTAACTTCAATTTCTTTAAAGCCATTTTTAGTGCATATCATCATCTCCTTGTATCCTATAATTTCATGTAGCTACAGCCCCGATTAAAGGCTGAGACTAGAAGCTGCTTCCCCCGGCCAATCGCTGAAAGGTACTGAGAAAAGAGAACAGTCAAATAGCTATCCTAAAAGGAGCTACACCATTTTTGAACAACAGTGCAGACATCACACCACCAAACAAGTGGAGTGAAAACAAATGTTTTTTTCTAATGTTCAAACCTTAAATCCTAGTCAAAAATTATACTGAAGAATGATTAATGACTTTATTAACTTTGACTTATGCATTCTGTATATGCAACTTACATGTCCAGTAGATCAATCTCAATAAACACAATAACTATAAAATATCTCCTACTTTCTATCTCAGAAAAAGAAATGCAGGCAGAATTTATTTTAACATCATGCAGACAGAAGACACAAAAATTTTAAATCGTTTTAAAAAATCATGGGAACTGGTCCGTTCCTATGCAGTCCAAGAGTAACAGCCCCAAAACTACGTTACCAGATGCCTCCTTCTTAAAGGAATAAAAAAAAATAAACCCCAAAACAAAAAAGACAAAACAACCTAGTGTCTAGGTAGCACGCTGTGTAACTTAGTGTCATGTAATGCTTGTTTACTTGATGAAAGCATATATAGCAAAACAATATTTGCCTCAAGTTTGTATTTTTCTCCAGTGAGTTCAGTAATCTAGCTTTGTGCATGGATTTAGTAATCTAGCTTCATACATTATCAGGTGCCTTTTTCTTTCTTTTTTTTTGGTAATGTGTTCTGTCAGAAGTGTCACGCTCCTTTTCTTATAAAACCTAAAACCTTAAGCACTGTTTTTACTCAATGGATAATACTTAACTACTGTCCGTTATTGTTTGTTTTAAACATGTAATCCAGTAATAAAGACTAGCTGTAAGGTCATGCATGAAATGAGTTCTTGTTACAGTCTTTGTATTTATATATTCTTTTTTTTGTCGTCCATATGGCAAATTCATTCCAAAAATGAACAGTTACGTATGGAAAAAATACATAAAATGTTTCAGCATACAGCAGTGTTTTTTAAAGTATTCATATACCTTAATTATGAAATCAATTCAAACAGTGAATTACACTATATCACATCAAGTAAAACAGGAGGTAAACAACAAACAGATACTTTGCTTGCAAAACAAAGTAAAGTTTAAGGGAGATGGGATAGCTTTATAAATTTATAAGGGGCAAAAGTCCTCCAAGTCCCACTCTGGTAAGTAGTGACCAAAAATACTGAATGATATATATAAGCCTATCCTGGAAAAATACAAACATGTAGTAGTTTGTTTTGGATATAGAGTTCCTGAACTGTCAAATTAGGAGGCAACTCCCTATACAGTTCACTTTTTTAATTACTGTCCTGTAAAACAGCTTCAATACTGCATACTATGTTTCACCAATACTTCAGTTAAAAAAAAAAAAAAGTTAGCATTGTTCTAGTTCAGTTCCCTTATATGTGTTCAGTTCCCTTGATTTGTGAGAGGCAGAGCTAGTGAAGCTTGATTTCCTAAGAATTTATGGAAGCTAAGATTTTTTTTTTTTTTTTTTTTTTTGGGGGGGGGGGAAGGTGGGGGTCATTTGTGTTATTATTAAAACTAAACTTCTTCCTTCTTTGCTGCAGTCACGTCCCCTTGCGACTCCATTGACATTCCCTCCCACTCTCCTACAAGTCTCTCCATTTCCCCTAGTTGGAAAACCCTGCAGCATTTTCACTCCCTAGGTACCAGCATGCCAAAGCTCCTTTAGCAATCTATACCCATATGCTGCCTGACCAGCCAACACCACAAATGCAAGAGACACCACCTGAGCTCATATTGTAATTTCTCAGGCAGGGGGAAGATTGAAACTTTTGGCTGCTTAGTCACTGATTTTATTAAACTTTGCAAAAACTTTTCACCTTTGAAAACACCACTCCATTAGATTTGACTGCAAATGACTGGATTTTCTTAAGTGGGAATGGAGGGGCAGGGCAAGGACATAACCCTTATTTCCTTAGGAAGTCAGGCTAAAAATAAGAACAACTAAAATTTATTTTTAGTTTAAGCTAATTGATTTCCTAGTGAGGGAAAGAATAATCACATTGTACATCCTTTCTATGTTTTGTCACAGCAGAGCTATAACTATTGACAAGTTTTATGTAGAATTCAAGTTGCTCCAAGTTAATCATTTTGAAAGCTTCCACAAAATTTTACACACTATCAAACTGAGATACAACTAAATACAAACACTCTTATTTTACTATAATATCCCCCTCCAGTGTAGAGCAAGAGATCATTTGAGACATAAAAAAACAGTTCAGAGTTCTGTTCATATACTGTGTATAAATGTAAAACAAATTCTCAATTATCTCAATAATACTTCTGGAGATCCAAGTGTGGGATATACATTGTTAGTAGTATTTGCCGAGAGTATGTATTGAATTATTGCAGTTCCATTTATTCACATTAGCTCTGAAAGAGTTACTGATTCATTCTGTAACCTTCTAAATTGTAAAAAGATAACCAAAAACTTAACCTGGAAAATGACCAAATTCAACCCTTGAAGTAACGAGCAACAATGGTCACTTAGTAGCATAGCATGCTATAGCTGCAGCAACTTTGATCTTCACAACTCAAATAGTACTTTTAGTATTTAGTTACTCACTGACATGAACAAGTACTACAAACACAAAAACGATCATCTTTCATTGCACTTTATAAGGTATAGACCTTATTCAAAATTTTTACTAACATATTCACCTTCCTTATTTCACAGCATGCCACAAGCATCGTATTTTAAATCGGTAGAAGAGAACACTTACCAGACTGACCAACCAATCTTTTCATCAAGAAACAGAGGCCTTCCTTGCAAGGAGAGCAAACTTGCCATTGGTTCAGCTAATATGCAAGCACTTTAAAACTGCAGGTAGTTTCTCTTGCTTTCTCCACACTATATTGAAAACAATGCCATTTCAATCTTCCACTCACTAGGGATTGCTCTGTCACTGCTAATCTTTACAATAAAACAGCTTGCCGTACTACCTGATTCTCCTGGTCTGCCAGGTCTTAAGACCTCTCCTTCCCAGTCTGGAATACCCTACAAGAATTCTGCTGTTCTAAGAACCGATGAGGATAAACTAAAGCAGAGTAAAATCCCAAGAGAAAAGGGGTAACAAACAATAGAACAGTAGCAACCCCCACTCTCCCTTCACAAACAACTGAAGGAAACATCTGTACAACCGGGGCTTGCCGGTGTGGTGTTCTTGAAGTTCTTAAAGCTTTTTTTCAGTCATCACACCTGCAAGGTTGTTGAGAGCGTGCCAGTGTTTCCATTATATCTTTTCTGAGATCTCATCATTTAAATTAGCATTTAGAAATTAAGCTAGCTAGCACCTAACTAGCAAATAGCAATTCAGTAAAATATATATCTACAAGAACATAATTCTGCTGCCTTTTAGAGAAATTTATATACAGAATGTCTTCTGTCCAACATTTCTATAGAGAACAATTGCATAAAGAAAGCCACGTACACTCTTTGACTGCATACTTAGAGCTGCACTAGAGAAGAACTTGCAGGTTTTTTGATATACAATAAGCTTTCAGTTATTTTTCTACAAATTCCAAATGTGTACACTAGTAAGCTGTTGCCATTACCCATAAAAGGGCTCTCAATTACTCTGGGCTTCCTCTACTGACTATACCCCAGTTTACCATAGAGACTACTTTTTCCATGAAAGTTTCATGCATTCTAAGATCCTGCAACCGTTCAATTTGCTGTAAAATTTGCTTTATCATAGACTTGCCTTTCATATTGAAGTCATTAAAAAAAAAAAGAAGAAGAATTATAGTTCTAGCCCAAGAACACTGTAAAATTTCCTTGGAAAAGCTCATGGAGCACAAATCAGAACAATACCCTTCCCTTGCTGCAGACCATCTGAAAAAGTCCTTCAAGACATGACTATCATTACTGAAAGCAGCTAAATGCTAACATTCTCAATAATACCACCAGTGGTATTACTGTCAAGCATGTCAATACTGGACATTTTATAAAAAAAAGTCAATCCATTAAATTTCTTCTGCCTTTAACAAATGCCAGAAGTCCCTGTTTAGTTAGGAACCAATATGGCATTTCCTATAACGTAACCTCTACAAGGAAATCAGGTTTACTGTGTGTAGTGGCAAACAAACAAAAACTAAGCAATTTGGTGTTTATTAAAAGGTGCTTATATTAAGTAAGGCATGAAAAATTATTGCCAGAGACACAGCAGTGAAAAAATTCTTAACACACTGAGCTCACTGTTTCAGATTTGAGGGCAAAATGCATGCAGGAGACAAAGATAATTGGGAAACAAAGCTGTGCAAAGGCCAGCTCAAACTGATAATTCACAGAATGAAGTGAATGAAGCATTAAGTAAGAATACATGTGGAATTTAGCTATGTTTATCAAAAAACTGTTCCATATAAAATGGAGTAAAGGGAAGAGGCTGAGGAAGGAAGGCGGAAAAAGATTACCGTATATTCCAGTGAGGGTAAATGCTCAAGCACTAACAACAGATGAAAAAGATGACATGCAATTACAAGAAATTGTAATTTGTGAATCTTGTAAAACAAGAAATGTAAATTAACATTATTTCATCTGTCAGTTATACTCCAAAGTTAGACATTAGATCACTCCTTTTGGATGGAAAAGGATCTTTTTTAACTGGTGAGGAAAAACATTTCCATAAGGATATACATATATATGTATATGTATATATGTATTATATATATAAAAGGTATACATGTAAGCAAATCATACATGAAAACAGTATATTTTATGAAGAGCACAGTAAGTCTCATAAAAGTCTATTAGTAATATTCTTTAAAAAAAAGGAAGAAATGGGTTGAGCAAGAACACAAAAAAGAAAAACAACACTTCAATAATAATTTGAAGTCATGATTTCTGAAGTTGTAGTATTCCTACCTTTTTTCACATGGTTGATCTTCATTTCACAATGGCTTGGACAGAATTCAATTGCATTTTATACTGTCTAGTTAAAGACAAGTTTTTTTTTTTAATTAAACAGGTGTAGAAATGGAATCAAAGGAGGACAAAAAAAATGGAAATTTTCATGAAGGGAGTAACAGATTTATAGTATAACATCTCAAATCAAGGCCGAGCAAAAGCTTTTTATTTCTACATTTATTCCAATATGAACTAAAAAATTAAAAAGACTATAGACAAGTCTCAGAAGTTTAAGCACATTGCAGCTGATAAGGGTGGTGAAAATGGCAAGTGATAAAAAGATAAGGTTAAGAGACATGAAACAAAACTGTTCTGAGATGTATTGTCTAGTACTGAAAGGTCATTTTCCTCCAGAAAGACTGAAGTACACGAATGATGACAAGGAGCTCACATGAAAGGCACAGAATTTTGTAAAACCTTTCTGTCAGCCTCTACCAGGACCTAACCAATCTCACTGTGATTTTTTTCCCCATCTTGTATCTTATTAGCAAGTCCCCTTCTGCAACCTGGGCCATGTACCTTGAAGAATGGTCTGCCTCCAGCTTCTCTATAACCCTCTGTTGGCAGTAGAAGGCAAAAAAATTCTATTCCCCCACCTTCAATCTCTCCTCCTACATCATATGCTCACATCTATGAATAACCAACTATATTTATCTCTGATTAACCAAGAGCATGTGTTTAAACAAAAATACTAGATCCATAAGGCCCTCATCTGTCAGTTTTGCTTACTGAGTGATCCTGTACCTCTTCTCCTTGATTTGTGGTTTACAATGATCTTTTTGAAACACAGATTAAACACAAAACTTTAGTTATAAAGTTTTCTGTTACACTAGAGTCTATTCTAAAAAAAAAAAAAAAACAAAACAAACAAAAAAAAACAAAAAAACACACACACACCTATGTTCCTATAGAGTCTGCTATTCCAAATCAAATAGACGTCACTTTATTTCGTTACACGTAAGCAGGAGAAATCAAATACAGTTTAACTAACACAGACCTCCATGTAGTTTTATACAGTTACTTTTCAAGCCAAGAATTTAGTTTTCATTTTTTCTTTAAAAGAGTAGCTAATACATGCCCTTGTCTAAAACCATATATTCTTATTAACAAGAACCCTCTCCACTCAGAAAAGTGTGTTCAAAAAAGCATGAAAGAAAAAAAGCATTAAAAGAACAAGTAACACCTAGTCTAATGCTCCAAGTGATTCTGTTATGCTACATAAATATTTAACACATTTATATTATGTAACATGTTATACAACATAACACAACATATATATGTTATAAACACATTAAAAGCATAAACCCATAGAACCTGAATTTACAAGCCCCAAAATAAACTCTACTCCTCCTACAATGGAAAGATTGGTCTCAGAGAAGTTAACGTGAATAAAAATACCTTGGACCATGGAAAAACTCACTTGTTTCTGTAACACCCTTTACTTGCTTGTTTCTGAAAGAAGCACCAGCTTACTTGAATGATGATACAACATTCAGTTAAGGGGCAAGCGTAGGTGTTCATAACAATGCATGGTCTTCCAAGAAACCTGGATTAAACACTTAAATCTACAAGCATGAAATGAGTCAAGGACACTCTTCATGTTTCATAGTTGCTGGCTAAAATGACATGCAGCCTCCTGTGGCTGGATTCTCTGTAGTTAACAGCATGAAACAGAACAATGTTCTATCTCATTTCATTGCAAGTGGCAACATCTATATGTCATAGTACACATACACCTATATGTCATGCACCAGGGATTTTAAGGAAATACCAGTATAGTGAGAAAGGGAGGAAAGGAACATGGAGGGAGAATAAAGTTCTAAGCTCCTTAAATACTCCTGTTTACTTGCCTTTACTTACTTCTTGGCAAGCCTTAGACCTCATCATTTTAAGGTTAAGAAGTGTTTAATTTCTGTATTATCAAAACATTAAATCTACAAATCTGGTGTTATTTAGTCTATTAATCTAACTATTATTAATCTAAATCCACAGATTTTTAATGTAAAATAAAAACCTGTAGATAACCAAATATGCATATTCGGTTATTTTGGCTTTTACTTACTTACTTTAAGGTAGTGTGTAAGTTACTGCTTTCAAAAGTTGTTCTGTTTTTCTAGTGGCATGGCAGCCAAGGGTCCTACAATGTCCTAACAGTGGTCCTAACCACTGGTTACTGGACCCTAAAATGGTATCTCCTAAAGTCAAAGCTGAGAAACAGATCTGGCATTGCGGATGGGCAGTGCAGTTTTTCAGGACAAAAATTACCAACATCAGATACAAGGTCAAGTATGCACAATTACAGTTTACACAATTCCAAAATGTAATACTAATACTCCAGTTAAAGTCAACTTAAAATTGAAGGTTACTGCTTACATCTGAGATTTTGGAATTTCCTAAACTGGTCTTTAAGCAACATTATATCATTTAATATGACATTCTACTGAATTTTTACTGTAGCCTTTTGACCTCATATGACATGGTAGTGAATATAGCGTGTTAATGTCATGGAGAGAATTCAACAGCAATGATCCACTCTTCTACATTCCAGATGTGGAAACTATAGCAGGACCGTTAGGAAGGAAGACTGCAATAGCTGTAGTCTTCAACCACCAAACCACGTTAAAAAAAGGAAAAATGATAACAAGAATAATTCCCTGCACATCTTCATCTGCCTGTCTTTAAAATCACTGCTAGTTATTTGTAATCTGTTACATTAAAAGGAAAATGCTTCTGACAAAAGCAAGCTTCTCTATTTTATGATACAAACTATCAGGACAGTAGATGGTCAGGATGGGTTGATGCCAAGTAGCCTGCTGGTAAGATATAAACATCACTGAGCTGCTTCCCTAACTCCCCCCAGTTAAAACAGCTTTTCAGAGGAGGTAACTTCAGAAAAATTTTATCAGCATAAAATAATTTATTCTTTATATTAAAGGAAAGGCCACAAGCCTTCATATTCATAACTCCTCCATAATGTACTCAATGTTTAAGAACTTCTGAAGATATGTAACCTGATAGAATAAATGTAGTACGTAGCAGCAATGCTTCAGTGAAGCTGAAGACCAGGGAAAGCCAATTTTAATGAAAACATTCACCAAACAAGTATACTTACTAATTAATATGTTTTACACGGACATTATTTTCAAATTCATTTTAAAAAGACAAAATAATAGTAGTAGCAGGTATGTACATATGTAGGTATGGGGCAAGTAAGTTAAAAAAAAATCTAAAGAACTTTCAGGACTGGTTTGGACACAGTGAATTCAACATATCGTCAGAAGACGGACTATATTACCTGTTCGGAACTAGTGAGACACAGCAATAGTAAGAGGTGTGGCAAGACATGCAAAGCAGTCTATTAGACTTCAGATGGTCCAGTGTGAACTCCATGAGTTTGATCATGTTAATTTTTCAACAGCTGTAATAGCTAGATGAGATGGATAACAGCATGGCATCGAAGAGAAAAGTGACAGTAAAGCTTGCTTCACAAAGGCTGGAAAACCCTGGACTAAAGTCTTCTTTAAGTGCTCTCCAGCACTGTCTTTGGTGACCATTTTTGTAAGCTGTGACTTGAGATGACCTGGCTTAGACAGGCAAACCTATTCATTCCCTGTGAATAAAGCTCTGTATTTAATATTTGTTAATTTGGGATTAGAGCAATTTCTTGGTTATAATCCACATGTAATAAATGGCCCCAATCATTTCTATAAGGTCTAATTTGAGAAAAAACTCTATCCTTTGATCTCATCTGGGCTACAAATTGTATTTGAACATGGAGTTCCTTAGATAATTTGGGCAGCAGAAGCAGCCTAGCCACAGCAACAAAGAACTCACAAGCTTACCCTGGTTTTCTGTAGTGTAGATATACCCACAATTTACTCTAATTTTTAAGTTTCCTTCTTCCTTTTTTCTCCATTTTTTCAAAAAAATCACAGCCTGTATGATATACCTCCTAAAGTTCAGTTAGAAGGTAGAATGTTCACACAAAGTACATAATTTAAAACCACCATCGTGTTCTTCAGATAACGAGTACAATTATCAAATAACAAAATATTCTTGGCCCCTGTCTCCAGTACCAATACATAAAGTATTTAAAAGGAAATACAGCTCTAAGTGATGATGTATTGATACAGTGCTATGTATTTAGAGAAACAAAGAAAGATAAACTTAATTGATACAGTTTAAGCACTTCCAAACTAAAATATAACAACCGTTCTCATTAACTTCTTCTATAAAATGTGTACTGTTTTCTAGAAACAAAAGACAAACTGATTTCCTTAAATGATTAAACACAGTAGGGAAGAAAATCAGATATTAAGATAATAATTCTGCCTGGTATTATCAGGAGAAAATATTTATAGGGAAATAAGCACAGGTGCATGTGTTCTGCTATCAATATTAGCTTTAAAATTCCAATATCCACCAAAATTCAAAATATGCCTTAAGTACATGAGTTTTGTCATATGAATTTTATCTGTACATCTTAAAAACAAACAAACCCCCCCACCACAGTACTACCATAGTATATCACAGTTTTGACTTGTTCATTTGGTGAAAAGAACTTAAGACACTACCCTGGGCCTGAAGTGAAACAGGTGAAAACAATACCATCCCCTTTCTCCCCACCCATCAAATGTTCATGGCAACCTGAAAAAATAGAGCAGAGCTATAGTCTGTGCTAACCACACCTTGCACAGTTCTGATCTGAAAATAGATTAAACTAAAAGGGATATAAATATACTATTGCATGAATATACTTAAAATTTTGATATGAGACATAATTCAGGCATTAAATGTGAGCATCTTGCAATTGTTCACTAGCAACCCTCCACCACTGTTTCAGAATTCTTTTTCATATCAAAGATATCCATTAATGACAATCAGCATTAACTAGGGCCTTTGTGGTAATCTCAAATAACAAGTTAAATGGTAAAAAAAAAAAAAAAAAAAAAAAACACCCATCTACACCACCTAAAACAAACTATATTAGCAGAACTCTCAGCCTTCCTTTAAGGAAAAAGAAAAAAAGATTTGCAATTTCAGTATTTACCCATGCTTCAATTATGTCAATTCACATCTATTAGCGACCAGCAGAACAAAAATGCTAACACAGCTTTAAAAGGCTTACCAGTACACTGTGAAATGTTTTATATTTAATATCTAAATATTCTTGATTTAAGCCAAGAGTCTAGGATAAATGCTCGTCAGTTTTTAATTTTGAAGACATACAAGTTACTTTTCTTCCCTAACAGAACAGATTCAGTTGAGAGATTCAGTTTTCTTCTTTCAATAAAGCATTCAGTGAAAGAAAGATTTTTGTCTACAGATACATACTGGATTTTACTCTACAACGTTCAGTAGAGGGAGTAGAGCCAAGTAATGACAGATAATGGAATATGATAAATTGGAATATGTACTAATATAAACTCTTGAAAACTTCAGTGTAGAGAAGTAACATTCTTTTGATCTGAATGGTTACTATATCAGCTTAATCGCTAAAGTAGTATTTATGACCACTTTATTTCACAAAAATCTAACAGCTAAAGGATCATTCATTCTACTCCTCCCCAAACACACGCCTTTAATTTAAATAAATTAAATAAATACTGCAAACAGTTTTTCAGTTATCTGCATAGTATTAGATACTTAAACATATCAAGAAATCAGGAAAATGCTGGAGATGAGACTTGTGTAAAACTAGGTTTATGTAAGGTAATAACAGTAATCATCTCCACAGTGATACAACTCAGATACAGTACAACCACTTAGTGGTCAGAAAAAAACTAAAGTGTGCTGTTTTCAAATTGAGAACATCCTATTTTTACTGTCTGAGAAATAACATAAAACAAGCTTTCCCACTCCCTCTCATTTGGCACAGAAAAGGTGAAACAGGAAGGAAGAAACTGCAGGAGAAGAAAAGAAGGAAAATAAAAGAAAAAACAGCAATATATTAACTGGAATAGAAGAACAAAGGCAGGACACAGTCTACACAGTACACTGAGTGGCAACTTTGTTTTCTTTCTACATCTTCCGCTCTCATAGTCTCCCGGCAATTCCTATTCACAAGATACTTCTGAGTATGTATAATTCGGCCATAAATCTTAAAACACAGGAAAGACAAGACTTCCTATCTATAACTATTCATAACATATTGAAACATCACATTTACATATTATTTTAGCCATTACTGATACTGCTAGTCCTAATGTTCACCTGACATCCAGGCAGAAGCCTAGAAAAACATAAAATTTCAGAGAACAGAGTGACAAATTCCAAGTATGCATGATCTTTTTGCTGCAAGATAGTAACGATACTTCCATCTTGAAAAAGCAATGAAACACATTCAAATTCAGTTTAAAGCTACAGCTAGTAATAGGGCACACATCTGCATGCATGTGTATATTCACTGTTACTGAGGTAGGTGATTCACATCACCTTCCATTAATACATTGTTTCTCAAAGCACACTTCGCCCTACAATTACTAGGGATCACCAGAAGCCATTTTCCCTTCATAACATCACAAAGAATACGTGGTATTCTCTGCAGCTGAAAATTTTGAAGTAGCTCCATTCCGTTTTTGAGACTGATCAGTTAATGACTCTGTTGGACAAGGACTTAATGCATCTATTATTTCTGAACTGGGTATATAAGTGAACTCTAAGGATTTCAGTAAGGCCTGCCAAGAAGAACAGGAGAAGCTTGTGATAGAAAAGGGTTGCATAAGCTAGTGGGAGACAGGATTTTACAGATGTGAAGAAATAAGTGTTAAAACTTCTCATTCTACTAAGGCTTTTTCGAAGTGAGGGGTTAGCTGTTTTTTAATGTCAGTTTGTATCACAGCAGCTGTAGCTTAGCTATTCATCAAAATTAAGCTTATGCCAAACATAAAACTATTTAAGCTCTTGATTATCACCTACTTTGCTTTTATACTACAGCTGTTCTTATTTAAATCAAAACGAGCAATGACTTGTTTTGCAGAAGCCCTTACCTCCTCTGCGGACTACGGTTCTGTGAAAATTCCGAATCACTATCCTTTGATGTTGGAGAGCCCTTGTACGTATAAAAAACATCCTCTGTTTCAGTAATATAGGTAATTTCATTTGTAAGGTTATCTACAGATGAATGTCGCGGTTTACGAATCTCATGACGCAGTCTAGGACTCCGCCTTAGGAAAAAAAAAAAAAAAAAAAACATCAGTTGGTAGGTCAGAACCCCCAAATCCTCATGAGATGCCAATAGAGCTCACTCTGAACAACAAATACATCACTTTAAATAAGCAAATTTTAAACATTTTGTATGGTGTATATATATGAACATACATACAAGTTCACTACATTAAACCTCTAAAACAATATGCACACCTCTTAAAGTTAGAATCATAGGATAATTCAGGTTGGAAGCGACCTATAGAGATCATCTAGTCCAAATTCTTGTGCTCACAGCAGGCTCACAGATGAGGTCAGATTGGGCTGCTCATGGTTTTACCTAGTCAGGTCTTGAAAACCTCCAAAGATGCAGGCTTGCACAACCTCTCTTGAACAACCAGGGCAACTTGGTATGACTGCCCTTAAAGTGAGGAAGATTTTCCTTATGTGTAGTCTAAGCTGCTCTTGTTTCAGAAAATGCCTGCTGACTACTGTCTTCTATCACACACCACTATGAAGAGTCTGGCTTCCTCCTCTCAAAACCTTCCTTGTAAACACTGCTCTGGAGCCCTGTCTTCAAGCTGGACAAGCCCAGTTCCTTCAGCCCTCCTTACAGGGCAAGTGCTCCAGCACTTGGTGGTAGTTGGTGGCTCTCTGCTGAACTTACTCAGGTTTTGTCAATGCCTTTCTCGTACTGGGAGAAGTGGGAAGGCATAATGTAATGCTGTATTCTAGATGAAGTCTAACAAGTGCTGGGGGTAATAAACACCCAGTAAAGGGATATAAACCTTGATGCTTGATCAGGCTACGCTCCTGATAATGCAGACAGGTTGTCGCTGATTGTCTTTGCTGCCAGGACACACTGATAGTTCATGTTCATCTTGCTGCATAACCAATATTCCCAAGTGTTTTTTTTCTGCAGAATTGCTCCCCACTTAGTACCGCTGCAAGGCATTCTTCTTTCTCAGGACTTTGAACGTCTTTCAATTTTATAAGGTTCCCGTTGGCCCATTTACCTAGACTATCAAGGTCCCTTTGGACAGCAGTCCTGTCCTCAAGCTTATTGCCTGCTCCCCACCTACAGTCTGGTGCCATCTGCAAACTGTATGAGTAAGCATTCTATTGCCTCCTCCAGGTCATTGATAAAGATGTTAAACAGCACAGGTCCCAAGACAGACCCTAGCAGTACTCCACTTGTTACTGGCTCCCAGGCAAAGTACAACCCATTAAACCATCTGAGCCAAATCATCCAATCACATTTTTTACCCACTTGTATGTTGGTCCATCCAGACTGTAACCCAGTATGATACAAGAATAGCATGGCAGACAGTGTCAAAGCTTGCTAAAGTTGAGATAACAACTCACTGTTGTTCTATCATATATATTATCAAAATATTAATAATCTTTAAAGACATATGTATATATTACATAATTAGTCTGCTAAGGAACATAATTAGAGAAGATAGTAGTCTGGAAGGTAAGGAAAAGGCTGAAACTCCATTTACCAATTAGGGGTAACAGGAGGTGATCGAGAAGGAAGGCTTTTGGTCTCTAGATGCTCAACAGATAAGGATCTCCTCATAGATGGGTTCCAAACCATCCCACCTATAACTTTTCTGCAGTACTGGCTGTTTACAGATCTGAAGAGAAATAGAAATAAAAATAAAAACCTGATGTGAATTTTTCTGCATAGAAAACTTAAAATGAAATCAAATATGCTTGAAGTCAATTTCATACTTCATACTTAACCTTTCATAGCCTAAACAACTGAAAAGGCTTCATAGAATCCACGAGAAGAAAAACATGATACATTCTCTTCATATCACCAGTATGTTCGTAATTTAGAAATTCATACCCAAATTGCAAGTTCTTTATTCCCTTATTTTGCAATCAAACTCATTTGCAAATCAAGCACAGTCCAATTATTAGCTATAATAAGCCACAATTTTAAATACCGATACTGCTTTTATTAAAGGTAGTAATTTTATCACCTTAAGTCTAACACATAACAGGCCAATTCTCTAACGTTTATTTACATATGATGTCCTCTAAACCAGTGGGAATTATGTAGAGCTAAGGCTAGCAATCTAGGCAATGCTTTCAGGAGTTTAACTCAAACATCTCTTCAGATATTACATAACGGAACATATACATACCAAGACATATTCCAATTCAAGTTGTAGCTATTAAATAATAACACTTAAAACAATACTGACATATTAACACAACCAAGTTCCTCGTTCTCAGCACTGTGTGAAAGTGTTTTTTTAATTTTCTGTGGGAGATTTCTTTTTTTAAAAAAATAGATTTTTAAACAGTAGTTAGTCACACAGCTATTAATTTTTCTTCCTTTCCAGAAGAAAGCCTCATATGCTCTTAATATACTTTGTGTCAAGGAGTCAAGCAGGATCAGAAGAAAATTCTCTCTTCAGTAACCTTTGCAATGGTGATGTGCATTTAAGAGCAAGTTGTGAAGACAGATATTCCTACAATACTACAAAGTTGCTAGAACAATAAGGGAATCTGACAATTATACAGAGGTAATGAGTGTGATTTGGATTAGTTCCAAACATAGGCAATGTTAAGTTTGCTATTGAGAAATACAAATTTGCTGCATTTGAAACGAACAAAAAGCTATCTTAATGTTACATGATTGGAAAGCAAGGATTTCCTGAATTCCAATAGCTGAATTCTTAGACTAATCTTCTTCAGAACCCATGGCTATTACCCATTTTGCACAATTTGATTTGCTCACATTATTACTGAAACTAAGGCCATGTGCACTCTAATAGCTCTGGCCTGAATCTCAGACTGACAAGAGTTCTAGTGGCTAGTAGAAAATAGCAAAACAGTTAATGCTGAATTAGAATAAATTGACTGATTACAATCTTTTATATTTGATAAAAAATTAATTACTTGGAAATTGACAAAATTATACAGGTGAGTTTACTGATGGAAGCCTTTTAAGATGAAGTGTACTTAAGTGTGCTTATTTCTTGCATAAGGAGAAAGCAGCCTATTTAAGAGATACAGTAAAGAATTTAATCAAGATATGTTACATCATTATGAAACCAACCAGGTCAGGACGGCATTCAGTTGCCAAGAAGCTATGAGAGAAAAGCTGAAATTATTTTCCACTATCTCTCCAGCTTGAGACATAAATGGGGATTCAATTTCATTGTTAAATTTGCAACTGTTTTCTCTTAAAAACTTCCTAATAATGAGTCTATGACTAGTGCTTACATCAGTGCATGAAACACTTAAGATAACAAATAGGCTTGTCACCTATGAGGACAAAAAAAAAATGATTGTATTCATATTAGCACAGTGACTTGCTCAGGCTTTGCTCCAACAGCTGAAGACCTGCTTATTAACAAACCTAAGCCAGTAAATTCAGTTCCTGGTTAGCATTAGGTTAACTCTAGGGCTGCCTAGAGTCTATCTATGTCTCCTCCATAGATAGGGCTGTGGGTCTCAGTTACTAGAGAATCTATCATCATCCAAAAGGTGATCTGTGACCTTCACAACAAATACCAATCAGAAGCCACTAATGACCTTCATCTCATTTGCAGAAGTTACATAAAAGCACGAATTCACAGCATAGACTAGTGCCTGAGAAAGTTTCACTGTGAGGATGTAGTTAAGAGATCTTTATAGCTTGACACGACTAGGCTTGGTAGGAAAGACGGTTTAAAGAACTCCCTTGTGCTTCTCCCTCCTTACTTACACATTTGTATTCTCTCAGAACCATTTGCTGCCCTTCACTTCCGGCAATAAAACTGTTCATTAGTCCCTGCTATAACAGTAATTACAAAGGTGACCTGGGTAAAAATAACCCTTTCTGAGAGTTATTTTTAAGCCAATTGTGTTTAAGAAAATAGAAGGGAAAAAACAGGAAATTCAGCATGTTCTGTCAACACTAAACTGTGTGCCTGATAAACGTGATTCAAATACACACAAAATATTCTAAACCTTTCCTGTCAAAATTCATAATGAGGTAACAATTCACTAACAACTAAACTGAACACGAGTATTTTAACCATCTATTTGCTGCCTCAGCAATCAAAATCGATTTTCCATTTCCAGAAGGAAGCTGCATGTGGGTAGTGTGTTACTTACAGGAATAAACCATCAGAGAGATTTGACATGCAAAGGGAAATTACATTCCCCAAGTCTGTTTCTTGTCACAGGAAGCAGGCAACACAAGAGTGGCATCAAAACCAGAACCTCAGCTAGAAAAGCAACAGAAGACTTACTAACAGAATTATACAAAATGAAATAAATTTTTGAAGTTGATCCAAGTCTACATAGATAGTTTTATACAAATTTTTTCACATGGCATTCTACGGAGCAAGCCTAGAGATAAGCTGCTCATCCTCAAGTGTATGGTCATGGGATTTCTTATCAGGGAAACACAATTTGTTAGTTAGAGAAACCACCTTTGCCTTACTAAGTCTTGAGCTGTAAATAATGAGTGGCTGAGATACAGTATGTGGGGAAAAAACTACATTCTCTTGCCCCTTGAAAAAACTTCCTTGCACATTTCCCTTCGGTCACTACAGACGACAAGATGTTAGCCTAAAAGGACTTCTGGTCTGTCCCATACTTATGCCTGTATATAACTGCCAGTATATAAAGAAGCTATTAACAGAGGTGGAAACGCTACACGGTTATCTTGAAAAAGATATTAAGCTCTATATTACATACCAGTGAGGAGCAAGGATGTCCCTTTGGCAAAAAAAATAGTTACAAAACTCTCATATCCTCTGCTCTCACTGTAAAGATGATCAAAGATAAATAACCATATTAGAAACAGACTCAAACTACATTTACAGATGTTACTGGCCTAATATGGTATTGAAGTAAGAGTTGCATCACACAGTGCTTTGCTAATTACAGCCTATTACACAGCAAACAGATTTCAGAACAAAGTCATGAAAGTCAAAAGCATAACTCAGAAGTTGCTAGTACGCCTCTGTTGTGCAAGAGATCATGAAAATCCTGAGTTTATTACAGAGCTGAAATTTCTCAATTTTACATAGATGTGGATGTTCTTCATGCCTGTACTAAGCCTCAAATATGCTTTGCACTGTACCGCTTTTTGTTTACAGGAAAGAAAAAGCAACCCACAGCTCTTACTTTATATTCTGAAGTCTTGTTTACAGGCTTAATCACAGAATGGTTGACATTGGAAGGGACTTCTGGAGATCATCTAGTCCAACCTTCCTGCTCAAGCAGGGTCACCTAGAGCATGTTAGACAGGGTTGCATCCAGGTGGGCTTTGAGTATCTCCAGAGAAGGAGACTCCACAACTTCTCTGGGCAACCTGTTCCAGGGCTTTGTCACTCTAACAGGAAAGAAATTCCTCCTCATATTCAGGTGGAACTGAATGGTTCAGTTTTCAGTGGTGCCAAGCAACAGAACAAGAGGCAGCAGGCACAAAGAGTCTGGCCCCTTGACACCCTCCCTTCAGGTATTTGTAGACATTGTTAAGATCCCCCCTCAGTCTTCTCCTCTCCAGGCTAAACAAGCCCAGCCCTCACAGCTGTTCCTCACAGGGCAGATGCTACAGTCCTCTGATCATCTTTGTAGCCTTGTGACAGACTCTCTCCAGCAGATCCATGTTGTGGAGGTTGTAGAGTCTCCTTCTCTGGAGACATTCAAACCTGGCCTGGATGCAACCCTGTCTAATATGCTGTAGGTGACCCTGCTTGAGCAGGGGGGTTGGACTAGATGATCTCCAGAGGTCTCTTCCAACCTTATCGATTTTTTGATTCTATGATATCAAGTGACTAAACTGACTGATGAAATTTAATGAGGTTATCACCCAATTGGTGCATACTGGAAAGGACAATTCTAACTTCATATAGCAAAATGACAGGATCTGAATTATCACCTTCAGTGATCTAGATCTTAAGTATCATTATAAAACTACCAGCTCCATGACTAGCAAAAGTCAATGAGAGAATTAAAAATTAGGAAGCAACACCAAAGTGGTATCTTGAACACTAGGAAAAACTCATCCAGGCACCACCACGCTCCAATCATGTGATTGGGAAGTAGAGGTGAACTGGAAAGAGTCTGACAAGGATGATCAAAAGTATGAAAAATGTTTCTGTATACGAAGCAATTAAATAGACTAAAAAGTTTTCATCTCTAAGAAAAATGACAAGGGTAGGTTTAGACAGTGCTAAGGGTCACAAACGAATTAAGAAGCATACATTCGTCTACCATCACACAGAAGCACCAAGAAAGCTTTAAATGAAGCTAATTAGCTAAGAGAATGGAAATTAATTGAAGATCTTCCATAACGTATAAAGTTGCAAAACTTCTTGTCACAAGGTACTGTAAGTGTTCAAAGTTCAGTGGTATCATGACTATTCAGCAATATTCATGAAAAAAAAATCTAAAGCCATCACCTCTGGCTCAGGAAGTCCTTAAGTCATAAGCAACTGGAGAATGGAAAGTATTCTATGGAAACAAGTTTCACTTGCATGCCTTGTTCTAATACGCATTTAATCCTGACCTGCAGATAGGATGTTGGGATAGAGGGACCTTTGGTCTGACACAAAATAGTTCACGTTCTTAGAGCCAGCAAGTCATCACCTTTTGCACCTTCTCAAATAGAATCAGAGGTAGCTCAATTATCTTATTCATTGATTTTCAGAACTTCTTGACCAGCTTGGGTAAAACTGCATCCTAAAATCATTTCATTATTTTAAAAACCTCAAAACAGCACTAGGATCCTGCATTGTTTCTCCCTCATCAGCTGCAAATTTCTTATAAGGAATTTGAAACCAAACTATTTGCATTTCCCATATGGAAGAAACAAGATATATTCTTGAATCCACAGATACTACAGTTAAAGTGATATTCAAAAGAAAAGTGATTGTCTTTTTTTGACAGCTATCAGAGCAAACAGAGAGGGAATCTGATACTTTCTATTATGCTTTGAATAGTGAGATAAACTTTATTACTTAGAGCTAATAGATATTCAGAAGTTGAAAGTAGTGAAAAAATAACTGTTGGAAGCCATCCCACTGTGCTAGAAATTTTAACAGCAATTACAGTCCACTAACTCAAAAACAGGTCGCTCTTTAGGTATGCATTGGGCATCCCTCAAAGCTGGAATTGGTAATTCCATAAACCTCATATATCACTGATGTTAACTATAATAGTGTTAAGATGCATAGGTTATTATAAGCGACATAATTTTACTCACCTCTGTAAAATTGCATGTCCTAGCTCACTTAACTTGCAAGCTTGGAAAATTCTAGTATGAACTATTTCACCTACATTGCGAAAAGCAGTATTCTATTCTGCATACGAAAGATAGTTTTGTTGGACAACACAATTTGCAGTCCTTATAGTGACTGCAACATAGATAATGAATATTAGTAGCACCTAAAAATCTGTAGTGTTCCAAAACCTGCATGAAAACAATTTTTTTCATCTACATCTCATTAACAGATTGTTGTCATCATTCACTCCAGAAATTCCTAATACTTTAAGTAAATTACACAAGGGGTAAGCAGTCCAAGACACAATCTGTTCTGCAAATTCTTATTGCTCATTAGCTACGTCACTTTTACTTTCTAGTGTTTCTCAAACTGAAACAGTGAGTTGAAACAGTATCACTAGAACATACTAGTATTCATATAATTTCTTAGGTAATTGTAAAAAATGTTTAATTGTACTGATACCATGCTGCAGAAGCAGAAAGTTTTATTTTACTAAGTAGTTCAGCAGTCTATATGAAGTCTGTGATACAGATGATCAGAACTGAACTCCACGAATGTACTGCAACTTTAGGCACCAGTAATATGGATTTCCCCACCCCATCCTTATTAAAATGCAAAATACGCTTTCTCATAATACTTACTTGGCTGGGTTTCTAGACCCTAAGGTCCAATAGTGTGACACTATCTTTTTTTCATGAGGTAGTGATTTCTTTGCCTGAAAAAACGTGTGATGCTCTACACAAGACTTCCATAGATTTTTGCATGCTCTGTAATTTAACATGTTGAAGGCAACAATATGCTCTCTGGATTCATTCTGTAATGGTAAGAAATACTGTTTCAATATATACAAGCAGATCAAGTACAACAAACAAACTGACAGAATTACTATATAAACAATAAAATTACTTCTAGCCATAAATGGTCGAATTGCATTTAGAAAAAAAACATACAGTAGCTTTTAAAGAAATACTGGAGGCTGTCAAAATATTTCTTTCACTGTTGTATGACTATATGAAATTGTAAATTCCAAAATGTATATTTTAAATGTTTGAGTAATACTGAAAAAATAAATTTATTGCTTTCAATTCTGCTTTAATGAAAATACTTAATTCTAGCATTCAAAAGGTTTCAAATAAACATACATAACATTAAAGAACTAAACATGGTTTCAGTTTCCAGTCAGTTCTTAATCCCCTATGACAAAGAAAAATCTTTTAAGCATTTTATTAACGATGCTACACATAAAGGACCCTCTTCTCCTCCAAACCACTGATTTTAAATACTCCATGTATGGCTTTTATTTAATCATGTTGTTTCAAAACATTCCAAGAGCTATAGCAAAAAATCTGCTTGATAGTCTTTTAGAAGATAAAGATGTTAACAGTGATCCATTTTAGTGAAAAGGTGGTCAACTGTGAAAGACTGGACCTGCTGCTGCTGTTTTTTAAATCTAATCCTAATTTTATGTCTTGGTACAAATTCAACTTGCAACCTCAGCATTAAAGTGCAAACAAAACATAGGTGTAATATAGTGTGCCATCCACATTTATTCCCTGGTCAAGTGCATTCCTTGATGGGCTATTTTCAAGTCCCAGTGCTCAAAAGGGTTTTGCAGTAGATACAGCTTCAGCAAGCCAACCCAGAATCTTATTAAAGCAAACAAAGCAGAAAAAAAAATGTAATGCAAGGAGGAGAAAAGTACATGTGACAAAGGAAGATAATGCGAGACTCAAGTTAACTGCTATCACAGCTCAACATTTCAGTGAAAAAGAAGTTTGTGATGTCACATACTTTTTACATTTTGTCTGAATTAGGACTGAATTTTGATGTCTTAACATATAATTACTCAGGCAATCATGCCAGTAAAGCTCCATCTTTTCAGCTTGTTCTTTGGAGAAAGTCATGATCTGGGTTGTTCTGCCTTTCTAAAGGACCCAGCAAGACCTAATAAAACCATTTATTATACAGTCCAACAATAGAGGTGCCACTCTGATCCCACAGTGATTTCTAGTTGTACTGTCCTTTCATTTGTTCATAGCAATACCCCCTTTGGAAATAACTACAGATCATTTTGGTTGGAAAAAAAAAAATGTTTCCTTGTATTTTTTTCTTTCTATGCAACATTCTGCAGATGCCATGTATCAGAGATCAATGCCACATTCTGCAAATCATTTTATAACAAGTTCAATGGCTTTAGCAGTAGATTTCCTATTTTTGAAAACCAAAAAAAAATTATAAAAAATAAAAGGATTTTCCCCTTGATTTTATACAGACATTGCAAAATGTTTAACTAATTACAACCTTGATTATATGACTCCCTTGTATCTTTTTAAAGCATTTAACAAAAGTCTTTTTTGTTTTTTTAAGAAGTAGAATTCATTACTCGAGTCTGTCATACTGGAACCAAATCTGTCTTTGGAAGTTAACCCTAGTTACTTTTAATTAGAGAGCTTGTATAAAATAAAGTGCACAGGCATTGTGAAATTTTAACCTTTATTTTTTCTTTTTGCAATATATATATATAACTGCTTAAAGATTTTATAGTAAGTGGCATTTCTTAGGTACTCCAAGAGCTGAATACTACTCAGTATTTTACACTTGTCCAGAAGACAAATCAAAGGAAACAAGTATCTTTGTCGTGTTGAAATACTGGTCTTTTAACTCTATCTCTAGTCATAAGAATTAGTTTATTTGGACATATTAATCATACTGAAAATCCATCACATAAATATAAGGAATTAAGCTTACCTAATATTTCCTTTAAATTCTTTTTTAAATTTAGGTTTGAATATAGTAATGAATTTTGCTTTCAAAGTCATAAATGCATTCTTCACAACTTGCCACAAAACTTTCTTAAAAGCTAAGTGTGTTAAAAGTTTAAATACGGACTTATGCTAGGATAAATATTTTCAGCAGTTTCACAAAAGTTTAATCAATTTTTTTTTAATTAACATAAGATTTTGTTTGCAAAATCTTTTTGCTCGCTGACAGGCCACCTTGCAAGTCAGACCATTAAATCTACGCACAGTTTTAAAGTTGAAAAGAATTCCAGTGAGATCCAAGGATACAATGTCTATCATCCTGTTCAGATGAAGTTCCAAAAGCACTGAATTTTAATTAAGAAATGAGAAGTAGAGATTTGGGTACTGAGGTAAAGGAAACAAATCTAACAAGTGGCTAAAGTGAATATCTTGCTGTTTTAGTCCATAGTCAGCATTAGAGAAAAACTTAGACCAGAGACATTTAGGGAGAATTTCAAAGTGCTTACAGCACAGCAAATATTGTATCTTATTATGCAGAAACAGGTGTTCATAAGCATTGCATAAGCAAAACCAATATCAAGTTCAATTTTTGGAAGCTTTAAAACTTTGCTTGTAAGTCAGCATAGCTCCTATTCCTATCTTAAATCTCATATCTTTCATTCAGCCTAGATACCAGGGCCTTTCAGAACATTAGATATTCACTGATTTATCTGTCTCCCAGCCCTTGTGTACCTCTTCAGCAGAGGGGTAAACACTACATTCTATTAAATGCACCAGTTAGCAGACTGGGGGCAGGGGCTGGGTAACAGAGGAGGCAAACAGCAGAGATGACGGATGGCCAGGTAAGTTAATTCTACAGAACAATGGCACAAAGAAGAATGATGAAGAATAAGAAAAATCAGTAGAATAAATCAACAGAACAACAGCATGCCCCAAAGGACAGCACATTTATGGCTTATGATAACTTTCCGTAGATCTTGAAAAGCAATCTACATATCATGACAAGGCCTTAAAGTATTATAGTAATGTTGTTGTCTTTAATAAAGCCTACTAAACCCTGTCTGCTCTGCTTTCCCCATGTTCTTCTATCTTCCTCCCATTCAAGTTTCATTTATGTATTTTCTTGTGCACTCCCAAGTAAAAGTCTGATAAACCCAAAGACTGACATAACCTCAGCCATGTGCCCTCACATCTCATTCAAGTGGCCCACAGTTCTGAGGAAAGCCCTGAGTAGTTCAGCTATCCCCTCATTGCCATTGCATTGCAACAGCAGGTTGCTCAAAGCAACACCATGAAAACACTGCAAGTATGCAGATTTGCTTCCCTAGGTTTCAAGCAAAAACTGACAAGGAGGAATATACCTAGAGATTTAATAGCACATCCAGTCTGCTTTTTCCTATCTACTGAGAAACAGTAAAAAGGTCATCCTGCCAGCCTTATTTCTCCTACAGTTCTGTAGTTCAAGCATGATGCAACATGCAGTATCATGATCATAGTACATTATGAAACAAAACAACATGACAACTTAAGAGGATGTTAGTTAAAAAAGGGCTTTGAACCGCCCTCATTTAACACAAATTTAATTGAGCAAACTAAGAATCCTGCCCTTTTCAAAGATGTGTCACCTCTGCATAAAGAGAAATTCAATTTTTAACAATAAAATCTTTAAGCATGAATACAAATATTTCAAGAGATCTCAAATACAGAGGTAGTTATATACTAATACTTCATTCCTTCATATTACAAAAAACTAAGTATACTCATTTATTTTATTATCCATTGTTACTAATCATTCTCTCTGATGGAATTCTATTTGTGTTTATTCTTACAGGTGCTTGGGAAGTTGCCATTCATTAGTATGCCAATACTTTTATATATGAACAAAAATATTCAGAATTTAATAAATCTACTTATCACTGATTTTTTTAATCCTTGACTGCAAGAAAAGACAATAGTGTGCAACCAGTTACACATACAAGCTAGTAAAATTAACTGTTTGTCAGTCATTCATTTCTTCTTACAGTGAAATACATTGAACAGAATAAGTTTACATATAAAGAATATTTTCAGAAATAGAAAAGTACAGTTTGCAAAAACCTTCAGACCCATCTCTGTCAGATTTTGATACTGTCTCTCAAAAGAGAAAATAGCTTAGTGTACCTTGTGTGCAAACACTAACAGTATCTTCATCTATTATTTTGTTTTCATGGGAGCCCTAAAAACAAAGAATGTGTATATACCCCACAAAGCCCTGCCTCAAGCTTTCAAAATACTCACCCAACTGAAAAGATAAGGGAAAAATACCCTCTCTTTTTTGGGTAACAACAACCAAGACCATCCCTGCCAATCTGTTGCTCAGCAGGGCTCTAATCTGTGGGTCAAGAGGTTCTCTTGTGACACAGCTCCTACTAATTTAAGAACCCATTTATTACAATGATCACTCAGATTCCATAAAGTTTTATTACAATAAAGTTAAGATTCATCTTTCACTATATATTTGAATTCCGTCTTCCACTGAATTAAGATGTACTTAGGCCATATTTACTAGCCACTGATTTCCATGTTGTTTTTCATGTCATGATTATTCCCTTTCCTCCCTCAAAAGATGGTTCATCTACTCATTTTCTAGCAGCAAACACATTAATTGTAACCAAGATTTTTCTCTATAAATAGCCTAGCATTATTACTGTTTTGCAAAAAGCACACAACTATAAGGAGGACTCTAAGCAGTAAATACAATTTTAAATCAGTTGTCTCAACCATCTTCAGGTTGTTTTGCCAACGTCAAAAGTGGTCCATGTTACACGCTGCAGGAGATGCACTGACTACCTTTCCAGCCTCCTCTCTTTCAGTTGCAGAGCTCTCCTCTCCTCTAGTGATCTTCCTTTCTCTCAAAATTGAGCCCCACAAGCAGGTGCAACCTAACAAAATCCACCTAGACAGACCCAGCAGCTATTTAGTGGATTCACTGCACTGAAGCATTCTACAGGGCAGCTGAAATGAAAATACTGCATCAAAGAAAAGGGTAGTAGATGCTAATAGGCAAAAGGAAAAATGTCAACTTATTAAACACTGGAGAAGAGATGAAGACATGCCTATTCTCCAAATCTGTAAAGGAAAAAAAACCTGAGTGGGAAAGGACACAGTCCAATAGACTTAGGGTGAAAGGATTCCATAACATAAAGGGGGGCAAAAAAGAGGAAGAACAATGAGTATGAAGTGACCACAACAGCAAAGGCTAAACAACACAGCAGAGCACCTATAGGGCCCGCCTTTTGTCATCTTAATCATAGAACCAGTAAGGTTGGAAGGGACCTCTGGAGATCATCTAGTCCACCCTCCCTGCTCAAACAGGGTAACCTACTGCATGTTAGACAGGGTTGCATCCAGGCAGGCCTTGAAGATCTCCAGAGAAGGAGACTCCACAACCTCCCTGGGCAACCTGTTCCAGTGCTCCGTCACTCTCACAGGAAAGAAATTCCCCCTCACATTCAGGTGGAACTTCCTGTGCTTCAATTTCTGCCCATTGCCTCTTGTCCTGTCACATGGGACAACGGAAAAGAATTTGTCCCCATCCCCTTAACACCCCCCCCTTCAGGTACTTGTACACATTGATAAGATCCCCCCTCAGTCTTCTCTTCTCCAGGCTAAACAGGCCTAGCTCTTGCAGCTGTTCCTCAGAGGGCAGATGCTCCAGCCCTCTGATCATCCTCGTAGCCCTACGCTGGACTCTCTCCAGCAGCTCCATGTCTCTCTTGTATTGGGGAGACCAAAACTGGACACAGCCCTCGAGGTGAGGCCTCCCCAGGGCTGAGTAGAGGGGCAGGATCACCTCCCTCCACCTGCTGGCAACACTCTTCCTAATGCACCCCAGGAGACCATTGGCCTTCTTGGCCACAAGGACACATTGCTGGGACATAGTCAACTTGTCATCCACCAGCACTCCCAGATCCTTCTCTGCAGAGCTACTCTCCAGAAGGTCAGCACCCAGCTTGTCCTGGGGCCTGGGGTTATTCCTCCCTAGGTGTAGGACCCTCCACTTGCCTTTGTTGAACCTCATGAGGTTCCTCTCCGCCCAGCTCTCCAGCCTGGCCAGGTCTCTCTGAATGGCAGCACAGCCCTCAGGTGTGTCAGCCACTCCTCCCAGCTTGGTATCATCGGCAAACTTGCTGAGGAGGCACTCTGTCCCTTCGTCCAGGTCACTGATGAATAAACTGAACAAGATGGGACCCAGTACTGATACCTGGGGTATGCCACTAGCCATAGGCCTCCAACCAGACTCCATGCCACTGGTGACGACCCTCTGAGCTCTGCCTTTCAGCCAGTTCTCAACCCACCTCACTGTCCACTCATCTAGCCCACACATCCTGAGCTTATCTAGGAGAATGTTCTTGCTGAAGTCAAGATACACAACATCCACTGCTCTCCCCTCATCCACCCAGCCAGTCATTCCATCATAGAAGGATATCAGATTGGTTAAGCAGGACTTCCCCTTGGTGAATCCATGCTGCCTACTCCTGATCACCTTCTTTTCCTCCATATGTCTGGAGATGACATCCAGAATGAGCTGTTCTATCACCTTTCAGGGATGGAGGTGAGGCTGACGGGCCTATAGTGGCCTGGGTCCTCCTCCTTGCCCTTTTTGAAGGCTGGCGTGACATTGGCTTTCTTCCAGTCCTCAGGCACCTCTCCAGGTCCCCATGACTTTTCAAAGGTGATGGAGAGCGGACTGACAACAACATCCGCCAGCTCCCTCAGTACCCGCGGGTGCATCCCATCTGGGCCCATGGATTTGTGGATGTCTAGCCTTATCTCCAGGCTGCAGGATTTATGAGGGCTGCCCTTAGCAGCAAAGACTGAAGCAAAGAAGGCATTCAGTAATTCTGCCTTCTCCGTATTCCCTGTCACCAGAGCCCCCGCCCCATTCAGTAGGGGGGCCACATTTTCCTAGTCTTCCTCTTGCTGCTGATGGATTTGAACAAGCCCTTCCTGTGGTCCTTAACATCTCTTGCAAGACTCAATTCCAAATGGGCCTTAGCCTTCCTCGTCGCACCTCTACATACTCTGACTGCATTCCTATAATTCTCCCAGGCAGCCTGTCCCCTCTTCCACATTCTGTGGACTTTCTTCTTCTGTCTGAATTTGGCCAAGAGCTCCTTGCTCACCCATGCAGGTCTCCTGCCCCTTTTGCTGCACTTCTCACTCATAGGGATGCACCGCTTCTTGGAGGAAGTGTTCCTTGAATACTAGCCAGCTCTCCTGGAACCCCTTTCCTTCTAGGGCCTTAACCCGTGAGAGGTTAAGGTCCACCAAGTAGGTCTCTGAAGAGCCCAAACTCCGCCCTTCTGAAGTCCAGGGTTGCAGTCCTGCTTGTTGCCTTGCTTCTTTCCTGCAGGATCCTGAACTCCACCATCTCGTGGTCACTGCAGCCAAGGCTGCCCCCAATCTTCACATCTCTAACCACTCCCTCTCTGTTGCTAAGGACAAGATCCAGCAGGACAGCCTTCCTCGTAGGCTCCTCCACCCTTTGTGACAAGAAGTTATCATCAATGCATTGCAGGAGCCTCCTGGACTGCTTGTGCCTAGCTATGTTGTCCCTCCAGCAGATGTAGTCTGTAGGACTTCCAGTCCAGTCGTCTGTAGGATGCCTCATCAACTTTCTCGGAACTCCTGGTGAGGTGGCCTGTAGTAGACACCCACAACAGTGTCCCCCATGCTAACCTGCCCTTTGATCTTCACCCATAAGCTCTCAACTGCCGCCTCCTCCTCCACCCCTAGGCAGAGCTCGATGCATTCCAGTTGTTCTCTAACATAAAGAGCAACTCCACCACCTCGCCTCCCTGGCCTGTCTTTCCTAAAAAGCACGTAGCCATCCATGACAGCATTCCAGTCACGTGAGCTCTCCCACCATGTCTCTGACTGCAATGAGATCATGGCTCTGCAACCACACCCAAATCTCCAGCTCCTGCTGTTTGTTCCCCATACTGCATGTGTCAGTGTACAGGCATTTCAGAGAGGTAGCCAGACCTGCAGGTTTCCCGGGAAGGGTGTATGGGGGTCGCCCATAGCCATGTCCCAAATGCACATCTCCAGCTGTATGCACCCATTGGAGCCCCCCCAACCCAACTTGTGTTTTGTTGTCCACACTGTCTCTATGACACCTCCCCTCCCCCTTCCTACCTAATTTAAAGCCCTCTTTACTAGGCTGGCCAATCTGTAAGGACAGCATTTCTCCTAGGGTTGCTTTTATCATAGACCAAAAATTCAAACATGACCATTGAGGAAAGCAAAGTAAAATGACTACTTACATGTTTTTGCCGTTGTTGTATAAAAAACTTTTTCCTTTTAAAGGAAATTTTTAATATGTTCACCCTAAAATAAAAAGAGACAATGAAATACTGAACAATTGGACAGAAGTAGAAAACAATGAAAAATAATCCTGAGTACAGTGAGCCTGAAAGACTGTAGTGTTGAATATTCCATCAAGTAACACAGCCATCTCTTTCGTGTTGAGTGACAAATAGATGTTAAGGAACGTACAAAGAAAAAATTTTAGACAAGAAGGAAAGGTCCTCTGAAAACTACACTTTATTTCCTCATTTACACTTTAAAGTTCACATAGCAATTCTCAGCCACCAAATCCGTATTTGCAGAAAAAAATTGAGGATATTCCTTTACGAGCTATACTAACATGAAATATTTGAAGTCTGTATAACTGAAGGATCATATCACCAAATAAATAAAAGACTAATGACATCACAAAAGTTGGTCATACTGTAACTAAAATTTCCCATAACATAATAGCCATCAGAATGCGAAAAATATAAAGTACTCGTAACTAAATAAACATTTTAAGTAATATATTTGTAGAAGGACAAAACTTCTGAGAATTAGCATTAATACATTTTTTGCTTCAATTAACATTGCTACATAATTTACATGCTATTTTTATACAAAATTGAGTACCTCTTCTATGTATACATGATATAAAAATCACTTTCTAACTTAAGGATTACAAGTGGAATTGCTGCTCAATCATTTTTCAGTTATTTGCTTATCAGTTTTTTTAAAATTAAAACATACTTGAACCACAATTTCCTACAGAGATACCCACGCACCTCCCCACAGCAAAAAGATTTGTCTACTCCTAATTTTAATCAATACATAAAATACTTGAATACTTCAAACACTTCAATAATTAAGAGCTTACAGATTTTAGAAAAAAAATCTGTGATCAGCTAAGGCATGCACATGATTGCAGAACGTTCTTTAGGCAAGCTGCGTAAAGTCTGATCAAGTCGTATTTCTGAAAAACATCACGTGCACACAATGAAAGTTTTTTGAGGGTTGCTGCTGTAAGTCACAGAACATTCACTTCCACTGAGAATGTCCCAGAACCTTAGACTTCACCAGGGACAAACTACATGGTAGATCTTCTTGGTTCTTACCACTGGTTTTGCACTGCTGTCAGCAAGTGGGACACTTGCATATCGTTCATCCCTACATCCTACAAGAAAGATGTACTTCTATTTTAGAGCAATGCCCTCATTCATACAGGAGAATAAATTTGCATGTTATAAAACAAGAAGAATAAAAAAAATAATTTCCCCCTCCTGCACAAAAGGGCTAGAAAAACTGAATGCAGATTGCTTTCTAAGTGTTCAAAATGTTTCTCCCTGTTGTCAAATAAGGAACCACAGAAGAAGCGGGAATTTCATTCACAATGTTCTTCTGCCATTAGGCTAAGAGTTGTGCAAGTTTTTTTAAAGTCTGAATTACATCCACCTTTCCTGATCAGGCCACCCTCCCAGTATTTGCACCATTTGACTTGCTGCTGCAAATGGCAGATCTCTCTACTGCTCATCTAAGGTTCTGGGTTTCAAACTTCCTGATAAGTTGCATAAGCTTTCAGTTGCATTTACTGAAATATAACTCATTTATGTCTATCCTTTCTTAATCCCAGTGCTACTGGACTAATACTGTTCTCAAGTTTTGCACAACTGTTTCTTTCCTATCACATTCTTTTTTGACTTCAATTACACTTTAACAAGTGTAAAAGTGGAGGCACTGCCAGCCTATGCAGCAGTTGCCACTGTCCCTACCCTTACAGCAGAGGCAAAAAGGAAACTAAATCAACTTGGTAGACTAAGCAAAAAAAACCCCACTCAACAGCAAAAAAACCCAACAACAACAGAAGAAAAAGTCCCCAAACTCCTCTGTTTCCTAACATGATTCACTGCATGGCCACATAATCACTTTATGTCAAATTAGAGTTAGTATCTTTATTTTGTCTCTCTCCTCTAAAGTGCAGCATCCCTCTCTGTTCCAGTAATTCTTCTTGAAGTACTAAATAGCTAGACCTATTGAATGCAGTGACAAAGAACACTTGCTAATCTAACAGTTTTATTTAACATTAAAAAAAAAAAATCATTTGCAATGTTATGCCTACCAGTTAAGGGAATGATTGCACATAACACAATCCACAAGAAGAATCCAAGAGATTAAGGATTTAGATTGAATAAGTGATTGAAGATGCCCCATGCCAAATAATCAGAATGGAATGTAGTTATTACTATTCTAATTAGTGGTTCACCTGTCCCTCTCACTCACCAATAATCTGAACAGTGACCATGCAAAATTTTACTGTTTACTTTTAAAACACTCAACTGTTGTAGCACATTAATAAAGGTAGATCTTCTGGCTTCTGTTTTCCTACCATTCACAAGGATCTGAATGGATTAACCATGTAGTAGGCATCACAATTATTTACTTCTGATCTAACTGGCAGTTCTGTCCCGGCACTTACTGCTATCAGCTGTTATTTTTGACTTGAAGCAAAAATGTTTCCTTAGCTGCAAGTCTACACTTTGCCCTAGGAAGACTGAGCATGAAAGATTCTGCCAAGCTTACCATTTAATGCTTGGTCAGGTTGCTTTTTGATTTCAGCTAGTAACGTAGAATATATCCCTCTAGAAGTTTCTCCAAAGTTTCCAAAGCAAAGAAACTGCATACATTGAATAGCATTTAAAACACAATCTTATTTCCCGTTGACATAAAAATGTTCTGCCATTTAGGTAATGTTTTACTTGCAAAATGAGTCTGAAAATTATCACAGGACAGTCAAGAACTCCAAGAAAAATTCTCCAGAGCATATAAAATTTTAGGGTAAATCCAAAAGAAAGTTACTTTTCAAATCTGTCTTTACTTGCCTTGCCTCTGACTCATCCATCTGCTTGCTGCTTACATAGACCGCTTTGATTGTAAAATCCTCCTTTTGCCTAAGCAGTACAGTCTTACTGCTGCTGTTCCTGAAGTTTTTGTCCCCTTTGGCTGCTAACATATGGCATAGATCTTGTACTGTTGTCCTCCATTAATGCTGCAGAATATTTCACACTTAGACTTTTGGAAAGAGTGCTCTGTTGGTGTTTGCTGCCATCTTGAGCTCTATTCATGCTGAAGCTTGCTCAGTTTATACAAAAAACCTACTTACCATA
This sequence comes from Rhea pennata, assembly GCF_028389875.1. Taxonomy (NCBI): domain Eukaryota; kingdom Metazoa; phylum Chordata; class Aves; order Rheiformes; family Rheidae; genus Rhea; species Rhea pennata. Next base: position 67,700,497 of record NC_084664.1, read on the forward strand.
AAAGGGGCTACATAAAAAGACAGAGGGTTGTTTTGTTTTGTTTTGGGTGGGGTTGCCTTCTCCAGCATGTGTTGCTCTGTAAGAAGTCCCCTGATCTGCACAACTTCAATCCAACATGCATTAAAACTAATTTGTAATTTCAAGCTTATTTTACCGATTTTCCCTACAAGCAATATCAAATAAATTAGGTATTACAAATTATTTTGATTATCCTAATTTTATTTACCTCAGACATGCTGTGCAAACTGCTTCTTATTCTTAGAGATAATTTTCTAAATTACTATCCTGCATCCTAATCTTTCCGGTATCATAAAACAATGTAAAGGTCTCTCCTCTCTAGAGGCTCCAAAATCCACATGTTAATATTATATAACCTTGTTTGATGAAATTTAGGAATTTGTATGAATGTTATCCTAAGTCTAAGTGAACCTGAACCTAAAAATAACTCTTTTTACATTTGGTTTCCAAGAAGCAATTATCATCTTGCTGAATGACAGGACATAATGATCAGATCACAAACTGTTGAGCTTTACTTACTAGTAATATTTATTGAGAAGAGAGATGTCTGAGCATAACAGCAGCAAATCTGTAGTGCTACTAGGGTCCTCCTAATCACATACTCATGCCCACATGTGAATTAACTTGATTAAGACTTTACACAGTGCAAGTAGTTCAAAAGTCTTGCAGAAGTAAAAGTGTAAGCAACAATCTTCATTTTTACTTCAATGCAAGGGGACACCATGACACGCCATAAAGAACAAATCTATGCATAGCAGTTGTCTTTGCAATAAATGCTAAAGCAAGTAGAAAGCAGATTTAAAAGAGTATATACATTTCTTAACTAATAAAGGAATTTACCAGGGATAAAAGCTTGTGCAGATGAGTTTTCTGTACACAGCAATACCTCCTGATGCAATCCCTATCATGAGATCTAGATTATGAAGATCCTGAAAAAGAAAAATATTGTAAGAATACAGGTGCAGTTTGTATCATTCTCATTTATAGATTTAATTTTCAAGTTTTCTACACTCACAACGTGGGCAAGGTTCAAATGCAACACTTGAGCCGCAAAATTCAGTCATTTATTCTGATTTTTCTTCTCATGTATCTCTCTCCTTTAGTCCCATCTAATATATAATATTAAGTCTCACTCATCAAAAAAGTTGCAATGTTCATCTTACTACCCTAGGTATTTTTAGGTCCATATCAGACTAAGTTAAATAAATATACGACTGGACTTGAAACTTCTATGGAAAGAAGTTGAAGTACTTCCCAAGAGGAGTCAATTAAAATAAAGAGTCATGGATATTAGACACAAGTCTCCTGACTCTAAACTGTTTAGAAAGACGAAGGAAGATAAGGACTCCTTATGATTTCCAGAGAGACCTGCTAGCTAAAACAAAAACACTATGTTAGCTTAACATGCTTAACAGGAAAAACATAGCCATATATTTACAACAGCTTTACCCCTATTGAAAGATATTCAAGAGGTAACTCATGCTGCTTTTCTATAAGTATTTGAACAAGAAAACGGGTGTGGGGTAGTTGACTGGCTAAATCTAAACAGAAGCTGTCAAAGTTACAGTTCTTGGCTATGATTCTACTTACTACAATTCACATGTGTACTAATATTTTACTACATAAGTTTCTAAACTGAGCTGAACACATGCATAGATCTACACGTAGGTGTGTGGAACCCACTGGTTAAAACATCAAGTTTGACTCAGTGGACACAGAATATTTTATAGAGGATGACCAGAGGCAATGAATTCTCTTAAAGCATTCAGTAGCTTAGCTGATCCTCTAGATGGCAGTGTGTGCTCAGCTAATACAGCATTTCCTTTTATGTCGAATTTCAATTTCTTGGTACCAGTAAGTTATAAAAGAATACAACAGGTAGTATGTGCTCTAACAATCCTGTGGAAAGTCTACATCATATGCTAAATGATGTACCCACAACCACTGTATTTGAATCAAAGGACATTTGTCTCCTTCATTCTTTTCTCTTTCATTACAAAAATGCCTCTGTAATTTCAGCAACATACTTTATGAAAATGAATGTGATCACAGTAGCTTTACAGAGGAGTGCTTTAGAAATCTTTAAAGGTCAGATGCAACACTTACAGATTAGTGGTAGCATACAAAAAGCAGAAGAAAACAACATGCTGAGGAATGAAAACAAATGCTTCCATCACTTGTATCATTACATAAACACAGGATTTATTCATTAAAATTTTCAGTTTCATGATTATTAACAAAAATCTCAAAAATATTAGTAAAATTAGCAGTAATCTTTATCAAGGAAATTAATCATCTGTATTACAGTACACTAAGTGTCTATGTCACAAGGTGGCCAATAATGGTAGCAGCTCAGACATGCTTAAGACTATCCATAATAGTTTGCTATTATACAAAAGTAGAAATGATAATTCTCATACAAATAAGTGTGTTTAGGGCTTTATTTCTCAGAGTATAATCAAATAATTACATGCTAGTAAACAATGAAATACTAGAACATGTCTTTTATAAATGAACACTCAGCATTTTAAATACATCCTTAGCAGTCATCTTCCGTGCTGTCTAACAGTAGTTAGATTTAGCCCGGAGTCATAGTCCAAGTCGGGGCAGGGCAACCTTTATATTCTTAAGGCTGTGCTAGAAATCCACAGCAAGTAAACTCTTAAAACATCTGCCAACTACATCAGAGCACTAAACAGAGTATTCATTTTCTTCCATGCTATGACATTCATAAACTTTGCTAAAATTCTTAAATAAAATGATTTGCAGTATCAAGACAATACATCTTAAAAATACATTTTTGTTTTGTTCAGGAAATCTGGTTTATTTGGCTGAAATTCTAGGACTTTTCTATATTACTCAAAGTTTGGAAGAAATCACCCAAACTCTTCAGTTAAAAATAAACACATGGTACAGCTAATGTTGAAATGCTAACATTTTCATTGCAAATAGAAAGTTCATCTAAAAAACTCAGTCATATAATAAAATGTTCCAAGTGAAAAAACGCAATGTAAACATACTCTACCACTGTGCAATTCCACTCCGTAGAATTCAAGTGTTCGTGCTATATTTATATAGCAGGACTCTGCTTCAGATTGCTTGAGGCCACTAAAAAAGAAAAAAAAATGCACTACAGTAAAAAAAAATAAAAATATGAAGTTATATTTACTACGAATGCAGAAAAAGAGAATCCAACAGCCTGGTGTCTGACAAACAAGCCTTCTTAGCAACTAATGCCACAAAGTACTTCACAGACGAAGCATGTTAGCATTCCTGAACTCCTCTCTGAAAAACTAAGCAAATTAAAAATAATGCTATTATCTCAGCCACTCTGAGTCAGTACTTTTTAAGAAGAAAAAAATGGGGGTGGGGGGAAAAAAAAAATCCTTCTTAGCTGTTTTGTTTAGGGGATGAGGAAAAAATTCCTCAGTAAAAGCCTCTTTTATAATGAGGAGTTGTATTTGTAAGTATTCTACACTGTGTAGTGTCTCAGAAAGAATTAGGTGTTTAGAAGAAAGATCAGAAGTGACACAGAATGTACTCACATATAAGGGAGAGAAAGAATATTTTAAAAGTTATACAGTTATAAAGTAGCTATAAACTCAGCAAGCAAAAGCTATCTGAATTTATTTGCAATTAATAATCAGAAAGTCCTGAAGCATTTTAATTTTTGATATCCAAGAACTTGTTACACATCTGGAACTCAAGCACCATATGAAGTTTCAAATGTATCATTTCTTCAAGTTGATGGCTAAATCCAGCAAACAGTAGGAAATCATTACAAATTTGGATAGTATCCATGTCCTAAGACCTCAAGCTGCTTACTTAAGTGAAAAATGATTGTAAAAACCTTGTTAAAACAAGCTACATTACAGAAAAATCCTTTTGTAAATTCAGGGATGAACACAGAAGGAAAAGCACAATTACAAAATTTCTGAAGTCTACCCAGTTCAGTATGATACCACAGGCTTACTCAACAGCTACTGTCCACTGAGTCATGTCTGAAATGAATATATTCAAGTATTGTTATTCAAAACTTTAATTACCATCACTTATTTGAATTAAAACAGTGCACTTAAGCTTCTTAATCATTAAAGCTTCAATTCATGATAGAAGTCTGATTAAAGCATCAATTTCATTGAAAGGACCCAGAGAAGTCTAACAGACCTCCATCACATCTTTGTCTATATCTACGGCAATTTTTAGTCTGTTCTCTGTAGGCCATAACCAATCTTCTAACTCTGGCAGTAACAGTGTTGAAACCATGACCTCAACACATCCACTTCAAGACCCTCAGAATCTTCCCTTAGTGATCTAAGACTAACACTTGCCTAAGAATTTATTCATGCCCGTCTGCAAGACCTCTCTAATACCTTCTGAGCCTACAAGTAATTGCAAGTTAAATTGGAAGGAGTAGAGGCCTCAGGTGCTGCATTCCTGAACATGAACAGCTAGGAAAGAACTGTCCTGATTAGTACCTACATAGAGAGAATGGTTGTAGTGTGAGCACAGGGGTTCTCTTCTGTTTTCACTCCACAACTGGCTGGCTACACAGCATGCATGCCAGGACTGTGCTGGTGAGCACACATGAATTTCAGAACTATTTAGTACATCTCTCTCCCACCAACAGTCAGGAAACAGGAGGGAGAGTTGAAAGCAATGAAAGATAGCAAAGAAGTTAAGGAACATCAAACAGAGGTGGAAAACAAAGGTATTTCACGGTGGCAAGCAAGAAATCAAATTAAGTAGGTGAGAGCAGAAGTAGCTCTGTTGTAGCAAAGATAAGGGCAGAGAAAAATCCATCGAGATACAGATTTCATTCGCTCAAATGCTCACAGACAATTCCTTAGGTTAACATATTTGCCAGTAGCATATGAGTATGTGGTCAACCCCAGTAACTCCAAATCTGCAGTTCTACAAGAGAATGAGCAGGGTCAAAAAGAACAATTAGCAGTAGCGTGACTGGGATTGTCAGTTCCCAACAATGTTCAGAAATAAGCTCCAAAGCCCTCAAACAAAAAACTCTCAAATACTTGATACAAACAGTGTTCTAGATGTTTGACACTATCAATGTGTAGCACTAACTAATCTACTAATTATTTTAATTAGAAGTTTCTTTAAAAGCTTTAACATATTAACATCACACTCAGAACAAAACTAGTTTTGAACCCATATTCTAAAACCAAATATTTTATTCATTAAAAATTTCACGAAAAACTGTCTGTTGTGCTAGAACTACCACGAACATGAATCCTCCCCTTCCTCTCCTTAAAACACCACACATTCATACACATTCATGAGAAGAGAAAAAAAATAAGAATTAAGGTTACCTGTGCTGTTCATGTAGTGATTCTACTTTGGTAAGAAAATCTTCATTCTGCTCTGGTATAAAGTTGTAATTTGACAGATATCCTGAATGATGCACTAAAGAGTTATAGTCTCCAAGCTGAGCTGTTAGGAAAAAAGCAGCATAGACACATTTTCATACTTAATTATTGTCCATATAAAATACTTAAAATACAGACAAGAGGAAAACGAGAATTAGGAATTACTGCCCACTGGACAAGCAGTGTTGAACACGGTGAATTTTATGACATCAGTGAATAAAAATTTTTCAAAGTATGCTTACTATAACTACTTTCAAGTATTAAATGACTCAGTACTGTGCATACTCATGTAGCCACACTTTTGCATCACAAGATGTTGTAAAACTAGGCAGGCAGCACACAGTGTCAGCACAGACATTCAGTACTACAACATGAGGAAACCAAATTTCTTCAGTAAGAGAGGGCAAACAAAAATCAATTTGATATACATTCACTTGACTATAACAGATTAGAAGACTTCAGCAAGATGATTCATTTCAAACACATCTACTCTTTACACTTTCAGGTAAAAACTGTTCAAACTAATTATTGTGGCTCTGTCCTAACAGTTCAATTGTTATTCCTGCCTCAGCTGAATGCGAGTTGCTTAACATAGCATGAGAAGCAACTCTCAATTTACACATATTGACACAGCTGGTACCAGAAGGTAAAGATATATTTATAGTCAAATAAACTAAGAATCAATGTTCCCCCAAATTTTATCCTTTCAGCATGGTAGTGAATAGTACTTAAAAAAAAAAAAAAAAAAAGTAGTTGCTATGTAAAAGCTAATTCTTATTCACAGATGGTGAAATATCTGAAAAAGATGAAAGCAGTATATGACCACAAACATATAACCTCAGCCCAAGTAAAGTTTTCTTTAAAAGCTAGGTCAACATGAGTTTATATCCTGGGGGGGGGGGGGGGGGAACAACAACAACACCACCACCACCACCACCACAAAACACACACAAACCTTTCACTTGTTATAAAAATAGAAAATTTGGACACAGGATGGCAGAAGGATGGGTAGGTACTTCAAATCAAGTACTTACCTGTCTGCCACAAATTTATCTACTTTCAAGTAAGTACATTAAAACCTGTATTTCATGAAAGCATAACAGTTTTCATAAAATAAGGCGGTTGAACGCCAAATGATAGGATGCTTAAGTAATCTACTGGAACCTGAGCTGTTCTGGTTCCTTTTCCCTCCAACTTTGGAGCTTTTAAAGCGTTAAAGCTGTCCAGCAGTTATCTGTTTAACTTGTAAATTAATGCAAATGAAAGTATCTGTACAGATCGCAAACACTGCAGCATAGAAAACCTCAACTATATCATGAAGTTAAAGACCATACTCCTAAGGACAATACTATTATCATTATTTTGCAGAACAGTTTCATACCATTATCCTCCAGGAAATACAAAATATATAACAGTGATTTAAATGATTCATGCTCAGAAAGAGTTGTGCATTTCAGAAATAATTTACAGGTACAGTAACTAAAGAGTATCTGTAATGCAGTGGAGAATTAACATTTGCAACTTACATAATGAAAGCATGACTTACATGGTCTAAGAAACCGAACCACTGAGATACAAAACGTTTCCTAAGGAAATGTCAGAAGCTCAGATATAGTTGCATACTTAACTGCCAGCATCAAGTATTCAAATAGAAAAGGAAGTGGATAGACAGACATTAAGTAATTTATTTTGAACACAGATGTGCCTGCAATACTTAGACCTTTCTTTTTCTTTTTACAGGCAGCCTACATTTTCAATTAGTTAGCAAAATGGCTGGTAAAAGACTAAGTATTTATTTGAATACTGTTGTCAAATTGTATTTCTTTGAAGGGGAAAAAAAGAAAAGTATCAAGCCAGAAGATTTAGAAGTACAACAAGGATTAGAAAAAAATTTTAGGAATATCTATATGTTAACAATTTCTCTTTATTAGTCATTAACACTTTTCATCTTTTCTGTGAAAGATGATCTACATTTTTAACATTTTGGCAAAGGAGTTTTTCTGCAGCCAGTTTGAATCACATTCTTGTCAGTGGGAAGAGACTGGATTGCCAAGAATATGACAATGTAATTGTCCACTTCTAAATTTACTTGTATTAGGTAAAAAATTTTTTACTGTAATTTTACCTTCTCTAAAGAGGGCAACTGTTGTTCCTTGATTCATTATGACGTAGGATCTTCTGGCTCATCTTCCAAACATGGAGCTTTTCTGGTCTTTTTTCCTCTTCTTCCTAGCTATCTGAGGTCATGTCAACAAGGGGAGCAGTTTAGAGTACTACTTGCTTCTCCAACTCTCCAGCCAACTGTCAGAGTTGAAGAGAAACTATAAATGCTGATTAGTAGACATCTTGAAGAGTAATAATCTTGTGCAGGATTTTAATTATCCAAATACAAGAAAAAGTCAGGGCATATCAAGTCCTCAGTAGGTAGAAAAACCCGTTTATCTCCTTACTGAATTTCTCCAGGAGAGAGCAGAGGAGAGGAAATAAAGATATCTTTCCCTCTCCGATCACATGGATCGGCATGTACTGACTCAATGTGGATAAAGTTACAGTAAAAAAGCGTATTTTTATCTTCCCCATTCTAGCCATCTATTGGTCTTGAATTCATTATAACTGGGAAAGAACACTGAGTAAAATAAAAGCAAAATGAACCAAAGGGGAGTGGGTAAATCAGTTATTTCCAATGTAAGAATCTGATATTCAAAAGCTATAAATTTAATATGAAGAGCTTTAAACCATTCATTCAGAAGGCCATATTCAAAGAGCACATTTACTTTCCAGCTCTCAGTAAAGGCACAGTGCAATAACCAAGTAGCCACATCATTTTTTTTGGAAGAAGTTCCATGTTGATCTGTCCAAATATGAATTATATATGCTTCCAGCACAGTAAGAATTTAGGAACATTTGAAAAACAGTTTGCGATGATTTAAGTTAACATAGGATATAAACTGTCTATGCCCTATTGCAACATACACAAGTCATGTTTTCTTCAGATTATGCAAAAAGAATTTGACTGTTCTATTAGAAGCAGGAGAGGATTCATTTCTTGTCAGCAAAAGCACTTTTTGCAGGAAGATATTAAAAAAGGATTAATTCAAAAGAAATAAAATAAACATTTTGACAAGATTCAGATAAAGAAGGGAAGACCAGGGTCAAATATTTGTGTAGCACTGAGATTTCAATAGGAATTCTATGGGTACACACAAATCTTTCCCAAAAAAAGAACTCAGGTATCAAACATATCACTGCATAAAACCAAATAAAAACCTTTAAAAGAGAAGCTTAACAGAGGGAAGATCTGACAGTTATGGAAGTGGAGAAAGTCACTGATGCCAACAGCAGTTATAGGAATTACCAAGGCTTCATTTAGTGCTTCCTTTCAAGACCATAAGTCAGCTGGCTTATACAACAGGATAAGGGAGTGTGGATCTCATTTCTATCTTCCACTATCCAGAGGTTGCAAAAAAGAGCTAGACTCTGTTTGGAGTCGTAAAGCAAAAGGACGATAGATGACAGAAGTTTCAGCAGTGGAAACTCAAAACAACTGGAAAGGCTCTAAACACCCCAATCTGATTTTGGAGAAGTTGCTTCCAAGAAAAATTCTTCTATGGTTCTACCTACATGAGGTTATTTTTAGTATCAAAGCTTCTTATCACATGACCACACTAAAAAAAAAAAAATCAACTATTTCCAGCTTCAGAAATTAATATTTTGTACTAAATTCTACTAACACCAAAATATCACCACTTTGATCTGACCTTATTCTTTTTTCCTACAGAGACATCAGCTACCTCCACAACACATTACAGGGAATAAGCCTTCAACTTTGCTTAACTTTAGAGGTTACCATTTCCTACTCCACATCTCTCTGGGATTCTTGGAGAGGCAGAAGACAAATTGGTCTCCAATTCCAGATAATTTGCTTGCATATAATAACAGAAAAGTTTACGTACGAAGTAGTAACACCAGAACTAGTTTCTGCATACAGGTATTCCACATAACTACACATGTTAGAAGGGAAACGCAGAAGTCATTCATTGACTAAACATGATGTGGAATTGGCTACAGATAACACGAACAATTTGGTCCAAAAGAACAGCTGCACAAAAGTAGTCTCTGAAAGATCAGCTTTCTAAAGATCCAAGAGGCATATCAGAAAAAGACCAAATAATTTCACACTCAATTCATAACTTTTTGCAGCATTAAATATTGTAGGTGACATGAATAAAGCACAAGGTGAAATGAATTACTTGGTTTCACAAGAGCATAATTAAATAAGTAGATCAAGATATCATCAGAAAGGAAAATTACCAAGCAAAGGAGTAAGTCTAGTGTACAAATTTTATGGGAATAGCAGCCGGTCATGATGGTGAAGGAGTGGAGTAAGAGGAAACTTAATGGCAACTCAATGGCAAAGGTTAAATCAGTTAACTTATATTAAGGAATAAAAATTCTCAGGGGTAAAATTGCAATCTGAATACCTGTATGAACATCCTAATACTTATATTAGTGCCACATGAGAAGCCTCCATATTAGTATGGCAATAGCGACTGATATGCTGAGATGAAGGAGTAAAATGCAATAATGAAGGCCGAGGAGAAGATGCATCCTCATCTGTATGATGTGAGCAGTCTAGATTACGCAATCACTTCTTGATGCATAAGAGATGAGGCAATACATGCATAAACTAAAACACAGGACCTAGACCAAAACAGTATTAACAAAGAACTACTGAGTAACAGTGACTACAAAATAGTCACATACAACAATGCTTCAGGAATCACGAAAAAAAATCCACTGGAGAGTTTAGTTTCAAAGAAGGACAAACATCAAAATGCAGGCACTTATTAAAAAGACATTAAACAGGAGCATTCAAAAGAGTAAAGTCCTCTTGGGTGCAGATATTAAAGATACCATGTTGAAAACACAGCTATTAGAAAAAGACTCCAGAAGGACCAAAGAACTCACAGCAGGCTACTAAGAGAAAGAAAACACATTTCTAAAAGTTGTGTCTGTATGCAGATTAGGACAAGAGTGTGAACTCTCTGAGCCACTCAGGGAAGTCATGCTTGCTTACTATCAGACTAGTAGAATTAGTGAATTATGTGAATAAATAGAAAGGGAAGAAAACATGCTAGTTTTGTAAAAGGAAAGAATGCTTCACGCTCAAGCCCTTTAAAACATTTGATCTAAACACAACCGTAAACTGCTGCTGAGTATACTTGTGGTAGTTCATCACTTTGTGATAAGACAGAATGAGAAATTAGACATTAAAAAAGCCAGGTAACATTCATAAAGTCTTTGGCATTCCCAAAGTTCAAGCAAACTCTTTTACCCCTAGTTCCTGAGTAGCCTCCACACTAAGCTAAACTTCCCTTGACTCCTCACCCTCACCAGCCTTCCTTTTCTCACAAGAAGTGAAAAATAGAATGGGTTCAAACTCAAGAAACCAACAGTTTCCTGAACAAATTCCTGATCAAAAGCAGCAGTGTGCTAGAGAAACCTCCTTGTTCTCCAAGTATAGCTGAATAAGGAAAAGCACCAAAGGAGACAAGGGAAAGAGTGCCGAGAAAAAAAAAAGTCTTAATGAATCACTAAGCAACAGATGCTCAGGGAAAAGAAAGCTTAGAAGCTCTCACAAAGCAAGAAGTTCTCAAAGTTATGATAAGTACTCATAACTTCCGCTTTGTTGCTTTGCTTCAGATTCAGGCCTCGACCTAGCAAAGCACTTACTCATATGAGAATGTATTCCCACCAAATCCATGGGACTTCTCACATATGTATAGTTAGGTGCATTTTCATACTATCCTGGAATTTGGAACTTATTACAGAAAGTTACAGAAAACAAGTAGTGGTAAATCAGCTACATGATATTTTAAAATAAATAAAAAGCAACAGACACACTGCATAGGTCCGTTACTTAGTTTTATAGATTGTGTACAATATTCACATTTTATAAGGGTAAAAAACAAGGGGCAAAATTTATCATTACAGTTTATTTTAATAAGTGTTTCATGCCTTGGTTTCACTTATTTTTTTAATTATTTGAAATATAAAATTTAGTCACTTTTTTAAAAAAAGAATTTCAAAATTTCAGTGATCATAGAATACATCATTTCTCTCAAAGACATTTAGCGATGTTAAACTAATAACTTATTCTTAAAGCAGCTGAACTGTATTCATAATCAAGTTTAGTGACACACTAGATAATTGGACACAGTATTCACATGCACTGTTCCCCTGTAACTAAGTACCATTTGACAACACAAAGTATGTCGTATTCAAAGGCAGAGAAAATTTTCAAAACTTTTTTAGAATTTTAGTATTAGACTCAAGCATCCATGCAAGGGGCAATACAGAGAACAGCATTCTATTTGTATAAAAGCCATCACCAACAAGTTTCAATTTGCCAAACTCCAAAAACCTAAGTAACGGTCCGAAGGTTAACTACATAACTGCCACACATTAAAATAAATAAATAAATAAATACACACTTAAACAAGAACAGAAATATTAAACAAAATCCTTGCACTATGAAAGAGCTCTTCTTCAGCCCTTCCCACCATGTCCAACTGTTCTATCTCTTGTACAAGTAACCTATAAAGTTGTCAGACAACTATGGTTTCCCCTTCTTCATATAAGGGAAGTTACAGGAAGCCTGAAAACCACTAAGAAATGGCAGCAATAGCAAGTACAACTGATCCACGACAACTTCAAACAACTGCTTTTTAACAAGCAGACACTTTATACCTAGGAATCTAAACTCTCCTTAAAAAGTATAATTGGAAGTTAAAATACCACAAGAAAACTATTTAGAACAATTCATGTTAACAAGAATCTAAGCAAACATGAATCTAGAGAGATCTATACACTTATCCTGGCTTTTTATGCCATCATCTTCTGGTAAATGGCAACAGCCCAACAGAAAGACAAAAAACACACCTTTTTTAAAAAGAGTGCGTCTCTCTGAATGTTTCATTCTTTGTTGGTGTAGACAGTAATAGAATAAACATAGGTACCATACAAACAGTGACAGAAAGGCCATCAGCTAGCAAAACGATTTTTTTTTAACCTGATAACAACAACTTTTAGAAAAAAAATGTGGCAAACAGCTGCGTGAGAAATTCCAGAATCCACTGGGAAAGAGAAAGCTAAAAAACACAACAGCACCTTCCACAATCTTTACCAACTTTCCACATACCAAGCTCTATCATGCATTCTCTTTCAGTACAAATAACTGCACTAGTAGTATCCAAAGAACTAAAAAGGAAACTCAAAACAAGAAGTTCCATTTAATAAAAGTGAGTGCAAAATACAACAAACATAAAAGTGAATGTTTCATAGTTACTTAGGGTTTTCAGTATCAACAATTTACCACTCTCAGTGCTTTCTCCTTTGAAAAGCATGTTTTCAATTTTTTAGTTTGGTCTTTATTCAAGCAAAAATGCCCTCTTATAATCATTTCTGTGGACATTGCTAGCTTTTCCATAAAAAAATGGGATAAATACACAACCAGCTATTCTTGCAGGACTTCTTCCTCCCCAAATCATTTTTATGAATAAACTCAGCAGACCCCTCAAATTCTGAGGGTTTTGTTTTGTTTTAAAATTGTTTTCTCTTTTGGAGGGCGGTTGACTAAGAATGATCTCCCTTCAGCTGTTTTTCACCATCCTTACAGAAGGCATTTAAGGTATACAGTCAGGCTTCATCTTGTTTTTCCTACAGAAGATTTTTTTCCCTTAAAGCTTCTTTCTGCTAGTAGCAAACAGAAAGTAGCAGACTATTAGTCTAGACTTAGTAGTAGACTAAGTATTTTAAGTATACTCATCTTAATGTATTGCACAATGCCACACAGTTTTTATGTAACTAACGAAAGCAGCATTTACTGAAACAGCATTATCTGAATACATTACAGTTTCTTAATCATGGATGTTACTTTCCCCTCAACTATTTTCTAGATGATCTTGCCTTTATCTGGAATGGTTTCCTTCCAAGTTACCGTAAGATACACTACATTTCATTATTTTGTTTCGAATGACAATGAAAACATATCTTTTGGTCAGCAATACAGCTACAGACATGCATAAATAAGGATACTATTACTCTTGTATCAATCAACACTTTTGCTGCAAGATAGAATTAAAAAGTACACTTTTTATATTTAGACTGTCCTGAGGTGTTTTTTAAAAAAAAAAAAAAAGAAAAAAAAAGAAAAAACAAAGCATCATCTATAGCCTTTTGAACATTCCACACAAATAGACAAAGAAACTTTTCCTTATTTTTCAGTGCAGAACAGTGGAGAAAGTGGTTGGTCAAACACATTTGTTAACAAGAAAAATTGATTACTACTTACATTGTACTGCATACGATGCCAGGACAACAGCAGAATTAAGAGGGCATGACAACCTGGAAAGGGGAAAAATACTTTTTATTTAGACATAGACATAGCACAAACGCAAGTGTTAGCAATCTTCCTGCAAATAGTAAAGTTCATGAAGACCTAGGTTTATCTTCAAAATATCTCATTCTTACAAAGTTTGGTTGTCATCACATAGTAGGATAACAAAAGCTAGATGTGGTGTAACAGCTCCTTAACTGAATGGAAATAACTAGTCCAAAAGGGACATGCTCATATCCTTACTGGATACCTATTCCAGAAAGCAAAAAGGGAAGGGATTTTTCTGGGGCTCTGGACATGATTTTAATAGCTGCTGCCGGTTATACTTAAAACTAGACACAAACACTAAAGTCAGCCAAAATGCCATGGCCAAAGACAGTCCAGAAGTGACTCCACCAAAGAAAACCAACACCTACTACAAAATTCTAAATGCAATTTATATTTGGCAGCAAATATAAATCTGGACCACCTTTTTCACCTTTTTTAATACACAAACACACAGGAATCACAGGCAAAGGAGCCACCGAGTAGACATCATCTACTACAACTCACTCACAACAGATGCCTAAACACTTCTTAACAACTGAGCTAAGTGAGAATTTCCTAACAACTTGGTTTTCTTTTAAAGTATTATTTCAAGAGATAAATTTTTATAGTAACAATAGACCCTCAGAAAACACACTTTTTTTCTTAAGAGAATTAAGGAGAAAGTGAAGAGTCTTATATTACCTTCCTTCCAAAATATCAGTCTTCAGTTGCAGGAAGAATAAGTGCCTAGGAAATACATTTTAGGAAAAAATAAAAAGACGATTTTAACATTTAAAAGGTATGGTTTAAATGGTTACATGTAGTAATTTCATTTTATTATAAGGACAGATTTCCTCACAAACTATACAAGGAGGTGAATAAAGCTTACTGGCATATACAAATATGTAATCATATTCCAATTCTCTTTCACAACAGTTTTAAAGACCTTTTACAGTCTGTACTGCAAATCCAGTACCATAGTATCAAAGTCAAATGATAAAAAAAAAAAAAAAAAAAAAAAAAAAAATCAGGTCCATGTGCTACAGAATGTACCTACAAAGTAACTCAGTTCCATAACTGATGCTGCAGAACAGAAACTATTACAGGATTGGGTTCCCTTTCTCCCAGGAACATTACTCTTGAGTTCTTGAATGTATATTTTCTTACTATGAAAACTGATCATCCGTCTTGGGACTATTCTTAACGATTCATTTCTCAAGCAGCAGATGCTGACAAAAGCTCTTGCAACAATTCTCCTGGAGCAGTTTTGTTTTGCTCACATTAGAGCATTTGACAACTTTACTTGAGAGTGATACTGGATGAAATGGGATGTTAAGAATCATGAAGAGCTAATCTTCGAATAATTTCGGTTTAAACTGCACAACTACTTAGAAATGCATAATTAGCGAAGGGAAAAACAAGTCAACATCTGAGTTTTTTACAATAAAATTATTTAACATGTTCTACAATTTATATCCTCAAATCACTGAAATTATTAACTATTAACATTTAAACAATCAAGAATGTTAAAAGAAATACCAGATTCATGGGGGCCTGAATTATTTCTAAATCACATACATTGAACAGAAATATTCTATGACAAGTTAACTGAAAATTGAAGATTGCATCATAATTCCAAATCATAATTCTAATGTTACAAGCAATGGGCAACACAGAAAATGAGGACTTTTCTGCTCTTCCTGAAATGAATAGTACCCCTACACACACACACCTTCAGAATTAAATCTACTACACATGTTCAAAATACTGATTTACTGTTGATGCAGCACTCTGTATAGAATGAAGACACACAGATACCTTAAATCATTGAACTTCCCTGTTTTTAAATCATGGCATCTGGATAACTAAAGGAGTTCAGGAAAGAAAAATGCAATAGACAGGTGCTTCAACTGCTGAAGGGTTCAAAGGAAATAATCGAAGGTTTAAATAAACAAACATCTCTGTATTAGCTTATATTCCATTTGTGTTTTTAAAATGTGGACTGCGTATAGCAGAAATCATTCGTTCCAGACAAACAGCTAATTCCAAACACCTTTAAAACAAAATTATAGAAAGCTATGTTCAGAATAAAACATAGTTCCCTAAACCAGGGGGTGAGAGGGGCAGACACCACACATTTAGTTTATGGAGATAAAGATCAAA
This sequence comes from Rhea pennata, assembly GCF_028389875.1. Classification (NCBI taxonomy): domain Eukaryota; kingdom Metazoa; phylum Chordata; class Aves; order Rheiformes; family Rheidae; genus Rhea; species Rhea pennata. The sequence goes on from NC_084664.1 coordinate 67,716,490, forward strand.
TATAGAAGTTACCTGGTTTGCTCTTGTTGGAGTGTGTTGGGATCAGGTATAAAAAACCTTACGCGAAAACAAAGGTTGCAGGGAAAACCTCCTACAATGTTTTAGAAGAGTAAATCAATTTTCTCTTTAAATTGAAAGAATCAGATGTTTTTTCATGTGTATACTTATAGGAGAATTACATGAATGAACAACCACATAGAAATCTGCTTTCCTCTAGAATATAGAAAGAAACCATGAGAAGTCTTTCCGATCCCCCACACCAACTATGAGAGAGAATATTCTTAAATATTGTGGTATTATCATTTGAAGTACTTTGTATATGCTATTTTATATAAAGGCACTATAATTATCATCTCTGCTCCCTGTAGCAATTAGAAGGCGAAAAAGAAACAATCAGGAAAATGCTTAATCCTATCTTATACATAAAACAAAAATTAACAGAAGTTCACCATATTAACTTCATGTATTTTTATTTATATGCAATTCATACACAGTCTATACAGCATATGGCAGATATAAGAGAGCCTTCAAGTGTAATTAAAAAGGTTTACAGCAGAAATTTTGACTGTGCAACTCAGCCATACCAAGCTATCTTCCCTAAGCTGCTACCTGGGCAGCAGTATCTTTAGCAGCTGGCTGGCCTGTCCTTAAGCTCTTATTATTAGTATGTATTCTCTGTTACCTGGAGCTGTTTGAACAACAACAACAACAACAAAAACACTCCTCTCGATCAAAATTCCTCTTCCTTACCTTCTACAGAAGAATACAAGAATGGGTTTATTGGCACCACAAATTGGCTTCTGAACAGTGGGCAATATAGGCTCTGAAAGCAGTACCATGTTTAGACGCTACTACAGCATCAATGTTAGTGACCTAACAGGTCTTATTAGCACTCAGGTAACAGTAAGAAAATGCAGAAAGCTCTGACGAAAAAAAAAAAAAAAGAAAACTTAAAGTGATAAGACTTGCTGTGAAACAAAAGCTACCATTTGGACACTAACATCTAACAGCTGTATTTATTCTAATCACAAGAGCATAAAACCTGAACTACACAGTTACAACCAAGGTATTGAAAACAAGTCTTACCTTTTAACTGTTTTCTAATAGGTTTGTTTGGTTCAAGCCATCGCTGTGAAATGAAAAACTATTAGATGGATTACAAACATTTATTCACAAGTACTATTTTTATATACACATATTTATTATTTACTATACTTACAGGAGAATCTACCGACGTTTCACTTTGCTGTAAACCAAAATATTCCTTCTCTGTCACACCCAACTGGTTATAGGCCATATCCAACAAGATCTGACCAGTGTCTTGCTTCTGAAAGCAAGAAAACTTTAGAAGTGAAACTCTGCAGCACACACAAGATTGTAAAATACAATTAATTGAAATTTGTCATAAAATTTAATTAATGAATTAAAAACCAGCACTATTTCAGAGTTCCTCAGCAATCTGGGAACCTTATTTTGATAAAAGATTTTTTTAAAAAAAGAAAGAGTATCCCTTTCCAAAAAATGTGCAAGTCTCATAATATGAATTGACATGAACTTAAGTCTAGGAGATGGGTGTAGCAATTTACTTTAAAGCAGCCTTCTCCCATGCTCAGTTTTTCTGCTACTCACTGGAGCTGTACCCTGCAGCTGTGGCTTACAGCCACATGAAGCTGCTGTGGCTCCTGCTGTCACTACCAAATCATCTATGAGCCTTTCCTCAGCAGCTCTCACAGGCAAAGCCTTTACATATCAGCATGGAGGGGAAGAAAACTATATTCTAGCCATCAGATACTGTATTCCAGCTTAAATTTTCACCTACACATCAGTTTCCATATATTCAGCTACCATCAAGCTATCCCATTTTTTGCCTTGATCTAGCACTCTGCTAGCTTATTTTGAAGTACTGAATACTACCTAACTTTCTACAGCTGGAGTAGAACTTCTGGCAGTTCATTTAGAATTTGAATGGTCAGTATTTCTAGACCACACTCCAGCTCAAAGATAACAGCCACACAATCACTAGATTCCTAGGAAAAGCTGTGCCTAGTTTTCTGGAACAGTCACATAAGAAAACAGTAAAGGCAACATTTAGCCATCACATATGAAACTACTCTTTCATTTCTGACAATCTCACATTTTCTTTAAATTTCTGTAAGAAATAGTGAGCTCTAACAATAAACGTAAGTAAACCCAAGTCTCTAAGGCTATGCTGCACTTTCTTTTGCCCAGATGCACATTCCTACCCTCCTCCTTCCTAATGGGACTACCAGTGCTCAGGATACTCAGATTACCGTGCTGATCAGTCCCAAAACTTTTCTGAAGTAGCACGTTTAAACTCAGCTTAAAAATTGCGAAGTCTCAGCCACAATTGGTATAAATCCATATGAACAAGCATTCCTCGCTGCACACAGCCAGGATGATGCGCATCTCCAAAGCGGTTCCATCCAGTGTAGTTAGTGAGGTAGCATCTTCCATAAAAGTTGTGAGATTTGCTATCAGAGACTATCAATGTATATGCACAAAAGGGCCCAATCCAAGTTGCAGATGCTACCTTAGCTCTCTGAAATAACAGGCATTTCCTGACTTATGAGCATTCTATTTATCTTCACTATACTTACCATTTCACTAAGTTGTTTGGGTTTCCTTTTTTAACAAGAAGGATAGAGTCTTCTATCAAGTAACACTTGCACAACTCAGAAGCATGATTTTACAACTCTGATGCATAATTCTGACACTTGAGCTACATGAGGAATTCACAGCAACACTGTGACCAAAAGCAGTCATTACAGTGAATGAGACATACATTTTACTACAAGAAAGTAGGCGAGTTCAGGAGTCTTGGGTATCATTACAAATAGCATAGAAGACTGTAGTGAGTAGATTCCCCTGATAATTACCTTTGTAAATTGGAACCTTTCTTCTTCCCTTCAGACTCCTCTCTTCTCAACAGCACTATTTCCCCAATCCCACCTCATTTCTAACTTTTCTGGTTCTTCATCTCAATCCCAACACCTTCACCTTATTTCCCCCTCTCCACTGCATATGAATTCCTAGCCTTCTTACTGCTTCCTCAGTAAAAATAATTAAGTTCCCCCATTCCAATTTCCTTGCTCAGCAGTTGCAGGCCTATCTCTTTGAAATGTTCCCTTATGTCTCCAAACCCTAAGTCTAGCTGCTCAGCAAGTACTAGCTTCTTCTACCTACATGCATACAATTTCATTCTCCTCCTCCTCTCTCTGTATTTCCTGTCACAAACAATTCCCAGTACTACTTTTCTGTGGTTCCATTTCTCGCTCTCTAGTATCAAAAGCAGAAAGTTTCCTCTTCCACAGTGCCTAGAGATAAATACCCACTCCAGAAACCTAAACCAAGTACAGTGGTTATTTTCAACTATTAAAATATTTTTCAATTGTTAAAATTCCTTAAGCTGAAGGAGTCCATCCCCTCTCCCCCCTCCACTCCCAAAACAGTATTTACTCAGGCTGAGAAGCTTAAATGAAGACAGGGACCGCATTTCCTTGCCGAAAGCATTGTCAAACATTACCTATCAACACAAACTATGGCAGTTTCAGGTTAAACATACAGTTGCATCCCTTCCTCATCAACAGATACATTTAAAAACATAATAAAATGCGACTTTTAAGAAACAGCTGAATTACTTTTCAGCCTATACACCTATAATTAAAGTTACCATTACAGTTCACACTGCTTCATCTTCCATCTATTTGCACATAAACAAATTTTCAGACCTAGGTGTAAAGCAGGGCAATATAAGCATGTCATACCATTGCTTTTGTGTTTTGGCATAAATTCCAATAGACAGTCAAAAGCCACAAAGTACTCTGAAATACTACAGGATATCACGTGTTTTATAACACAAAGTATTTTTACTCTGTCCTAGGGAGCCAGAGAGTTGAACAACAAGATGGACACAGTTCAGTTAAACTGGGCCCACAGAGTTTTGATCCACTGCATTTTCTTTTTATCAAAAAATTTGTTTAAAAATGATCATTCCAGATTTAACTTTGGAAAATCTTCCTCTAGTAATTCTTTCCTTCAACATCTGTTCTGAAGTCTCTGCAAAAGGGTCAGACAAACAAGCCTGTAATAGGTTAGATCACTTTCTCACTGTCTCATAGGCATCATCAAGGTTCATGGTGTCTTCACTGTTTTCCAGTCATACAGTATATTAATCTGGCCAAATATAAAACTAAATATTTGTTGCCAGCCTGAAACTTCATACACCAATTCTTTCAACATACAGGGACATAGAGTAGCACCAACATCTAAATTAACAAACAACATGCAGCAGAAAAGGTCTTAGTGGTGAAGATTCTAAAATTTCATATTATTACATTTTAACATGAGCAGTTTGGAATTACGACTTACATCCACAATCACAATGAACATTTAAGACAGACATATCACTGCTCATTATTTTAAACATAATACCAATACTATACTTCCTAAATGGTCATTCCTGGTAAACAGTTCAAAGTAGAGCAAGAGTGGAAAATTTCTGCATTTTTATACCAAGTTTGTAAATAAGTTTGCATTATTGATCAGTAAACATTTATTATTTAAAAGCACCTAGACATGGTATCTGAGCACATTCTGTAAGTATCAGAATAACAAATAACATTTCCCAGATCCGGAAAGCTTAATACATAGCCTTAGAATGGGACAGAGATAGCTTCAAAGACAGAATCGAACTAACTGAATTATTAAACTTCAGATTCAAACTGTAATATGAATATCTTTAAATAACAACTTAGGAACAAAAAAAAAAAAAAAAACTATCATTACTGTGCCAAAGTCAAAATCCACATGAAAAATGCCATTGTTTTGTTGAAACTGAATCACTACTTTCGGTTGGTCAAGTTGCTGACATTTTGCAGTAGAAGTGCTTAACAGCAACATAAATCAGCAGACATTTTCAGATTTCTCAAGAATTAGAAAGCAAGTCCCCCAGGTTATTTCCTTAAACAAAAATCACCCTCCTCCTCCATCTGTCCGATTTTAGAGTGTTTTGTCTTCATTTAGATTGCTACAGATAAAACTACTAAGAAAAAAAGGCCTCTAATAGAATGATAGACATATATAGTCGTCATCCTGAAAATTTAAGGCCACACAGATTGCTCACAAGGTTTGACTAAATTCAACTGTGGGCTCTAAAAAGGTTTAGTTGCTAGGGAATGAAGAGAAATGAACTTACATCATTCCTATCCATATTCTCTCTCTTCTCTAAAACGTTCAGCATTTGGTGACATCCTGAATTTTGTATCACCATTTTAAAGATGTCACTTATTACTAGTTCAAAATTACAAAATACATAAAGCCTTACATTCAGTGTCAATACATGTTGTAGATTTAGACTACTCAGAATATCTTTACATTAAATTTACTTCAAATTCATTTGTCTTGAGCATCTGTGCAATGCCAACAAGATGTTATAAATGATATCTTAGAAATCTCTATTTCCTTAAAGCTACTTTCCCTTGAGTTTTGCTTATCCTTAATAAGGTTTCTGATGTTTATTTTTCTCTATAATCGCTCTATGTCTTTGAAAGAAAGAAATCCTCCTGCAGTTAAGAATTCAATGTTCAGATATCACCTACATGACAAAACAACTCTCAGTATTTTTCATATATGGGAATATCTGAATATGGGAAGAGTTTGATTTCATTTATGCTGCAGCACAGAACATGACCAGGTTTTAAGTATTCTGCCTCTCTCCATTCACTTTCCCCTTCTTTGTGGTGGAAAAAGTGTAAAATTGCTTACGTAAAGCATACTTATGTAAAGCATACTTATACATTCAGGCATTTTAGCCTAACATCAGTTCAAAGTGCAGTCCAATTCATATTATACATGGAAACTTAAATCTTCATAAACCACAACCAGGTACCATTAACCTGCAAACACAGAACCCTGAAAAATTCCCATTCTTTATTTTCCACTATTACAATGAAGTGCTTTTAAATTGAAAATGCTACACAGAGCCTTCAAATGTGATCTGTTCAGTTCCAGTTCTCCAAATTCAGACTGAAAAGTTTTGTATTCCTATGTACATAATAAAACATAACCGTAAAACACCTACATGTAAGACAATATTTTCTTATTTGTGTCTTTGCCTAGTTATTTCAGAAAAACATCTCCATTTCAATAATTCAACAATTCACTATTAAGCAAACAGAGGCAGTGAACAGACGCAGCAGTTTGCACAACAGTTTGCACAGGAGGAGCACAGTTAGGTACAACAGTATCTCTTCTTCCAGCACCAGCAGCACCCACTCTTGCTAACATGGTTGTAACTTGCCTTAAAGCATGTCTGCCAGTAGCTGTGGGAACTGCTACATCAGCTGTGTCAGAAGCGTCAGCTCAGATGGAGCCTCTTGCAGCAGACGTTGCCCTACAGGTCTCAGGTTGCAGGGAGTGCTTGGAGCCTCTCCAGAAGGCCTGGACTGATGGTCCGCCCTCCTGCAAGAGGTGTGCTGTTGTTGAGGATTTGTGTCATCAAGTCAGGGAGTTGCGGGATGAAGTCAGTAGACTATGAAACATGCGAGAAAGCGAGCAGGAGATAGGGCATTCTCAGAGACTGTACTGCTCCCGGAGTCCCAATCCCCTGCAGCAGGAGAGTTGCTAGAGGACTCTGTGAAGAGTGAAATAGTACAGCACAGCACTGTCGAAGAAGGCTGGAAGCTAGTTACTTCTCGAACAAAGAGAAGAAAGGCCCCTATTCCTCCTGTAGACTTGGAGTTACAGTTGAAGAACAGGTTTAGCACACTCCAGGATGAGGAGAACCCAGACCTGACCTCAAGGGAAGCAACTGGGCTGTCTGAGCCTGTGCCTTGCATGACCACTCGGAAGAGGCGATGAGTGGTTGTAGTGGGTGATTCCATGCTGAGGGGGACATAGGTGCCTATCTGCCGACCTGACCTCTCCTCTGGAGAGGTTTGCTGCCTGCCGGGGGTGAGGATATGAGATGTGTCTAAAAGGCTACCAAGGCTTATCCGCTCATCAGACTACTACCCTCTGCTGTTCTTTCACATGGGTGCTAACGAGACAGAGAACAAACTAGAGACAATCAGGGAAGACTTCAAGGCCTTGGGCACAGTGATCAAGGGTCTGGGAGCCCAGGTGATCTTCTCATCGGTCATGCCGATTAGGGGAGGCATGCGAGGAGGTAGAGGAAGATTTTCCAAACCAACAACTGGCTACGCCTTTGGTGTTGGCAACAGGGTTTTGGATTCTATGACCATGGAACATGGTTTGAAGATCAACTGGTGGGGAGAGATGGTATTCAACTCACCAAGCGGGGCACATTTGCCTTTGCAAACAGGCTAGTCAGCCTAGCAAAAACGGCTTTAAACTAGGCGGGGGGGGGGGGTCATACATACAAGGTAGACAACAAAACACAAGTTGGGTTGGGGGGGCTCCAATGGGTGCATACAGCTGGAGATGTGCATTTGGGACATGGCTATGGGCGACCCCCATACACCCTTCCCGGGAAACCTGCAGGTCTGACTACCTCTCTGAAATGCCTGTACACTGACACACGCAGTATGGGGAACAAACAGCAGGAGCTGGAGATTTGGGTGTGGTTGCAGAGCCATGATCTCATTGCAGTCAGAGAGACATGGTGGGAGAGCTCACGTGACTGGAAAGCTGTCATGGATGGTTATGTGCTTTTTAGGAAAGACAGGCCAGGGAGGCGAGGTGGTGGAGTTGCTCTTTATGTTAGAGAACAACTGGAATGCATCGAGCTCTGCCTAGGGGTGGAGGAGGAGGAGGCAGTTGAGAGCTTATGGGTGAAGATCAAAGGGCAGGTTAGCATGGGGGACACTGTTGTGGGTGTCTACTACAGGCCACCTCACCAGGAGTTCCGAGAAAGTTGATGAGGCATCCTACAGACGACTGGAAGTAGCTCACGATCACAGGCCCTGGTTCTCATGGGGGACTGCATTCACCCTGACTACATCTGCTGGAGGGACAACATAGCTAGGCACAAGCAGTCCAGGAGGCTCCTGCAATGCATTGATGATAACTTCTTGTCACAAAGGGTGGAGGAGCCTACGAGGAAGGCTGTCCTGCTGGATCTTGTCCTTAGCAACAGAGAGGGAGTGGTTAGAGATGTGAAGATTGGGGGCAGCCTTGGCTGCAGTGACCACGAGATGGTGGAGTTCAGGATCCTGCAGGAAAGAAGCAAGGCAACAAGCAGGACTGCAACCCTGGACTTCAGAAGGGCGGAGTTTGGGCTCTTCAGAGACCTACTTGGTGGACCTTAACCTCTCACGGGTTAAGGCCCTAGAAGGAAAGGGGTTCCAGGAGAGCTGGCTAGTATTCAAGGAACACTTCCTCCAAGAAGCGGTGCATCCCTATGAGTGAGAAGTGCAGCAAAAGGGGCAGGAGACCTGCATGGGTGAGCAAGGAGCTCTTGGCCAAATTCAGACAGAAGAAGAAAGTCCACAGAATGTGGAAGAGGGGACAGGCTGCCTGGGAGAATTATAGGAATGCAGTCAGAGTATGTAGAGGTGCGACGAGGAAGGCTAAGGCCCATTTGGAATTGAGTCTTGCAAGAGATGTTAAGGACCACAGGAAGGGCTTGTTCAAATCCATCAGCAGCAAGAGGAAGACTAGGAAAATGTGGCCCCCCTACTGAATGGGGCGGGGGCTCTGGTGACAGGGAATACGGAGAAGGCAGAATTACTGAATGCCTTCTTTGCTTCAGTCTTTGCTGCTAAGGGCAGCCCTCATAAATCCTGCAGCCTGGAGATAAGGCTAGACATCCACAAATCCATGGGCCCAGATGGGATGCACCCGCGGGTACTGAGGGAGCTGGCGGATGTTGTTGTCAGTCCGCTCTCCATCACCTTTGAAAAGTCATGGGGACCTGGAGAGGTGCCTGAGGACTGGAAGAAAGCCAATGTCACGCCAGCCTTCAAAAAGGGCAAGAAGGAGGACCCAGGCCACTATAGGCCCGTCAGCCTCACCTCCATCCCTGAAAGGTGATAGAACAGCTCCTTCCGGATGTCATCAACCAACCTCCTCTACATTTAAGTATGAAAGATGGATCAGCAGACCAAACCCTTTTAAGTCATGGTGTCTTCATTATTTGCAGCACCTTTGCATTTGATAAAGTATGTGTTGGCATCGCCACAGCAATTTGCAAGGCCTGCTCTTTTAGCATTCTCAGGCCTTTGATGAGAGAAAAGAAGGCGTACATCCCAATTTCAAGTTCCCCTTTAAATATGAATTGCTTACTCATAGCTCATAGTGATCATCGGATCAGATCTGTCTGGTTCCCACATCCCCCAGGCGACCCTTCTCCAGCCACAATCTGCATGGTACGACTTTGTCACCTCAGTCAGTTGACAATAGAGAAAATTTAAATACCACTTAAACTTACTTTGTAACCAATAATTCTCAGTTTGTAATGACAAAGCTACATCTTCAGTATCTTATCAGAAATCCATGCCTCAGGGTCCCACATACCTTCTTCAGCTTTCAAGAGGTTTTATGTTTAAAAAAAAAGGGTAAGGAAAAAAAAAAGGGGGGGGGTTCAGAACTTACATTGACTTTGAAGCTTTGTACTGAGCCATCCAAAAAGTGAACATTACAGATTATCTCTGATCGAGTTTTCTCTTTTGGTAATTCTGACACTCGTATGTTATTTATCCTCCCACCTAAGGCTCGTAAGCGGGAGTTCATAACTATTGCTGAATAACCTGTAAAACAAAAAAATCACGTTTAATAGAAGTTGTTACAATTCAATTCAAGATTCATCAAATACTTTTCAGAGAAACCCACACCAACATGAAGGCCTCATTACAGCCAAATATGTAGGGTAATAAAAAACACTTTTATAAAAGAATAAACTGTAAAATTAACAAGTTGCAAACCAGAGAATACATGCCTATAGAAGGGCTTTCATGACCTAAATGATCAAAATGTTTCCACAGATCAATAGAAAGTATCCAAGAGTTAAAAGTAACACGTATTTAGAAACTGTTATTATAAAATCAGAAAAGTGTTTAGTTTTAGATTAAAACTGCAGGTTTTGGGAGGTTTTTTGTTTTGTTTTTTTTTTTTCCTTTTTACACTAGCTCTTAACAGTTATATTTGTTTTATAACTTTAGGTCACATGCCTTATGCCAAAACTGGAATAGTAACAAGGAAATTCACCATAAGAAATTTATATCTTTTGGATGTGACCTTTTTGCATTGAGTTTACAAATGAAAACTCAGAAATCCTTGATTTTTTCATAAGTTTAAGACAATTTCATGTAATATCAAATTAATAATAGAGGAGTTCATAGTTTGTGTATACAGCCCACAAACAGACTCAACAGAGGCTGTCCACGACAGAACCAGCTGATCATGGAAACTCTGCCAAGACCAGGATAAATGGCTGAGCATTTGGACACCATATACATGAGCAGAATTCAAATGGCCTAATCAAGTCCCCAAAAGCTGCCTGCCACTGCGAGTCCAAAGAACAGAAGACCCTCCTCCTCTCCAATTCACAGCTACATTCTCTTCAACATTACTCTGCACAAGACCTAAAAACTCCTGAAGGAGCCATTTCATAGTTGTCACACTGTGGGCACCAGAATAAGTTATTTTGTGCATCCTAGCTTAATGCATCGCTCATTATGTCTCTAACCAAACAACTTTGTGAAACCCTATTCTACGAGAAAAGGGAAAGTGAATAGAAGATTATCATATGGGTTATTAGCACATTATCAACTGTTTTTTCTTCCATAGACATGCATAAATAAAATATTAAAAGCCATATTTTAAATAAAAATATGTTGAGATTGCTGTAATGGCTTAGCTTATCAATCGCAACATATTACAAAATGGTACTTGGAAAAACATATAAAGCAATCTGCAATTGCAACTGCTTTTGGATAGTCAAAGGGTCATTGAAATTACAGGCAAGACCAGATGCATGCTCTGAACACTAGTAATTAGCCTCCAGCCCTGAGCAACCACAACCAGCCCCAGTTTCCCCTTTGTAGCCTTGGGTAGAAGGCTCATTTGCAAAGAGGACAAACTAAATGGACCAATTTGAACTTTATCAATCACTGATTACCTTTGCAATTATTATCCTTCTCCTAAAATAAGGATCTCAAAGACAGAAAGTTAATAGCTGTTTTAATTTAAATCATAAAATAAAATAAGCCCAGTTACTTTCACACAAAAATATAACATAGACACAGAATCCTATCTCACAATCAAATCATGCAATAAGCTTACAGGAGCAACAAATGCAACTACAGAAAGAAGTTAATGTTTTCCAAGTACATTAAACACATTTTTAACCAGACTGGCTACGCATGCCTTTCGCAACCATTAAGCATCAGTCAGGTAGAACAAAAATGTATTTTCCTTCATCTTTTGCATTGAAGATTGACTTTTAAAAGCCCTTCTCCATGTCAGCATTTTGTATCTTTACAACTCACTTAGGAATTGTCAGTAAACAAACTGTTACAACCATAAGCATGTGTGCTACCAAGGAATTGAAACAACAGCTTTCCCTCTTACATACTAAAGTATTTGCTATATATAAAAGTCACACATACATAACCATAAATTTTTAAGTCACTCATTGCCACCACTTTATTAGGTAAATGGGGACATTCCTATTCCTGTAACACTGCGTACTCATGCTTTTTTGGGAGCTCTAAGGATTCTTTGAGGAATTTTATATTCATACGATTGAAAGTTTCTAGTTCCATGTTGGTCCCTTGAGAACTGTAAATATTAGAGAATCCACAGGAATTACATTTATCAAAGGATCTACTGCTCACTCACTTTCATTACCTGAACTACAATACCTGACGATGAGGGGAAAAACAGTAATACTGAGGACATTATTACTTCCCATATGTTCTTTCAGTAATGTAGTAATATTCCATGGCTACTTATTTAAAAGATAAAGAATTACGTGGGAATACAAAGTAGTATATCAAAGGTGTCTTTGCATCAGTACATAGTTCTAATGCAACCAACACAAGTGCTCTTTAGCATGCATCAGCTTTCCTTACTTGTTGGTTAAAATGATCTCCCAGTTTATGAGAAAAAAGTCCTGGAGAACCTCATTTTTTTGTAGTAATCTGTATTTTGATTCTTCTTCTCAGGTAGTTAAGTACCATTCAAACCTTAAAGTCATATCTCTCATCGATGCATCTTAATAAGCGTAAAATTATCTGCAGTCAGTTTTACTGAATAGAAGACAGAAGTTTACCTCAACTCTTAGGGAAAAAGTTTCCTTCTCCACCTTCCATAGAGACAAATGCTTCCTCTTTACTATAGTCCCCAAAAGATACTAGAAGTCTCACTATCAATATATTCAACTCTAATGTTTTAGAGCAGAGTCCTGTTAAATTATTACAATACAATATTGGCAAGTTTCCATGCAAACTACAGGGCACTGCTAAAGTAACAACCAAAAGGTAAGTTTTTGCTCCTTATTTATGGTTATTAACCTCTATCAGGAAAAGTTGGCAGAGAACAGCCACATACTGATCCTAAGTTCTATAGACAATAATTTGGAAGCTAGAAGTAGACTTTGTATGTCTTGAAAAAACAATATAACAATAAATACTGAGCAGATAAAATATCAAATCACAGAAGCCTTAGATGATGAAGCATTACAGCCCATGTTGTAAAAATACTTCCAAACTGAAGAATGGAAGATATGTTGCTGTAACATTTTCTTATTTAAAACTGAAAAAGAGGTTTATATCTACATTGAACGTTTATGTACGTATACATGAATGCACACCATACCCAAAGCAGTAGCTGCAAGTTTTCCCACTGTCACTCTTAAGACAGACAGCACTATCATTGTAACAGAAGCCTTTCATCCTAGAACTAAATTTAAAATTAACATAAAAATCAGCTTGCTTATTTTTGCTTCTGGCTACCATCAGTGATCTATTCCAACACAGCAAAATCATTTAGCTGTCATAAATAATGAATAGCTGTAGCAAAGTATTCTGAGATGAAACACTGTTCTCAAAAAATGCAGGAGCAAGGTTTCAGCAGTTCCAGTTAGCTCCTGCCTTAAGTTTTCCAATAAAACAGTGACATTCTTCACAGAAAAATGAGTATATTAAGAAATAAAGCTTTAGGCATATGGTTCTGAAGGTATACCTTCAAGAATAGGTACAAGAATACCTACATTAACATACTTCCTTGAACATATTACTAGTCAAATATTTACAAAAGGTAGTGCAAAAGAGATTAAAGGAGAAAAAAAAACCATTTCCTAGTCTCTCTCTAGCTGACATTATGCTGGAGCTCATCTAGAAATAAGCCCTTAGGCTAGACCACATATACGATGACATCTTTATTTGCTTATTTAGAACACGCTTGAAAACATTTAGTTTCAATGTAGGGAGTTACAAGGGAAAAAAAAAGCCTCGGTTTAAAAACAAAAACCAACCCACAAGTAAATTTTGAGTACTCTTTCCCACGATAACCTCCACAAAATTACAGCTTAAATTTTTAATTTACTTTTAAAGGCCAATAAATAAGCAAGTAGACAAACTGGATTCTTCCTGCATCTAGAAATCAGAAACTTACTGCTCAGTAGTCATTGTCCCTAGGAAAAACGTCAAATATATTCAGTTGCATAAATTTAAAAAAAATCCCCACAGCACTATAACAGGTTAGCCGCTTAATTAGCATGTAACATTGAGACTTATAATACACTTTGCACGTCTTCTCTGCACTTCATCTCAACTTTGCATTCTACATACCTCAGGATACTGAGATAGGCATAGCAATCCAGTTATTTTGAGCTCTGGATTCAGCAAAATCAGAGGAATGGCAAAGACTGACTGGAGTAGGGAGCGCAGAGAAGAAAATAAGCTCAAATTCTAATTCTGGCATTGAACTTGATTGGCATGTCTTTAAGATCACACTAAAACAAAACCACAACAAAGGGGAAGCAAGCATCGCAAATAGCTGCGCATGCCGAGTGCAACACACTAAGCCATTTGGTCTTACTGCAGGCTCTGCTGCCAGGTACTACCACGTCTTGACTGGGGACCACAATTCAGTCCCACTGCCTAGATAGATAGCAGAGAATGACTTGATGATAGACTCAGGGCCTTCAAAATACTGCATACATATACCAAAAGAGGCTTTACTCTGTTCAGACTGTTAATTACATTAATATCAAGTAAGCTATAGAAAGAACTGCATTTACAGTGATGAAGAACAGCACCAAAAAAAATAAATTATTCTTAGAAGAGTGTACAAGGCAAGTATTTCTTCTGCATATATGCAGAGACAAAGTTTGAGACACAAATACCCTACCTAAATTCTTTGAAGTTCTTCTTCCTCTTCCCCCTCCCCTTTTTTCAAAAGTTTTCACTACCTGCAATACACAGACTTTTGCTTGGAAAGTCTTAAAGTATGTGAATTAGCATCAGGTATAGAGTCTTTGCTATTAAAACCAAAGAGGACTCAAAGACTGGCTAGCAATAAAGCATGACAGGTTGCTATTACAGAGTGGTAAAGATTATTTAGTCAAAAGGCATAACTCAAGCAAACATGTTTTAACACGGTACATCACAAAGTACTATCCGGAAACAATGCAAGCTACAGCAGAGGACAGAGCAAGTGCCTAGAAGAGGGAAGAAGGATCTGTAGGAAGCAATAGGTAACTTCTATTGACATGAAGCTTAAAGAGCTCAATGCATTACCTAGTCAAAGAGAAGACTGCAAGGTGGTTTAAGAACTTCCAATAAGTTTTTTAACGTGTGTGTGGGGGGAGGAGAGAATTATCACAGCCTCTCAGCAACAATGCTTAACAGCAAGAATGGATATCTGAAAACTTAATCTTGAAATCAGATAACCTAACAGTAATTAAATATTGGAAGAGCTTATGGTGGAAAAAAAAATACTGACCATCACTCCAACTTCTGAGGAAAATGCTTTTGTTCCATTTTACAAAGAATCAAACTGGACTGTATAACAATTGTTCAAGCTTGATGTCTGTGAATCTGGTCATACCAACTTCTCTGATGCTATTTTATGTACATAGAATTAAATTCAGCAATTAAGTTATTGCAGGATCCAACATTTCCCCCTACACAGTGTGAAGGGCTACTGTTAGACCTCAGATACAGCATTAGCGATAGTACAGAGATATCATCTACTGTATGCAGAATGAGTCAGGAACAAAAACAAATGGGAGGAAAAAGTAGTTGAAGTAATAGCAGAGAACTCCTGACAATTCAAATATCACAAAATAAAAATGAGAATGAGGCAGAACCTTTTAACGCTCCTTTCAAATTTTCTAGTTTTTATTGCTCATATAAGAGATCTATGCAGTATCTGCCTTCTTTATTAAAAAAAGACACCTTAAAACAATATGTTCACTGCAATAATGGCTTGTTGCTCCATTTCCTGCATTGCATGAATTGGAGAATTCAGGAACTCTATGGTTTCCTCTATAGCCTACTTCAACTTTAAACACACCTGCAGCATGAAAAACAACTTGTTCATAGGAAAATGCAAGATTTATCATTAGATAATGCCTTTTTGGACTACAAACAGCACTGCATGAACTGAAATTAGAATCTGCAGAGTAAAAGTCAAAGTTTACCTTCCTCAACAGGGCATCATTTAACATTAACAACAACAAAGATTGGGAGGACAGGAAAAGCTGAGTCAAAGGAAAATTGAGCGTTCTAGTGCCCAATTATTAATTTTTCTCTCAAATTATTCTAGGTAGACTAAAATATATCAATATATATTTTTGTATAGCTAACTGCGATGGTATAAAAATCAAACATGAAGCTATACTTACACCTACACTGCTCAGGTAACTAACTGACCATTACTTTATATGCAAAGTAATTTATATCCTCAAATTTTGGAACAACTAAGCACTCCCCACTGAGTTTTACAAAAAGCTACTAAAATATTCTAAAACCTCAAGTACCAGGTTCACAGCAGTAATGAAATTTATATACAAAAAGATCTCATTCTGTTAGCAAGCAATGAACTACTTCATGTATGCATGACAAATGAGAATGAACATATAAGTTCTACCACATCAATTAAACAGAAATTTTATCAATAATATTATCACAGTTTTAGTTATCAACTCTATTACACATTCAGTGAAAAGGAGCAGAAAAACAATTATCTGAAAACTTTCTCTAATCATTTCAATGTAGATCAGATGCACCAAAAACATACTTAAGAAGCGGAAATTTTACTGTTCTGTGCTACATCCACACTTAGTTTCTAGACTGCTTGACTGACACCAGTCTGTGCTACTTCTACTAAATCCAAAAACACAATCAGGGCAAATCCTTTAAATAAAACAAGGATTATCCATGATAGGCGTTATGTTGTCCATTAGATTGTCAGGTCAGTGCTAATCTTTACCTTTTCTAGTGTAAAAAGCATAGTTTCACTTTTTCATAAGCCACAGTAATAAGACTTTGCTGAGAATGATAGAAAAGCATCAGTTCCACATAGATCATGCTTCCCAACATAACATAAGCCGTTTGCTAATGGAGGACAATTTAGAAGTATCATCTATAAGTTTAAGAACAATTATCTGTATCAAAATATTGTATTTCATTTAATAACAGTTCTGCAACATGATTGTCTATAAATTAAAAAATCACAGCTTGCAAGTAATACCTCTTACTGAGTTGACTCACAGGTGTATTTAAAAAAAATGCTTTCAAAAATAATTGCATGTCCAAATCATTTTTTTCTTCCATATTAACCAGTCCATTAAGACCTGTCTACAATGCTTCCTTCTGACTTAACACATCATGATTTTCTTGTCAAAGCTGAACCAGAAGACAGACATAAAGCAGTTACCAAACATTTTTCAACAGTTCGGATGTACACTACACTCCATCATCTTTATTTAGAGCAAAAGAAATTTAAGTTATTCTCTGAAAAAGCAGGAAAAAAACAGAACAAGTCTGCAGACAGAACAATAGAGTAGTAGATTAAAGACTAAACATTGTAAATCTAAGTGTCTATATTTTGTTTCTGATCATGTCATCTTGTGACCTCACCACTTTTTTCTCTCCAAACTGAACATGGATCATTACTATGTTATTGCCAAAGCGCTACTTTTTTAAATAAAAAGCAAGCAGCATGTTATAGGTAACTGGACTAAGAATTAACGTCGTAAGAACCGTTACCGTTCTATTAAGTTCTGCAGGAAGACTCAGCAAAAGTTTCTAGGAAAGAACAGAACACAGTTGAAATCTGCTGTCTAATATAGGTTTTTAAGGCAGTCCTGACTGTCTTGAAACTACACCATCCACTGGAAAAGCAGAACTCCTTCAAAAACCTTAGGTATAGTAGTAAGACTACTAATATCAAAGCTAACTCTGCTTTAAAAGAAAAAAAAATGGAAATATCATCTGTATTTAAGTGATACATTGTCACATCTCCTCACAATCTGAATGTATATATCACTGACATTTCAATCTTGAATCTGCACAGCTTAGTAACAGACCAAATACCACTTTACAATTCTGTACAAAATCAACCTGTCAATTGCAAACAGGATAAACAACAAATTGAAAATAAAGCACAAAAATGACCAAACTTAAAAAAAAAAAAAAAAAAAAAAAACAGCATAATATGCATGTGAAGCCTGCACTGATGAAGTTCCCACTCACCCTAATTTTGTTCCCACTAAAAGACTTCTTCATCCACATGTAAAATCATAAAATCATGAAGAGCATGGAACTGCTGGGTTCATCAGCTGCCTGATGCTTATTGGAAATACTCAGACATAAAATAAAGCCAATAGTAATAATGCCTGCACAAGTTTCATAAAGAACTGCCACATACCACCATCATATTTTTAATAGTTGTCTTTATTATATACATCCAACACCAGAATGTCTCCCATCATCAAAAAAAGACATAAAATTGCATATATCCTCTTTATTGTTGTCCAAGATTTCTAATTTTAATCTCACTAGATAAAACACTGTCATTTTCATGAGCCTTAGAATCAGGCAAGCAGCAGTCATCAAAACTGATGACTGAAGGTTTCTGCTGCTAATCGTACTAAATTGAGGGAAATTCAAGCAATTTAACACAGTTTTAATCATATATCAGATTTTGATCAGAACTCCTGATCTTTTACCAGACAAATCTAAATTAAAGTTCTGTAACATTATCTTGGATTTTCCACTGATGGTCACTACTCTGAATCTGCTTCTTAACACAACATAGGACTATGTTCCCTTCAAATTTTGGGAGAAGTTTCATCATTGGCAGCAACAAAATCCAGTCCCTATATTTGCAAAACATTTCTCTTAGACAAACATGCAAATTTCAGGAAAAAAAAAAAATCTGTCCATAAAACTGTGTCAAATAAACAAAAAGTGCTCCTTAGAATTACATCCAAGCTTTTAGTTTAGACCTCAAAGCGTCATACTTCATGGAATTATTTCCTATACATTCCTGCCTCAAGCATTTATAAACCATATTCTGCCATCAGCTTTTAAAATATACCTCAAGCATGTTGGACAACTTCCTATGTTATAAAGCTTGCAGCCACAAAATGTCCCCAAAGGAATCTAGGAAAAAGCACCAGAAATTGTGCAGTTAACCACAGAAAACTACTGAAAAAGATAAGATTACAGGATAACCTAACCACAGCAATTCTTCTGTTAAAGAAGAACAGAGAAAGTAGCTAAGTAAGGTCAATTACAAACAGAAAAATAGTCTATTATATAGAGGGTTAATAAAAATTAATAGCCTAAGTTAGAGGTGTAAAGATGGAAAAAAAAAAATCCTTTCAGACACTACAATTAGACTCGGTTTATGTCACAATAGTGTCTCATAATTCATAGCCAAAAGCTAAAAAACATGATGAAATTAAAGCACATCCTACTACTTGGACCATACCTTGTGGGTTTACATATTCAGATTAGCAAAACTGAGGATGTATATGTTTGAATTTTATTTGCCTTGTGAAGGGGCAGTGGGAGAATAACTTCTCAAGAAAGTTTACAGGATGCTGTTTTGCAAGTCTTCAAGAAGAAGAAACAAACAGAACATGAAAAACCAGCCATAAGAACATCTGCACTTTGTAAACAAGTCTCATGAAAGAACAGTTTTCTGATTCCCCATCTGTATCATCATCTCATCTCCCTCCTTGTTTTATGATTAGCTGACAAATTTATATTCTAAGCCTAAATAAAGCACACCTCTGTTTGTTGCAGAGACTTCAATACACCTAGAATCACATCAATTTGTTATTTTCTTACAAGATCAAATGGTCTGCAGTAGTGCTAACTGCATATAGCTCTCATGCAAATCCTTCTGGCATGAATGCAATAGGAAAAACAAAACAAAAAGAACAGCATCACCACCCAAAATGGCTAGCTATTTTTCTAATCCCTGTACATGTTAAGGTGTCTGCATTTTAAAAGAAAGTAATTCCTATACACAGTGAGGAAAAAAATTTTGTAAATGTGTGACAAGACATGTCCTATCTTGCAAACAATCCATGTTTTCTGTTTTTCATCAGTATGTAAACACTGCATTCTTCAGACTAAAGAAATCCAAACACTGGTATCTTTACATCCCTGTTTGGCAATTTTTTTTCATCATCCTATAAAATTCACAAGCACCTAGCAAGCACAGCATAATGTACCTCAATGAAAGTACACTGCAACACTTTAAAACAGGCACTCTGTTTCTTCCCTCCACAGGAACAGCAGCAATCTTTTGGTCAGTTTCTTCCTTTCAACAAAGGAGTTTGTTTAGCCTCCGATCAAAATTCGATCACTTGGTCAGCATACGACACCATTCAGCAGCCTAGCTAGCCAGTGAGTGCTGGCTGGCTCGACAATTCAACAGCAGCACACAGACACATTGGGAACACCTCCTTTGATACGGACTTTGCTGCCCTTCATCATCATGGGATAGGCAAGAATAGTCAGCCAAATTTCTGTCATACAGACCTGTGTCAAAGTTTCTGCCGTGAAGCTACCAACAGATACAGCTATTTTGCTTAGCTGTGCAAACTTTGATTTCATGGCAATAGTAAAGAGGCAAGTCTGCATACTGCAGTTACTATAAATCACCTGCGGACAAGCATGTGCTGTTCTGAAAGCTGATGTCCAACTCCAAATCAACAGGAAGGCACCAGGTAATCAGGACTGAGGTTGGCAATGGTGAAACAGGGTAGAAGTCAGAAGGGAGATGGCCTGCAATCAGAGAGAGCAGGATGGAGCCAGGTGACTCATGACTGTGAAGTTAGGGAAGTAAACTAGGGCAGGGTAGAAAATGACTTTGGAAAAGTGACTTACGAAAGAGCTACTCATTCCCTTGACTGAGATACAATCCCACCTTCTGAGTATCCCAACAACAAATATTGCCTTCACAAACAATTCAAGCCCACTTACAGGGTTTTTTTTTTGTTTATTTGCTTTTAATGCAACTGCTCAACTAATGAGCATTTGAGCATTTATAATAAAACCTCCTTCTGTTACCTGAAGTAAGACATCTCAGGAACGTTATATTTACAAGCTTGTTATATTACCTTGCACAGCAAGACTTGTTTAATTCACAGAATTAAACAATTTCCTTGTTTTAGAACACAACTTTATTATCTACTTAGCTGTTGATATTTGAGAGTTTGAGAATGGTTTAAGACTCAAATCAGTTAATATGTGAAATAGTGCCAAGAATTTTTAACATATATTCACACTCATATACGCACGCATGTGCACAAAATCAAGTTTTCCCAAGCAGATCCTACATTCCCCAATCCTTCCTATTTCAGCTTTTGTATTTCTGACTAGTAGGTAAAATATTTATCTACTTCCCTCAAAGCAATCTTAGCATGCTCTGGCAACTGATTACAGAGGAATGCAGGCACAGTGCCAGCCATGCTACTTTATACTGAAACAGGAGCAAAACAGTGAAGCTGTTTAGAGTGGTGAGATGCAACAAATCTCTCCAGGTTCCCCCACCACTAGGCACCTCACATGGCAGCAGTAATCAGCAATGATTCCCAGAAGGCAAATTCCTCAAAACAATATGGAAGGGCTAGAAGAGAAGAGGGCGTGCACTGTCACAGCTTATCAAATCAGAACTATAATCACAATACATATGGACTGAGAAAGAGGACAAAAGTCCAGAAGTAGTAATGCTTGCTTTCTTGTGTCTTTCACAACCCTGTAATAAACTAGAAATGTATTCTAAAGAAAAGGTATCGAAACAAAAAAATGCTTAAAAACATAGAACTGTGTTCTGGTTCTGCTTAGGATTAGTCAATCAACCAAAAACAAGTGATATGCCAAATCAATGACAAAACAGCCAGTTTACCTGAAAATATTGGATTGTCACAAGAGCTTTAAAGAAGAAATTAAGTTGAAATCAATATTTCAAACAATACTATCAAACTTATTTTACTTTGGTAATAGATTTAGATTAGCTACTTAGCTTTTAAAAGCTATTAGCTGAACCTTTATATAGATTCCTAACATTTAAGCTAATGCTGAGATCAGTAACAAAGATAACGATCTTTATTCCAGATTGCCTACCCTACATTACACCTCTAAAAATTACTCAGTTTATTTAATCTTAATTGCTTTTCTAGCGCAAAAATGTGTCTTGTCACGACCATTTAAGTGGTCTGCTTTCTGACAAGAACTTTATGAACATGACATCAATATTTACACATGAATGCACTCAACCTGCTGCTGATCTTTGGAACCAAACTCTGGCCTCTGCCACATACACTTTTCCACAACTAATAAAACCTAGAATTTCCACCTAAGCAAGTTAGTTTCTCAAAAATATGAAGGGAAAGGAACACCTTTTCATGTAACAGGGTAATAATCTATTAACTGTCAAATCCAGCCATTCATTAAAATTGATATGCAAGATACGTAACCTTCAGCAGGGTTAAATTCAGGAAGTAGATACAGCCCTTTTTGAAGGAATATGACAGGAACAGGAATCTTTTAAAAATAAATGTCATATACAAAACTAGTCAGAATAAGTGGTAGCAGAGTTCTGTTGGGGATTGAACACGGTTATAGGCTGGCAATCTATCCAGAGTCTGTAGGTCAAAAGTACTGAAGAGACAAGAAGTACAGCAGCATGTTTGAAAGGGAAGCTAGGAGAACTTCATAGTGCAGCACTGGCTGGCAAGCAGTTTGAAACCATGAGGAAAAAACAAAAAGAGAATGTCTCCTTGTCTTGTTCTTACTGCATTCATGAAAAAGGGGACTTTCTTTCCTATCAATCTTAGAAAGTATTAGATCAGAAAACGTTCAAATGAAAAACTAAATTAGAACTGAACCAATGATTAACGTAGGACCTGAAGAGCATTAGGGTTCCAAACAGAATAAGCAAGTCAGTCATGAAACAAACTATGAGTGAAAGCATAATGCAATAGGTTGGAACAAAGCAAACACTAACATGAGTATGAAACCAATGCAGAGAGTGGACGGGGGAGAAATCAGAGTATATAAGATAGCAGAGGGAGGTTATCTGGTATCATTAAAATGAGGGAAGTTTTTCCCTAATGAACAAGAAGTTCAGAGGCAGAAAGAAAGGATTAAGGATGGATGATGTACTTATTTATACAGATCTATACCAGCATCACTTTAAAAAGTATTTTACTAAATATAGACCATTAATTGCTGTGAAATGTAAGAGTTTTCTTGATGTCCTTTGAAGTTTAGGCATCTTTTGCCAGTTTCCCTTCATAAATATTTGATAGTATGATTTTGTGCTGAGCTTGAAGATTTTCCCTGACAAGATTGCTTTTTAGCCTTAATCTCAAATATTATCTGCACAGCTTGGTAAGGAGCTGGATACACCTTGTTAAATTATTTCACATTCTCTTATTGCTGAATTGGTCATCTTTTTTCTACAACATTACTCATATGTAGTGTGTATAGAGCTCACTAAGAGCGACCAGACACATGCATTACCTTCTGTGCATGACGTCTGCATTCACTTTTAACCCTTGCAGACCAGCTCTCCAACTCCACCCTATTACCATCCTCAAAAGGAAGGAAATGAAAACCTCTGAATAAAGATGGCAGTTCCACCCAGTAACATTATTAGAACTATCAAAGACCACATTAATTCTTAATATTAAAAAATATTTTAAAAATAATTTATTTCAATAGAAGCACTCTTCATTCCCTCACTCTTAAGTTTCCAATCACACTTTTGCATCCAAACTAACCAAATTATCCTCCTCTAACTATAAAAAAGCCTTTATGCTAAACGAACACCAGTGAAGTACTCAGGAAAAAAAATAGACTATATTGCAAAAGAGGTAAAAAATTAAATTAGCAATGTGCACTGTGGTGTACTAAGTTTGTAAAAAAGATTTTTGTAGATACATGTACTAGGTGAATTGACTATGCATTCTTACTTGAGTAAGTTTGAATCAGAGAAGTCACACTGTAATTTGTTCCACAGGGATAAGAGTGTTATTTTAATAGTAATAATCAAGTGTTCTGAGGGCAAAGAGAGCCCAAGATCGAAGCAGCTTAAGTAAAAATCAATTCTCTATGAGGCTGTAGCTCATTTTCCTAAATTTATGAGTCCAGCCACTAGTCAAAAGGTTATATCAGTTCTCTACATCAAATCCACTGATATCAAGTCTCATCAATTCAGTGTCAAAATACAGTTTCTGTTGCAAGTGCAGTAAAGAAGGGATTAAAAACATTTACAAGCAAAAGATCTCTCTTTTGGAATAACATTGATAGACAAATTAAAGGAAATTAAAACAAGAAAAGATTAAAGTTAACTTTTGTCATATTACAGTCAACTGAGACAGCTAAAGAACAAAAGCAGAGAAATGTCTATTTCTATTAGTAAAGCATGCATTCTGAATTTCTGAAAAAAGTCAGTATCAGCTGGCCACTTTACTCTGATAATTGCTTCCAGAAATTCAAACCTCATTGCACCATTTGCTTCCAATGTAATCAATTTTCTTACATTGCAAGCCAAACTACATAATAGGCTTTAAAACTGAATCTAGAAATGACCTCTGGCTGTGCTAGGCCACAACAGCTTCCTTCTGAAGTGAGCAGTTCAAATAACTCAGACTACTGGCCCACTCTTTTGCACCGCTGAGCAGATCTATGCCATCAAACAGAAAACATGGGTGCATCTTACTACATCCTTCTGCTCCATTGAAGCTGAATGTGGAGAGTCAAAAAAAAAAAAAAAAAAAAAAAAACTTGTTAATCAAATAGTAATAAATAAATATTGGGAAACGCGGAGGATATTCACAATTAGTGACAAAAGGCAGTGTTTCCAAAACACCGAGAGGTGTACTAATTTAGAAATATTGTTCTTATTGCTGAGAACAAACCTGATATGAATCCTGTGCATTCCCTGCTTGTTAGAAAATGGACTAATTGGCAATAACAAACATTTAAAGCAGGGGCTTCCTTTATTTTAGGGGTAGCCTGTTTTGGGAGTGGGGCATGGAGAGAGATCCCTTTCTCCTTCTCCATTCCCCGCCAAGGAAAGCTGTCACCTCAGTTACTATATGTGTAATTGTGCAGACAGGAGTTAATTATAAATCTAGCTATCAATACAGAAGGGTGACAGCAATGTCAGTGCTGGAAGCAGTGCTATATGTTTGAATATAGTCTGTGATGTCTACTAGTAGTCTAGAAAGTCAGGAAAAAGTAGGAAAAAAGTCTGTATTAAACATCTTTTCTCATAGGCAAACAATATGGAACCATCTCATTCCCAACTCTAGTGACAGGTTCTACAGTGGTGAGCTGCTGGTGGTAGGGAGGAATTTTTATATTATACACATACACACGCATACACACACACACAGTTGATCTAGCTGCAAAGAAAGAAGATTACGTGAAATGATTAAAAGAAACTCTAACCTATAGCAGCAATACAGCATGTAAAGAACAGAAGGCTTTTACTTTAGAGGAGCACTCATCTGATTAACAATTTTTCCCTACTAAATGACTCTTCATAAGCTAGAAGAACTGCCTTGGTTCCTTTTCCCATCCACTAAAAAGACAGAACAGTAAGATTCATAGTTAATGGAGGAGGAGTCAGTGTAAAATAAGCATATAAATTATTAGGCTTTGGCTGCAAAGCTGAGCATATGAAGTGGTACCCAGAAAGCTGCTAACCAAACTCAACACAAATCATAATGCAGCCAACTTGTCCCTATGCTTAAATTTATAAGCAAGTATACTAGTACGCAAGATTTTGAATGTTACTGTTTTTAAGCAAATTTTCCCATAAAGAGGCTTACAGGACTGTTATTTCCATTAAGAACTATTGAATTCCCAGTCTCTAAAGATCAAATTTACAGTTTGAGGTTTTCTGATGCATTATACATATTTCACCGATTACACAGACATCACCACACTAACACAGTCCTTAGCATTGTTTTCTGAGACACTACACTGCAGAAATTGCTGTAGAAAATCTGACCACTAAAGGTTGTCATTTTGAAAAGGCCTGATTAATAGTAGTAATAGAGTCATAAAACAAATCAGGCTTTGATCACTTCCAACTGTCTTAAAAGTATGTATCTGTCATTCATAAGTTTGTCTTAACACACTGTTCGTTTTGTAACATAAGGATATATATTCAGGCATAAAATCCTCTTCAGGCAGGCATTCATCATTTGATTTACATGTATCCAAAGAAGGGGGGGAAGGAGTATTTGGTAAAGCTAGTTAACTGCTTTCTGACTATCCCTGAAAAAAGATTTTTAAATACTGTTTTATCAGGTTGTTATACATCAAGCACAATCCTATAGGAGGCAATCTGACCAAGAGCTCTTTCTTCACTTTGGACTCTCACATAAATAAGAATAACTATTAATACTAGCATTATAGCTGTTTCTCTGATAACAGGTCAACTCCACAGTAACAGTACCGCTGAGTGGTGTAAAGACTTGCACTGGTGGACTAACTTATTTCCCACATTTATTTTCAGAAGAAAGTCTATCAAAATCTGCTATTTTAATGAAATTAGTGTTATTTTTATAGGATTAAACTATCACCAATATCACAGGAAAACATGACTATACATGAGCTAAATCACAGAATCATTAAAAAGTCTAGGTTGGAAGGGACCTCTGGAAACCACCTGGTTCAACCTTTGTTGAAAGCATGGTTCTAAATTAGGTTAGCCAGGGTCCCATTAAGCCAGATCTTGAGTATTTCCACTGAGGAAGACTGCAACAGCTCTCTGCACCACCTATTCCAGTATTTAATCGTGTTTAAGAACTCTTTTTCTTATATCCAGACACCTATGAAAAAAATTCAAAATACACTAAGAGGAGTAAACAAGTAGTTCAGCATACTGAGATTCAACATGCTATCTTAATGTATCACACTGTCACAAAACTCAAGTATGAAGTGAAAACTGAAGTTTTTGTATTGCAGAAAAATATATATTTTGTATTACAACAACTAGCTACAGAAAATTGTCATGTCTTATCAGCAATGCAGCAAGTATGATTATTAGAAGCTTATGTTCTGCAGAACATTATTTCAAGTAACTACAGCTTATTTATTTATACACACACACACACACACACACACCAACTACAATATACCTAACTGCTCAAATTATTTGGATATTACTGTATATTAAGGTAACGTATTACTGACCTCTTTCAGTGTCTACCTATGCAACTGGTTACTCTGTCCTACTGAATGCTAAAGGCATGCCAGGGTGATCACATACTACTAATCCCATCTCTCCCAGGGACCAGACTCACTTAGCTTTGTGCAATGCACAACTTGCAACAGATTAGTTATACAAGTTTCTTTATTCATGGCAGTCTAGTAAGTAGCAAGTTTAACTCTACACCACTCCCCCAAAAGCACACTGTGTAACTGTCCAACAACTGAGATCCAAATACTTTAGTCCATGACTTTCCCTTACATTTAAATCAGTTACACGTGTGTCCTTAATTGGTAAACTGCCATTTTGTGACTATCATGCATTTCGTAGTTGATTTTATATGTATATTAAGCAAATATACAAGCTCCAGAAATTAGCAGAATTAGAAATTCAGTGCATTCTGTGCATCTTTAAATGCCCTTTTGGACATTTCCTTGTCTGCAAATTCTCCCTTCGTACAGCACTTCTATAGACCTTCACTGGTCAAGCCATTCACTATGCTTAGGGGTCTAGTACCATGATCTCTTGTAAGTCAAGTATCTAGTTTCTCATTTACTCAGCTAGAACAATCAGAATTTGGATTCTCAGCCTTCATCTCAGCCTTCAGCTGCTTTAACCTACAGCTTTGTATAAAATCCACAGCTATAACCATGAACCAGGGCTGACTACATGCTTGAGACAATCCTCAATCTTACTCATGATTTATCAGGTATATCCTGGCAAGTTTTCTTACTATAGATCCTATTACAAGCAAGACAAATTTTTAACCTCTTCTAACAACAGGGATCAAGCTGACACCTTCAATTCTAAAAACAAAGAAATTTGAAAGAAGATTAATTTTCATAAAAATGGCTAGATTGAACACTGAATAGAACAAAGATAATTCCTGATAAGAAAATGGATAAAGGTGGTGAATACGATGAAAACAAACCGATATGTGAACAACACAACTAGCAAAGCTGGCTTTCCTACGGGGCAGTTTAGAATTGTGAAACAAACATTTCTCCAGACCCGAGCTGCACTTCTCCACTGTTCTCTGCCACCAAGTCTTTGACACTCCACTACACTTCAGTACCACCACCCCCTCTTTCTTCCTGCCCAGAGATTCATCAGTGTACATAAAGTGATAGGACACCAGTAGTTGTTGAGTCCAAGTCAGGTAGCTGCTCAGTGCTCACCTTGCAGGCAAAACAGATCAAGTCCGCCAAACCCCACTACTGCAGCCCTTTTTTATCAAACACTCAAACCTGAGAGTTGAAGTCTACGTGATTTTTTCCTATACAGTTTTTTCATTTAATTCATAGGAAACTTACCGTCCTTAAGACATCTAAATTTTTATAAAATTTGCTAACACAAACAGATTCAGGGAGCAAGCGATAAGGAACTACCAACCAATATGCTCTTAAAACAAGAAGATAGATTCAGAAGGTTAACATATTTGATCCCAAGTTGTTGAGAGTTACCTAACAGTGCATTAAAATTAAAAGCGCTAAAGAAATGGAAACTTTCACCTTGCTTCTTCAGGTATCGGATTGCGAACAGGGCTCTCAGGATGGAAAGGAAGGAGATTAACAAACCTAGACTTGTCACACTGTCCAACCTTATCTGCTGGTAAGAGGCATATACTCTGATCACTTTGAAGCAGTCATCTGATCAAGCCAGTAAAACAGGCTTTCTTCTCTCCTACCCC
Source organism: Rhea pennata (assembly GCF_028389875.1). Taxonomy (NCBI): domain Eukaryota; kingdom Metazoa; phylum Chordata; class Aves; order Rheiformes; family Rheidae; genus Rhea; species Rhea pennata. The sequence continues at coordinate 67,744,862 of NC_084664.1, forward strand.
TCCCCCATACTGTAAAGTTGAACTCTTAACACAATTTGCTGTACATTACAAAGTAAAGCTAGTTTTTCTCAATGCCAGGAGGAAAAAAAAAAAAGCAATGAGCTTCAATGAAGGATGAGACATATACAACCAAGAAAGGCTATTACACAATTCCAGATATATCTGACAACTCAGAAACATTAATATACATACAATCGACCAAGTACAGTTAACAAGTTTTTCAGAGCCTCTTAACGTTTGGCCTAAAATCTACCTTTTCTACTGAAAAAGTCATAACAATCAGCATGCTATTTTTGTCATAGATACAGTTTTACTGCACTAGGGAACACAGGGAACGAAACTGAATTTGACATTTAAGTTAGTTTTCTGTTTACGAATGTTTGGAGGAAGAGGAATGAATACTAGGTGGGGGAAGGAAGAAGCGGGGAGGAACATAAGACAGAAAAGTTACTTTTGTCTTTCATAAACAAATGGGTAAACTAAGCAACATGTTGATTTCTCTTTTTCATCACAACTTAACACATATTTGTCTTTTGCTTCTGTCTTTAATATCCAAAAGAGAAGTATTTTAAAGAGTTATCTTACGCTTAGAAATATTTATTTCCTAATTTAAAAAAACATATGCAGTATATGCTAGCACACAACATGTCACCATATTTAAATAAACCAAATGCCATAACATACACAAGTTAAAATTATCAATTATAAACTGTTACTTGTTAACAAAAATCTCTCTTCAGAATATCAGATCATATGGCTAGCTTTAGACTATAACCAGAAAGACTTTAGAATCTGATAAGATTGCAGTTCCATTCATAATATCAGCAGATGCTACTGGTTACATATGTTAAAGATTTTTGATGGCTAAGAATACAAGTCATTGCTTTGTCAGATTTTTTTTTTTTTTAAAGGAAACATTATCTGTATGATTTATGAATTCAAAATCAAGAATTCACCACAAATCACAGCAAGTTATTCTAGTGATCAATTTCCTTCTTTTTTAGCTCTATTCTGGCTTCATACACCATTGAGTCACGTCACTTGATTGGCACAAAAACTTAAGATTACTCCCAAGTAAGATACATCTGTTTAGAAGCAGAGTATAGGCACTATTAAAAAAAAAAAAAAAAAAAAAACACCCTCTATCAAAGGACTTGTAGCCAATATACTCAACTCAATATAAATGGGCATGCAATAAAATACCTTTACCAATTTATTACAGGTTTTCAACAGAAATGAATTGGTAGGGAAAAAAAACAAGTGTACAACACCAAGTTACTATACAGTTGTGCTTATCTGTTCATATTGATATGGAGAAATAACTTTATTTTTACAAAAACAGAGTAAAGTGTTGTAGTTCCATTGCATCAATAGACAAGTTTCATAACTGAAAACAACAACAACAAAATCATCCCAGTGAGAGAGGCAAAAATCTGTTTCAATGGTCAGGAGGATAGTTTCTTAAATTCTTAAATATTCAAACACACACATCACTGAATTACTGCTTTTTCAGATATCATGCAAAACACCAGTGATGCTTACAGAAACATGCTTTCAATGTTTCTAAGATCCTTCTGAAAAAGCATTCCAGATAGACATGGCCTCTTTTCAAACACATCCTGAATAGCATAACATGCAAGCTTAGTGTAAGTAGAGCATATGCAACTCTCAAAATGAAGTTGACCTAAGAGTTTCCATCAAGCGCAACCTGTGACACTGTATATTTACTAGGCATCTGATAAAACTATAGTTAAACATGGCAATAGGTAGAAAACTCAACAGGGCTTCACCTAACAGATAATTTAACATAGAAAAAGTTTTATTAATTACATTAATTGATGAATGAATTGAGAGACTGGTAAGATCTGCAATAGAGTTCTGATTAAGGGTTCAGATCATAATTAAATGACTGTAGTGGCAGACAGTAGTCTAGAGACATCTATGTGAAAGGCAAAACTATCAGAGTTTTATGAACCTAATCTCCTTAAAGTCCAAGGCTCTTCTGAGAATTAACAAAATCACTTTCATTTTAGACCGTAAATAAATAACCAGAGACACAATAAAGGTTGGAACTATGGCATAAGCATGGAGTTAGTTCAGTGTCTATGACGAGATGTCCTTCTAAGCCTTCTAAGGAGTTTCAGGGGTACTTTATTAAATCTATGCTAATATACAGAGGAATGTAAGTATGTGCAAAAACTAAATTGTCCTGTCCTATAAAAAAAATAAAATAAAATAAAGCCAAGCATGATAAGTTGTCCTCACCAGGCTGCTGTAAAGACATCTTTCTTTCCTAAAGTAAACATGAACTAACATTCTAAAACACTAACATGAAGATAAGGCAAGCTGTACTTTAGAATGTACTAGCTGATCTTCAACTTGACCAAAGTACAACTCGCTTTATCTACAGGCTACAGATTTTGAATGCGTTACTTAGAGCATAAGCAACACATTCAAGAAGTTACCCTCTTCCAGACAAACCACTAACATTCATACAACCATTGCAATATATGTGCTTAACATTAAGTAGACATTCAGGTTTGCCTAAAACCAAAAGCTCTGCCTCTATCTCTACTGTTAAGTTCCATCCCCTCTATACAACAATATGAAAAAAAATTAAAAATACAAAAAAAAAGTATTTTATATCAATATAGATTTAGAAATAGAAGCAAACTGCACTTGCTCTGAATACTTGGGACAAAAATATTAAGCTTAAAAGAAAAAAAAAAGTGAAAGAATAGAGATCAAGTCTATGTTTGCACGATTGGGATAATGCCTGGGAGATGCCCAATAATGAGATCAATATTAACAATTGCAGATAGAACAACATAAGAACTGCTACAGTACAAAACCTATGAATATGCAAATCAGAGCTCAAATTCCTAGCTTTTTGACCACACACAATCCAATGAGCACAAGGGCGGGGGGGGACCCCCCAAAAAAAGTTATCTGTATTTAAACAATAATATATACTATCTGTGGAAGTTCATTTATACATCAAGCATTCAGGTGACTCAATTTTGGAGGAAAAAATTGATTCATAAAATGCATCATTCTACAAAGTATAACTAGATCACATAACTTCCTAGAGAAATAGCCATGGCTACTCACCACAGTTTGGTGTTACAAACTTCTTGTTTTACATAAAACCACACACACCAGATTAAAATTTGATTAGGGGCAAGGGGATAAGATGGGAAGAAATCAAAGAACAATATGTCAAATCATAACTACTTTGATATTTGAACTGCAAAAAACAAAACAAAAAAACCCCACACAGTTGCTTTAATCCTGAAACATTTCAGCTGCTAATAACTGCTCTTTTTTCAAAAGCTATTTTTGAAAAAACAAAAAAAAATACTTCTTTCGGGTTAATAATGCATATTTACAGAAATAAGAAAATAAAACAAAAAATGAAAAGGTGTTTTTGGCTTCTTGATATGAAAGGAGAAAAAAAAAAAAAAAAAAAAAAAACAAGCTAGCTTTATTTTACGCACAAGGCATGTTCTACTTGATACCTAAAACACTGTTGAGCCACTCAGCCTTGGTTACAGCTACTGGCCTCGGTCAGAAGCACTAAAATTAATGCTGCTACAAGACTTAAAACCACTGAAATTGAATTTGCCAACTACAAAACTTGAAGTGTTTTATGATGATATCACGCCAATTTAACCATTCCTTCTCTTTCAGAGGAGAAAAAAAAGAATGAAGCACACGTTGATATTTGTCCAACTCACTATTTCAGAAATGAAACATTTCAGCTTGTTTGAAGCTTTATGTGAATTTAAAAGAAGAATGTATAATTAATTTCATACTAAGTTAAAAATAAAAGAGCAAAGCTAAATTAAAACCACTTTTCACATACCCCGAGTTCTCTTGCAGAGAACTTCCAAATGCATTGATTTTGTTTTCACTTGGAATGATGAAGAAAACCCTTTCAAAACTCTTTTAAAACTTTACTACCAACTTCTGTAACATACATATACAGGTGTGAATTAAGAACTGGCTTCTGCTCCCGTTTTTCATGAATTTGTGAGCGCTGCCACTAAATAAACTTAGTATGAGTGCTCTAAAAAGCAAAGAGACATTCCATTTGACTAGTCTGTTACTACCTTAGTTCAGTAGAGTAATAATTAATTTCCAAACTTCACAGCTTATAGGTCACTAAAATGAATTACCAAGATGATGACAGCAAGTTGTTGATAAAAATTATATGAAGTAGAGGCTGTGTCAAAGAACTATTGCATTATTTCTTGAAATACATTTAACTGGTCGATATGGACAAGCATGCAACACACTACTACAGCTATGTTTCTACTGTGTGATCAAGGAACAGCATCTGTTCCACTTTTGGTAAAGCAACCCCTTGAAAGACTCCTGAATTCATTCTACTAGAAACCTGATCAAAATCATTTAACTAGAAAAGCTCTTCTAAATTCCAGAGTCTGGAAAACCACTTCCGCAGTGAGGCTTTTAGTCAGATCTCAAAGCTTGGGATTCTCTCTATATATAACATGTGTTGCTACAGGTGCCTGTATGAAACCTGCTACGGGAGGAAAAAAATGAAATTATACCCAATGGGGCAGATCAATGTATGCCTGTATCCAAGCTTTGCTATGTTATACAAGTTCCATTTTCACTGTAAAACCACATTAAAGAACAGTAGTCAGGTAATCTTCATACTGAAGTGACATCTGAGGTGCTATAGGAGGATCCCAGCCATAGAAATCAAATTACTCCAATCCTAGCAATCTTTACTTCAAAGAGATGCAGTAACAACAGCATGCTGGCTTCAGACTAAGGAGTCTGCAGCATTATTGACTGCTGAGACCTGCAACATTCCTCATCCAGTGACATGTTCTGTTCTTAAATGAATGATGAGGACCTTTTCACAAAAAACTGCATTCAATAATAGAGGAGGTCTCAGTATTGGACAAAGAAACGTACAGGGAGCAGATCTCAAGGCCACGCAAGAACAACAGAATGTCCCAGAACTGTGAAAGCACACCAGCCAAAACCTGAAGAGCTTTCAGAATGGTGAAGATATCTGCTTGTATGTTTTCCAACATTCTTCTAGAATATGCTTAAAAAAAACATTCACATCTTAATGAGGCATATTAGACAGAGAATTTGTATTCCAAAGGTATGCTTAGGGCCCAGATTTTGCTTAGATTGCATCCAGTGAGTTCTACATGGTCTGGACTTACAAGTTTAAGCATAGAGCTATAGTGACACACATAGTACCTGTAAGGTTTGTAATAATTTCTCTTGAATATTCCTGGCCCAGCAGGTGGGAATCCTTTGTTTCCCCTAGACTACGTGATGTTTAGAAATCAACAACATAAGAACTAGCATATATGCAGACTTCAGCACTACAGTGTCTTCAACCCAGCTCAAGTGGCTGAAACGATGAGGATTCTCTCCTGGTCCTCTTGAGTTGACTTTCTAACTTCCCTTGTTTTCTGAGGATTCAGTCAAGATGCCAGATAACTAAAATACTATATTTTCAAAGACAGATCACAGAGATGCTGGAAAATATAGCTATTTAGCTTCTGAGTAACTTTGCAAATGAAAGAAGGAAAACCATTAGAAACACAGCATCAGGTACATTGTAATGCTACAGTACTGTGAAAACATGTAACCTGGCAAACAAGTAGTAATGAATGCCATTGTTTTCATGACCTCACAAAGGTCAGTCTAAACATTACATAGATTTAATATATAGACATTCCCTAAAAGATGCAAAGACTCTGTTACCTATCTTCAGCAACTTAATATTGTAGGACAGAGATTAATTCAAAGTAAAAATAAATTTATACACACACACATCTGAAGTCAGACAGTATCTTGTGTCTTTTTCCTAAGCATCACCAAACCTTTAAAATGATGACATTTTTTACAACTATGTAAAGAAGCATCTATTTTCTTTATGGAGAAGGATCCTCAAAATTTTGAATATATTTGCCCAACACAAAGAATGCAAAATTAAAACAAAAAAAAATGCACTACCTTTATAAAGCAAGTTACTGGAGAACGGTTTGCATATTATCTGATTTCCTAGCATTTCCATGAAGTCTTGTCTGTGCAAGGACATGGAAGAAACAAATAGAATACAAAGCCTATACAGGACACATGACTAAGTTTCATATTACAATGCTAATAATAGAAATAAGAATTCACTTTAAGGTTCAGTACATACTGATATGAAGCCAACAGTATCTTAAAAGTATGGGGAGATTAGAATAAATTATCTCGAGATAAGTCAGGATGGAACTTGCGGCACATCTGTTAACTCCACTCCAACTGCCTTTGCATATGCTCTTTTCCTTCAGTAAACACCCCAACAGGAGATTAACTTTCTTCACACTAATTCACACTTGTTATGAGGTAAGACTGTAAACCCCTTCTGATTCTTAGGCCTTGATAACAACAAAATACTCAGAAGAGCTAACTATAACTAGCGAAAAGCATCAAGGTCCAAAACAAAACTGCAGGCTGAGGATTTCTGGCAGATTGTAACACTTCCACACAGCCTGGACTGCTTTTCTTGTGGTCTTAAGATACATCTCCAGTTCAGAGCTTTCTGATGATTAATTTGTGTAGCTTCACACCCACCAAGAGTGCTATTCCACATTCTAGCCTGACGTAACCAACGCTCCCCATCGTGGGCTGACACCTCAGAGCTACAGATTCCCTTCAGAAGCCAGACATCTGCAACTTGGATGTTGTAGTGCTCATCAACACAGCATCAAATTGCCTTTGTTAACTGACCTCGTGCACTTAACATAGTGAAATAAAATATACAGTTGCACTGTTATAGATAAGTAGTCAGGAGTTATTTAAATAAGAAAAACCAATACTACAAACTAACACTAATTAACAAGGCAAGGAATTCAACTAAATAAAACAATTTTAAGCTTAGAGTATTTCCTCAAGGCTACAGTTCTAGGCAAATAAATGAAAAATACTGTTCTCTCAGTTTTCCACTTTAGTGCAAACTTTTCCATAGACAATATTCTGGTGCTTCTGACAACAATCTGTTTACAGATTCATGGTTATAAAGCTTACGGAAAATTTTTTGTTGAAAAAAAGCACATTGCAATGTTTCTACAAAACTTAAAATGCACATACACCATAATTAAAATAACATAGTCAGCAACAGTGGTCCTCATCACCAATTAAGGTTTACTTAAAAAAAAAAAAATAGTCCTTATCTATAGATGCCAGCATGGCAAATACTCTTTATGAAGACATAAAATGACAAAACAAAAAAATTTGTTGTTTCTGCAGTTACTTCATCTTGTAGAATTTAACTTTAATGGTTTCATAAACATCACACTTTTTAGATATCAGTGTAACTAGGTCATAGCTCAGAAATGTACAGACAAGTGTTTCTATTACAATGCTAATTATAAAAAAAACCTTAAGATCCTTAGAAATTATTTGCTACTTCAGAATACTGAAATGGATGAAAACAAGATTTATCATGTTGTATCATATGCTCATGACAAACCATGAACATATACAAGAAGTTCATGTTACTACCACACAAACTTTTTGCTATCATCTTCTCCAGCAAGTATCATTACTGACAAACCAATGTAACAGACTAGTAACTTAAGAAGTGATTACGGAGTTGTCTGGATATGATATTAGATTACAAAGGTTATTTAACCTTATTACAGTTTTAGTTTGTACTAAAAGTATTTGGGGGCTTTAGTTTAGGAAACAGTAAGTGTCATACATCATATCACTGTGGTACTACCCAAAACTTCTATCCAAATCATGAATTAACTATTCCAATTCTAGACTATGTAAAAAAAAAAAAAAAAAAAAAAAAAAAAAAAAAAAAAAAAACACCACTCCACTATAACAGAAATATAATATATTCCTATTAAATCTTCAGAGATGACAAATGTTGAAGAGTTTGTCTCAGAACACAATGATATATCAAATCAGCAATATCAAAGTGTTTTATGAAAAAGTATTATTCTTACCAACAATAGTTCTTCAAATGAACTATTTTGTTAAGTGTATTTAGATGCATGTAGAGAATATTTTTCTTATGAACTTAAAAAAAAAAAAAAAGATGTATTAAACATTTGTCACCTACCCATCATTTGTCATCAAACCCATAAGACAGTGCCAGAGAATGTCAGCATCATAGAAATTCAGTATTTTTATTTCATTAGCAAGCTTTTCCAAATATGGTGATTATGCAGACCTTTCTTCTCCACATTCCTGTTAAGGGTTTCCTCTAGGATGGAAACTGCCCAGGTGTTAAGGACAATTTGTTTCTTCTATAGTTTCAAATAAATTTCTTTTAAAAAGTGAATACCTCCACAGCTAAGTAAGTACAGCTATTCCACATATCTAAATAAACTTACCTTTATAAATACTTTTCAGTGCAATAGTGTGCAAAATTTATACCTCAATAATAGATACTTCTACCAAAAAGACCGTTTTGAATGATCAGAGTAGAAGTACCCATACTTAGTATTATCAAAGCAGTATTATCAAATTATTATCAAAGTACTAACTTATTCTGATTTCTATGACATAGGTATCAGAGCAGTAACCTATCAGTATGACACACGGTACCAACATAGGTGATGAGACCATCACGCAGAGGGGAAGAGGGGAGGGAGAAGGAGCATATCTTCTAAAAAGAGGAAAGTGGCAAGCGGTAGAAGGAGAAATGAAGGTGCCTGATTGCTTAAAATATGCTCAGTAAGGAAAGGGATTAAGAAAGGCCATAAGATTAACAGAAATTCCATATTAAAAAAAAGTTACTGTCATTACATCAGTTTCACAATATCGATAAACTTACTTGTTTTCACACTTTATATACATGTTCACACACAACAGGTCAGCACCACAAAAACAGCTGAAAATAACCGCTGTAGACAACTGGCAGTCTTTGAGGAAAACACCACAACTAATGATTCCAGAGTTTTGTTTCGATTTTTAATCCGTTCACAGACCTACGCAGAGAAGAAATCCCTACTTATCTATTAACTACAGCCGACTCCGTTTGTTTTTCAGATTAACCTAAAGAAGCTGGTGCTTAAACTGAAAAAAAACTCGCATACCAGGTGCTCCAGGAACCTTTTTTTTTTTTTTTTTTTTTTGGGGGGGGGGAGGGGGGAGAGCAAATAAGATCAGGTAAGGAAAGGACTCAAACCAGCCCTGTAAGAAAAGTCAGCAAAATCAAGCAAAGGAGGGAGCCGGCAGGCAGGCGAAGGCGTCGTCGTGAGGACTTCCCCGCGCGGGGCGCTTGGCAAATCCATAGTTTGCCTAAGTTCCCAGTCGCGGGGTCGCAGCCCTTTCCGAGCTCACTAAGAGTAAAATACACGACAACGCAAAGAAAACGAAAGGGCCACCGAAGACGAGGGAGGAGAGAGGCAGAGGGAGCGCCCTGAGCCGCCACCTCTCTGCCACCCCCACCCGGCACCGCGGCCCCCCTTGGGCTAAGGATCCTCCCGCTCTCTCTTCACCTTTTTACTTACTTCAGCCACAAGCTATCCCCGCCCCGCGAAAGTCGTTGAAGCCGTTAGGGCCCAACCGCCACTCTCCAGCAGGGACAGGGGACAGCCGGGCGGGGGGCCGCCCGCCCGAGCACTCCTGCCCCGAAGCGCCCGCCCGCCTGCGCGGCAGGGCGATGGCGCGTGGGCGGCCGCGGCGGCGCAGCCTCCCCCGCCTCCCGGAGGCGCCCGAGCGGCGCCAACTTTCCCTCCCCACAGCCCGGCCCCCCGTTACCGCCGCCCGCCCCGCCCGGTACCTGCCGCACCGCCCAGCGCCGCCGCCGCCCGGCGCGCGCCGCTCCCGCAGCGGGCGCGGAAGACCGTTGCGGCCGCCGCGCTCACCGAAGCGAGCAGGTGCGGACCGCAGAACCACGCAGCCGACCCGCCACCGGCTCCTGAGCCTGGGCGGGGAGGGGCGGCACGGGGCGGGGCTGGCCGCGAGCCGCGCGCCCAGCTGCGCGCCCGCGCCCGCTCTCGCCCCCTAGCGGAGGCCCCACCTGAGCGGCTCCCCCGCCCGCCGCGTACTCCGGCTTCGGCTCCACTCGGCGCCCTTCGGCTCTTTCCGCTGCTTCCGGGCGGGGGAAAGGCAGGGCGGGAGGGGGGAGTAGGAGGTGTCCGACCCGCGGGACGAGGGAGCACCTTTGCCCCCTTCGCCGCCCCGCCCCGCCCCGCCTCGCGCGCTGTCGCCGGCTGCCTGGCGGGCGGCGCCGCGCGCACCTGCGCGCGCGCCGGGGCTGCCCGCGGGCGGCGGTTGGCGGGGCCGAGCCTGCCCGCGGGCGGCGGTTGGCGGTTGGCGGGTCCAGCCTGCCCGCTGCCCCAGCCCCGGCGTGCAGCGCCCTCGGAGGCTGGAGTTCCGGTCAGCGGCTTTCCTAGGTGGCTTTGTCTTCTCCTGCAGGATCCATCAGCGGGCTGAGGCCTGCAGGAGCCACCCTAGGGCTCATGCTGAGCCGGGCGGACAGTCCTTGCCATGCCCTGCTGGTAGTGGCACCCCACGCTCCTCTCCTTGACAACGGTGGGCTGCATCTGCAGGCTCTGGGACATGCAGAAGTTTTAGCGTATGGCTTGCAACTTTAGGGAGATTGGCTAGCCCTGCCCCAGTCTTGAGTTATCTGAAGCGCAAGCTGGCCATCACTAGCAGACACTTTCTGCAGAAATGAAGAAACCAGTGATTGCTTTTGTTATCACTTGAGTTAGTAATAAGACAAACATATATGTTACACAACACAGAGATATCCAGAGTATCGTAACAGTGGTTTATAGCATATCCCATCTACTTGTCTCCCTAAATGGAGATGGAGATGAAAAGATCTGACCACTGGCAAGGCTTCAGGAAGGCACAAGGTCCCCGGAAAAAAAAAAAAAAAATGTGCTGTTTCTCCTACATTTCTATCACTTGCTGTTTTTTCCTGCAGCACAGTGCAGAGATACTAGCTCAGGTCTTGCAAGCCGTATAACTATGTCAGAGCTACTATACACCAGTGCTAATTAATTGAGCCTTGCAGCAGAGCTAATTAACTGAAGTAGAATACTTCAATAGCCAAGCAATCCTGTGGTATGTTTTCTCCAGTGGCAAAGCCAGTTAAAGAAATTTCCAGTTGCTTGCTCCTGTCTTTGTGGTTCAGTTGTGCTAATGCAACTGTAAATGAGATCAATGAAATGATCCAGGTCAGAAGATGCACAAAAGCTCTTTCCAAAAATGTCTGAAACTCAGATGTTATTTCCCTGCTGCTCAGCATGGCTGATTAACAGGGCTTGTTCAGATTTGATGCAGGTTCCTCTGGACTGTTCTGTCATATGCTCATAAACATACTTATTAATACCTACCCTGAAGGGTGATCTATCCAAAAGACTTGATTTAGGAAGGTATCTAATAACCTAATCCCTCTCCATTTAGAAAAGAGTCCATAGGCCTAATGAAAACTTCGAAGTTGGCAGGCTTCATTCTAGTCAACTGGTTCTGAAACTCAGAGTAGGAATAAGTTAATCTGTTTATAACATTCTGCTAGAGTGTAAGAATATTTAACTCTGGAATGATAGAGTTGTTTTAAAAAACACCGGCATTGTCATTCCAGATCAGCCTATTTGGTTAACGTATTCCAGCAGAACCTCTCCTTCATGAGTGAGGATTAGACCCTTCTAACACTTTGTATGTCTTGGGAGAAAGTTAAAATTCCTTTACACTGATACTTCGCGTTTTCCAAATAGTCGAAGTACTTGTAGACAGTAGTCATCACCTCTCTCATTAGCAGTAATGCAATAAAAAATGCAACTTATCAGATACATGAAGTCGAGCACATAGCCAAGGGCCAAGATGCTGCTCTCCATAATTAAGGTTACTGCATCCTGCACTCCGAATGGTCTTTCATAGGAACTGAACATGTTCATAGGAACATTAGTTTAGTGACATGGGAGCCAATACATTCCAATTAATCACAGTCAGGTTCTGATGACTTTTGGAGATAAAATATAAGTGTGATAAGCGTCTGATCTAGTAATGTAGTTCCTCTTATTTCCTGTAGTACTAAAGCTGTACAGCTAGACAACTCTATCACTACAGCGCGAGAAGCTATACTGATGGACCTGGAAGAAAAGACATAATTGCAACCTTTCCATGTGGTTAAAACTACTGTTTGTTTTATCAAGTGCTTTCAGTCTTACCAGTGAGTATGAGGAACCTCTGCTCCATTGTCTAGGAGTTGTAGATTTAATGGGAACAAAACCCAGCTTTTTATAATGTGCAATTACTTATACCTCTTTAATTCTGTCTTGGCAGTACATTCCCAAAGTCCTCACTTGTATGGAAGGACAGGGAATCTAATATAAATTAAAAGCAGGGAAGACAAGAGTGTAATAGCTATTACTTCTGCACACAGCATACCATAAGAGTTCTTGTGGATTTCTCACAACAGTAGAAAATCTCTCTCACCAAATATGATTTTGTGTCTCCTAATAAAAAAAAAAGCCGTGTTTCAAAAACTTATTTGTATGTGAATGCTCCTACACATCATCTATTTGTTACAAATGTGCCAAGTTAGATGAGTGCAAATTCATTACCTGTAATTTGTTTTCTTATCACACAGTCAAAAACGTGGATAAAAATGTCTCTGTTAACTTCAGCTTTGTGGCAGAGGCATTATTATTCTCTTTAATTACATGAACATACTATTTTTTGTAGGATTATTTCCCATTTTCTGCATGTGTCAACAGCTATCATCGCTGTATATATTAACACCTACAAACAGGATGGCTACTCTCAGTCTGTTTAGTATTCAGTTGAAGACACCTAGGACCCAGTTTCTGCTGGTTTATTCACATCTCTGAGTACTTCTTTACATAAAAAAAATCAGAACCTGAATCTCGGTTCAGTTTCCTCAGAAAAGAAAAATGCTCCTTTACCAACCAGAGGGAAGAAGTTTTATTCGAGTGACTTCCTCAGCATCAGCCAGAAGTGCTGTGGGCATAGCACAGATCTCTGACAGCAGTTTATGCAGCTACTTAGCGAATAGGGTTGGGGAACTGACACTATTTAAATCTAACTAAGGGGGAAAAAATATGGGTAGTATTACTTTTAATTTAGATAAGCTGTCCAATTAGGTTCACCCCATGGCCACACTGACGCTTGCCCTGATAAAAGGAGAGGAGTGTAGCACTGTAAGAAATTGAGGGAGAAGAGAAGGCTGCTTATTTCAGCAGCGTAGCTGGCTTACGCCATTCCTTAGAGAGTTCATGAAACCACAGCCTGATTCCACAGCTTAGATTGGCTCTCTATTCTTGGCTTTAGTAGCCAGAGGAACAACAGCAGGAAGAAGTCCTGCTCACTGCTAGTCTCAGTGACTTAGATGGAGGTAAAGCACACAATCTATTATAAGAAATGTATATTCTGTTCCATTAAGCAAGGAGTTTTGAACAACCGAGAGGACAGCAATGAAAAAAAGAGATTTAGAACACATAGCTAATGAGGAAAAGCTGAGGATCTGGGCAGATTAGGGATGGACACAAGACAACTGTCTTCAGTTATGTGCAAAGTATAAACAAAATAGTGGTATGTTGTTCTCTATGTCCACTGTGACCAGGATGAAGCGCAAACAACTTCATTTACAGTGAAGAAGATCACAATTAAATATTAGAACAGATCTTTCTGGATGTAAACCAAGCCACCCAGGCAAACGATGGAATATCTTTCACTGTGTGTTTTAAATGCAGTTTGAGTAAATATCCTGTATCCCAGGGATTAGAGGGGAGCACACAAAAGGACATTCTGAGTCTGTGACCAACCCATCCCCATGTACATATATACATACATGTACACACACACACATAGATTTTCAGATGCTGATCAGCCAGATTTAAGAGGATTTCCTCCAGGTCAGCAAAAGACTCCATGTTGTCAGATTCATGGATAAGCTAAAGCTTCTCAATAAATGCAAAGAGGGGTTTTGTTTGTTTGTATAGCAATTCTTCTTCCTAACTCTTTCTGGAAAACACTGGATTATTCTTGCTTAAACTCAATTCTGCTTGAGACAGAAGCTCATGATGGGAAACTTCATCCCAGATAATTAAGCTCTGTCAGAGTTCTAATTGAAACTGGAGCTTTAGACGGAAAATGTTAGGCAATCTGAACGCTACACCTTATGGTCATCTCTGCCTTATAGACACATCTGCGTATGCATGCACAGATTAAGCTTCATTCCAGTTCCAGATACATTAAAATTCTAACAACTGTCCTTGTCTCAAGTTTATGTAGTATATTCTGAATTCTTATTCTTTTTTAAAACATAAACCAACAGTGAACTTTCCAAGAAAAACTAAGTGACTTCAGATATGTTTGAACTATCATGAAATGCTGGTTTAACGGAATACAAACTAGGAGTATAACCACTATCTGTGAACATTGCTCTGCCATTAAGCAATAATTTGTCTGGCCAAAGTAACTTGCATGCTTGCACTGCTTTCATGGATGTTATGCTCCTCATCCAGTTCAGCTGAGATTGTCAAAAGTGCCTACATTTACTGACAGGCATATATCGAACAATTCATATTATGCACTGATTCATGAAATAAGCATCATTAAATATTGGTTAAACAGCATGGAAGAGTATATAAAAAACTATCATGGGGTTGTGCTACAATGTTTCATTTCATCCTAAACAATGCAAATGTACTTGACTGTAAGAAATATTTCTAAGGGAAACAACAAAGGCACAGTCAAGTCAGCCATTTAAACTTAGGCAGAACATTGTATACTAAAACATATTGCTGAGAAATTTCTCTGTGCACACACACAGTACAAAATTAAGTGATCTTTTCTGTCTCTACTTTCATTATCTGATCACTAATATAGTGAGTAAGTATTTACATGAGTGTCAGGTTCCTTGTCACTGAGAAGCATACATCTCAAAAAAATTTTTTTTGACTTGTTCTTCCTTTACTCCTCCTTATACCCATGCTATGATTTCCTGTTACCAGTAGTGTCATATTATTATTCTAAATGATCGAAAGCGGGTGACAATGTTTTTGCTCCCATATTTTTCTTCTAATCACCTATGACAGTATCTCCCTACTTCAGAATGTATTATTTTTAATCTAAAAGAATGCAATTCATAGGAAAGAATTGCCAAGTAATTTTTACTTTGTCTAAAATTTGGACATTTTACATCTAGCAATTAACCATGAAAAGCATACTCAATAGATCCTATTTAAATGAATTCAGTATATACATCTAACGTAGCTGCACAAGAGAAACAATGTGGCACTCTGCTAACTTTCTATAAAACATATTTTGTTTCTTTCAAAATTATCACTCCCCAAAGAGCAACAGAAGCACATTCTAAGTTCTCCATCACTTTAATTTGAGATGGAACATGGAAGAAAGCTGCTTGAATTGAAACTTGAAAGATATGGAATTGGGTCTTTAGGGAGCGTTGGGTACTTTTCTTGTCGTTCTGGCTGATTGATTTGCATGATGTAGGTGGGGAATGCTGTTGATCTGGCTATCCATTTTAATTTTGTATCCATTTTAATTTTGTATTAGTCATGTCAGCTTTGAAGTGAAGTACAGACTCAGCTTTAAAATGAAGGACAAGCATACAGAGCTCTAGACTAGACTCCATGCTATAAACCAAAATAAGTAAAATACTTAGCAACATTTACACTCTTTTGAGTATATGGTATGAAATAGAATTCAGAATATCATATGCTATAGTACATCATCACTAATCTGTAGTGAAGTATTGCCTTCTCTTTTGGGGGTTTTTGATTCACATGGGTATAAACAACCTAGAAGAAAAGTCTTTAAACTTAACACAACGTCACTTTCTTGAATCCTTGAGAAATACTGCTTTCAGCTTAGCAGACAACCAGTAAGCCTTAATGAGGAGACTTGATGGGTTCTCTAAAGGAAAAAAAAAATAAAGGATTCCTTACAGTTATGATTTATATTTCATTGTTTGCCAGACCTAACCTGGCTGCCATCAGATCAGTGTATTCTGCCCTTGCTTGATTTATCAAATCATTCCATTCAGGAGAAGTTGAATCAGACTCCTAATTTGTTGCTACAGGCACATCTATTGTAATCAGACTTTAAAGGAACAAAAGCAAAACAGCTGCACACTTACTAGTTTTCTGTGAACCATTACAGCCCTGAGTGCTTAGCTGGGTAACTGTTCTTGCTGGATTGCTGGTAATGCTGTTGCAACCGTTGTGAAATCTAAAAGCACCTTCCAACAGATGGTATATAGGCCAATTAATGACATTAGTGTTTCTGTGTTATTTGACATCCTACATAAATGGAACAAATAGCTTCCCCTTTTGCCTGTGTTACCAGAGTTACCCTGCAAGCATACAAAAATACAGCCATGTTCTTTAATGCCCTCAAAAATGGAAAAAAAAAAAACAAAAACAAAAACAAAAAACAGCTCCCTCTTCGCACCCACTCTCCACCCCCTTACAAGGAAACCATATGTTTCAGGAGATTAGTAATAGAGCAGATTCTTTCTGAAGGTCACAATTAATGCAAAATATAAAACTTTAGGTATACTTCTTTTAAGAGATTGTTAATGAAATGCGCAAATGCCTCAGCATTATCATATGCGGTACAATCCAGTCCAGTAGCACACAGGGTTATAATACACCTACGGGGAGAAGACATAAAGAATTAGGTCTGGAGTCTGGGGATCAGAAAGCAGCAGCTTGACTAGACTTAATTGATTTCCAGACTGATGTTTTAAAGATCTGTACAGTGAAAATACTAATGAGGCCTTGTTTTTGAGGGGAATAGAGAAGGTTCTGAATTTAACAATAAACTTTCAATAACTATGAGGTCACATACTCCGGGTATTTAAGAAGTAAAGCAGCTGGAGAGATTTTCTTGCTATAGGAATATATCTTGTACATTTGTGATGTGCCTGTCCGCCCTATATGTTGTGACATGCACAAAGAGCAGTAGGTTTCAAAGGACTGAAAGGCTGGGTGTTGTAGCATTGAACTTCCAGATGCCCAAGTCCAGAGTAAAATCCAGACTCCTGCGTGCAGCTCCTGGGTTTCTTCTAGAGAGTGTGAAGGGAAAGTTTTTCATCTTACATGGTTTTGGAAAACTGCCAACTCCCTGCACAGGGAGTGCTTGGTTAATACATTCAGCAGAGTGATGATGGAGTTAGCGGTGGGAAATACTAAGTGCACAAATGCCTGTTAAGTCTCATGTCTCAGTCTCAGGTGCTCCAAAGAGGCACCTCTGCTCACTTGGGATGCATTTCCCAGTAATGTGCTCTTGAATACAAATAGGATTTATGTACCTTGTTTCTGGACTCTAATTAGGTTTCAGCTATTACCTAAGCAGTGGTTTCACAGCCCTGTTAGTGTAAATATGGGTGTCTGTATGAGCATAACTCTAGCTACTTAGAGAGCTGTGAGTTACCAAAATCAGGTGCCTCTGAAATCTCTGATTTGCTGCCATGTAAACACTAAAGGTTATAATTTGGGAGTTTTAAATTTAGCTCAAGTTCCTCTTGAATAGCATACTAAAATCTTGCCCTTACATGCTATTCACACTTATCCTGACTCTTGTGAGAAAGGGTACGAAACTCTGAAAGGCCTATCATAATCCCTTAGATTATGCACAGCTCTCAGATTCATGCACCTCAAAACTAGGAAATATCATTATTAAGATCACCTACAGAACCTGAATTCTACTGTCCTAGCATAGTTCTCAATTACAGCATCACATTTAATATTTTCCATTTCTCGCATATCTTTTCCTCAGAAGTGAAAACTGTAAGAGTTTCTATACCATACTTTTTTTTCCAACTGGCCAGGATTACATGGGTTTGAATATAAATGCAGACTACTGGTCTTAAACCCTTAAAAAATGTTGCAAAGCATGTACTGACACTTTTTTTTTTTTCTCCTAGAAATTCAGGACCATGGGATATGTTTGTGAATGTTCTTACAGCAGTTCTAGTACTTCAACCACAACTCATGTTCTGACACTGTACAAAAAGAGCTCCCATCTGTCCTTTCCCCACATTTGCCAAACTGTGATGAAGCAATACGATATTCCTTACCATTTTCAATCACTTGAAGTCCTGAATTCTGCTTTATGTGAAGTTTACTTGGGAAAACTGGTGCTAAACTAACAAAAGAGTTTTTTAGTATGGTTGCTGAAAGGAAGAAAATAGGAATAGGAGAGGTGAAAAGAGAAAGTTTCAGGTCAGAGGGTTTTTTCTTGTGAAGTGAAAAACTAAGGGGAGAGAGGGAATTTGAGGGGATAGATTGGAATGCTACATCTTCCTTGTCAAAAATTTATCTTTTGGGGGTTATTTAATCCTTTAAAATATGGGCTAGTTTTGAGGGGGGAAAAATATGACCTAAATTTCTCCTCTTTGTGGCAAAACCATTTCTGAAATTCAATATGAATTCTCAAAAAACTGAAATTTTGGGCAGTCCAGACCTACTCAGCTGACAGTGATTCCTCTCCCTGAAACATCTCATGATGCAGTTTGCACTGACCTTGGTATCCATGCAAGGGAAAGGCAGTGCTGTTGCAGTCTGGCCTTAGATCAGCTTGTGTTGCCTAGACTCTGTATTGAGTAAATACTTGTGGATAGCAGGAGTCTGATGGATAATGAGAGGCAATAGGAGGCAATGAGATGAAGGGGAAGGAAAGAGAAAACAGCCTTTGATATTCTTGTGTTAAATAGTTTGGAAAAGGGATATTCTTGATGTTTCTATTTCTTTTTTTTCACACATGGTAGAGGCTTGTCTTTAGTCTGCCTATTAAAGCCCCCCCCTCTTTTTAATACACAGTGAGCCAAGGGATGTGAGCACCTCACTGTCATTTTGGACTCTTGGGTCCATAGTCTAGATCCTGAGATCACTTCTTATTCAGCCCTTTCCAGAGTGAAGGGGGACATGATTTATTATTCGGGTTCTAGCACTGTTCCTAATTACTCCATGCAGAGAGAGACATGTTGCTCATGGAGGGCCAGGTGCCTAGGAAACGTTTTTTGAATTGCTTTCCTTAGGGACAGAAGCCAAACCATTATCTCCTACAGGTTACAGGAAAAGATCAAAGATCAAAGCCAGAATGACTAGATTAAGCAAGTGATAAAAGTGATCTAATGGCTCTGAAATCCCTCAGGATGGTGAGGAAAGACACACTAATTGTCCGAGTATCACATGGAGATGTTTCCCCATTTTTAATAGAAAGTCTTGTAAGATTTTGAAATTCCACTAGGAATCCAAATCCACTAGGAACTGCAGTTCTGAGTACTCAGATGCCTGCGTTTCCTGTATGGAGCTAGCTTGCCGATTTGAACAGTTTGAGTACTTTTCACTAACAACCTCATATTTTGTTTCTATAAAAAAATATGTGGATAGAGCCATCATGTGCTCTTTCTTTCTTGCCTTCCACTCCATATGGGACTTTCATAATTCTGGAATTACAAATATGACATAATCACCAGCACTTCCTTTGGTAACATTATTATCTATGTAAAGCCTGATAGCCGACAAAAACTGTTTTTAAAGCAGAGCTGATCTCATTCCTGATGCTTGTACATAGAGATGTTTTGGCATGATAAGATTCTGTATAAACTGATGTGTTCGTTATTGGAACATATCTTAAGTTCTTTTATCTATGTGAAAGGAGAAAGAAAAAGATGAAAAAGACAAAAACTTCTTTCCTGGATGGAAATGGCAAAGCAAAAGGATCTAAAAAAATCTTCAAACTATTGAAAGACTGTTTTAAGTGTAGAAAGAAACAAATAGAGCTAATACAAGTTGGCTATCGGGCCTTTATGGAAGTAAAATTTCAGTTGTTTCACTACAACAGAATTATACAATTCCTGACTGTTCTCTTATGATTCAATAGCTCCAAATAGTTAATGCTAAACACTGCTGTAACCTGGTATGTTACTATCTGGAAATTTCAGATTAGGCTCTGTCAAAAAACTGTCAAAGAATAGACCACAAAGAAATGGGGAGAGGAAGAATTACTTGCTTAAAGACTGCTATTTTATTAAGAGAATTAGTGGAACAAAACAATTACCGTTACTATAATGGGAACATGAATGAAATATATATAGTTATATGACCCATTAAAGGCTTGAACAAAGCCATAAGATGAATGAGTCACCCAGTTTTAAATATAGTTCCATGCTGCAGTAGTTTTATCATCAATCAAGTCTCCACTTGAATTCAAGGGGAACAAGGGCTACATAACGGGGTCCTGTAGCCATGCCTCAGTGATTTGTCTTGCAACAAGTAAGGCAGGGGCTGTGTAAGTAGTTTCTATTCTAGCTGCTGCAACAGAGAGATGTTTGCAAAGGGATGACTCACTTATCAGAGAGCTTTCAGTTTAACTGTAATACAGTGGTTTAGATAAATGTGTTATTTTCTATACCCATGACCTTTCCAGCTTCATAAATAGTAGCATTTCTTTTTCTACACAATATTTATTTTAACAACGTCATTATTGATTTCAGTGTATTTCATCAGTTGTTCCAGTCATAAAGTTAGGCTTACTTGCTAGTGTGAGATCAACAATCTTTTGAGGGCAAATAAAATAGCAAAGATGTGTTACAGTTTTAACAATTGGGAACAGAAATAGCTTTTGATACAACGATTTTAAGTCATTTTTTACTACATGACACAATTTGTTTTTAGAGAATTTCAATGTGTCTTATAGACACATGTCTGGCAAAGCAAAGTCATGACAGGGGTAAAAAAACAAAATGACCTCTACTCTTCTGGCCACCCAAACAGCACAGGCAAAGAAACAAAGAATTTTACAAGGTCCTTTGGAAACATAAATCTAGGGACTATATTGCAAATGTTCTTACTGCCGTTGGCAGTGCCCTCTCTGAAGGTCATTTCTGATATCAGCCACAATTTGCCTGAATTGAGGAAGTAATTCAGATAGCCTGCTAAACTGTCTGTGTTTGTTGGAGACAATATATTGCCTCAAGAAGCTTTTGAGAGCATGCATACAAAAGCGGGTGCCCCTTGAAGAGATTTTCTTTGCACATTTGAAGAAGTGAAATGCAGCTTCGAAGTAATAATGAGAAATTGAAACCTATTTCGCCTTTTTCCTCATTTCCCCTCTCCTTCCCCGTATGCATGCTTCTAGAGAGATAAGAGGAACAAACATTCTAGCTACCATGCTGCAAAAGACCTCAGGACAAATTTAAACAATGATTTATTTCCCAAAATAAATAAAATAGAGAACAACCTTTTTTCTCTGGAAAATTTTGGCAGAATTTACCAACACAAAACCACAAAAAGCATCTGGTATTTAATAACTATTAGGAAACCTGCCCGCTGAGCCTTTCTCATGCCTATAATTTAAGTAAATTGGCTTACACTTCTGAGTAAACAGGAGAGGAGGGTGCAGGCCACAGCTCTCAGTGTTGAGTGACTACTGCACACCTCTACCCGAGCTCATCCTGTCCAGGCAATAGATTGAGATTTTAAGATGCCTTTCAATCCATAATTTAACATAAGCTGTTTATAAGCTCTCTGGAAGCTTGTTAATACAACACCATTTACATTGTTTGTAATGGCACCAAAGGAGCAATAAAGAGAGAATATTTGAATTGTGTTGGAATTGAACTTGTTCTTTCTTGCTAATCAGATCACCTTTTGTGTACATAATGTCAGCTTTTAAATGTATATGTAAAAAAAAGGTGTCCACAGATTAAAGTAGTCAATAAATACTGCAGTGTTTATTGTGTGAGAGTGTTCAGGTCTCGCTGATTTATTCCTGTCAATATTAAAGCAATTGTTACAACTACAGAGCTTGGGTCAGCATATTCAATAAATTCATCCCTGGCAATGCTGTCGGCCTCCAGCATTAGGATTACAGACAGTACATACATAGCAATCTTTTCTCCCATCTATTGTGAAATTTTGGATGCACAACTCAAAGTAATGGAGGAGCTATAAGAGGCATGAGGCAAACGATGAAGAGCTTCCCATCTCCCTGTGCTTATCTATATGACCAGTTCTAGGAACAACTAGGCATTTCCTGCAAGTCACATGTGTCTGGGAATCTTTGGAGACTTGTGGCAGACAATTTATGCATCCGTTTGTTTCTAAGTTGTGCATGACTCTTATAGATTTTATTGGTCTATTCAGAGATCCCTTGTAGTTAGATTTATCATTGTCTGTTCTACGTACTGGGTTAATTGCCACGAAAGAAGTTGTATTTTTTTACATATTAGCTGTTCTTCTGATTATTGGATATTAGACATATATTCATCAAAACCATGAAATCGTAATATTTAAAAAAACTGACATTTTTAAACAACCTGCTTTCAGACTGCTCATAGTTTGCTATAGAATTTACTAAAAATTATATTGAGTGACAGAATAGTAGTACTTAGAGTGTAAACTGCTTTGTGGCCAATTAACTGTATTATGTTACAGTAATTATCTTTACAAGATCAAAATTTGTATAAGAGCTGGGCTGATGATACCCTCAATAACAAACACTGAATTATTATGGTACTACCACATACTATGACATTTTAAAGCACTTAGATGTTCATAACTATTTATTTACTTTTTTATAGTTAAGGTCTAGGGAAAAGATCTGAGACAAAATACATTAACTATAATTTTTAAGGGCTTCTTATAAGGAGCCTGCTAAAGATTTCTAAAGAGTTATTTGAAAGAGTTGACATTCGTAATTTCTTTAAACATTGGAGCAATACATACAATGTCATTTTCATATAAAACTGAATCTTTCAGAAGTAATTTTTGTGTATTTTGTGTGCCAATGCAATACTTCACAGCTTAAAATAATACTCTGCCAAAGATGTAAAGCATAGTATGACGTGAAGATTGATTGATGAAATCTTGCAGCCAGGCAGACTTTGTATGCCAAGAATCAATAATAGTTTTAGTCACTTTTAAATTTTGTTGTTATTTATTTCCATTCTAATAGAGTAAGAGAATAAGAAGCCCCCTGGTGACAGAACTAATATCTTTGTATTGAAATGGATATTAAAAAGGCACATTATGTACTTAGGGACTCTAAACCGCACATGCTCATGTACTTCATTCTGTGCCTGTAGTCCCATTGAAGCTGAAGAGAGCTTTTCATATGCATAAAGTTAAATCATATTCCTAAGTACCAGTAAAATGAAAGCCTAGTTTAACAAATGCATTAATGATCCATCATCTTCCCCCTCCCCCCCCCATGCTTATTTTTCCACTGAAAACTACATTCAGCATCTTAAACCTTTTTTATCAGGCAAAACTGCACCCTAACTCACATACATCACAGGATAAGAAATAAAATGCAGGAAGTAAAAATCATTGACAACCCAGTTATGTAAGGAATTTGCTGTAGGACATGTTCTTTCAACATTTTAAAGCCACTCCTTCAGAATGGATTTCAGAAGGTCGTAGAAGAATATAAGCTTAGGAAATGATATCAGAGCTCTGAGCACTGGAAACCATTGGCTGTCAGTCACCTCTGGTGACGATTTTAAAAGGATTAACGTGATAAAACAACCTGAGTGTCAGCTCAAACAATTTGGTCAAGCTGAGCGAGAATAAAGCTTTTTATGATGCTTGCCTGGGAAACAAGGCCTTAATAATTTGCAACAGTACAAAATACTCCTTTAAATAGCCAACAGAATGAATTGTTGATTTCTGGGTAATGCCAAAAAAGGCTGAGATTTTGAGATTTAATAGCTTGCTTCAAAATGCAGGTGGAAAGCTGTATCTGCCCATTATATTTCTTGTTTACTTTATCATTTACACAAGTACATTATTTTCTGCTGAAAGGAAGGAACTTTGCAGTTAATATAGGGTGGTATAGCCAACAGAATAAAACTTTCCCTCAGGAAACTGCATCGTATTTGTTTGATATGTATGGAAGTGGGAAAAACCATTCTAAAATGATCACACACTTAATTGAGAATAAGAAAATAGACTATATTTAAAGAATGCTGTTTTAGTGGCTGGGAGTGAGGTTAAGAAACAAATCCCTTAAATTGCTATAAATGGCTATCTCAGAGGAGAGATATATTTTGTCTGACTCTGCCCCAGTTTGAAGACCTCTCAGTAATGCCAATAAATTAAAGTAAAACTATATAAAGTCATTTGTCCTATTTCTAGTGTCTATTAAAATGTTCCATATTGAAAGTCTAATCTAAGCAACAGTGCTTAAAAGGACTAGTTACCTGCTGTCAGACTTAAGGCACTCTTCTCATTAGCTCTTGCCTTTCTCTATAGAGAGACTGTTTTGGTGGTTTTGTTTTACTTTTTCAATGTAAATGCAATGCTATATTTTTAATAGGAACTGAAAATTTAAAGTACAGTTTCTGTGCATAATGGCGGAATTATATTTGGTCATAATCTACAGGCATTTATCTCACTTTATTTTCTTATTACATTAATGTATTTTATGGCAGGTTAGGTATGCTTCCTTGTTCAATTTGTAGTTAGTCAAATGGCTCAAGAAGAAGCCTAGAAATTAATCTGATCAAGTGATAACTGATGCCTTCAGAAAACCTCCCTCAATACTTTTCAGTACTTTGGAAAACAGATGGAAACTACTACAAGGAATGAAAATTTATCAGAAATTTACGGTACTTAAGAAAAGGAAAGATTAGGAATCATGCCTATCATATCTAAGACAACACAAAAAACACATAAAGGTTTAAGAAAAGAAATGTTGATTAAGTGAAACAAATCCCAAGCTACCTTTGTTGAAGATGTTGAAGGAGTTAGAGCCAGGAAAGGCACTAGCCATTTGCAGCCAAAAATCCTGTGGATTTCTGCCAATCTTATCTTTCCATGTTTGGGTCAGTCCATATTTTCCCTGTCTTTCTGTTGTCTAGTTACCTTTTTAGGACTTTAACTAAGGGTAAGGGATACAAATTTTCCAAAATCAGTGCCATAGCTACTTGGCCAGCAGACTATACTGATGAGCAGATACATTGTTTTCCTGGAGGCAAAAAAATATCTTTTTCATGATGTAATGATGGATTTTTATTTTAATTGACAACTAGTACTTATATACTGAAAACTAATGATCCATATACTGGAGACACTGAGGAGATGTGAAGGTAACAGAGGAGCACGTAGTCATTGCCTACCAGTGACTTCCAGTCAAATGGATATACTGTGCAAGATAGTTGCAATGATTACAGGTTTGCTCTGTGTTCTGGAGGGTACAAGTGAAGAGCATCAGATCTGTAGTGGGAAATAGTATTTTAAGAGATAAAGTGACAGCGACCAAATTATACTGTAATTAATCTTGGAATAGACAAGCAAGGTCTATAGTGTCTTTCCAGACAGAACATATATTATTTCCACTTATGTCTTCAATATGAGAATTTTAACCTTATTTAGAAGTAATTTAGCACCACTTGATGATTAACAAGAACAGAACCTAGCTCCCACTCAGCCCAGCTCTCTTTGCAGCGGTAACAGAAATGAAGAACGGTGCGATCTTGTTTTGATCGCAAAAGGAAGTATCTGCTGAATAAAGCAAGCACTTGAGCTGAAGAGAGGGTGTGAACAGGAGTAGATATTTCTGAGTAACTTGGTGTGTAGACAGAGTGTTTTTTAAAAAAAAAAAAAGAAAAAAAAAAAAGTGCTTTGTTGCAGCTAGCTAACTCCTGAATGAGTCAGTAACAACTATGTCTGGTGACGAGCCTGAAGGAAATGTCATTCTTATATACTTTTCACATTAAAGCTACCTCTAAAAGTAGGTACATCAACCAGACAAAGTACTTTGACTACCCACAGCAAAAAAATCTTGACAAAACAAAGAGATGAGATAAGTCAAACCGCAAGAGCTGAGCCTGTTAAAATGGTGAGAAGTTACCAAAAGCACTTCAGAAAGTCAGGTACAAAGTGGTTATTCTCCAAAAGTGCACTAGAAAAAAAAATCTTTCAGAGCCCTAGCACTTCTCAGAGTCAGTAAGCAGAGGCAGTAAGATCTCAGAATGACTGCTGTAATTCCACCCCCCCCCCTTTTTTTCCTGAAAAAAGGGAATGACAGCATGGAATAAAAATAACATAGAAATTTAACCTGAAAAAGAACTGAATTCTCCTGCATCCTGGCTTTTATAAGGTGATGCGCTTATTTCCCGTTTTACGTTTATAAAATTTAACGCTATTTTCCCCTCTATCTGCTTTAGTGAAAACTCACGTGTTTTTCCGGGTCCTTTGCCGCCCTCTGCTGTCTAAATATCCAGCGTCCTGTTGCTTAGTTAAGGCCTTCCGTAGCAAAGTAGTTTTGGAAAAGGAAAAGGAATTAAAAAAAAAAAAAAAAAAAAGGCAGCCCACTGCTACAGAAAATACCATTACTGACCTTGCTTCTCTATTTGTATCGGGTGGTATTTGCAAAAACTTGCACCTTCTGAGAAATGCAATGATGTGTTTCCTTCAGCTCTACTCACGTCCTTTAAATCAAAACAGAAGCGGGTGCCCTGGTAGTCTTTCAGATTCCTCTTTTCTGAAGAAAAATAGACTACACAGAGGTCAAAATTAATAGCCTTAAGGGCTATAATTTCCATTTCCTGTAGAAATGCCCCAGTCTTGAAGGACCTAATCAAACCAGAAGTGCAAAGTGGGATGCGCCAGACTCGGAGCCCAGTTGCATTCTTTCCGTGGCTAATGCTTTTGGAGCACATCCACACTGCTGCCTACGAGCTTTAGTCACGAGCCCGGAACCCACTTACGCCCAGATGCAGCACAGCAATGGTCATTTACACCTTCTGGAAATGAAGACTTTTTGATTTGGGGCTTTTTTGGGGGGAGGGGGGAGGGGAGATTATGTTATGTGACATTATCTATAAAGAAAATCATGAAACGTCTAGTCATATTAACCAGGTTACACTACACTGAGTTTGCTGTTGCTTGTGTCCATGTGGCTCATGGGATGTTCACACTGAAATTAAGTGAGCTAAGAGCAAAAACAGTTAAAAGTGAAATTCAAATCCTGTATCTCAGGATCTCATTCTGCAGTTCTGGTTTTTCTCTATTCCAAAACTCCCCTTCAAAAGTATATTGCAATGGTTCTCCTGAATAGTTCCTTCTTTAGTGGTTATCTTCAAGAGCTTTTGTCTTTTTGCATGGAAATTAGTTTACCATTTCCCAAGGATGCTCCCAAGTACTCTCTAGCTTTTTGTTACTTATCTTTGTTATGCAGATGCACTTTTACAAATGTGTTTGAGCTTTAAAATGTAAATCAAATTAGATTCCCTGCACAGAAAAACTAATCTAAATTAAGATGAGGACAAGCCTGTAATATGTATCATATACTAAACTGTCGAAGGTAGTCAGCTGCTCAGCATCAAGCAGAGCTCAACAGCTAATACTGAGAGAAGAGAGATTAAGAGCAGGGAGAGGAGTTAACAGCAGGGAGAGAAGTAGGAGGCCAACGTGCTCCCTGCATTGTGCAGCATGTCTCTGTTTGTGTTGGGATACCTCACTTTCTTGCATTGACTCTAATTACAGATACAGTCCTAACTGCAATCATAGTGAGAGTGCCACATGTTTCACCACCCTTTGGACATGAGCAATGCTGCTACAGCCTCTGTTGCAGGCAGTCTCTTTGCAGGGGCACAGTTTGTGGGAATGCTCCCAAATGCTGAAAGCTCCTAATTTAGATTTTCAAGCCACTTGAGATAAATTGGTCTAAATTGTTCAGGGCTGCAGCCCAGATATCAGTTCTGGGTCGTCTCATGTGATGGAGACTCAGCTGTGATGAATGTGATGATAGCTCTGTATCTGCACACAGACAGGCATGCTTGCAGTTTACACCTAGGATAGCCCTAGCTCTATCTCCTTAGTGTTCATACATGCGTGGAGTCCAAGGAAGAAGACCTATTCGTCAGTCACCTATAGCATCACCCCTATTTTGACACGCTTCAGCTTCTTTCCCAGCCATGGAGATGGCTAAAGCTACTGTCCCAGATGCCTTACAGCTAGGACGGAGAGTTTGCCTCCCCTGCAGCTCTGGGGAGTGCTGCTGTTATCCTCTAACAGCCACAAACTTCCTATTATTTCTCCTGTCCGTTCTGACTAGGTGAATAAATGTTAGCCCCAAGGAGGGATAGCTTTTAGAGGAGAAGCAAAGGAGGGTCAGACTAGACCTTGTAGAACAGTTGCTCAGGCAAAGCCCTAAAACACCAAGAGAGCTGAAGCCAAATCCTAGCTCAAAATAAGGCAGATGACTGAAGGAAAAGAGAACTCCCAAACATGAACAACACTCAATCTCCTGTTTAGAATGAGCAGAAGCTCTTAAGACCTGTAAATTACAACTGCTTATGCCTTGCTGTTTGGTAATCTCTATCTTTGATGAAATCATCTTTCAACTGTAAATCTCAAAAGGTCAGTTTTCAAATAGGAGGCTTCAAATGTTTTTTGCCCTCTAACTTCCACATCTGCTTATCTTTAAGCTTGTGAGGTAACTTTGTCCTAGCATCAGTGAAAAAAAGGGGAAGTATAATGCAGAAAATAAGCATTTCTGAAAATTTTAAGGCCCTGACTCAGAATGATTATTGAAATGACTATTGAATTTTATCAGCGAATTTAATGAAGCTAGGATTTTGTTTCTTACTTGAGCATCTAAATAAAGAAATATGGGCAATTGGGATGGTGCAGGGGCATTTTCTACAGCCCCCTATCAACTACACTCGCATTTTCTTTCAGCACAAGACTTTCAAGTTCCCCAGAGCCCGAAGAGCCTCTCACATTTCTTTTTTAATCCCTCTCCTACACACTGGTTTTCATCCATCCTCAGATACCAGGACTGACAAAATCTGTTTACATGGGATGAGATTAATTTCCAAGTCATGAGCAGTTTAAAGGTTGCCACCCTGCTGACTTCTGGATTTTAGACTCAAGTTTAATTTTAAGCTCTTCCAGTTGTTGATGCTGAGATAACAGTCATTACACACTCTTATTTTTGGCCACAAATGGCTTTGAGATTAACATTTGTTTGGTGCTGAATCTTATGTTCCTTTCCAGCATAGGAATAAGATTTTCCTCACATCTGCTTAGCTGTTTTGAACCTTAATTCGAAAAAGGAAAGACAGAACAGATACACATCTTTAAGAATTCAGTTAGCATTTGTTTGCACTTCATTAACTAATGCCAAATGCAGGAAGGAAGTAAAGATTCCATCCTTCAAGAAAATAAATGAATGAAAGTGCATTATAGTGTGGAAAAAATAACATAGGAAAAGCCATCGCAGGCAGAAAGTGCATTATTCCAGGTCTGACACTGGAGAAGGAGAGCAAAGGATAATTAAGTTAGTTTAGATCTGCTCATACCGTTACTGGTATTGTATTAAATTAACATTCTGAAAAGTGGCTGTTTCTGTAGAAAGAAATTCTGCATCTGGGCTTACCCTTACTTCTTCTGGAAATACCATGCATTGCCTGTGGTGTCACTGATTGGAACTCTCCTTGCAGAAGGTCTAGGGGGTACACTGGAAAAATACTGGATTGCCTGGCCACACTATCAATTCTTGAGCTGCTGCTGTAGTCAGAGTGGCAGCAGTGAGCTTGCTGGGTATTATTCCCGGATATAGCCAGCCACAGCTCCCCATAGCTGTGAATTTGATATCCAAGGTGTAGTCTAGCAAATCATGTTGCAGGTAACCTAGTGCTGTGATCGGCTGCCAGCAGCTGAGCAGGGAGGCTCTCAAAAGATAAACCCAGCCACCGTCCCCTGCCGTCATAAACCCCATCAGCCTGGAATTGGCCAAACCCTTTGCTGGCAGCAGCTGTGTTGAAGTGTAACGGTGTGATGCACCACCATAATGGCTGTGCCTCCTTGGTGAGCCATGCCTCCCCTCCAGGCTTGGGACTGACAACCTTGCTGTAAGCTGCTCAGCACATGTGTACAACAATATGCCTGAATATCTCATTATCTGCACACAGCTGTGTATAAAACTGAAAGGCTAACAGTAACACTATCCAAAATAGAACTGAAGTCAGTATCAAATGTATAATTCCTCCTGGGATGAATAAATTGTGTGAGTCACAGGGAGCTGCAATAGCAGAGGGTGTTGAAGTTTAGGCAGAAACAAGTGTATAAATGTCATGGCCTTTCAGGGGCTTCGTGCTTGAAGTAAGACGTCATCGCAATGTCCTGTCCTTCACCCCTGCTTTTTTTCCCATATATTTTTCCTGAAACTCAGTGGGTCACAGAAACACACAATGATTGTGTTGGATGAGACCTCTGGAGATCATCCTTGCATGAACCCCACTGCTCAAGCAGGGCCACACAAAGCACATTACACAGGGCTGTGTCCGAACAGATTTGGAATATCTCTAGAGAAGAAGACTCCACAACCTTTATGGGCAACCTTTTCCAGTGCTCTGTCACTCTCACAGGAAAGAAGATTTTCCTCATATTCAGATGGAACTTCTGTGTTTCAGTTTGTGCCCGTTGCTTCTTGTCCTGTCATGTGGCACCACTCAAAAGAGTCTGGCCCCATCCCCTTGACACTCCCCCCTTAAGCTATTTGTATACATTGATAAGATCCCCCTCAGTCTTCTCTTCTCCAGGCTAAACAGGTCCAGCTCTTGCACTCTTTCCTCATAGGGCAGATTCTCCAGCCCTCTGATCATCTTCGTAGCCCTACGCTGGACTCTCTCCAGCAGCTCCATGTCTCTCTTGTATTGGGGAGACCAGAACTGGACACAGCACTCCAGATGAGGCCTCACTAGGGCTGAGTAGAGGAGCAGGATCACCTCCCTCCACCTGCTGCCAGCAGCCTTCCCAATGCACCCCAGGATACCATTGGCCTTCTTGGCCACAAGGACACATTGCTGGGTCATAATCAACTTGTCATCCACCAGCACTCCCAGATCCTTCTCTGCAGAGCTGCTTTCCACAAGGTCAGCGCCCAGCCTGTAGTGGTACCTAGGGTTATTCCTCCCTAGGTGTAGGACCCTCCACTTGCCCCTGTTGAACCTCATGAGGTTCCTCTCCGTCCAGCTCTCCAGCCTGTCCAGGTCTCTCTGAATGGCAGCACAGCCCTCAGGTGTATTAGCCACTCCTCCCAGCTTGGTATCATCAGCAAACTTGCTGAGGAGGCACTCTGTCCCCTCATTCAGGTCACTGATGAATAAACTGAACAAGACTGGCCCCAGTACCTACCCCTGGGGGACACCGCTAGCTGGCTGGACTCTGCGGTGCTGATGACGACCCTCTGAGCTCTGCCTTTCAGCCAGTTCTCAATCCACCTCACTGTCCACTCATCTAGCCCACACTTCCTGAGCTTGCCTAGGAGGATGTTATGGGAGACAGTGTCAAAGGCCTTGCTGAAGTCAAGGTACAAAACGTCCACTGCTCTCCCCTCATCTATCCAGCCAGTCATTCTATCAGAGAAGGTTATCAGGTTGGTTAAGCAGGATTTCCCCTAGGTGAATCCATGCTGACTACTCCTGATCACCTTTTTTTCTTCCACATGATCAGGTGAAAGGAAAATCCATGAGAGAGCATCTTGTACACAGACTTTCCAAACTTGTAAGGCTATAATGCTGTCTGCTTTTATATTGGTGATTAAAGGATGGGGTCTCATGTCTCCTTACCACAATATAATGCCTCATAGGAGCAGGGCACAACTTAGTCTCAAAGGCTTTACATTTTCACCAGGTTGCTATGGTACTAAATATCTTCAGCTTTCCATCAAAGCAAAGCAGAGAGCTCCCTGCAGTAATATGCTATATTCCAGAATTCCAAGCCTGCTGCTACAAATGCTGGAGCTTCACACTTTCAGGGGGTAAGAGTTCACTCAAATTTTACTTTTCATACACAGCTTTTGCTAACCTGCTGATATTTGTAACAGTATTAAAGCACTGGTAAAAAAAATATATATTCATTGCAATCACTCAGCTGGATTACAACATCACAGTAAGGAAAATAAATGAAAACACGCTTCTGGAGGTGATAAGTATCTGTACATAGCTGAAATACCTTTCTGTGATAGTGCGGTCACTGAAGAAGTACTTAGCTCTCTGATTGACCTTAGCTTGCTCAGGGAAAAAAATTCATGCTCTGTAAGGTACAGTATTGCTGATTGCTGGGGTGCTACCTGCTCCTACAGGTTTGCAGAAATTTCTAATGGTAACCAGAAGCTACTGCTTAGGACTTGCCTACTTATGTGTATTAGGGGCACGTTCTCTTTAGAGTCAAATGACTCTTCATCGTTTACATTCATTGCTAATGAGTAAGCAATACGTGAATTCAAGGAGTGGGTTCAAAGGATGGTTACAGTTTAAATATCACAGAGACTTCTTAACCCTGTGGCTTTTTTATCACTAAGACAACTGGAAAATGCAAAGTGATGGCACAAGCACTAAAAGATCAGGATTTAGCCCTGCACCAGATCCTATCCTTCTGGAAACAAAGAGAAATTCCTGAAAGTATAAACTTCTGTAGAGCTAAATGGTAAGGAAGTTTGTAGTTTCCTCCTCCTACCCTGCACCAACTTAGGCCAGGTGCTGATGGGCACACGTGGGACAGGATGCATGAAGGGTATGCTGGAGAAGTCCAGCATTAAACCCTCTAGCTTTTCTCCAGGAAAGTAGGGAAGGGAAGTTGCAAAACATGCCTTACCTTTTTATCTTGTCTATATGACTTCATCCTCAGGATGACCTGACATGAAGTAGTAGAGTAGCCTTAAGAGAATGCCTACTTTTTCTGATAACAAAAAAGTATTTATTTGCACAATGAATCCAACACTGGTTTGGTAACAACATACCTGTTGCCATCCTTTCCAAAGCAGGGATTAGAAGCACAGTTAACATAATCCAGGAAAGATTTATCAAAATCCACACTAACTTACACTGATTCAGTGTGTGCAATATGTTGAAAGACAGCCTCACAATGGCAAAGCCACTAGGGAAAGAAGGGCAAAAAGAAGCTCGTAACCTTTACTCTGAGTGTTTTTGACTTCTGCAGGTTTCTGCCTCAAATTAATATTGGGTGGTAAAGTTATTTGCTGTGAACAGTAGGTCAGTTACTGTAAGGATTATGCTCATCTTTAATGAAGAGAATATATTGGGGATGCTATTGCTCCTGCTCAAGGATATTCTAATAAATGAAGTCAACATCCTAAAGAATTTTATCAATATTAGAGAATTATGAACAAATAAAAAAATCCAAAAATAATTTTTAATTGTGGAGGGATTGTTCCCAAAGTGAATCCATCTCAGACAGGAAGGTGGCTTTAAATGCCTGGTGATTTAAGAAGAACCATCTCCAAAGGGATGGTCAGAAAATTTATCTTTTAAAGATGTAACACTCACAGCGCCAATTAATTAATGAGGCTGAAAATTAGCATAACTTCAGTACAAAAATAGATACAAAGCAGTTCATTTATGAGCTTTGGAACAGAAGCATCTAAAATAGAATCTGGATTGCAGTTCAATTTCTCCTGCTTGGTTATACCACTAAAGCAGAACTCTGGCTATGAGTACTTCCTCAAAAATAATCTTTCCTATCTGCAAAACTAGGAACATGAAATGAAAAGGTCTTAGACAAAAATACCTTGATTATTGTGATGTGTTAAAGCATCACTGAAATCACTGGGACTCTACTGATAAATCCTAGCAGTGCACCTGACCCACAGGTCTTTCTGTGCAAGAGTGGCCTGCAGTTCCCTGTCGAGCTCTTCTATGGCTATTTTAAACACTAAGAGGCTCTTTTTGATTTTAAAATGAGCTCAGTCTGAATTCATCAGGCATTATTCTTGTGAGCCTGCCTGTCCCTCATATCCTTTTCTATGCTTCTGATTTTAAGAGTGATTTCTGCCTTTAATAAAAACTCCTGTCATCTCAGCTGGCTTGAATAACTCAGTTACACACAGCAGTCGTTCTGCCTTTGCACAGCCATACAAAAATATAGGAACTGTGGTAGTTATCAGTGTTATTTCAGCAACAAGACAACTAAAGCCATCAGAGGGGATTAAGTGCATCTGAACTCATGTCCCTAGGGCACAATCCAAGCTGGAAAATCCAACCAAACTTCCACTTGAGGGAGAGGAAGCCTGCTTAATTTGATTAGAAAGAAGTGGCTAAGGTGCTCATTTCTGCTGCTAAAAGAATTTTCAACAAGGCCGAGAGGTGGGGAGATGACACATTTCCAAACCATCCAAAAAGGAGTAGCCTCCAAATGTACCTGTTGCGCGACCTTCCAGTGCGTTTACACCAGGGTTGTGGGGTTTGTTATGAGCGGTCTCCCAACAATAGAAAATGACTCGATGTCAACTTCTATTTTCAAATGGCACAGATAGAGCTGGGCGTAGGAGGAAGGAGCCAGCCAAGAGGAAATTTGAGGCTTTTTAGTTTCCCACTGCAAGCAGGTATGCGTTGACTGTACCGCTTCCAAAGGCGTATGCTGCAAGTCAGCATTAATAATAGCTTGCAAAAATGTGGCTAAACCTGTATAATATACAAGATGTAGTCATAGCACACCGTAGAGCAGCACCCATTATAGTGCAACCTCCAGCTGTTTTAGTAAAAAAAAAACCCACTGCCTCCTCCAGATTGACCGCATTTACTCCCTATTTGTTCCTGAAAATCCTTAGTTCCTAGCCTTGAATGATGAACATATCTGGAAAAGTCACTGAAATTCAGTCTGATTGGGGATTTTTTTTTTCAACAAAACAGCTTTCTAATGGAAAATTCTTTCTGAGAACTGAAATGTTTCTCCAAAGTGTATCTGTTAAAAAGAAAAAAACCAAATCCTCAAACCGCTGATACAAGATATCCTGACAGCACATCTGCTAGGCAGCAGTGATCCCACGGCTTCCAGTGCTCATAATAGCAGTGAGGCGTTTCAGTCAGATTCCCCATCGGCCTTGCCACAAGGACTCAGTTGGAGTATGAAACCCCAGGATTCGTGCCGTGGAAATAGGAGTCCACTAACCCTGGGAGCCTTCACTTCACTAAAACATCGCCTTGAACTCTGCAGAAGAGCTGTGAGCCTAAAGTCACAGCTGCCCCAGCCAGTGGCTCCCAGACGTTTAGCTCCCTGTCTGGCCCTCCTGTGGCCAAATCTCAAAAGCCGTGCAGAAGCCATGGGAAGGGGCTTCCAAGTCAGTTTATGAACAAAACATTTGATTGTTTCCAAAATACATTTTTTTGGCCTATGATGCGAAACATTTTGGAAAAGTTTTTGCTTCTTCTTGGATGAAGTGTTTGCTCTCTTTCCCATACACATGGGAATTCTCATTTTTTAATCAGTTTCGATTAGCACCTGAAAGTGGTAATGAAAGAACAACCTACAAAACCCAAACTTGGGAAAGCTATACAGCTTTTCCTGCCTAAAAGAAGAATAGCATTGTTGGTTTGAAACAGCGACACCCAGAATGATTTTGCATTTAAAACACAACTGAACAGGAACTGCTGAAGTGTTTGTCATTATAATCAGAAAAAAAGACTTAATTAGTATATTTATAAAAGCTAAAGATTCTATATTTCCCTACTTTTCATCTAAGTGCTTTCTTTGAATCTTGGCCAGCAGAAAAGAAATTAGTCAAGAGGTCAGAGATTATGGGAAAAGAAAAGAGTGTCTGCTAGACCTGCCTCTATTCAGATGCTGTGAACTTGCAGGAGCTAAAATGACATGCTTAATGCATGCCTTGCTATCAAAAGTCCTATTCTTTGATGTACTTACTTATTAGTAGCGATTAGAAGACCAAAAAGGAAAAAAGTAAGTTCTTTTCCCATAGAGGGCTGCAGGGTTTTGGAGCATTTTTTTCTTATTTATTTTTACTTTACTTAAGAACAGAAGGCCACAATGTTCTGAATTTCTCCAAAACTACGTTCTAAATCACTTTTGTTTTCGATTTATTGAAATGTTTCTCTTCAACAAACTCAATTTTTGACATTTTATTTTGACTCACTAAAAATTTGTTTTAGAATATTGTGGAGAAGGAGAAAGTTATCTATGATACTTTTTGGACAAGTATCCTTAGGAAATAACAATTACATTATCATGCTCTGAGTGTGCTTTGCCGCTTGCCTGTCCTCCTCCTCTCTTTCCACACTTCAAATAATAGGTTTTGAATGTGGTTTGATTAAATGTGTCAGAAACTTCTGTGATTCCTGCAATCTCATGAAATGAGGCTAGTGAGTAGAAACAAAAAAGAAACACCATTAATATGCCATTAAGGGTAGGATAACAAATACTCAACTTATTACTTAAACATGGGGGAATCTGCACCAGGTTAGGAACCCAGCATTACAGTCCCCCTGCTTATTGCTTGTTATAAATATTAGAGAGTCTACATGATGGGCTCCTGGCTGAATGCATAGAGTTAATCCAAAAGAACTAAAGAAAGAAGAAGAAACAGCAAAATAGAGACAAGGAGAAGTCTCCGAAGAAACAATAGAGAAGCCAAATATTCAGAAATTGCCTCCAGCTGAGTATACTCTAAAAGAATATTGCCTTCCCATACTTCAACCCAAGAAAAGAAAACAAAAAAAAAGAGAAGGACCATCCCAAACCACTACTGTATCTTGGATCTAGAAACATAAGAAAGTTGAATGGCTTGTGAGTATCACTGAAAGAGATACACCCATGGATGGAAAGAGAGGCCCTAGAGGAGGAAGAGCCTCCCCAGCACACAGTAGGTTGCTCCCAGCCACTGATGGAGACCCTCCAGGTTGACAGGAGCATCTGCATATTTTCAAGGAAATATTCAGAGATAGGAAAGGGGACCTGTATTATCCTTTGCTATAAAATATTGTGAGTATGAGTAGAAGAATCAATAATGCTTTGAATAAATTTCTCACACATTATTAGTAAATCAGTAGTATCATCTTCCACAGGAGAGGGCTTAAAAGCACCAAATTTCGGTCAGGTTTTTCTGTAAACCAGACAGCTAGGTATTGCAATGCAGGGATCCTGACTAGGAATGGTTGCACTATGTGGTCATACAACTCGCAGCAGAGGAAGATGAAGGATCACATTCAAAAGGACTAAAAGAAGGGATTAAAAAGCGTAAGTTGCACTGCAAGCCTGACTGAATTCACTGCTAAGCCAAAAGCCATTTTAGAACAAGAATACTGAAACATCGCTTCTCAAAATGGTCTTGAGAAGAAACCATTACTTTATAGAGTAGACTTTTACCTTACTCCTCCCCTTTTTTTGTCATTATCGTCATAGCTTGCCTCCCAACCCCAATTTCTCTACAAAACAAAACTCTCCACTGGTAAGCAGCTCCTGTGGAGGTTTTTGCATGGCTTTACTACCCCGTGCGATACAGTCTGGAGGCAGTAAAGAGCTAAGTGGCAGCATGGATGCCTGTGCAAAGCAACATAAACAATGTGGAGTGCACTAAGGAAACCTTAGGAACTGCCCCATGATACCATTTCCCCATGGTAAGCAAAAGCAGGATGAGCTAGTCTGCAATTACCAAGTGAGTTAAAGCACTCCTTTACACATAAACATAGATCTGCAATGAGATCATGTCATGTCAGAAACAAAGCAAAGTTTAAAGATATTTGTTGAAATTTGACTTAATGACTTTTTTGTCATTGTAATTCACACCTTTCACCTTGCTAACATCTAGCAATTGCAAATTGGTATGCTACCACAAAATGAAAGTAATATCTTTCACCTGTCCTTCAGTTTGCATTATCTACTCTTTTCTATTTTTTCCATGTATTTTGCAGACACAGCAGATTTTCTCTGAAAAGCTGCTAATCCATTTCCATTTTGTGGCTGCCACACACAGCTCACTTCCTGTTCCTTTTTGTTAAAGAAGGATTTTTTTTTTTTTGCTAAGTTTATTTTTTCAAATACTCTGTGTAATTCCATGTGATTTAGACTCACTTGCTGACAGTAACTTACACAAAAGAACTACAATTCCTTATTAGGTCATATTTCCATCCATGCCACATGGCCTACAGCTGTTTTGTCAAAGAAGGCAAATAAATTGACAAGGACATTTGCAGAGGGATATTCCACCAGTTACCAGAGCTTTTGAACGCCAGCATGGATTCAGAAGCGAAGCTGAAGCCGCTAGATGGCCAGCCTGGGAGTAAAGTTCTACTGAGTGGTTCTCCAGCCACCGGATCCTCCAGCAAGCAATGAGGACAGCAGATGGCCAGTGTGGGGTGGACATACTGTGGGTGTGAGTTACCAAGGCAGCAGAGGCTGCCTTGAAGCTCATGCTACTGGGCTGGGACACAGCTGCCCACCTAGCTCCCATGGTAGAGGTCCTACGGTCCCAGAGAAGCCGTTATCATCTGACAGTATGAACTACTTGCAGAAATTCTCTTCCCTTTAGTTCTCCAGCAGATGTCTTGTGGCTAGGCAGATCTTCCCATGGCAGAGAAGCTGAAGAAGGAATTTGCCATGTCCTTATAAAGTCAAATTCTCCATATGTAAGTAGTCACTTGGGCTGCCAGGCTCAGGACTGTCCTTTCTCACTGGCACATGCAAGCTGTACTATACATATGCCCATTGGGCAATGGTAATATCTAGTACACCTATACGCCTATATGATCTATATTATGCTATTTATTAAATGTTACTTTCCACCAGAATCATTAGTGCTAATCAGACCACAGGAAATAGAAATCTCTTTTGCTGGGAATTTTGTCCTCTGAAGAGTCCAATTTCATGACTCAGATTTCTGCTTAACTCATTTTGTCTGACACAAAACACAACAGATATGTTCTATGCAATGAAATGACCATGAAAAATGATGCAAGGATCTTTCCTGAGGAAAGCAGCTAGCATATAAAGCCCCATTTGATAGCTATCTTTCCTGCAGACTCGCACAGTCTGCAGACACATTCTGCTGTCCGTCTGTAGCTTGCTTTCTCTTCCTCATCACCCCATTAGTTACGAGGCAACACTCATGCTTTGCAAATAGCAGTGCACATATTTAGAAAAGGACCATGGGACTTTCAGAAAGGACTAGGACTATGGCTATGAGGGAGCAAGGAATACTTGTAAGAGAGCTGTGATTGCACTCCCATGACTTCAGCAGCATAGGGACATACGTGGTTCAAATAATGCCTTGCAGACCCATTAGCCTCCCTTAGCTAAGCTGGATTTAATCTACTAAAGTGCATGGTGGCCACCTTTAGAAAAAAGGTGGTAGGGAAAAATGAAATTGTGGGTCTGAGATAAAAGTACAGGCCTCCAGTCTCACTGACAGCATGTTGTGCATGTTGTTTGCTTATTCATCACAGTAACCAGTCTGTTGAATCTTTCCATGTTTTCATTATTAGATTATCTGAGCACATCAAATCAAGTTGACAGGATGAGTCACCTGATGGATTATTGCCTTGTGAAAAAAACCACAGACTTGTCATTACATTTGCCTACAAAGCACCATGCACACCTATGGGGCTGCAAAGATAATAACCATGAGCTTGATTACTGCTAATATGCTCTGCTTCAAGTTTCAGATGCACAGTGTATTTCCTTTACTTAATAACTTTTTGTTCATTTCCTAGAACTGACAAAATACTTTAGAGAAATTAATCTGATGAATACAGTTTCTCTGGCCTCATTAAAAATTCAGGCAATGGAAACAGAATAGCAACAAAATTATTGTTCAAAACACACTGCCGACTTGAGGCATTAAGTGTGTCATCAGTTCCAGCTTAGCAAACTCAAATTCACTTAAGACAAAATGGCACATTCCAACGCTGATAAAGAGTACACTTCAAATGATACTATGCTTGTTTATTTTGAATACTACTTCTATTTTATAAAGCTGAGAAATAAGATTTCAGTTCAGACAAATATATTATTTATACCTAGAATACAGCAAGAACTTGGAGACTGAGAACAACACTACCTGTTTTGTCTTCCCCACAAATATCATGGTTTTGCCTTAAAATTGCTGTTGAGCAGTTGCTCCTGCTGCACAGTACACATAGTCCTTTACACCACACAGAAAGACAAATAGAAGCAAATCAAAACACCACGATGTGGAATTAATAGTTTGTCTGGAACATGGAAACAGTTGTCTCCTCTAGTCTGTCCCTAGGAGACTATAATTTCTCCCACCCTGTTCTCTGACTTGCTCATGACACAGCAACTTAGTTCATCCACAGCTTTTCACTCAAGTTGGGTCTGACCATGGGAATGGATTTAATGACTTCACTTTGCTCCCAAGGGATATTTCCCATTGATTGACTTCTGGGGAAGGCGGGCTCAAGCTGTAAATGCTCACTGGAGCAGATGCTTTCAAAAGAAAGCTGCTTATCTTTCTTTTACTTTGGCCAGAACACAGTTTGCTTCAGATCCTAAATGTTGATAGATAAATGCACGTACAATTTCTAAAGGACAGTCAGAGCAAATCACACCCACAAGGCTGTCCAAATAAAACTGCAGGATTCCTTCCTCACCCATTTCCTTACAAAAAGGATGGAAAATATTACCTGATGTTCAATACACACCGAGGAATATCTTTTCCCAGCCACATACTCACAGCAAAACCAACTCCTGGCTAGCCTGTGAGCTGCAAGGTAGCTCGGGAAATGCAGGACACTTCCCCACCTAGAAGCCTCCAGAGGGGAAAGGCACCTTGGCTTACCTATCTCTGCCAAAGAGGGGTTGTCTTGACAGCCAGCCACCTGCCCTCCTCCCAGGTCCATAAGGGCTTTCCCTCCTATAGCAAAGGACAGGCCTCTCTCTAATCAACACTAAGGGAAAGCTAGTATTACGAAGTAGAAAAAAAATCTAACAAGGGGGAAAAGGAGAAAAAAATGAAAAAAGGATGCGAACTATGATATTGAGGTGTGGAAGGAAGGAAGATAATCTGCATGAGCCCTCCCATAACATGTAAACAAATACCACAGGCAAAATCTGAAATGGCAGAGCAGAACCAGTTTCCTTAATTTCTGTAGGTTTTTCAGTCATAGAAGCCATGACTATTAGCTATTAAAGCAGACTTAATGGACTATAGCTTCCTATGATCTCAGGTTATTACAAACTGACAGGAACGCCGGCACCACCAGCCCATCAGGTCTCCTGACCACAGCAGATGTCACTCTGCTCTCCTATGTACCAGTGAAACTCTAGTGCACTAACATTCTCTAGCTCCCTATGGCAAGCCTCATGCATATCAGAGCATCTCCTATAGGAACACTCTTTTTCCTGATTAAGTTCTCTTGAATATAACATAACAGTCCTGCCCAGGATCTGCTGGCTTTCTCTGAGCCTTTACTGTTGCTTGGAGGAAGATTGGGCAGTTCTTTCCCACACATCTAGGATGGGAAGAAAGGTCCCACCAACATTTCACCCTAAATAAAATTGAAGTGAATGAAAATAAGAATATTTTAAGAAAAACATCCAAAATGAAAAATGAAATCCAAATACGAATGGTTTCCCATATATTTCTAACAAACTCCAAAACTTTTCCTCAAGGTTGAAGAAAAACAGCTGGCGAAGAATTTCTGGAACCACAGAGAATTCTCTACTTATTAATGTGAAGAGTTCAAAAGATTAATCATACAGATTCATTGACATTTCATCTTGCAAAAACATAGTCCTGATAAGAAAAAATGTTTTGGCAAGAGTACCATCACTGTCAAGTACCTGATGGCTACTCTGGAAAAAGAACAAGGTCTAGCAGGTTGAAATGGCATGACAAATACAGAAGAAAAGCAGGTTTTACAGATCAATGGTTCTAGATACTTCTGTACACATTAATTTACAGACATGAATGAAGTAAGAGATGAAGCCAAAGCTCTTCTGTCTGTGGGTGGAATGAAGGTAGACATACTGTCACACCATTTATTTTTTTCCTCTCTCTTTCTTACTGCTGGTTTTAATGTAGGCAGGGGACTCTGTAAAGAGATCATAAAACCATTTGTCTCTGAAGCATAAAGATCAATGGACAGTGTAGTGAAAAGGTGTACTGGGGGAAGAGAAATCCAAACCCCTAAACTGCAAGAAGACTTAGTATTTACACCCATATTTTTGCAGAGGATTAGCTATTAATAAAGATTAAATAAGCTTGCCTTTGCCTGCATAGCTACAATATTAATAATAGCCACTCATCTTTTGGATCTGTTGTATTTCCTCCACTGCAAGTCTGCAGCAATGAGTACAGCTCTAAGCTGTTTCTGTATTATTAAAATTCACATCACTAATTTTCCATCCCCTTGTCTCCATTATCATCAAAAATGAAAATGAAGAATCATATCTTCTACTTGAACTCTGCTGTCATTCTTCATGGCCACCCTATACTATCCTCAGCCTTTAGGACAGCTTTAGGACTGGCAAAAGCTCCTAATGCTGTGCCCTAAACTCCATTCCTGCATGCGATCAGTATGAGAAGGAAGACAGAGAGGGTAGGTATCTATTGCCTTCATGGAAATATTGAGGAGCTGCAGGGACTTTGCTCACAAGTGGCTTGGAAATAGCACTGCTACAGTGTGCAAAAGCCAATTGAAATATATATGGTAGTCTTGGTTCTTCTGAGCTATTGTGCTCTGATAATATGACACCAAACCCTTGGTAACGATGATATCAAATTTGACCTTCTCTGATTTGACCTTCTCCAATTCTGGACAAAACAAGCATATTATCAAGGAGATTTTTGGCTTTCATCTCCATTCCATCTAATATATGTTCCTCCCTAGTAGAGGTTTTACAGATCTCAGTGGTTTTTGTGGAGGAGAAACAAATGTTACAGCAAACAAATCCAAAGAAAAAGGTTTGGAGTTTGATTCCTCCCCCTCTCACACACCCCTTTTTTAATATTATTATTTGGTCTAGAAAGATTTAGCCAGTTCTCAACTTGGACCGTAATTGTTTATGACAATAAATCAGTTGACTTCACTGATGCCGTGCCATCCAAAAGACTTTGTAATCTGGAAAAAAATAATTGTGCTGAGAAGAAAGGGAGCAATGGCCATTTCCCAGGCTATTTTGACCTTCTGAACAAGAACTGGAACTTGCACAGTGGTTTAGATTTTAATCTGCCTACCCAGTGTGTGGGTGTGCTCTGAGTCACAGCCAGCATGTGCACTCACTTCTAAAACAGGGCTTCCTAAATATTTTTGTAAGGGTAGCTTTTGTTTAATTTTCATTTGGCAGAATCCTACACTGAGAATGGTTAAAAGCTTAGGAAGGACCATATGGTGTGTATGGAGCTGCTAAGAACAACTTTGAAAGTTTTCAGACTTCTTTTTTTGTAACTGAAAAAAAAGACACCCCCCCCTTCACATTATGAATTAAGCTATTGCTCTTTTCTCAACCAGTTGCCAGCAAACCACATCTGTCAGGCTTCAAGTGTTCAGCAACAACTGTCTGTCCACAGTGAAGATAAATGTCTCTCTCTCTCTCTTTGTTTGTGTGTGTGTGTGTGTGTTTTTGCAGTATTTATTTTTTAATACATGCCTAGTTACTAAAACTCAAGGGGCATTCTGCTGAGGATAGTCCAAGCAAATGTAACTGTGCAAGCACTGAGCAAACAGGATACACTGGCCGTATACAGGCAACAATCACCTTAGAGAATTCTGCTAAGAGAAGTAATTTCTTATTTGTTCTTCTTATTACATAACTGGGAACACAGATAATGAACATGTTTCAGTCAAAACATCACAGGTGTTACAAATTGCTTTCTCTCTTGGAGACCCTGTTATTAACCCAGTTACAGCTGGTAATAATACCTGCTGCTATGTAAATAAGCCTGAAAAATATGCAAGGGCCATATTCAGTAAAGGACTTAGGTGACTCAGCGTAAGTTGCTAATACCCCGTATTTAAGTTCCCAGGCCTCAGAGCAGAGTCTGAATCCTGAGCAACACGTTTATAATGTGTGCAATGTCAGATTCCTGCAATAACAACCCCAAATACCTTCACATACACCTACGTAGAGCTGACTGGGCAGTGAGGCTGGCTTGCTATGGAGAAGACCCTTAAAACTCATCTGGTAGGACAGCAAAGAGCTACTTGCATTCGTTCAGGATTCACAGACCAACATCCCTTCCTAAATACAACTTTGTGAGTCTTTGCTCTCTCTCTCTCTCTCTTTTTTTTCTCCCCCTCCCTCTCCTTCAAAAAACTGAGTAGGCTCTCCTCTTTTCAAGTTCCTCCTCTGGCACAGTTGCCATGCATTTATATTAGACCCCACTGCAAAGGCTGCAAGCCAGGAAGCAGATGCCCTATGTTTGGCATCCTGCTCTGCCCGAAAGCTGGTGGTGGGTTTCAAACCCACCCTTTTCCAGGGATTATGCAATTAGCAGCTCTAAAGTAGGTCATTCTGAGTGGGCTGGAGAGATGTAGTCCTCATCCTCCAGCTGCAACTGAGCAGAAAACAATTCAAGATTCATTAGTCTGTAAAGAGAAAGAACATATTAAGCAACTGAGTCAAGTTTCCTCATGTTTAGGACACTCACCTGGCCCTGGCATGAGGGAAACCAGGTTTCTGGTCCCTATCCACACTTTATTTTCTGCATTTTAACTTATGCTTGTTTAATGTGAGCTGCAACAAAGTAGGCTCTGTCAAGAGAGCTAAAATTCAGGTCTCTCCAGCCCAGACTAGGGGCACAGCTT
The DNA here is from genome assembly GCF_028389875.1 of Rhea pennata. Lineage (NCBI taxonomy): Eukaryota > Metazoa > Chordata > Aves > Rheiformes > Rheidae > Rhea > Rhea pennata. Next base: position 67,789,401 of record NC_084664.1, read on the forward strand.
GTACAGGCGAGGGAAAGGTATATTGTAATTCAATGTACAAGCCTTGAATTACTCACTCAGCTCCACCAAGGCTGGGACAATTCAGGACATGCACAGAACAACTTGAGGCTCCTGGTAAACTTGAGAGGCAAAATAACAAATCACTGCTAGCTTTGTTGTGATTTTAGTCTTAAACATCTCGGCTGGTCCAATCCCAGATCAGAATATCTTTGATGGCTTTGACACCTAGCTCATTGCAAAGGATAGAACCCTCTGCTGATTGCAATGCTCCAAGCAAGACCATCCCTCTGGAAGGCAAGAGCATTCAGAGCATTGCTCTGTCACACTGCTGTAACTTTGAGCAATAATGCAATTGACAGTGTACCTGGGCCAAAAATATGATGGCAGAAGTGGTTTTCTGTAGGCAAAGCTATGTTATAAGATGGTAAGGAAAAATGCAAGTGAGCAGACTCCTCCTAACAACAGCCTAGTATGGCCAACACAGTAGAGGCTGGATCCGCTGGGAATTCACCACAGCAGAAACCTTATGAAAGAAAACATTCCAAAGAGTAGGAAATCTTTCCAGACCTAGGAGCTCAGCAAAGAGTAGAGGTACATACCTTTGAAACAGGAGGTGTATGCTAAGTACTACAGCTAACCTATTCCAAGTCCATTTTTAGCTTCTTTCTACTGTTTTCTTCCTGAACATTTCCCTTCCTTGCAAAGCTTGCCTAGGCCAGCCACTCACAGTCCCTCAGAGCTTGTCTTCCTGCATTGGTAGTCAAATACATTAAGCTGCTAGTAGCCTCCCGCTTCTAGCATTCCCACCCACATTGCTACAGCAGCCAAAACATCAAAACATGAAACAGAAGTGCACTGTGTAGGCAAAGTCCCTGTACCCCCAGAGTTCCTGAACAGCATTTATGCAGCTGCCAGTCCCTTGGAAGAGCCTACAGATCTCAGGAGTTTGCCCCACCACCTTTGCCAGCTGAGCCTGGCACACTTCTTGAACAACTAAGATCATCTGTGTGCAGAATGAGTAGCCGATACTGGTCATACCCATTTCGTATGTTTTCCAGAGAAACAGTTTAGTGGCAGGTTTATGCGGAAAGAGTGAACGCGACTTAAACAGGTTTCCTAATAAAACTTTGCAGTAACCTTTGACCAGTAAAACTGTGCTTCTTATGTTCCTACCTGGGCTCCACCCAGGCATTGCATAAAGCCCTTCTTCCAGAGATAAGTCAACAGAGAGGAATTCACGTGGAAATGTCTTTCCACATGGCTTTCAGATGAAGTGTGTGCAAAAAGTGCATGTATTATTTTTGGCTTGTTTTCAGATTATTTTTTCTTGCTTTGGATGTACCTGGTCTTCAAAAGCCAAAGAATAATACAACATTTGTTTCTAATTAACTAACTGCAATTGGAGATTGGGCAGCTGTATGCTGATTAATTCAGTGTGCTGTCAGAAATTAGAGGGAGAAAGTCTGACAGCCAGGCAGCACAGTTCCCTGGAAAAATGGATCTAGTTAAATAAATCTTTTGTTTTGACATCATGACAGATCTGGTCCAGAGTAGCAACTGTGTTGGTACAGGATACTTAGATTTCTCCCAGACATTCAGCTTAGCACTCATGACATTGTGATTAAAAATGTGCGTTAACTGGAACTAACAGAGTGTATGTTAGATGGATTAAAAATTGATTTGCTGAAAGATCTTTAAAAAGTAGCTGTCCGTAAGGAGATATCTATGAACTGGGGCTGCTTCTCTTGTGGTCCACCACAGACCAGTTCTTAGTCTGACATGATTTAATGTTTCAATTCACAAGCCAAACAAAAAATACGAAAGCTTTATTTACAAATTTGGTAGGAGATTCAAAAATCAGGGGATCAGTTAATAGGGAGCCATAGTCACTCTTGGAGTGAGGTTGATCATTCATTTAAATGGTCAGACTCTAAAAAAGTGCATTTTGATACAGTCAAACAAAAAGGTTTAGATTTGAAAACACAGAAACCAGGCTAAAGATGAGTCTGGGGAAACTGTTTCAGACAAGGATTTTCTTAAAGAATCCTCATAGACACTCACCACCTCCTGAATATGAAAGTATTAAACTTTTGGTCACATAACCTGTGGGCATCCTAATCAGACTACAAAGGAGGGCCAAGAATGATCCAGAGGTCAGAAAATGATTGTACCTACAATATTTAAGGCAATCAATGCACATACATAAGTTTCTGACAGTGCAGCAGAGAGGAGACTTGAAAACTGCAAAGGTGCTCACACCCTGGAAAAAAAAAAAAGCCTAGTGATGGACTTTCCGTTGCAAAATGAAATGATCAGAAGGCAATACTGGAAGAATTCCTTATCAGTGGCCAGACAAATATCAGACAAGTTATCTGTGTAGGATGGCAGGCTTTCATTGCTATTTGAAATTTAAAAAGTAGGCTGTGCATTTTTTCCTAAATTTCAGAATTTAATAATTTTCCTTAAAAAAAAAAAGAAAAGAAAAAAAGGAAAAAATCTAGTATCTTGATCTGGTTGTCAGTGAAGGAGATGTTTTAGCTGGGGGGAGATCACAGTTCATGTCTTGATATGATATTTTTGTTTCCTTGAGACATACAGCAGAGTGCTCCCTCATGTTCCCATGAGCATACACACAATAACACAGCACTGCTTTTCAGCAGTAAGAATGAAACATATTCATTTTACAGTCTTTTATTTGAATCTGATGTCTAAGTAAACTATCTTGAAACGTGTTGGCATTTTGTGGCTGGGAAAGCATAAACATCAAAAAACCCATTTTGGGTTGAAATTTCCCATGCTTGGTTTCAGCTTTAAGGTGCCTAACTTTTGGAAAGACTGACTAAAATCACTTTGGTAATTTTTAATTATATGACACATGGAAAAACTACTTTGTATTTTAAGCAAGTTTCAGACTATTTCTGTTCTGTCCAAATTTGCTTTTTTTTCCCCCTCTGCTTTTTTTGTAAAGGCTTATACTGTGTTTTTGTGATATTTTGGCTCTGACAATATACAAATATTACCAAAAGGAGCAGACCAACAAAAGACCATGAATATATGAAAAATCACGAAACTCTTATTTAAAAAAAACTACAAAGAGAAATACAAAAAAACCCACCCTTCTTGTTGTTTTTCTTTAAAATTTAAATTTACAAGCAGCTACAGAGGAATATCTACATTGTGTCATCCTTGAAAATGTTGTTTAGCACTGTTCCCGAAGGAACTGCATTTGTTACAGATACTTTGCTTTCTAAGTGATGTAAAAGCCATTGTAAATACTGATTTAGTATACGCCTTTACAAGGCATCTTTCTCAAGAGGGACTAGGAGGATGGCTTCAAAGAAGTTGATGAGGAAAGTGGTGGACTGACTGTGGTTGTGTAACTGTGCCTGCACGTAGTAGGTGTACCTCCTACTAAATTGTTTTGACAGTTAGTGGTTTCTGAGACATAAAGAAAATGTGAGATGGTGGGATTTGAAGCGCATTACTGCTGTTTAAGGGCACTTTTTAACTTCCTGGTCTGGGCATATCTGTTACAAGACAGGCCTCCTGGATGAGATAACCAACACTGGGTATTGCTTGTGGGCTGTCTCCTCCGTCTGTCTGGATGATGTATGAAACGCAAAGTGATGGATCACAGAAAATGCCACCTAATATTTACAGAGAAAGAACGTTATTTGCCTGTGGCATGAATACCCCAGCACTACAGGGCTGGATTGTACAGAAAGCCAGCCACGGGCCGATGAAAACCATGCCTTGGCACTAACTATGGGTCAGTTTTCCAATGTTGTAACCATCCTGGTGTCTTGAAAAACAAAAAGCCCACACATATCTCTATTTTTCCCCTTGAAAGACATTTAGGGAAAAAAAATGACAGTAAACAGAACACACATGGAAGTGTGTCATCTTGGACAGCTAGACTTGGTTTTTCTGGTGCCCAGTTGTGAGTTTGTGACTCGCTCATAGCAACATGTGTAAAGCCAAGGGCTCCCAACAAGTAGCTACAGACTCCCGAAGAGATACAATATCCTTCTCTCTAGGGCGGAAGGGATTTCTCGACAGGCTTAGTATTTTATGTACACGCTAAAATCTGCAACGAGTTTACCTGTTGGGCCAGTCCAAGAAAGCACTTGGGATTGAGTCGAAATGTGTCGCCTGCTATGGCACAGCTGGGCCCTTTTCAGCTAGAAGGGGCCTATTCAGGGCACAGTTGGGCTTTTTAACCAACCGCTGCATCAGAAACACGCACTGCCTGCTCCTGGCAAGTGCTTCACGTGGTAAATGCAAGGAGGGCTGCTCCACCCCACAACCCTTTCTTCAACCCTGGGTGACTGTTGGCTTCAGGGGGGATTCACACCACCGGAAGGTGTAATTAGAGGGCCCAGCTAGTCCATCTGAGGTATTGCATGGCTTCCCTTCTCCCATGGCTTTGCTTCCTTTGGGTTTGGGTTGATTTTTCTACACAAATTCTTCATGTTGAGTGCGTCACAGCTGTCACAGTTATACAAAGTGGAAGGCCAAACCGAGACTGAGAAATCTCCATTTTTCCCTTACACACACACACGCAAACATACTGACATGCACAATAAAGTTATATACGATACACAGAAGTGAGCAATTTGAGAGAAATTCACATTCTATCTTCTGTAAAAGGCAATTGGATGATCTAAATCCATCATGACTCTTTTTTCCTTTTAAGATTAAAGCAAGAGACAGAAAAAAAATAAAGGAAATTGCTCCATGAAAGAGCAAAAATGCTTACTGATATTGTTTGGGCTGCATGAAAGCTAAGGAGAAATGGTTGTCATCTTTATTTATAAATGCTTTTATAGTATACCGTGCAGCAGAAAATAAATTATCACTGCTTTAGAGCCCAGATATTAGCATTCTGAGTTTCATTTAAACTCTCCGTTATGGTCAACTTATATAGGTGGTTACAAGCGGACTGGTTCCTAAGCCAGCCCAGCAGGACCCTATATAGCATCACGTATGGAAGCAAAAAAGATTTTTTTTTTTTTTTTGCTCTGTTACCTTTTGCCAAAGGGTGTTTATGGGGCATGAGAGGGCGGAGATAACTCCATTCCCACTCCACTGCATTTTTCTGCCTTTGGTAGAAAGGACAGTGCACCAAACATACTGGAGAAAAAAGGCAAAGTGGGAATCTTCTCCCCACAGATGATCAGCATCTTTGCTGACATCCTTACCTGACTCTGTCCTTGATATCCAGTGTAAAGCCCTGTATAAAGTGACATTTTTAGATTCAGAACAAAGCTGGTCCTTCCATCTGGATTAAATTTTAAGCAACATCCTCTTCATGTTGCCAAACCAGCCAGGCTCTTCGAAAGGCAAAGCATCATGAGTTCAAAGAGAGAAAACTTACCCTGCATCGAACTCTGCTCTGGCAGCTTAGGGAAGCGGCTCTAGGACATACTAGTGCTGTTTCTGCCTTTGCTTCAGAGTTTGTTCAGACAAGCCTGCTCCAGGCTGAGCATACCCACACTGATTCACTCATGATCAGCTACACGTCTGCCTTTCTGTCATACTCCTCATCGGCAGGTTAGAAATCAAACTCGCTGTCTTTCGGAAGTGTTTGAAAACATTCCTAATCATTTTTTAAAAAAACCCAGTATACACAGAGTCGTTCTTTCTAGTAATATAAATTACATTGCTCATCAGGGAAGAAGTTCTGCAATAGCTTTCTTTGGGAAAGGGGGAACAGAGAAATGAATTTAGGAATCTTTGCCCTGTACTATAAGTCTTGGCTGACATTTGGATAAAAGTGCTAGAAAGCTTGTTGTTGCCTTGGGGAAAAAAACACTTTACATTTTCAGAAAAAGGCATTGTTGTTTTTCCTCTACTAGGTCTTGCTGGAAAATGCTTTTGCAGCACTCCAGTCTGCAAGTTATTTAGAGGAAATCAAAACTCACTGTTCATGCTCCCCACCACACAAGCAGCACTGTGTTACAGCACATTGCAAATATAAGCAGAAAGTCAAAGATTAAAGCAAGTTTCTTCAAGATGATTTTATAGCAGAGCCCTTCACAAAAGCATCCTTCCTTTTGCTTGTAAGTACACTAATCGTATTTCAATGGCATGCCTACAATATAAAGTTAATAGCTTCCTTATTTCCTCATTTTAACATTTCCCCTCTACTCCCTCTGTCTTTTCAATTATAATAGCTAGATTGTTTCTTGCATTTCCTTTCCCCAGTGTCCTGTTTTCATTTCTTACATAAAATCATATTTGGTCACTTACACTTTTCTTGAGGATAAGCACAAGACAGCAGCATCTCTTGCTCTACCATGGTGCCGTCTGTCAGAAAGCGCAGGGGTCTTTTGACTAGTGTTTAAAAAAAATGCTTGGGAAAGCCAAGCTCACTCATGCAAGCTTCTGATCTTCTCCAGCCCTCCTGGCTTCTGTGTGCTGTCACATGTTAGCCTCCCTCCCCAGAAACCTGTGAAACAGGTCTAGCCACATGCATCTTGTGTGTCAGAAAACTTTTAATTGATTTATTGCAACAGATATCCACCCTTATTTAAAAAAAAAAAAAAAAAAAAAAAAAGCATTGTTGAAAGGAGTAGGCTCTTAGTGCCTCATTTGAAATTACAGAAATGTCCTAGCTGGTGCACTTTAAAGGGAAATGACTTGCTGGGTTCAGAATACACAGGAAATAATTTAAAATTGTTCTTACACGCCAAATAAACCACAGCTAGCGGTATACCAGGGATGCTGCTATGCTTAGGGAGAGCAGGAACCCTTCCTCCGAGCACCCAGGCAGTGAGCGCAGCCAGCGTGCCTCCCCAAGACACCACTCCCTGGCCTCATTTACCAGTTATCCATTACCGCCACGATTCACATGGGTGCCCAGTGGACCGCAATTAACATCTAAGTTCATTTTACATTAATTATCACCCCACAGAGGCCTTCTCCTGCTGTTACTTCTGGTGAGACCATGGCCAAGGGCAAGCGAGGCGATGGTCAGCAAAGACCCAGTGAGCAGCCAACGTGGGATTTGTGCCTGGCTCTGCCTCTAATCTGCCGTGTCACCTCGGGCAAATTGCTTTGCCTCTCTGTGTTGCTCTTTCCTCTCCTATCACACACAGATAATTATAGCTCCCTTTCTTTGTATAAAATGCTTCAAAATCTCTGCATAAAACACAGCTTGCATGAAGCAGCTATCATTATAGTGCACTTGTAAAATACAGGGATGAGGCTTACAATAAGCAGCAAGCATTTGAGATATCATGCATGTAAATGCTGAGTTTTTAGAGGAACATGACCTTATTGAAATAATGCTGGGGGAAAAAAAATACTACAGAGTTTGGCAAAAGTTCAGATTCTGCTTTCACAGAGGAACGCTGAGAGAAAAATCTAAATCACTTCTCCTCTCCAGGAACAACACGCCCTCCTGGAAACAGTAAGTCCATCAGCGGTTTCTCCGTGGAAAATGACATAATATGGCAATTTCCTGCTTTTCTCTCACCTGGGTAAATAAATCTCTCATTTTGCAGCCCACGAGTATGTACATTATGCTCTACAGGCCAAAATATTCACCCCCCTTTCTCGCCCTCTCTCTTTGAAAAACAAAACTCAGCAAACTTTACAGGGAATGTTTTTTTTTTTTTTTTTCATTTGCAGCTAGGCTCGAACAGACGGCTACAAGGTTGTGTCTCTCAGTGTCTGAATTCCCTCCCATGGGAGCCTCATGCCTGTCTGAACACTTGAGCTGCCTGCCTCCTTTCCCCCCACAGAAAAGCTGCTCCTGAGGCTCCTCCAGAGCCTCTGCTCCGGTTGCTGTAACCCTGGCACTTCCGCCCGAAGCCCAGAGCCCTCTCAGATGCTGCCAGCAAGCTGAGATGATGGACTGAGGACCCACGTGGCACTGAAAACTAAGCCAAACTCACAGACTTTCGGGGATTACGTTGCTTATGCTGTCTGAAAAAGCAAAACGATTCCCTTTTCCTCTCTCAATCCTTTTTCCAAAAGAAAATACTTGATAGAAATTTGCTTATCTAGTCTCCCACCTAAAGAAAACACCGGGTAACTCTTACCATGGGAAGTAGCTCAGGGATTAGGCTGGATTATGCTGAACTGAAGTTAAGTGGCTGTGGGCAAAAAGCTTTCTGTGAAATTCCCAGTGTTTGCAAGTTAATACTGGCACATTCGGAAAGCTTACCTGAGCCTTGAAATAAAATTCTCTACATGACTTAACATGGCCAGCCAGTTTCATTACAGACCAGGAGACTGGTAAATGCATAACCTACTTGTTTCTTACTCCATAATCCATTAACTTCAGAGCCATTTTCTGAGATGTCCTAAGGTTACTGCACTGACAATTTACATAAGAAAGCGGCTCGCTTAGCACTGCAGGCTCAGAAACCCAGGGAAGTACATTTGCAGAAGAACATGCATTTGTTTGTACTGTCTGGATATACACAGCTGAAGAAGGTGTGTATGAACAGCAATGCTTTAACTTCTCAATAATCAATGTCTTACAACACTTGCAAACTCACAGTGCATATCAGATTAGCGTGGTCTGATTTGAATTTCAATGGAAAGGACTGCTATGAATAGAGAAAAGCTTCTTAGAGGGAGGCAATATTAAAAGAAGCACGTAAGAAATCCTTTACAAACAAAATTGTCCGCCTCTCTTTTGAAATGTAATTCTGCATGCAGATGGAACAGGTCAGGAATGAAAGCTGTCATCCCACCTTACGGGGTAGAGGACACAGCATCAACTTTTAACAGCACAGAACTGAAAAATAGCAGATTGAAGTTAGGCTTTTTGATGCCTGAGAGCTTATTTGAATGAGGAAATGCACTTAGTCAAACATCAAATGCTAAACATCTGAAAGCCATCTAATGAGCTAAGTGAATCAGTATTGTCAGCTGCAGCAAAAACACTAGGAAGAACCAAGAGTACATACAAGATCATCCTCTTGTAATCATGGAATTAAAGTATGAAGTGATAGCAATCATTTATACTGCTGGACACACTCCAGCATTTCAATTGCTGCATGCATTTATATGTTCAACTGACAAAACATCCCTCTAAGAAGCTCAAATCTATAATTATAATCATTGTCTGACAAAACAGTACAGTTTCACAGTAACTGTGCAATTGATGCTTGTCACCATTTCTGTCACGGAAGTGACAAAATAACCAAGTCATGTTCTAGCTTCTTCCTTGTAATCCTACAGTCTTCCTCACCCCAAAAGCAGGCCATAACCTACAATCAGCTGTCATTAGATTGGCACAGAAGTGATGAAAGTTTGTCCAATGTCCAATTCAAGGCTGATTTGGGACTATGCCAAAAACCTGAAAGTGGACCCTAAATGGCATAAAATGAAGCAATTGAAGCAACCACTTCTTTAACCAGCACAGGTCTCTCATCTCAGGTAGTAGCTCTGTTATCCGGTACAATGTGAACAAGATGAACTCCTGAGTGTATTGGTCCAGAGAGGTGTGTGATAATGCGATCCAGGCTGTATCAGTGATCTTTGTTTTTCCATGCTAACTTCAGACTCCTAAAGTTCTTAAATCAGCAGAACAGTGTTAGTTTGTTTTAAAACTAACCAGTGTTACTGCAAAACATCTGCTGCTCACAAAGCAAGTATCAAATCAATGGGGCAGAGGGATGGAAGGGGAGCTGGGGCTCTCCTTGCAATGGAGGAAGCTCCGCTAGTGAGAAACGGGTGCTGAAACTGCTGCTTCCACCCAGAGGCTCCAAGCTCAGCCACGACGGTATAAACAGGAAGATGTGAAGTCTAGCATTAGCCATGTGCACTTCCAGAGCAGCCCCATGAACTCCTTGTAGGGGTGTAAAAGCACTAGACATGTCTTTCAGGATGGGTTGAACCATGCCTATGTCCTGCTGTTTGCTGGTGAGCTCTTTTGCTCAGCTTTTTCAGCTGCTGTTGAAAAATGTCTAGGTTGCATTTGGCCTTCAAGTCTTGCTTTTCCATTCCTTTTCTCAGATAAGGGGTGAACAGTTCCCACTAAGTTGTGCCCTCTGGAATCTAGGAAGATCAGGGGTCCTATTTCATCATTTTGAGGTATACTACTCAGATGCTAAAAACAAGAGGAGGTACAAGGCAATACATACCAATAGCACTCCTGAACATGTCACTTCCTAAAAGTAAAACTAGAGAAGACTTGTGGAGCACTTGGAATTTATCCTGGAACAAAATTTCTTGAAGTTGATACAAAGCAGTTTGGGTTTGGGGTGGGGGGGTTGTTTGTTTTTTAGTTTAAACAGCAACTCAACAGTGTGACTTCTCAAGAAAAGAAGTCAAAAGCTCTCACACATTTTCACTTCACACCCTCTTCAAGTAGCCACTGGCACAGTAATTTCTGTGTGACATACATCACCTGTCAGACATGGTGGAGATTTCTGCACAGCAAAAATTATTAATATCCTTGGCATCCTAGGTGCTTCATCTGGAGTCATTTATAGGAATCTAGCTTTAAATTCTTGCCCAGTCAACACTACTATCAGGGTTTTTCCTCCTAAACTGCCAGAACTCCCTGGATTTTTCATCCCAAAGGTAACTAACATAAACTGGCATTTCCTCGCCCTTGGTGTTAAAAATTACATCAGAAGCAAAAAAACAGAAAGGTATAGCAATGAGAGGAAGAGGACAGCGTTAGCTGCTAGTCCGAGTATGTAGCTAAGTTTTACAAAACAGTAATTAAGTGCAAATAGATTAGATAATCCTAATCTTTGCTGGAAATGATAGGTTGAAACTAGAGGATACATCTGAAGTAATTAAATACACATGAGAGTCTCCAGCATGACTGTACACGTATGAAGTGAAAAAAGGGATATATTTCAGGACAAAAATAGACAAAAGGTTTCTTTAAAAAAACATAAAACTGGTAATTTTTAATGTAGGAGGTTGTTCAGGGTTACTTGGAGGGTTTAATTACCCAGCGTTTCTCCGATGAGTAAACTTCTTGACTGCTTTTCAATGTGCTGACCAGAGGATATGTGTAAGCTTCACTGTATTTAGCAAATACTTTAGGGTAGACGAATTCCCGGTGACAGACCCATGGCTTCATGCAGCAAAATGGAGACTTGTCGTCACCAGCGTGTTATCATCATTCCACATGTCAACAGAGACATGGCTATGGTCCTGACAGGCGTGTGCGACACCTTAATAACATGGAGTGGTGTTTCACTTCTTTTCCATGGGTGTAAATGTCAGGAGCATGACTCCTTTCTAGCTTGGATGGCAACCCCACAGTTTCTTTTGTCTTGATGCTCATTTTCCAGAGCGGGACTCATGAACCATCACTATGGAGCAGGCAGGCCCTATTAATTGTATCTTCAAATTTTTAATAGACCTACCACAGAAGGTGGCTATCCCAATGGAGCCTCAACAGGAAAAAGGCCCTGCAGAGATAACCCAAATTCAGGTAATCTTTGGGTAAAATTTAGGGCTGCAACCCTATCTTAGGGTAGATTATTTGTCCTTTCTATTAACAGCTGACACAAATTTGAAGCTCCAAACACATGAAGCTTTACACTCAGGTAAGAAGACAGAATAGCCACTGTGCAGCTTCATCCTAAAATAGAGGCCAAACTAGGCCAACCAAGAAGCAGTGCCTCTGCTGCAACAGCCACAGGAGAGGGCATAAGACATTTAATCACCTCACTAAGAGCCGCTAGGGCTCTTCAGAAACTGCTAGGGCTGCTTCAAAATCAAGTACTGGCATAACGAACCAAAGTGCTCTGACAGATCTGCCTCTTGGTTCACATAGATATTTGTTATACCTAGATGAAAGGGAGTGACATGTTGGGTACAAATTAATGTAGAGAGGGACGGCAGGAAACTGTCTCAAAACCCACACATGATCAGTATTTCAAGAATATGATTTTCTTAGAGAGATGTTTGTTAAATTTAATCAGTCTTGTATTCATTACATATAGATATTGCTTCATCTCACAGGCAAATCTCTTCAGCTTTCTCCGCTATAAGTGCAGCATGCTTAATAACTCACTACTTGGAAGTACTGTAGCTATTGATGTCTTTGCAGGCAACCACAGAACTGTGATTTTAAGAATTCTTTTATATTTCCAAATACTATCTGCACAGGGAAGGACATCCAGCTTATCATCCACTCTGCTACTGATTTTTTTGACATCTATGCTTTTCATAGTGGGGATCAGGAGATTTGATGAAAGGTGTGAAAAAATACAGTCTAGGCTCAACTTTTTTTTCTTCGTTCAGGCAACTTAGAAATAAAAGTTTAATATGTCATATAATAGAAGAGGTTGTTCTAGAAAGTATCCAAGACTATAAGTAAACATGACTGTTTAAAAGGGAATTTTTTTAACATTTGGCATTAACTTTCAAAAGGCGAAATACTTATGCATGTAGCTATTCAAGTTAACGAACAAAATAACTTCGATTCAGTGTCTTATAGTTAGTATACTGCCTTTATGGTAGCTTTTCTGACTCAACAGCAAACTACAAACATTAACATTTCTTACTTTATTCCTGATTGCAGTCCAACATATACCTAAAAAGAGCTACAGTTCTATTTTGTTCATTATTTTATGCATTTACACAGCTCTAATATGATACTTCAACTTCACACTTCAATAATGAAAACTTCAGCCCTTCATGGCTTATCAAAGCAGGTCTGTAATACAATGGCAACATATACCCTCAGTATTTTGGCTGTTAACTAGCCTGACCTTATAAATCCACAGCAATGCCATGATTTGCAGTCTGACTGGTCTCCACAAAGTCACACCAGTCATGTCAGTATGGAGCACAAAGGTATGAGCTAGTGGGCCTTACAACTGTTTTATAAAAAACAGAGGGAACGCTAAATATTAGGAGTATTTTTAGACCAAGATGCTAACATTTTTAAAGAGCAAGTCAAACCTGCTCGTTATCTGCACCTTTCCATCTTGAAGAGAGTGCCTCATAAGAAATCACAAACACAGCACTGAAAAGTTACAAGCACATTGTCTTAACAGTGCTTCCTTGCAATGTGCTCATCATCTTAAAATCTTTTTTTTTTTTTTTCGGTAGTCTTACAAGCTTTCTTTGAAATGTAAAACACATGAAAATTTCCAGTTCTTGTCAGTAGGCCTATGAGATGCTCCAAGTGATGCCTTTAGTTTTCTTCAGCAATACTTTTGCCGCCTACAAATGAACAGCAGAGGATCATGCTAGGTTTGCTACACTAAGTTTGTAAGGGTTACCAGGAGATCAAAACAGACTTTAGTTTTCAGGCAGGTGTATAAAACTCTTCACCTGTAGCACATCAGCTGATTTAAGTATTCAGCATACAAACTCAACCCAAAGACAGCAGGAAATCCAACCAAAGGCATTTCATCATGAGGCATTACTAGAACACGGTAAAGACAGAAGTTCTCATTTTCTCCTAAGTATAACCGAAATACTGAGATAAGTTTCTAGAGGAAGGTGAAACTCAAAACAACTCTTGCATACTCGTAAAAAAACCCAGAGGATCTTTGTTTTTGTGTGTTTTAAGGAGTAGTGCTCAGTAACACTACTCTAAATCAAAAAGATCTTACGATATTCAAGCCAGAAAATCTAACAAAAAATGCCGATAATTAATCGCAGGTTAAGCTGTTGATCAGTGGTAGTATTCCATTACTCTTTCTTTTATCACTCTGAAGATTGTTTTCTTACAGGGACAATTCCAAGATTCTAGTATTTGGAGGGCTTTTTACTGAATCATTTATATTTTGCAGTCTGGACCATTTGCAATCTGTCTCTGAGGAACAGTGCAGTTTGTAATTGAGTGAATCTGAAAATATAAAAGTGGAACCATTGAATATTTGTAGTTGAATGAATGAATGAGATGAAATAGTCAATAGGAAATATGACCCTTTTCTCATTTAGCATACATTGTACGCTTTGAGAAAAAGGGATCTTTCTCTTTTCTGTATTCGCCTGAAAGTAAATACAAGTGTTTACTGAGAGTCTGCAATCTAAGCCTAGTGCTACAGAAGATTTAGAAAGTGCTTTTGAAAGAAGTGTGGATGACCACAGTGTATTTTGCACTTAAGCCCAGATGTTTTGTTCAGTGATTTACATGGAGGTAATGTTTGTCCCATTAATGATTTTTACACAGTAGCGCAAAATTTGCCATAAAAATAATGGGTAAGCCAAGTGATACATTGCATTAGAGCAAAGATCCATTAAGCAAAAAAAAAAAGAGAGTAGGATGCCTTGGATAGCTTACCTCAGTAGTCAGCAGCACCTCAGCATATAAGTCACTGAATGGCTCATGATGCAAGCAGGTGGGTCTTTTTGCCAGTGCGAGTCAGCTTCACGCTCACATCACATCTGCAGTAGCACCTTAGTCTGGATCAGGAGGGCATGCTGAAGTGACTCTCCCAGGCCCCGGGCTTGGGTTCAGTAGAAGACCGTATGAACTGCGTCCCTTCCAGATGACTCCAAAGAGGGACGTGCTTCAGGAGTGCATCTCGTGCATTGCCGCGACAAATGATCCAATGATCCACAGGGTAAAAAAAAATAAAAATAAAAATAAAATCCCCAGGTGGAGGTAGTGCGAATGCTTTACACATCCATACTCCTATTTATCTAAATTGATTGCTAACATAGACAAAGCCTCAGAGAGCTTGACATCATTTAGTAAAATATTGGATTTTGTGTGTGTGTGTGTGTGTGTGTGTGTGACCAAAAACACTGCCTCCAAAAAAATATATCCCATTAAAAGCAAAATGCTTTAGGGGAACAGGCTGTTTTGAGGGGAAAGGATGGAAGAACAGTCCAAGTAATTCAGAACTGTGTAACTGGATTGGGGGTGGGGGAGGGACATTGGGCAGACCTTTTCAATTCACTTTGTTCCAATTTCTTGTGGGATTTTAGCTTTTGACTTACATTATGTTAAGAATTTGAGTATTTCAGCATTATCAAAAAGCTATTTCAAGGCTATTTTTCTGTTTCAAAATGAGAATATTTTGCCTCTAAGTAGAAAGTCAACTTTGCATCCAAATTTGTGCTAAAACTCCCATACTTTTGAGACACTAGAATTTCCTATGGGACTGAATTCCATTTTCAAAAAGCTCTAGCCTTAAAAGTACCACTGAGCTGACACTAGCATTCCACATATGGCCTAGCATAGGCTTCATAACAAAAAAATGAATACAATTCATTTTAGCAGTTGCTGCTACCTAGAAATCCTTTAGTCTCTTGCAAGTTGTGATCCTTCAGGAAAAGGCATCAGAAAATTAATGTGTACATCCGAATTTGTGGTAAATGCCTGAGGAGCCTCACCTTTGCTCCTGTTAGCTTGCTCTGCTCCAACAAATGTTACAGTGCACTGCATTTGTGCAGCTTTGGGCGTTTGGAAGCATCAGTAGAAGGCAAGATTCTTCCCCCTGGTGCCAGGCTTTGCCCCACCAAGAAAGAGCATTGGTGTACGTGCAAAAGAGCAAAGATTCCTTTCCCTTCCTCACCTATGTCCTGCAACCACACACAGCATTTTGGGTTCCTCCCAAGGTCAAAATAGGTAGTAGCATTAAAAACATCAGCACTTAGATGTGTTAATCTTGGTGAGCATGGAGCTCACCTGCTCTGCCAATGCAGCAGAAAGATTTACAGTTTTTAATTTTTGTGGGTTGCACCACTTTTAATGTGGTAGAAATTTGTTTTTAATCCTGGTGCAACTGTTCCCATGCAGATGCTATAATTCAATCTTTAAGATAGTCAAGTAACAGTGGACACATGTGAGTGTAATCAATCATACAGCTAGTTAAACAGCCTTCTTAGCCCAAAACCTTTGCGCAAGGTCTTGGGCATTTTATGGGAAAACTTGGGTGGGCAAATAGACTTTGCATTTCACCCCAGTCATGGCAGTCTCTCTGTGGGCATTTTTACTTCATTTGACCTGGTCTCAGCTCGACTTTTGTGCAACTTCTCCATGTTGCCACCCATTACACAGGTTAATGCTTCCAATGAACCCAACCGCTCCTGTGGTTTCAGCTTGGTCTCTGAGAGAAATAGTGAGGGAGATCCCCCAGGGAGCAAGGACCGGGGAGAAAAGATGCTCAGGACGAGGACAGTGATACTAATTGGTCAGTGTGGGAAAATGTAACTGAAGAGAAACCAGAACGTTTTCTATATTATAATAGCACAAGTGGCAACAGCTGAGGCTTGCACGAGACACAACGTTGTGACTTGAGCTGGAGAGAGACTCGTGGCTGGAGGGATGGAAGAGGCTGAACTTGCCTGCTGCAGCCCTTCAGGTAACCTAAAGGCAGTGACCTTGCTTGGGAGCTGCCCAGGCTTTGAAACAGTTTCCTAATCTGAGGGACAGCCACGCTTCTGTGTCAGGCTATTAAAGAAAGGTGTTCTTTCTCCAGGTGGTCACCTTCATCTTTTCCAGGTTCAGTTTCAGAAGCTCCTTTTATTGCCTTTGCTTTTACATGGAGAAAAAAAAAAATCGGGATAAAGCTGCTGTTTATACTGGAGGGAAAAGAGATGGTTGATATATTAACAACAAATTAAAGAACTTCCTGAAGGTCATGTTAAAACATGCTTCCTGACACCGACTTGAATTAGGGAATGAAGTCTCTGATTGCTTTGGAAATTTGCCCATGCCTAAGAGCATCTTCTTAACCCTTAACTTGACTGGTTCTCAAAAATCAAACTACAAACCTTTAAAATCAGTTTGTCGACATTGTATATGAGACAATTTTTAATTCTAATTCTTGCTAAGGGACACCCAATAAAAATGCCTTATGACACAGTTATTGTTGAATTGGTCTAATTTGGCCTGTGAAAACTATGCAGAAACTTTCAAATTGCTCGTACGCCTAAGCAAATGCATTTTTAACCAGCTCAGCCCTATTTTTGGAATGAGCTCTCATGAGCACAGAACCAGTCAGTCCTTTTCATTTTTACAGTTTTCATTTTGGCTGGGTTTGAGGGAAATATGTGTCATTTCTAAATTACCTTTTTATAGCCTTGTGTTGAGCTCCTATGGGGAGCATCACTGATATAAATTAAATTCCTTCATTATTTAAATTGTAGCCTTAATAGAAGAGGTGCTACCTAAATACACAATTATATACTTATAATAACGTGACTCTGACCAAAGCAGAGTGAGATGTGAGATGCTGAGTGAGCCAACTGGTCCAGCAACAACAACAGTCTTTTGTACAGCCATTTTCCCCAGGGCTTCCTTGAAACCTAAAGAGTGCTGCTTACAGCAGAAAAGCTTTTCACAAAGGAGGCCCAGGCTGAGGCCTGGGATGGTTCTGCTCTGAGAAAGCTTGTCTGTACTACACGTTTAGTGATATGATACACAGTTATCAATATATACCACAACGTTGCATATAGGGTAAGACATCCACCATCACATCACATTTGTTACTGAGGTAGATAAAAAAATTCTTTATTCCAAAGCTTCACTTCATCAGCATTATGAGACATTTCTGATTTGTGAGAAGTCTCATCATATGTCTATACATACACATTTATATAATGTTCTTAAAATACACTTCTTTTAAGAAATTGTTGCTGGACTCAACACACGAAGAACTGCAGTCCTCCAAACTACTGCATATTTAACAAGGGAGACAGCAGAAGCTGAGCTCAGATTTTACTCATGCTGTGCTTAAGCTACTCCTTATGTAGAGCAGTGCAAGGGAGATGAAAACATGGGTCGACATTGTCAGCGACTCATTGCCCACCATAAGATAAAGAAGGTGGCTGTAACTTGCCCTCTCATTGCCTCCCTACCTCCCTCCCCCACTGGGCAGAAAAGCTTAACTATGCAAGTGCTACAATAGAGCACCAAGCTCCTTGGAAGACATCCTGCCTGCTGGGTCTACTCCAGCCTGGGGGAAATAGCCTGCAGCCAATGAAGTAGAGGTTTGTATGACCTACTCCTTTGAGACTAGAAACATAGGCTAAAAATAATTTCCTCAGGGTCTTGCCATTGATTCTTAATTGGAGATGGCATAAAAATATAATCCAAGAAATATAAATATCCATGCAACACTCATGGATCCAATTCCGCATAATGCAAAGGAGAGAGAAAACAAAAGTGCTCAATAAGTGGACGCATGGATGATTACACAGATATCCAAAGTACCAATATTAAAAAAAATACAGAAGGAAGAATCTAAACTTGATTAATGTTCAGCTGCAATGCATAGTGACCACAATATATTTTTTCATACAAATCTGTGAAGAAATAAATCCTCTCAAATTCCCTAGCTGGTACATTGTTAGAGGCCACTGCTTCCTTCACTGCTTATTCAGCCTAGGAGTCAATAACATCATCATTTTTCTCAGCAGTTATGCACATACATTTCCAAAAGTTGAAAAGATATCCTGGATGCTCTGGGACACTCTGACCTTGAAAGAGAAGGCCAATGTGCACCTATTTATCAGTGATGGGCATCTTTTAAATAGAGTGAAAGAAAAACCTGCTATGTTACAACAGGGAGTTCAGATGTTGATTACCCCTCTCTGCCATGAAGTAAGACAGAGGCAAGAGGTCAGCTTGCATAAGGGCATATTGCAAGGCTGTGTGAAAGATCTGGTCCTATAGCACAGCTCCATCTAAGATCTGGCAGAAGGAGTTAGCATGACATTTACTAGTCCAATTAAGGAACTGAAAGATGGAGGAGATAGATTCCATCACTCTGTGTCAGCCTAAAGAGATAAAATAAGTATGTGAAGACAACATGAAATGAGATGCAACAGCGAACAAGGGTTGATTATCTATGAACCTTCCAGAAGGCTACATTGTGCCATGGCCTCAGGGAGAGAGGAGAGACTCCTTAGGCCATCGTGTACACTGGGTCATGTCTGCTGTGTCTTTGCTCATAAACAGAGCCAATAAGCCATTTTTTTTCCTTCAGCAGTCAAACTAGAGGAAAAATCAGGAAAGTCTGCTGGCTCAGATCAAGCTAGATTATGTTATTATAGCTTCTTTGTCAAAATGGGGAGGAAAAAAAGCTGTTCTGGACAAGACAAGACTTCAGTCATGTTCATGGATACATTTAAATATTAATGGATATGTTTACGGATGGCCAAAATGGTATTTTCATGCATTTTACATATTAACATATAAGGACATAGCATGTTCTCCTTTTCATTGTCAGTCAACTCTCTGACTGAGAGATTCATCCATTTCTCCTGCTGCTTTGGGGGACTCTTGATGTCTGAGGACAGACAAAGTGCTCGGAGGTGTATGGTGACCTTATGAGGCAGAAATCAGGAAAGCAGGTTGCTTGATTCCCTGACTTGAATAGATATGCAAGAACCAGGTACCAACCAGTTCATTATCCAGGGCATATTGTCACCATGGAAGTGAAAGGTTGGAAGCTCAACAGGAGCAGGCACTGCTAGGGATGTGAGTGTGCAGCGTGGCGTGGCAGCAGCAGGAAGCCAATCAAAGAGGCTTCACATCAGAGAAGCAAGAGGTAAGGACTCTGGCAAGGTGACTCAGATGAGATGTGATCAGCAAAACTGAGCAAGATCTGGACATCTCCCTGTTTATTAGAAAGCAAATTTCGAGTCAAACCACGCCCTCAACGACCTTGAAAATTGATGGAGCTTAGGTAAACCAGGGAATCCCTAGGACAACAGTATTTGAAGGGTGAAAACGTTAAAAAAGGGCATCACTTAGGGCAGAACAAGCAGTGTGAGTTGGATCATTACGCATATATACAACACTTAAAGTTTGCTCAGACATTTTATAGAACAAATAAAATCCCTAGTCTAAGACCCTTACAGTCTAGTCAGAAGCATGACAGAGCAAGCAACCTACTGAAACAAGGAATGAGGAAAAAGAGAAAAGAGGTTGAGGGATGTAATAGTAAGTCGTGGGTTGAAACTAAGACAGGACAAACTTAAACTGAACATTAAAATTCATATGGATCATTAGGGCTATAGAAAAGTCTGACAGGATAACTGATGAAAAATTCCATTTCCTGCACCTCAGCAAAATGCTCTCTACATCATCACCTGGGAAATGAATGAGGTGCTCTCTCCCTGGAGCTGCTCACAAACTGTTTCATGTAGGCAAAGAGACCTAGCCTGTGTCTCACCAAGGGCCGCATAGAAAAGAGGCAAACAGCACAAGACTGTACACAAACATCAGCTTTTACATCACTTCCTCCTTCCACAGAAAATTCAGATGACAACTACTATGATGTATGACTCCATTACACAGAGATATACTGATAAAACGGGGTTTCCAGGAATATGAGGAGTACTTTTTGAAGCTCCATTTCGGTTGCATGAAGAGTAGGGCTGGGAATGTATTCTGGTTTCGAGACCGAGAGAAGGGTTTGATTCATTGCTATCTTGCTTCTCATTGAATAGTTTAATACCATGAGATCTGTAAAACAGTTCTGCCTGACCACAGTATCACCACGCTGGCTTTACAGCAGTTTAAAAGACCAAACAAGACACAAAATATCAGGTCTTTATCATTCTTATTTAAGATGTATATGTGGGAAGCACCTAAAGACCAGACATTTTACAGCTCTTTTATGCCGGGAACTTCCCCTGGAGTCATTACTAATTACAGAGGAGTCAGATCACAATCAGGTCTCAGGGCAATTTTACTGATTTCTTCATTCTATTTCAGATTCCCTACATTTGCTCCTAACTGACTCAGCAACTGTGAAAATAATGACTGGAATTAATACCAAGAAAAGTTAGGTGAGAGCGAGAGAGGAAGGGAGGGAGGGAGAGAGACACTTCCCTCACATTCAACAAAGCAAAGCACCTCTGGAAGTGAAGGAACAACATTTTCACCGTTAGGTGCAGAAAGGAGATTTGCAAAAAATATTGTCTTTCAAACAGAACTTCATTATCATACTTTACAAATCATATTCCACCAATAGACACATTTCTTGAGGACTTGATGCATCATCTGCAATTTTCTTCTCTCTAGAAACTTGCACAGGATTCCAGAAACTTACATGCCAGAGCTGCCCAAGTGGTCCCTCCAGTGTAGGATGTTTTTTCCAGTGTGGCTGAGCCTGAACATACTTGCTTTGAACAGATAAGATTAACTGAACAGACAAAGTTTGCCATCTAGAGGCACAGTACAGAAATCCACTTTTTTTTCTTACTGAACCTGGTCTGGCAGTTATGCATGTGAGTGTGAGTGTGCATAAGCACACCAAGAAAGGCAAGCAAAACATTTTGGCGTTGATTGTAACTAGCTGACTTATTTAAAGTACTGAAGGGCAACACACAACACAGACCGAACCAAGAAGACTGGCAGATCTGACTTAAACTCATTCTTTTTGCCATTCAGTTTCTCTCTTCCTTTCTCATCCTGTAAATGGACTCCTGCTCCATGTCCTTCCCACCTCCCAAATATTTGACTGTGAAGACATCCTTCACCTTTTTGTGCAAAGCAAGAATGGACAGCAGAGGGATGAATAAATGGTTCCCCAGGTGTGTCTCTGCCTGTCTGGTATCTGGAGGCTGGACGAGATGCCTGTCTGAGGCCCCTTCCACTCTGACTTATCCCATCGCTCCATGGAGCCCAGTGGTTGTGTCCTCCATTCCCTATGCAGGACCTAGGGCTGGAGGAAAGCAAGGCCAGTCTGAAAACTGTGCCCCCAAAACAGCAGGGATACAGAACAAAATGTGGCAGAAAGACCAACAGTTGTACTAGACTATGTGATGGCAGGAAGCTGAGGCCTGCAATGGGTCTTGCCAGAGAGACTCGGGACTATAGAGGGGTACTGCCATCCATTTAAAATCTATAGTTACAAACTTTCTCCTGAAGGGAAATCTTACTCTCCCCACTAACAAACTAGCTCTTTTCTTTTAAAGAGAAAGAGAGATCAGCAGCTCCTCTTCTGCAGACCTTGCCAGTCCAAATGCTGACCTGGGATGTGAAAGCTTGAGGTTCAATTCCCTCACCTGCTTCGAGGGACTGAAATATCAACTTCTCCCTTTTCCAGGACATCGTCCTCCCTCTCTACAGAGAGACAGATTCTTCAGACCATGGAAAAGAGCACAGATGCCTTGTCTCATTCACTTGTAGATAAATGGTGATAATAAATTCCCACCATATGTGTATGTTTTTAAGCTCAAACAGCACAGAAAGAAAACACATAAGCTGTCCCTAGAACAGGATGAGTCCTAGACCACAGGGAGTTTATAAATCTTATCCAAGCTCTTTAACTACTAAGACCCGA
Organism: Rhea pennata; assembly: GCF_028389875.1. NCBI lineage: Eukaryota > Metazoa > Chordata > Aves > Rheiformes > Rheidae > Rhea > Rhea pennata. The sequence goes on from NC_084664.1 coordinate 67,811,594, forward strand.
AGTTGAGTAACCTATCCTCCAAAACAGGTTACTCAGTGGAAAACAGTGCTGTGATATGCTCTACTACAGCCCCAGTGCACTTCCCATGGGGTTTGCTGCTGTCTCTCATCACCACTGACATCCTGCTTGCCCTCGATGAAGAGCTGCAAGCAGGCTGAGCTGCAGGAATCAACCTTGGTGACTCCACACTTGGGTTGAAAGGGCAGAGACCAGCAAAAAAGCGCTATAGACAAAAAAACCAAAACAAAACATAACAAAAAGGTTATGCGGTTATTGTTTCAACTTGGAACATAGGAGTAGAGAGGCCTGCGCACCACAGGGTACTGGAGCTGCCCGATAAGCACAGTTGATAAAGCAGAGGTAAGATGGTGCAACTCAGCTTTGGTAAAATCCCACACTCTTTTTGCAGTTCCTGGGCAGGACGTGCAGTCACGTCAGGAGTGACAGATCAGCCATACACGGCACACTTGCTTTGTAAAGCTGATGGTTCACCCAGGGTGGAGCAGTGCACCTGGGACAGAGTGGAAGGAAGGAGTCCGTGCTGAGGAGGCACGAATGTGCTCTGCAAGCAATGCCATGGAGAATCAGGCTTCCTGACCTTCACCAAAAGCAAGCTGCCCTGTCTGTATGCAATCCAGTTGAGGCTGCTGTGCCACTCACACTTGTCAAACATGCAAAGCACCTCCCAGTTGCTTTCTCTTGCATAAGAGTGCATTAAATGACAGGACACGGGGTGGTGTTGCAATTATTCGCCTATGTGCAATGCTAGGCACAAGGTCATCATCAACACTGTTTGTCAACAGTTAGGTTCTGCCTGAAGCACAGATGCTTCAAAGAGATGAGGAGAAGAGTAAGCACCATTCTCGTTTCTCTGGGTGGAAAGTAATATCATCTTCCAGCTTTACACTGCAGGGTAAAACAGTAAATAGAGCTGCACATTAATTTCCACTACATCTGGTGGGGAGGACATGGTATAGTTAAGCAAATACCTCTGTCCTGCTTCTTTTGAAATCAAAAGGAGTTTTGCCATTTATGAAAATGAAAAATAGGAAAATATTCTCTGTGCTTTTGCCTCTTCACAGGCACATTACTATCACAGAAGTCACATCTCTGAGGAAGTCAACGAATGAGATTTTACCTCCTCACAGCAACCCATCCTGAACTGTCATCTGTCAGGCTAATTATGAACTCATCAGTTCAAAAATTCTTCTGAGTTCACTTCTAGGGATCAGTGTGGTTAATTCTCCAAAGTGTAATTTTCAGCATTGTGATAGCATACCGCAGGAACGATGTTTAACTTCTGAATTACCACTCCTTTGGGCTGGGAAGCTGGCGGCAATTAGATGAGTCCTCCCCAGTTCAGTGCTGGCCTGATATGTTACTGAGTACCTTGTTTAATCATACCTTACTTCTCTTAATGAGACTCATTTATCTTTCTTTCAAGTTTTGTACTATTTCCTGCTTTAATGAAATTTATGATGAAAGAAAGAGAAATGCTTCTAATTGATCTGCTTCAGGTGACATTATTGCTTGCAAGAGCATCAATCTGTGGTGATAAACACCTATTTGATATGAATTTTCCTTTTTATATTCCACTTTAGAAAGGTTAAGAATAGCTAAAGCTCTGCTGATACAAGATGAGCACTACAAAGCCCTCATTTGAGAAGTAACAAGTACAGGGGATCCAGCAACAGAAATTTCTCAGATTAGAGAGAAGCCCTTAGAGCTTGGTGGTGATTATAAGATTTAGTTGACCAGATGATTGGGAAAAGATTTTCATCAAGATCTGCATTTGGACATTAACCTATGTTTGTTTAAGTTGCTGAACACACTGAGATTCAGGTAGTCTGTAATAGCCTATGTGTAAAGTTGTGTCGGTTTGTGTCAGCCTATAAAAGACAAAGTTCAGCTGTTTAATGAAACAGCAAGAAAGAAGCAATTGCTTTGGTCACTTGGTTACTTGGTTAACTGAAAAGACAGGGGAAAAAAAACAGTGAAAATCATTGAATTTGCACTAAAAATGATGTGTATGGATGTTCCACTCCTTAAAAAAAAAAAAAAAAAAAAAAAAAAAAAAAAAAAAAAAAAAAGGACCATTTAGGTCCCAATCAAAGCAGTTGTTATTGCTTTTTGGCCTAGATGGAAATCAGTGACAGTCACTACGCAAAGGAAAGTGTACTTTTAGAGAACAGTTTGTGCTAGGTTGGGTCCCTGAGGACACTAACAGGCCTGAGTGGCTCTAAAAAGCCTCAGCAGGACCCTCTATGAGCTGGGCTTGCCCCCCCCCCCCATCCTGCCCTGCCCTGCCCTGCCCTGCCCTGCCCTGTGCATCAGCGGCCATGGCCTGGCATCATCTCCTGGGTGGACCCCTTGACACTGCCATAGCTGCACTGGGGTCACTGCAGCTCCCCCTTGCCCCCCACGGGGCAGCCCTGCTCCCGTTGCACCCTGGCACACTAAACTGAAAAACAGAAGACAGGTGGACCTACTGCTTCAAAGCCTGAATCATGCTATGACGAGGGATCCTTTCCGATCTCTTCATCAGTCAGGCAAGCATGTGTCAGGAGTTACGTGGTTCTCCTTGGCACTGACCTAGGACTGAGGGATTGATTTGATAAGATCTCAAGCACTCTTCTACTTCCATTTTGCTATAATTCTCTAATATATTGGGCTCAGATTCATCCTGAAATCAACTACATTTCATTGCAAATAATGGATTCTTGGGAGCCTTCCAAGTCATCTGCTGGAGGAGCCCAGATTTGTGCAGCTCTTCTATAGTTCAGCTAGCTAATATGCATGTAAGAATATCACAGTAAAGGGAAGAAAAACTCATGAATGCCTGAAATGTTGACTGACTCCTTATCCTCTATCTGGTTGTAAAACACTTGGCTGCAAGAATATCCTATCCTATTTTCAAATTCACACACTTCAGCTGCTATGCCAGGAACATTATCCTATCCCTTGTAATACTGGAAAAAAAAATGGAAATGATTTCCAGCTTTGCAGTTTCAGCAAAGATGTTTGGCTATACAGCTTCTTTCAGATAAAACCGTCTTATTGATTCTGAGTCTTCCATCACCTTGAAATTCATGTAGGTTATTTATATCTAAGCACAAAGATTTCAGAGCTAGGACTCACTACTCCCACGATAATTTGTCATGGGGACAAATAAGTATGCCAGGTGCAAAAAAGAGAAAATTAGTCTGCTCAACTGTTTAACCCTTATTTTGTTCCCAGGATTACCTGAAAACTTCTTCGATCTATTCTGCCTGATTCCCACTTTTTGCATTATGTTTGCTAAAGGGATAAACACAAAGATACAGTTGTCAACTACTGTCAACTTCATTTTACCTGCTGGCTAATGAAAAAAGCTGACTAAGTCCTTTTGGATGGAGTTACTTTACTAAATCAGGAAATAGTGGGCTGCACTGTTTTTTGGTTTTTTAACTGTTCCATTACAGAATCACAGAATGGCTGAGGTTGGAAGGGACCTCTGGAGATCATCTAGTCCAACCTCCCTGCTCAAGCAGGGTCACCCAGAGCATGTTGCACAGGATCGCGTCCAGGTGGGTTTTGAAGATCTCCAGAGAAGGAGACTCCTCAACATCTCTGGGCAACCTGGTCCAGTACTCTGTCACTCTCACAGGGAAGAAATTCCTCCTCCTATTCAGGCAGAACTTCCTGTGTTTCAGTTTGTGCCCATTCCCACTTGTCCTGTCACATGGCACTCCTGAAAAGAGTTTGTCCCCATCCCCTTGACACCCTCCCTTCAGGTACTTATTCACATTGATAAGATCCCCCCTCAGTCTTCTCTTCTCCAGGCTGAAGAGGCCCAGCTCTCGCAGCCGTTCCTCAGAGGGCAGATGCTCCAGCCCTCTGATCATCTTTGTAGCCCTGTGCTGGTCTCTCTCCAGCAGCTCCATGTACTGGGGAGACCAGAACTGGACACAGCACTCCGAGTGAGGCCTCCCCAGGGCTCAGGAGAGGGGCAGGGTCACCTCCCTCCACCTGCTGGCAACACTCTTCCTAAGGCACCCCAGGAGACCATTGGCCTTCTTGGCCACAAGGACACATTGCTGGCTCTTGGTCAATTTGTCATCCACCAGCACTCTCAGGTTCTTCTCTGCAGAGCTGCTTTCCAGCAGGTCGGTCCCCAGCCTGTACTGGTGCCTAGGGTTATTCCTCCCTAGGTGCAGGACCCTGCGCTTGCCCTTGTTGAACCTCATGAGGTTCCTCTCCTCCCAGCTCTCTGGTCTGCACAGGTCTCTCTGAATGGCAGCACAGCCCTCAGGTGTGTCAGCCACTCCTCCCAGCTTGGTGTCATCAGCAAACTTGCTGAGGAGGCACTCTGTCCCCTCATCCAGGTCATTGATGAATATGCTGAACAAGACTTGCTCCAGTACTGAGCCCTAGGGAACTCCACTAGCCACAGGCCTCCAGTTAGACTCCTCACCACTGATGATGACCCTCTGAGCTCTGCCTTTCAGCCAGTTCTCAATCCACCTCACTGTCCACTCGTCTAACCCACACTTCCTGACCTTATCTAGGATGATGTTATGGGAGACAGTGCCAAAAGCCTTCCACTGCTCTCCCCTCATCTACCCAGCCAGTCATCCCATCACAGAAGGCTATCAGATTGGTTAAGTAGGATTTCCCCTGGGTGTGGGTTCCCACGCTGACTCCTCCTGATCACCTTCTTTTCCTCTATATGCTTGGAGATGACATACAGAATGAGCTCTTCCATCACCTTTATGGAGGTGAGGCTGACTGGTCTGTAGTTTCCTGGGTCATCCTTCTAGCCCTTTCTGAAGACTGGAGCAACATTGGCTTTCTTCCAGTCCTCAGGCACCCTTCTAGTTCTCCAGGACCTTTCAAGATGATGGAGAGTGGCCTAGCAACAAAAACCACCAGCTCCCTCAGTACCCGTGGGTGCATCCCATCAGGGCCCATGAATTTGTGGACGTCAAGTGTGGTTAGAAGATCTCTAACCCTATCCTCCTCAACCAAAGGAAGTCTTCCTTTCTTCGGACTTTCTCTTTTGTCTCCAGGCTCTGGGATTCTTGAGGGCTGCCTTTAGCAGTAAAGACTGAAACAAAGAAGGCATTCAGTAACTCTGCCTTCTCTGTATCCTTCAGCACTAGGGCTCCCACCCCACTCAGCAGCGGGCACAGATTTTCCCCAGTCTTCCTCTTGCTACTGATGTATTTGAAGAAGCTCTTCTTGTTGTCCTTGGCATCCCTTGCCAGATTTAATTCTAAATGGGCTTTAGCCTTCCTCATCGCATCTCTGCATACTCTGACAACATTCTTAAAATCCTCCCAAGCAGCCTGTCCCCTCTTCCACATTCTTTGGACTTTCTTCTTCTCTTTGAGTTTGGCCACGAGCTCCTTTCTCATCCATGCTGGTCTCCTACCCCCTTTGCTGGACTTCCTTCTCCTTGGGATGCACCACTCTTGAGCTTGGAGGAAGTGATACTTGAATACTATTCAGCTCTCCTGGACCCCCCTTAACCCATGGGATTCCTCCAAGAAGGTCCCTGAAGAGGCCAAAGTCCACTCTCCTGAAGTCCAGGGTTGCAATCCAACCTGTTATCCCAATGGAGAATGCTTGAGTCAACTAATAGCCTTTTGAATATGGTGAAGATTCACCTAGACCTTCCTGAGGGAAGCAAACATGATTAACTCCAACCTTTGGAAGGACAGGAAAGGAGTTTACCCAACAGAGATCAGATTAATTCTATTACTGACTTCATTAGGCCCAAGATTTCAACCAGATTCCATCTTTACAAATAATGTATTTAACAAAACAAAACCAGAAAAACAGACTTAGCCTGGACAGGGTCAAAAAGGGAAACTGACAGCAAGTCAGTTGTAACAGGCTGCTATCCTCAATTCAGTGTAACATTTTATTTAAAACAAAGTAACTTCTAGGCTGGTTTTCAAGGAGGTTAAGTGGACATATCATAGAGATGGATCCATTCTTACAGTAAAACAGCCTTGTGATCCAGCTTGCTAGAGAAAGGGTACCTGCAGGAAATGTTCAGCCCTTCTCACTCACTCTCCACAAAGAATAATGGAGAACACTATTCAGTTATGTTGTTCAGGAGATAATTTTGTTGGGTACTCTCGTTTAGACCTTCCAGTATTCAGCAAATGAAATCTGAATTCACTCATCGTTCTTTCACTGAAAAGGAAGGTTTGAGGACTGGAGCACATGACACATGAGGAGAGACTGAGGGAGCCAGGTTTGTTCAGCTTAGAGAAGAGAAAGCTGATGGGGAATGTAGGTAAGACTGAGTCAGAGTCTTCTCAAAGGCACATAGTGAAAGGGTAAGAGGTAACAATCACAAGTCAAATTTCTGAGAGGATATAAGGAAAAATTTCTTCACTGTGAGGGTGGTCAAACACTGCTACAGGTTGTCCAGAGAGGCTGTGGAACTGCCATCCTTGGAGATCCTCAAAACTCAACAGGAGACAGCCTTGAGCAAACCTGAGGCCTGTACTAGCACACTGACCTAGGCGATCTTCAGAGGTCTTTTCAAACCTAAATTACTCTCTGATACTGACAATCTGATAACCAAGAAATTCACTAACCAGTAACTCATGAACATTAATATCACTGAAAAGTTCAAGTTCAACATGAATGGATTCATTCAAAGCCTATCATACTCATTTTTAAATCATATTAATTTGTTATTTCATTACAATGTAATTTCTGGCTGATGTCCTGAGAAAGCTACACATTTATAACCGAAAGGGAATCCCAGAGAAGTCTCCACGAGTGTAGTAGGACCGTACCTGTCTTCAATTTTATTTTTAGAGGGGAAAAAGAAGTAACTGAAAATTGGAGGGGAGATTTCACTCTTTAAGGCAGAACTTCCCATTTCCCAAGTGTGTTCATCAATTTGTAGCCCCATTTGCAGCTGTACATCTGGGCTCACAGCTAATAATCTAAGACTTATTGCTCTAAGGGCACCAGAGAGTTACAAATTCTTGTTCTACTGATGACCTCTTAAGAAAGTTCATCTCCCCCACCATTCATGATAACACATTATCTTTCTGACAGCTGCAGTTATTACTTCCAGAGGAAAATCCAGATTAAGAAAGGCTGAGTGTATATCAAAATAATGACTCAAGAGGTCAAAAATCATGGTATTTCTCAAACAGTAAGTCTTGCTACAACTGAAAAGCTTTGCAGCTTTTCTTTGCAAGATTAAAAGCCAGAAGTTTCCTCTTTCCAAGGAAAATTTTTCCCTCTTTTGGGCTCTCCCCCTCTCAATCTTGCATCCAGATATTTTTAGTCCACGATTTTAAGATCTAGCTTGTGATGTAACTATTTTAATTAGCAACTTGATGACCGTGTCCATATCCAAAACGAGTGTCTTCCTTAACGATTAGCTGACAATAACTAATATGAGTTCAGAGACTTTAAGTTAGTGCACTGCAATAACAAAAATCAGTAGGATGAAGTGTGAAATGGAGCTTCATAAGCCTAGAAATTGCTTTATTTATATTAAAGCATTTTATAAAGGCTTACACTGTTTTCCTTAGTTTCGTTATTCACTTCTTTTAACATTCTTTCAAAGCCAATTTTGATGCTCTTTGTCTATCAAGAATGCTGTAGATAGCAAAAAAGTTCCATTATTTCACTGTGTTCTGGTACTTGCTATCTGATATTGCTTTGCCTCTCAATCCCTACCTGTTCCCTGTGGCATAAAGCTCATCATCAGAGACTTCAGAAAAATAACAAGACACATATAAGAACACTTTCTAATATGGGCAGTTTCTGAGAGATATGTGTGCATATGCTAAGGGAACTGTTTTCCTGCAAGCATTCCTCTCCATTGACAACATGACTGACTGTATACAACCCCTCTAACTGCTGAATCACTCTTAATTTTCTTCTCTTTGACAAATGTCATGGTCGTTTTTCCAAATGACTGCATGTGTAATATCACTATACGGCTAACTGCCAGACTTGTAGTCTTTCAGCTCAGAAATGCTGCATATTGGTTTGGCCTTTTCAAATCTAAATTCCTCTTACAAAATGGGAATTTTAAAAAATATTTTGCCCATCAGTATTGTGGGGTTGGTGACAGGAAGAAAGTAGAAGAAATACAACAGAGGATAGAAAGGCCTTCCCAAATCAAATGTTCTTATTTGAATCAGAGTATTTTTTTAATACACTACTGATAAATATGCCAATTACAATACCCAGTGATCACATTTAAATCATGTTTGCTTTCTTAAAGACATGATTGCTGGCTTGTATTATTTCTCCACTTCAAATAAAGGAATCCACTTGCATTTTTCTTCACATTTCAGGCAAGTCTGCGATATACACAACTCTCAATCTTGTTCAACTAATTTAACCAATTGTTTCAGGTTATCTGCTCAATGAAATGTCAGAGTCTCTGTTCCTCAACACATTCTTCACTTTACACATAAATAGTTTCAAATTACCATGCAGTACCAGTGGGAAAGGCATATGAGATTGAACGAATACCAAATGAATTCATCATGCCAGTACAAAACAACAGCAAATAGCATGAGAACTTGGCGAAACATTTCCCAAATATAAAACCACACACAACTAACTAAACATGCCCTAAGCTTAGCAAGTCAAATTAGCAGTGTCTATTGGCTTTTAATCGTGTCCTGGCTGGCAGCTTCTTGCCTCTTTGTGCGTGCCCCGGGGTCCCACCAGCATATCTAACCCCTAATTTGGGGAGGCAGGATGCAGCATGGCATGCCGTGCAAGAGAGCTCGCCAGCCTATGCCTTGTGTCATATCAGTGCAATTAGAGCAAACAATTCCTAATCCAAACCCTAAAGTGGGAGGTCCCTGGTTTTTCTAGAAAAGCCAAGCTCCTATCTATTGTAGCCAACCTATCTATTGTAAATTGCTCTTTAGTTTCGGAAGGAAGAGAGAGGGTAGAGAGAGTAGAACCTTATTCTGCACTTGCATAGCTCTGAGGGCTCGCTCTGTTTGCAGAAACAGCAGCCACTTGGTTGTCAGCGTCCCCGCTGCCCATCTCATACAGAAGATGGGGCACCACATCCTGTGCTCCTCAGAAAAACTATGCATGCTCCTTTCTGAGGTGATTTGCCGAGACTAAAAATAAAATGGTTAAGACAATTTAGATTGAAACTCTCCCAAACTATGAGTGTTAGCAAGCTGTGCCCTCCTCCTCTAGCGTAGGTCTTTTTCCTAATTCACTAGACAGTTGTGGTGAATTACCGAGAAACACTGTAGCTTTTTAAAAGTGCTCACTGACAGATAAACCACCTCAGACAAGAACCTTTTCTTTTCAAGTGTTACAAATCACTGCATGGAGCTCCAAGTATTAAGCCAAACACATGAATTGTGCATTCTCGTTTCTTAAAACAGAAGAAAGAAAAACCTGTGACACAAAGCAAATTCAATTTCATTTCAGCATTGAAGGGTTTGCTAAATCAAACATTTTGAATATGGCACTAAATACAATGATTCTGAGAATAAGCCACATTCCAAAGACTTTAGCTAAATCTGTGAAATAACAAATTCCTAGTACACATCCCACTGGGAATTACATCCATTAAGGCAACCATGGGCACCTTGGGAAAAGCTGTCTTTTCCAGAACAGCCTGACTCTTCTTCATTTATAGAAACGAACACAGGGGTTCAGCAGTGCAAGGCCTTCTATTCTAGTATTTCTTTTTGTTTGTAGTTTTGCTTCGGGAAAATATAACTCACAAACTTTCAACAGCTTTATCTAATCCATCCGTTACAAGTACCAGAAAACAACAGACTTGACATTAGGTCGTAGCTAGCTTTTCAAACACAGTCTTATGAAAAACACAGCCCTATGAGAAACTAAAAGCTGATTTCACTTCTGGATTGAGGTACCAACTCTGCATTACAAACCCCAGACAAAGTACTTCAATCTTGATGGGACACTTACCTCTGAAAAACAGCAAAAAACAGGAGACAGGCTCCAAGATGAAATATACTGGTTATCTGGAATAAGCAGATGTTGACATCCAGGAAGATTTGCACTGTGCCGACAAGTTTGGGTTCTAAATCTGGAATAGACTGGCTCATAGCAGAAACTAGGATTAACATAAAAATGCACCTAATTATAGGCTATGCACGTGCCATGCAAGGCAAGTGGCTGATTGAGAACAATGTCATTTCACATTTGCCATGCTGCTGCACTAAGATCATTCCAGCAACCACCATCAACATTTTCAGCAGACTACAAAGTACTTAGCCAACATTAAGTCAAATGAGACACATCAATTACTAAGTAACTGCAAATGTGGCACAAACCTCTTCTTCTGGGTCTTCTAAATGATCTTCAAGGATGCACTGTGTCTATTCTCCCTAAGCTCCCTCCCGTCCCTGCAGAGAATCCACAATCCCAAGTGAGCCACTGACCCTTTAGGCAGAGCACCTGCATACTTCTTCTTCCACCAAAAGGGACGTAACAGACATTATGTGGAGTGAGAAGCAAAGTAAACTAGTCAACATGAAATGGGTGGAGGAGGGATGTGTATCACTACATTTCTAAAAATGTGACTGTAGGAGGTTCTGCTCTTCTTTCTCTCCCCTGTTGTCTTTTTCTTTTCACTCTGGCTTCGAGGCTGCTGTGCTTGTGCAGAATGTCAGAAACGTGGGTTCATTTTCTTTTTCTAAGCAGATTCAAATGCACATTTCCTCTAATGGCTTATTCCAAAACACAGCTAGGGTGCTCTCAACTATTCTTGTTGGAGAAGTTCCACTTTGCTTAGTGTACTGAAGCACCGAGGGCCTGAGGAAGGAAACAAGCCTCTGTAATCCCCTGGCTCCCACATTCAATGCACAAGACGAGTGCGCTGAGCTCTCATCCCTTCTCCAAGACCATGTCTGTATTTTGTCTAAGCGACTGCTTCATGATAGCTGTATAGATAATCACAGGAAAAGGGAGGTACCCACATGTTTCACCTCCACAGGATTGATCTACCTACTAGGTAATAACGTAATTTTCTTTTCCCATCCCCAGTGAATCCAAAAGGCAGCCTGAATGAGCAGCTCACAGAGCCATGCTTGGACACTGTCTCACTGTGTCTATGTCTCTCTCTGGCCCAATGAATCACAGAAAAGCACGAGAAGGGAGTGACAAGCCTTCATCTATGATTCCCATACACACCCAGTACTCCTAAGCTCCCAGTCTCACCTATTGTCTGGTGGTTTAAGCAGCGAGGTAGATGGGGTTGAATCCCTCCAGGCAAATGAGGGAAATGAACCTACTTTTCTCTGACACCCTTGGTGAGGGCTCCAACCACTAACTGTGTGGGGTAGCAGAGATGGGCCCAACATGACTACCTCTGGACATATTTTAAAGGAAACCAGTGGTTATGAGCTGACTGGCATGCTGACTAGATGGAGGCTGTCAGTGCAGTGGCTGGAAGAACACCTCACCTGTGAACCTCGACAGTGATGAGACATCCAGGCAGTACTGAGCCGCATACTCGCCACCTGAGTCCGCCAATGCCCAGAAACAGAACTTTAAGGCAGCTCATGAATTCAAGGGTCAAGAAAATAAACACCACCAGTAGACACGTCAAGCACAATATAAATTTTATTGGTCTCATTCCTAAGAGAAGTAAAAACTAGACTGAAGAAAAAATGCAGAGCATAATCTTAATAGTTTATGAACAGCAATCAAGTTCCTTATACAGTCCTTCCTATGAATTTTGACTGAAGGGTGACCTACTATTTTGCCATATTTAGAAGGATGCCATTGAAAGTAAATAAAACAAACTATGTCTGAAATATATTAGTCATATTAGAGAACACAGAGTTCTGAGGCTTCTCCTGAAAATGCTGATTTCTGCCTTTTGGCTATTATTAGAGCTTGTAATAATCATCACTTTTGCCTTGAGATTTGAGAAGGAGTTAAGTCCCATAGAAAATGGAATGTGCCTGAATAATTTATTGTAAGGAAATATAAACTTCGTTTTCAAATATCTAGAGGACTTTCTATGTATAGTATTGTGGAAATACTGTATTAAGTACTTTTCTTACCCATAGAAGGTAAACATATATATATCTGCCATTAATCCAAAGATTTAATTTTGCAGCAACAGAAAAGAGTTTGCATTCTTTTTAGAAAAAAGACAGAGACTGTCTTTTTTCTATATACTCTAAACATAGAGAATTGACTCACTTAAAGAACATTTAATCTCTCTAGGTAATATATACAGTGTCTTGAAGTGTTTATGCTCTTTTCATTCCTCCAATACCTGGGTTTGTATTATGCTAAGCTTCTCCTTTGGATTTTTTCACATTATGGAAGTGATGATCTTTCTGCAAAACCACATCATTTAAAAGTTAGTCTTCTTCCTGCAAGGTTTTCCACAGAGCATTGGTACTCCGAAGAATTTGTTGTTACCGATGGGAAGACAACATCTCAGTACTAGTGAGGACACTCCATGTACTAGAAAGGAAATACTGTCTTTTGTTGAGATGAAAGATTCTTTATGTCTTTTCCATCAATTTGAAGCATTGTGACACTTCATATCACTGTAATGCAAGAATGTTCCTTCTGGGAAATGCACAGAATATACTAATGAAAATATTCATGCATCAAGAGATTCTTTCCCTCTGTAAAATGACAAAATTATTCATGTCCTAATATTACTAGGCCACAGGAGAGAGAAAGAGTAATTGCCTGTAAGTAGCAGGTCAAAATGACCAAGCATGACATTTTTAAAGTTCAAATCCTCTCATCCTTAGTGATCGCACATTGCATTAAGGCTACTCAAAAACAGTATTTGTCAAGTCCCTGTGTACCAAAGAGACTTATTTTGTACTATAACAAGTGAAACAAAGCTTGCTGAGGTTTGATCTCAATTTCCTCTTCTAACTCCTGTGCCATTTTAAACAAATGACATACTGGTGAGGTGAAGAGGACAGAATAAAGTACCAGAGATCACCTGAAGGTCAGCATACAGCAGGTTTCTTCAAATTGGATGTGCCAGAGCTACGCTAGCTTTCTATCCAAAAAAACCAGTATCCTGCATACCAGAAAGGCAAAGACCGAAACAGTTAAGAGATTTAGATACCAGGAAACTGCTTTTCAAGGTTGCAAAAAGCCTGCTTATTATAACATCAGATAATTGACTATTAGACAGATAAAACCCATGGTTTTCAAAGCAAACATCAAGGAGCAGCACTTGGGTTCAGAAACTGAATAAACAGCTCTTAAAACTGATTCTCAGTTTACATACACATAAAACATGTCTCTCTTTCTCTCTTTCTACATGTTTTATGGCACATGGTAAGAAACAGATAATGTCTCTCCTCATTTCCATTACAAAGCTCTGTTGAGAGACTCCTAGTCTGTTGCAGCTGAAGTGAAAAACCAGTTCAAAAAAACCCCAAAAAACAAAAAAAAACAAAAAACAAAAAAAAACAAAAAAAAAAAAAAAAAAAAAGGAGAGAAAAGGAGAGAGAAAAGAAAAAAGAAAAGAATATTTTCTGAAATCTGATTCACATGCCGGGTGATGCACTTTCCCATTGCACATTACTCTGCGGCAATCGCTTTCTTTTCAGAATGACTGCCTGTTCGTCTTCAGGGTTCTACTCAAAATTCAAACAACTTGAAGACTGCTTCAGCCAGAAGCACTTTCACACAATTTGAGCCAAAATTGCCCCAAGGAAGACTTAAATCATGCTGGATGAGAGTTCTGACAGTGCTTTTAATGGGCCAAAATTTCACTTGCCAAGTGGCAGGAGAGCAACCAGCTAGATCAACAGGAGGACTTCCTGAAAGCACAGAACTGCCTTGGACCTGGCTGGATAAATGTTGGGGGTCAGAAAACACCTGGCCTCAGTGTGTTCAGTCTTGCATTACACTGACTTTCCATATGTTTTTTGCTGTGGGGTGGTTTCATTTATTTATTTATTTTCTGGAGAACTGATTTTCCAGGCTAAGTCTTGGACTTCAGACATTTGCTCTCAGATATCAGAAAGCATGGGTCTTGTTTAGGGGAGAAGAGAAATCAAAGGCCTTGTAAAAATGAAAATATCAAATGCTCAAAAACTATCAAGAAGAGCAGGGAAAAAAAAATAAAAAAGAGCGCATTTTGACCTGTTTGAGGGGGAGAAGTATCTGAACTTCTAGAGTCGAGGGGCTGTCTCAGTATTTTGGCCACTAGAGACTACTGAGGATAAACAAAGTTTTTACTGAAATGAGGTTGTATTAGTTCATAAATTACTAACTAGGAAAAAATTGCATTAATATCTACAAATAACCAAGTAAACAAGTCTGTGATTTGTTTTAAACAACCAACCCAAAACAGATGGGAATGTGGGAAACGGTATAAAAGCAGCAGCAGAGGAAGAAAAAAAAGGCCAGAACAAATGGACAAAATTACTTTACAGACAATGTGTTTTGCAAATGGCATATTGATTCTTCATTGATCTTTGCACCTTTTTGGCATCCTCACACACACCCCTTCCTAGGAAGGCGATACTGATTTCCCATTACCAGTTCTCTCTTTTCCTGTGCTTTCAGATTGTCTCTACTCCACCTTCAATTTAATTTTTGAAACACTGAAAGAACTGCTAGCCTCATGTCCTCATGTCATCCATCCTCCTTCTCCCACCCACACTGTTTCTAAAGCAAGTCCTGCATCCTCTCTCCCTTAAGTGTTTTTAACAAAACAATCTTAGTAGTGTATTGTTTTGTTTACTTTCCATCATTGAGATGTGGGTTTCTGATATCAGTGCTGGGCTTGATTTGGGAGACATCCACCCTCCAGTAAAACTTGATCAAACCTGTTGCATCCTAAAGCAATTGAGCAAAAAAGAGTTATGGTTGCTCTAACTTAATCATAAGAACAAACATGTAGACAAGGTGTAATTATCAAGGGTACTGGCATCTGGTATCATTTACAACAAACAGAAAATTAAAAGACTCAAGCCAGAAGTAAATCAGTGGAAGATTTTTCTTTCTTTCTTTTTTTTTTAATAACTGACTACTTATTTTTTCCCTAGTATTGCACGTAAGGCTCATCTCTGCTAGATAATCTATCCTGAACATTTTTCTTCACTGGATGGTGGGGGTTGAATTTCAGGATTCTCCTTCAACACTGGAAGTACGTGAGATCCGACAGATAAAATATCTGGAAAGGATGAGCACAAGGGCTGGTTCATCAGGTATATACCAAAGTTTGTCTGAAAAAAGCAAAATATTCACTGAGATGCAACTCATGCTAAAGTAATTAGATCTACAGAGGATCTCACAACCCAGATATGTTCAGAAAAAACAATATTGCTCTAAGGAAAAGGATATATGCTCAGTCTCCATGTAATTAAGAACACTTTAACTGATTAGTGCTAATAGACTGGTAAACAAGAGCCAATCCCATGCTATTCAAGAAGAATACCTTCAGAAACAGTTTTCACAAATAAAGGCTAGGCAGTGTGAGAAAGCATGTATGTTCAGATAGCGAGGAAAAGTCTTGCATCTCTAGCATAAATTATTCACTTCGTTAATAGAACTTTGCGTTGTCTAGCCTTTGTGAATTTTTAAAGATTTTTTTTCCCTTCATGTGATCTTAATTTTAAAGAACATGAGACACTCCATTTACAGCTGTGAACAGTTGGGTGGTATGTGGAAATGTCGTATTAGGAGACTGAGAACATATTTCACCCATGAGATTTTGTTTTTTCAACAGAGGGAAACTTCAGGAAGGTGGAGGAAGAAACAGCCCTGCAATCGCAGGATAGTATTTCCCCAACAATTAGAAAGCAGTTAATTAAAGAAATATGTCAAATAAGAAATAAAGGAATGCTTAACGCTATGTAGGTAATTCATTGTAGACTTCAGAACATCTTGTTTCTCAAATTGAGGAACTTGGAACCCAATGCTAATTTTCTCATCAATTTTTAAAGGTTTCAGTAAAAAAGTATTTGTTTTTGGCAGACCATATCCGAAGTGTTTGGTTACCAGTCACTCCAAGCGTAAAATAAATAAAAAAGCAAATGAAACTGATATGGTATGTCTATAAAAATCTCACTTTTAAACAAAACTCTATTCTCTTTCTCTATTTCCTGATGATATTTACTACTGTTGTTCAGACAGATGTTCTTGAAATAGAGGAGACTGCCACTACAGAAGGTTTAGAAAAATATACTAAAGGGAGCTGCAGTAAATAATAATAGCCCCCCTCCACCATTTACTAGCTGAATTTAAGGGAATATATCCGATAGTCTTAATATGAAGGTAGTACGTTTCTTTCATTCTTGCATTAATGAAATAAAAATACAGTAATGTGGTAACATAGAACATCTTTAAGTCTTTGATGGAATAGCAAGACTGAAGGCTGAGATCTACTCTCAAGCAAGAGAGACGCTGTAGAGCAGGGATCTAACAATACATTGCCCCAGCATGACTTGGGATTCTGTTCTCTTTCACTTGTAATCCTGAACACTAAAAAAAGCCAGCTCCCAAGTAGAGGTTTCTTTGCTATTTCAGCTATTTATTCATCTCACTGGCATTTCACATATATTGGGCACGTTTTGGCCTTCATCAAGCCTATCTTATTAATGACACTTTTTGGATATCTGTGATCACAATGGTGTCAACACTGGTAGACATAAGGTAGATTTTTATGGTCAATGTCCTGGTATTTAATGCTAAAGGAATGACTCCAGGATAGCACAATCCAAAATCACTAGCACAGTGACTTTGTTGGATCAACCATGATTGCAAAATGGAAAAGTTAGTAACTACTTCATTTTAAAGTATATATTATTATTATCTTGATTTTATTTTTCCTATATTTGGTGACAAACTGTGGTTTCTTTCTTTGTAGAAATGATGTGGTTATCAGCCTTGTAGTTAACGTCCTGGATTTACTTCCCATACTCTAACGCATAGATGACACTTGCCTTAATTCTATTGCTTTAAAAAATGAGGCAATTCAAAACTAACTACTGTAAAATGAATAAAATATTAGTCCATGTTATGCCATACTTCACACAGGAAGGAAATTTATTTTATAACTCATCAGTGGAAATGAACTTTTTTTATATGTGAAAAATTTTTATATATATTTGTTAGTCCATTGAGAGCTTGATTTATTTTAAAACAAGGTTAAAACAAATCTGTGCACACTGTTCACAGTGAACAATTTAATTTATTTGCTTTCTGTTGGTCTGGATAATTTAAACAGGTTTTGATTTTTAAAATATTTTAAATCATTCAAAGTTATTTAAGAAAAGGCATATGGGAATATATCTTATCTGAGCAGTCCTCAAATACTGTTTTAATACTTGCCATCAATATTTTCCTACTTTGACTGTGTATCTAAAGTCTCATAATATTATTTGGTGCTCTGAGACTGGATGACGCCTAAGGAATTTTCAAAGTGATGGTATACATACAGAAGTATTAATACCTATTTGGATGAGTCTTTTCCTGTAAGAACATTCTAATTTCTAACATCTTTCTTTTTGTGAATGTTCTTAGGATCAAACTTCCACTCATGAATAGAAGTGGATTTAAGTAAATTTCCTTTTTTTTTTTTTTTTTAATAATTACAAATACTGGCTCAGCAAATATAGATAATTACAAGAAAAGCAAAAGTTGTCCATTCCACCATGCCAATTCTGTTTCAAGAGAAAGAAAAAAAGTAGAAATTGGCCCTTCTCACATTTCACTGATAAAAAAAGATGCTTTTCAGCCACAAAGCCTGTAAAGTTATTACAATGAACTGCATAATCTCTCTCTGCTGTTACTATCCTTTTCTGACTTCAAGAGCATTTTATTCTGCATACAACCTCCTCAGAACAAATCAGGAAGTGAGCAGAGGGAGCAGGACTGTGACTTCTGTGGCTTTATCCCCTCAGTCTTCGTATCGCTTCGAAACTTCACAGGCACAAACCCAGAAAGCTTTTTGATTGTAAAAACACAAAAAGTAATTCCTGACATAACTAAGTAAAATAAACTTATTCTTGCCCAACAATGAATCACAGAATAGTCATCATGCTCACTTAAAGGAGGAGCTGTAATATGCCATCACTCTTGTATGTTGTTTCAAGCACATTTACTGAATCAATACTAATATATGACACTTGGATATCCACTGACAGGTAAGTTTCTTGGGTACAATATATCTTTTTGCAAGATAGAAACCTGAGGTGTTACATCTGACAAAGGCTGAGATGAGATGCCTTTGAGACAGACCTGCTGAACAACCTGTTAATTGCAATTGGTATGGCAAATGGCTTGCTAGAATGTGTTTGAATGATTGTGCATGCTAAAACTTACCTTTGACTAATGGGTTCTGGATTTTGCTTCTGGATGCAGCTTGCAGCTGCCTTCTATCAACAGATGAATTGGCCTGTTCTCGTCTGCTTGTTTTATTCATATAGTAATATACCCTCCCTGCCATACAAATGTTTTGGGAGATGCAGTTATTAAAGCTGAAAGATTTTTTTTTTTTTATGTAAGGATTTTCTATTAGCTCTGGATTGACCAGAACCTATTTACAAAGTGTTAAAAAATAGGAAAGTTAAAGCATTCATTTTTCACACGCTGATTTTTCATATCGAAAAGAAAGGAAACTTCTAACTTGCTGTCATAGAAAATATCTTGTTTTGTTGAAAACAGCTGAACAGAAAGGTGTTTTGTAAAGAACTGATTTTCCTTTCCCATCTACCTTGAACAAATGTATTTCCCAATTCAGTCACAAAGCATGTGATTTTATGTTATTCATAGAGCTCTATTAATTACATCAATCACTGCATGCAAGTGTTTCAGATTACTGGATGAAAAGCACTGCATAGTGTAAAACCTTGCATTACTACGAAAATGATGATGATAATGAATCAGATAAAAGAATTAATTTGCTATCCTTAATGTTTTGGTAAGCAGTCCAAAAGCATGGTATCTAATTCTGTAGGAAGAGGAGCTCTCCCAAGGTACAATGAGACCCATAAAGGAGGACCAACAGCTCTCAGGAAAAAATATAAGCCCTTTAGTGCATGAGGGCATATGCAGACATAGTGGATTTCCCTTAATGTAGTGCAATCCATGCATTTATACTGGGGCAGGCTACTAATGCAATTGCCTTTGCCATCACGATAGGAAGTCTCAGCTCATACAGGGCTTCAAATATACCTACAGCATTCCTGGAAATACGGTTATACTGCATTTGCAAAGCACAGAAGATGGGCAAAAATTCAGTGTTCTGCGCAAGTGTGTTTTGCATCAGATGGTGACGCAGGTGAATCATTGTGTGGGAAGATTTATGTTATTTGCTTAATGTAGTTACCTAGTCTTTCCTAGTCCACTGCAGTAACACAGAGAGCTCTGTCACAGAAGGAGAGCTCATTTTTCCTTCTCAGTCAAAAATTACAGAAGGAATTCTTAATGAGTGCTTCTTCTGAAAAATTCAAAGCAGGTGGTAAACAGTTTTCATAAAATATAGTTGGCTGGCTTCATTATCTTGCTTTACATTTATCCGGAAACATGCAAATTGCTTGTGTGACTAATTACAGTAGCTGGTTCTGACTTTCAGCAGCGATCCATGTATGCAAGGTCTCAGTCTTTCCACTTGGAACACCAGGTTCTCACAGCCTCCAAGGAATGCAGGAAAATATAATTTCAGAAATGAGTATCAAGCCACATTTTATACACCTTATGTTATCTAGCTCAGTACTGAAGTTCACTGGCAGTGCTTTGCTTTGGGCTACCATTTGATCAAGTTTGATACATTCCTCTTGATTGGTAGTCTTCTTGGAAAAAACAAACAAAATAGTAAATATTGACATCCATCTGTCATATTAAGCATTCAAGATTTGCTATCCAATCACATGTACAGTGTCTTTAAAGGTCTGGAAATCAAGCAACTACAGTAGCCTTTCAAAAGTATCAGTTCCCCTTGTACCTGGAAATTAGCTTAAACCTTGTTTGCTGAATTTGTTTGTTGGTTGTTATAACTGCCTTATTGATACCTGTGAATAAACATTGCTGAATTTCTTCACTGAATCAGTACCTCATAAAAAATAAAATGATGTCTAGTAGGTGACTTTTCAGCAGAAAAGCACATGCTACAGGCGTGAGTTGCCAAAGGACAAGCTCTGCAACTGAGCAGAGCCACATGAACTCAATGTTGTTTCTCTCTCCCACTATGAATTGTGAAAGGTTGGGATCGGTGTCCTCTGCCAGGCCTGCTTAACACACTGAAGACACCATAGTCCTCAGATGCTACTCACTGATAACCAGTTGGAGACCATCAACCTAGAGATGACTCGCAGAAAGGCTGGGCGATGAGGTCTTCTTAGGTTCAGGCAAAGTCAATTTGAACTCTCTTTTTTGGCCATCAGGCTAACGCAGAGCACTCGGCCTTGTAGAGAACAGAGCATGGTCACAAGATCTCTTCTGCCAGCAGTGCTGAGAGGGGAGTAATCTTTAGCTGAAGGTTGGGAAAAATCACAAAGTTGAAGGTCCAGTTCTCAGCAGCACAAACATGGTTGCACAGCCAAGGGAAAAAGAGCACTCCCCTACTCCGAATAGCAGCACTGTACTCTGCAGCGCCCTGCCTTGCCACACGTCTTATATCTGATGCCAGGTTCTCAAGAGGCTGAATTGCTCTCTTTGCCTTAATTCTGTGTGAATGAGTTGGTTCTAGGAGTGTTTGTACCAAGAAAATTTCTGCATTCCAGAGTTAATCAGAATCAAAGAAAAGCTCATCTCTGCTGCGGAAAACATGCAGAAGATGTCTTGACTCTCCTGAAAATCTGTATCCCAAGAAAGGTTTCATTGCCACTTGAGAAGGTCCCTGAATATAGACTGCTTGCCCTCTACAGAGGCTTATAAATCCAATATATCCAATGTGGGTAGAGAGAAAGCCCTCCACACACTGCACAGCATTTGGCAGCAGGGCAGCATCCCTGCCCAGAGTGCCAGAAAGCACTGCGAAGTGACCCGATGTGCCAATTGTGGCCCAGCATTATCTTAACAGTGCTCTTGTCCTCCGGATACTCAGGGTAGCCTGGAGCTCCTCTCACAAAGGCACATGGGCCGCAAACCTCTGCACGCCAGAGCCTATACGGCAACTCTGGATCACCTCAGGTCAGCAAGAAGCTGTGCCTAGACAGCTGACCCCTGCCTGCTGGCCTCTCGTAGTTGTCCTACTCTGTACCAGGCAACTGGCTCTGAATCGGAGCTGGCAGAGCCATTCACCAAGGATAACATGCACTGAAAATGTAGCTCTTTGTTTGCTTAATGAGTCACTGAGACTAATCACTTTTTTAAACAAAGAATGCATTATTTGTAACTTGTCTGTGCATTGTTTGGGTGAAAAATATCAACCTGCTTGTTATTGCTTTGCCTCTGTGTTGTGCCTAATCTTGGGTGTTATTTGGCTGCCAACCTACAAGTGAGGCTTCCAAGCTCTGACTGGAGAACTAAGTTTTACAACAGAAGCTTAATGAGCAGTAAACAATGAACTTAGAATAAGGATTTTCAACTGAATAAATACTTATAAGAAGATTTGTAAAGCTCTTGGGATGCTGAAGTGTCTAACCATCATCTGAACACTCTCAGTTCCAAGAAATAATGCAACCTTAAGAAGCAGAATGACTCCTAACAAACATCTGTATTTCAAACATATTTCCCAGTCAGTACTTTTCCTAATGGATTAGTTTCCTCTTTGACTATATTCATATCAGCTCCATGTTTCCTGCTGAGTAGTTTCTCAAGAGACCAAAACTTTCAGTAAAGTTTAATCAAGCTAACTATGCAGTTAACTACAAGCTAACTATAGTTGCAAACACTTTCTGATTTTCTGCAGATATCTCTCTGTGAATGACATCAGCACATCAGCCTGCGTTTTTCAAGACCAAGAGGTACACCTTGTAAAGTAGTAGGTACCGAATAAAAGCAAACATAATGAAAAAAAAAAAAAAGTGTTGAGCATCATATAGAAAGAAATTGTATCATATCTGGGTTGTAAGTGTATCCTCTTTTAACTGAAAGAACAAATGGCAATGATTACCACAACAACTTAATAGTGAATATTTTATCAACAGATATTTCCACAAGTGTGCAGTGAAGTCACTATATCTTTCCATAAAACTGCTCTGGAGTACCGTACTGACCTTTCTACCTCTGGCCGCAGACAGAGACTGCAGAAATTCTTTGTTTCGTTCTCCAGACTGCTGGTCAATGCAGATTATTTGACATCTGCTACATGGACCCACAACCTGAAATTTCAGTTAAAGAAAATTTACAAGTATATATCAGAACAGGACAATACAGAATAGTACAAGCTTCTGACTGCCATAATATTTGAAAAACATATCCTTCAAGTACTTTTTCAGTGTTACTTAATGCTTTAATTATGTAAGAGGACATACCTGTTGACCTAATGTAGGTAATGTTTTCAAAGGTTCCACCTGGGAAGTTCTCACTGAGTTTTTAATTCTTCCTTTTTTTCCCTTTCCTTTCCCTGAAAATCTTCCCACAAATAGAATCTGAGAAATAATAAACATTTACGTATCTATATTTGCTGCTGGCTTTACTTCATCTACTGACTGGCAGGGACACTTGCCCAAAGGAGAACTAGATGGAAAATTAAGCCAGGACTTCAGGAGGATTCTCTTGGAGTTAAACTAACAGAGTTTGGTTTACACTGCTTCAGTGCAGTTGAAATATACATAACATCCCACATTCTTGCTTATTTTCATGGCACTTCAAAAATGATCAGAATATAAAATCTGAATTTTTACAACTTTATAAGGTCAGAAGGAATAATGTTATCTTCTAGCCTATGTGCAATACAGAGCATGGTTCCCTAAAATTAATTCTTGCTTGAATTAGGGTGGTTTTTTAGGAATAAGAATTGCAATGAGTTTTTTTCTTACCTTTTACAGTATTAAAAGGAAGAAGGAAGACACATTCCCATTTCACTTAATACTGCATTCCTAACTTTTACAAAGCTCTACATTATCAAAACTAACTGTTTTTACAGTATCTCAGCTTACACGTTCTACTTTTGTAAAAATTTGTCATAAAATTCAAGGGGGAAAATAATTAAAACTTACACTGCAAATATTTTTATACGCAGACCTGAAGTGCCATTTCAGTTCTTTAAGGTACATTTAGAACTGCATATAAACTCTTCAGTGTAATCATCAAAACCACACAATTGGTTCTGCTTTTTCAGAAGATGATTTCCCAAAGCTTTAATATTTTATTAAAAGAACACAAGGTAGAGAAGGCAAAAATTTTCCCTGCTTTGCTTTGCCACAGTTCAACAGCTTCTTCTACCATTTTACTAGCATCAAGTACCACTAACATCATTTGTACTGTTACCATATCAGTATCAGAATAAGGACCTAGCAGAGCCTTGAAAAGACAAATCAAATTGCATAAGCTTTTCTGTTTTAGATTTGCATTCCTCAAATATTTCAAGGCCAGCAGCAGGAATGCGGTTTTATACTGTACTTTTACGGTACCTTCCACAAGAGGTGCCTGAGCTGAGTTCCCTAGTGTGACTCCAGCCTTCAAGAAGCTATATATCAAGGACATTATCCTTTGTGTTCCTCACCTCCTCCCTAAAGACATTTCTCCTCAATTCTCTGTCTCATAATACAGTTTATTTATCAAAGTACATGTAAAAAAAACAAAGGACAAGTCATATTTTCTATCCTTACTGAAAAAAATAGCCTTGATATTTCTTATAGTATGCTGACCTGAAAGAAGTGAGAAGGATTTCTACCACAGCTTCTTGATCTGACCTTAGCACTTGTGTTATTCATACTTTTACTATTATCCCTAAGCAAACAATGAATAAGTTACTTCTACATCCCAGGCAATGCACTTTCAAGTACATATTTCACATCAAAGGACCAGGGAAACCAGCTATAACATGTAATACACACGTGCATCACTTCCTTAGGTTTCATGCACAGCTTCTTCATGGACAATTTTGTGAAGGTTTTCCTCAAAAGAATTACTTTGTCGACAAAGGCTAACTCTATAAACATTTTGCTGAGAGCATAAAGCAGATTATAGTGTTTGAAATGATATGCAGCATAACATACAAATGAGCTCTATGAAGCTAGACCAAGGCTAGGTTGACCTAGAAACACATCTGGGATGGAGATTAAGAGAAAATGCATGTAACAGAGGGCAATATACAGTGTTGATTCACTTGTATTCATTTCCCAGCTCCTGGCAACCTGAGCAGCAATCTGAGATTGCATTTGGACTACTGTGCTTAGCAGAACTGGTATTTTCTCATGACTTATGCTGACTAAATGTTTGCTACAAACTCTGGCCCAAAACAACGATGATTCTACCCCTATCTCAATGACACTGGGAAATGCTATCAATTGTGAAATTTTTAAAAAAATAAAAGGTGGGGGAGGAGAATGCCAAAATCTCTCAATTACATTAAAGCCTGTTTGGTCACAATACTTTCTTTAAAAACATTTCATAAATTTAACCTTCATAACTGTGCCGTCTATGTAATAGATAAAGCCTTGCAAAACTGTTTTGTTTCCAGGGGTCAGAATGCTTTGTGATAGAAAAGGACAAGGAAGATGAGACCTTACCTGAAAGCGCAGAGAACCTATTGAAATCTCAGCCCATTCTTCTTCTTCAAAGGATTCTGGAGCACTGATGACAAGGTTAGCACGAAAGCGTCGGATTAGTTCCTCTATTTCCAACGGTTCTTCCAGTCTGTGTCACAGATTTCACAAAAAAAAAAGACGATAAGCTTTATTAACTAGTTTTCCAGTAAATATTTGTGCTGTTAGAATATAGTGGCTGATACGATTCAGCAAATACTTCTCCAGAATACCGGGGACCAAATTTTTATACAAAAGCTATGAAAAAGGCACAAGATATCTGAATATAGCTCGTAATACTGTAGGTAGCTTCTTCAGAGACATAACCTAGGACTGTAAAGTAGATATGAAAGCATATGGAGTTGTAATTATAAACAATGAGAAAATTTCCCTATTAGCTATCATATGTAAGGCTACTGGTAACAAACAGAAAACAAATCAAAACACATTCTGTACTTGCTGCAGTAGCAAAATGGACAACTGCAGATACTGAAGGTGAAAAAGGCCAGTAAAGACATTTTGTAAGAGAATGTATTCCTCTTATTATTATTTGCCCTTGGTATGAAGGAGATTGCATCAAATGACAGGTGTTTTGAAAAAATTTAATCTCTGTGTGGAGACATCTACATCTCCTTACAAGCACTTGAACTGCCAGGGTGTAGATTTGTGTGAGTACTGAGAACATAGATGAGGGAGCTGGAAAGGCAGACTGCATACAAATATCAGAAAGTTAGTTGAACCTTTGAATTGTTATTCTTTACTCTTCTTCTAAGGGACAATCTTTACCAGTATCACAAAAAGGACAGCCCTAAAATTTGCAAAGGAGATTCTCTCAGCATCTTTGTTAGTGAGGAAGAACATTTCATTTTGCATTTTATATTGGCTAACATGGACATGAGTAACTTTCAAGGTTCCTTCAGTTGCAGTTTAACAACTTTTATGGATGACACTACAGCAGAGAAAGAAACTCAGCTATATAGTGAAAAGAAAAGTTTCCATTCCAGGAAATATATATATATATTTTCATAAAGTAAGGACAAACAGTTTAAAATTGTTTGTGTTTTAATTAAAATGAGGGAAAGCATGCAAAATCAAAGCACAAGGAAACCTGTCCACATCAAGCAGTCTTGGCAGAAGAGATCTGTTATGTGAAGAGCTTTGTTTTGTTTAAAACAGTCTGCAGGATCTTTAGAAGACAAATGTGCACAGGGATAAACTGTGTGTGCAGATTTTCAAGCAAACCATGCAACTCTGGTTCCATCAAAGCCTTCGCTGATGACAGGAGCCTGGGGGTAGAAAGTGGAGCAGGAAGCTCCAGTGATACAAGTTTTCCCTAGAGATGCCACAGGCAATCCCATGACTGAGAAAAAATTTCTAATCATTGTAGGAGATGGGAGCCAACAGGAGAAGCTGGCTATACCAATTCTCATAAAAATGGGAGAAAAATAGCACAGTTTTAGTCATAACCAAGTTCAGTTATGCTGCTTTGCATCCTAGTTTTGCTGTGGACCATGTTGAGTCCTGACAGAACAGGTTTTGGTGCTGGGGAGAGAGCTTTGAATGCATTTTGTGATAGAAGAGTGCCTGCCACCACTGCCAGTACTAATGGGAACATCAAAAGCCCCAGTAACATCAGAACTGTGCTGGCAGTGTCCCGAATCAGCTGTTAAAAGCTGTTAAAAAAAAAAAAAAAAAAAAAAAAAAAAAAAAAAAACCTCCCAGGAATTGCATTCCTTGCCATTGCTCCTGCAGGACAGCACTGCCCACGCTCCTACTCTCTCTGCCTTCAATCTGCTCAAGCAATTTTGTAATACTGCAGAAGGATGTTGTATATTTACGCTGGATTCATTTTCTCCAGCATCCTGAGAAAGCTCTGTATTGCGAAGTAGGGGAGAGTCTTCCAACCTGTGCTGCAGAGTGGGAAGCAAGATGCTTCTCAGGCATCCTGGTAGCTGCAGTCATGTCTGGAATTTCCCTTGGGAGAAAGGAGATTACTAGCCTAGATGTATCCGAGGTGAACACTGGAAGAGCTGAGCAGCACAAGCGGGGATCATCTGCCTTTGTGTGTTTTCCCAAGTTCCCTGTCCTCTTCCATCTTCATTTGTTGTTCCCTCTGGTACATTTTTTTTTCTTTGCATTATCCCCTCAAATTCCATGTCTGAGAAGCTTCCCCACTGGGTCTCGCCACAGGAAAGCCTAGTCTGAGGAAGGGACACCTGCAACATTGTTCTCTCAAGGAGATGTAAACCAGCCTGTCAAGCCTCAAAAGAAAGCACTGTCACCAAGAAAGGTGCTGAAAACAGCTGAGAGGTGGGCTGATTTAAACCTTTTTCATCCAGGCATTTTTCTCTGGGTGGCACTGCCATGATATGTTGCAGCTGCCCGACTGTCTCCTGCTAAAGAAAGAAAACCCTCAGGCAGTGAAAGCTCTGATGCTCCGTAGTGATGCTTCATGCATTAGTGGTTTTAAAACTTGAACATCCTCCTACAGCTATATGCATATATTCCTCCTCAAAACAGCAATTTCAATGCAGAGGGAATGCCTCAAGGGTGACCAAGAAGATAACAAGAAGAGGTAGGATAGTTTGGTGAGACCAGAAAAGGGGGGATGACATCAGATCAGAGACATGCACAGGGGCTCACTGGGGTGAGCAGAGCTATGAAGGAGGCCTTAAGGAAGGATTTGCTATGGAATTTGAGTGAAGGAAGCTGGCCTCAGCTATATGCAAGAAGCAACAACTCTCCATGGTCAGTTTACGAAAATATGGTCAGTACTAGGTTCCGCATCTTTGAATTCAATGTTTTCTTTGCAGCCTGTCTTCCACTTTTGTACAAATACTGTCACATTCTATACAGAATCAACCAAAAAAAGAAAATAAACAGCAACAAAATAAATATAATTCTGAAAATAGTTTTAAAATGTATCTGCTGTGAATGCTTACCCTACATCTTAAGCTTTCTCACAGGACAGGAATCTTTCAGTAATTACTAAGATGTTATATTTTCATCTAATAGATGATTTATGCTGAGGAAACGTAATTATCCCTGTTCCTTTTATAAACAGAAGTTGGCTTACTCCTAACAGTCTCCTACCAATGGATCATTTGACAAGAATTACATTGATGTCTTCCTAAAGATGACTGCCACACAGGTTATGTTCAAGCACTTACCCTAAATTTTCAGAAGTAATATAGGCATAAGTAATTACAGCAGTTTGGTACCTATGTATTTGTTGCAGAGTGAAAAGTAAGTATCTTTAAACTTTGAAATAAAACAATTATATTGGTATTTTATGACAGGATTCTGGAACCCAAGACTGCTGAGAGACATTTGAAGACAGCAGGATCTTACCTTGCAGAAATATGGTCCTTCAAGTGCAAAATGCTTGCTACATTTATCAGGAGGTATTGTGCTTCATTCACAAGAGAGAGCGAGAGACTTGTAGCAGATGCCAGGCCTAAAAAAAATCAATCCACCATTATAAAAGTGATGGTTAAAAATGAGGAAGATAACAGTAGCAATTTCACCCCATCTTTCCTATGACCTCTTACTCATTTTCATTATAAAAGCTATTCGTTGGGCTCTAGATGCAAAGGAAAGATTCCAAGAATCCTCTCAAACTTGTAAATCATAATGACGCAATACATTTAGAAACTGTGATAGAGATGAGATTTTACCAATTTTGTAAAATAATTTACAAGAGCAATATCTATGGACTTTTCATTCTCTTTCAATTTGTTCCCTTCTATAATGAATTTCAGTATAAGAATAAATCCACTGTTAATGGATTTTTCATGATCATTTTTCAAAATGATCATTGAATTTCCAGTCAGTACCACGGTAGTGATAATAAAAAAAGCCCAGATTGGTGTATCTATATATTTTTGCCAAGTC
The DNA here is from genome assembly GCF_028389875.1 of Rhea pennata. Lineage (NCBI taxonomy): Eukaryota > Metazoa > Chordata > Aves > Rheiformes > Rheidae > Rhea > Rhea pennata. The sequence goes on from NC_084664.1 coordinate 67,840,102, forward strand.
TAACAAATGGAAGGGCAGCATAAGAACAGTTTGGGTATCTTTTGAATGTACCCATTGAAGCCTACTAGATCAGTATTACATGTCTCTTTCACCCTTTATCACTGAATTTTGCACTCAGAATGAAGTCCAAGAGCCAACGTGGTATTTTGTATTCAGTGAGGAATCACATACATTTTTAAGAACGCCAACATACCTTTTGTATTTTTCTGATGCCCATTGTTTTTTATGTCCAAACTTTGCCTTATCAAGCGACATGAACGACCAAGAAATGTAGATAACCAGCCAGCAATTTGCTCCCCGCAGTCATATGTTTTTACCCTACCACAAGAAAGGAGGGAATTAACAAAATTTGATTGCCAAAACATTAATCAGCAAAACTGAAGGCAAGTAATGAAGATGTTTATTCTGCTTCTTTCAATATGAAATATAGAATGCCTAGCATGTGATGAGTGACAAAACAGAGATGCGAAGTTGTGCAAAATTTTATTTCCCGGATGTCCTCAACTTTAGAGTACTTTTGGTCTTGAATTTAATAATTATGGGATTGAGTTTAACTTTATACATAAAATTATTAGGGAATAATGAATTATTCATCTATAATGCTTAAGACTGACTGCAATGTATAGTAATTGGTAATTCATATTATGGTATTACAATACAGTTATTCTTTGGTCTGTGTTTTTTAGAAAGATAAAGAGAAATAATCTGAGTTGAATTTATGACTTCCCCACTGTCCCACACTGCATATAATTTGTAATGAACCCATCAGGTACAATGATGTTCATTCCCTAATCTAATTCATGTTAGTACAAGCATTCCCCATTAACTCTGAAGACCCACCATGTTAGCTCTGCTAACAGAGCACAAGCAGTAGTTTTTCCTTATCTAAGCATGGTTTCCTTTACTAGCAATTTGTCTTCTAGTAGATTATGCAAGGCCAGCAATAGCTCTTTCTCCTTTACCTGGATGTAATCCCTCCTAGAAAGATCTTCAGACGACCTCGCAGTTCAGGAAGGCTATGGATCAGGTTATGGGAAATCATCGTATTTCCCATTAGATCCTCAGCCCACAATCATCGTAACTTCCATAGTCTAAAAATTAGACATTTAGTCCAAGCTAGTTTTCTGGGTTCTCCTCACAAATAATGGAAAAAGGTAAGTACTTCCCATCAGTATTAGACCTTAGGATGGGATGTCTCTCACTCAGGAAGTGTTTAACTCTCTATTGACTACTAAAGGAGACTTGACTAACATCTGCTTTGTGAAACAAGGAAACAGTTCCTCACAGCAAGGAACAGAGCCCTAACATGATGAGAGGAAGCTGCTAGGCTTTACAAAATGTTCTGTAGATTTAACTGAGTTACACAGGTGGAAAGTCAGACAAAGTGAAATCAAAGGGATTTTCTAATCCTGATGTGGGTAAGATCCTTCTTCAGCTGCTGTTCTGAATTCTGACTGTGGTGCAACTGTGCAAGTCTCTATTCAGTCTGAGATTGGACAGATGCCAGCCAGCCAGCTGCATCTGGTCAACAATGTCCTTCAGCTGAAATGAAATACGGATATCATGAGATACTGGGTCTGTGGAAAGAATCAGGGCCCAAAAAGGTGAGTTTCCATATGAGACTTTACTGTCTCAACTGAACAGTTCTTATGTCCTTGCTGTCACAGAAATAGGCAGAAGGCTGATGAGAACATGTAAATCTTCCACAGTGATAGTACAGGTGAAACAAGGTCTTTGAATTTTTTTCTCACCCAGACAGAGGTGCTAGGGGTATTTTAGTCTTCTCCTGAACCATTTATCTCTGACAGCCAGCCAGGGCTTGATACTGTATAAATCAGAATCAAAATTTGGCCCTCATTTTTTATCTGCTTACTATTTTCAGTTACAATAGCTGAGCTACAAACACACAGCATTCTTAGCATTTCATCAAAGGTCACTATGTGGTTTCTGTATTCCAAGACTCCTGAGTTTTCAAATTGCTTTTCCTTATTGTCTGAACATTTCCAAGTGAGGAACATTGTCTCTTCAAGCTCTTTTTCAAAGTCCTTCTGTTGTAGCTCAATTCTATTCATTTTATTGCTGCATTTGTTTTTGTTGAGCATTGCTTTACATCTGTCAGCATTATATTTCATTTGGCACACGTCAGGCAATATATAAAGGAGAGCTAGTTCTCTCCGATTCTACTGGCTGTCCTCTTTGAGTACCTCGCTCATCTTGCTATTATGTCAAGCTTCAGGGCTTTACGGCTGGTACTTCTAGTTAGGTAATTTACAGAATAAGAAATAAGGACAGCTAAAGGATGAATATTGATCCCAAGGAATATAATATAATACACTTACCCACAACAGACTCAGTTCACCTTGTTTTTAAATATTACTTTGCCTACTTCTACCACTGATATCCTTTCCTTCCTCTTTTTGATACTGTGGCCCATCATGGAACAGGTTGTATGCCTGCCTTTATTAGTACAGCGCTAGCCCTGAGCATTTGGTGTCTTCTACAAAATCAATAGCCATAACAACACTAGCTTCTACTTTCATCTGCCACTGGTAGATATTATATTGGAGATCCATGTCCCTCCAGTGTGAGCAGCACCTGCTGACAGACAGCCCCTGAAAAGATGAATACTAACACAAGCTGTGTCACACAGAGGACGCTTGGGGTCATTTAACTTTGTGACTGCTGTCAAATTAAACATCCTCACATAAGACCTTAAGCAAAAACTTTTGGTCCCACTGTTTATCTCAGACACTCTGCAGAAGAAATCCCAGGCCACAGACCATCTCCTGTCCCTGCTACAGTAAGGCACTTTTATGTCCCTGTTTTCTGTTTCTTGGCCTGGAGGTTCCCCTGCTGAAAATGAGGGAACCTGGCATCAGGGCTATTGGATCTTTGAGCTCCTTTGGAACCTCATCAATTTTGTCCACTCCTTCTGCCTTATTTCCTGCCTTGTTTATTTGCTAATCACAATTCACCCCATGTGGCTTGTCCCGTGTTTCCCCTTTCTTTGCCATTTCCCTCTCTTTTTCATCTTCTCAGAACTCTGAGCAGTCTCCCATGAAAGTTTCCCATTTCGTACATTAAAAATGACAGAGATAATGTCATGAAAGGTAAGTGACAATAAACAGCATAGCAACAAACTATATGCACAAAGACAAAAAAAGATAACACAGGCTATTTTACAGCAAGTCCTGTAAGAGACAGGCTAACTGTGGGGAGCCTAAGGATGAGTCAACATTACAGGAAGCAGGACAGATGGTTAAAAGAAATGACTCCTGCGTGATTTCCACTACCTGGAGAAAATACACTTCCACGGAAAAGATCCTCTTTATTATCTGAATACATGAGGGTAATATCCTAAGGTAGAAGGTTAAAACAAACAACCAACAGCAAAAAATCAAGAAGCATAAGTCTGCCCTCGTGGTGAGAATATTGTATAAATTACAGTCATAGTCTACAAATCACATTCACCAAAGCACTGAACATGTTTCAGGTAGGAAAAAAACAGAAATCACTGGTCATAAATGAAACTGTTTCAGAAACCAAGAGAAAAATCCTCCATGTTGAACAAGAACACAAGAAGAATAATTGTCCTTGGTGAATGTGATGGAGGTTTAGCTCAGCTGGTTAGAGCATGGTGCTAATAATGCCAAGGTCATGGCAAGGTCATTCCCATATGGGCCACTTGTTTCCTGGCTGAGCAGAGGGGTTGGACTAGATGATCTCCAGAGGTCCCTTCCAACCTTACTGATTCTATGATTTTCAGAGTGTATTTTAGGCAAAGAGGTCACTTGTTCATTCTTGCAACAGTGGAATAACATTTCTGCGTAGTATGCAAAACTGTCAAAAGAAGGAGAAGCTAACTCCTCCATGGCTCCATGGGAGAACGTCCAGATCTACTGCTGGTTTTTATGCTGCTGCTCTCAGGGAATCAAGTGTAGAGTTACAAGGAATTAGTGTATATAGGTTAAAAAATAAATAAATCTGTAAATGGCTCTTGTTGTTGGACTTAACAAGAGACTTGTTTGTGGAAGGAAACATTGCAGATAATGTGAAGATACTTCAGGAAAGTACTTCATACACAGACACTTAGAAAACTTAATGTGACTGGGAAGTACTTAGAAAAATTGATAAATGTTTAAGTTCAATGATAAGAATTAATTTATTTGTAATTTTCTATTTCACTGAAGCGATACATCTCCATTTGAAATTAAAATCATTTCACATACTCTGCTTCAGTCTTCCTGAGATGGTGAAGGACACTGATGAACAGTCAAAATAAAACTGAAACGGGTTGTAAATGTGGAAAGGTGTTTATAACGTCAGTAAGTTTTAAAAAATTTGAATCAGTGCAACGCAAAATGGACAAAGCTGTCAGCACCACTACTGTCAAATAAATTAACTGAAATCTAGTGTTCTGCTGAGGCCCTCACTCGGCATTTGGAAGTACTGGGGCATCTGTCCCTTTTCTCATCCTTAGAGCAAGCAAAACAAAGATCTCTCTTATCCTCCTAAATGCCAAATCACCACAGTCCCCTGTACCTCTCCCCTCACTTTAAAAAAAATCTTACTATTATTTACTGTTTTCTACCAAAGTTGTAGGCCTGCCAAATTACCTACCTAAATCTGTCTTTTCCTGGTCCACTAAACTGTGAGACATTTGTTGTTTTACACTCTCTTCCCTTTTTTTAAGGACTTCTGCCTGTGCACTTTCATCCAGTCATGTCCTGAGCAGCAGTGCAGTGATTTTCATCTTAGATTCCTCTCTGTTCTTACTCACCTGTGTGAACAGACTTTACTCTCACAGATCACAGCCTTTTTTCCAGTATTTTCTTCTAGCGATATTGATATCGGGTCCATGCCTGGATGGGCAGAGAGTAAGCCGTATGAAGAAAACCATTTACCTAGAACCACAAGGTTATGAATAAAGTGCCTAAACTTACAGCTATTCACAATCACTGCAGTCTCACAAATAGCATACGGAAGAAATGTCCTTCTTTTTTTCTCTATATATACTCTATGCCTGCAGGTGGCTCCAAATGATAATGCAAAGAGCAAAGGCTGCTGATGACCCAAACCACATTAACAAATATACAATTTCAGCTTTGAGTAACTTTATTCTTTGTGTATCTCAGGATTGGCACAAAATTACTGTCTCCGTCATGGCTGTTGCAGAAAGAATGACCTTATCGCTGTTGTGCCACTCCTGGCAAGTCAGGATACAAGCTTAATCATTGCTGAGGGGTCTTTTTTGGGAGGGGAGGAATGGTGCAAACAGAAAGATGGCCGGGGGAGGGGGGGGAGAGAAAAAATAAACACAAGCTGCTCAAGGAAAGAAATATAATGTTTCAGAAAACTACATAAGTTAAGACAAAAAGAATGAAAATCCATTAATGAGATAATTATTCCCATCTATCCATCTTAGAGTTTAGAACAAATGATGATTTCCTGATAGTTATCTATGCTATCAGTCTCCTCTATAGTTTTCTTAGCTTGAACAGAATGAGCCAAAGGGATAAAAAGGTTATTGTGGTTTACTAGAAGGAAAAAGAAAAGCTGCATAGTATTGTTTCTGTTAATTGAAAGCAATAATCTTAAATGACAAACCAAACTTCATGATGTGGCTGCAGTGAATCTCACTCTTTTTCATTATACTACTACACAAACCAGCAAAGACTATCTCCACTACTGTAGCTTTGTATCAACACATTTTGTTTTCACTTACTACTTTTTGTTTATACTATTGTAACACAAACATGAATCAAGCTCTGCTAGCTCTATGGTATGGTGAAACAGAATTGTTTTCTTCTCTTCTGAAGAGTAAGGAAATGTAGTTCAGATTCACTATATTTCAACTTTCAGCTCTTGTGCATGTAAGCTTTCAAAACACAAAGGCTTCTACTCCTTTGCAGCTAATGTTAGTGTACTGCAAAAGTGTAGATGGAGGAGGAGCAGCAGCTAGATTCACTTAGGAAAATGAAACATGTAAATAATAAATGCACTGAACTCACTTGCAACAACCTGAAAAAGAAGCCAATGCAATCATCCTACAGATTGTAACTGCTCCTACACTTGTGAGTATTTTGAAACAGGTAAACACTAGCAATATTCTTTTTGGAAAAGAGAAATGTTTCTACTCTGTGTGGGTCCTTAGCTGCTACAGCTTTTAAAAATAATTTCTAAACACAGGATGCCCACAAAATTTTTTAAGATAGAGTCTCAGGGCTTTAAAAATCCTTGATTTTACGCATGAGCAAGGGTACCACATTTTTATTGAACAGTACACATTTTACAGTGATGTTTAGGTCAGTTTAACATTGTTAATTACAATTTTATTCTATCTTAAGGCAAAAAAAAAAAAAAAAAAAAGAAGAAGAAGAATATTGCCAGTTACTAAAATGTAAAAGCTGTTATTCTCCATGGTCATTTGCTTGATAATAAAATCCACAGATGTGCTCACAGTATTAATATAAAAAAAATTCTTGTCTTTATAGCTCCTATTTTCAGTCAATGAAAAAAATTAGAGGTCTGTTATTTCAATAGACTGAAATATAAACTATTCATGTATATTCTTTCATCAGTGTATGCACATAATTCCCATTAATTTTATTGGCAGTAACACATGAATATGGAAGGGAGAATAAACTCCATAAAGTGTAATTAGTTGCTCAGTTCTGTTAGTATCTTTCAACTCCAATATTTTACAGGGACTTCACCACACTCAAAATTTTTCCCTCTGTGTAGTGACAAACTAATTCACAGCTTGCCAGACTAACACTGATTGTTAGCTAAAATGGAAATAGAGAAATTAGTCTTTTATAGGAATGCATTCTGAGCAAAATTCTGTTTGGATTATTTTTGTGTAAATCAAGAACAAGCCCAGTGGGCTGTGTGGTGGGGAGCAGAGCATGCCCCTGGATGGAGCAAGACAGTAAGATTTCTCTTGATTCTTGGTCAAGCAGTACAGCCTCGGGAAATGACGCCACTTGCCCCTGCCCTCTTTTAAATCCCTGAGAGTCTCATGACCGACTTCAGTGGAAACAAGATTGAGTCAAGATATAAGAAGTTATTTTTCTCCATAGACACTTATTTAAAATTACCCTAGTTTTCTCTAAGGAAGTTCTGCTATAGCGAGGGATCATTGTAATCTTCATATCAAAAAGAATAAGGGATGCCTGTTAATAACCACATAGCCTAAGCAAATAAAATTTGATAAAATACAGAAATGCAGTTTCTCAAAATTAAGGATCCACTTCCTCCACTAAAGTAAAAAACACACTGAGAAAACAAGCACAAGCCCTTCCTCTCCCTTTCTGATCTCTTACCCCTTTCCTCAGAAATCAGGGGGATAGCTGGAACTTCCAGGCTGCCATGCAAAGCAACTAATATTGTTGGCATGTCAGAAAATGTACCCAAGCCTTTAAGCATCTTTGGTCTTGCCTAGAGCCCTGGTTTGACTGCCCTTGCTAACCACAGGGATGGCAGGATCACACAGCTAGATCAGTCACAGGCAGTGGGACTGCCTGTCTAAGAGTTAGGCTAGGGAGATGCCCTACAAACAGAGACTAAAAGAAGAACCTGATGAGTTTGTCAATGTGGAGAGGATTCAGCAAAAGCTACTGAAGTAGTTACAGTCAAACTAAATCATACTGACAAATCCACTTAATACATATTGAAATAAAATCACTATAAACTATTTTCAGTAATGAAAAGTTTTATAGGAAGAAGAAACCTGGAGGGGGAGAGAGAACAGATTCATTAGTTTTAAAAATGGTATAAATAGAGACTCCTATAAATAGAGTCTTCTAACAGTACTGACAGCAAGATGTTCTTTAAAAATGCTGCATAATTCAGCAATGTGGAATTTGCCCCATTCAGCTTTAGGCACTTACCAGAGGCATCTAATCCAGGAGCAGGATTGCCTTAGGCTCTCTCTGTTGGGGAGAGACACCTTCAGATGGCAAAAGTGTGGTTTAGATGGGGATCATTGCCACAGTCTGCTCTCACATTGCCAAAAGTACAGCTGATTGCAGAGAAACCAGCAGAGGAAGTAGAATGGTTACAGTGTCCTCATGGGGGAGTAGAAATAAGGTGGCTTCTTGGACCGTTGCTGTCATCTGACCAGCTGGGAGCTACTGGGATTTCACATCAAGCAGAGCAAGAGGTGCAGTAAAGGTATAGCTAAAACCTTCTTCCATTTTTCCCCCACTGCTGCCTCCTTCACTCATTTCTCAAAGCCAGAAATGTCCACATCACCATGCCCAGGCCTAGGTCCACACTGGGTAAGGCCAAATGTGGTTCTGCTTGGGTCAAAGAAACAGGGCTGAAATAAACGAGATGGCAGAGAATTGAGAGTTAGATAGCTGAGTATTTTCTGCCTACCAAAGCCTTCACAACCTTTGCCTCTTCATTAATGCAATAAAATGTGCAATAAAGGCCAAGACAATGAAAACTGTTCATGGTTATAATCGCAGTGAAATCACATGCTGAAGAAAACAAAGTAACTCTACAAGGGGAGTGTGGGGGCAGGGGGGAAGGAGAGGAGGAGTTGAAGGAAACAAAATTCTCATCTGAGAAAGATGCATGCTAACATAGCTGAGGAAAACCAGTTCAGATGGGAGGCATCAAGTGGGACAGAGAAACCCGCAAAGAATAATGCTGGAAGAGCCCTGGAAGTGACCAGAGGCAGCAGGCTAAGCGCTACAAATCTGAAATACAATTAGCCAGCGACATAGGCCAGCAAAGGCTTCGAGCTGCAGGCACAGCCCTTCTGGCCCACCAAAGGGCTACTGCTCCTTGCTCTACTGCTCTCTGCTCTAGCTACAGGCACCGCATTCAGCTGCAGACACTAAATTAGCAACAAGCTATTGGCAGTCTGAAGAGAGCTGTGACAAAAGCAAGAATGATTAACATGAGACTTCCAAGGAAAGAGTCAACTAGCTGAATTAAATTGGTCTGTCATAGAATGATTTAAGTGGGAGGTATAACAACAGCTCATATATCTGAAGGGATAAAAGAAAGAATAAAAATTTAATACAAACAAATAAATCATGAGTTTAGACTGCAGGTGAGAGGAAAAAGCTCAGAATAAATGTTAGAACCACTTCCTATTGATTTATCTGTTGAGTCTTACCTACCAGTTCACATATACTCCCACCACTGTGCTATCCTATGAGCAGTATCCTTCAGAACAGTCTCTCCAAGCAAATGGGAGCCATTACCACACTCTTAAACTTTACAAAATAACACAGATTGCAAATACACTATAAAGTGAAAAATAGCAGTGCTGTTATAAAAAGAGGGCCCAGATCACCGTATTGGCTAGAATGATTGGTATACAGGTTCATCATACAAAGAATAAAATGACTTTCCACTCTTACATACTGGCAGTATCAAGACAAGCTGTAAACGCCAACCACGCTTCTGTTAGAACACGAGAGATCCGATCAATCACTTTCAGATGGGAAAAGCGATCTACAGACTCGTTCAACCACTTTTGGGTGGAAATAGTTCTTACTCTCATATGAGAGAAGTTAAGTGACTGTAAAATCTCCAATAATGACATGAAGTAAAATGTAGGATTTAAAGGTAAATTTCACCCTGGCACCAACTATGACAAGAGACTGAACTGCCACTAAATCTCAGTGACAAATGGGTGCTTTGACTGTTGTTTATGTCTGTGAAAACTTCTTCCCGACTCTCTGAAGTACGTCAGTGTGGACTTTATTGCCAGGCAAATGTACAAACGGATATGCACTTGAACAATGTGACACTAGCCAGGAAAAAAAATGACGAAAATATGCAGAAGAGTAGAATGAAACAATCCAAAGGCTCAACAGAGGTGAAGTTCTGAAAATGTGAAGGATAAACGCAGTAAGTTTAGACAAGACTTCACAATGTATCCACAAGTAAGAGGTATGAGGATAAAGGAAGTCAGATGGAAAGAAATTTAATTTCTAGGAATAATGAGTTCTGAGGCACTTCATAATTTAAATGTTTTCAGAGAAGGCTGGCTATGAAATGGTACTACAAAAATCTGGGTTGAAACGCACTCCACATTTAATTGAAATTGATCAACAATAACTTTTTAAAGAAAGAATATAGACAGAAGAGCGCGAAATGGCAGAGTTTGTGACAAATGAGCCAATACGGAAACCGTATTGTGTTTGGGATCTGAAACAAACACAAACGTGCAAGAGACTAGAGGAAGTACCTGCATGTATGTTTGACAGACCTATTCCAATTCACCAGGCAAAAGAAACCAACTGGTCAGACTTAATTTTATGAAAAATGAACAGTGCTCAGACAGCTAGAGGGGACAATAAATTTAATGTACAGAAAGGAAACTGTAGTTACAGATCCACTAGGAATACATCCATACTGGAGTTCTAATAAGGGATGAAAAATCCAACTGTAAGTTCCCATGTTGTGCTCTAGCTGCTGAAATTATGGGCATATATATTATTAATGGTTAAGACATACAGGCTGAGTAAATGTTAGACTCCAGGGAAATGATAAATACCATTCAGCCACACATAAAGTAAGCATTAGTAATGACTTTTGTGGAACACAAACCTGCTCCACTGTTCAGTGCTAACAGCACTGTTAGAAAAATAAACTGTATGTACCCTCAAGCATCAAGGGGCTTTCTGTAATGCTTTCCATAGGGACTTTTTTCTCCCAGGAGAGAATAAAGAGTTTTGATGAATCCAGAAAACCTCAAATATGAAATATTTGCATGCATATTGTACACAATACTGTAAGTATTTATCTGAGCTAGATAACATTTGGTACTTATTTTAATGAAATTAATTCCTGTTGAAGACTCTTCACTATAGTCCCACAGCTCCTGAAAAGAGATGTATCAAATAAGAAGGTCTCTGACCAGGACATACGACGTCAGCAGTAATACTCCATTATGGCTGTGGACTTCCTCCGTGATGTCAGCAGTAGAATAGTCAGTAGATTTCCACATCTATCAATCCATCATCCCTTCCTTGAGCATCCACTTTATGACTGCACATGGAGAGTTACTGTCTTCTCTCCACCTGCCTCTATAAAACATTAGGGAACTACTCAGTACTATACAGCCTAAGCTTCCTTACATGAAGTAGCAGAATTTGTCCCCTATGTTAGCAGGGATACACAATATCCCGTATTTTGGCAGGTGCACACAGCTCTACGTTTATAAAGCTGATGCCAATAATGGAGGAGAAGAAAAGGATATTATTTACTAACCTTCTGCCTGAATGACCATAATATTCTGCTTCAGATCAATGGAGGGATTTACAAGACACAACCTTGGCTCCTGCTTTTGAGTAATACAAACTCCATTCTGATTTACAACCATCCAGTTACGGTCATACAGCAAACCTTGGTTTCCTACTGGCCATTCTGCAACCTAGAAAAACATCAGGAGGAAACAGAGAATGTTAGTTACCTTAATAGGTTCATGCTAAAAAGAAAAGAGAAGGGAAAAAAACTGGTAATGTAATACTTTGAAATCAGGAAAACTTGTGCAAGCCACTGTCAGGTTTTATAATAGAAACCTTAATTGCAAATCAAAGATAAAGCTATGACTGCAAGAAGCTGATTAAACAAAATGGAGTTACCATAATTTGTTATATATTATCCTACACTTAAACATTACATTTAACAGAGTATACAAATAGAGTAAACAATCTAAGAAATACTCTGAAAATTGTTTTCAGTTTTATTCTCAGTCTTTTTTAGGGCCTCTCTCCCTAGCAATTTAGTTTTAATTTACAAAGCCTAGTACTGCAAGATACATGTATGAGTAAAGCCAAGCAAACAAATAAAAACCAAAGAATTCTTCTTCATAAAACTGGAACCACTTTACCAATACATCAACTTGAGAAAACTTCCACCATTAAGCTTTCCAGCTTAACTAGGAACATAATAGTTTTTAGACTCCCTTACAACAAAAAGTTTTGTCTTCTTTGCTACTTGTTTTTCTGTTAGTTCTAAAATGCTCTTTACATCCAGTAGCCTATACAACCACACTGTCATTGTTTTCATGTACATTTTTCTGGTGAAAAGAACATCTTTTACTGATGCTACACAGATGGTAATCTTGAAATCCAAAAAAGAAAGCAATTCTAGTAACACCTTTGGATGATATTAATAACTGCTTTCTTCTTTAGAATGATAAAATATTAACACGATTCTTTTAACAGAAACATTTTAACATACTGCTTCAACACATGTAAACTTTTTAGTCACAGTTGAATATGGAGAAAAGTTAACTACAGCTGAACTTCGATGAATCCTTGCAGAAGTTTATTAAGAAGCTTAATGCAGCTCATAAATTAACTAGGAAAAGACTTCTAGAAAAAATACTGAGAAAAAGAATGTCAAGCACTGCCTGACACTCTGAAGAAAGAGATGGCTTGAAGCACTGTAGTGATCCTAACTAGGAGACTATTTTACATTAACAAGTCAGTGACTGCAGTAGGCCCAGGCCTGTGTTGTGCTGCACATATTCCTCGGCCGCAGGATAAACTTTGCCATCTAATTGTAACAGACTGTAATCGCCCCGGCACTGGCGATTATGCCACTCATGTCCTCGTCTTTGTTTGAAAATGAAGCATCATATTCTCATGCAAACATGCTTTTTTGACATACAAATGATGAATAGACTTGTTTTCTTCTAAGAAATACCTGTAAGAGCTCTAATACCAAAAGGCTGGTGAGTCTCACCACAGATGATATCTGTGCAGCGTGCCATGCCCTGACTGAGAGGTCTGTCTGGTGCTGCATCACCTCTGGGTTTCCAGCATCAAATGGATGCTTTTGGATGCCAAAGGATGCCAAAAAGATCCTGGCAGATAATGTTGCTTAGCTCTCAGTTATAACATTCAATTCTTTGGGTTCCATTTAGGACAGCAATCTTACTCAGGAAAACATTTAAGTGTGTGCTTACCCTTCGTTGAAAGCAACTGGTTAATCAATAAAACAATCTCTCTTTAATTTGAGCTTCAGATAGTTGTTACATTGTGATAAGCATTACGGGGAAAACGCAGCTGACTAGGTAATACATATTTGGAAATAAACAATCCCTTCCATTCAAAATATCCGAATAGGTCCAAAATAAAGGCAAGTAACTCCATGCTCCACTCTGAGATGCAGCACAGAACTATAGGTCCTCAACCCAATTTTTTCCTTCCTCTGGGTATTTGCCTTTGTAACAAGAACAAAACATAAACATGTCCAGCAATGAGTCTTATTCCTTTCATGGCCTGGTACCCTGTCAAGTATCCTATTTCCTCTCCATATTTGAATCTGCAGTATCTCTTATATTGTTAGGACCTCAATAAATAAAATTTGAACAACAAAATGCCTGTGTACTCTGCCCTGGACAGAGAGTCACGATCATGCAAGAGGCTGAGTTGTTTTGATACGAAAATGATACCTGGAGATGAGCATGGAACATAGGAATTTCTGTTCTCTTTAGTACTTAGGCTTGTGATCTAAGTCCTTATCCTTATTTCTAAAAGGCTGAAGAGATTGTTGAATGATTGCAAACTGCTAAATTAAACCACTTCAAATGAATTCTGCCTGCTCTGCTGGAAGTCATTGCCTTTCACCTGAGGCATGAGTGCTTCAATTTAGCTGTCTTGGATTACATCTGTGGTGTCTGCCCAGGGCTGGCAGATATGGCACAGGCTGACCCACATCTTGACGGACCAGCAGCAGCAGGAAAGGCAGGGCACACCACGGCATCTCAAATGGCAGTAGACATCTGTGTTCAGGCAACTGAGGCAACTGATTAACTGAAGTAACCCAACTAGTGAAGCCTACTACAAATTAAAATAAAACAGGTTAGCTTACATCACTGTTAGTAACACCAACAACACAGCTTCTAACTTGATTCTCTGCAGATGTCTGACCATCTCTTACTACTGAGACAAATTAAAAGTGGGAGAACAGAAAGAAAGCAGACATACCACAATTTTATCAACAGATGCTACCACACACCTTCAATTCCTAGCATGGCAGGCAAGCTAATTGTACATGTAATTCTCGGCCTGTTGTGAGCAAGGACCACTGCACATCACAACCTGTTCATGGTATTGTCCCTTCTTCTTTAATTCACTTCTTTTTCTTGTAATGTAAAAAAAAAAAAAAAAAAAAAAAAAAAAAAAAAAAAATCCATTGCAAAAATATCTTGTTATTTCAGAATTTTACTTAAAACATTTTTGTTGCATTTTTCCATACTTCACAGTAATATCACCATGAAGGCTAATACAGTTTTGGAAAAAAATCATTGCATAGGTTTTAAATTACTCAAGTTTAAAAATGTTAGTGGTCTTATATATCATTTATCCACTGATTACTAAAAATTTGCATTGTATTTCCAAGTGAAAGGTAATTTGTCTTATATGTCAAGATGGAATTTTTATACTTTGAAGTCTACTGCAAGAATAATAAAGTTATGAATGTTTAAAGTCCTAACCTTTTTTACTGGGCTCACTGCATTATGTAATTATGCAATTATGCAAAATTCATGGACATGAGAGATGGTCATGTTTAAAAATGCATGTTTAAAACAAGTATTTATGTTGCAAAAGAAGAAAAAAGTGGTCAAGGATAAAGGTTACTCCTCTTTGCTGCTCTCTCTCTTAAGTAAATGTAGGGAAATCAAAGAAGAGCATCCAAGAAACTTCAGTTAGAATACTGAGCCCTTTTCTTCCTTTAACAAATTTATGGAGCACGGCTGAACAGGAGACGGTCGCACTGCCAGGAACACTTTATAAAGCATGCATGCTGTAGAAGCTAACCAACCTGCAGCAAGCTGAAGATCTTCATGCAAAGCTTCATCCACCCAGCTGCCAAAGCACTCTGCACTCTCTTTTTCTCTGGAGGTCAAGCACCTCCCATACTAAAGCACTTAGAAGAGTAGAGAAATCAGAGGCGCTTAGACGAGGAGGAGATTATGTGACTCTAAAGAGGAGATCAAACAGCTGTGAGTTTGTGTTCACATCCTCATCAAGTTTATCCTTCTGCTGGTAATCAAGTTATCTATCCTGCGACCCACAAGTCAGCGGGCAGACTTTGCTGGCAGAACAGCTGGGTCCTACACACATAGTTAGATGGATTTTTCCACTGCATACACTCTTTCAGACAAACACAAGTCTAGAGTCTAGAGAGGATGGGATGATCAGGATTTTAAAAGGCAAAACGATTTTCAGGATTTGAGACCATTTAATTGTGGAAAGGTTTCTCTAGTATGCTTTGCTTCAAACTTCAGGGAGGGTGGCATTGGATATTTTACCCTTTCAAAATGATGCAGTAATGACGTACACTGTGTCATGGATGGTGATTCACTCTGGCATTAGTGATGATGTAGCTTCTGGCAGTCATGGCTTTCAACTCTACTTTTAATCATCAGGAAGAGATCAAGCAACTGCATGATTTAGAATGAGATTAACTGACTTCTAAGAGACTAGGGATTGCCAAAAATATCTTTTCTGATTTCTTCCGATTTGAAAAGTAAAGAGATACAGTACTTACAAATTTCATCCTGTGCTAGAAACAAATGTGGAAAACTAATTTTAATGCTCATTACAAATGATGAGCTAGGAGTTGTCATTTTTACATCTATAGTCAGACAATGAGATTGACTGATCTTCCAAAGGCTGGTTATAAATATATGGCAGGTCTAGAACTGCCACTCAAGACTTTTGGGAACAGAAAACTGAAGAATGCCTGGTCAATCTTTGGGGATTTACTTCAATATTGAAAATCATGCAACATTCCAATATTGCTTTATCAATCCTCTTCCTACTTTCATTCGCAACAGCATCACTACCATGTCTATTGGTGTCTCATCTCTTCTGCCGATCCCGATTTCTCATCCTGGTCTCTCCCCTTTATTGGCTCCTCAGAACCCCTCCTGCAGAGGTTCGCTAAACAACTGGACAGATAAACATTGAAATCCCAGTCTTTTCTTTTGTATCTTCTTCTTTCTCCTACCACTGTCAATAATGTCACACTTTTTGAGCCACTGAAGCACAAGAGTCTGAAGATCATCTTGACCTCCTGCTTAGCTCCTGACTTCATCTCCTAGCCCATTTTCCTACACTGCACTCCTTACACATGAAAGCCCTCCTTCATCATGTTTATTACACCAGCTCCTACTGTTCCTTCATATGTAGTCATGTATCTTCTATGAATTAAGTGTAAATGCAAGAAAAACGCTGTTTCAGAAGAGGAGGAAAACCAAATGCTATTTATAATGAATTTGCAGTCCTGCCCATGCCACATACAAAATCTAATATGTATTTAATTGCATATTGCTCTTTGGCAGCAGACACTCTGACAGTGCTTAGCTTATTGAATTCTGCCGCTGCCTCACTATCAAAAAATATTGAAGCAGATTACACTAGATTTCAAAAATGATTCTAAACATGTAAAACTAAGTTTCACAATATGGTTGTGATTTTAGCATTCACATTTTTAAAGTACTTATATCACCTAATGTTAGCTGTCTAATTCAACTTGCTTAAGACCCTTCTTAATGGGAAGAGACAGAAAAAGCCAGGAATAATTCATCTTGCCTATTGTAGATGCCTATTTTACAGTAAGATGAACTAGCAGGTATCCCAGGTATCCATCACTCTCTGCTTACTAATATCTCACTTTAGAGGGATACATCTAGGTAAGTTGAACCCTGCTTTCAAGATCATTAACGTATGCTTGGCACAAGAAGTATGCATGAGAAATGGAGATTTTCCCTCCCTGTATACAATCACAGTTCTGTCTATCAGGGAGTACCAGGCCTGTGTGAATTTATCACCTAGAGTAGTTTCCTCTCCCAGAGCCTGAAGAGAAGAAATCTGGCTCAGCTTGTGGGGAAACATAAGCTGTCTCTTTCATGCTGAGGTACTTCTTACCTACTCCTGGGCACCATCACTTCAAAGACTTCCTAGCACTGACTGTTGTGGTACATATCTCATAACACCAGTCTGCATGTTAAAAATAGAACTTAACCCCAAAGTTACTGCTACAGCAGATTTCAGCAGCTTCTGTAGTGGTTTTCCATAATACAGCTGAAAATCTGCAACACTTAAATGAAGATTAAAACATTCTCACATGAAATGTGGGATTACTTTGCATTTCTAAACAATTTAATAAGGGGTGGAAGTTGTTTGTTCAGATCTCATTTGATGCTGAAGATTGTGCTTCTGAATGAAAGAACTCATAAGCAAAATCAAATTTAAATATACAGACAGTTTGTTGGACATTCAGTATTCTTTGCTTTAATTCCCCCAGTCTCTTTTTTTTCATTAAGAAAAAAGAAATCATGATCAAATTAATTGAGAAGCCATATTTTAAATGCAGGTGATTTGTCACTGGATTTGACTCCAATTTTCATATAGAGTCAAGACACTGACCTACACCAGCAAGTTTTCATAGGAAAAGTTATACCATTATTAACATTCATTAAATCACATCCCAGCAGGGTACTAACTAGAGTCACAGTCCAGTTCAATGTGTGGACCATACACCTATTTCATCATGCAATATTTGAAAAAAAAAAAAACTCATCGCTAAGGTGATGATATTATTAACTTGGCAGAAAAGCAATTTAAAATCTTCAAAGAGTGAACTTTCAAATAGTGCAGCTACACTTAAATATCATATTTCTGTTGCAAATGCATTTTTAATGATAACATTTCTTTGTAATGTAAATCAGCCTCCTCTCAATTATAACACGTTAATCAAGTTATTTCTCAATTGCTCCCTACCCATCAATGCCTACATGTCCACCACATCATTTTGTAAAAGCATACTAATTACTTGATTATATTTTAGTCAAATTTTGCAAATTCAACTATTTTTTTTTACAAGACTGCATATTACGTGCAGATTT
This sequence comes from Rhea pennata, assembly GCF_028389875.1. NCBI lineage: Eukaryota > Metazoa > Chordata > Aves > Rheiformes > Rheidae > Rhea > Rhea pennata. The sequence goes on from NC_084664.1 coordinate 67,857,998, forward strand.
TTCTGTTTGGGGGAGAAGAGAGACAATGTAGCACATGTACTTCCTGTAACTTTGAAAATGCTAGTTGAAAATCCTTCAAAGTCCCTTAGTATGCAGAAACTTATGTTAGAAATTTGAGGAAAGGAGCATGTCTCATCAGGAAAAATGGGTACACCCATACTGTTTCCTTATAGCTCCTGCACGTGCTATTCCTGGTTGCCAGGTCTGACGGGGGCAAGTTAAAATCAGAGTTTGCGATGAATATTTAAGAACAGTTTAAAGAGTATACCTCAAATGCAGAGCATGATTTGATTGGATACAGGTAAATGTTGGTGACAGCAATGGGTTTGCCACCTCTTCTACATATCGGTACTGCAGTTTCAGAAACAGCTGCCCTTATGCTTTCCGACTCGGTCTCAGGTGGCTGCCAACTGACAGTCTTCATTGTTGCAGATGAATTATCCCAGCGGTCTCTGTCTAAGATAGGCATTATTGGAGCCAGTTTATTTGCATTATTACAGGAAGGGTAGTCATCCTGAACTGGGGATCTAATAGACTCTGTTGACAGCTTTGTAAAGGAAGAGTGGAACGGAATCTCAGTGTCTGACTTGGAGAATCTGGTGGCTATGATGAACTTCAGAAAAGTCTGTGCATCTTCAAAAGTAGACATGTAGCCAAATGATATTCTCACAGAACCAGTGGGATGTCCATCAATCAGGTCTATATCATCTCCGCATACGTGGCCAGCCTAATTTGAAACGGAAAGAAAAACAAGAAGCTATTAGGAGAGACTTTGCTCTATTTCCCCCTTATTTTACATAGTTATCACCAGCCTGTTAGTTTTAACCTGAAGAACTGCTTTCAAAAATATACAGTAAGCTCCTGAATATAAAGAGACAATGGAGGATATACAGTAAACTTCTGAATGTAAAGACAATGGAGAGAAAATTCCCAACTGCCTTACTCAAGCTGGGAAGAAGATTGTTTTGAGATGCTTGCCCTACTCTACTCTGAGGCAAAAGAGACTGCTCAAAAACTTATGTGAAGATTCAGAAAAAGCCTCTATGCCTCCAAATGGCCTAGCAGCAGGGTCAGTCTCCAGGTACTGTTCTGCACAGTTCACTAAGATTTAAACTGGGATATTATGTTCAGACATGTGAGCAAACCACTAGACTGCTAATTTTGGGGAGGCAAGTCTCTTGATCTTCCCTGTTGGAACTGCTCCAGACTCTCTTCAGTGGTGCCAAGTGACAGGACAAGAGGCAATGCACACAATCAGAAACACAGGAAATTCCACCTGAATATGAGGAAAAACTTCTTTATTGTGAGAGTGACAGAGCACAGGACCAGTTGCCCAGGGAGGTTGTGGAGTCTCCTTCTCTGGACACAAGACTGTGCAACGGACTCTAAGTGATTCTGCTAGAGCTTTTTATTTTTCCATGTCCAGAACAACCAACCTCCATATAGATACCTCTCTATTTGACACGTGCCTTTCACTCAGCATTCTCAATAAAGTTCTCAGAGCACAAGTTTCTTCTTCACTAAGTGAGTTAGTGAATGCTACTACTCACCTGCAATGAGATAAGCTACTGACTCTCTTTGATCATCCACCTAACATTAGCTCACCAATGAACACAAGACCTAGTCCTAAGTCAGCATCCTTATTCATGTAAGTACAGCAGCTGTTTTTTCCTTAGAATTTCATTTATTTACACATTTGTGCTACATAAAACCAGAAGTGTGAATAGATTATTTACACAATGGCTTTTTTAAGCATGAAATGTCACAGTTCAGTGAACACTGCTCCCATTTATGCAAGGAGAAATAAAAAACTAAAAACTGCATCAAAGCATGAAATACAGCATTAAATATTTTGATGTAGTATATTGTAATTTTTAACCTATACAACAGAGCAGAATCAACATTTATCAAATTAGGCTGCGTTTCTTAATATACATATAACTTTTCTGTCAGGTATTGATTGACTGACCAAGAAGAGAGGTTCTTGCTGTTTAAGTAAGTAAATGAGTTTCTGCCCAATATCCTAAGGAAACTAACTCTATTTCTCCACAGACCCTTGAGGACAGAAAGTCCTCACTCACAAGCAGTTTGAAACTGCTTACAAAACATGAAAGTCTTCATTATGGAAGGAAGAATACAGTCAGCAACGTGGAAAGATGCAAAAACAAAATATATGTGCAAATAATGGGGAAAAAGATGCATTGCCTATGTAATAATGTTGTCAATAACTCATTCAGATCCTTCTCAAAGTACTAGTGAGAATGTCCCAAAACGACAACTGCTTGCCTGCACTACCTCATCAGACCCCCTTTGGCAGATAAAGTGTCTCTTAAAAGATTTAGGTTTAGGGTTTGGCCTGTTAAATGCTTAGCTTTATTCCATGTAGGGTAGATACAGACCTATAAAAACCCACCCAGTCCTTTGTAAAATCCTCTTTATATGAGAAGATCCAAAACAGTGGTGAAGCTGTTCATTTGGAATTTTTCTCCTTATCAGAAGGGAAGAGCTTTTTTCTTTTCTCTGACTATCCTGGAGAAGCTGCTCCCCCTCAAAAAGTCAAGTATCACTCATCTGTTCTTAAATGGATTATGCAAGAGTAAGCTATGGACACGGAGCTTTCCATGGCAAATGAAACCACAATTTTGCCAAGGGAGGTAATAAAGAGCTCTCTCCCTTTAAAAACTTGAGCTATCAGTCTTGCATATAAATGAATTTGCAAACTTATCCAAATGTCTCTATGAAATTGTAAGAATTATAATATCAATACAGCCGCTATCATTTTGCATCTTTTGAAGAATAGTGTTAATACAGTTTTGTTCTGTATTCATTTACTGTAATTCCTAACTCTGACAAATACACAGATATGAGGCCTCTCCCACTTCATTGTAATACATCCTGCTACACATCTTTTAATGACAATTCATGGAAAATATTAATTATCAGGATGCAGCTAGGAAACAGTCTTTAGGTTCATGTTCTAACAATCTAACCAGTAATCTTGGTAGACAAGTCATCTATGGGTATAATTTCCTACATTTACTTTGCTGTCAGTGATTCACAGCTTGTTCTTATATATTGTTTCTTGTCCAGCTTTTTAGACTATAACGCCCAACAGGACATCTATGCTACTTGAATATTATTGAGTACAATGAAGGATCCTTAAGGAACAACGTGAGTTGAACTGTCCAGGAATATCTGTTCTGTAGGAAGTCTTAATTTCATGTAATTCCAAATCAGATCAAGAAGCTCTAACTTCATATTCTTCCAATAAAATAAAAAGAAACAATATATATTGCTTTTGGACCATCAACTGATTTTTTTCAACACCTCATTTCAATGAATTGCAGTTCATTTATTTCTTTGACATGGTAAATGAATTGAAAGATCCGAGAAAACAAATCAAACTTGCCTTCATCCTGTAAGTTACAGAGACTCAAATGAACAGGCTGTAATATATCTCCTTCATCTTTTAACTATGTAGGTTTTTTTTGATACAAGGCCAGATTTTCTCTTCTCCTTCAACCCTTCCATCCACAAGCAAATTCAGAGTCTCCTGGGTCACTGAGTATAGATCTTCTCCATGGGAAACACACCATATAATCTCATTCAAAAACTAACCTGCAGGTTTCTTCGGATGTCCTCATTGCTTATACCTACATGCATCTGGCAGGCTCCCGTGTTACAGAAGCAACCTGTGCGGACATGTATGTTGTAGAGACTGGCCATCTTGTCCACCTTCACAATTCAGCAGAAGACAAAGACATAGGAGAAGAATGAAAGAGATGCATTTTAAAATTGTTCTAAAAACCACAGAATGTCTTAAAGGTACAAACCAATTTGAGGTAAGTTACATCTCTAAATTATTAACAGACTGGTTGTAGCTGTTAGCATTCCAATGAACAGTGAGGACTTTTCAGCTTTGTTATTTCAGCTAAAAGAAAAGAACAATGGAAGCAGGAATAACTGCTCTGACACGAAAGAGTGCCCTCCACCATACATACATGCACACACACATGCACAACATATAGAGGGAGAAGAGAGGACTGCAGTATCTCTTTCATTAGCTGAAGGAAACTCTGTTCACCAAGGATCTGAAACTCTATGTCTTCACTATAGAAACAAATAATAATAGAGGGTTTGGGCACATAACTGCTCAAAGAGTCAGCTCCCTGGTAAGCAATAATGCCTGACAGGGTAGGCACTAAGCTGAAATACCTCTCTGAATGTCCCACGTACAACCACCAGATTCACCAGCCACTGACCCACACTTTCACGGTGCTGTGCTTTTCTGATTATATCATTTCTTTATCTTCCATGAAATAATGCAGGGGCGTAAATGTAATAAGGGATGACTAATTAATGAATAAATTATATGAGGGTATGAAAAGTAAGTGCAGGGAGAGCAGAAGCACACATGTAGATGTGCTCCTCAGAAGGGGAAATATGTATGCACGCACTGGGAGGCTGGCACTGTAGAGAAGAGATGTGGACTGTCAGGGTTCCACAGCGCAGCTAAAAAACATGGAAGCACACTGAGGGGATCTAAAAACTTTTTATGATGATTTCAAAAAGTAACAGCAATTGAGTAGATTAACTGAGTAGGTCCAGTTTTTGCATTATTTCTTTGACAATACATCACTGAGTCTCAGTCAGGACTGGCAAAAAGGATGGTCACATGATGAGAAAGGTAGCATGAAGCTCGAAACATCCTCAGTCTGCCACAGACTTCCAGAATAACCTCACGTAAGTTTCATTAATCGCTGTGTGCTTTAGCTCCTCTGCTGCAAAATGGAGAAATTGGAGCTCTAAGGGCAAACATATTACAGACCGAGAGGACTCAGGTATTCCAACACCCTGGCCTCATAAGAGCTCGGGTTCAGCTTGACACAGAGTGACAGAATGACTCTCAGAAGGTGAATCAGGTGATACATGTTTGATAGAAATCTCAGTTTAAAGATGAAGGAACAGAAGTGTTGATCACTTCAAACCAATCACTTTCCTAACTACGTTAGGAAACTATGTAAGCATGCTTTACCTGTCAAAAGTTTCAATGTAAACACACAATCTAGTTTTTCTAGCTGGCTTAATTACTTTTGCCTTTTTTTTTAAAAAAAAAAAAAAAAAAAAAAAAAAAAACATTAAATCTCTTTGTATGGGGTACTACAGCCCAAAACAAGTAGCAAAGACTTTCTGAATAATCTCGCCTATATAATTTAGTCTATCTTCTGTCTCCTCACTTTCAAGCTTTACTGTGCAAGCCGCCATCCAGAATGAAATAATTCAACCTCAGTAGTGTTTAACTCTGCCACAAGCAGTTCAAACAACATTTAGATTTTTTTTTCATGTGTGGGCCACAAGGCATTCCACCCAAACATGTGTTACACATATAGAAAAAAAATCCTACATCATTAAAGCACACAGTTATGTCATGCTTAAATAACTGCTGCCCCATTAGTGCAGTTTTCAAAGGGAAACACAACCAAAATAATTTCACATAGCCAGAAAGATTGTTGGGGTGTTATTAACTTTGTTTTGTCAAAAGACTTCAATCTGAGAACAGTGACATTTTCTTGACTTCTTTATTTTGATGAAAAAAGTTGTCATCCTGATATAACAGTTTGTCACGGTGCTAGTGACTTGTGGGTGGAACTATCACTCTGCTAATGATGACAAGCAAAGCAAAAATCATGACAGTTATTTCACTGCTGAATTTGTTCAGTGTTTGGCTTCCTTTGCTCAATATACAAAAAGCTTTAAAATATATAATATTTTCAATATTATTTTTCAAAGAAATATTGCTGAGGCAGCTTTAATTTTCAAAGTGCATGTCGTGTAAAGACGTTTCCATGACCCAGCTTTAAAGAATTGTTAACAGTCAAATTTTTATTTTCATTTTGTCAAATATATCGTTACTGTTCTTTAATGAAGGTTCTGGACTTTCATTCTAGCCTTTCACTTCAGAAGTGAAACAAGTGACAGGACCTAGTAACCTTCTCCAGTAGTGTTTTTAATTGAGTGGTATATATTAGCTTGTACAGCAGAAAAAGATTATTGATATATATGTTAGGGGTAAGTATGAGGGTATGCACAAGTATATATACTCTTTTTATATATATATAAAAATATATGCACAGATACACACATACTCCTAAAGATTACTGATGTATAAGAATGTATGAATATTGAGGGAATAGAAAGAATCATTGTTCGAGAGAATAAAAATAATTTTGATACAAGGTTTAGTATAAACTGAGCTCTGTTATAACCAATGTGAAGCTTAAACACATATAGGTATTCTGCAGATCTTGGCACACTTTTCATTGTCAACAATGAAACTATGTAAAGAACTAGTAAACACAGTGCTGCCACTCTGTCTGTCCTTTGAATACGTATTTGACTTTCAATTGGACTTATGCTTCTAGGTCTTATTTAGTTTCGACCTGGAAATATGCCACTTTGGGAGTTAATTATCTCTCTCTGCAGAATTACCACATAGCAAAACAAATGAAACAAAACATCTGTTACAGTTATTTTGATGAAGAAAAACTTTCTTAAATAAAATATATCTTTAAAATTGCCATAAGGAGCAGTAACAGGACTTCTGGGAGACAGGAACAGGTTCATCAATGAATACACAGAAGCATGAATGGGACTAATGGTAAGGACACAGTTTTGTGTACTCAGATCATGAGCTTTGGCAGTTTCCCAGGTCTGATATTTAGAACATTGTAACTTGGCCTTTCTGAGCTTGAACATTAAACTGTAAAACACATGTAGAAATCTTACAGCATTTTTATGGATTCAGTCAGTGAGAACATGGTAGATAAGCCATCAAGACATCTTGGAGTCCCTTCTCTCCCTTAGAGTCCCTTGGCATTCGCCCCTTTTTCTGAAGCTGTTCACTGTGTAACGTGATTCTCACGTGTTCCGATTCGCTGGCCTTTGTCACCCAGCTGCACTGGCAACCTTCCTGCCTTTGCTAAGTGACTGACACTCCCAGACCTTTGCGGTGGTCAAAGTGTAAGTATTCCTCTGGCTTCTGGGTGCGCTGAAATAAGTCTGAGAAGGATGCGGTTACTGTAGGTAGATATATCCTACACGATAGTAAAAATTTACAAATAGTACATGGTTTTGCATTATTTCTAATAAGCTAAGTTTACTAAACTAAGTTTACTACCAATTAACTAAGTGAAAACTTCACTGAGAATGACAGATTCTTCATGAATCTCCACTTAAGTCATTGCCACATGATCCAATTCTCTAACTCTTATTCAAGCAAGTACTGCTTAATCGCGTAGGTTATTTCACCGAACATCACAAGAATTATTCACATGAGCAAAGGCTTCCATTTTTATGACAGATCATGAAGTGTCCTGAAAAAACAAAATCACATTAGTCAGTACTGATAGGTGCTGTCTACAAGGAACTGGAATTTGGATTTTTGATTCTACTTTCTACAATGCCCAAATTTCAAAGCAATTTGTCTGTCTGATAGATTTGTTCATTACAAGAATTTCACTGCAGACCACTGATGGCTGGTTATAAGACAGGTTCCACGACACTGCTCTCCACATCAGCTGCTAAATTAATTCACTGATTCATGGCATGGAATTGGAGAAAAAGTTAGCTAGCTCTTTTTGTCATCCAACATTTGATTGTGAAACATTGTTGCTGATGCAAATGCCTACTTAATCTTGTTTAATACAGTTAAAAAGAAAGTCAGAAGAAAAAGAATATCAGCACTTTTTTCCAAATCATTTAGAGGGGGGGGAAATGCATGTTGGCTGTGTTACTACATCATTAAACTGGTTTAACAGCATGGTTTCCTGCAAAAGAGGCATTTCTTCCCATTCCAAAGAAAGAAATTCTATATGAGCAGGTTCCCACAGCACTGATGGAGCTGACCCTCTACTGCCTATTTTGTCTCCAGATGTTTACAATGGTTCAAACGAATTGCAGAATGAATGTAAATATCTCTTTCAGTATATATCTGCTCATCACTCACTTTGACCAAAAATCCTTCGATAAGTAATGAAACATTCAATAGAGATACTGAAATTACCAAATTGAGTGTCCTGATAGTGGAAATGTTAACTTATTTGACACTTTGTATTTGATGTGGTAATTTTCTCTGCTGGTTTCAAAGACAGTCAAATAGCAATAAGATTGCATGGGAGCGAAGCAGGCAGAAAAACTCTGCATAAATCAAGATATGAGGATTGTCATTCTGCAGGAATTCTCGCTTACAAGATGCCATATAAATAACAAACTGTAAGGCCTCCACATGCAAAGGAATAACAAGAATTTTATATTTCTGAGATTCAAAACCTAATAGATACTTTGGGAACAAGGTGGTTATAAGGAAGAAATCAAACGCAGTCTTGATTCTAAATGTATGACTTTTACATTTTTTCAATTGCCTTTTACTTCTCTGTACCTGCATTGAATTCAGGTATGGGCTGACTTGGAATGTATGTAAACCTCATGAGTCCAAGATCCAACTACTGGAAAATGAACAGGCTGATGTGATGAGTAGGCTAAACACCTTGGTTTTCTCTGATTTGGCTTCTCCATGGTCACAGGTCCCTTCTACCACTGGCATTTTCTCTCATCTCTCTCTCTCTCTCTTTTTTTTTTTCTTTTTTTTTTTTTTAAAAAATGCATTCAGTGCCAGTGTAAATCTGAGTTGGTAAAAATGCATCAAGCAAAGGATAGATTCCAGGAAGAAATCAAAGTAACACAAGCTCTTTGCAGGTGCCTAACTCTGACTTAAACACAGTGTTGCCTTGTGAGCAGTAGTAAAAGGTCTGTATCTTTATATCGCATTGTGCACTCCTAGCTATTATGCAGGTGAAACGCTTTGGGTCAGATTATGACTAGGCAAACAACTGTAGGCCAGTGGTAAACAACACAGAAGATTAAGCTACAACTAATATGAAGAAGGCATACAGCATATAAAATTATTCTGCAGCTTAAAGAACATAGCACACTACTACAAGTGGAAATAATGGATAGGAAAATGAATGTGTGATAGTGGAACTCTAGAAACATAGATTTAATTCACGGCTCAGCCAAAACCTTTTCCACCTTTTCTTCTTTCTCTTAAGTGACAATTCCTTTTGCTCACATTTCATAGAATCACAGAATCAGTAAGGTTGGAAGGGACCTCTGGAGATCATCTAGTCCAACCTCCCTGCTCAAGCAGGGTCACCTAGAGCACGTTAGACAGGGTTGCATTCAGGCGGGCCTTGAAGATCTCCACAGAAGGAGACTCCACAACATCTCTGGGCAACCTGGTCCAGTGCTCCATCACTCTCACAGGGAAGAAATTCCTCCTCCTATTCAGACAGAACTTCCTGTGTTTCAATTTCTGCCCATTACCTCTTGTCCTGTCACATGGGACAACTGAAAAGAGTTTGTCCCCGTCCCCTTGACAACCTCCCTTCAGGTACTTATCCACGTTGATAAGATCCACCCCCCCTCCGCCTTCTCTTCCCCAGGCTAAACAGGCCCAGCTCTCACAGCCGTTCCTCATAGGGCAGATGCTCCAGCCCTCTGATCATCGTCGTAGCCCTATGCTGGTCTCTCTCCAGCAGCTCCATGTACTGGGGAGACCAGAACTGGACACAGCACTCCAAGTGAGGCCTCACCAGGGCTGAGTAGAGGGGCAGGATCACCTCCCTCCACCTGCTGGCAACACTCTTCCTAAGGCACTCCAGGAGACCATTGGCCTTCCTGGCCACAAGGGCACATTGCTGGCTCATGGTCAACTTGTCATCCACCAGCACTCCCAGGTCCTTCTCTGCAGAGCTGCTCTCCACAAGGTCAGCACCCAGCTTGTACTGGTGCATAGGGGTATTCCTCCCTAGGTGCAGGACCCTGCACTTGCCCTTGTTGAACCTCATGAGGTTCCTCTCTGCCCAGCTCTCCAGCCTGCCCAGGTCTCTCTGAAAGGCAGCACAGCCCTCAGGTGTGTCAGCCACTCCTCCCACCTTGGTATCATCAGCAAACTTGCTGAGGAGGCACTCTGTCCCCTCATCCAGGTCACTGATGAAGAAGTTGAACAGGATGGGACCCAGTATTGAGCCCTGGGTGACCCCACTAGCCACAGGCCTCCAACTAGACTCCTCACCACTGATGACAGCCCTCTGAGCTCGGCCTTTCAACCGGTTCTCAATCCACCTCACTGTCCACTCGTCTAACCCACACTTCCTGACTTTATCTAGGAGGATGTTATGGGAGACAGTGTCAAAAGCCTTGCTGAAGTCAAGGTACACAACGTCCACTGCTCTCCCCTCATCTACCCAGCCAGTCATTCCATCACAGAAAGCTATCAGATTGGTTAAGCCCCCTTGGTGAATCCATATTTATCCCCTGAAAATATGGATAATAAATCTTCCTTAAATATTCCCATAGGAATATTTTTGGATTAAAGTCCCAAGATGGGCTTTGAAGTTTTGAAATATTACTTCAAGTACGGGCCATACAGATTCCTATATATAATTTCTCTATGTGGCAGGCAGACGCAAGCAAGATAATAAAGAAGGTGGAGCCAAGGTCTCCTCATCTTCAAAGGATTTAGATGGTGGACTGAAACTGGACACTGCAGTCATTTGAAGACACCTGTTACACTTTTACCATGACCCAGAAAAAGAAAATCCAGCAGAGCCTGTCAAAAGTGCAGTCATCTTGCTGATACCATAGGGTTTCTTTTCACATTTCTCCCCTGTGTAATGGAGTCTGTAGTTTCGAGACACAGTCGTGCCCTGTTTCTAAAGAAAAAATATTTAGCCTCTCTCATTCATCTTAGATTCTTTCATCTGAACAACTACGAGCATCTTTTATCTCCCTTTGCAATTTCATTAGCAACACGCAAGGACGCTCCAGAGAAGCAGTCTAAGGCAACATCATTCTAGGCTTTCATGGAGTTTTCTAACCTTGACCAGCTCTGATGAGCAGTTTAATAGTAGACAATTTCAAGTGTGTGTTCTCACATGCATCTTGGTCCCCCAGCAATGAGGTATTACAAAAAGCAATTCGACCCGAACTCTGCCACTACTTCCTCTGCAAAAATAGAGCTTCATTATCTACTAACGAGGTTTGCAGTCATCACACTAAAACTCTCAAGTACAGCATCTCCTTACCAACAATCAGCAGCTTCCTACCTAGATTAATTAAATTGCCTCCTGCATTGTGAGTCCTTTGTTGTAAGGGCTGCCTTTGAATGCTCAATACCATGTAACTAATATCACATAACTAAACATAAGCAAAGATCCAAGTTGTAATGCTATTTCTTGCCAGTCTGAAGTAATAAGGTGTCTTTTTATTGGCAAGTCAGTCTGGTTTGCTGCATCATAGCTATCTCCCCACACAACAGAAGATAATACGAGTCACTGCTGTTGCTAAGGATGCCTATGAGACATCCACAGTACAACCGGAAACTAATTAGAAGCAAGGAAATTAGCAGAAGTTCAACAGGAATCTTCACAACAATCTTTTCCTCCTTGTAATTCTGTTTGCTTTCTATCCCACCGGTCCATCTACTGTCTCTGGCTTCCTGAAATCAATGGCTGAATCTACAGCTAAAATCAATAGTGAGCAATCACCCCAGTAATTTTTAGGTAGCTATTGGGAAGATGGCCAACAATCCCATTAGGCATGTTATGAACATTTTGCTTTCCCTGAGTCATCATAATTAATATAATGAGTGGGTATACTTCCAAAAGCATTAGTGTAACTAAATCAGTCTTTTGACCATCTCTGCACACACACTCTTTGCTGGTATTAGAAAGTGCTGGCTTTCTGCTTTTTCTGGCCTAGATGCAAAAAAGCTGCACAACTTCTCCAGTTGCAAAACTGAATGATCATAAAAGTAAAAAGTTAGAAGGGAACAGCTGGAAAGCAATATAAATGGACTAACGCTTGAACAACAACAACAAAGTAGATCTCTTGCTTAGTATCTTTCTAGAAACATTTATTTCACATAAATAATGTTGAAAGTACCCTTCTTCATTGTTTAGCATCAATCTACTTTCTCCCATAGGGACACAGGTATGGGTTTCTTGGCAAGTACAGATAGCTACTACCAGAATCTTTTCAGTAGTTTGACCAAACTGACCTGGTAACACCCTTCCATTTGTGTAAAACGCTGTAATTGCTTTTTTCATTGCTTTAATTAGCATGTTCTCATTGCTTTAATTGTAGATCTATATAACAGATACACAGTGCACTGGAGTTAGTCTACCACTGAAACACAGGGTACCACCTAAGATACAAACAGCAATCTTTCCAGAAATCTACCCACTCAAGATTATTACATGGTCCCTTTTATCATGTAACAATAAAAAGCAATATGAGTATCTACCTCTCTAGTTGTGTGTATACATCTCTCTCACTTTACTTCTGAGGCTCTGCCAATATTTAAATATTGCTTCTCTATTCCTCTGAGGCTAGAAAGTGGGAAAGATAGGCACTGACTCCCATAAGGTGACACAGAAAGACTGCAGCAGCAGATTTCACCAGACCATTGCCAGGCTTTGCTGGCTACTGCTCTAGGTGCAGTTAAGCAACTTATTAAAACATCACTGAGGAAAAAGAAAGCTCATGAAAGAGAACACTGTGAAACTAAAACCAAGAAGGTGTATTCAGAATTTGAAGGTGCTTCCAGGACTGGCTATACCTGTTTTATTTAGCATGAGCAATTACTTTTATGTGCATTTCCCACCCTGCCTCACACAACTTTGTACACTGTTATTTCTGTTTGCGGACCTGTTTAAATGCAAGCAAGCAGAATAATCTCTCTTTCTATTCCCTCAGTTACAGCTGTCCTATACAAAACTATTCCTAACTGCTTGTCTGACTCTTTCGTCTGCTCCTGATGGCTAGAATCTCCTTTATACTGCTTTCCTGCCAAGACTGGTCTCTCCTTCTTTGCCCAACCCATGTAATGATGGGCTTAGGAAGGGAGTGAGATCTACACTGCAGGAAATCTAAGAGAGTTGTTAGGAAACACTTTGCAGTACTGAATATAGCTATATTCTGGAATGAATTGCCTCAGGAGGCTCTGTAAAGGTTCAAATTGAGATGACCCTATCTTGGCATGCAAGAATGATGGGTAGCCTCTCAAAGTCCCTAGAGTCCTAAGATCTGTTTTTCTGCCTCTACTTTTTCTCAAGTTTAGTTTAGCTGCTAAGCTACTTAATAGAAGAATTCATTGCTACAGGATGCTTGAGATGCAGATGCATAACTGGGTTTAAAAATAAAATAAAATAAAGATTCTAACAAATTAAAGACAAGAAAATATAAAACCTCTATTTAAGAAAGCTGAGAGAAAAAAAAGGGAGGAGTCTCATTCTGGTTTTGCTCTCTTCCTATACTTTAAGCATGTGAACATAGGCAGCAAGAGGATACCACATTAGGAACGATGCCATGGTAAAAACCCTTGTAGATACTGTTTAGATACTCTGACAGAGTGATTTGGGACCACATGTTCCAGTGGAAGATCCTGATCTACACTTCAGAATGATAGAAAATAAAGACAGAAAATGAAAAAAAAAAAGTGGGTTTTCAAGTCTGTCCTCACTAACTCAAGGAAGGTGGTGAAAGTAGGAAGATGGGTAGACAGCAAGCAGATGCCATAATAAGAGCCATCATGAAACTGCATTATGGATTCATGCTGAAGGGATACATATTGGAAGTTATCTGTTGAGAAGTGTTGATAGATTTTTCTTGGGAAATGGATGAAGAGACATAGCCTAGCCTCCCCCCTCCCTTCCCTCTGTGCTGATGAGAGTGAGGCAGGACATGCTAATGTCGGTGGCTCAGAGACAAAGCCAATCATAATCCATCTGAGCAGTGTTCCCAATCTTGAGAAGCAGGGAGGCAAAACTCATCCATATGCAACATCACAGGAGAGGAGCCTTCCTTAGGCAAACCAAAACGTTTATATTCTCTATCTTTGGCAGCTCATTCCTGTTATAGCAGTTTGTCTATCACACACAAGTGTGAAATAGCAGGGCTACAGGCAAGAAGTCTAGGATTGCTACTGGACTGATGCTCACTCCCTTCCTGATACAATTAGTAGGAGGTATGGCAAGCATATACAGATACTTCATTTGCAGGTGACACAATCGTGGCACACCACCTTTGTTTAGCTTCAAACTCCAGGCAAAGGAGATAAATGTCGAGTAAAAAAGAAGAATGGGAAAGGAAGGTTCTCATACAGGGCTAAAATGTTGGTCATTTTTCAAAAGTTAGCTATGATGGTTGGTTGCTTTAAGCCAACGGCACACAGCCAAAAACATGAGGGAAAATAAAACTGTCTCAAAAGTCTAGAGAGAAAAAAAGCAAATGTCTGTTTGGAGAAGTACTGTTTTTCAGTAGGGGAAGAGGATCCTGGACGGAAAGGGGTACCTGAGTAAGAGCTCTCCACAGCATAAAATTGAACAAATGCTTCAGGTAAAATGCCCTCTGCCCATCTCTGCCTCTCATCCGTTTCCCCTCTTGCAGCTCCTAAACCAACTTTGCAAACTGAAAAGCGAGAGGATGTTAAGATGATTCAGTAACTATCTCCTATACAAAGGATGTTTAACAGGTTTCTTCTCCATTTTAGAACAAAGAGAAATACTTAAAATATTATTAACACAAAAAGCTCCTCACCACAGAGCTGGTGATTTTTTTTTCAAATCTGCAAATAGGAGAGAACAGACAACTTTACACTTCGACCTGATGTGTAAGAAATCCACTTTTTTATGTTTTTATATGTTTATGACTGTTATTACAAATCAAGATCGTTCCCTTATATATGTGACAATCAAAATAGTCTAAGACCTCTCAAGATGCACAATTCATGGAATTATATGCAAAGTTTTGATAAAATGATGGCTAAGATGTAAAATGAAGCCCAGTCATTGCTGTCAAACAGTGTTTCAGTTTTGAAGGGCTTGGGGACCTACATATTTACGACATATCCATATATACTGAAGATTGCAAATATTCACTATTAATAAAAAGCCAGTGGTGCTTCTCTGCATGAAGAATCTACATTTTCATATATTTCAGAAGCACCGGCATGCCACCTGTCCACATTTTATTAATAGCAAGAGCTGGAATGCCTTAGAATTATCCATTTAAAAAGCATATAAAGCAGCTAGCTAGCATAAAGGCCTTCTTTATGTCCTGGACCTGTCAAGTACTCATTATAGTTTCATCCCTGTTCATAACTGGGGCTTTTTGGTGCTGCAATGCAAATCAGCATATCACATAAAATGGCAGCCATGCTACTGCACAGAGCAGGCAATGTGCATGAAAAGAGAACAGGTATCTTCATAACTCATTTCAAGAAGAAATTACTACCAGTAATAGCCTAAAAGACAGTTTTACTGGAGGACATCATTTTCATCTATGGGAAGTGTTGGGAGCAGCTCAAAGAAGAAAGGTTTACAGTTCTAGTGCCCAAAGACCAGAGGTTTACTGAGATTTCAAAATTGTAGTAGCTTGATCCTAGATAAAGAAAAACATTTCATAAAAAAAACAAAGAAAAAGCCTCAGCTGGTGTTTGGAGCCTGAATGTCCCTCTTCCTTAACTATTTCATCTCCCATTTAGAGTGAAATAACTAAATCTAGTAACTAAACTGTCAGTTAAACCAATGATACATACAGTATTCAAAGCAAGTTTCTTCCATATATAACACTCTAAACCAGTGATAAATTTCAGCAGTCTCCAAGAAATGTTTAAATGAAAAAGCAGTAAAAATTCAACTTCCATAATTATTTTACTCCCACCTTATCACTTCTCAACATCCAAGTGCTCCGTATCATAGATATTGAGACAGGAGGCTGTCAAAAATGATGTCATCACTGAGAATGTAATCACAGTATAGTCTCGTTTGCATCTCTTACTATAATGAAATGCTTTCATTTGATCCTGGGTGCCACAATGAAGCGTTTACCATGGGCTGGGCCTGAGACTCTTGCAATCCTTCCTGGCACAACTGACTGATGTACGTAATGCAAGCACGCTTCTGTTTAGTGGCACAAGCTTGTTAATTCTGGTCAATTGTATTCTAATAACATCAAAAAATGGGGAATTCAGTAACAGTAGCAGCTAAGAACAATTTCCCTCCCAAATGCTACACAGATGAAAGACACGAATTTTTCCCCGCTTTCATTTTTCATTAGCAGTTTTAAGTACCATGTATTTCGCTGCATGCCTTCACATCCTAAATATCTTGGACTTAGTTCACAGTTTTGAATATCATGTAAATTATGTAAATCTTAAGGCTTAAATATAAGCTTGGTATCCTCTGAAGACACTGTCATTCCTACTTTTGAAGTTTTTCTTGCTGATTTCGTATGTTCCAAATAAACTGCTCCAAACCTCATCAAAATATTTATTCAGATTGGCCTTTTCAGGCTACTGATCACTAATGGCCAGCCACGCCGTGCTCGCCAGTGGCAATGGGTACACAACATTTGCCTGTCAGAAGGACAAACAGAACTGGCTGGATGCCTGGTTGTAAGTAATTATAGGTGGGATATCATGCATAAAAGAATAGAATATTCTGTCATTTCTCTCATTTAACATACCAGCTGAAATAAAATCATTGTTAACTGGCAGCTACGTATCCAGTAGTAAGTATGTCATCCAGAAATGTCATCCAATTTTCCCTAAGTTAAAAATTGCCCAGAATGTTTTCTTACCCAAAAGCCTTCTGAAACCGTGTTCTCTTAACTCCACTAGATTACGTTTGGAGACTAACCACTGAATGTACGTGAATGTGCAGATCATGGACATGAGCAGATTAAACCACTTCACTTCCAAATCAGTAATAGAAATATTGGATTCAGCTTTGCTTTGAATAAACCTACTTATTGTTAGACATGTACACAGTGTCTCAGATATTAAGAAGATGAGATTATACTGTCAGTATGCTGGAGCTTGCTCTATACTGTATGTATTTTCTTTGTCATCATCAAGAGGGAAGAAATATTTTTCTCCCTCATAACTACTATAGGATGTCTATGAAGGCATTTTATTCCATAAAGAAGCTAATTATATATTTCACACATATTATAGCCTTGGAAAGAATAGTGCTGCCGCTTGTTAATTTCTAGAAGTCATTAAACTGTACATTATTTTAATTAAACAGAGTACTCTAACAGGCCTTGCAGATGTGACTGGTGTACATTTTGAAAACTTTATTAGTTCTTCATTCTCAATATACTTTTGCCAGAAATGATCAGAATCTAGCGACTAGCACAGTACAGATGATACAGATCAATAAAGAAGCTTTTATATGAGCAGTCATGGCAAGAAACAACAACAATGGAGCTATAAGATTATAAAATAATTTTTTGAGGGTACAGTTGAGTTTAAAACAGTGAAATAGGCAGGAGCCATTTTTGCTGAAAAATGGTGCAAATCAGAGGTATAAACAATGGCTTTGGTTTTAATCAAAGGTCAGTCAGAAAATCAGAATGTTTTTACAGTATTTTGCCAACCCAATTGTGTGACTATCACAGCTCTTTTCAGAGCATCACAACAAATTCTCAAGACTGTTTTAAGTGGCTAATTTACTCCTATAACATGGAAGTCTTTGAAAGGCCATATGGTGAATCTTTAAGACTGTTTGGTAATACAGCACTATAGTTTTTAGGAGTCATATAGGTAGAAGAGCTTCCCCTGTTCTATACATCTACCCTTCCCATGTTTATCAGCCTGACAGATGTCTTAAAAAATTTACAAAACTCCATATGGATAGACTACTAAGAAACTGCTGCACTTCTCTCCTCACTCATGTATATACATATCTCACCCCTGTATTCTCACAAGCATTTCCCCACATTCCCCGCTGATCATCTCAGCTCTTATCTTCTCTGACACAGGAGTCCACGGCACAAGTCCGGGGAAGGCCTCTTGCAACACTACCTCCCTCCTAAATTGTGCAGAATTTCAGCTTCCACGAAGAACATAACTGTGTAACTACTGCTGACAGAGGAAGGTAGTTGCTGAGGCAGCTGCTGCCAGGTTCCTGACAGCTTTGAAAAATCAAGATCATAGAATCATAAGGTTGGAAGGGACCTCTGGAGGTCATCTAGTCCAACCCTCAGCATAGCCCATACGGGGACTGAACCCACAACCTTAGCATTACCATGCTCCAACCAACTGAGCTAAACCTGCCTTAACCTGATCATACACTTGAACTTGTCTTGAGGACTTCCTCAATAGGCACTCAATGAAAAATTAAAGAGTAAGCAAAACTAGAGCACTGTGCTTTTCTCATATCTGATAAGCAAGCGAGTAACTTTACGCTCTGTTATCTGGAATTCTGTTCGCCATGTGCATTGCCTATAGGCTGCAAAGTCAGGCATGACTATGGTCAGCTTTTCATCACACAAATTAGATACTGCAAGGTGAACTAAGTTTCCTCTTACACCTGATGGATGAAGGCGAGAGCAAGCTAGGGAGAAAGACTGGGTTTAAGGGATTTCTGAGCATGAACCTGACTTGTAGCCCTTATGCAATGCTCATGCAATAAAAATACTCCTCTGTTCGCTCAGTGCTTCCTCGGAAATATTACAAGAATGTAATCATTAGAACTGAAGAGAGAAGAAAAGTCCTCTTTCATGGATGATAGCAATTTTTTTGAGATCTGTTTTCCTTTGTATGTCAAAGCTCTAAGGCAGTCTCTCATGAGACCTGCCCTTGATTTCCCAATTTTGAATAGTCTAGAGAAGCAAGTCAACAAGATACCGAACTGCCAAGTCAATAAACTCTGTTAAAACAGTCCACTTCTAAAACATGTACGGTACTAAATCTGCAAGATACTGGGCTTTGGCTATTACTTATGCACTGCAGGCACTATTTATTGAATTCTCTTTCCACTACTTTAAAAATGGTTTATACATACATACATATATGTATACACACACACACACGAGTGCTGATGAAAAAACAAAATCAAAACATCAGAAGGGACTATTATGGACAAAATATGTCATTATAAACATGCTTAAGGCAAAAACTGAACACTCATTGAGGCAAGAGAAAAGCATACCTGAGAAAAGCCGATCACCTCTCCATTTTCATCCAGCATGTTAAAATTAATGATTGGACCCTGGACATCAGGACAGCTGAAATCTGTATCACTGTAAATACGTACTACAGGTGCCCCATTGGCATATGTTAAGGTAGACAGCACAGTGTAAGTATAGTGAGCTAATGCAAATGTATGTTGTCTTATGTTCTCCATTCCACCTACAAAAACAAAAAGGAAAAAGCAATATATGTCAGATAACTTAAAAAAAAGGAAGATTTGAGGATGTAATCAGCACAAAAATAGCAGATTTGGGTTCCTTTAAATGAATATACGCTTTGCACATGTTTCTTTGTACAAAAAGCTTCAGCAGTACTGTAACATGAGGGATTTATCTACAAATTCATCTACTAGAGAAATCTGAAGTTATGCTGAAATGGATTCACGCACACTACAACACTGATAGTTCCAGTCTATACACCTCACTAAGATGTTCTGGAGCAATTAATTTGAAAAGCAGATCTTGCTTCAAATCTGGCTCTGCAGATCCTGAGAATGAGGCATCAATCATAGCATAGCACAGAAAGCAAATTGCTGTGTCTAGGATAAAATAAAAATAATAAATTCTAAATAAAAAGATAAAATACAAGTCTCAGCCTACACAGAAATTATTAGAATATTAAAGTAATATTCTTTTAAGCCTGCTTTATTTCCTTTTTTAAAAGAAAAGGAAAGAGGATATTATGAACATCTCACTGATTACACCCATACAATCTATTTGCTCCAGAGAAGCTTTGCAAAGAAGTTTTCACAGAACTGGGTCTGGAAAAGCATAACAAAGAAATGTTATCCTTCCTTATTTTTTGCTATGCTGAATAGTTTGGAAAAGAGGACCGCACAGATTTCCTGACAGATGGAGACCTCTGCTACATCTCTGCTTTCTCAGAGGAGGCTGTGTCTCTGAGCGAGATGTGACTATCAGAATGGCTTCTCACCCTCGCACTCAGATGTATGCCACAGCATGATACATCACGGTACTGGTGAACTCGACGGTATTTTGATTCTCTGCAGGAAGCTCAAACAAAAGCTTTAGGTACAAAACCAGCCATTTCCATCACAGGAGAATGTGTCCAAGCCGAGAGGAAGAAGTAAGTTGTGATATTTACTGGACAAACTGACAGGAGGCAGTTACTGGGTATGATAATATATACAGCATGCAAATGGGAATAACATGAATTATCATAAAGTACAGTATTCTGATAAACAAGAAAAATACAAATAATCTTCAAAGTATGAACGGAAACACAGTAAAATCTCATCTTTACAGAGAATAATTAGAAGATAGCAATGTGACTGAAAAGTATTTTAAGCAACCTGGGCCTGCTTAGAGCAGATATTTGAAGGCTAAGAACATGTTTAAACTCAACCAAATCTCTACTGAAGACAGCTGGAGCTTTGGTTGAAAAACAGACTGGTTTCTGTTATGCATACTATGAGTTGCAGTATGATGAACATATATCACACAAAAAAAAAAGAATAATAATATCCTCAAAAGGCTTTTTAAGTAGAGCAGTATTATTCTGCTTGAGTTTTGACTCAATATATTCTGTAACGTCAAGTATCTTATTTGAATTACATGAACATTTTGTAACTAAAAAGATGGTTGGCATTTTCTTTTACTTTTTTTTTTTTTAAACTGTGTAACTATGAATCTTACCACACTTATTTCTGTGCGTACAGCTTTTATATCTGAATATCTCAAAATTCTTGTAGTCTGCTATAATCTCCTAGGGGCAGAAATCTTGTAATCTGCTTGTGGACATTTGTGCTTTTACTTTTGAAAGGACTGTCTTGTTTATGAATGTATAAAAAGGAAAATAATATAGCTTGCTGATGACATACAGAAGAATTACAAAACCTGTTGTTATTTCTCATTTTATATTATTTCATACTATCATTATTTCATACTTTATATTTTGTTATTTTAATTCAGTTTCTAAAATACGTGCTATCTCCTTTAGATATGCTAGGAGAGCAGACAGTACAATCATAGAAATAGGCTAGATAAAAGCTGGACATTCACATTTTTGGTGCTAAATAATAACAGCAGAGGAATAAGTTATTGAATGAAATACTAACACACACAGGACTTACGAGGAATGTCACCAGAAAATAATCAGTACAATTTCTAGAATATAGCTACAGTAAACTTGGTGAGCAACTCTAGAACATTTTGGTCTGAAAGACGATTTGTATTTTCAGAATCTTAGAGAAGAAAAGAATCACCTAGTCAGAGATGTCCTGTTCAGCAGAAGTTAGGAGGGTTGAAAAATTTTACTTCTCAGCAGTTGTCAGAGCAGCTACCTCTGCAGAACTGACTGCCTATCAGTCACTGAGATGTCTTTAATCTCCTGATTCAGAGCTCTTCCAAACTGGCAGGAACCTTTTAATAGAAGATTAAACCACTCTCCGTCTATCTTGTTGAAGAAATCTCTTACTCAAGAAATTCAGTCTCTCATTCACAGCAATCATCCTGCTATCATTTTCTACATTGTCTTTCACCATTCTTTTTTAAAGTTGCTTAATCACATTTCCTTGTTCATTAGTTACAGCTGATGACCCTTTTGATTATTTATTCTGACAAATACAAATGCAATTGCCTGCAGTTGCTCTCCCTCCCAGTGACTGAAGAGAGGAAATGGTGTTGCCAGGGTCCGTATTTTTAAATAGCAAAATAGGTTGTGATTAGGTCTGATGTCACAGAAAACTCTGTGAAACAAATACCAACAATCTGAAGTTTGTTCTGATAGGAAAAAGAAAGCATATATCCAGAAAATATTTTTGATTTGTTTTTATTTTTCTAAACTGTGTCCTGCATAAATTCTGTTCTTACCTCATCTCTCTTCCCACTAGGGAAAAGAATATAAAGAAGAAAAAATAAAAAACAACAAATCTTCAGCCTCTGACTGAATCTAAGAACAAGCATTATTGCAGATAGTCTCATATTAGGGGTGACAAGAACTAAACTTCCTGCTCGACCTAACCCACCTGAGGTAATTGAGAAGGCAATTTCTACATTGTCATCAGCTTGGTATTTGTTAGCATATTACATTTCTGCATTTTGTCTTTTGTCTATCCAGAACTCTGTTCGTATGTCCAGTTCCTTAAATGAATATTTGAAGACTCTTCCCCAGTTGCCTCCTTGGGGCTAAAGCCTTAAGCCTTTTGAAAGATGTACCTCTTGGAAAAACCTTTAGAACTTCAGCTTGAGAAGTGCTGGGAAGGACTCACGTGCCCTAATTCCCCACTATTTCATGGACATTACTGCCTATCATTGCACTGTTTCATTACAGAGAAGTACATCAAGTTCCTCCTAAAAGTTATTTTTAAAGGAAAAGTAATTTGTGTGCTCTGCATTTTGGACCACAGTGAATCTGACATGGCCGAAATGACACCTGAAAAAGTCTGCCCACAACCACTAACTGTATCTGTGTGTGTAGGAACACATCCAATGTAAAAGATGAGCATAGTACACAATTTGCACTCCTAAATTGCTTTTTTCTTCAGTGGCGCAAATGAAAGGACTTCCCTAACAAAGGGAAAAATCCCATGTTTCTGTGGATGAATATGTAACTTATTACTTTGCCCCTGTGTGTACATTCTGAGTTTATGCCAAGTCAGGTATAATTATCGCATTATTTCTTAGATGTCTCCTCCTGGGTCTCTAGCCCCTCGCAACTGCTGTCTTTTCTTAAATTTGTCCAAGTAGTGGTGGCCTGCGCTCTTTGAAGTGGCTGTGGTTTGGGTCCATGGAGGGGCTATTTTCATCTGTTTTGGAGCTGGCTGGAAAGGGTCGCAACCAGCCCAGGGCAATTTATGGCCTCTTCCCACACAGGGCATCCCTGCGGCCCCCTGCTATCAAAATTCTGCCAACCAATCCAGTTACGCCCAGCACAACACTACAGCATCCTGATGGGTTAGCACAGGCTCAGAACTACCATCTTATACTTTCTTTTGGATTCTGTTGCCGATATTGATATGGCTTCACTAAAGAAAATTCAGAGTGCTAGTGATGCTCTTCTGCATGACTCCAGAGCAGCCACCCAAAGGTGTGTTGCTGCTAGGTAGCAAAGCCAGATCAGTTCCTTCAAACTCAAAACAGATGGAAGAGAGACTCAAGACTCATGCTGTTCTTTACTTTCTTAAGTATGTACACAAAAGCAATCTATTGCTGGGTAACCCACAGATAGATTTATAACATCAGCTTTTCCACAGAAGTTGCATCTATGCCTTGTCCCATCCATAGGGAATGCATAACAGTTTAACCGCCTGGCTGAGAAGAGCAGCTTATATTACATTTATTGTGGGGCAGTAATAGTGCATTCAGAGTGTGAAAGACGTGGTTGTCACCAAGGTACTATGAATCCACAGCCTGGATTACCTAACTTCTTCTATTTGTATTTTGTGGCTTATTCTATACGCAAAACAGAGTAACATTTTATTTTACTTGTGGAGTTTTATCTAATTAGAGAAATATGAGGTATCTAAACATCTAGTAAGTCTTTACAGAAGAATGCTTTGAGTTAGTATAGTAGTTTTGCATTACATAAATGGGAAACAATTTCCTGTCCAAAACAACCACGATTTCAGTAGCTAGTTGTTTCAAGTGTTACTTTTCCCTAACAGAACCACAGACAGACAGGCATATGCCAAAATCTGTAAAAGATTTTGAATAAATAAAGATAAAACAGAGACTGAAATTGATCCTCTAGAACAAAAGCTCTAGTGCTTAAGGTTTCCAGGCTGCACTCAGGAAGCTCTGTGATCTGCATTCAAATACAGTTCTTATCTCTCTGATTATAAGGAATTAAATAGCAGAGATAAGGAAGAAGAGAGCCATAAATCAAATACACTGTTATTTTTTCTAACTTGCTGTCAAAAAACACAGGGATCGAGGTTTAAGCGGACAAATTCCCTGGTACTCCAGTCAATTCAGACCGACCTAGAACTC
This sequence comes from Rhea pennata, assembly GCF_028389875.1. Taxonomy (NCBI): domain Eukaryota; kingdom Metazoa; phylum Chordata; class Aves; order Rheiformes; family Rheidae; genus Rhea; species Rhea pennata. Next base: position 67,882,046 of record NC_084664.1, read on the forward strand.
TGGATAGGAAAAAGATCAACATGATTTGTTATTCCTCATCATTATCTGACAGCAATGAGGCAGGGAAATGAAAAGCTGAAATCTGAGCAAACCAACAAGGATGGAGTGAAAATAAAATGTAGCCACCTTCTAATAAATCCCACTCAGAACAGGCAGCCACAGGGCCCTCTGTGTCAATGTACTAATGAAGCCCTGGAAACCATAACTCTTGTCAAAAATTCTGCCTGTTTCCTTTGCTTGCTACAAAAAGCCTATTTTAAGACTCATTTCTCAGATTGGTTCACTTTGCATTCTTTTATGTACGGAATTGAATATTTCTGATTGAATTCTGTCACTTAGTTAGGGTGATCTTCCTAGAAAATATATTTTGATGTTTAACTTTGCAATAATAACTTCATATTTCTCCTTTGCAGATCTGACAATATACTCATATTGTCAATTGACAATACATTGAACAACATATTCCAGTCGATGCTATTTTCAGCAAGTCCACTCCAAACAGACCACCATAAATACAAAAAAGAAATATTTCTATGAAGATCCGACCTCCCCCTCACCCCTAAAGAGCAATCTTTAAATGGGATAAATACAGTGTTAGAGAAGTAAATAATCAGAAGAAAATATAATCAAATTAATAAGAAATCTTGATGGTTTGTTCTGTAGTACGGGTTCTAGGCCTCAGTATTTTTCTACAACCATCAGTAAAACTATTAATTACATACATTCTTAGTGAAGTTTTTTTGAATTATGAGAACCGCTATCCTACATCAGACTAAAAGTCCATTTAGCAACCGCCTGTCTTCCACAGTAGCAAACAGCAGATGCCTAGGGAAAAAATACATGAAAAATACTACGTAACATCTAAAAAACCACAATCGATAGTTTAAAGATTAAACAAATTGAATATAAATAAAAATACATGAAATGAGCTTATGGATTGGCTAACATTGGCAACTAAACATGACTTTTGAAAAAGTACTGAGAATGTTAAGAGCTCCTAATGGAACTTAACATTAAAGCTGATTCACTGATACTTCCTTGGACTCAACAGAAAGGAGCTAATCTAATGTAACATCATTGCAATATTGTTCAAAACAGTTAACAAATCTGGTTTATTTAAGCTCAACATAAAAAAATATAACTAGCCTACCAGCAAACTCATAAAACCACCCATCACTGACACTCACAGAAAACATCTAATATGTAAATAGATCGCAAAGCCCTTAGTCACACCGACTTGCATGAACAGCCCAATCAGTTTGAACTATAAAACACAAACAACAAAAAAATCGACCTGGGGAACAAGACGTGGGACCAGTGATGACTGTTTCTGCAACCTCAGGGACTACACTTTTATACAAGAAGGGAAAATTTGTACCCTTGGATGCCTTTTAAAACATAGTATCACTTCATGCATAGATTATAGTAGGCTTTCTCCTGAAGTTATGAGGTAGTAAAAAGACTACATAGAAAGGGAAAATTTAGTCATGAGACTATGATCTTTCCTCACAAGACCAAGTGTCCAAGCCTGAAACTTTGGATGGACTCTTGCAACTTAACCAAATACTTAGGTACTTACTCTGCAAGGAAAATGGAGAGTCACTTCATATTTTCAATACCTCTAATTCCATGCAAAATTCAATGTGTAATAGAGGGACCTTATACTCCCTCAGGGCTAATTCTTTGCATAATAGCTTAAATCCTTTTATTCTCCTCCCTCTCTCACACCATCTCAATATTAGACTGTGGAAAGCATTGCTTAATCCTCTATTCAGAGTGTTATACTGAAACCAAACATGAAACACGTATTCGGTGTTTATCTTAATGAACAGAAGGCTCTTTGATGCCCCATCTCTCACTTCTTCAGAGTAGCTAATTCATGCTCTATTTTTATGCAGCGAGGGAAGTTAGAAGTCTTTGTTCTGAATAAAACGACCAGAACATTCTAAAAGAAGCAGCTCCCGATTTTCAAATATCGTAATGAGGAGTACTTTCCCTTCCTCTTAATTTCTTGGGAGTATTAAGAAAACGGATGTAGCACATGTCAGCTGGCTGGCTTACACTAGTATAACTGTTTTAATAACAGGTACAATTCCATTTCGGTTAGCCACTTGTTAGACTGAAAGCTATCTAATAATACAAATCAGCTCCAGATAAGAGAATGAAATTTACTCTTTGCTATTTTTATTGGATTTCTTCTTTGGGTGGGAGTGGTATCCTCCTTTTCTTTCATGAACCTAAGCCATGTTCTTAGCAGAGCCAATCATTTCAGATGACTTTTCAAACTATAAAATAAGCATCACAAAAGATGAGAGGAATGAAGAGACTTTCTTAAAAAGGTAGAGTGCTTTGCACACCTCATGGAAGCAGCATTCAAACCAGATCTCAAAAGTGTGGGATGACAGGACCACAAACAGGTTCCTGCAATGTAACAACAGTATCATCCCTGAAAGTGCTCATTCATGTGATAACACTTTCAGAGGAAAAATATGGCTATTTTGTCTCAGTCCAGCAGAACAACTTCTGCTTATGATTCTGTCAACCTAAGGACTAAATGCAAGGGAAGCTTGTATGTAAAGGCACATGAATTCTCTCAGGAGACATTACAAACCAAAACCAAAGTGTAATACCCAAGCCTGTTTTCTGCTCTGTTATAAAAGCGGCTTTGCTGCCTAATGGGGCCTGTTATGCACAATTCATTGAAGTCAGCATGTAAAAGCTTCACTAGAGCTTGTTTCTTGGTCTTTCCAACTCTCAACATCTAGACTGCTAATACAAGGCAAAGCATAAAACACTTTCCAGTGCTGGAGATTGAAAAAACATAAGACGGGCAACAACTCTATCATAAGACTAATTTAGCACCAACTTTTCAAGAAATCGTATTTATTTATATATTTTCATCAGCAAGAGGAAAAGCTCTCATCTCTGGCCCAGCCAGAAGCTACGATACCACCAGGTATGCAGTTAAATAAAATTATTCCCTCAGACAACTTTTCTACAAGGCCCAACTCATAGTACTGATTGAAGGTCTCATAACTTTCTAATGGCTCAGCAGTTTTTTTAGTCCTGAGCAGAGCTGCAGACCAAAGGAGATGAACAGCTTGCAGCAATATAAACTGAATATAAAGAAAAACCCAAGTGTAATTTTCATAGGAAGAATCCTCTCCCTCAACATCAAAAGAAACTTTAACAATATTCTGAAAACCCATCTGGCTTTTGTCTTTTTCTCACTAATATTACAGAATTCAATCAAAATCCTTGCTGAGATGTAAATCAATTCCATATCAAAGCTCACCAACCTCTGTATTATGTTTACATAGGAAAATACAAAGAAGACCAGTAATCATGTGCTCAAACTAAGCGCTTGATCCTTCATTCATACAGGTTTTATATTAGCAATCCCTTTAGCCTAACATTTCTGGAAATTCTGTTGGGGAGACACTTTGGTGCCCAAGGAAGCATATCAATTTACATTCCAAGTTTTCTCTGCTTGATTATATCATTTAGACACCTTGCCTCTTTTTCTCTGACAACACACTGTGGCTGCCAATGCATTAAGTAGCAGGATTTTTGCTCTTGTGCAGTCTTCTCATCTCGTTCTTTGTAAGGCTCCAAAGAGTCCATTATAGCAATACAACAAAAATCTCTAAGCTGATTACTAATTAGACCGAGAAATAATGTATATATATATAAAAAATTCCCGTAGAACTATTGCAAAGCATGAAAGGAAAAATACATTCAAATTTTCCATTCTGTGTCTGTGGACCTCAGAAATACTCAAAATTTTGTAAAATAAGCATGTAGTCTTTGTGGTCAATATAACAAGCTTTTACCTACTGAAAATTTGGATTTCCTGATGTCCTTCACTTTCTAATGGCTTGCCTGCCTTCTATTTTGCATTGTCAGACCACACCTCTGCTGGGTAATGTTATCAGAATAACAGCTAACATGGAGGAACCAAACAGTTTTCATTAAATAGAAGTAACAAAATAGTGACAACAAATTCCAAAAACAGCTTTGAAATTTCCTTGATTTGATGCCTTAATCATTAAGAAGCACATATTAATATTGCAAAGCACCAATATTCTTGGGCCTCATCCTAAACTGAACCTGTCCCAGACTTATTAAGCAGGTAAATGTTGTTTTAATAAATATCTGGGACTGACACTACAAGACAATCCTTTAGCTTAGCAACTTAAAACCTCTACAATTTTTAATCTCTTACTGTCACTTTTATTGATCCAGCCCCAAGGTCACAGCATTAACTCTGCTTTGTATCATTCATTGTTCTTTTGAGGAGCAGAAGAGTGACCCATTAACGTACTTTCCTTCATATAGCCATTTTTTCTGCTGGGATCTGTCAGGCTCAGACCTCCTGAAGTTCATTGGCTAGGTATCTGTGAAAGTGAAATGTGTGAACACTCTTAACATAGATTCTAAAAGTAAAAATTAAGAGCAAAATTGTCTACCTTGCCATAATGTTCCACATCCTCAAAAAACATTATTTAGACTATAATATCGTAGTCCCAGTCTCACTTCTCAAGAGTTCCTTTAATACAAGTGACACGCCAGTACTTATCAAAGTATGGGCATTTCTGTGGGACACTGAGCAACAACCTACGTAAGCTTGCACCAGTGCTCCTGTGAGCAGAATGTCCTGCAGCGTTGGCTGGTATAAATACACTGTTGGCAGGTTGTCATCATATTGCTCATTCCTACAAGCTTCTGAAATCCACAGCACCTAAAATACTGTGTGCTCTCCAAGTTATGGGGGTGACAACTGACAATATAGTGTGGTGGATAAAGAAATAACTGGAAAATGAGAATATTATGAACTTAGTAATTCTAGTTTTTACTTCCTTCTAAATATTGTAAATAGTGCTTTAGAAAGAATTAAACAGTCTTGGTATTATATCAGCTTCAGTGAGCTATAAATCAGTCAGAATCTGTGCTTCAGTTCAGAAGAGCTGTGTTTCAAGGCACGAGCAATTCTATGTGTACCACTTGCTGTCTCATGTTGTAAATCCGTTATCTGCAGCAACCTAAAGAACAGCCTCTTAAACAGACTTACTATGGAGTTAGAAGAAAACACTGATCCAAGCAAGGTAGCAGTAAAGGACAAACACTATTATCTGAGAGATGAGCCACTGTCAAGGAAGAGAAACAAACATAAAGCCTAGCCTTTTCCCATGGTGACCTGTTAAACCTGAGCTCAGTAGAAGTGATGGAAAAAAAGCTTGGGCTGCTGGTGTGTCAGGTGACAGACTTTGAGGTTAAGATTAAAAATAGCTTAAATAAAACCCTCTTTCCCCATTATTTCAAAATCAAAAATTTTTAACATCACCAAAGCTCTGGAAAAGATAAGTCAGATTAAGGTATCATCACAAACTTCTCTCTTCAGGTGAAAAAGAGCAGACAGGCAGAAGAAGGTCTCTCTTTTTCAGAGAGACCTGGACAGGTTGGAGAGCTGGGCGGAGAGGAACCTCATGAGGTTCAACAAGGGCAAGCGCAGGGTCCTGCACCTAGGGAGGAATAACCCTAGGCACCAGGACAAGCTGGGGGCAGACCTGCTGGAGAGCAGCTCTGCAGAGAAAGACCTGGGAGTGCTGGTGGATGACAAGTTGACCATGAGCCAGCAATGTGCCCTTGTGGTCAGGAAGGCCAATGGTCTCCTGGGGTGCCTTAGGAAGAGTGTTGCCAGCAGGTGGAGGGAGGTGATCCTGCCCCTCTCCTCAGCCCTGGGGAGGCCTCATCTCGAGTACTGCGTCCAGTTCTGGTCTCCCCAGTACAAGAGAGACATAGAGCTGCTGGAGAGAGTCCAGCGTAGGGCTACGAGGATGGTCGGGGGCTGGAGCATCTGCTCTATGAGGAACAGCTGTGAGAGCTGGGCCTCTTCAGCCTGGAGGAGAGAAGACTGAGGGGGGATCTTATCAACGTGGATAAGTACCTGAAGGGAGGTTGTCAAGGGGACGGGGACAAACTCTTCTCAGGAGTGCCATGTGACAGGACAAGTGGGAACAGGCACAAACTGAAGCACAGGAAGTTCTGCCTGACCGTGAGGGAGAATTTCTTCCCTGTGAGAGTGACGGAGCACTGGACCAGGTTGCCCAGAGAGGCTGTGGAGTCTCCTTCTGTGGAGATCTTCAAGGCCTGCCTGGATGCACCCCTATCTAACACGCTCTAGGTGACCCTGCTGAGCAGGGAGGTTGGACTAGATGATCTCCAGAGGTCCCTTCCAACCTTACTGATTCTATGATTCTAAGTTCTCTTCTCATCAATTAGGGATGAAGCTACAGCATTCTTGCGGTATCTGGGACTCCTAGATTCACTTAGCTCTTCCCTTGAGAAGCTTCAAACTTTAGTCTGTCACCATGAATTACAATAAAACAATACATTTCACTTTCCCAGTTCACTTACAGCTCTCAATTTTTGTAATGCTTTTCTTTACATCTCAGCACAATCTTACTATAGTGGTAATATGGGCTACTTCCATTCAGGCTGTCCTATGAGATCCATATGTTAAGATGATAAAGAATACTCTTAGGGTAACAAAGGGGGAAAATGGAAAATACAGTTCTTTGTGTTTTCTGGCTATTTACTATTATCTACCAAACCTTTGTTTATTTTTTGATTTGTCATCTTTCCAAACACATCTAGAATGCAGAAACAGGCCCCTGCTATTACTTGATAGATACGAATATGTAAGTAATAGACAGGGCTTTGCCAGGGAACAAAGAAATTTGTTCTTCTTGCCCCATCAAAAGTACAGTTTTGCAACTATAAATGGAAAGTCTGACTATGAAATGAGCTTTATAGTTAGAGCATTACAGAAGAATAATCTTTAAAAATGAACTGTAGCTACTACAACGAACAGACACCAAGTATTATCACTGTCAGCAAAGAAAGTTGACACAGGCTTAGCTGTATAAGCGTTAGCTACACAGAGCTGCTAAACATGAGATAGCTGCACAACATGAGATATGTAAATTCCATTATATGAAGTAAGGAATCTGGTTTATTAACTCAGCCTCTATGCAAACTCAGAACTCTCTGAAATACAAAATCTTCTTGTTAAAATGTTTTTAAAATTTTGACTTACCAAACAGGCTAATAATACAAGATCCAAATTAATAATAGCATTTATATATGGATATTTATAACTAGCGAAGACACTCCCTTAGGCAGCCTGTAATATTAACAACAGGTACTATTACTGACAGCATAGGCTGGAATACTGACACTATTAACGTTACTAGGTTATAAGTCTACGAACTTTTAGCACACTGCAGGACCTTATAATCATTCACAAAATGTGAACACAACACCTCACTGCGGTATACATGACTTTCTTTCTTTTATATTTACAAAGAAGCAAACTGACTCTTTCTCATGCAAAAAGTTATGTTTACCCCGTATATCTTCCTAAAACAAGGTATACCATGTAGTTACAAAATATTTCTGTAAGAAACATATGTTCTTCTAATGCTCTTTGTTTTTCCAACATGATGGATGCCTAACTCACTATAGGAAACACTTTGAACCTCTTCCATTCTACACAGTGAGAGAATCTTAGACAACCTTGACTAGGCTCAGTCTCTCTATCCAAGCAGTTGGGAGCCCTGTTCTGCAGACTAAACAACTCCTAAACAATCCTTTTAAAAATTATTTAGCCTATTTCGTTCATTAGGTGACTTCCCGGAATAGATTCCCTCTTCTGAATTGAACTAACCTAGAAGTGCTTTCTCAAGTTGTCCAAGCTTCTAGTGTTTTTAGAATAGCTCCTTCTGGTCTAACTAGGCCTCCAGTAGCCTACAGAAGTGGCATATAGAAGGTGAACCTACAGGAATTACACCATCGTACTGTGTTGTTCTTGAGAGATGCAAACCCCTTAATTCAAAACAGCAGCTAAAATCAGACCAATTATGACTGCAGTGATTAATCAAACTCTTCAAATATTTGACTGCAAACTCAAGAGGTAAAAGAAAAAACCTTTGATAATTAAGTGTGAATTTAAAGGCTGCATGTATGAAATGTTCACGTGTATGCATTGCATGCAGACCTACTGCATTCATTTACCTCCTTGAACACCTTCTGTCTTCTTGCATATATCAGATATGTGGGAAAGTAGTATGTAAAGGGTCTATACTGTTTCTTTTTATGAGAACACTAATAGCCTGAATTAAAACTGTAAAAGAGTAAAAATTTTACTGGGATTCAGTGGCAATCTTCCAAGGACCTCTCAAAACATTTTTAAGAGCTCAAGAACACCTTCAACATTTATTATTACGGATAGAGGTCTTGGAGGTTTTTTTACACTGGCCAACAACTTCGCCTTGTCTTTTCATCTATTTGTGAAGACCACACTGTCCAGAACATGAGGAGAGTATGTGACATAGCTGGCTACCCCTCTCTATTCTTTCCAACAGTGTTGTGTTATGTCCTGATTTTCTTCTTCTTCTTCTTCTTCTTCCTAACTATTCTCATTTCACAACCTCTACAACGTGTGAACAGTTATAGAAAACCTACATCTTTCTCTCAGTAGAGACTCTCCAGCAGCCGTATGAGTTTTCCTCTCATACGCAAACTCAAGAGAGAGGTCTCACAGGAATAGGATACCCCTCCTAAAGTTGGAGAATAAAAAACAAATATTCGTTCAAGCACTTCTTTCCTTCTCAGCCTCTGAATATACAAGAAATAAATTAATGTCCAGTTATGGTGAACCACACCATTTTTGTAAGATTAGGAGAAATGGTGGAGTTGGAACACCTCAGCCGCCTTGAACACACAACAGCAAAGGAAAAAGGCAGATGTTATAACTGGAAAGGTCAGACACGTAACAAGCTCTGACAGCCAAACCAAGGAGATATGGATATGGTACGGCTCAGTGAAGCCCGAATCAATCAATGAAAAAGAGAGAGAGAGAGAGAGAGAGAGAGAACTAAAATGATGAAGGGGGTCTTCTAGGACATCCCTCTATAAGAAAAGATAACCTTCACCCACTGTCACATGTGACAAATATTTGTCAATTTTGTCCTTAAGAACCTCCAGTAATACACAACTTCTTCAGTTTATTTCACTGCTTCCTTGTCCTCTATCCCAGAAAGTTCTTTCTAGTGAGGAACCTTGGTCCTGAAGCAATTGAAGACCACTTCTTCTGGTCCTACTGACCATGGCCACAGAAAGTAGATCATTCCCTGCCCAGGTTTTGCTGCAACATTTGATATCAGCCTTGGACTCTCATGTGTTCTCTTCTTCCTCAGGTTAAACATCAGTCATTCATTCAACATTTTCTTGCAAGTCACCCAAATCTGGTCAGAATTTTCCTTTTTAGGCCTTGACAATGTAAGTCTTCCCAAATATTACAGCACTTGCTTTTTTCTTTCTTTAACAGAGTGATGCTGTTAAGTTCAATTGGTGATCTACTGAAAAACTCTAGATCCTCCTCTAACAGAGCAGATAAGGTATGTGCTGGTAGCAATTATTTCTGATTATGATACGATTATTTCTGACTAAAGAGTGTACTTCGAAAGTTCACTTTGTTCAATGGCCAGAGACAGCAATCACAATTTCTATTCTCCTCTGCAACCTACCAAACTTTCCCTCCCAACATATTATGGACTTATACTCCCAACATATTATGGACTCTAATGTGGGGAAGTACTTCGTTTCCCACATCTTACTCAGCACTTCCCTCAATTCCACAGCTTTTACCCAAGTTCAGTGAATATCATTTATAAAGAGGTGCTTATTATTTTATCTGAAGATGTCCTGCAAGACAAGTTAAACACATCATTATACTGCTCTGCTATTTTTGCTTTTGAACTATGCTGATATTCATCTTCTCCACTGATTTTGCCTCTTGATCTACATGTGGAAGAGACAAATGCATGTGTCAAGGTGACCAAACAGTTGAACGTCAGTAGCTTGTTAGTCAGGGTAGTCAGTAACATACTCCGAGTTTGCTAAAGCAGATTCAGTTCCCCGCAGCTGTAAAGGTCTCCTGCCGCAATCAGTAAGAACATCTTCCCACATGTGCTGCTGAGACACAGATCCACCTTTTCAAAATGTTCTGAAATTGTGCCATGCTATCCGAATTTACTTTTAGTTCTTTATTTTTGTGCTTCATTTTGCAGTGGAGACAGTATTTGACTCAAAGACAGAGGCCAGATCTGCCTGTTTCTCAGAGCTGCTTGTTGAGCAGACATTTATTTAAAACTCTTCCTGTCAGAACAGAAAGATCTATTAGTATCAAAAAATGGCAAGATGCCCAGAGATAGATTTTGAGAACTTCTGCTTTCATGAACAGGAAAGACATTTTCAAAACTAATTTATGAAACAGAGCAAAATATATCTTATAGACTCTTAACACAGCCATAAAAATATATCGCTTTCGAACATCTATGATGTTATTCAATTAATGGATTGATACTGCTACTTGCAATTTATAAATTTCAATTTATAATACTTTGACCCTCTTTCCTCTACCCTTAGTCTACTCTTCTTGTTCTCATGCTTTCCCTAAGAGGAAACTATTGCTCTTAGAGATTATTAAAGAAAATCCAGAATGCTCTCTGTCAGTTAAACTGAATTATATTTTAAATAATGCACTAACTTTTACCCTTAGAGCTGAGTTGCAACTTTTCAGAATTTGGAACAACCTAAAGGCTTGTCCATTTTGTAAAATCAATGAAATTAAATATACTACAATTATAACATAAGTCATTAATTAGTCTCAGTCAGACATACATTCATGATTATTATACAGGATTCTCACTTTCACTTAATAGTAGTTAGAACAACATTCTACTTAGCAGATGCTCCAGCCCCCTGATCATCCTTTTAGCCCTACGCTGGACTCTCTCCAGCAGCTCCATGTACTGCAGAGCCCAGAACTGGACGCAGTACTTGAGATGAGGCCTCCCCAGGGCTGAGGAGATGGGCAGGATCACCTCCCTCCACCTGCTGGCAACACTCTTCCTAAGGCACCCCAGGAGACCATTGGCCTTCTTGGCCACAAGGACACATTTCTGGCTCATGGTCAACTTGTCATCCACCAGCACTCCCAGGTCCTTCTCTGCAGAGCTGCTCTCCACAAGGTCAGCACCCAGCTTGTACTGGTGCATAGGGGTATTCCTCCCTAGGTGCAGGACCCTGCGCTTGCCCTTGTTGAACCTCATGAGGTTCCTCTCCTCCCAGCTCTCCAGCCTGCCCAGGTCTCTCTGAAAGGCAGCACAGCCCTCAGGTGTGTCAGCCACCCCTCCCAGCTGAGGAGGCACTCCATCCCCTCATCCAGGTCAGTGATGAATAAGCTGAACATGACAGGACCCAGTACTGAGCCCTGGGGGATTCCACTAGCCACATGCCTCCAACTATACTCCATGCCACTGATGACACCCCTCTGAGCTCTGCCTTTCAGCCAGAATTCCTTAAAAAAAAAAAAAAAAAAAAAAAAAAAAAAAAAAGTTCTCTTAAAAAGTTTCTCTACAATAGTTAGCTAGAAAACAAAACTTTTTCAAAAATATCTGATAGTCTCAATTAGTCACAGGACTAGAAAATGGAGTTTAAGGATAATGTTAATTATCCCAAGACTTTTAAAAAAATCAGAACTACTGAGATCACTGAACCTGCACTGGTATTGAAAGCATTGGTAAAGTGTTGGTCCAACACCTCAAATTATAAATATATTTACTATAAATGTCTATCTTATGCTCTGTTAATCCAATAAACTAAGCTGAAACAAAGCAGCAAAAAAATATTCCCTATAACCATATCAACACAACTAGTATTTCAAACTACCCTCTTTTGCACCAGCTGAGAAATCAAACAGGCCTTGTTAAGCACTTAGGGAATTAGCAAACCAAATCTCTGAGATATCAAAAGAAAGAGAAAAGGCACAGACACCCCCTGCAAAATGCACAAACTTCCTACTTGTACCTAGAGGTTCTACAGTGAATGGTCTGAAATGGGCAGCTGGAGCGAGATGCATCCCCAGCACTGAGCTGGCACAGCTCGCCTAGCTGCCTGAGCACCGCCATCCCCGCTTGCCTGGAAGGAGGACCTCAGATGGTGCAGACACGGGGCTTGGGCGCTTGCTCTGCTTTGGCTTTATTCTGAGCAGCGAGTTTCTCCTCTCCCCTGCCCGGGGAGTCCACAGGCTGAAGCTATAGCTAGGTCCCTGCCTAACAGCATATTGTCTATCAAACCAGGCTTCTTAGATGTTACAGAGTGGCAAATGCAAGTTTTAAAAGCAAGACTTGGGGGGGGGGACGGGGAGGGGCGGATAGATTTTTAGTCATTTCTTATTTTCAATTAAGGAGGAAGGTGTGTGACAAAGATTAATATCTAAATGTAAGCATCAAACCTCTGTAGATTCCTTTATGAACGTCACCTAACATACAAACATCAACAAAACTTTTAAAACTTGAGAAACAGCACTGAGATCATAGAAAGGCATATTCATATTTCTCATAACATACAAAGCATTATACTTTACAAAGCAGTTTCCTATTCCCACCTCTAAACAATACAGCTTTCAAGTTGAGAATATTTGAACAGAATCTCCTCTTAATCTCACTAAGACAACTGCAGTGAATTAAATTACAGAGAATCACTACATCTTTGTACATAGGCACAAAACTCCCACTGAATGCCATGGGAATTGGACATGCTCAGAGAATAGGCCATACTCAGCTTTTTCCGCTTGACTCTGACTACAGTTACACCGCACACTTTCGACAAGCATGCAAATCTCAATGAGAACATGGCTGCTTTGCATGGTCTCTCATTTCTATCACTCACAGGTAAATCAGCTTCCCTCTTCTTCACAGAGCGCGAGCTCTGGATCTTCCTATCTCATCCACTCATTTGTGTGTGACTACATACCTGTTAAACTGTTTCTTTCAAGGGCCTTCAGTGATAAAAGAGAATTTTTTTATATGATGAATAAACATAAAAATGGAGATTTCCATTACAAAAAAAAATCCTTTTATAAGATGCTCAAAATAAAGGTGCTAAAAATTCTGCATAAAGTAAGTCAGATCGTGACAGCTCAATCTCTCAGCAGGCAAGTAGCAGAAGTGCTGTACTCCGCTGCACAACCTCATCCTGCTCATTATTGGTCATAAGAAACACCTCACCGGAAGAACAACACTGACCACCATAAAGGTGTATCCTTCTTTTTGAGAAGTCACTAGATGTTTCTCAGATAATACAACACTTTGCATGTGTAAAAGCAGTGTGCAGCATGGCATCTCTCATTCTATGAGAATGACAAATAACGAACTTTGGTGCATTTGCTGGGTCATGGGCTGGAAACTACTGTTTTTTTCCCCCAATTTAAAAAAAGACCAAAAGAAAGAATTCTATAAAAAGGAGGTCTGCAAACATACCCAATTCCAATAGACCAGAGCTGAAGGAATGCTTTTCTCATGTTGGCTAGCAGACAAAGAAATTGAGAAGCAATGATGAAAACAGAAATTAAAATATTCAAGAGGAAAAGATGAATGAGCTTTGAAACGAATATAGTAAAGCTGTCCCATTTGCCAGGGTTTTTAAAAACTCCTGAAAGCATGAGAGCTTAGTGGCTTTGAATATCCGGTTATATAGGGACCCCCCCCTTTTTTTTTAATTGGTGAGGCAGTTTGTATTTTGCAGCTAACTTTCTTCAGACAGTTTTTTTAATCCTAGGCTTTGTTCTTCTGCCTAGAAAGATTTTATTCAAATGCTGTTTTAGATGGTCTCAATTTTCCTCATCTACAAGAAAAAGAGCCTCCCCCAAATTATGCAAAAAAGATCAGATTTCGTTCACATTTTTACCACAAATATTTTGCCAATGTCTTATATTTTTCCTACACTAGATCAAGCCATTTAGCCCAATTAACTGAATAGTCTCAATAATGAAAAGTGGATTCAAGTGAAAAAAGTTTGAGGTTACCTAAACCAAAGTAAAGTACAATTTTAAATTCCAGAGAATATTTTTGTTATCTTTCAGCAGGTGACAGCTATTGCCAGGTATAAGAACTATCTTTCTTCCTCCACTCCAGCCTTCACTCTTCTTTAACTTCTTTAAGCTTTGAAATGAAGATATTCTTAATACCACAGAAAGAGGCTTTGCATATGAAACGAACGATTAAACTCACATGAGATGCATCCATTTTGGAGATGAGAAACTGCATGAAAGAAAGATATGCTATGATCTTTTCCTTCCTATTACTTTCATATTAAAACAGATGTTGTATCATTATCGGAAACAGTTTGTCTAAGGTTACTCAATTGCTCAGCACTTAGGAGCTGGCAGCCCGGCAGCGCAGGCGGGAACAGCGCATGTAATCATTACTGATGCTGGCAGCACCCACCCTTGCTAATGCAACTCGTCCTGTCCGCCAGGCCCCAGCTTGCCACAGGCAAACTTGGAGCAGTGTCTCGGGTCTGCATTTGAAGGGAGCTGTTTGATGCTAGACCGCCACTAAGTACCAAACGGTGTCATGCCTATTATACGAACGCAAGTCAACAACCACAGTTTAATTAGGCTAAAATCCTCCCAATCCAAGGCACAACATGAACGCCAAGCCGGGACTGCTGGGCAACTCTGAAGGAAAGTACCTCTCCTCATCCCACATATGAAGAGGCTGAAGAGCTGAAGTTCTGGTGCTATCATAGCCCCTAGAGAGGACTCCCCCTGTGACCACGTTGATCTTGTCTCCAGGGTACGGATGAATTACTCAGTTTCTACAACTATCATGAGGTAGCACCTCCTAAGCTCCCCTGAAAACTTGGGAGGTGCAGGGGATGTGCAAGCTCCAGAGCCTCACAGAAAACACTCTCTGCCCTGCAAACTTTTGCTTGAACTTTCTGGGGCAGCAGAAAACAATTCTGGTTAATAGAGAATCATAATATGATACTGTCTATCATTTTAAGCTAATGTGTCAAAATGTGTTTCTTTCCAATCATGTAGGTTTCATCAAAGATCTAAGAGTTTTACTGAGTCTGAGCAAAAACTTTTGACCCACAGACTAGCTCCTTTTTTCCCTTCGTGTGATCTATATAACAAAATTTTCAGTTTGAATTGTATAAACAGCTGTATTTTCTAGAAAGGCACTTAACAAATGTGCTCTGAAATGAAGATATTCTGCTTACAAAATTACTGCATCAGCACCACCCCCTTAAATTCCTTGAAAGTACAGACTTTAATAAGAGCTCATTTCTGGAAATAATTTATTAATTTTCATTAATAGTTATATTCTTGCAAGTGACTCTTTACAGAAAAATCAAATCCATTGGCCTGACTAGCAATTACTGTGAAACTCTGGCAGTTTAACAGAGATTTCTTTTTCTTTTTTTTCTTGTTTTCATATGCAGTTCTATACATCCAGGTTATAACTCTCTTCTAACTGCTAGTATATGGTTAAAAATGTAATGGAAAAGCTTTTATTTTCAATTAAATCCTTGATAGCTTTTTCAGGAAGAGCTGAACTCTAAATATTTAAGATTAGTTTCAATAACTATTTTTTACTATGCCCATAAAAAGCTTTCAGTCTCCATTTTCTTCCCCTGCTACTATTCACATATGTGCAGCACAGACAGATTCTTCTCCCAAATGGTGAGCTATTTTCATGAACCACAGAAATAATCCACTCCCAAAAATGTTTTGAAGTATTATTTTTATATTTGATGGTGAGAAGGGTGAGATCTTCATTCCAGCTGAAACTACTAGCAAAACAATTTTGGCCAAAAGAAAAAAAAAATCCAGCTCTATCACACTTTCAGAGCAGCTAGAAATGTGTAGAGGGTTTGCCAAAAGCCAGTTGTGATCTGGGTCAGCTCTTTATTCTCATCACATTTAGCAAAACATGTAGTCCCTCTGGGTTTCTATAAAAAAAAAGTCACAGACTCATTTACTGATAAAAGCAAAAGGCAAAAAGGCCTGTCTATTTATGCTACTAATTTAATTAATACTAATGTATCTGTTTCAGAAGAATAGATATATTATGAAAAACATTATTCAAAACCAAGGAAAATGAATTTATAGATCTAAGAATAGCTGAGTTAAGGTCTTCAGTAGTCTTTCTTGGGAACGTATTTTACCACAAACCACAACTGGTGCTGCTTGAAAGAGAAGCAAGACAGTTGCAAAGTTTTCCTTAGCAATTAACGTGGAATTCACCACCTGAGTACATAAGGACTTCTTAAGGACACACTAAAAGAAGGAAATAATCCGAGTAGAAGAAAACATCCCGTAACAAATCACGTGGTCCTTACAGATCTCTCACATTTCCTGGAAGAGCAACTCCAGTGCAGAGAGGTTACTTGGGCACCTTGGATCACTGTTGTTCATTCAAAGGGGAAAAAGGGGTGGGGGTTGTAGGAAAACAATTATAGCTCAGTTAAAACCAAGAAAACAAAAATCTTGTGTAGACCAAGCCTAATAAAGTTGCTTCCTTCATGGAGGAAATCCTCCTCTATAGTAGACAGAGTAACACACCTATTTGCTAGTAAAAACCCATCTCACAAAGATCTGCAGTCATAACTGGGCATAAACTACTTGAGCTCCTAGGCTATTAGCTGTAGCAAATCCTGAATAGCTACAAAATCATCATGCAGATGACTACTGTCATTTTACCTCTCTTCTTTTAGTTTCCTACACTCTAAGCTTAGTACTAAGCATAGGTCATCCAGACCTGGGATTCACCCTCACCAGCTCACCAAAACTATCCTAAGGTTTGTTATTTATATATTCATTTACTGAAATAAATAAATACTACAATATTCAAAGCACTGTGACATCTGGTATTGACAAGGCTCAATAAAGTTGTGAATATTGGACTGGACTGCCACATTACTTTGGAACAGGGCATTACATAACTGACCTGCAACACAACAATATGGTATGGAAAAATCCAGAGATTTCTGCCACTGCTGCAGTCAAGCTACACTTAAATACTAAAAAATAAAAATGATCAGAAAAAAATGCAGTAATTACAGCCACAACAAATTCTCCATATGGATAGTCTCTGGGGTCCTGGCAAGGGGGAGTTGAAGTTCAGCACTTCTCATTGCTTAAAAACACTGCCAGCCACTTCCATCCGATACCACTAATTAATCCTGGTATTCCATTCAGCAGACACTGCTTGGTGATGCCCTCCAAGGCCCTTACCAAATTTACATTTTTAATATATCACCATTAGCTGATGCACAGCCTCCACACAAAAAACTAACAACCCCTTCCAGAAAAAATCTACTGATGACAGACTGTTCATGCAGGTCTCCACAAAATTCCATACCCTTACCACAGGCAATGCAGTTGCTGTCCAATATGCATGCCCACAAACCAGTACAGACCTCTCAAATATGTCACATTTGACATTTGCTCCCATTCTTTTTCCCTAACATGCACCCTTCAGCCCCCAAAATATGCAGGATCCACACAATTAATAAAACCTGCCTATTTATATGTTTTACATCACTCTTCTCTCACCTCTCACAAAAAACTAGAGATGCCACCAAGACAGCTCAGATTAAATCCATTCCTTTAAGGATTGAGAGAAAGTAAATGAGAAAGAGCCAGAAGCTATCACTGCTCAACCAGCTCTTTCAGGGGCAAGTAAGACCAGCATCATCTTACAGAACAGTTCTGGCACATCAGCAGAGCTGACAACTTTGGATAAGGAATATACAGCAGCACTCATGCCAGAGACAGGCTCTCCTACTCCTGGGCTTTCACTGTAGAAGTATGTAGTATTATACTGCCTTTGGGGTACAAGGAAAGCAGAGATTACATTGCTCCTCTTTCATTTCCTCCTCTTGGCTTCCCAGGCTTCAGTTCCCCTTTGAAACAAATACGTAAACATGAGCTGAGGAGAAGTTTGTAAATATTGTGCCTGATTCTCTTCTCACACAAACGGAAGTCACAAACAGTAGAAAGGTAGTGAGCACTTGTCAACAGCAGGAGAATGGAAAATAGTCCCTAGGTATCTCCTTCCACCCTATTCTGAAAGGAGATACGGATGTTTTCTTTAAATCTCAAGGCATTAACACTGCTTCATAGCAATTCTGCCAGTTTCATTAATTGCACTTCTATTCCAATCATTTCATAAGCAGACTGTGCTTATAATCTGGCTATTTATCCTAATGTTTGATGTTTCTGACTCATAAATACATTACGTTTGAATGCAGAAAAGTACTTTGCATGACAAATTTGAGATTTCTGCCGGAAACATTTGACTGAAATTTATTTTTGCTATCCATAGGGAATAAGCCTCTACATTATTTGATTGTTATTCACATTTTGGTAATCGCATTATGAAGCTCTACTAAGAAACGAAATGGCAGTGTGCCTTTTTTCCTCTAAGAGCAAACTTCTCTCTTCCTCCTCCTCCCAAAAGCACAGTCCTTGAGAGAGCATTTGAAAATTAAAAAGCTAACAAAAATAAAATGATGCATCTGTTTGAATATTCATTACAACATGACATTGCTTAGTCAATGCTTGCCATTTGGATGATGTATGGTGCTTAGACAAGCTTAATGCAACAACAGGAATTTAGTCTTGTTTTCTATGGGATGGACATAGCTTTTAGTGGCAGATTCCTAACGACATTCAGCTGTCCTAACTGCATTAGTACTGTTAGGCCTTAAACCACTTTGTATCTGCTGATGTTGTAGATAAGGCCAAAGAGAAATAGTAACAGATTTTATTTCTGCATTTTATTCAGACCTATGCTGATATTCTTCATTCTCTCCAGCAGCTGCTCCACCCACAGCACTCTGCACTAGACAACACATGCCCCAGTTGTCTGCTGGCACTATCTACCCCAGTACTGTTTGCGGCCCATTGTGCGGATGTCGATATACCATTCTCTCCCAGAGACTTCCTCCTGCGGTCTCCTTGTTGGCAGAAAATTTACCACACTTCTCTTCATTTTATACAGCTATTATCAAACATCACAAGCACAAAAAAAGATGAAAATAACATTTTTTTTCAGCTACTAAATCTCAGCAATGAAATTAACCTTGTTTCATCTCACAAGTTTCAGCAATCTGTTAATTGTGTCCTCCACTTCCTTCAGATTTTATGAGCATCATATCATGGCAGATTTCCTTCTGACGTTTGCTAAAAAATCAACAGAACTGTAACTAAACAAAGCAAGCCACCTCTCCTCTTACCCTTTTTAACATCACTTTTCTAATCTGAAAACGTGAGGTACTTGCTGCCCTCTGACCACTTGGCAGTACTGCGGTATGTCCTTTGCTTTGTTATACTGGCCCCAAACTCCTGCTGATGGAATTTCTGCCAAGTAAGTGGCAGGAAGTGCTCACTCTCAGTGCTTGGAAAAAACACGAACAAAGCCACAGTGGGAATGGAAACCCAAGGGATCACACTGCCTCACACACCAAATACAGCAGCTCTGTTGAACCAGTCGGGCTTGCGCTCAGAGAGGGGAGAAGAGGCCATCAAACTGCACAAAACAGACCAGGCAAATCCAACTCACTGAGCATGAGACCTGCGCAACCAAATCCCACATAATGCTAGGCTGCACTTGGGCCTTCTTCAGCAGATCATCTCTTTTTTGCTATTCCATAACCCTCTATGCTAGGTGCAGCCTTTGGTCTGACGCTTTCATCATCTAGCTGGTGGGAGAGGTTGCTCTCCAGCCCCCTCCGATCACAACTCAAGCAGCCAGCTACCCACACTTTCTACAACTCGATACATTATACGCATGCTCAAAGCATGACTTGAGATCTTTCACATTATAATGCATAATCTTCATAGCTGTGGTTTTGACAGACCTCTCAACTGTTTTACTCTACAACATGAATGATTTCAGCTTGTTGCATTATCCGTGCACGATGGATGCACACAGCTATGTAGTTTGCTCAGCTGGTATCTCTTCAAAAGAGTAAAAAATCCCCTTAGATTTGTTTTCTATGGGATGTCCACTAGTCACATGGTGTGCGGTAATGATGGATAAGTGGCCTAATAATTTAATGACTATGATTAATAGAAACATGTCAACCTATTTAACTGGATAACTGGATAATTATTATCTTTGCATTACATTTCTCACAACTAAAATAGTGCAATCCAAACATCCACAACTACACACATCAGGAAAATGATATTTTGGAGTGTGAACTTCATTCTTTTGCTTAATAAGTGGCTGTTCCCAGCAATTTGATTGCTCAGCCCAAAAGAGCATGTCAGCTAGCTGAAGACCAGCTCATTGATCTTTTACCTGCACTGCACATTAGCCAGTTTGGTAACAGCTTGCAGCCCCCCAAATCTCTTTAATGTTCTTGTTCTTATTGAATCACGTGGCCAAGAAACAATTGGATTGTCCTTACAGTTTCTTTTCCTGCTTTTTTTCCCCCCTTTCCTTCAACAGTGGTTTAATTCCCCTTATGGTGACTTACACACTTGCTTCTAAGAATAGCAATGGCCACGTGGAACAGTAGTAACAGGAAGCAACAGATGAACATTTTATACATGGTGAATATTTCAAAATAAAACATCTGTGGAAAAACACATTATGTTTTTCCGAACAGGGTTTTAAATCTACCCAAGCACCCGCTGTTTTGATAAGCAGAGACACCATTATAAAAAAAAAAATAGGAAAAAAAAATTAAAAATACAAGACAAAATCATGGATCATGCAATATTTATTTTAAGGTTGGTTTTAGGCTGCTACACAATGCAAAATGTAACCTTAATAAATCACTGTAACCTTTGTATATCTGTAGGGCTCAAAGTAATTTATACTTCTCTTTCTACATGAGTGAGGAAAGGAGTAAAGAATCATAAACTTCAATAGCTTCCTCAAGATAATGCACCAAAGTAAGAGCTAAAGCTAGGAATACAGATTCTCCTGTTCTTAATCCGGTTTCTACTCACTGGACAAGGCACATCCTATTGTAACATCAGAGCGACAAAGCACGGTAACCCTTAGTATAACTTATTCCTATTTGAGTCTGAAATAAAAGACAACCAATTTTCTGTCATCAGTTACTGTTATGGCAGAAGCAGGATGAGGCCCCGCATGTTTGTTGATGTGTCCTTCCCTCTCTTTTGCGAGACCTCTCCCTTTGCTGCAGAAGAGCAGACCCACAGAAGCGTGATGTGTCCCCTGCCTTCTCACGGGCCTGAGGAGGTACTGAGAGGCTGCTCCGCAGCTTACTCCACTTGTGTAAAGCAGAAGGAATCTTTAATTATGCCCTACAATCAGAAGAAAGAGGGCTACAGTTTCCTAAACCTATCTCTGTCCTTTTCAGTCTAAAGCTTAGAAAAGCTTCAGTGGCAAGTGGTAACAACCACCAACTCCTCCTCCGCTTCTTCACAGGACAGGAACCCCAGCCTGTTTCCCTACGCATAACAGGGAAACTATTACAAGAACGACACAGAGTCCTGGCTTTGGCAGCAGCCATCTCCACAGCGGGAAAACGGAGAGTAGTGTGAGCTAACTCTAACTGTACCAGATTGGCCTAAATGGAAATTCACTGTTTCTTCCTTTCTTCATCTCGTTGCCCTAAACTGAAATTTTGGGCGCAATACTACCATGAGGCCAAGAGTTTCACAGTTCACTCATGCAAGTAAATACCAGTCTTGCTTTAGCCCCCTTTTAACCGAGTGTGCCCTTCTAGCCCAACTAATACACAGGGAAACCAAAAGCTCCTGACCTCACTGTGTTTCCTCTTCCCGTGTCGCTGACGCACGCAATCGGTAGCTTCGGTCTCTGCTCACAAGAGCACTTTTTTGTGCCTCTGACCATTATTGCCACTCATCTCTGAGCACCCTCCAGCTGTACCAAATTACTTTTACAAGGTAGTCAGGACTGCATTAAATATTTTGGATTATAAGAAACAATTCATTTACAGGATGACACTTGAGTTCTAGCTATACAATTCTCCAAGACAGTCCATGCAGCTTCTGTTCTCTATCCTTATCATCTTAATCTAGAATTGCAGGGGATTTTATGTCGCTGAAATATCTTTGGGTCTGACTCTTTATTCATGCCTTTTAGAAGATACTGATACGAAATTCAAGCCTCTGCTTAGCAGCTCCTGTCAGAAGCATACAGCACACTGGCAGAAGAGGCTGTAAGATGGAGGTGGTAAGCTCTTGTTGCCACCTATGACTGTAACAAGGATTATGAATCACAGCTTTCAACCACAGCATTTCATGATTTTTTTTTTCCAAATGGATGCTGAGGTTGGTGAAGTTTATGTTAGTAGTTTGGGTTGCCAACAGCCAGAACTCAGGAGCTGGTACACCAACTACAGAGTCATTAGGCATCAACTCCAGGCAAGATCTAGGGTGGATGTCTGGAAACAGAAATCACTCAGTCACTTACTCAACCATGACAAATTTGCAGACATTGGGAAATAGAGCCTAAGTGAAATCCAACTCAGTTTTGCGACTCTCTAGAAGGATATCATCTTTCCTATCTTTAGAGAAAAAGAAGAAATCCTCATCACACCAAATCAACAAAGACAGTAGTAAACAAAGAAATTACAACAACAAAGGTGATATTTGTTCTAAATGAGATCAAGTTTAAAAAACAGCTGAAATACGTCCAAAAAGATGATCACAGCTTCCAAAAACAAGATAAAAACAGAACTGACATTAATGAGAAAAAGAGGAGAATGGGAAAAATAAATGTAAGAAAGCGAGAACAGGTGCCTTGAAGTATCCTGAAAAGGCAGTAGCCTGTAGTTTTCAGTTGCCATTTGCCAACAACGTGAATGAAGTCTTTAGACATTGTGCATCGTGATGGTAAGTAGAGCTTTCATACAACGTAACTTTTGATATATTTTCAGAAAACAACTTATTCATACTTGGGCCCAAGCTCTCTGCTAATTAGGAGCTGGGTTTCATTGCTTATCATCCAGTCACAAGAAGGAAAATAAACTATTTCTGTGATTATGGAATCTGTACTGAAAACAAATCTTTCAAAACAAACATCCTCCTCTGTCCAAAACACGCTTAAACACAACATACCTGTGAGTATCCAGTCTACTATCATCTCCTCACTCATCTAGAATCAGTTTGCGCTAATTCTTCTTTATAACATATGGAAAGAAAATTATAACACTCTAGAGTATAGCTAGAATTTACAAAAAAGTTTGTATAAAAACAATAATTCTGATCCCCAGCTTGCCTTTTAATTTCTAGGACAAAGTTCTTTCATGATATGAACTCCTAGTGATGTCCATGGAGATAAAAACTAGCTGGGATGTTAGGTTTTTAGATTTAAGAAACATCATCTAAGTACTACCTATAAATGATAGCTTTTCCAAATCACAGAATGGTTGAGGTTGGAAGGGATCTCTGAAGATCATCTAGTCCAACCCAGAAGGTGTCAACTATCATAGACATACTAGTATCAGGAAACTCGTGACAGTTTATACCAGGCAAGGAGTCCCCATAGGCTTGCGCTATCCTGTAATTATTTAGGTGTAGCATGCTGCCATCTCAGAAATGTGGCATTTTCACATTAATTTTGCACTGACGCAGAATATCATGCCTGAAACATGGAATTGTGTTGCCAGATTCTCAGGAACAACTAGCTTCTAACTACTTAAAAGTTTTGGCAGTGCACCTATGTTACCAAACCCTTCAGTATAGACATGCTTACACCAGCTTTTGCCCCTCTATCTCAGTCTTGTTTTCTTAGTGAGATAACTACATATAACCAAATACATGTTCTGCCAACATTTTTCTAGCATAAACGATGTCTAACTGACACAGTCAAACTGAGAAAATTTATCTGTGGAGATCCGATCTCCCTAAATCCCTCTGACTGTGATGCTACTGATAAAATTCATTGAAATTAGGAATCTGCTCATTCAGTCCATATTTTTCAAGAGAATATCTAATTTGTTTCATGGACTGGATAACCTCAGAAGTTTTTATTACTTCTCTACAACCTTATTTATAGAGCTTAATGCAGCTTTTACTCAAATACTGTCTTATGGCAGAATTTTCCCTGCTCAGCATCATTTTTTTGTTGATACTTGTGAGAATATCATTGACATTGGCCTGTACAAAATACATTCATTTTTATGACTGCCTTAAAATCTTATGAAGCATGTAGTAGGAAGGTAGCTCAAGTTCCATCTGCTTTGGAAACTTATGTTTTAAAGGAGAAACCAGGCAGAAATTTTAGTGTCCTAGAGTTTCAATTAATAATGGCTACAAAAATAGTAATTGTTGGTTAAAAAAAATAATGAAACTGAATTTTTAGCATCAACCTGAGACAACACAGTGGTGCTCGAAGAGCATATGCAACTGTCAAGTCAAACAAGTCAATTTCAAGGTTGTATGTTGAATTCAGCATAGTGCAGCGTAACTTGTAAGCTGCTTGAATAAAATATTTACAAGTTATTTAAGTAAAAAAAGAAAAGGTGGGGGGAGAAAGGAGAGAAAGAAAAGGAAAAGAAAGGAAAGAGAAAAAGTTACAACAATATTTATCGAGCTGTCATAGAAATGCAGTATTTAGCATTAAAGCTGCACACAAGTGGAGATCCTTTGCCCAGTGACATTTTATTTCCATGGAAATTCAAATGTGAATGAAAATGGGTGCGAATTGGAAGTAACAGGGGAGAGTAGATGCCTGGGTCCTGAATTTGGTGAGGGTAGGCACATAGAGAGCAAAGTATAACAGACCTGAAAGTGCCACTACAAATGGAAATACACCTAGAGTAGAAACTCCTCTAAACTAAACTGAGAAAGTTCAGCTAAGCTGAAATTGCCCCGGGATTTGATAGCAAAGAAACAAGCCTCTTTCCCCTTCTAGGTGCACACAACAGACCAGTATGTTAAGGAATATGGCACACCAACTGCATCGCAGAAAGCTCAGTGAACATTTACTTCAGCAAACAGTGACATATTACTTGAATAAAGCTGATTTGAAAAATTCCACTGCTACAGTAGGCCTCCTATAAAAAAAGACTCATCTTTTTTTTAAAAAATGATTCAACTGTCACTTGAAAAACAAACCTTAAAAGACAGGCAGTTTTTGAGATGTACTTTACCAGTTGAAATCATGAGGAAATATGCCTAGTCCAACCAGATGGATGAGCTGCTGCTTAGTGTCTTGAATCCACAGGTGACTCAAAATCCACAGAGTGATTTTTAAACATTTTATAACCTTCTGTTGTGGTGAGGTAACAATCTGGGTTTCTTAGTTCAGCTTTACCGCTTCTATAAGCCTATATTCATCCCAAAGTATATGGATGCCTCTTAGGAGAGTATCAAAGTTTCAATCAGTGCAGGAAGAGGCAGTGCTATTTGAAGACTGATGAGGGCTTCTGCTGGCAGCTGCACCACCCCGGCATCAATGCTCAAAATGGCCTTGCTGCTTTCTCTTACTGTACTCATGCAAGACTCCACGACTGTTCACTCCATCACTGCACCTCTGTATTTAAACCACAGCTAGGACAACTACATCACAGCTGTTTAAATCATATCTAGAACAACTCTACTGAGAGCCACTAAAAACCCCAAAGGTGACAGCTGGAGCAGATGTTTATCAAAAAAGACGAACTGCAAGAATGGAGTGAACATCAGGCAAGAAACTAGTCCATGTTGGTGCTGCAACCCTTCTCATCAAACCTCCTAATTTCTTTCCATTCTGTATTGACAGAATCAAAATAAGTGCAGATAACTAGGATTATTATGGGCTTTGCAGTTAGTTCTGCTCATCTGCAATGGATTGTGAACTTCAATCCATTCTATCATTCAATCCAAACTATCCTCTTCTTCCCCTATACATACTTCCCCACTAAAAGTAGTGGAACAATTCAATAAG
Source organism: Rhea pennata (assembly GCF_028389875.1). Lineage (NCBI taxonomy): Eukaryota > Metazoa > Chordata > Aves > Rheiformes > Rheidae > Rhea > Rhea pennata. The sequence continues at coordinate 67,907,845 of NC_084664.1, forward strand.
AAGTAACCTTAAGAACACAACAGGAAGGTTTTTTTGCCTTTATTATTTTTGCATCTGTTGATATAATACTTAAAAAATTCTTCTCAAAGAGTAGATTTAATGCTCCATTACTTCTAAGACACAAACTACTCATTTTTGTCTTGGAAGATCTTCTTTCACAAGTGAAAGAAATGCCATTGTAGATCTTGAGGAGAAGAATGCTAGTTAAAATTTTGCCAGTAGATGTCTCTGCAAAACACACTGCAAGACACTGAAGATGTTACAGACTTCAGCAAAATACAAGTGGCAGTTTACATCTTTAAACTTAAGAGTAGAGGTAAAATCAGCTGAGTCACTAGCAATTTCTGAAGACTGTTCTTACATAGTCACAATAAAAATGGGTTTTACTTAAAACTCATTGACTCCCAAGTTAATTATTCATTTTTTTCAACTGATATTATCTAAAAGAATAAGAAGAATTCATGAAAGGCTAAACTTACTCTCAAGAGTTTTAGTTTGTAAGTTAAATAAAACGTAGAGGCTTGGGGGAAAAGGTATTTTTATCATTTAAATTCTGTCTTTTGTGAAAAAAAATGTCCATTTCTACTTCAGCAGAGAATTTTCTTTACTTAATATTTTCCCTCAAATTAAAAATCAGTATGTGAAAGAATAAGCTTTAGTTTTAGGCTAAAATAGCACAGCATAATTATGCCCCTGATGGATAGCATTCAGAGATTCCAACATTTTCTTCATATCTATGTTATTTGGCAGTGGTCTTATTTGCAAAAACACAGCTTCTAAGCAGAGAAACTAATATTATTTTCTTATAATTGGCACTTGCCATTAACATACAGCATGATTTTCTGATTAATAATGAAGAAAAGATCTCAAAAGGCACAGATCAGCTGGAAAAGCATCTGCTTAAAATATACACATGTAATTAGGAGAGGACGTCAAACAGACTTGATTACATATTTCATGGGTATGTGTCAAAGAGTGTAAAGCAGTTGACTTAACCCCAGGGTGACTTCAAGAGGATTTACTTTATCTAGTGTTTGTGATTAGCACCATATAATCTGGATCTGCTGAACAAGTCGAGTTTTACACAATATGCAAATTTTCTTTTGCTTTAATTTAGCCCCTTTGGATTTAGCATAAAAATCTGTGTTGCACGAAGGGCTGAAACAGCTGGATCCAGTTAGTCAGGAAATTAAACCTGTAATAAATGAAATAAAGTAATCCTTGCTGTGGCACCCAGCATGCTTTAGAATGGAACTATGGCAACTGCTGAAGGATGTCTGAAGCACATGCACCCCGCTCCAGTGAGACTGCCTTCTGCAAATGCCAAAACACCGATTCATTCTGCAATCACGGAATGCTTCTATTTTTCCAATAAGTACATTTATTTCATCACTCTGTCAAGATTAATTTTACAGGTGTGAAATGTGTCATGTCCTTGTTAGTAACATCAAGACATAATAAAAATCAATTAGCAATACAATACAGTGTTTAAAATTTAATGTAATTAAATTAGGTACAATTTAGTTTTCCATTTCCCTCTCATTTCCAATCTGTAGCTGGTACTTTTAAAGTATCTACACAGAAACAATATTTGAGCATTTCTAATACAGGTTTTAAGAATAAAACTGCACCTAATTTTTATACTTTCCCATTTTAAAAGGCATTCCAAGAATAACAGGGACTCTGATTCTTCGCTAGATTTAGGCAGCAAAAAGTCTTTGGAAGGTCTGCACTCAAGATACACAGTCTGATTCTAAAATCTTCACTCCTGTTCTCCTTTTAAAAATATGGTCTCACAGACATTTATCCTTCAGCTGTCTGCCTTAACATAATGACAACTTTGTAGTGAACCTGGCAATTCCTTCATATGCTAACTCTATCTAACACAGAAAACAATCTTCTAGCAAGAAAGATATTAAAGACAGAAACTAGTTCTTCTCCAACAAATCCTTTTGCCACATATAGGCAATGCTGGATCAGCCTAGGAACCAGAGTATGAGTTTCACCTCTTTGTCTGCTGTTAATATTTCTATAACTGTCATTTTAGAGCAAGATCTCATACTTTCTCGATGTACGCTACGGTATTTTCTCCCACTTTATTTAAAGTGACAGATTTTGCAATGCTACCTCAGACAGAATTGGGAATAAATTCTCAATCTAGAGCAAAAAGCTAGGCCCAGTCATTCATTCAAATGTGCCTTCCAAGTATATTGCATATGCTTGGCTGCATTTTCAAACAGTTGCATGCAAATGTTTCACCTCCTTCCTCATTTTGTAATACTGATTCTTTAAATCATTTTAATCCCGTCTACAGCCATTAGCAAATACGTGCTCTGCTGAGCATGTCTTTCCTAATAAATTAACAACAGGCCCAACAACAGCTTCTTTTGATGCAGAAGAACTTACTGAGCTTTCCTTCTTATCAGCTTTAACCAGTAATTTGAAAATGAAAATGATCACAAACTTTTGAAGTCAGATGTACATATCCGCTCTTCATGTAAGTGTGCTTCCATAAAAGGGGCATTCTCACCCTGGAGGTGGTCTTTTTTTTTTTTTTTCTTTGCAAGATGGTTTTTGTGCTGGGAGAAGGTGATCCTTTTGCTCGCAGAGAAAGCTAAATCTACCTGAATAAGCTTGGATCTAAAGCATGAAATATATACTGCAAATCAGATATCACTGATGGAGTAATAAACAGATGAGACAAAATAGAAAATCCCTTGCTGAGCCTTCCAACTCCTCAGGATACTTCCAACGCACTCCCTGTTCTGCTTTATTAGCTTATTTCAACCAAGAAAACCGTACAACCTGCTCTGCACAACACAAACCCCAGATTCTAAGGAAAGGTACCGAAAAAAACCCAATACTCTCATCTCAGCTAATCTGACAGATTTCTAGTCCTAAAAGGATCACTTGCAGGAGATTCACCTAGAAGTCCAGAAATTCCCTGTCCTGCACTAAGCTAATCTCTTAACAGGCAATAAGAAGAGTCATTGCTATGCTGTAACTCATCTTGTCCTAAATTTCCAAAATAGGCAAGATGTGATCATGCTGGTGAAGTATTCTCTTTTTCTACTCATTACAATGAGAGTTTGATGGTCAAGTCAGATACAGGTGCTGCTTGCAGAAAATCAGTCCCACACAGAGACTAAACCCTAATCTGGAAACATGCTTTGTTACTAGCTCCCTGCTCCCCTAAAAATTAGTATCTCTGTGATTTACTGGAACCTAGGTAAAACTCCATGGCTGATCAGTAGATCCGGAGTTAGTCTTGAGGCAGCCATCTGATGTAAGGCAGAAAAACCATACACCTTTCTTGTATTACCCTATGTATTACCCATAAAAATGGTTTCAGTGATTCCAGCACCCTTTTCTGTGGAAATACATGGAGGCCCCCAACACAAAAATGCCTCATGCTTTGCCTGTAGTCTTTGATTTTTAAAAACCTGCAATGTATATACCCTTGTCAAAGGAGAAGTTCTCAGTAGCAGCAGACATCAAGAGCTCTGTATCTCTGGGTGAGGTAAAACCTGCCAGTGTTGTACGCTCCCACTCCCTGCCATTTCTTGCCTTGGCATGGCATAGCCAGTGCAAGAGCACAGGCAGTGCACCCCTAGTTATTAGTGGTCCTGGCTTCTTCTTTCTAGAAATATCCCAAGTATGAAAAGGCTCTGCCACAAATCTCTGGCCTGTAATTACACTACAAGCCAGAGGTCATCACTGCAGAATGTCTTGCTAACTTTCTTCTGTCTGAACACAGAACAATTAGTCCTTACCATGAGTATCTTCTGTCAGCTGCGCTGCATTTTATTTTCATCAGCTCAGCTTATAACAAAGATATTTTTCCCTCCTCTTAGTTCCTAAGAAGCATATTTTTCTCTCTAGAATTATGCCAAAAAAAAAAAAAAAAAAAAAAATTCAAGACATTTTGTGCTGTAGTACTTCTTCCAGTGTTATCTTAACAGATCTGGGGAAAGACCCTGAATTTTTTGGTCCTGCCCTAGGCCTCTTTATAATTAAGGGGATGCAATCTGTATCAATGCCAACAAATTCATATTAAAACAAAACAAAGAATACAAGCAGTTTTTATTTCCAGAAATAAATCTTATAAATAGTTTAAACTACAAAAGCAGCCCCGGCTGCTAACTCTTCGGTGAACTCACTTTTTTGTAGCTTCTGAAATCACGCTCTTGCTGCTCTGCTGTATTTTCAAGTCTATAAATGATGTCTTGTTTGCATTAGTCAAGTCACAAAGAGAAAGCTAAGCAAACCTTGACTGAAATGTAACATGCTAGCAGTAAGTAAATAGCTTCCTTTTCAGCTTGTTTTCTAAACCAAATTCATCTTGGGACTGAAATCAAAAAATCAAATCAGTCACTTGATGAGCCGTAAAAAAAAAAAAGAAAAGAAAAAGAAAAGAAAAAAGAAAAAAGAAATCTCTTCTTCCCCCCCCCCTTTTTTAAATGTCTTTAAACATGCCAGTAGTATCACTATCGAGGAATCAGAATACTTTTCAGATTTAAGCTCTTTTGCACTCACTTCATATTCAGAAGTCTACCTTTCCTTCCTGATGCCAAAATTTAAAATGCCCTCTCCTGTCTTCAGTGTATCCATAATTCCAGAAGCACAAATGTGGATGGAGTATCTTCTCCCTACTGTCAATTTGTCATTTTTTTTTTTTAATTAGAAATTCCGCCCAACAACCCATGATCACCATTCACATGCAGGTACAGAAGGGGTTAATTGTGAGCTGTGAATTAAGGGTCTAGTGCAGATAGCCCAGGTTTCTTTACACTAAGGTTCATCCTATGGCAAATGACTAGCACAGAGAAAGTAAGGCTGAAGTTTAATCAATAATTCATTCCCCTTTAAACCAATGGAAGAGTTTCTCAAAAATCTGAAGGATTTCAGAAAACTCAGTCAGTATGGAGCATTCCCTTGCTAAAAAAAAAAAAAAAAAAAAAAAAAAAAAAAAAAAAAGAAAGAAAACACATATATTACAAGCTGGAGAACATGTTTTAAAGGTCATAAGATTGAAGGAGGACATTAAGACAACAACCCCAAATCCATAAAAGTTACGGATAAAAGCAGCACAACAAGGATGAAAGCAGTAAAATGCAGAGGCATTACTAATGTTCCAAGCTTAGGTGAAATGCTCAGATGATGGCAGGAAGCAGACACAACTTTCACACTATACTGGTGAGCACAGACAAAAATCCCAGTAATACCTTCAATCTGACCAAAAAGAAAATTCTTTCCTGGCCCTAAAACAGATGATTAGTAAAATCCTAAGGGTTCAAACAAAACAGAGGAGAAACTGTACCACTAAAAGCAGGTTGCCTGAGGTCCCATCAGTAGCTGCAACCAGTCCTTGCTATCTCAGAGAAAAGTAAAAATTAAAATTGAAATAAAAAAATAACTTAAAAGTCACAAATCCCGAAGGTCAGTTAAAAATCAATATCAGCTTCACCACTTAGCATCAGCGCTGTGTTTTGCTTGGGCAGCTGTGTGGTATAATTGCCTTTATGAGAGCCAGCACCACCTCTACTCTCCAACAACAAATCAAGTATTCAGTCACTTTAAAAAGGACTTTTAATTCATCATCCTTAGGAGAGCTAGTTTGCATTTTACAATTTCTTCCAATATATATTATATTTTGCTGTAGAAGTAATTCATGTTTCCTGAATAGACACCATAATTAAACTATTCCTCCTAATAAAATTGCAAACAGTGTACCTTGGGTTCATTTGTAAAATTGACAAATACTTACTATTAAAAGTATGTACCAGCAAAGCCCAAGTTTATCTTAAAAATTATAACACACAAGACCCTTGAAAAGGGAAATTACACACACACGTCATGATGCAACTCTAGCATGAAATATGCCTTGTTATTAAATCAAAGTTGAGATAGGTCAAGGACTTCATCAGGATGACATCAGACTCAGAAACAAATCTGTTTTTTATAACAGAGCCTGACGATCAAATTGTGATTTATCTTCCATTAGCAGTCTCCTTCCCCATCTTAAAGAATTACACGGATATAACACAGCTCCAATACATCCTAAAAGAACTTGAGCAGTGCTTTTATTACACTGAACAGCAAAATTAATAACAATAACATTTTGTTTATCTTGCTTGTTTCCACTCCAAGCTATTCAAACTCTGAATGAGAACCACTTGCTGCACTGGCTGAATGCAAAGGAAGTACTCCAGGATCCGCTGAAAAGTGATACTCAAAAGCAATTCGCATCTGACAGTGCATTTTGCCACTGAAAATTCTGTGACAGTTGGAATGGAAGAAATATGAATGAAGGGGCTTAAAATAAATCTGCAGTCATTCTGGATTATGAATTGTTTCCCCAGTATGCTTTGTGGTATACATACAAATGCCAATGCTCTCTGTTTAAAAGCAATAGCATACTTTCAACAGAAACCAAGAAAGTTGCAAAACTCTGGTAGTCTCAAGGTTGTCCATGGAGAAAAGGATGGTGAGGGGAAAACGGCAATTCCAAAGCACTAAATCAGTTATTGCATTTGTCATGCTGGACACAGATACATTCACTGCCTGTAAAAATTAAAACACTAAATGTTTATGACACTACGACACTAAAGCCCTAATTGAAAAGTATAGCACAGAGATATTTATGTATGTCCACACATTGCCCATATCATAATCGGGTAAGTTTTTGTGTAGGACCAACTTGAATTTGGGGCAAAATTCAAGAATCAGATAGGAATTTAAAACTTTTGCACAATTCAGTTTCCTGTTCTACTGTGACTTGCTGAAAGTTACTCTGTTCTCTTGCAGATATAGAGAGGCAGTAATGGCATTTTGGCTTTTCAGGATGGCACTGCAGTCTCTGAAATCTTCATAGAATTAGAGACCACCAAAGCACCTGAGTTGCATCAGCAGTGCAGAAGTTTCTGAATTCAAACATATGTCAAAAACATTTCTGCAAATATTTAGTCTCTCCAGCTCAGAACAGATTTATTCTGATTTACTCTTTCAATCTATATTTTTTGCTCAATTCTCTATCTACCTTTCTATATTATAATATTATGCAAAAAATACATTTTTATAATTAAAATAATCCTTAATTTATTTTTCATTAAAAAAAGAAATTAAAATGTTGAAGTAACCTCCACATTTTTTTCTCTTAACAATTTTCAGCTTCAAAAGGCTTGCTTTCTAGCAAAAACCAAGCCTCTGAAGTAAGAGATATTAAGAAAAAGAGAGGTTATCATTACAGTTAAAACACCCTAATCAAAACACTCCACAGAAAAGCACTATAAATTTCTCTGTAAAACTAATTCAATGTAGGTGTTGTTAGGTATCAGATAACACACATTATTGCTTTGCAAACTTACTAAACTATCTACAACATCTACAGAAGTGTTTTAGCCTCCAAAAGACAGCAGTCCACAGCTCTTTTGAATGCAATAAAGTGCCATAAAAAGCCTTGTAATGATTTTATTCAAGTGCACTGGTAAGAAATATGGTGCTAATACAGTCAGATGTAGTTTTATTAATGAACAAATACAATAATTCACCACATTCCCTTCAGAGTAGCATAAATAAATCTACTTCCCTATCTGCACCAGTTAGGCCTGGGTATTGATGAATGCTAGAGAAAATAAAATTTGATGTATTTCAGATACTGAAGAAAGAAAGTTAACACCTCAAGCCTGATTTGGAACAATTAAAAAAAAATACTCTAAAAAAATAATTCACTCAAGCCCAGAATTAAAGGCAACTTTTCCACCTTTGTAACAGTTCTGTGGAGGACCCTTTCAATAGAGAGATTATTTGAAGTCACTTCAACCACCTCAGATTTCATAAAGGCTATAGACCAGAAGGCAATTTTAAAGCAATAGTAAAGACTGAAAGGTCTTAACAGACTATTTATGTTTCTTTTCTACCCTTTTATCTACTGCTATCCACTTTATTCAGGTCCAGGGCTAAGTATTCCCCTCAGTCTAGTATTAAGATATTTGTCAATTGTTTGGCTGAAATAGCTACCACAAGAAGTGGTAAGATGAGAAAACGGATGAGATGTGCAATAGAAAGGATGTTACCATAAACTGTCTCTTTATGTCAAGTACCCGCCAGTGCTCCTACGGCTTCAATCAAAGCAGTAAGCTCTCGTTATCACGGAAATCATTTGTTTAAGATTGCACATTCCTTGGAAGCATTTATATTGCAAGAATGTATACTAAAGGCTCGTTTCCTATCCATGAGGCAGAGCATCATAAAGCAAAACATCGTTAAATTTGTTTGTACTCGGACTCTTGTCAAAGTCAATGAAAACTCTGCTATTGATTTCTACACAGCAAGGCCTCAAGTGGCACAGAATCACGCAGAATGGGTGAGGCTGGAAGGGACCTCTGGAGATCATCTAGTCCAACCTCCCTGCTCAAGCAGGGTCACCTAGAGCATGTTAGACAGGGTAGCATCCAGGCAGGCCTTGAAGATCTCCAGAGAAGGAGACTCCACAACCTCTCTGGGCAACTCGGTCCAGTGCTCCGTCACTCTCACAGGGAAGCAATTCCCCCTCACGGTCAGGCATAACTTCCTGTGCTTCAATTTCTGCCCATTGCCTCTTGTCCTGTCACATGGGACAACTGAAAAGAGTTTGTCCCCTTGACACCCTCCCCTTAAGGTGTTTATAGACAGATCCTCTCTGTCTTCTCTAGGCTACAGTCCCAGCTCTCGCAGCCATTCCTCATAGGGCAGATGCTCCAGCCCTCTGATCATCTTCGTAGCCCTGTGCTGGACTCTCTCCAGTAGCTCCATGTCTCTCTTGTATTGGGGAGCCCAGAACTGGACACAGCACTCCAAGTGAGGCCTCCTCAGGGCTGAGGAGAGGGGCAGGATCACCTCCCTCCACCTGCTGGCAACACTCTTCCTAATGCACCCCAGGAGACCATTGGCCTTCTTGGCCACAAGGACACATTGCTGGCTTATGGTCAACTTGTATGTACAAAACATATGCATGTGAGTCAACGCTAACAGAATTCTCCCCACAACGTTCTTATTCTGAGAGGAAGAAGAAACTAGAGTTCTTGAAACAAATCTAACAATAAACCAGAAATTATACCAGCCTGAAAGGGACACACAGACAGCGTCTCTTTTGACTCAGACCACTTTCAGATCATGAGGCACTTTATGCCTAAATATAGGAAACTGGAGTCAATTGAAGAACCGAGGTTCAGACCTTAAATATTAACTGTGCATACACCTGACCCTGAAACCAGTAGTCCAAGCACTCTGCCAGGACACTGAGCCTCCTGAATACCCCATGGTGCGAGGGTTACCTAGCTGGTGGAATCCCTTGTCCCTTTCGTGGATATTCCTGACTCACTGCAGCCATTACCAGCAGCACGGGGGTTTGGGATGTTGAGCCAGACAACTTGCAGGGTACCCTAGAGTTAACAAGGCACATTAGTGTCACCCTTCACACACAGCTTTTGGCTTGAAGACTATGATCCAGCCCACAGTTATACTGGGAACTTCAGCACCTTTAGCTCCTTGCTAGGGGCTTCAAATATACCTGGGAGGTAGCCCCCGAAAAGAGCTCCTAAGTCAGGAGACTCCCTCTCAGTTTAACAAGTATGGGTCGCCTCTCCCAGGCTACTTGTCCTTGCCTTGGGGATGTGAAGTCACAACAGTAAATGTGTCAGGAAAATCATCTTCCTAGGGAAGTCTACTACAAAAGAGGCCTTCTCCTGGTTTGCACTGATTTCCTAAAGTTAGTGTGACTGGGGAATTTCAATTCCATAAACCACAGTCATATTTTTATATGTTCCATAGAGCTGAACAAGTGTAACAGAAATACATTATTAATACAATAATCAGAATATATCTCACAATAATCAGAATATCTCTCAATTATTAGTAAAAGCTGAAACTATTGTCTGGGGTACGTGCTGGTGCTCTACCACTTCCTAGGACACAGGAGTGGAGGGCAGAAATTCAGAAATTGCTTTCGTGGAAGACAGGACTATCATTTTGTTGTAGTCAATATGTCTCTCAATGAACAAGCAAGGTTTTTTTCCAAACACAGCTGGTTTAGGCAGCTGCAACAGTGAAGCCAACTGTCATTATAAAGCAAATGTCATATAAATATGAAGAGATATTTGGCTCATGTAAGTATTCACAAAAAAAAATCTAAATAAGACAATGCACGAATTCATTCCTTGGATTAGTTCTAAATCATGTCAGTGAAGGAAATGACCTACTGAAATGAATTCTTTACCCAGGTGATTAGGTAAAAGAGATGACCTGAGGTCATGCTCTTGGATTACTGACTAACTTCTAAACTTCTTTTTGTGACTCCTCTCTAAATCCATGCTAAAGAAGAGCTTTCCTGCAGGAGGTCAAGGATGTCCTCATGAACTCTTACTGCTTCAAGCCTCAATGGGATGTAGCTCAGCTACTTACTACTATTATTTTCCTACTGCATCTTTGTGAATGTGAAACAAACTGTAAGTGCTTGACATACGCAAGCCTTGCATGCATATTCGGGGAGAGCAGTCTGGATTTTTGTTTTTTCCAAAGCAGCTTAGAATAATCCAATACACAAGACTCAAATAAACCAGTTACACTGAAGACTCTGATCTTCACTCTGGGACAGAAAGTTAAAACTATAGCCATAAGAAATAAGATTAGACTTGTGCCTTGAGTACAAATCTGGAATATCACTGTTTAGTATTAAAGTTAGATTAACTGACCTGTGAGTCTTTCCAGAACATCAAATCCATGTTTCAGAGCAATGATATCAAGAAAAGAGACTGTGCCGTCTTCAAACCTGAAGAATGGAACAAATGAGCACAGTAAACAAATCATGCAGCTACGGTACAGACAATAAATCTATTTTTAGAGTAACTATTTTAAATTTGGTGAAACTAACTTGCAGAGCAGAAACTCTTACCTTAGGGATCCATCTTCCAGTCTTATAGTGTCCTCTGAAGTAAAAATATATACATCAAAGCTAGATATTCATATGAACCCTAGCTTGCATACAGAAAGTTACATCTTCCCCTGCACAGGCTACTTGCGAGTTTTTGGATTTGGGTAACAGTTATGTCTTGTGCCTGTATGCCATAAGATCCCAAGTAACCTGCTGCCTGTGTCAGAAGTTGTCAGGATAGGTGAGGAGACAGGTGGGAAGATTTTACACTTGCCCCACTCCATAGTGATTACAGCTAGTACAGACAAGCTAGATGACACAGACTCCCTCCAAAGGTGGTGAGGGTGATCACTAACAAGTCTCTCTCTGTGTGTTCCTGCTGGAAATAACTGACCTATAACAATATGACTACGCAAGAACAGGACAAATGTGTATCCACTAGCAGTACCTGTTTGACGAAACACCAAATAGGGCCTAAGAGAATTTCAAGGGGGCAGAAAAGTGAAGGAAAGCCATATCAGCCATCAAAACATGTTTTTCTTAGGCTCTATGTGCACCATAGTCCACCATATGCACCACCACATGCACCACCTTATGTGCAGGCATTTTAAGGAATGGCCACTCAACTTGCTTGTCAACCCAGGAAAATGCAGAATAATGCTGAGAGCTGATGAAGCCCAAACTCACAGAGGAAACAAATACAATGTGCAAACATACTGAACTCACTGCCACAGAGGGCTGAAATGGAGAGCAGAGCAAGTCCCTAAGAAGGAGCAAACTGTCTCCAAAGCTGTAACAGTTAATGACAAGTACAAACTCACCTGAAATGACCTGAAATCTAACAGCTCAAGTTTTAAATCAAATTCTGAACATACAGATGGTATTCCTTGAATCTTCCTCAGAAAGAATTGATGATTTCCACATTGACAGAGAGCTTGACAACATAGAGCACAGAGGCACTCTTGGGCAAAAGTGTTTTACATGCACACATAATAACATGAGAAAATAGAGGAGCTTTTTTGCTGGATGTATTTTTCTTAATGCATATAAAAAAGCTTCTGATGTTGCAATTAAGCATGCATTGTAAAATGGCTCAAAGGTTAAAAAATGTCAGGCTTCAAATACTTTTTCTTTAATAACATAAATCCTAACAGATTTTTATAATAACTCTCACACTTCAACAGTGATTTTTCTCACTATTTCATTTTTCTATAGTTATCAACTAATTTAAACAATACACAAGTGATACTGATCGGGAATCAGGTGAATAACATAAAAATTTAAAAAAATATTCAGTAAGGCCCACATAAAAGAATAATATAAGAGTATTGTATATACGGTTATACATTCAGCTCAGATAAAACAAGACAGAAAGAAGTAGTAAATTACTACAAACCAAAGAGGAAGAGAAAAGCAGTGGACTGCTACAAGGAAGAATGGTCCAAAAAGAGATATTTAGGTTTGCATAGTCCAACACAACACAGGCCAAAAAATCCTCATCAGGTTTTTCTGCATCTTGTCTAACCATATTGAAAGGCCAAGGCCATTTACCCTGAACCTCAGAGAGGAAAACTCCCCGGTTTTCAGTGGTAAAATTTAAAGCGGACACTAGTGATTTGAGAGAGATCTAATACCAGGAACATTTTCATATGATGTGAAATGGCAACACAGACCTGTGGACCAGCACCTGAGGGAGTAATATTGGATTCAAATACCCAGGAAAACTGGGGCTAGAGAGGACAGGGAGAAGAGAAGGCAAAAGCTTGCAGTGCTTTTGAATTAATTGTAGAAAAGCATTAAAGATTCGCATAGACTGCAAGAAATGTCACAGTAGCCCCACACAGCTGCTGAGGAGAGATTACAGAAAGGAACCACGAAGGCGAATTGATCTACCCTGGCCATTTACTGGCAACAGCTAGGAAAGCAAATAAAATACTGGGAATTAAAGACCAGAGCAGAGACACTGGCACTGAGCCCATCAAGAAGACTGCACAACCCTCAACAACCTTATCATTATTAGAATAGAAAAGCACTTACAAGAGGAACAAAGGTGGCAGCAGAGATGTTCAAAGGCAGAATCTTACCTACAGTAAAAGTGGAAATTAAAATTGGATTTTTGCTCATTAGATGTGATTATCAACTAAGCAGACAACTACAATACATCTATGGCTAAGCAATACAAGAGAAGCATGAACAATGATGCTGTTCAAAGATCTGAAAGATTTTCACTGAAATAGTCCAGAACTTAGGAATTTCTTCCTTTTCAGAAGAAAAAAAAAGGGGGGAAAAAAGAAAGGAAGAAAGAAAGCAAACAGAACTATGGGTTATTTGGTCAAACATTATGTTCCAGAATAGCACAATTAATGTAGCAGCATATATACTCTGCATTGTTTTGTCAGATCTGCATTATTTCTTCTTTCTGATCATAAGAATGTGTCTGCTGAATGCTCCACTACAAGAACGAGAAGCCATAAAAGTATTGTTAAATGATGATAAAAAATACTTGCTCAAACTTGAGCTCCTGCAAACAAAGATACGGGCAAGTCTCCTTTTATAATTTAGATATGGACTTCTGCAACATTCCTCTCTAGCATTTTCTATGTTTGTATGCACCACTCTATTTGTATATTACTTTATTTTCCATGTCTGATAAAGGCAGTGCTAATAGGCCATTATTCCTAGACTGTGCATATTTACATTTCTGCCAGTACACTCAACTCACATATATTCTCCAGATTTACTGAATACCTTAGTTTCAGTGCAGTTTCAGGTTAAGCTGCAATCTCCCCCATATTTCGAGCTTTTGAAGCTAAGCATTTGAATATCCTTTATCCTCTGAGAAATTTACAGGAATCATCTATAAATTCTGGTACTAGCAAATGAAGCCTAAACTGCTGTAGCAATTTCACTTAGTCCTAAGGCAAACTATGATGCTATGAGGGGTAGCTATTCCCCTTTTGGGACATGGGGAACTTTGTCCCAGAATATTTAACTATATTTTAGAAATGAGAGTAAACATGCTCCTTGCATCACAAAACATTTACTTCAACACTTACTTTTATGTTTGATGTAACTGATGCCTCAAATAAATTGTTTCTCCACTCAATGGCAGTTTCAGTGCTACAGTAATGAGTTTAGGATGAAGTTCATTTGAATGCTGATCCTACAGTCATTTCCTGAAGTAGTAAAGAGTCTCCACAGCTGATGATGTATAAAGGAGACTTACAAAGGATAATACTGCAGAGTACCAACTAAAGACACAACAAGCTTACCTCTCTTATCTACTTCTTATTATAATTGATTCTGCTTAATCACAGCTGGGATGAGCTCAATTGCTTAGCTAATTGTGTTTAGAAAACCTGAAAGTATTTCACATCAACCTGCTACCTGGCAAAATGGTTAAACAGCTCTTGGCATAACAAAAACAGGGCCACCTGCCTAACTCTATCAAGGAATTATGAAGTCAAGGAGCTGCTCTTCTTTTTCCAAGCCACACAAGACCTCTGCTTCTAGAAGCACAATTTTCTTCCAAGTCAGTAGGAGAAACTGTTTACAGAGAGATGCCCCTCTTCTAGGATCTTCCTAGAGATGGAAAGGGCTAGTCTTTCCTTGAATCTTAACACTTCACTCCTAAGCTTCTGCATCCAAATGTTATTTTCTAAAGCAGTCAAGGAAACTGTATTGAGGAAGGAAACTGTGACATCCTTAGGTAGTTCTAAATTCCTCCTCCTCTTAACTCAGTCACCTTTACAAGGAAATACAATGACAAAAGTCACATCCAAGACGTGATTGGAAATAAGATGCTTAAGGGCTACAAGAATAACTCATGTTTAAAGACAGGATTTAAAAATCAGTAAAAATCGATCAAACACAAAATTACTACCCCAGAACTGGATAGGCTGACTTAAGTCAGGAGTTCAGAACGTTCCTTGAGACCAGTCAGACAATGCTAAGATTGTAAAACATTTTGTGTAGTGTGAGCTATCCTACATATGAAAAGTATTCAAGGAACATCTTTTCTCAAGTTTGGGTGGGAGCAACTGCCTGTTTGCTGGAAGGCCTGACCTAGTTAGCACGCAGAAGAGTAACTCCATTGTTTTTAGTCATTCCATCTGCCCATGTAAAGTAAATCCAGAAAGAGCCAGTGAGCATGTGCAATTCCTCTGCCCAAAGCACAGCCCAGAGATTTCAAACTTTGATAAAAATTCCACCACTGATGCACAAGGTCAAATCTATTCCAGCTCGTTTGACAGCATTGCTGAGTCAATACAAAGCACAACTTAAATATAGAAGGAACTTCACTGTGAGCCAGATTCCACTCCTTTACATCAGGGTACTGCCTCCATTTAGGTCAAATAAGCAGAAGTTGTCCCTTAATTTCTAAAGCAGGTAAAAGTGAAACCAAATCCACAGAGAAAATAGATTTCTCACATAAGCTGCTTTTCTTTTCTTTTTTCTAAACACTCCTCAAGAGTAGAGCTGCCCTTTGAAGTGAGATGCTACACAAGTTCCTTTCATCTTTTCAATTCATTTATTTTCATCCAATTAAAAAGTACAACAATACAGAGAGGTTCTTCATATACATTTAAAAGTAGCTCATTCAGATCCTATTTTTCACCTCTTAGAGATATTTCATATCGCCTCCATATGAAACAACTGTCTTGGTAGAAGTTATTTTTACGTTTTATAGAAATTCAATTGTTTATTCTAAATTGACATTTGCTGGAATTACAATAGCATCATAAATTTACAGTGTAGAATTTAAGACTGTGGGAACAGACTGTTACCAGTCACATCCATGTTCTTAGGCTAGTAATTGCCATCTCTGATATTAGCAGGGAAAGGGTGCTTAATTGGTCTCACTGCTCTCCCATATCAAAACCCAAGATTTGCGAAAGGAGCTGCATTTGTTTTGCTTTTCTTCAACTTAAAACACATCATTACTGATGTATTAAACCTTTAGGGTCTCATTCTGCTCTTCAGCACATCCATCAGCTCCCACTGAGACAAAGTTATGAGACACCTTAACAGTGTCTTAACAGACCACGATCCACTTGGTCTGGCTTTGTCTCTCTGCAGACGATGAGTTTGTTCCTAGCAACTTGCCAGTTGTCCCTATTAGACACTTTCTGAACTCTGTGAAACCCAGTATGTGTCAACAGCAAGGGCCAAGTTTTACGATCACATCATGCAAGACCAAGTGTTTACATATTGGCTTTTTGATCCTCTCCTGGTAAAAGGAGGATCTGGTCCATGGACCACTAACCTCAGGTACAAGCTCCCTCCAGGGTGAATATCTCTGTATCACATAGTGGATGCCACTGAAGTAAATGAAATAAAATTAGGAGATAGCCTGTTGTAATGGACATGGATGCTGCCATTAAACTATGCTTCTCTAGTAATTCAACTTTTGTATATTGTCTGCACAGGAGTGTGCTCCAATAAGCCAAGAATGTAAATGCTTGAAGGGCAGAAATAAATTACAGATTTCTAAGACAGGCACCTACTCTCACCACTTCAGCAACTCATTTTTACTGCTGTTAGAGGCACATTACATGTTCATGAGCAATGACTGCTTCTTACACAATTAAACCAGAGTGCCTAGCCAGTGCCTGAACAACTACCATTTGTGGAGCAGAAAATTGAATGAATAAATCAATCCATTTTTATTTCTCAAATATCACTGTGTGTTTCTCCCTTATGTGCAATTCAGTGAATGTCCAATTGGTAACTTTGCTCACCATCTATAGCTAGAAAAAAATCTTCCCTTTTGTACAAAAATATTAGCAGTCTTGGATTATGTTGCTCAAATGACATTCTAGTTTTATAGGTTATCAGTTCCACAGAGATCTGTCTGACAGCTATGCATCATAATTAGTCTCCTCTGGATGCAAACTTTTAATAGAATTAGATTTCTCCTACAAATACCACTTTTACAGTTGATAGTTTACAACAAACTTCTTAAAATAAATTATTTAAACAAGAGCTGTATTTGTCAGCATTTAAATCACGTAACAAGGATTAATCCACATCTGGGGATAACATACATGCATCCTAGGTCTTACATGGACTCTCCATGTTCACAGAAGCTTAAAACCTACTCCCTTTTTCCTGTCACTAGACGACCCACTAGTCATAAAAATCCTTGTACGGCATTTGCCATCAGTCAAAAGTTCCCTCCCAACTTCACAAAGCAGGCCAATACAGTTTCTTTGCGTTGAGCAGTAAAGAAGAATGCGGAGAAAAACCTCATGAGGTTCAACAAGGGCACGTGCAAGGGTCCTGCACCTAGGGAGAAATAACCCTAGGCACCAAGACAAGCTGGGGGCGGACCTGCTGGAGAGCAGCTCTGCAGAGAAAGATCTCGGAGTGCTGGTGGATGACAAGTTGACCATGAGCCAGCAATGTGCCCTTGTGGTCAGGAAGGCAAATGGTCTCCTGGGGTGCCTTAGGAAGAGTGTTGCCAGCAGGTGGAGGGAGGTGATCCTGCCCCTCTCCTCAGCCCTGGGGAGGCCTCATCTCAAGTGCTGTGTCCAGTTCTGGGCTCCCCAATACAAGAGAGACATGGAGCAACTGCAGAGAGTCCAGCATAGGGCTACAAAGATGATCAAAGGGCTGAAGCATCTGCCCTATGAGGAATGGCTGCGAGAGCTGGGCCTCTTCAGCCTGGGGAAGAGAAGGCTGAGGGGGGATCTTATCAATGTGTACAAGTACCTTGAAGGGAGGGTGTCAAGGGGACGGGGACAAACTCTTTTCAGGAGTGCTGTGTGACAGGACAAGAGGCAATGGGCACAAACTGAACCATGGGAAGTTCTGCCTGAACGTGAGGAGGAATTTCTTCCCTGTGAGAGTGATGGAGCACTGGACCAGGTTGCCCAGAGAGGTTGTAGAGTCTCCTTCTGTGGAGACCTTCAAGGCCTGCCTTGATGCTACACGTGTCTAACACGCTCTAGGTGACCCTGCTGAGCAGAGAGGTTGGACTAGATGATCTCCAGAGGTCCCTTCCAACCTTACCAATTCTATGATTCTAAAGAAAATAAACTTTCTCTTTAAAAATTCCATTGTACAAAGGGATCTTTCCTTAAGGTACATTAAACATTAAAATAAATCCTCAGGCACATGAGACTTTATGGTTAACTGGCCTCAAAGAATAATACTTTCAAGTATCAGCTTGCGATTTACTCATTCATCTTAACTAGTAACTTATTAATGTCAACAAGAACTCCGGTAAGGTACAATTCAGTGTGAGCAAGTGCACTGCAAATAATTTCTATATCCAAGTATTTAAAATTTGATATGCATTATTCTCCCATGATTAAATATCAATAATTCAAATGTTCACACTGCTACTTCTCATGGGAAAGTAATATCCAGCAATAACGACAAATCGGGAGTAGTTTGCAAAGCGCATTTGCATTAACTGTTCACTGATCAATTATGAGTAATGAATCATTAATAAAAACTCAAAGTCCTTTCTTTGATTTTCTCCCCAGGATTAAAAAAAGGATGAAAGACATAGTAGAAATTAATTTTTCATAGGCGATAATTTGACCAGCTGTAATCATTTGTCCATATTGAGTACAAACAGATTTGTTTATTTCCTCATGAAGACTGAGGTGCAATCTCTCATTCTTAAACAGGTGCGTCTGGGGATAAAGCATAACCTTCTAATGAACTGCAAAGACAAATCAATTTAAAATTAGGCAAGCAAAAAAAAGGCTCTACTTGAACATTAATTTATTCTTAAAATCCACACGTAAAATTATTTCTGTTTAATCGGGTGCAACAGTGAGGTAGACTCAGATCAATGACATGGGATAATGCTAGTAGTAACTTATCCTTAGATAATACAGAAAAATCCCTACGAGTTCTTTCTATTGTGTGGGCTCAGCTTAAGCTTCAAAGTAGGGGCTACTGCAATGCACAAGCCTTACTTCTACCACAAATAGAAGCGAACTAACTCAGTAACTCTTCTGAGCACTTTATTTTCTCAGTTCGAGGGTGAAGAGAGTTCTCTGATCTCATCCAAGAAGCTTCTTTCTCTAACAATAAAAACTCACTCAGGACCACATTTTAAGGGGGGCTGTATACTCAACATTAGTAGAATCCACTGGGAGCTGTGAACACCCAGATTTCTGAAAATAGATCTACACTATTAAACCAGTTGTGTTAAACCACTCCATGCTGAGTCACAAATTGGGACAGATCTGCTCTTCCCTCATGGCAATCTGAATTCTAACTTAATGAATTTGAAATACAGGTACCATCAGTAAGGTATAGGCTCAACTGTGCTCCTAAAAGCAACATC
Organism: Rhea pennata; assembly: GCF_028389875.1. Classification (NCBI taxonomy): domain Eukaryota; kingdom Metazoa; phylum Chordata; class Aves; order Rheiformes; family Rheidae; genus Rhea; species Rhea pennata. The sequence goes on from NC_084664.1 coordinate 67,927,062, forward strand.
CCAAAGAAAACGGAGGAGCGGGGAGTAAGGTTTCTCAATAGAAATGCAAAATTTTAATAGAAGGAATTTTTTTTGAAAAAGTAAGAAATGGGGACTTTTATCATCTTCTGCTAGCTCTGCCTGTTTTATTTTTTCTAGTTGAAAAGATAAACAGGACATGAATGATTCTTGCAAATTCTGACTTCACTGTGGCTCAAGACTGCACTGAATCTCCCTAGATGCCAGGTCTTGTTAAAAGTACTGTAGCAAACTGTCAGGTCCAAATCTGCCACTGCAAATCAAGGAAGCTCTGAATGTAGCACCAGGCCAGCTGGATCCTAAACTTCATGCCAACACAGCAGCTGTCTTTGTGGGAGAATGCACATCTTAATGTCCTTCCACTCATCATTGACTCAGTCTTTAGATAAAGAGTAAGAAATAATAACTGGAAATAATAAACTGGAATGAATATTAAGTGTATGCCATATTCAGAAGCTTTCTCGTATGTGCTGATTATTTAATAGCCGTCAGCAAGAATATAATGTTAACAGTGTTTGTTGCTGTCTTTTTCTTCTGATGTGAATGTCCACAGATGTGGAAACATCTGTAGTTAGTGGCTTATGCTAATTATAAAACCCAGTAAGTGCTAAGCAGCTAAGTTAAATTTAATCCATGATAGGTATATATACAAACAACACCTTTTACATATCCAGAAAAGTTAGCAGTTTGATGGGATCAGCATTATTAAGTTACTGCTTACTAAACTGCTTAGATTCAGAATAAGGTCTGATTAAATAGTTTGTACGTTGAGACCTCAGTGATAACAGTAAAACTGCCGAAGTAGAGTAAAAAGCAACAAATACAAGGAATACCTCACCTACGAAGGCATTTAAAGGAATCTTTCAGGCACAGAAGGTACAGCTGACAGACTTCCACGAAGAAAAAATATATCCTTTCTGCCCCACTCTTATGCTTGAAGGAAAAAAAATGGCAGTGAGATACACTACTCCAAACTAGTGTCATCGTGGCAGTCAGCTGTTTTACTGCAAACCTACAAAGCTACCTTTCCACTTCAGGACCTCAGTACTAGTATAATTCACAGCTCTCCTCTAACACCTCACTCAACAGTAGCAGTCTCACTCAACAGAGGAGGACAGACAAGCCGAAGCAGTAATAATTTTACCTAGTCTGACTAATTTGTTAGGATGGGTTTGGAATTTAGGAGATTTAAGGAGTTACAGAATTGTAAAACAGCAATGCTGAATTAGCAAGTACTTGTAATTTGTCACTGTTTTTAGAGGTCTGCAGCTGGCCCAGAATGCCAGAAGTCCTTTCCACGCAACTACCTCTCCTCTATCAATGGGAGGAAGCAATGGAGACCCCGGGAAGAACATGTCCTGCTGCTACAAGCAAAGGTAGGTGCTCTAGCTTTCATGGATGTCTTGGATCTGCATAGACAAGGAAAATAATCAGAAATAGTCCTAGAGGGTTTCAATCATGGGATTACAGCCCATGTAGGATGCTTTACACCAATATATGGCAAAAAACAGTAACGAGAAAGCACATACTGACGCAAACACAAAAATAGAGGGGATGTGTCAATGAAGAAATCAGAACTGGTCTGAGTTAAAATTTTGGGGGTGAGATATTCAAAAGAAGCAGCACTACAGGCCATGCAGCTACTGTTACAATCATCTTTGGATACTAACAGATATTTTTCTATTACTCTCATAGAAACACATACTACCTTAACTTATTGCAAATAACTCATTTAACGTAACATAACAAAAATGGCTGGGTCCAATTACTGCTTAATATCAGAGCAAACAACAAACAAAACCAGCTACAAATGAAGCTATCTGAGAATTGGGTTTTTTAAATAGTTGTACAGCACATGATGGAATCCCTGGTCAGAGAGATTAAAAGTTGACACCACACAGCTAGATAAGTAACCCCAAAGGAGGTTTTCAATGCAAAAGAGGTAAATAGAGAAATTAATGAAATGAACTAGCCAAGAGAAATGGACTAAAGACACAGATACACAGGAGGAGACCTAGAATTATTTGAAGCTGAGGTTCAAAAAATATATGGAATTTGCATCCTAGAAGATGAAAAAAGAGAGAAAATGAACTTTTAGAGAAAGCCTCCAGTAACAACCTGCACTGAGAGAGAGAGTTTAGCACTATTTATAAAAGCTGACATGAAATCAGAAAAAGTACTGCAAAGCCAAGGAAGCTACTGTTGATAATGCAGAAAACTTAGGCATAAAATGAGAATTCCCAAGAGGCAAGCTGTGTTAGACCTTAACAGAGCAAATATCGAACAGCTGTTCTTTATATAAAAATAAAAAGGAAAATATAAATAATACATCTTAATACATAAATAAGTAATGAAATTAAATCATATATAATGAAATACGGAATATACATAATAAGAGAAGGAAAACAGTTGATATTCAATGAGCAAAGAGGTAGGAGCAGAAAAAAGAGCCTGAAAAACAAATGAATGCTTGGCTTCAGTTTTTAACAAGGAGTTTAATGAAAAACATAGGTCAGGACAAGGTGATTCATGGCTGAAAGTGTGCAGAGTATGCGAAAATTGAAGTTATTGTAACTGGTGTGGAAACTAACTTCAAAGGTTTTAATGCATTTGAACACAGGGTCAGACAAACAACATCCCAGAACAGTAAGAAATTGGCACAAAAATCTCCCAAGTCCAATAACACAGGTCAGTAAACAAATTTGTCAAATCAGGAATGGAAAACAGGGAGCACAATACTTCTATTGAAGAAAGTAAAACAAAGTGAGCCAGGCAACAACACATCTGTTAGTTTGACCTCTGCATAGTGTAAAACTTGAAAACAAGTTGTGAATGAAAGGGCAATTAAATGAATAAATAAAAGCAGGTTACAAAGCCCCACGAACTGTGCCAATGGTAAATCAGGCCCAGACAGATTGCCTGCTTATTTTTCTAGGCAATATAAACCAGAAGAACTATACTTACTATTAGAACTTCAGCAAAACATTACCTCTAGTACCACCACAGGAAACTCTGGAGAACAAAGGATACTACAGTGGGTTAAGACATCATGCTGAAAGGCAAACTACCAAGCCTGAGAAAGGTTGTCTGCTTAGTTCCTCCTCAAGGACTGGTTTTGGGACAAGTAGCTCACTCGGTACTCTTAATAATGATCCTATCATAAAAGACAGCCACGGGAAGACACAACATGCTGGTGAAATGAAATCTGGACATTTGCAATAGAGTGTTACATGCAGTGAGAGCTAGGTGATTTTGAAAACTCTAAAAATGGAGACAAGATGAAATGTATAACGTTATAATGTAGAGTAAGTACAGTAAGTAAAATAATGTTATGCACTGTTATGCACTAAGGCACTACACACATTAATTTCTGCTCTAAACTGAAGGATTATCACCTGCACCAACAGATGTATTATCTCATCAGATCAGCCACCAGCATGACAGTCAGAAAAAGATCTTTGTATTTCCAGATAGAAAAATACTAACATCATTAATGAAGGTCTAATAAGACTTTCTGCAGAATACTCTCTATGATTATCAGAGAAAAGGAAGGTTCAGCTTGCAAAAGCATTTGGTTCATTTAGTATGGAAACTCAACGCTAAGCAAGATCACAATTGGTATTTCTAGAAACAGAAGAGGTGGATAATTACGAGGGAGGAAAAAGACTTATTTAAGCTATAGGACAAAACACACAGAAATGGATATAATTGACCACAAGATATTTCAGACTGCAAATCAAAAGTTTGTGTCTATCAGCACAATATGATTATAAAACAGCTTTACAGCAGGAGCAGGAGGAACAAAACAGCAACAACATATGCTCTTCCCCTCCCAACCAAACGAGGACGTCTCCCCCTAATTTGACATACAGGCTCAATATACAGAAGCTTATATAGTGGGGATGTCTTTGACAGCAAACAGGTCGATTAAGTGACCCAGAAAGTTCTTGCCCCTCGTAACGATCCAAGAAACGTAAATGCCAAAATAGCAGCTTCTCTCACTTTATGAAACTGCATAAGAAAATTACCCAAATGCAGAAGTACCTAAGTTCAGAACAGCTGAAAATCACAGCGTCATCCCTTCCGATGACTGTCTTCCGAGCGAGGCTGTCCCAGGTGACTCCCAGTTAAGGTGGCACTGCGTCACAGTGACGAACGCACAAGATCAGTTGTATAGAGTCACTGACGGCTGAGGCTAGAGCAAAGGAAATACACTTCCTAACAGCTTTTTGTTCTAATTTTGCAAGTATGTTCTGCCAGCCTGACAGCAGAATTTATTGACTCGTTCCAAACGCTTTCAGTACTGAGGGTCTCTGGTGGTAGTGGAGGGGAACAGAAAGATGACTCTATTTAGATTGATTGTCATGGAAGTAAAAGGTGATTTTGACAGATGTACAATTTTATAAAATGGTGTTAACATGATCAAAATGAACATACCCACCCCCATGAATGCTTTTCTTCATCTAAAGGTATAGAAATTCTCCCTGTCTTAAGCATAACAGACACAAAAAAGCTGTCAAGAAAGAAAATTGGATAGTGACATGTTAATAAAGAATACTCATCTAAAAACCTCAACATGTACCAAAACACTAAGTCATCTGTTCTCTCTCACTGATAAATGCATTTTCAGAATTCAGCTCTCAATGAGTGTATAATCCTTGTGGTTGGGAATATATTGAGTTTTAGAAATGCTACTGAGACTATAATGGTAAGACAAAATGGCAACATGATAGTGCGTAAGAGCAAGAAAGAATTACACATCCCACGACAGAAAAACATGCATGTCATCTGTAAAACGTTCACCTGAAAAGAATTTTCTCAGTTGATTTACCAACTTAAGACCAACAGGGGCTGAAATCACAACCCTTGCTTTTCCACTTCTTTGATGTTTCAGATACAGTACATTGATAATTCAGGGACATGCAGCCAAATAACCAAGGGTTGTAAAATAAAAAGCAGCAAAGATGTCTAGTATGGAAAGAAATATCTCACAAAACAACCACATGAGCTTGCTCCAAAAACGGCAGTGTCTCTTCTGACTTGCTAACCACTGGAGAGACCTAAGTACGGCAGAAAGTGGTTAGCTCTGCATAGAGGGAATTTACAATAATACATACAGGAATGTACAATGGGATTTGTGTACAGCTTAATGCTACATAGCTAATAAAGTACTTTGTAGAAACACAGACTTAGGGAAAGGTAGCAAACAAAGTAAAAAGAGAACTCACAATTCACTGGGTTTACATAGGTTCCAACTCAGCCCACAGGGTACCACAAAGCTGTATCACAGCGTGATTGTGCTCTGCTAGGGAAGCCAACTTAATCAGCACACAGTGGTACCACTCACCATTCGGCCTCCAGACACTCTAATTTCCCAGTAACAATAAGTAGCTTCCATTGACAGAATGGGAACTTGATCTTCCGTATCATAAAGTTCCCCTGTGGAAAATCAATGTGAATTTGGAGAGAAAAGGTAGATAGAGTCGCCGTTCACGAACACTCTGTATACGTTTCTTATGAAAATACAGGAAGCATAGTACATATATATTAAGTATATGAAGTACAATGCCTTAAATATCAGCCATCCAGGATTTTGGTAGCAAGAGGAACCTATCATTTTAAATTTAGTTCAGTACTAGTCTTCTGCATCAGAGGTAGAAGCCTGTGATTTTATATGGAAGTCTTACATGTCACTTTAAAAGGATACAACTATTAGATCACTGTAAAGTTTTGCCTTCAAAACAATTATTCTCATAATAAATTCCACATGTATTTCAGATATTTCAATCCCTTAATATATGTAAAAAGCTCCAAATAAAACCTAACAAGACTTGTCAGGTCGTTCAGTATTTTGATATATCAGCTAGGCTTTTCAAGGCTTCTTCCCTCGCCCTCCTTTCCCCATATATGTAAATGTTTGCCTTACTGGCTACAATTACTGAAAAAAATCCAGCTGAGATTAGATTTCAGTTATAATTAATGACGAATGTGTCAAAGTATTATGATGTTGTTTATCACACTGCTTGCAATGTAATTTAGTGCAATAATACTAAGACTTGCTATGTGACAGTTATTTAGCATTTAAGTCTTCTTAAGATGCTCTGCAGAATATCCTGAATGTTAACTATGGCAAGATTATTTTACACAAAAGTAGCTTCAGGCAAAACACAGCGAAAAGTTGCTAGAGCCCAGCAAAAGCTCTTAAATCGTATGTCATCTATGAGCTGAAATATAATAATTAAATAACCTAGACATGTCGTAAAGCTAATGAGAAATCCAAAGGATAAAATTAAAAATTGACATTAATAGGGCAGCTTAACCAAATAAGGAAAAAAAAATGGTTTTGTTCTTTCTCATATAAATCCCAAAGAGATATCATCCTTTTCAATTTGTATACACACGCATACAAAATGTTGAATCCTAAGATCTTGAAAAAAGAACGAGATAGTAACTGGGGGGGGGGGATCCTCAAGGTATTTTAAGGTAAGCCTTAGCTGCTCAGGTTTGGCTTTTTTCTTTTGTAGCCACTAAATCCATTTTCTTTTCACCTTACACACAGTTCTTAAGAATTTCTTGCTCTCCGGGATCCCCACTGCATTTCCTTTGCGTGCCTGTGATGCCGGCTGCAGGCCTTAGGCCTTATCCTGCGCTGCCCGTGCAGGTCTGCCCGAAGCGCTGTGCTTCACCGGAGCACAGGGCTTTCGCCAGCAACTGCACCGATCCGAATGGCAAGGGGGAGTTTTACATGTGTTGCCCGTGACAACTGAACACAGATAACTGCCTGCAGCAAGCGTTTACAACGAAAATAGGAGGCATGGAGGGAAACAACAATGAATACATTAATTATTTTTTGTAGTTAAAATGGTTAAAAGCAGTAAGTTTTAATGCAAAGGCTAGTCTAGCCAAGATGCAAGCATGGTCTAGTCCATGTGAAATCGTACAACTATATGTAAAAATAATTTCAGTTTGGGCTGTTGTTTTCAAGTTGTGACATGCTTAAAGTTTCTATTTAAATCCAAAATTATACAACAAAATCAGTTAATTCTACTTTACATTTTCATTATGCGACAGCATTCTGTGCACACATTATATGCTAATTATGGTTTATTAATGTGTTCTAATTCCATCCTCCTATACTCAGACGTGCTTTTGGGACTCAATTCTATCCTCTGAATAAAAAGTACAGCTCTCCACAGTTCTTCTGAAAACAACCCAAGTACTAATACAACCTAGAGCTCAACTGAGATATGAAATACACAATCTTTCATCGAGTTCTGCTGTTCTTACAGAAATTCTAAGACACCAGCACCCCAGTATAAACCTGTAAATAAATCTTATTAATATCTAGTTGTTATGCCTGAAATATAAAAAAAAACGATATGTGCTCTCTTTTCAGTCATGACCTATTAAAATAACTGGTAGTTTAGAGTTCTCGTAACAAGCACATTCTCTAGATTCCAGGGTATTATTTTAGCCTAGCAAACTAGCTCTTTTTAGCATATTTTGTATTATTTTCCTGGAGAAAGAATATAATTGATAATAAGCTGTCAAGAACATTTTACCTAATACAGTTTTGCATTTACTGAAGTTTTAAAAGCTGTATGTGCTATTAGATTTCAGTTCTGTAGATGATATATTTAACAGAATTTGACTAATGTTTTTGTTCAATTAGCTATCATATCATCTATTAAAATTCTGCTGTTTGAATTCATTGGGGCCATTTCAAAGGCTCCTTTGAGAAAAACAGAATACATTAGTGAGGGAAGTGGAAGATTTTCAAGAGGTAAAACATCTGATATTGGCACATCCATCACCACAGAAAGCTTGGAAAATCTTAAGCTATACGAAAAGAACTACAATTTTTTAAGATATCTTCCATCATCAGCACATTATAACAAGTTTTTGAATGGAATGAAGAAAATATTGATGCAGAGTAAAGACTGAACTTAAAGAAGCAACTGAGTCCCAGGCCTGGAGAGTTTAGATACTAATTTAAAGGCGACCCATAGTGCTTTTGAATTGTTCTAATGTAATGACATCTCTGCTAGCAGTGCGTAGCTCCATAAGCAAATTTATCAAGGACTGTAATTAAAATTTGCAACTGTTTCTCTTTCTGTTTCCCTGTGGTAGCAGGTAGTTTTAACCACAGAACGAGTTTGTGCAGGTAGACTGAGCAAGAGCCCAGTGCTGTCTTTCTTCTGTCTACAGCAACAACGTCAACCCAGAGGGGTGGTGCTTAAGGGATTTTCAACCTAGACAGACTAGCAGGTATACGTATCACTAAATAAACTACTGTGGAAGAATTCCCACTGTGGGAAGTCCCTGGGAAGTATCCGTGCCTACATGCCAATTCTCTGTCCTTCAGATCTGCCACCCTCCTTTGGTCTCAACAGCTGCCCTGGTGGCTATGGTGGCTTTGCTTGCAGTATTTCCTCCCGAAAGATTGAAGCTACTATTTCTAATTTTTAAAAAATCATAAACCAAGGTTTTGATTACTATTAAAGGAGTCATCTTGCCTCCCTTCCCTGCGTAAAGACAAATGCATGGCACGGCTTACTTTACGAACAAGCTAAATCCCCACCTACTGTCCATCGATGTGGAGAAGCATCACTAAAGTCATTTCAAATTTCTTTCCGACAAACCTGTGAGGTACACATGCTCAGTGTTTATCTGGATTAAACTGGATATTTTCCAAAGAAGTACTCACAAGCACTTGCTCAGGAACACATTCAAAACTAAGCGAGCCAAACAATTCATTTCAACCAGCTATTATGTGCTACTATGCCCAGTGAGTCAGCGCAGAGCTGCTAACGCTGGTTAAAAGGCTCTAAAATAACACCTTTTATCCTAAAATAGATATTCCCATAAAGAGACTATAATCAAATACAAGCAGTATATGTTAACCTAAATACAACTATACATTTATTATCTTCGTCCGCATGCTTTCTTAAATCACTATTAAAAACATATGTAGTGCAGCTCTTACTGATCTTTTCGCAATGCCCACATATGGCAGACAATTACTGCTGTTCTGTTTTATGAAGGTGAGCTGAAGCTTGAAAGGAAACAAGTTGGGACTCCCAGTTTGAGATATTACAGGCTCTCTTTTCAGATGCTGGGAAGAATTACTGTGCCCCACCTGATATCAAAGCTGGACTGCAGAGTTTGGCATCAGGCAGCAAATAAAGTCACTTTCCAAAACCTCTCTTTTTTTAAATAGCAAAGATACTTATCCCAAAAGCTTATGAATTAAAAAGGTTATGGAACTTCAAAAAGAAAGGTGATCCAGATTTCTCGAATCCTAGGCACTTCCTCTATTTAAAGGCTATTACTCCTCCATGAAGTCGAAAATACATTAGCAGACTACATAATGAAGAAAGAACTACAAATAATCAATGTTACTTATATATAAGACACAAAACTGCAAAGAAAGATTGTCTGAAAACAGGATTGTAACTGGAATATAACAAGAATTCCCTAACACAAGTAGAGAAAGCAAGCAAACCGAGGGTCTCCACTGAGCACAATTAACCTGACTCTTTAACACATGAGGATTCCTTTATAATAGCAAGAGACTATTGGAAGGCAATGTAAGGAAAAAAAAAAGGCACTATTTATAAACGGCAATGCTTCCACACAGACTGCACCATACCTACCCTCTGTTTTGTCAGCAAAACCACGCAACGTGTGAGTAGCACGTGACCTGGTAACAGGCTCTTGTTAGTATCAAAGGAGCATTTTCAGGTCACAGTGACAAGGAAGAGATGCTACAGAGCATTTCTTCATTCGTAAGAGCCCAAATAAGCAGCCCTTTCTTTTCAATACCGCATGCTCTCCTTCTCGTTTTATACTGGGGTGACGCATCCTTCCAAAACAAGACGGTGAAGTTACAGTTCCTGAGAACAGAAGATCCGTTTACACTTGTTCGAGACGACACAAGCTAGCGTATTTTACCTGTGACTACCTCCTCTGGTGTTTTGATACGTACTGATTAGTTCACAACTAGTATCTTTGCTAAATAAAGGCCACTGTCTTCCCTGGAGAAACAAGGTCCTGAGTCAACATTCTGAAAGACTTCATGCATTTCTGAAAATGTATCTGCCAATTTTATCTTTATTTATTTTATCTTTAGGCAATTTCTTGGTTAGCAAAAAAAAGAAAAAGAAAGAAAAGAAAAAAATCCAACAGCCATACATTTCTACATTACTACATAAACACAGATTAACTGTGCTTGCCTAGGTATAAATAATCTATACTGAAGACAGCAACATGGTTAGGAGCAGTCTCTCTAAGCCTGACAGAGCACGGAAATTCCATATCAGAAAAATAAAAGCCTTCATCTGGGAGGCTGGTACTGAAGGTGAACCAGCTAAACTGCATTATTTTCTGGTGAGAAAGCATGCTGATGAACCCTCTTCATTTAAGAAAATACGCATAAAGGATAGAAAAAAATCCATGTTTACTTCCAACAGTCAGCTAAAATTTCATTCTTCAACAATGAACACATTGTAGCAGGAGGAGGTTAGCGATAAACTAAATTGAATATAGCGTAATTATATATAATTGTAATTGCACTGGTAATTTTTTTAAATTTGAGTCTTTATCAAATGGCTGAGGAAATACTTGTAATGTAATTGTTGTACACACTGGCACAATTGTAATTCACGCTGCAAATACAGGGCATTCTCTAAAGCTTTTCTTAAGAGTCAAGTATAATCAGGGGACTGTAAAACAAAACCAAAAAAACAATGGAAAGAAAACAGAATAATGAGTCTAATATTTCACTGGGATAATCTTACAAGAAAGACCATAAAACTGTAATCTACAAAAAAAAAAAAAAAAATAAATAAAAAAAAAATAAAAAAACACCCCACAAAATTATCACTACTATTCAGTCTGGATGTCAACATTTTCTACCCAAGCAGGGTTTCTGCAAATAGAATTATTATTGACACATCTCTCATATACGCCAACAAAGTCTTACTCTCTTAGGATGCTGCCATGAGGCAATGCTAAAAGGGAAAAGACAAACTTTGAACTTTTTGGTCATAAAGAAATTCTCATTTTAAATGGTAATCAAACTGCAAGGCTGAAAATAATTCAAGGTTTTATCACTTTATTGACCATATTTTCCCTATAATCAAGGAAGTAACTGAAAGAAAAATAGTAAGACAGAATGTTGCAAAGGCAATTTGAATCTTTTTGAATCTGTCCAGACACTGAAAGAAGACTCCAACAAGGATCTGAACTTCCAAATCTAACTGTGGCTGTCTAGATATGTACATTATTAAACAAATAGAGAAAACACAATTGACAGCAACCTCACTGAATTTTAATTACCTGAGGTTGCAGAATAAAGTTCATCTTGGACTACAAGATTCTGTCTAAAAATCAATCACTAACCTAGCCACTATTCACTTACATTAGGTATTTTGAATTTTAAAATGTAGTTCTAAAATAATAATGCTAAGCTTTTTTTCCCCTCACCTCCTTCCTGTCAGAATTAGGGTTTATTCAAAGGTACATTACGAAGGAGATTATCTTACTTTCCTGTGCAGTTTAGCCTGATGTCAGGCAACGACTGTAACAAAAGTCAGATTTTCTCTCCCCTTTCCCCCCCTCCGCAAACTGAAACAGATGCTACAGATATTTTTCCCTATGGAAATTAGACAAATGGTACTGTCATTGCCTTCTTTATTTTCCCACAGATTCATAATGCATATAGTAATTATATCACCATGGGATGTCAAATCTCTTTGGTTTATCAAGCCACAAAGTCTCTGTTGTAATTGATAAGTATATGTTCTAGTACGAATGAAATTACACTGTGCTTTGTTTTAAATTTAAGAATTGAATTCATCCCCAGCAATAACACTATTGCCTAGCTATTATATGGAGACTCAGTTTTTTGTTTTCTTAATTTTCTTTTCCGCTTAAGGAGCAACGGACAAGAAGCAGAAGGCAGTGCTGGGGTGTTTAGTTTCAGTGGAGAACCAGCAAGAGCTGCCTGATTTAATGGTGTCTAAACACTGTGAGGCAAGTTTCATAAAGAGAGGTAAATAGATTTCCCAGCTGTAGCAGCTGGTCAATAAATAAGGTTGCTTCAACTTATGAACCTTGCCTCAGTTGTATTTTTAGACTATGGTGGCTACAGTAACTCCCACGTCTTCCGAGTCCCAGGGGAAGAATCAGGCCAGAGTACTTGGACCAGGCTTAAAACATGCCACTCTTCTGCTTGTAAAATGAAGGTAGTTAGGTTCAGTGTCTGTGCTTTGACTTCTTTCATATATGAAAGCTTTGACCTGCAAACTATGTCATGTATACAGGTTTTCAGTGGAAACTGAGCAGGCGCAAGAAGCAGTAATATTCTCCAATTAACTCACTGCAAAAGCAGGGTATGCTCCAAAAAAAGGAAGAGGGAAGGTCAATCAGCCATCAGTCAGCTACTATTATTAAAAAAAAAAAAAAAAAAAAAAAAAAAAAAAAAAAAAGTTAACATTCACATTACTTATTCTGTGGACAGTGTCACTCAAAGATTTTTTTGAATCACAAGGTGCCCTGAAAGAGTCAGGCAATTACAAGTTTACTAAGCTGAAATGCTGATGCTCTGTGTATTGTCTAGTTCTTCTAGTGCTTTCTAAACTTAAATTTTTAACTGTAATCAATACGCACCACAGCCCAGCCCAGAAAAAAAGGTGAAATGGAAACACAATTTCTATTTTTATTTTATGTACAGTTCAGTCTATAGACATGCTGACAGCAAAGCAGGGCAAATCAGCCAGTAAAATTAGAAACAGTCAGGAATACAGTACAGCAGTTATCATTTACCCTTCAAAGGTATGCAGGGAGCAGACACTTGCCAGGTCTTTCCCCGAGACTTCAGCCAGACACAATTCAAAGGCAAAGGTTGTAATGCAGGGTGTACAAACACAGGACCACACAGCAGCCTCAGTGGCTTTTTTGGGCAGAATCAGAACATTAATGTCACAAGACACAGGGCCCCAAAGCGCTATCATGTTGGATATTAGCTACGGACTTCCATTTTCAACAGGTTCTGAGGATTAATGAACTCTTAAGTGGTGCGTGCTGGAGCAAAAAATATTCATCATGCAGAATGTCATACCCATCCCCAGGGAGCAGATATTGTTTGGTCAATAATTCCATGAAAACAAGTCACCAATGGCGTACTCACACTCCTTTTTGCATGTATCTCTTTCCTCTTTGCAGGTGTCATCTGCATCTTGAAAATGTGTTGACAATAGAATTCGTGCACATAATCTAGTGAGAGAATCCTACTCTTCCTCCACCCCCAGTACACCCACACAAGAGCAAATTCGACAGACTTGCCAAGTATTTTCACACCTTTTCCATACGCCAGCACAGATTAAAAAGTATCTGAATGAACTACACAGAGTATTTAACTATAGTTGGACCTTCCTTATCAAATTCTTTGGATACCTGAGAAAAGAAAGTTTCAGAAATCTTAAATTAATGGATTATTAAGCCTTAACTTGGGAAAGCAGCAGAGATGAGAAAAGTTTACTTAAAAAAAGATATCCTGCTGAGAATTCTTATGAACATATTAATTTTTAACATTCTTGCAGCTATTTAAATAGCTAAAGGTAGATCTCATTGGCTGTTAAAACTGCTTCATTAGGTATAAAATGATCTCTTCAAGATTCACATTCCCCTCTTTAGCTCGTAATTTAAATAAACCAGGCTAGGATGAGAAATCTTACTTTATCTTTGACTCACAGTTCTGATTGCCAAGCATTTGTGTTCATCAGACAGGAAGGGAGATAACATTTCATGAGAACTAATTCAGTACTCCCTGCATGAGAAAAGTAAGTGTTAATTTAAATATTCTTGCTCATGGAGAACTGAAGTGAAACTTGTATTTGCCATACTTGAATCACAGTTTTACTGTAAGGTTGATTTGTCAAATAAACTAAATTCTTGAAGACACTACATAGTTAATCTTAAAGGTAGCATACCCAGTATGTTATGTGTACCATCATGCTTAGGATCTCGTAACAATGCTAATAGCTTAGAGATGTCAGTGCAAGTTTCAGAGAACACAAAATGTATACATCCTGTATCTACATTCTTATGTATACTTCATATAAATGTAGACTGCAGATCTGCTCATACTACAGACACTGAGCTTCATATATTTTACTTCATTATAAAAGGATTTATGGGAAATATTTAGAATGTCTGGTACTAACTGGCATGCTAATAGTTTAGGTTACCATTTTCTTTTAACAAGAGAAGTGTAGCACAGTTTGATTCACATTTTGTATACAAGCTGAACACATTCCAGTGTCACTCCAGCTGCAGCTAAAGTTTTATATCAATTCCACTAATGATGCTTATCTATGCTCTTCTGTGGACTTGCATAAACATACACTTTAAAGAATACAAGCAAAATAATTATGAAGGTGCTAAGCCTTCTTGAAACACAATGATGTTATTAAGACAAAATTGGCTTCATTATGTCCTATTATTTAAAACATTTTGCAGGTCAAATCTTTTATCAAGGTCTACTTAAAAGTCAGCCAAACCCCAGCACAATTAAATTTAATACTGCATCTGGCACCTCCATGCCTAAAACTTACTATATACCCACCACTCAGTAGCAGACAACAGGAAGAGTAATAGCTGCAAGAAGTTGATGTAACTGGAATTTATACCTCTGCGCAGTCAATGGTTGCAGCGATGAGCTTTTCCTTAGTTACCTGTCTATCAGTAAATCAAATATGACTCCTTAGCTTATGTATATAGTCCTTACATACATTCAAAATATATATACACAGATATTAAAAAACCTTTAGAAAATGTTGTATTTCTGCTTACTTTTGTTGATCTAATTGAATCATCATATTTGTTGAATACCATGAGTGTCATTCTTACAAAAAATTAGAGAGACTATTTTCTGCTCATCCCAAATTCTGTAGCAATCTGTCTAGGAAAATCAACTAGAAATGCCTGGATAGAGAATCAATGGGAATTCATGTATTTTTAAACCCCTTCAAATGATTAAAAGGGATTAAATTTGGCATATAGAATGTAATCAAAGGTCTCCTGTTGATTCCAACAGGAGCTGAATTGGGGCACTATTTGTGAAATATCTAATATCATCAGAAAGATGGCCATGTGTTTTCTGTTTTTAATGTAGGAATTAAAAAATGCATTCAAAAAAAGCTCATGTCTAAATAATGAGATTAAGGAATCTCTGGCTCAGTCAAACAAAATTCCTACAATAATATTCAATGTGGCTCTGCAGAACAAGATTTTCTATTACAAGAAATACTGCTTAAGATGAGTAGGTATAAAAATAACTGTGAGATAATATCTGATCTCAGATCATAAAGCAGATTTCCAAAAGACATTTTATTTGGGGCATCTACAATCTCCCAAGAACATCCAAGTAATTTAGAGGTGCATTAACACCTAATGGCAAGCAGGGTCATTTTTAGGATGCCTGTCTGATCTAGCTCTAGTATCACAAACCCAGAAATATTGGTGGAATGGCTAAATATGAAGGGACTGTTTCACATTCAGAGGTGTTGTGTCCAAAAAAGAGAGAACCATATAACTAAGTTCATACTTTTTTGCTGTATTTGGCAAAACAATACATAGCATCCTTATTTGGTCCTTATACAGACAAAGTTGTAGTATACAGCCAAACGCTAAAGTTGTAATATACAGCCAAATGCTAATATCTCATTGCATTACTGGTGCCTTCTAAATTATGCTGGCAGTCAAATCAGTATGATATCTATTTCTTTAGGGGAAAGAACAGTCTTTGCTGATGTTTAAGATATTATTTTGAAGGATTTCTTTCACACTGAGATGATTTAAAGTATAATTAGAATAGAGTAGTCAAGACAACATGGAAAAAAGCTTATCAAACCATTATCACTAAAAGATGATTAGAGATAACTTGGTGTCCACATATTAATATTCCACAGTGAAGGATTATAGACTAACATATCAAGACAACATACAGGAAAATACAGATATGCAACAAACGAGACATAAACATAACCTGACATGTACAATAACAGTGTTTAACACTGATGAGGACTTTGAAAGAGCTGTATTCATTTGTACATGGACAGTAGGAAAACTTAACAAAAACATTTGCTTCTATAAGAAGGGTTAACAGGCCTACTGTTACCTAGTGTCAATTTTTTGTTTTGCCAAGAAGACAGAACAGCCTTAATCTTCCGCTGAAAAGGTCTGTGTCATTTTTCTCACTTAAACTGATCATATATTAACATAGCTAACGAAAGACCAGTCAAGAGGCTGCTAATTTGGGCCAGTGAGTGGTAAGGACAGTTACATTCATACTAACCACTTCTTAAGGTTGATGTTATGAAGAAAACCCATGCAATTTATATAGCTGAACTTAAAAGCTGTTACAGGCTTCTTTGCATCAGCAGCAATATAAATAAAAAGCTGCTTCAGATTGCTACCTAAAAACATAACTGCAAAATGTCTGCCATAAAGTATGAAACAGGAGATGCAATCCTTTAAGCTAAGTAGTTTCCTGGCTTTAACTCTAAAACTTTTTATCATAAAATTCACCCAAAATAAAGCTATTACAATCATTTGACACAGTTATTAAGCCATAGCAGATGTTATTTGATAATATAAATGTCTAGATGTGAAAAAAGTAGATTATAATAATGCTAAAGAATCCGTCTGAATTTTTTAACTGAACATGAACAGGCTGAAATGTGACAGCCAAGTGTTTAATCAGATTTGAGTATTTCCTGTTTCAGTAAACACTGTTAAAATGCGAAAGTCATGGAAGATTCTAAAGCTTTTTTTCTCAAGTGCATCAATATTTTCCTTTTTCTTCTGAATTAAATCTATTTGAGGAGCCCATAGATGGGTTTCCAAGAACAAAACTGCCAGATGCACCCTTGCATACATTTGATTAGTAAAGAGACGGAAAAAACATAAAATCTGCGTCTATACTTGTAATCTTCAAATACTTTCCTGAATGGTATCATCTAAGCCTTTAAACTTCTCTGTCTTTATACAGTTTATACTTCCCACTGGGAAGCTGGTGACTACTAAACTTTTAAAAATCTAGCATCTTCATAGCTTAGTTATATATAAAATATAAAATAATATGGATACCATGTAAGAAGCTTCTCCGAGTCATTAAATAATAAGACAGTTTTGTGAATCTTCTATTAACAAACAATCCTTAATGGACATTTCAGCTCGCTCTCTTGTATTCAAGAGAATTTAGACTGACTTACTAGGCTGCAAAAATATATCCTCTTAAATGATGAGCCTTGTCTCTGAAGCTACTGAACAAATCTGATCTCCAAAACACCTTTCAGAAAATGTGTTAGAAGCATGATTCAGAGTGGAAAGAAGTCACTGAACTCTAAAAATTTCCAGTGAAGGTGAAGATCTTGGAAATGCATTATGGTTGCCACATAGATGTATGAGCATGTCTCAGTCTCCTTTTGGGAAGAGTTTATGATTTGCTCATTGCTGTTCTGAGGTCCATGCACAACTGGCTGAAACCACTGATTTTTAGCACCATTAGCCCTGAAGGGTTAACATCAGCTCATGGCACTGTAATGCATTAGTAGGTCATGGTTAAAGAGATGCTTCCTTATCTTTGATCAGGCATTTCCTGATTCAATCTTAGTATCAGTTTCTCTGTTAGAAGGGGGATACTTCTTCATTATATCATGATTATCTGCATTTTAAAGGAAAAAACTTAGAGAATGCAACTGTGTCCCTATCCCAATTTGGGCTAGATTTGGTTGTATTTAGCCAACAGTTTTAACTATCAGCCACTCCACCCTGACTTCCCACCTCTCCTCCTAAAAAAATAACAAAAACTCAAACTCAAATCCACACGTATAACAGAGGGACAGGACTAGTTGTGAAGCAAGAAAACAAACATTCCTGAAAATATGGTTTCCAGAAGAAGCCACAAAGAAATACAGTATTGCAATTAGTATAAACTTACTCTACCTAAAGTACAAGCTGAAGTCCCCTTTTAATGCTCAGACAGGTTTCTGTACTAGGTAGGGACTTAAACATATGCTTAAGTGCTTTTCTGAATTGGAGAATATCAATCAATATTCCATTCTAGCCACTTTCGTTGCACTGCATTGCTCAGTTTTAAAAGACTTTCCCTCCAAATCAATACTCTTTTGTAACTCTAAAAGTTGTTGGCTCTCACCTCTCCTACAGAGGGCCATTTATGAGTGATCCCTACACCCCTCGTCTCTGCTCTTGTTTCTGTCTGCATATGTTCTAGTTAGATTCCCGGGGGCCAAACGTCCAGTTTGGCAAGCCAGCACGCACGCACGCACGCACGCACACACACACACACACACACACTCTTCAGTAGCAATCAATTTATTAGTCATACTTACAAACCAACCGACCCGATGGTAATCTCGAGAAGGACCACTCCACTGCTTATCCCGATCATCTGCATGATGAGAGAGAGAGTCGGCAGGCACAGTCTTTTCGGGTGTCCCCGAGGAGGCAACGTGCTCCTCTGTTGTGTAGCAGCCTCTCTCTCCTTCAGAAAAATTCCGGTATTTGTGGTTATTCTCGGTAGGCGGGAGCCCCGGCACATGGGGCCAACAAGTGCAGGGAGTCTAGCCCAGCTCCGTCCTGGCTGCGTAACCAGGCTATGATATGATATGAAGGGCTTCTGACCTTCCTGTTGACTGCTTCTCACAGTTATTCTGTGGCTGGAAGTCACAGAATCTATATGTAACCTACTGCTGTTCTTTCTCACAGATTTCCAAGGTCTTGTTAGTTACTTATTTGTATTCCGCTTAACACTGCGGTATTGTTCTAGACACCAAAAAGTTACAACAGGGACCGTTCTCACCAAGTATCAGGTAGTATGGATACAAAAGTTACAACATGGACCATTCCCACCAGGTATCACCTAGTACGGATATGGCATATTCTCTGATTTCTTTTTGATTTATCCAGCACAAATATGCAGGTTCCCTGTAAAATTCAGCCCCGAGCAGGGAGCCAGTAAGAGGCAGCGCAGCAGAGCTGGGCTGGATTTTATGATGAAATAGGCTCTAAGGGGAAAACAACAAACCATTAAAACTGCATCGTCTGAAAATGCAGGAACTTGCATAAACTTCTGAGGACAAATCAGCCTCTGTCCCTGCCTGGCTCCTGCCCAGCCTGCCCAGCCCAGCTAGAAAACCTGTGCTGCAGGGTCAGCATCTCTGGAGGGGCACACATGGCCTCAACAGGGCATCAGGCTTGTAAAGCCGCGGACGCAAACGGGCTGGTACCCTCTTCCTGGAGAGGAGCTGCCGCAGCCCCAGCTCCTGCCACCCTGCTGGTGTGACTCCGCTGTGGCAGAGCTACATGTCCCATGCAGGACCATGCCCACAGCTGTCACCTGCTGCTGCCCGTGCTCGGGGCCTTCCACGTGCTCTAGGCCCTGCCCTGTACGCTGCCAGTAAAGCGATACCAAAGGAACCGCTACAGTTTCGGCAGCCAACTCAGAACAGATTCAGCATCACTGTCAAAATATTTAACGCACACACACACACCAAAGGATTCGGAGCACATAAAAACTATGTTAAAATAATGTTAAATATCTAAATTGACCCCCTGATACTAGTTACAGCTCTTCAGGATGTCTTTCTAAACTCATGCTTTTGTCTGTAAAGCTTCAGGAGTCAAATGAAGAGCATTATACCAATTATATACTATACCGTGGAGTATTTACAAAAATTCCCGTTCCTGAGAACTGCCTGAGGTAAAAAGACAGAGAATGTAGCTTTAATTCCTTTGCTTTGAAGTAAATCAATCCCTTAACATTACATGAACAGGACTTGTGTGTTATAAATACTGTTTGGGTCAAAAAGGCAGACTCACCCTTTTATATGCTAATATCAAGATATTCTAAGTACATAGTACAAATAGAAAAGTCAGGGGAAAAGAAGTGAATTTTTCTTCATATATCAAACAGGTTAATCAACAAATGTAGCACCTCTAAAGAACATTAAAAATACTGTACAATAGATTTATCACTAGAAAACAAAAGCCATAACATCTCAACCCTTGAGGAGGAAAGTTTAGAAAGCTTCTTAAAGACTTAAGACAAAGGTTTGATTTCAAATTTCAGTGAAGCTGTAACACAACCACTCACTAGCTACTGTGGCTGCAAAGACACATCCCAGCTGAGGCAGAACTTCTATTGTATTTGATCAAAGGGAAAAATCAAATTTTGGTATGTAACAGGATTCCTTTCTTTCTTGCTATCATCTCAAAACATTTTCTATTTGAAGCACAGTCCATCTGATAATGAGATCTAGATTTATTTCTTCTATTTAAAAATAAATCTGTTGCAGCTCCCTAGCAATTTGTAAGGTTTATTTTACAGCTCATTAATTTGGTGCCAGTCTTGTACTGGAATGGAGATATTTAATGATACAGATTGATGCTTGGTGTACTTTACAGGAACAGTATGTTAGGCACATGACTGCCACTGGCTGGCTTTCAGTAAGACTTTGGCACCTAAAGAGAAAATGTACTTAATTTAGTTCAACTTATTTCGAAGTAAGAGAATCCACCATACACTTTGAAAAGCAAATGTTCTTTGGATCTATGGCTTTTATTAATTTCATTTTGCTGAACATTGCTAAAAAGCTTATGAGGCCCACCAAAAAACAAGGAAACAATCCCTCTCTGCCCCCTCTTTCCCTATACAGTCCTGTATGCATTTCCATACTTGTGCTAAGTGGCAGTCTGATGCTGACGTGTGACTGAATGTACTATGTTCCTAAAAGGCAGTGCAAATTGCCCTGGAGCTGTGCTGTATTCACAACCTGGACTGGTTTCATTAAAAGCAAATTAGGCATCTGTAGATTATAACTGCAGGCTGCAACAGACCCAAATCTTTAGACATCAGCCAGTGTGATGCTTACCTTTTCTGCTTCTTCCTCAAATTGACAGCTCTGAGCCCTATTTATTATTCACTTCGGGATGGGATTTCCCAGTTGTTCTGTAGGGAACTCTGGAGACAAAACCACAACTCAAATGTTATTCCTCTCTGGAACAGAAGAGCGCTTACTCTGGGGAGCTGCCGCCTTCTGTGGTTCGGGACTCCATACAACGTGGGAGTGTGCACTTCAGAAGCAGGTTAGAGGGTGATTCATTCTTTCCAGAATCTCTGCTGTAAGAGCCCAGTAGTTAAAGCCCGCTTTGTACTTTGAGAGGTGTCTGTGTGACCCTCTTGGGAAGCAGCGAGACATTCGCCTGGGGTCTTTTATAACCTGGAAGAGCCTAACCACCAAGTTCCTCCAGCGGCATTGTTAAAAAGAAACAATTCACTAGCTGCTCAGTCAAAAGCTTTAAAAAATGCTGTCTTCAAAACTGGTAGAAGTTTTCAAGGCAAGAGGTTGAAAATATAAATAAGGACGCTCGAAATGTAAGCACTGTGCAAATGCATGCGTAGGGCTAACTAAAGGAAGCCATTATTGCCAATTTTATTCTCTCTCAAAAAAGTCTTACCTACATTGCTGCTTCTCTTTGGGAAGACTGCCCACAAATTTTGGTTCATAAACATATTTTTAAGCGTTTGTTTGCACTCTACAAGCATTTTAGTAAGGCACTGCTTGCAGTTTATCCCAGATTCAGCAATTTAGGATGAATCCTATGGTGAATCAAGACTAAAAGCAATCCCCAGAGGGTTATGTTCATCTCACTATTCTGTGTTTTCAGTGGGTAGGTGCTTACTCTGACTATGTTGAGTTTTCAGACAATAAAACATCTCCATTATTGAAAGTAATAACAACTGAGTATTAGAATGCATGCTGACACCTAAAAATCATCCACAATGATGGTGGGATTTAAAAAGAAATTATTTTTATTTTGTATCAAATGCCCCAAAAGCTGGCTGGCTCTAATGATACCTGGTAGAAAAGTATACAATAAGTCAACCACCACCATGGATGTGCTAAGATATAAAAAGACAAACTGCGTGAAGTCTTCCTGCAGCTATTTACACTTCATGCAGAGAAGAGAAAGAGTAACAGGTCACTTGAACCTTGCTACATTTACTCAGAAAACAGATACCCATTTTCCATTTTTGTATTTTTTCCACACTTTTTGTTTTAAAGTGAATGTGGTACTTGTCAATGTTGACTGAATGATCGCCTTGAAAATTAGAGTACTTTATCTGTCCTTCAAAGAGGGACAAAAGCTGAGCATGGCTCCTACAAGGTTCCACTCAAAAACCACTCAAATACTCAGACCCCATCATCTCTGTGGGACAGAATGAATGGAGCAGAAGAGGGAGGGAGGCGAGAAAGCTCATTCTCCCATCACCTATTCAGGCTTGATGCCTCTATCAATGGCTCTATTAAGTTTGTCAGGTACAGAAGCAGTCTCATAATGCAAATGCAAAGTGAAAGCCCCTATCACTTCCCTGGTATATTGTCTGAAACTTACCACTTCTGCTTAAAAGGATGTTTGGTCAAGAATTCTGTAGATTTGGAAATTGCCCCTGTAATGGTCCCATCTGGATATCTTTACATTTCAAATATCACAAAGCAGTGGAAGTGACATATCAACAAAATGCTTTGAATAAAAAGTATTCGTCAACAGCCGACATTTAACGTCACACATTAGGGTTAGCCCATTAAAGTAATCACGGACAGATTGCCCTTCACTCCACAGCTATGTAGAGCCTTAACGGTGGAGTCAGTGGGCATATGCTAGATGCCAAGGCTAGCACCCGCACAGCTACTGGTCTCCTGCATGCAGTTCAGGCCTTAGCTGATTTCTCAACTTCATTATGAAGCATTTCTGTGGAATAAACCAGCATCTGTCACTGTATGGATGCTCTAATTCTTGCTTTTTGTGCTGACAGCATGCAGTAAAGCTAAAGAGAAAACTTAACTTCAGCCAGAAAGGCCAACCTTTTGCCAAGGTATTCTGGAGCTGCTGCATAGCCACATCCAGCCTAAGGATTTTGTCTCCAGTTCCAAGAAGGTACAGCTTTTCTTGGGATCTTAGTGATAGTTCTCATCCATAGCTTTTTGCCTCCATTTCCCGCTCCTTCCTTCCTTGCCCCTCACAGCACACATGCAACTAGCATGCAACTGAGGACTTAAACCATGTCACTGTACCACATACCTGCACTGGCATGTGCAGAACTGTCCTGGTAAGACAGTTCTTCTCTGCAGGCCATGGGTGTGCCCAGTATGATGACATTTTCCTTAGAATTTGGGGAATCTTACCTTTTATCTTCAGATCAAATATTACAGCCACTGAATAATGTCAAAATTAAAAGCTTGCAGCATCAAAAAAAAAAAAAAAAAAAAAGAAACCTTTGCTCTGGCTTTGGTTAAACACCCTGCACTCCAGACTACAAAAGTCTAGGCACTGCTTTGGGGCAGTCAAATTTTTCAAGCAGCAAAGGCAAGAACCGCTAAAACTGGGCAGGGACAAAGTTATGCTATCTAGATTTTCAAAGCCTTTGAAAATATGTTTGGGCATTAAAAACACACAAACAGCTAACACACTGGATATTCCAGATTAATAGACTAAGGTGTAGATATCCAATTTACAAACAACAGCTTCTTTTCTTTTAGTCATAAATTCCAGACTGATCAGATTCTGAATAGCACTCCCAGATACAAAAGAAAAACAGGGCAGATGATGAATATTTTATTGCTGAATTCTTGCTATACATAATCATATTATTTTATTATCTCGTGCTGCACAGAAAAAACATGGGAAATGAGGCTAGATTTGTGAACGATAATAATTTGTCAAGCTGCTTGATACAAGGATGAAAATATAATAAACATGTTTTTAAAAGTAGAGATAGGAAGACTGGCTACCACCATGAAATGGGAAAATTTGGAAGTGATTTAAGCATATTAAAGAAACCTAAAAGAGTCTGTGATAGCATAATTTATATAGCAAGAGCAACAAAATAAAGTACAAGGCACACCAGCAAACGCTGCATCCATTAAGACAAAAGGTAACAATTTTGACAGTCCTGGGAAGGAAAAATGAATAAACCACCTCATTACACATCTCCACCTTGACTTAGAGAAAGTCATTTCCTTAGTATGCTGCACTCTGATTATGCATGGACAGGGAATGCTTCCGGTAATGGCTTTCAGATACACATATTCTAATCCAGTTTTCCAATGGCATTTGTTAGAGTTCAAGTTTCCTCATGAATTATCACACAGAATAAAACACATTTCATTATACTCAAATCCAATGTTAATTCAAAACTGCAAAAACAATTTTTAAGGACTTTTAAGAAACCAACCTTTTGAAATAACAAAGACACACCTTGC
This sequence comes from Rhea pennata, assembly GCF_028389875.1. Lineage (NCBI taxonomy): Eukaryota > Metazoa > Chordata > Aves > Rheiformes > Rheidae > Rhea > Rhea pennata. Next base: position 67,951,433 of record NC_084664.1, read on the forward strand.
GAGAGAACACAGCTGGAGCTCAGTGGAACTGCACAGAATCAACCACAGAAGCATGGAGGTTGCAAGGGACCCCTGGAAGTCTCCAGTTCCACCTCCTGCCCAAAGCAGGCCAGGCTGGAGCAGATGGCCTAGGGTCTTGGCCTGTTGCATTTGCACACCTCTGAGAACAGAGGCCCCATATTACAATTTGGCAGGGATAAACCTGGCTAGAGCTACTGCTTAGAAAAGAACTAGCAACCAAGCTGTTTTAGTCACTAGTAAAGAAATGGAAACATGGCCCAGAAATTTTGTCATCGTATTAACTTTGGCAATGATGGTCTGGTATTTCACTTGACATGTGGTAGTTCTGCTTCTAGTTGCTTTATCTGTGTACATTTTAGGACCAGAAGAACACTTTAAAACAAAGCAAAACCTCATAACCTCTGAAAGGTTATAATATTAAAAAAAAAATCTGGATGAAGTAGCTGAAGGAAGAAACTAATTATCCTCATTCCTGACCTATCTTTGAAAACTTCAAGCCTTTCCAAGTGGACTTCAAGCCTCCACAGTTCACTAGGGAATACACACAGTATCAGTAATGCTCTAAAGATGTTCTTTTTAATATTGGGTTTTCAAATAATCACCAAAGGATTTGGAAAAAAATGTAAATATTTATTCATGTACAACAATCAAACTCTTAGTGACACTTTGGTGTGTAACAGGAGCCAGTATCACATCCAGCTGTCAGACTTGGCTATTTGAGTTTTGTTCCCTCATACTGAGATTAGGCATTCTGCATTGAACCTGAGGAACTGAATCAGACAAATTCCCCCGTTTATAAGTCTGTAGTGGAAATAAGTAAAAGCAGGCCCCTCTTCTGAACCAGGAACACCAAAGCCCTTGAAAGCAGTGGAATCCTCAAATACCTGAGGGACTTGTAATTAGCCAGCCTCTGAAAACCCTCAAAAAAGATACCAGAGATAGAACTCTCCTCAGTTTTCCCACATATCTTTCCCCTTTAATTAATGGAGGTATAAAAGGAGAATTGAGAACTAATATGCATTTCAGATGTTTTTATCTGCTATGCAACCTCAGGAGTCGTGTGTCAATTACCTCTGCAAGAGCTCCTCAAAAGTTAGAACCAAGAGGTCAAATTAAAGTAAGATTTTTCCTTGGCTTGCAGGTGATACGAGGGCACTGTAAGAACCTGTCATTTCTGTGCCCTTTCATGCTGACTTTCAGTAATTCTGGTGTACTTCAAAGCCTTGTTGGTTTGAAAACCAGAAATAGAACTCAGAACAAGAATGTTTTGATGTTGGTTTTACTTCTAAATTAAAAGATTAACTAGACATTCCCCAAACAGATTTCTGTTTCAGAAATAATACATGTCCTTCTACTATAAGAGAGACAGGCTATGGTTCCACTGCTTTTATCACTCCAGAACTCAAACCACATGGCAGCACCAAGAACATAAAACTACAAGAGGCACACACACATGAAGCATCATTATGTGTCATAACATACAGGGAAAGGACAGGTATTTAAATTACAGGACACTCAGGCCTTTGTGCTGCTGAATATACATCAACTATGCTAGTTACAGCCATAAACAAATGCAAGTCATGACTGACTTGATTTACTATTTCCTCTTGTCATCTCCAGTCACCCCCAAGGACTACCATTTAATATTAAATAGTGAATTTAAGCTTTCCCCCTGCACACATGCTGGACGTCAGACAGGAAGTGCCTTTAGTGCCTTTGTATAAGCTTTGCTGGCATGAGGGAGAGAGAGTGATCAAGCACTGCTAAGAGTGGCATTTCAACGTATTAAGGACGTGGGGAAACTTATTCATGGCCTTGCATTTCGTTATGTACTGTGTGATCTCTTTTAGGTACCCTCTATCTTCTTTTAGAGAGCTTCACTACCACTATTTGTCCTTTGTAATTTATCTTACTGTATGTAAGCTGACAAAGCTTCTGTTGAGAGCAAAGCACACCACCTTTCCAGAGGAATACACGGACTTTATTTTCCAATTTCACTAAGGGTCATCCCAGTGTATGATCAGCCCTGGCCTAGCTGCAAGTGCAGAGTTTCAAAAACAAATGAGGTTTCCAATGAGGTAGCTTAAATGTAAATATAAAAATGTATGGACTGACCTTCACGTCACTGGATGAACTCTTATATTTTTATCAATTGTGACAAACCATATCAGGCAAGGAAGTAGCTCTCTCATACGATGTTTTTTAAATAGGAAAAAAAGAAAGTTATGAAGAAAACAGTTATATGTGAAATACCTCCCCTATCGCATAAACAAACACGTGTCACAGCCCAGTGCATGCACCAACACAAAGACATTTGTCTAAAGGAAACAGCATCAGCAAAAACCCCATTTGTTTGGTTAAACAAGGTCTTACCTTTCTGCTACAGATTTTCGTGGGAAGTAAACATCCTCTCCTACAAGGTAGGCAGCTGCAGTTCCACCTCCAAAATAGGTTTTCCTCAAGAAGGGGGCAATCCGGTTGTTTACCAGTAACGCTCCTAACCCAGTAGGGAATCCAAAGATTTTATAGAATGAGATGGGAATGAAGTCAGCTTGGTGAACTCTTAAGTCTAACGGAGAAGTGCTTACGTAAGAAGCTGCATCTAGTAGAACAAACCACTTCCCTGGTATTTTGATGGGGCAGAGTTTTCCAGATTTTATGTCCTGTATCCATGAAAGGGGATATTTGATACCAGAAAAATTGCTCTGAGCTGGATAAGAGAAAAGATGAGGTGTCGTGCAGCTTTTGTCTTCAGGTGCTAACCTGTTTTTCTCTGATAACAACATTTCCTTTGGTTTTACTGGAACAGATAAAACATTCATTGAGGCAGTTATCCCCCTCATACCCACAACAGACGTGTGGCTGTCAGTTAGGTAACAAAATCGACTGCTGGGCTGCTTTGTACCTTCAGGTATCCAAGGGAATGCTTCTGCTACCAGTTTAAGTGCAGCTGTGCATCCAGAAGTGAAAATGATAGTGTAATCTTCAGCAGTAGTGTGGAAATGTTGCAATACTCTATGGGGGAAAAGAAGAAAAAAAGAAAAGAAATCAGAGATCTAGTTATTTTCTGAGTTTTCCAATTATTTTATTGCCAGATAATGTCTCAGCATCATTTTTTCTACTCTGTCACCTCACTTAGATGCAAGTAGACAGGTTTGGTCAAATACCATTCCCAAACAGCACAATAAACTTGAACAGATACAACCAGAATTATTTTGCACACCACAGAATCTTTTCAATGCTGCAGTGCACGTGGCTGAGAAAGAAGACAGAAGGTAGGTCTGCCTGATTCTGAACACAGCAGCCAGTGTGACCTCTCTACGGGATCAGAATTAAGCCTGCATATGATTAGAACAAACACTGGCCTTAAGAGAGGCCAGTTTCACCTGAAAACTTTTAATAAAAAAAAAGTAAAGGAGTCCCCTGTACAGATGTAAGCACCTGTAGTCATCTGGACAGGAAGGGTATCTATCTAACTACACATATAGCTGAACTTTGCATATGGTATCTGGCAGTTCAGTTTAAAAGAGACTAATACGTCTGGTCTCTCCTATTTTTGACCTGGAACACATAGTGTATTACTTTCGCTGTTCTAACATGTAATTCTAATGCCTCTCTAATTTTTATATTATTTGGGCTAGAGCATCTTTTGGTTAAAAACAGATTCTGTCCAAATACTAGGCATCTTAATTGTCAGAGGATTTTGCAGGGAATACTACAGCATACAGCTTTGTTCCTTGGTTATCCTATTGATAACAGAAACAGAACACAGCAAGGAGCAATAGATTATCCACAAAAGGCTGTAACCTCTGTAGCTCAGAAAGATACCCTAAATCACAAGCAACCTAATGGCCTCCAATAAATCACAGTGAGAAAACTTACGCAAGCTGATCTCCTGAGACATGTGTACACTGCACAGTCACCGCTGCCTAGACAGCACTCAAGTTTGCTCTGAATTACGTTTTGTGAACCATCATCTACTGCACCTTTTGGTACCCACGTTATCCTGGATACCTATTACAGTTTTGCAGTGCAGAAGACAGACTTTCATCAGGTCTTTTCAGAGGGTGAGATACAACTTCAGTTTAGCTACCTGTTTTATACAATCTTGATGAACTTTTTCTGAGTGAACTTATAAAACTTCTACTAACATTAATGGCAAATGTACACAAACACCTAAGAGACACTCTTGTGTGCATGAGGCAGAGCAAACAAAACTAAACCAGAGTATAAATGTTGCTGCTCAGAGAGAGGTCTTGTCAGGCTCCAAAAAACATTAAATGTAACAGGGTTTCTCAGGGCATCTATCCCACTGCAGAGTATTTCTGTGAAACATATAATATATCAGTGCTTTCTACGTAGCAGTCACTCTAACTTGTATAATCTCAAGATGCAGTCCAGCATTTTGAGAATCTTTGAACTCTGGCCCAATGAGTACCATTAGAAGTCTGCATGTTTTATGTAACAGGGGATTCCCTTACTAGGACAGGCAGAAGTCAAAAAGATAGCTACATTTAAATTTAAGTTGTACATAAAGTTATATGAAAAATGCAAGTTAAAATTTTCTGAATGCTAGAATGGTAAAGAGAAATGCCTTAAAGTTATAGATGTCCCTGTCTGAACACAAATCCTACAGACATACTATGTTAGAGCTGGATGCCATGGGGTGCAGTACTCTATGTTACACAGGATAGAAACAATTGCAATGACTTTGTCATTAGGACTAAAACCAATCAACAAAGATGCATTGAAATGATAATGATGACACTGTTTTCTGTTGTAGGAAGCTCTTGCTCTACTGGGAAGTATGAGATGCAGCAGATGGATTCATAAACCCAGGTTAGACCTTGCACTTGGGTTTCTACCAAACATCAATTTTTTGAAATACGATGCAATTGTTAGGTAATTTTTGTCTTCTGGATATCACTAAAGACTAACAGGATTTAAAAAGGACATCAGCAGTCCACAGATTTAAGCCTTGTATGTTTCAAGAAATTCATTTGAAAAAATTCAGAAGGATCTTTCTCAAATGGATCTGCCAGGTAATCACTTCTGCAAGCATTCACAGCTTTTGAAAATGTTTTTAAAGATTGTTTTCAGAGAAACCAGCCTTTTCCATTAGGTTTTAGGATAAAGATGGGGAGAATAACAGTGGTCTAGTATATGGTAGTGCACTGACAGTTTGCTGCATTCATCAGCAGGTCCTGCCCTCTCTGCTCACTGAAAGCAACCACTCTCTCCTTCACCTGCAATCAGTTGTGCAGGTTTTCTCCCACCACAAGCATTACATTACATACATTGAAGCAGGGGTGTGTCTGTCTGTCTGTCTGGTACAGCAGACCTGAAGGGAGGACGCTGAAACCCTGAATCCCCAAAGTAGCTTCTGACGCAGGTAAACTAGCTGTATGATTACTAATGGGAGTCATGCCTCAAATTTCACGCATGACATCACTCTGCATTAGTTCTCCTTTCCTTTCATTCACCCGGATATAGAAAAGGTGGAAAACATGGCAGGCAAGACTCCTAACTTGATTATTCCTCAAGGAGAGCGCAAGATGTATACCAAGTCCCCTACAGACTATTATTTCTAAGGGAAAGGAAAGGGCAGGTAGTTCAGTAAGGAGGATAAGTCTTTGTAACTATGGACATAATTTTACATGTATTATCTGATGTGGGTTTTTTGTATGTGCTAAATTTGAAATCTTTACACTGATATCAACAAATTACAAAAAAGTTGTACAATTCCAAGAAAAAACATTAACAAAAAAACCCCAAACTTTTTAGCTGCTTGTGTCTGTGAGCACTAAAAAAAGTTACAAATACATATGTACGTGCACACAAAAAACTTTTTTGAGTTAAAAATCCATGTGACAGCAGCAAATTCTTAATATGAAAAATAAGAATATTCTTGTTCTTTTCGTAATACCAAGATGACAAGAGCAGCAATGAAAAGCACACTGAAAACTCCCATCCAGTCTGCTCCCTTCTATTTTCTAAGCTTTCACTGTTCTCCTCCCCAGTCAGCCTCCTCGTGCCATAGGCTGAGTGGGAGGTGAGACAGACCTAGGCAAAATGCCAAATTTTACTCAGGAATAACAACCTGCACTTCTCCACAGGAACAGTACTTACATACCCCAGCACTTAATTTGACCAAGGAGACTTAAAATGACAAAAGCTGGGATGTAGTAATGGTGGATCAGAACTTAATAACGCTGTGCTCTTCCCTAACCATGAAAAACAGAACCAGCGAGTATTTTCACAAAGCATTTGATTATTTTCTATTGTTAGTTTCACAGCTTTATGAAAGAAAAAATATTGTTTGTGTTTTTTTGACTCATAAATAACAACATTATATAAATAATTCACCAATGAGAGAGATAAAGCTCACTCACATCAGACCTTGGAAAGAAAAATATTTTAAATATATTTAGTTTTTAATCATTTAATTTATAAATAGCTGAACAATTTTTGAAATGAATAACATTGATGTATTTATCTATTCAGTTCAGTACTAAAAACTGACTTTCATATGAACAAACCAAGCTCTAGCTTAAAATTTTCAAAAGTGTCTTCGTGAATTACACTTATAAGTTTCCTAAAGCTGGAGAAACAACCAAGGTAGATTTCTAAATGACTTGATGGGAAGTAGGTGCTTTTGTAAATCTCAGTAGGCACCTATTTGCATATCGGGTCCCTAAATGCTTCAGAAAATTACTCCGACTCCAGTGCTTGTAAAAGAGTAGAATTTTCAAAGTCAGACTAGTATTTTGGCTGAAGTATGTCTAACTTTAGGAAAGGAAAATAAATAAATAAAGTAAAAGCAATTGAGTTAAAGGGATTTCATCCTCCACAATGACTCCTCATGTACGCAGCAGAAGAGCTACAAGCATCTCAGAATAAGGTTTATAAAATGAATGTCACAGATCCCTGAAGTGGAGCAGTGCTGCCATGACAAAATCAGGATACTTAGGGACGAAACACTGCAATACTTCTAAATGACTTCTGCAGCTCACAGTACTACATCCTCGGTTTTGACATTAATATTGGGAAGCACTGGCTATTACATACAGAATCCCTAACGCTTTATGTCTTAGCGTAAGATGTATCTTACTACAGTGAAATGCAGCTCACCCTTATTAAACTCCTGGAAGATTTACAGCCATATATAAGGTGTTGCCGGCAGCAGGACTAAAGACTTGCCGCAGAAAACTCCGTTTCCACTTTTCAAAGAAACCTTTGGAAGAAGTGACTAACTGAATATTTGTTTCATTAAACATACTGATAGGGCAGTGCCATCAGGGGAGAGATGACAGAACGGTTAAAAAAATGTTGACCCTGTAGCTGGCTTCTGGGTGGGCAGCAGCAGGGATGCCAGAGGGAGCAGCACGCTCAGCATCTGCAGCACTTCAAAGACACCAGGCAGCTCAGGTTCGCCTGCCTTGACCCTCTCCTCCCCTCTTGCCTCCCTAAGCACACATAGATCAAAACATGACGTGGTCAACAAAGCACGGCCAAGAAACCAGCCCAGTGAGAACCCACTAGAAACCTGCTCACTCGACAACACTTTCCCGTACACAGGTGTATTTCAAGACCTCTCTGTTAGCTGGTGTTTAACCTTTTTAAATAGCTAGAATGAGAGTTTCATATTTTTATCTCTAACAATTGAGCCAAAATGCCTTGTTGTACTAAAATAAAAACTGGTAGGTAGAGTCAATTAACTCTCAACCAAGCTTGCTATCTTTTTTTATACATTTAATAAACACATAATTAATAATAAATTTTATATATTTTTAAGATATATATATATATATAAATAAAAATATCTTTAAAATATGTGTGTATACATATATGTAGATGTATACACATACATATATATATGTATACACACATATCCACATACACATATATATATATACAGAAATATATGTGTATGCATAGGTAAGTCAGATAGTTTGAGGAATTAGCTATATTTTCTTAATTCAACTCATCTAACTCAACCACCTGAATTAGGAGCTAAATTAGAATTAGACGTTTCAAATTGCCACCGAGGGTTCTGCAGAGAGCCAACGCTACCAGCTCATGGGGCTGTTCTAAGTACACAGTGCCACCAACAGCCCCAAGTTTGCAGATTTGCAGAAAGGGATGTCTGCCACAGCTGCAGGCTGCTTGTGATCACCCTCATGCTCCTACTCACCACTGCGTCTTCTTCCATGGCTCACAGCAGCAGAGCTACCATAAAAGTACCGACATCCATACCACACCATTCCCCTAACAGTCTCCTAGCATTGAGTTAATTTTTTCCCCACACTGCTAGATTTTAAATACTTTCAAAATATGCTTTCAAAATATGCTTCAAATAACTTCCTCTATGCTCTTCAAATTTATCATTCTCCAAACACTGTAAAAGCTCAATAGCAACTGGGATTGGTGGATTTGGTTTCTTCTGTGTTCAGATCATTCCAACTGATGCAATCATTTTAGCTTCTAGTTGGCAAGATATCAAAAGATGTCCAGGAAGATTAGAATTTTCATGTTTTGTATTTGTCTTCATATTTTTATTTAGCCTGTGTATATGCATACATGTATGTTGTGCTTACAATGATTTTGCTAGCTAGTAGCTGATACTGTCTAAAAAAGATCACATTTAAGTACTACAATTGTAACAAGAGATTCAGTTTTGAAGACAGTTATCTGTTTAACAGTACAAGTTTAAATAGTACTTTATACCAGCTTTATAAAGGCTCCTTCTGCAGGTGGACATTTACATATAAAAATATTTCTTATAAAATTCTTCCATTGTCACAACACCAAGGAATACAAACCCAGTTTGGGCTTGTTTTGAGGGATGCTTAGCTTGAGCCGCTCTGATTTCACTGCACTGCTGTTTTCTGCTCTACAGAGAATCTGAAGAGATGTGACATACAGCTGAGGAAAAAATTTTGTCTGAATGGCAACAAAAAACATCCAACAATGACTTCTGGGTCCAAAAACCCAAAATCTTACTTTGATTTAGAAGTAAAATTTTGTTTAAAAAATATTAGAGGATAACACTTCTCATAACTGGCTTTATAACATCCTCCTCATCACACACAGAGATGTGAATGTAGCATTGACAGTTCCTGCATCTGTATTTCTGGACAAGAGCATTTTAACCTTCCTTATTTATTAATCAAAGGTCTATTCCAGGAACAAAAGCAGTCAGTTGAATAATTTCCATCAACTTCAATGAGGGGATAGAATTGGATCCCAAGGTAAACTGCTGAGGTTGTTTGTTACCAACACCAGGGCCTGGTGCATGACAGCCTGCTTTGAGGCTTAACACCACATTCTTCTGTGTATGTTCTTCCATCTACTCATATGAGGAGAAGAGGAACAGAAGATGTGGGTACCCTCATTTTAGGCATAATAGAAAGATACTATGAACAAAAACACACTGCTTAACACACACTCCAAACCTTCCTTAGCTGCTCTCACTGCCAGCAGTAAGAAGTGACAGCATATCTTAACTAGTAAGAACTGTATCTCTAAGGGAAGTGTTCTGGTTAACCAAGCTAAAGAGAGAAGCTCTACAGGTAGGAAATGTCTTATATCTTATTTTGTAAAGATAAGCTTTATTCAATGCAGTATGTCACACATATTACATTCTCACTGTTAATTCCCAATCCAAACAGAAAAGCAAGCTGAAATCTATGAATATTTTTAAGAATCAAATGTATTTACACACAAAACAAACCTACCAAGCCTGCCTTCTTCCAGCAAAATATTAATTTAATGATAAAAGCCCGTGTAAAGATTTTTTTTTCCTTCCCTTTAAGCAGTATTTTCAACACAAATCTAAGCTATGTCATCTCCACTACCTGCACAGCTAACTTCACAGAGCTCCACTGAATTCAGGGATTTGCCAATGGATCAATAACTGCATAAGGAAGAGTACAGGGATAAATAATCCTGTGTAGCTCTCTCTAAAAGTTATTTCTAAAAAAATTTTTTTTCATTCTCCATTTTCATTTCTTTTCCTGTACTTACAAAGCACCAATTTAAAACTTTCAGGTGTGCTAAATGTGAAATAGGAACACATTACTCTATTTATCCTCACTGGTTATATCCACAGAAACTCATTTTCTGACCAATTTCTGACCAAAGACACTCATTCTGATTCTAGTTTCTTCCCATTTCCACTGCACAAGAGTGATTAGGATCTCACACAATTACACTAATGCTCTTATGGTACCACAGAATTAGCTTCCTGATTTACAAAATAACTCTTCAGCTGAAATGTATCTGATAAGCTCCATTTGTCATAGGCAGGTAGTAGAAAAATCCCTCCCTTTCTACTTGAAAGCATTATTTTATTTAGATGTCCGCCATCCGAATTAAAGCATTATAATCCATTACACTTATTTCCTAAGGCATTGACTGATCTACAGGAGATACACTGTGAAAAACGCCAAGTTTGCTTACAAATCACAGTTGGTCTTGACCAAGCAAATGCTCTCTCCACTTCTGTAAAGTTGGCAGAGTAGCAGAATGGCTGGACTACAGCTTGCACTAAATCTTTAGAACAACAATTGCTCTTTAGAGGCTAGAAAATGTCTTCCTGTGGGAAAAGCTGCTTTGACGAACAAAGGCTACGTGAAGTGCACATCATGACTAAAAGTTGTTGACTTTCATGATACAGCGCACATCCAGAAGGTATTAAGTGCCGTCCCGGGCATACCGACAGAGCAAATTCAGCTTCTGGATGGTATTATAGCCCTACATACGACTAGAATAGCAAAATAGTAGGAAAAAAATCTGGAAAACTATAAAACACCATTCTGCAGGCTAACTGTTGGTACAGTTTGTTCTAACACACAATATTACTCCTCTTACTGACAGAAGCCTGTAACTCCTAAAACTTTCCAGACATGGCACAAACCTCTGGGTAATTGTTTCCTTTGAAATTAAATAGTTGTTCTTCTGTGGTAGAGACGAAAGATCAATAGCTAGATGATTTCAAAACCACTTCATGAATATTTTTTGCGAATAAAATCAGCCAGATCAATTTGTTCTGGTGCTTGAACAACTGCCAAAGATTTGTGAAAATGCTTGTTAATCCCAATATTTTCATTAACTAGGACACACACGACTCTGCAAAATTATCCCAGAAGCTCTTTTAAATGAAAATTCACCACCTGCTATTCAAGTCATCCAGACAGGAAATCACAAAAATAGTGCCTAATGTAGGCAACAAGTTACAGAGGACTAGTCATAAACAGCAAAGAAGCTCATGAACAAATCCTTCCAAACTGCATTTGCGCAAACTAATGGCCAAATAGAAAACTACTAATGAATCTGAATCAGTTTGTAAATCATGCATGTATTAAAATACAAATCATTTTTGCAGCAAATTTTAACAGTAACCATGAGGATACAAATTTAAACCAGCACTAGGAAGATTTTGTACGTGGACTAACGTATCGATTGCCTCAACAAACAATGCTGTCTAAGGCAGCTTTAGCTTGAGAAGTTTTTATCACAGTATTTTCCACATAAGATACCCTGACAAACTAACATCACTGTATTTTGCCTTTCCAAACTCCTCTTACCTAGTAGATATCATAAATTTCCAATTTAAGCATTCCCTGAGCACAGACAAAGCATTTATCAATACTTGAGTTCCTCACTGCTGAGGAACACTCAACGCAGTGCAATTCCAGCCAGAGGTATCAGTTTTACTGGCAGCCTGTGTCAGACTTCAAATCCTATTCACCGGATACAGAGGCAAATTAAAGGGCATCAAGGTGAACTCATTTCATCTTCCTTAATATGTCTACACCATGGACATCTGATCACATCACCTTCTGGAGTCACTCAGAAGTCACAGGCAGCGTAGCAGACAGTTCATCTAACCTATGTTAGAAGTCTAGTTCAGGCTGAGATATCTTGCCCTTGCTATGTCTAATTCCCTCCATTGCCTGCTAACGGCATCTAAACGTCTAGTACATTGCAGACAGATGTATTTTTTCAGCTTAACCCCACCTTCCATGTCTCTGGAGCACAATTATCTCTATTTCTAAATCTTAATCTCCAACCTTCCTACATGTTCTGAGCTCCTGCCAGAAAAACTAATTCCTCGGTGTTTCAGTATCTAGCTAATTCTGCTACTGCTAGCAAGTATCACTGGCGTGGGGCCTGCATACTTACCCTATGGGTATCTGTTGGTAACTGGTCAAAAGTTACTTTTTTTTGATTCCAGGAAAGCAGAGCATTATACTGTTTTCCAAAAGAATAATGAGCACAAACTTGTGAAATGTCTTTTAGAAAAAAAAGTTAAAAAGAAAAAATCTGCACTGTGTGTTCAGTGTTCAGATGGTCTTCCAAGTCCTTATATAGCTTAATCTCTTAAGTAACCCCATATGAGAAATTAAATATTCTTTAAGGTTTTAGAAAGGACATTATAAACCACTTTTTTTAAGTAACATACATTTGCTTCCAATCTTTTTTAACATTTTTCTTTATTTACTTTTTATTGATTGGAATTTGTTTTGAGACCAGTGATGGACTTCAAACTATACCCTTCTATGATTTTCTCTCCAGTTGTGTGAGTTTTTTGGTGTTTTTTTTTTTTCTGAAGTGATTTTGCACCCAGTTAAAAAACTGCAGCAAAGCATTTTCAGGACACGGAGGGACTGTAGATTTTAGCAGGATTATATTTTTTGAAATATGTCAAGTACTCCAAATACTATGACCCTAGTCAATCTGTTTTTTTCTGTTGGTGCCAGAGAACATAAGTGTGGCAACTGGTAATTATCTATGACCCATCCACAAAACAGATTTGCCATCAAAAACTACAGGATCACATATTTGCAAATTGCTGGGCATTTTCAACCATAAACTGCAAGTAACTGAATATAGCTATAAAAGCATAGCCCAAAATTTTTCATACTACCCAGCAAAATCTGGGCTTATTCTATAATGCAGGAATCACACACATACATACATTCATTACTTATTTAATCTTCCAATTCCTCACATTTTTACCCTGGGGTGGTGTTGCCTGGCCTAAGGTAGGTTTGAGAAGCAGTAGCAAAGCAGCTGTGTAAATGAGCCTGTGCAATTCTTGTGCACTGGAGCGGGGGTCTCTATGCAGGCTTCATGCAAGCCCTCTCCTGAGGTGTCCTGGGGATCAAAGCACAGGAGATGTAACAAGGTCTGCTGTTCCCAAATGCTCCCTTGCGGCTAGAAGTCTCTCTTCTTTCACCATCTGCCTTCTGGAGGATTAAGGGCTTACACACCTGTCACATCCAGACTCGATCACTGTTACTTTAGTTGCAGACAAATGGATACGCCAGAGACTGCTGCTTGTTAAGAGTATAGCTGCCTGCCTCCTCAGCAGAACGAGCCGCTTAACACACATCTTCCCAATGCTTGCACCCCTCTGACAGTTTCCAACCCAGGTTAATAGCTCTCAGACTAATCTTTGATCCTAACCTTGAAAAACATCAATCCCAAGTGAAGATCAGCTATATCACTAGCCACATACGTATGTCGTGTGTCACATATATATGTTGTGTGTCACATTTCTGATTCTTTAATATTATCCTGTTCCTTTGGGAAAATTCACTTTGCAAAACACAAGGTGAGAGTACACAGTCAAAGACTAAACACTTTCATGTCAAAATGAGCCAACTACACAGAAGGGGCTTATAGCAGTGATGAAGTACTCAGATGCCATATGTCCAGAGGAGCAGAAATGGACCGTTTCCAGCTCAATCTTTTAGGTCCTCCTCTTTACCACATTTTCAGTATGACTGATGGGCAAGCTATTAAAATTATTATTCCCCTAGTCAAATCTTTCTTATTCAAGGAAAAAAAGATGAAGAGAAAATTTCTTGCAATTCATAAAATGCCTGTACAGTGAGATCACACTGACTTCAGAAACGTCTAGGCCCAGAACCACAAAGGTACTCAGGTGCTTAAACAGGAATGAAATGGCTTTGCAGGCCTCAGTTACTATGGGGACAGCGACTGCAGCAAACACTTGCACATAAACAGGTCTTATTTCATCAAGGGTTGCTTTTCAAGTACTACGCTTTTGTCTGGGAACGGTTTTAGATGAAGATGTTCATCTGAAACCACCTCAGTCTGCTTTCAAAATACACAGAGCTATCACAAATCTATTCATGTATTTCAACAGAGTTGAAATATTCCAAGGCATAGGTATCCCGGGCAAAGTAAGCCAAATTTGCAATGTCCGTTTGTATTTCCTCTTGCTCAGGTGAAAAGCCACAAGAGTAAAGCCTGAAAGACTGCCGGCCACTGATTGTTTGCCATTGGTTTTCCGTGGGGAATGATGGCCCATGATAGCAGCCTAGCACCAATTTGGCTTTTAAGAAGAATGATGAAGCATTTCACAAAAAAGCTAAAATAGCTCCTATCAGCACCCAGGGCAGAGAAAATAATACAAAGAGCAGAACCAGTACTCAACGGCACAAGAACTCGTGAAACCTGTAGGAGCCTCACAGTTTGGTGCAACAGCGGACTATCCGATCACTTGCAAGTTTGAAATAACCCAATACCACGAATGTTAGTGAACCCATCTTGGTGGCTTTAGTCGCAAAAATACTCAAGAGTGACAGGCTTTTCTACTTGTCTGTTGCAGAGCTGTTCAAAGGATTTAAGGTGTCAGCGTGCAGCACGTTCACACCAAGACACATGCACAGTTTGGTTGAAACTGTCTCAAGATTTCCCAGAAATTATGAATGGATGTTTGCTCACACAGGAAACATCATTTCTGTCTGTCAAGCTGCACTTCATTCACTTTAAATCCTGACAGCTATGCTTCCAGTGCTCCTAGCAGTTGAGGAAGAAACTATTCTACATATGATGGGTGCAACTAGGCATAAATGACTGCTAAAGGATATTTTTGGCTTATCTTAAAACAAAATCTGGTTGTAGTCTATGAAAAACACATTAGCAAACAAGGAACAACAGTAGCATTGTAAGGAAGCTACAAGCTATATTTCAAATAATGAAATTCATGAAAACAGCTTAGAGGGCAATTAAAACAAATAGGATGATGAAAGCTGTGTATAAATGCCATTTCTTTACTAATTGAAAAAAATATATAGTAATCAAGTTCAAGAACTGGCCACTGCAAATGTGAAAGGGGACAAAGAGAAATATTCTGTAACTTGTAGTCCTTCTCATATTGTTGGAGTATCATTCTGTTTGAAGCAAAATGGATATGGGAGTCATAGACTCAGACTAAGGATTGCTGTTTAAAGTATCCCATTAGTTAATTATGATATAAATTAAAATCCTTATTAATTAGAAAGTTCACTTCACAGGATATATGTTAATCAACCTTTTCTTCTTGCAATTTGCAAGCACAGTTGTACCGCCTGGCAGTAAAAAATCTCATGCAATCAAATGTAACCAAAAGAATACTAACGGCTGTAGTTTCCTACAACCCTTCTGCAATCCATCCTCATCTTAGGAGCTGCCAGCCAGAAAACCTAGCAATTGCCTTGCATTTCTCCTATTCTAACTCCTAGTACTTTCCCAGGAGGCCAGGAAATACAGGTGTCAGAAGAGCAGTCCATATGGGGGAAGAAACAACTACGTACCACTCGGGGAAACAACTTCTGTAAAGTAGATTCATCACTGGTGTGAACCACTGCAGCTTCACTAAAGCTAATTACAACAGCTAAGGAGCAATATTTACAAGCTCATTCCTGATTTCCGAAGTATGCCACCCCACATAGAAAAGCAGTAAGAAACCTCAGGTCAGCAAAGATTCTCTAAATGCGCAACGGATGCCATGCAACACACAAGATGACATGTCCTACTCTGCCAGAACAGAAGGCTCAGCATCTTGTGAGAAGACTCAGGCCATACCTTCAAAATAGCAATAAAGCTAACTTTTTAAGTTCAAGAATTTTTACAGAATACATCATGTTTCATAAAAGGTACAAAAGTTCCCAAAATAACAAAAGAAACAGAACAGAAAAACCTCCTCATGTTTGACTTCCTAAGAGGATTACTTTGAATGGGATGATTAATAGTTAAAAATATCTGGCAAATTTGACTTTTGACTTCTAGCACCAAGATCCTCAAAAAAAAAAAAAAAAGTGAAAGTAAAGTAACATGTTTCAGCTGACATCTGAAATCTGTATTGTAGCCTTTCAGCGCTGGAGTTGACACCCACATGTCTCTAGCTAGCAAAAGCAGAGAAACTCATTTTTCTTATTTACATGTACATAGATACAGTCAAATCCAGACTTGTATAACTTCACAAAACTGTCTAATAGAGCTATTAAGATTTTTCTTTTATTAGTTTTAAGATTTTTAAACTTCTTTTTTTGGTTGAGGGAAGGGGTTAATTATTCTTCTTATTACTGGTATATCTGCACACACTACACCGGAATTAATATTCATGGTAACAGTATTGATTCAACTTCTAACAGCATACATGTGGGGGGGTTCATGTTTTGGTACACACAGCTGCATAAAAGGGAGCTCTCTATCCATGATCAACTCTACTTACAAAGAAAAATATGCTCTAGAATTTATTGCTGCTGGGATCCAAAGGTCTTGAAAGCATATTCAAGCTAAAAGAAAAGACTAGGCACATTCGTGCATTACCTTGTACAGTGATGAAACTCTTTGGGGAAAAATGTAATTGGGAGAATAAATCTTGCACTAAACATAGATTTAACCTATAACCCTCTTACTTTAGTGAATCTAAGCATTCTACAAATTCATCAAAATTGGAAAGCTCTATTAGTGGCTGGGAAAAAATTACATTCCATAAAAACTAAAAATTGCAACAACCTCCTCTGAGTTACCCTGCAGCCTCACATTACAATAAGGTAGTTGTGGTGGAAGTGATCTCTTCTCAGATTAGACTGGCTGTGAGCAGTAAGATCTGATCAGAGCTTTAGAGAGCTGCCAAAGTTGCTTCCTGGAGCCCTGGACTCAAATTCCAGCAGGATCAGGTCAGACTTCAAAGCCATGAAATGGAAGAACAGAATTCCAAGATGTTTAGTTTACAAAGGACTTTCAGATAAAATCTACTGCCTTCTCTGCTGTGTGTGTTTTAAAACTATTTGTATTATGATTTCAACATGATTTCCAAAGATTCGTCACCCTTCCAATATTTGGATATTAATTTTGGTAACATCTAATATCACTGAGAGCAGAATGAAAAGTGTAGAATATATCTGATTAAAATTTATTCACAGTTCTAAACACATGCATGATGTTCAGGTCTGTGTCCTTTGTACACTGCTTTCTGCAAAGAGCCCAGCAAATCTGCCATGAGTTTGAATGATTACAGCATAGCCAATACTGAACTTGCAATCACGCACTAGAAAACTGATTTTAAGGATTATGTTCTAAAAGCTAAAGGCAGAAGCTTATCATATACCCTGTGGCCTACCAAAAGGTTGAACTTTTGAATTGCAAAATCTCAAAATAAATTGCTGGCAAGCATTTTATGCAACAAGTATGACAGGAGAAATTACTTGGTGAGTGGTAAACTATACAAAAGAACAGTCTAATTCTTTTCACATTCTTTGGAGGCAATTTCCAAAACTAAAGCAATAAAATTACTAACACCATATAAATAATTATGTGCTTTTCCCCGCTCACTGTCACCTCATTAGGATTTTGTCCAGAACTTGTCACCAAAAAGCAAGGATTTCAACTTCTTTACTGCAGAAGCCATATTTAAAAAACCAATCAAGCCCAGAGGAATGTGTGGAAGTCAGTTGTCCTGCATCTTTTTAGCTATTACAATTTCAGATTTCATTAAGTGTTTGCTCAGTGTGACAGGGCAGCATTAGTGCTGTGGTATATAATTTCATACCTTTTTTTTTTTTAATCATCTGTCTAGATTATCTGGCTGCAACTCAGTACTGGGAGCCCCTAGAAGAAAGGTGGCTGCAAAAATTACCAAGAGATGCTATCTAAGAAAGTTAGTCTACTTTAGTTGAGGTTTAACGGCAACTAAATCTGACTGGTGTAAGGTGTTTTATGTTTCTATTGCTTATTCGCATTAAAGGTCTATTGGGCTTTTCATCACACAAGATTTTTAAACAAGTTTTTGAAATGCGCAAGAATTGCATATGTATTTTTAAACTTACTTTCATTCTTTCTATCATCTTGCCTTTTGCAACTCTGCCCTTCTCTTGCATAACTTTTTTACAGAAACATAAAAATAAAGGTATTGCAACAGCCTACCGCACAAAGTCTTTAAGAAAGCATATACCTTTACTTAGCCCAAGCAATTAGGCAAACTCTGGCCCTGTTGAAGTTGGGCTGCCATCATCCAGGCTGTCACTCAGACGCGTAGCTTTGGTCCAATAAGCCAGTGGTCATCACACTACTACACCGCTATTGTTGCTACAAGTCTGTGCAGCTCACACTGGCCTTGGCCACTTTCTGTTCGTTCAACTCACACTACTGATTACAGGGCTGCTATCAGGCTTATCAGCAAAAGGTGAGAATTGGGAATCACCATTCAGCATCTGTTTTACAGTATTATTTAGCTCACTGTTCCTATAGAAAGACTACTGAGACTTCAGTTCATTATGGTTACATGCCTGGAGTAGAGGCAAGATCAACTCTATTTTTTACCACCAGTATTTTCTATTCTAAGAGAATCTAGCAATATTTTTGTTAATCCTTTCATTGCTGCCAGCCAAAACCAAAATGGTTATCTTTTCTACAAACTAGTTCCCCCTCAGCACAGAGCAGGACTGATATTTATGTGGCAGACATCCTTGTTTCAGGGAATTACCCTTCCCAGGGAGTTCACTACATGTTTAGAGAAGTGTTATCCAATTTCTGCACGCTACCAAGTGCTAATTCTGAAACATTCACTCCTACTTAAACCACCACCACTATTTTCAGTGTACTCTTCATACATAGATGGCTAGATGTCCACTTTTAGCAAAGTGTCACACTGCTTATAATAAACCAGACCTCAAAACTCAATCAAAGAATATAAAAGATATGTAACTCCGTTTATATTTACAGATAAGGGATTGTTTCAAATCTAGAACGCATTACTAATACCCAACCTTTGTACAGCTCTCTGAATATAACTCTGCAGAGAGAAAGCAAAAACACGGCTGATTACAAAGCAGATTCTGCTGCAGTGTGTTCCCTGACCAGTTTCTCTTATGACAGATGTTGGGTAGGTTCTTCAATTCTCTTCATATTGTTACTGACTGATTTGTTTCTTTTCTTGAAACAGGAATGCTACTGCTTCCCCCACTTCTCTCTCCCCCGCCTCCCTCCCATTTGTAGCTATTTCAGAAACTCCTGCAGCAACAGCTATCACTTCAAGTCCTGTCTCTTTTTCACTGGAAGCAGCAGATGTACCCATAACACTTCAGTGAAGTTACAAAGGGAGCGTTGACATGAGATATGTGTACTACAAGATCACTGCAGATTTATTGGGTGCTTAGGCCTCAGGTCTGGAGTGTATTTAATCATGTCTTCAACTCTCTATGCTTAAGCATGCCCATTGCTTTCAACTTGTCCAAAATCACATACCTACCTAAATAACTTCTTGAACTGCAACCTTAGATGGTAAACTCCTCACATTCATTTGTCACTCATTTTCCCTCAACCCCACAAATTATTCAAATTTCTCAAACGTCAAAACAATTTTATAAACGATGCAGTACTTCTATATTCACTTTTTTTGCTTTGTTTGACCACAAGTCAAGCAGCAAAAAGAAAGCAGACTATTACTCCTCTTGCTGCCAGCAGGCTGCCAATTAAGGAGGAGATGAAGAGCAGAATTGTAACGTATTTTTCGTATAGCTCTTTTTGTTTGTTTCTTTGCACATACATCCTGCTGTTGAGGTCTCTGTATCTAAGAAATACAGATAAAAACACTAGAGAGAAGAGAAGCTACTAAGATCTCATGCCCTGCACATTTCATTAAACATAACTTTCAAGGATAATCTCTGTCAAAATCTTGCCACTTACCAATTTCTCGAAATCATCTAAAAGGTGCAACTTTTTATAAAACTATAAACTGTTTCCAGTGGCTTAACACTTCATCTAAATTATTATTGTCATATTAACAAATAACGAAAGAGTTCAAAAACAAAAAAATAAAGCTCAAAATCTCATTTATTCTAACCACCGGCTGATAGCATGAAGGCACAATGTTTTAATTGTTGCTGTTGTTTAATTATTTGCATTTTTGTGACATACAAGAGTCTCTGCTCTTTGCTTACCCACAGGATCCTGCTGTGAGAGATGCTGTATGTGCAGAGTACAAACTAAATTCTCCAAAGAACTTAGGGATAAATCTGACCTCCTTCTGATTCCCAGGACATGCTGCATATCCTGCAGAGTCAAGGTTTACAGTAGAGCTTTAAACAGTAGTTTATTACCAAGCAGGGTGAAGTAAAATGAAGGAGAAATTTGGTAGATTCGGTGTAGACTTCTCCCAAATATTCACTTTATTCTGGTTTGATTAGATATTTTTCACGCATGCACACACAAAATCCTTTTGGTTAGACAGAGATATGTATAATACCAGAATATTTGTAATGCTTTACATGATTTGAAATCACTATGTAGAAGAATGGACAGCAGCAACTAGAGCTTCTTCTGTCCGCTCCCTAGCCAAAACTAATTGACCAACAATTTAAGACAAAGAAACAAATTACATTTGTAGTATCTACCGTATGCAGACTGTAAAACTTAACATGAATACACAGAGATCATTCTGCAGCCTTATCTTTCAGTAAGGTTTAAGCTTATTGTTATTCTTGGATACTGCTCAGCAGCTTTACTGGGGAAGAGAAAAAAAAATCAAAAACAGATCTGCCACAACGTTGCACTCCTTTATGATAACTAGAGGTGCTATTAATTCACTTTGAAGGAGAAACCAGAGAGGTTTGCTTTTAATTCATGACATGGAGCTGGTGCAAATGATGTTTATTTATTTTGTACAATAAATCGATTAGTGTTTTTACCTAATATTTTGAGCAATGACTGAAAAATCAAGGAATTTAACTTTTTTTTTTTCACTGTGGTTCCTCTTTCTCCTATGTGCTTTCACATAATACTTGCTAACTGATGCTCAAAAACCCAGGTTAGAAAAACACAGGCATTGCAGTGCACTCACATACACTTTGTTGCTCTTGTACATCCACTGTTATCCGCAAGTGTCAAGGTAAGCTGCCTGTATAAATAAAAGTTGGCAAGTTTTACTACACTATTCGTCTCAGGTTTTGCCCCAGTCATATTATTAGTATTGATTGTTTTATTTCATTTGAACCGTTTCTTTTAATTAGGTCTCAAAAAAAAATCACTACTTTTTGAATCCCTCTGAGCTTTTCTGAAGGAGTAAATTAAATTTACATGACTTTATATAATGTTTTCAAGACCTGTTTCTATCTGTCCACAAGGGCAAAGTTTCCACCATAACACATCTTCCTTAACATGCTAGCCTCTGCCTTTGACATGATTCCTTCATCCCATTCTCAACTATTCTGATTTCTACTGCAAGAAACAGTTTCCTCCTTGGGCACTTTGACCAAAGCATTCTCCCTTGAGTGACCGTCCAGTCTCCACTGTACTAAAGAGGGTATTTTGTTCTCAAGGCTCATTGGGACCTTGATACTTCTCATCCACAGCCAAGGTTTTGACCTTCGACTCCAGACCACAAACCTTATCAGTTTTTGGTGCACTTTCAAATGGTTGTTTCCCATTTGTGCTCTGGGAAAAGCTTGCAGCAAATATCCTTTAAAGGAATATCTATTTATGGCTATTTTGATTACAATTTCTCCTTATTGTGTTCCAACCCCACATCCTTCCCAGAATAAATGCTCTTTTGATGAGTAGGACATTGACACTGTTCATGTTGATCAATCTTGTTTACTACATTCTGTATGTTCTCTCACATGTCTGTGACCACCTGTGGTTCCAGGTCTCACACAAATAGTAAATCCTTTGGGAAGCAGACTACCTTCCCAGACACTACTTAAAGCACCAAGCACCACAGTATGCATGAGACACTATCACAACTCAGATAAAAACAGAAGCATAGTAACTTATACCCCTTATGTTCAAATGCAATCCAAAATGCAAACACTGCAAAGAATTTGGATGCCTGATTTGGTAGCTGCTCTGAAATTTAGGCTCACGCAAAATGCATCTAGAACCAATTGATGTTAATAACAGCTCAGCTCAGTAACTGTTTTTTATTGATAACTGATTATATTTTAAATTGATTTTAACTGATAATTTTTGTTGAAGTGATTCACCCATGAGATTATGTAGAGATGGTGTGAGAATGCAGATCTCGTCACTTCAAATTACTAGATAAAACTTGCTTCTGTCAACACTAGAATCAAATGTTTCGTGATCAGCATGATGCTAGAGGTACTTACTAGTACCTACAAAAGAAAATAAAGCCTTTTTTTTATGTGACAGATACTCAAAGATCCATTTTTTTAACCATGAAACTTAGCTACATCCTCTACTCCTTGCTCTCAGTATCAGAAATCAAGAGAGTACACTAATGAGAACAGCCACAAACTACTAAGATAAACTCTTATAAAACAATTCAACATTAATAAAACAGAAGTAACTGACCAAAATATCTCACTCACATGTACACCTGCATACAAATGTTCAATAAAGGAGCTTTATTTTGAAATTATAGCATAGTGGTTTCAAGTGATGTATTATTTTCCTTGGAAGTAACATACTGTACTGCTAAAGTAAGATATCCACAGGGAAAAAGAAGCTTACTAATGATAAATTATTGTAATCTAAAAGGAACCTGTTTAAGAATATAGAATACTACAATAAAAGTTTTTCTCTGATAAGAGAAAAATGCCATCAGATGAAGCATTCTGCA
This sequence comes from Rhea pennata, assembly GCF_028389875.1. Classification (NCBI taxonomy): domain Eukaryota; kingdom Metazoa; phylum Chordata; class Aves; order Rheiformes; family Rheidae; genus Rhea; species Rhea pennata. The sequence continues at coordinate 67,974,336 of NC_084664.1, forward strand.
GTACACAAAAAAGCCATCCCTTCCAAGAAGCCTCTGAAACCCTAAGCTATTATTTCTAAATAAAAAATGTAATTAAAAACCAAAACACTTTAAATGCAATCTAAGCTGGATTAATTAGCAATGAATCAGCCTCATGCTAAAAATAGCAGGTGTCACTGTCACTGTCAGGGATTAGCAGATACCACACCTGGGGTACAAAAAAAAAAAAAAAAAAAAAAAATATACAATGGACCAAATTCCACACCCTTTACACATTCCAGAGTCAGATAAATCTCATAGAAAAGTGCTTCTAACTGAGGACAGGATAATTTTGCCAAATATAAATAGTTAACCACCTATTATCACTGGAGCCTCGATCAGCTCTGCAAAGTTTTAGTAATCAAGTAATACTCCTTTTCAGTGAAAGAAAGAAATCTACAAAAGGGAAATATGAGCCGGCAGCATGGCCTGGAAGCCAGGAAGGTGAGCAGTATCCTGGGCTGCATTAACAGAAGCACAGCCAGTAGACTGAGGGGAGTTATTATCCCTCTCTACTCAGTAATCTTTAGACACTAGGAGTACTATGTCCAACCTGGAACAAGAGGGATAATGATCAAATGCATCTAGTTCAGTGGAAGGTCACCAAGATGGAGCACTTGCCCTGCAAGAAGAGGTGGTTTGGCCTGCAGAAGCGAAGGCTTTGGGGGATACCCAAGAGTAGCTTTCAGTATCTACAAGGTGGGCTTTGAGCAGACAGAGTCAGGCTCTTTACAACAGTGCACGATAAGAGGATGAAGGGCAATGGACATCAACTAAAACAAGACAGCGTCCCACTAGACAGGAGGGAAACACTTTTTTCACAATAAGGACAACAAAGAAATGAAATAGATTGCCCAGAAGGACTGTACATTCCTCAGAGGTCTTCAACTGTGAATAGTTTTCAAGGACTGGATAAAGCCTTTAAGCAACCTGGTCTCATTTCATGGTTGACTCTGCTTTGAGTTGGAGATTGGACTATAGACCTCTTGAAATCCCTTCTAACTGGAATTAGCCTGTGATCCTATGACTCTCAGCAAAGCATAAAACTTTCTTATTACCTATTGCTTCCTTTCTCCTCGATACATATCCCGTTCTTTTTGTCATATACCAAATACTTCCTCTCTCTTCCTTCTTTTTAAGGTCCTCTTGTGCTTATGGGTGATTGACTTGTTTGACTATTTTCTTTTATATTTTACAAGAAACAAGAAGAAAAGCAAAAATGTCCCCCAAAGTAGGCTCTGGCATACTCTTTGTAAGTATGAAAATGAGTTTGATACCCACTACAAAACAAGAAAAATAAAAATGGTTATGTCTTAAATAATTAAGAACCTGAAATCTGGCTACTAACTCCAAATAAATGTGCCAATATTATTTTTCAAAGCTGATGGTGCAAGTATGTAAGACAATAATTTAAATATTTAGAAAAACATTGGTCAGATTCTTGACATCCACTCTTACGTATGTCTGTTAGCTGATACAAAAAATGTGCAATAATGCAGAGCAAAAGAACAGATGACTACCTGTAATTCATACTAGCATATTGAGCAATGAACTGTGTGTGTGTTGAGGGGCAAGTATTTGCAGACAAAGAGCTGGGCTGATTTAGACAAGCTTGAGGTCCATGATACTGCGACTGTGATTTCGTTTAACACAGTTAAACTATGCCTAAAAATATTTAGGTTATAAAAACACTAGTCAGAAAATAACAAAAATATGCTTTCTTTGTTGCGTTTGTATAGCTCAAAATTAAAGCCCACTTTAAAAAAATACATACTCTGGACAGCAGCTAAACATGTGCCTAGCTTTAAATCGGTACTAGTGTCCCACTGAAGCATTGGCTTGACTTTTTTAGCTGATGCTTATGTATTATCCCAGAGAGCAACAGATGAAAAAAATTATTTTCTACAGCAGAGGCTTGACACTCTTTACCAGAAGAGCAGCTTACTCAGGCTAACAGCAGCCCATTAAAATCTGAGCATACTGGTGTGGGTCTTACTGGCATCTACCACCAGAGCTGTCTGCAAGTCCCAGAGAAGAAAAAAAGAACACAGCCAAAAAGCCAACAGGTCTAGTTTCACAATGCCTTCTGGATCAAAGCATTTAAAATCACCATGCATTTTCTTTCCACCTTGTTCCTTTCTGCTGGTTTTGGCTCTCTCTGTCAAGTACTAACTCCAAGAAAAAGAGTTTAGGATGTGGGCTTTTGTGGTCTGAGGTTCCTGGAAGGTGAGCGTATCTTTCTTGGTCAGTCTGCCTTTTAGAGGAAGTCATTGTTTTGAACTAATGTAACAACAAAGAAAACCTGGATCAATTTGATTTTGTGCAAGAGCTATTTAATGTATTTTTTCCTTCAGTTTCCCAAATTTCATTGCATCACTTTCATGTCTGATTTATGCTTACAAAAATTTGGATCCAGGTATCAAATCACCGTTATTTTGCTTCCATAAGATGAGGACTTCCAGTAGTGAATGAATTGCTAAATACAAACTATTACAGGTGCAACAGATGCTAGCCAGACTAGCTTGTCACATTTTTTTAGTTTGTGGACAGATCAAAAGCTCCAATCTTAACCACTCTCTGTTACACAATTCTTATGCTTTTTAACCATTTTTCAAGAGGAAAAAAAAAAGATATTTTTACTGCACTTTGCATAGCTTTTCCATGAACAACTTATCAATAGGCATGGTTGAATGAATTGGCTTGTTGCTGCTCAAACACCACCAAGAATGCACTTGACCGATTTTACCTTCTAATACCACTGAAAAATCTCCTGGCTAGTAATACTAATGCAAAAGTAGAAAACCCACATGCATCATTCAAGAGACATTAAGTCACAGTTTTGATAGTTAATTGATTAGAGAAATGGTCCACGTATGCAACAACAGCAAAAACAACAAAAAACCTCCATATCATTTTCTCCTCCTGAAGGAGGAGGAGTCCTAAAAAAACACTAAGACTAACATAACTAAAGAGCAACAAAAATAAAATAGCAAGCAATATTAAGAAAAGCATAACGAGATGGGATATGAAAAGATTTTTGAGGAGAAAGTCTAGCGCAAGCAATGCACACAATTCACCTCCAATCAGCTCTAGCTGATAGGTTGGTCTCTTCTATACACAATTCAGATACTCTAGAGCTCTTTGTTAAATGCCAAGTTCTACCAAATTAGGTTTTTTTTTTTCCTTATAAGTTATTACAGGATAGAACTTAGAGGAGCTAATCTGCTGAACTGTGCAGAACAACAAACAACATTAAATTCTAAGAAAATTCATACTCAAAATATTAAAGAAAAAGCATTTCGATCAAGGAATCTACTTTTTGTCCACGGAATTAAAACTTGCAGGATCTCAAACACCTGCTGAAGCATTTAAATGTGTTTAAACATACACATCGTCAGATTTATCAACTTCATCCAAGTGCAGGATGACTACAGATGCAGATTACATGGGTCCAGTCCTCAGATATAGCAAGTCAAGCACAGTTCGTCTGCTGGAAGCAGCCACTGACATCAAATGAGGATGTTGCTTTGACTCATATGGGTGAGCAGGAGGCAGAGGGGTTCTGAGAGGGCTTTGGGAGCTGAATTGCTGGGAGTTATAAAAGCACCGGATCTCACAAAGGGATTCAGCACAGAGCAGCAAAATCTTACTTAGCAACATTTTCTGCATAGTAAACACCAAAGGCCCTCGTTTAAACAAGTATCGTTAACTGAAAGGTGGTGTTAACAATAATATGTTTTGGATAGTAATAAGTAGAGTTTAAAATTATGAAACCCTATTCCACATCTTTTATTGTAGTCCACCTATAATAATCACTTCTACTTATGCATGTCTAACTAATTGGTAGTCCTATTCAGAAATGTCAGCAAGAAATATGATTACTTGAGCAGAAGTATATTCATGTAACATTGACTCAACAGTTAATTAATGTAGCAAATAACCTCTGCATTTTCATTATAATCATGTAATCACTCTAACTGTATTGGTTATACCAACAGTCAATTTTATTACACAGATATATCTCTGTTTTGATTATGTTGTTAAAACATAACTATATGGCTGTCTGTTGCACATACCGGAATATTCAACAGTAATATCATGTTGTTCCATCTGCTCAGGTTATGATATTCACTTGGTTTTGCTTTAAAATATATCCTTGGAATTATCACAAGCATTAGCCAATAAAGGAAGAGAACTAGACATATTGATGGAAGGCACTGTAATGCAGTACCTCAGCATGCTCATGCATAATACAGATAGTCATTTATTTCCCTCAAGAAATAATAAAAAGGTCCATAAAGAAGCTAAGTTTTGCTATTGAGCCTGCAGAACCAATCTTAGTGCAAGTTTTTGTAGCAAAAAGGGTCATGCAAAAGTTTCATCAATAGCCAAACTGGGCAAACCATTAAGCAGAGTCTTAGAGATGACTGCTTTACCATGTAGCAGGACTGGAGTACAGGTAACCTACTCTAAGAGAAGAAGCTATTGACCTTCTTATTTATGGTACAGACCAGCACTGAGAGCTACTACATTGCCAGGTAAACCTATTTTGCTTGTTCAGAACATTAGGGCTACCTAAAATAACGACAAAAACATCTCCACTCCTCAAAGTTGCTCACAACTGTCAGCATCTACCCATTACCCACTCCCTATGCAGTAGCTACCATTCCTCTGCTACTCACGTGTAGTAGCACCCACACTTCCTACCAGAAAATGAGAACCACATTTTCAGCTCTCCCAGTCTCCCAAAGCAATGCAGCCATGGGAGGAAATAGTCTTTGTGAGGGTGAACATACTTTCCACATCATAGGACTGCTACCATCTCTGTGGTACCATCTGAAACTCTAGCTTTAGAAGCATCAGTAAGATGATTAGGAATTAAACAACCTAAGACACACAAATTTTTCAGCTTACAATAAGTCTTTCTAAAACAAGCAACAGTGAAATACTGTTAAATTTGTCACTACAAGTAAACTGCATGGCCAGGACACATTTTTTTCTTGAAGTGCATTTACCAAGTGTTCCTGATTTTGCTTACTACAGGCGTTTTGCAAGTAATTGCTGAATAATTTATGTAAACAGATTTCTGTCAATGGTAAAAATCCTCTTTACCATTTTATAAACTCTTTGACTATTCATTATGAAGTTCAGGCATCTGAGCCACTGTAGTAAGGTTTCTGCCCCTAAACTTGCCAGTAACAAGTAAACTTGTCAGTAACTTCTCTAAAAAAGAAGTCGGATACCTAAGCAAAAAATAATCAGAGTCTATGACCTTGTCTGTGGATATTTTGCCTTTTTTTACATAGGGTGAACATCATTTGTACAAAGAGAAGAATGCAATACAATTCCTCTATTGGAAAATGCCTAGCTATTAAATATGTGGTGAAAATACATTTATGTCGGTTCACTTCCAATGGAGCATTGGCAGGGTCTCCCAGGCTTTCTTTGCTCCTTGTCAGAAAGACCAAGGTCCTAGAAACTACCCTCAGAACCTCATCTCCTTAGTTCAATTTCATTTTCAAGATGCTGAAACAAACGCATGAGCTTTTAGTATTTTTAAGCACTACATTAGCTTTTATTTTATTTCTTTTTATTTCTTCTTTTTCTTTTTTTTTTTTTTTTTTTTTGCTTTTGGACAATGCAGCTAATCCCCTAGTGTTCAGATTTATTGCAGGCAGCATTCCTACTGTCAGTGAACAAAGAAACGCAGGCAAGTACACAGATGCAAAAGAAAGATGGAAACACTATACCATGTTCATCAACACCCTTTCTGTGGCACTACAGTTCTTTCTGGCCAGTATGGATTTCGAGGCTATTCAGAAATAATTCTCCCTAATGCTTCCCCCATGGTCTTCATGCTTCTGAGGGGAAGACACTTTCTTCTGCTGGGCAAATAGAGGCAGTCACTTACAGTCAACTTTCATTCACAGCAATGACTCTAAAAAGAGAGCAAAAGGAAGGAGACAGCAAGGGATGGGAAGAACTCTTCTTGTGATTAAATGATATCACCACACATGGACTGAAAAGATTCAGGATATTCAGCACAGACAGAGAGTCAATATTCATTCAGTACGAGACACGATAGCTCAGGATGACTGAACTGTCAGATTATTATGGAAATCTTGTCACACATGAAAGGCGAGCCATCCTAGTCATCGTAACTCACTTCCAAATCCACTGCTGGGTGTTGCATGGTTGTAACACTTATCAAGAATTTGCGAGATGCAAGTGCCAAGACACTAGATTCTTCTACCTCTTCTCAAAGGTATACAGTGGAAGACTAAGAGAAAACATAGTGGCAGCAACAAAAATTCTGATCTGACATAAGGAAAAAAAGCCTTCACCATGAGGGTGGTTAGCACTGGGAACAGGTTGCCTAGAAAGGATGTGGAATCTCCATCCTTGCAGATACTCAGAATTTAACTGGACACAGCTCTGAGCAATCTGATCTAACTTTGAACCTAGTCTGGCTTTGAGACCTGATGGCCTCCAGAGGTTCCTTCCAACTTGAATTACTCTATTACTCCCTACTTTAAGAGAGAAACAATGAAAAATCATTATGAAATGTTGTGTGGAGAAGGAATATTGCTGCTGCTGCACAGAAAAGCAACTGAAACCAGACACACTTCTGTGAGGTAGAGGAGAAGAGGCAGAAGGCCATATGAAAAAGAGGGATCCCGTAGCTTTTTTAAAAAGGTGCAAAGTGAGAAAAAAACCAAACAGATGCTTGAAAGCAAACAAGTTACAAAACCTTTGGGGCTACAACAACAGAATCTCTGCCAACTGATGACCTCTAACTGAAGAGCTCGGAGGACTTAAGCGCCAGACTCACGGAGGAGGCCTACATAACAGCAGTTCCTTCCACACTAAGGGCTTTAAAAGTCAACAGGGTCAGTTTAAAATTGATCCATTGTAATTTTATAGGCAGTCAGTGAAAAGAGTGCTGGGTGAATGTAATGCAATCACAGCTGTTCAGTCCCGTGAGCAGCATGAGACTGCATTCTGCAATAGCTATAAGCAGCAGGCAACCTCTTGGTTGGAAGCCCTACTAAGAGAAAATTGCCACTGTGGATCCTCATGCTGCAGTTGATGTTGATGGGAATTTTTACTCTATAAAAGATTGCAGGATCACAGCCTACATTAAAACAGCATAAAGAAACACATTTTAACTTCAGATGCATATGACTCCCAGTGGCTTCTAACATACAGGAGCTCTGCGTCAAAGGGCAAATTTGTTTCCCAGTGTACTGCCGCATTACCTACTTGCTGCTATAAAGAGGAGGAAACAAAAAAACAAAAAAGATGTATGCAGCCATGGTTGTATCTCTAACTCAGTAATAACCTTGTATTCTGATAATCTACTTCTTAAAAAAAAATTGGAAACAATGTATTTGGCACACAGAAACTGTCTAATGTGTGGGGAGCATGCTTTTGAAAACCCCTCTGCCAGCCAAAGTTCAATCTGATATTCCATGTTAAACGGGTTTATCCAGCTCCCCTGCAAATCAGTGCAAAGCTTGACCTTAGGCAGGAACTGCATTCAGTAAGGTAACCTGTGCAAACCAAACTTGTGAACAATCATATAACCTGCTAAGTACATGTTAAATTTATTTAAATTAAATTTAAATCTAGCTTGTACTATACAAGTATGTAGATATATCTCTAATGAATATGTCAACTATAAACCAATTTAGTGAGTATTCTAGAGAGTAAACCACTCCACTTCTTGTATTCTTGCTTGCAACATCACTAAGGAAAAAACTAACAATGCTGGGCCCATGCAACACTCCCTTTAAAGGAGATTCAATTAAATGCTGCAATACCGGCTATACTGAAACTTCCCTTGATTCCTCTAGTCTTCTGATTAATGGGAACATTTTCTCTCTTCCTATATAGAAACTTGAGATTAGTTGTTTTCAATATCAAATAAGGTGACAGTTCTTGTCACACTTACATTGCTCTGACATTGGGAGTGGAAGGAAAAAGAAGAGATTTTGCTGTTCATTAGATTTTTCGCCCCCCCCCCCCCAGCGTCTGTTCCATCATTATCATTGAAGGAAAACATCTGTTACCTGACCAGTTCTCCTTCCTTCTTTAGATCCTGTTTCCCTCTGGAATATTCTTCCTTTTGCTGCACTTGCATTTTAAATGCCCTTTATTCCCTCTCTCCTTTGGGTATGTTCAGTTCTTACACTACACAGACTTCTTTTTCAAATTGTCTAGTGAAATATGAGATAAGGGGTAAGGAAGTCTCTTCTTAGGGACTACAGCTATAATTTTTTTCTAGTCAGTTGAAGGATTTTTATTGGCATCTAGAGATTTCATGTGAAGCTACCACCAGTTAAATGCACACACTGTACACAAGTTCTATACCTTTTGTGTGCAAGAACACCTCATCCAGCCTCCTTTGCCTAGGCACGTATTTAAAGATTCTTTTTCTATTTTTAACTCAATTTTTTTAAAAACAGCAATAAACAAGGAATTTGAAAAAGATCAAAATGAAAGACTATTATTTACATTCAAAATATAAGGAGGATATATATGTGAACAAGCACATTTGAAAACTGAAAACATCTGGGATAGAAAATCAAAAAAACCCAACACTAACAATGATTTTCATTCTTATGACAGATTTTAATTCTAACCTAGAGCTGTATAAAGTTCTTTAAATGTTATTAAAAAGTAGTTCAAAACCATTAGTAAATCGTATTAATTATATTTTGCCACCAGCACTGATAGTTATCCTAGTCAAATCTAAAGGTTCAGTAGTCCCTCTTCAAAGCTGTAAGGCTCTTACATTGTGTAATCAATTTGACTTGCTTGTAGATAATTAAATTCTAGCAAATGACAAAAACCAGACAAGATGCATCGATTTCAAATAGATAAAACCTCAGAAGATGTGTTCTTTAAGTGCTCAATATGTAGAAATCTCTTAGAACTTCAACAATGTTTTGCAGCTTGAAAATTAAGGTAAATGTTAAGAGGAGGTCAAGGAGGATGTATGCGTATAATTCCCTCTCTCTTTGCGAAAGGGTTGCACTCCTATAAGTATGTCTAAGGCAACATCTATTAAAGAAGTAGGAATGGTGGCACTGATTTCTGTCCAAGCACCATATCCAGAAAAACACTGCAGTCCATAGCATTGACTTCAGAGGACTTGTATTAAACCTCGAATTAATAAAGGCTCTAAATTTCCATTTGGATCATGGTGAAAAGTGAGCAACTTGCCTTGACATACACTGTAGGTGTGGAAGAATCAATTGCCTCAAAATGAAAATGCTACCTACCAATCCAAACTCCTGCTCCCAGCTCAAAAACTGAGGAAAACTTTCCAAATTCTAAGATTCCCATTGTTGAAAATGAGGCTTCAGTGTTCCACCAAAATGGAGATATATCCGTTGCTTGCACTAACAAATGACTACTTTACTGTAAATGGATAAGCAGCCATGCATACAAATAAAACATCATTTCACTGATATAAGCAAGCTACAAAATCAGTTCTTCATATCTCAAAGGTACTTTGATCTTCTGCTTTTTGCTTAGACAATGAATTGCACATACACTGGTTGTGACTGAATGTGGATTTCAAAATTACTATTCCCAAATGAAGAACTAAAGATTCTTATGAGACGGAAATTCTCTGTCATCCTGAGCAAAGATGTCTGTATCATCTTTGAAAGATGGTTTTAACTCCAACTGAAGTAATAGAAGTGATCCTAAGGTGTTAAAAGACATGAATTACTTACAGCTCCTGATGCAACAGGAAAATAAAAATTGCTCTATTGAGATTTTCCCCTCCTCTAAGTTAAATGTTACATCAGCTGGGAGCTACAAACCGTATCTCATGTAAGTAGACCTCACTGGAAAAGAGGAAGATTTTCAGGAATAAGGACCCTTCTCATCTGAAAAGATGAAAACTTTTGAGTGCTCTTATTTTTCTGCCTAAAGAGGGTGAAATTGAACTGAAATTCGTAGGACTGAAATTTAGAAAGGATTTATTCCCCTTTCCTAGCCACTGTCCCCTTTTATCTTGACTGATTCCATTAAGTCCCCAAAAGACCAAAAGTCTTTCAGCAATTTTGTCAGAAATAAACAAGAGAAAATCCTACTGCTCATAGCTGGTTAAGAGGAAAACTATTTCCTAAAAATGGATTGTGCTAATCTGCCATCTTTCACATGACAGAAAGAGCTATGGTGCTCCTAGGGTCTTAAATAATGATTTGAAGGCATCTTGAGACAAGATGACATTTTTCTACTGTTTTATTTCTTCTCTATTAAAAGTAAATCAGATTGAGCCGCAAGTCTCAGAAATGTACATCAAGTCAGAAAAGAGAAAGTTGTCATGGTCTCTAAAGCATTAAGAAAATTCAGTGATCACCAATTTCTTTTTCCTTTGTCAATGGCCATCTGCAGATCCCCATACTAAATCTAAAAGCCTTTCTAGACTTTCAGAATACATTAAGCTTCAGCAACAAATACAGAGCGTCTTTTCTGCCGAAAAAGATTTTTTTTTCTTACTGATGTGAAAACACCATTAACACATTTTAGAGAAGTAACTTTGCAGATTGTGATATATTTTCACATACACTTCATTTTGTAATTAGAAGAAAGAAATCAGAAAAAAGAGATTACTAAAAACAGTATCTTTTACTGGGAGAGGGTAAGGGGGAGGGGGGCATACATGGCTTAAGTAAGTGATCTGAGGCTTTGACCTTTTCAGTAAGCTTACAAACATGCTCATCACTTCCCACTGTTTCAAAACCAATACAGTATTTGTATTCATTTGGGTTAGGGCAGCCTAACTTAAAGTAAGTATTATCTCGCTCCATAAGCATTTTGATCGATTTCAGTGAGAACTATGGGTAAAAGCAAACAACACACAGCATACGTCAGAGTCTCCAAGTGTGTCAACATCTTAGAAATCAGTTTTTATAAAACGTGTGTGTTCTGTGGGAATATCTTCTCCACTGTTGATAAAAGTTTTAGTCTCTCTTATAGTCTATAAATGCAACTTTCTTTGCTTTTATTTAACTGGAGACACTGAAAATGAACAAAAAAAATTCAGGCTATACTTTTTACCTGCATCCTTTGTTTGTGGTGTACGCATCTGCCAGTTTACCCCAACTGGCTGAGTAACTATCTTTCAGCCCTTTTGACTAACATCCTCTTGTGTCTATGTGCTGGCAGCAGAGGTCCTGCATGTCAGTTATCTTCATGTATCTCAAACTTTTTTGAGATACATTTGCATTCCAAATTTCCTCTTCCGTAAGAGGAAAATCTGCTCTTCCTCTCTGGGCTCCTGGCCTTTTTATACATAAATTAAGATGTGAAAATACTGTAAAATGCTAAGTCAAATGCCTATTAGAAGCCTACTTTGTGAAGAGTTATCTCCAACAACTAAAATCAGAAAACTATCTCAAGCAAAGATGATGTTTTCCATGCAATCATGTTGATTTGTATTAATAATGTTGCTATCCATAATTTTTGAAGGATTGCATCTTTCATGTATCTCTCAGCACAGATGTTAACTGGTAAAGTTACTTGGGCTGCCTAATTCCTTCCTAGCAGAATGAAAACTTTTGAACTGTACAAAGCCTGAGAGCACTAACACACACATTTGAAGGCCTCCATTAAGTTACATAAATGTCAGAATCACAGTGTACATATTTTCCTGCTCAATACGTTATTAGGTTCACTTTTTCTTTTTGCCTCTGCAAGCCATCTGTGTGTTGAAAAAAATTGTTTCAAATGTGTGTAATTTAAAACCCATCATTTTTCACAATGTGTGCAATCAGATTTAAATTATTTAAAAATCATCAGTGCAAGCTGCCTCACTTAACCCTTGAGGGGAAAGAACATGGAGAAAGAAAAAAGTATACACAGGCAGTGGACTAAAATGGATTGAAGTCAAGGTATAAAAGATTATAAAGTAACTTTCCTCAAAACAGTGTGGCTACACTTCATTGCCAAAATCAAAGCACCTAGGTTAAAGGCACAATGTAAATTATCTCAGAAATTAGTTCTTTGCAGTGTGGTTGTCAATTATTAATTTCTATTGCAAGTCACAGCCCAAAGTTTTCACAGGCAGCTCCCACAATTCCCACAGGCAATTGTACATCCTTTCCTTCTATATGACAGGAAGAAAAGAACAGAAAGAACAGAAAGAGGGTCACACTAGACTTTCCTCCCCCCCTTAGCAGCTATAAAACAAATACAGCACATTTCAGGGGCACAAGTAACAAGACTGATCCTCCCAGTCAGCATCACTGTAAACTGGGGTAACTCTTTACAGCCAGCGAACTTGCGTAGATACAGGAGAGTAGTGACAAGTTCCCATCCTCTTTTGTGACTGAAAAGAAACCAAAATTTCACAGATCAGTGCTGGGAGAGCAACTAATATACTTGGCCTATCTTGTCCATACCCAACGGCACATAGATATAAACCCAGTTATTTAAAAGGGTGAATTAAACTAAGGTAAAAGCATGTCTAAACTCAGCCAGAGTTTACTGACTTAAAGGACGAAGCGAGAGGACAAAGGTCCAAGAGTCAGAATGGTCAGAAACTAGGAACTCCAAAAACAGTAGTTATTTCCCTGAGTTTTATGGATGCCTCATTTTGTCACCACTCTATTTTAACCCCTACAAGCAAGTATTCTGGAAGGATATGAAGACAAAAGCATTAGCAATTGTGGACATCCCCGTGGACATCCCCATCCCCTCTACCCCACCCCCAAGACTTCAGGCAGGAACAACAGAAATATCAATACAGAGTTTAAACTGAATAGAACACATTATGTTTGGCAATGATTTATCTAAATCACACTTTCCAAAGACTTACAGCACAATTTTGAATACATACCCTAGGTCTTGTTAACTGCACTTGTTTATAAACCTTGCAGAATTTTAGTAGCCAATTATTAAAACGAGTCTATACTACTTGCAAAAACACAAGACATACGTTCTAAGAAAAGGCGATGTTGTGCTGTACCCTTTGTCTTGAACTGTCCAAAGACAACAAGATACACTCAGTCTATAACACTGATCACAATAAAGTTTGGCTGTATATGTTTCCAATCTTTTTCCTAAAATTATTTGTTCCAATATATTATTTTTCCATTCATATAATGACAGAAAGTATCTTTTCACTAAGCCTCAGAACACAGAGGTAACTCAGTGAGATATTATCTTCATATTTTACATACAGAGAAACAGATTCCAAAAAGTTAAAAGAGCTGCATACCATCACATAACTGGGCTTGTTAACAAGAAGTCTAATTCTGACCCTAGGACTAGCTCTCCAGCACCTAATATAACCAATGTTTCAAGCTTGCCAATCAGCATCTCACAGCAGACTTTTATTACCTGCAATATTACAAAAAGTTACATACACTGAGATCTACAAAAACTGCACATTTTTAAGATTCACTAGCAATAAAAATTATAATCAATGGAGTATTTTATGCTGCATTTAAGGGAAGGCTTAATACAATTCTCCCCAAATGTCTCAACAAGACTTGAAGAAATAGACTTGAAGAAATAGAGTACTCAGAAGTTTCAAATAGCAAACTATAAAAAGCAAGGGTGCTTCAGTAAGGAAATCTCACTTAAGAACATAACAAGTCAGTATTTTAATAGCACATCACAGTAGTTAATTAGGTTTTAAGATTTTAGCCTAACAGAATTAAATTTCAAGAACTTACTGAAGTGTATGCATGCTGAATTAAAATATGCTGAATTTCATTTGTACTGCTGAATTGACTGTATTACCTATAGCACCACACTTCTGTTTTGTGACTTGCCTTCAGACATACTCTAAAACTATTGTTTGAATACTCTGACTTGCAGATGACCATCAGTACTCACAGAGCACACCAAAGGCTGGATGCAGGTACAGAGTAGATGGAGGAACTGTAGAGCTGCTTTGCTTTTATCACATTTAACAATCAGCAGAACATATTACATACAAGGGTGTTAATGAGAAGATCACAGCCCCTTCCCTCTCCTGTCGTTACTGTTCACTAAAGCATTCCCATGTTGCAATGTTTTTAAGATGCATTAAAAGTACTAATGATTCATCTAATGCATTAGGGGTTGTCTCATGATTGAGTATAACTCTGTGAGTGGAAACAGTAAAGTTTAGATGAGGGAAGTTTGTTTTCACATTCATGAATACGACTAACACTAAGGCAGAATACTGGACAACTGTTTAATTCCTTGCAACATTTCCTGTCCTACATTTCACCACCATAGTTCAAACTTCTTCACACTCACTTGCCTAAAATTTTTGTTTTAATAAGTTTTCTTATGTGAGAAAAAAAAACATATATTCTCTCTGTAAGCTCCCTGCCTAGACTTCACAGAAAATAAACTTTACTGTCTCCTTTTTAAATAAACCAAAGTACAGGCAGAAAAAATGATTCATTACATATCTCAAACTCTTGCTTCTGGCAAGAAGACTATCCTGTGCTAATGAAAGATTCAGCTGAAGCTTTTCCTGTTTTATTAACATGGGTCCAGCTGTAGCCATATGAATCCTGTTTAAAACCCTAGCACAGATAAGGTTCTCTTTCCCATTTCTCACAGCAACTTGCTTAGAGTTGCAGTGAGGAAAGAATTTATGAAGATAAGAATAAGGGAGAAGACAGACCTCAGCTCTCCTCTTGGTTTAATTTTGAGCCCTACAGTCCAGCTTAGCACTGTTGAGGGCTCCAGCACAAGTTTTACCATTTCATGGTTTATGCAGCTATAGATCAATAGCAAGACAACAACCCTTAGCCTCATCTTAGAATACCATTAAAAAGTCTTTTAGTATATTCCCTCAAGGAAAGAATACATTTTAATGTATCTTAAATTCTCTCCACAATTGTAACACGTGGAAAAGCTCTACATCTGCAGTGAACTATGTATTAAATAACTCTGTATCCAATTGTTTTCACAATATAGTCTGATTATATAAAACAAGATTATGCTAATACATACTCAAATATTTTATTTCCTCAATGATTTTGATTTGTTCACAAAATTTGTAAATTCAAAAGAAGTTAAAAAATAGACTGGTAAAACACATAGGATGCTGCTATCATCACTTGGTCTCCCCTAAAGGCACTACTGCACAGACAGAAAGAATGCACAGACTTCTGCATTACAAGAACTCTTCTCACTTTCACTTTTTCAGCAGAAATGGATGGTAACGTTATATTTTTCTAGCTACTTAAAATCTCAGCTCTACACGAGGTATCGTATTGTCACTTAACAAATTGTTACTTCACACCCTCTGCAAAAGCTAGTTTTAAGCAGATTTGTGAAGTGCAACAAAATTCTAGTTTTTGGTGTTTTTGATGAGAAAAAATGCTTCTCCCCCCTCTTCTAAGTTGGAATCTAAATTACATATTGGGCCAATCTTGTCATTTGTAAAGGGCACTGTATGTCTCCAGTCACTTATACCATAGTAGTTTACACTGACTCAGGGATCTTGAACTTACTGCCCCATGGGTGGGTGGGGGGAATACAGCCACACCGAACAGCACTGCTTTATCCCCTTTTCTCCTCCATGAAAAAATACTGACCCTAAATCAACCAAAGTCTTACATTTTTCATTGGCTGAAGAAAAATCACTTACCTTTGGCCTCTGACCAGAAGCAACTATGCTGAGACGACTGCCTCTGACCAACACAGGCTTCATGCTGAAGACACCATGATACATTCCTACTTTTCTCAGACATAGACTGCTTTGCATAACTCACTACTACACTCAGGTTTTTATAAAATGGTAATATGACTATTTCTGCCACTTTTAGAAATATAGTGGTAATAATAGCTGCCAATAGTGATCTTGGTTTAATCATTTTTGCCTGCCATCAGAAAAAAAAATTCCTTTCACATCATCATCTTTCTCCCCACTATCCTGCTTTCATGTTGAAGCTCTGCATAATTAAAAAGTCACCAGATTCTGTACTAGACATTAAAGAAAATGTATATTCTCTGCAATAAATTAGTTATTAATTAATAAGCATTAGAATGCATCCAATAAATGATCTTTTTTAGATTCTGGGAGTGGATTCAGTTCACCTAACTTCAGTTAGGTAACCAGCTGAATTGGTTACACACCAATCGTCATTCCACATACCTAAAATTTGCTAACTAAACAGAGTAGCTAGGAAATTAATAGTACCAAAATGATGTAATCACCAAACTTTAAGTCTTTTAGCAGTTTGTTTCCAAGCATGTTGGATCATCACACACAAAAACCTGAATTTCCCAACCTCCTCATTTGATAAAAATGAACTCCGTTTCAGCACACACCCCAGCATTTAATTGTTATCAATGGAATTTGATTTTTTAAATGTTCTGATGCAAAAACACAAGCTTTTATATTAATTTCTTTCGAGTTTCAGGTAGCTGTCAGTAAGTAAGCATATGTACACTGGGAACTCACAAAGACACACACACACACAAAAATCAACAAGTAACAGAAAGGTTTGCTGCTAGATCATGCACAGTAGAGCCAGAGAGGTTCAGAGATGATTTCTTTTCATCTGTCATACCACTGTGCAAGGTCAAATTCTGTCTGGGGAGACAGTAGAAAACACTTCGACTTTCATGACTGAAAAATTATGACCTTTGTGTTCTCTTTTAAGATCTCAAAAAACAAAGTTAAACCACTTCCACTGATCCAAACAATGTTTCTTTTCAAGTATTAAGTTTTTCAAGATTGAGAGGAAGAAGTCAAATACGGGCCAGGATATTCAGTTCCCCACGCCCCCAGAAGCAAAGGCATCTGAGGCTTTACTCACCTCGCAATTCTACTTCCTTCAGGAAGTGCATGGCTTGAAGGTACAAACTAAATCTTCACTCTAGCACTTAAAATATAAGTGATATGAATACAGGGTGATCAAAGCATTTTAATTTGCACAACTATTTAGTAATAACATCAGCTGAAATGATTGCTGATTAGAAGTACCAAATAAATAAGAACATTGTATGAATTCCTTGGTAATTTCTATGCATATCTTTATATGGACATACAGACATACATGTATATATATGTGTGTATATACATACATCTACACACACACCTCTCCACACACAAGAAGCAAGTGTAGCTTTCAGGAAGGCAATCCTAAAACGTGAGATTTCCACTGCTATTGCTGCCCAAGTGATGGAGTGAACAGGTAAAATTGGTAACTGTGAGAAAATACCAACAATACCAACAGCCATAGTAGTGAGAAGGGTGGGAAAGAGACAGGAACTACAAGGGAGGGAGGATAAGGAAGATACCCTCTTCCCCTTGATCACCGGAAACTTCCTCCAACCATCCCAGCTGGATACAGAAAAAAATGAACAAAAGGTTGGAGGGGTGGGAGGGAGAAACAGTCCAAATATCATTGTACAGCAACTGTGTTGCTGACTAAAGAGAATTATTTTTGTGTATACACAAATGTTGTACAAGGCAAAACCACAGCAATTCATTTACTGAGGGGGATTCAGGAGATTTGCAGCTTTACCTCATAAATTCACTTCTTGAGTGATCTTGGAGTAAGTGATTCCATTTTCCTGTACCACAGTTGCCTGTCTGCAAACTATGGGGAAAAAACAGTATTTCCCCTCCTCTATGACTGCCTCCCTTAAAAATGTTGAGTGCTAGGGGAATGTGAAGGTATTTGATTCAAGGCAGAGATTTTGGTGATGGTGGTTTTCTGTCACTGAAACCCAAGCCGTAACAATGCCAAATCTCTATGAGATTCAGCAGCAAATAGGCAACAATTCCTGGAGAATCAGAAGGTCTCCTCCCACCTGCTACCTTTCAAATTCTGTAAGTAAAAAGAAGAAGCAGCATTTACTTGCTTTTGACGGCTTTTGTCTTCCTGCTACTCTGCAAAATCCTCTTTGACAAATAAGGATTCTCCATCTCCATCATCACAATGCCCTCTTGAGGGCTTGTGGCTCCAAGAAAACCTCCTAAGAAGAATTGTCTGACTTCAGGAAGCATCAGACAGTAGTAAGCTTCCAGTCATTAACAGTTCAGTAATGTTCCACATTGCCAACTTCTCCCTGTCTTCTTCATTTCTCAAATCAACTCAAATACTGTACAGGAACAAAAAAGTAAAAAAAAAATGAGATGATGTATATAGCACGTATCCATTTGTCGTGTGGTGTTACTTACTTTCTTGTTTAGGATAATAAGCTATTTTCATTTTCAAGGAAGATTAATTATTATAATTTATAATACCTCTTCTCCTTCAGCTCTCTTGTATAAGGAAACCCTTTCTGGGTTCATGGAGCTTGTGAAAGATTGAGAGAACAGAAGAAAAGATATAGGTACATATTTAATACTAACAACACATCCCCAAGTGGTCTGGGAGATAATTCAATGCATAATACCTACAAAGATTTCAGTGCAACACTTAAATGAAAAGAGCCCACCCCTCCTCTCGCAGCGTGCCCAAGCTACAGTGAGCGCATATAGAAATACTGTCTGAAAACTGAATAAAGGTGATCAAAAGAAATTAGAGGTCACTTCTACAGCAGTTGAGGCTCTCCAGGTTTGTACATGCAGAATACAGACTACAAAAACAGAAGTGAGCTTTTCTCATCAAGAATGTAGACAATTCATAATTTAAATATGCAAATTTGTAGCTATTATCAACTAAAGTAAGTAGCAGAATTGCTACAGTCCAATCATTTGTATTCAACGTTGCAAGACATTTGCACTGTGCAATCAATTTAAGATGTTTATATATAATTAAATTCAAAATTAGCAACAAAAATGCAGACAAATTTTTATTGATTCTTAGTGCATAAAAACCCAGATGCAGTATCAATGTAAGTATCCATTATTAAAGCCACTATTATATACAGTTACGTTTTGGGGTTCCAGTATTTTACTGGCACAATAGAGCGTATCTGCTCTGGAGCATATCTGCCTGGAAGGAGATCAACTCTAGTAAATTAGACACAAAGCAGACTAACCCTAACATTCCAACAGACACAGAGGAAGTCTTCCAGGAGGTGTAATCTGTCTTTCTAAGACAACTTTCCAGGTAATTTTTCCTGGTCTTCAACCAAACCTAATGCTAAGCAGGAAAGGGTTCAGGGAGAATAAGCTTTCTTGAACTTCCTACTGTTTGTGATTTTGTTTTACTTGTTTGACACAAGATAAAACCAAACACTTTAAGAGAGGCAAAAGGAAACCCCAGAATAGTTGAAACTCCACGACAGAATGAAACCACAGTCTTTCATATGCAGGAGACTGACGTTTAACTCCCTTCTCTGCAAGGCTCAGGCCATGAAGCTCATGTAAACGCCCGTAACACACACTAGGAAAATCAGTGAGAGAGACGCAGAGAGAAAGCATGCATCTATCCTCTTCCCCACTCTGAAGTTGTTTTACATCTCTATATAACTAATATTCATTAGATCAAACCAGGATTTTAGGGATCAGTTCTCTTGATCAACAGTTAGTGCCACTAGAGAAAATGGCACTCCAGGCTAGTGCCTGGAGAAAAAATGAAGGTTCAAGCCTGATCAGGTAGAAAGAACTACTCAGGAAAACATTTTGTGTAACTTTTACTAGAGGCACACACATAGGTGCTACTTCATGTTCTTCTGCGTCAGGTATTCTCTTCCCTCTTCTTATCTTATCTCAGATTCCTATCAGTAACTTCTCTATCCTGTTGGCGCAATCTCATAGGGGATTTATAAAGTTACACGAAACTGTCAAGTTTAGCTCTTTTGTCTGTTTATTGAAAAGCAACCTCTGCTATCACACAACCTCTGGTAATATCCTTACCTTAAACACTTCAGGTTGCTGCCAAATTTCAAGTCAGTGTGATTAGTGAGAAGATGTCTCAGAGATACTAAACTGGCACAGTGAAAATCCATTACTGGGGCAATCAGTTGCAAAGAGACCCAAATCAGTACCTTTGGTGGGGCTAAAAGCAGGTAGGCTCCTGTTCTGATGCATACTATCCATCAACAGCCAGTCCATACACATGTACCAATCAGGCAAGCAAAACGCCCATTCAGACCTACCAACAGGCACGTGCACAGCTCTCAACTAGCTTTTTGCCTTTTTGCTGAGGCCTGATGTTACAGGACGTGGGCAAAGTCGGGATTTCTACCCAAAGAGACAAGGAGAGAATGTAGATTACTGCAACCTTCTGCCATTCAAGTTTCTTTTCTTCTAATGCCTCGTGGAATAATACATTTCAAATAGCATCCAATACTCTTCACTTGCACTGTCAATCCAGAAGCTTTAAAAAACAAAATGGGAGATACTGCAAGACTTCCAACTGTATTGCAAGATTTAGCAATATTTATAGCTACCACATCAAGTTTGCTCTTGGGAATAGAAATCCCAGCTGTAAGCTTTAACACCCACAACCTCACAGTTTTTATTTCACAGTCAATGTAAGGAGTTTTCCTCTTGTTGAACAGACAGATGCCAAGTCCTTTTGCACAGGCATGAGATACAGGCTCAGCTGCAGGCATGGAGTGGTTGCAGAGGCAAAGATGTAGGAATCTTAAGTTCTGCTGTATGGTTTGGGTTTGTTTGATTATTATTACTTGGCTGGCAGTTTATTCAATGTTTGTAGGGTATTTTTGAAAACTCTGCTGTCAATACACCATTCTGAAGTCCACAGCATCCCTTTTAAATGCTTTCAAGGCAGGCATCCGTCTAGGAACTAGGGGTTATTGCTTTTCCAGCAGCTTTGCAGAAGCAGCAGGGCTGATTTCAAGATCTATTTTACATATGTCGTATCATAGGACATAAGTGAGTTCATATGGTAGTTTTTAAACAGGAAATAGATCTCAAAGTGATGCAGCTGGCAGTGAAATCAGTGGGCTCAGAAGTTAGAGTATTGACACAAAAATTAGGCCAGCCTACATAGTAAGAAAAAATATACTTTAGATATAAAACAAACAAGAAAAACTCTAAGACTGCAGAAAACATAGTGACAAATAGTCATATTTATTTTTCTCGTAAAGCGTAACTCTCCCCTGGAAAAGTAGTAACATGAGATCAGTCTTATCTCATGTAACAAAGTTGAAGAGAGAAAACAGCCAGAAAATCAAAAAGTCCTAAAACCTGGAGCTTAGCAGCAAAAAATTATGAAAATGTCTGTAAAACTTCTCAACTAAAATTTCCTCTCAAACTTGGTTTTCTTTTTTCTTTTTCCTCCTTTACACAACAAGCCTCCAGTAAAAGCTAATAAGCACTCTGCATTTCTATTAAGTTAGCGGATAAATCTGCAAGCAAATCCTTAGAGCAGAGTGGGTATGAAAAAGTGAAGAAATATCTATCCAAAAAATGTAGTAAATATGTGATTAAATTTACTAGATCCATATTTCCAGTTCATTACCTATTTTAGCCCAGAACAAACTTTTATTGAAACCCAGAACACAGGATACAGACCCATTAATTAATTTTACTTCTCAATCAAGAGTTCTTGTGTCCTGACTTGCATTTCTTCCTCTGTCTTTAGTTTTACTCGAGATAACTCAGCTGTCTGCTTTGGTAGTCATTTTTATCAGCAGCCCGGGTTTACACTATCCACTGCAGGTAGCTTATGTAATTTATGCTTTTAATTTTTCCACAAAGCACCTAGTACAATGGTGAGAGGCTCCATTTAAAATTACTCGTGTAAATAAGCAGATATGATACCATTAGCATATAACAGATTGTGCTTATCAAACTAAAAACACTCCGGGTTCAGAAAGGTCAGTAGCAGTAGTTTGACCACTAATGCAACAGAAAAACGGGTATTCATTGTGTAATAGATCTAACAGACCCTAAAACGTTGTGTAACACAATAATAATATTCTCACTATTTGCTAGGAGGAATTTAAGATTCTCATTTTCTTCTTCGCATTGTATCAGTAGCTTTTCCTGGGCAACACACTTCCTTATGCTAGACCCAAAAGTGACATACAGCCAAATACTATCTACCACAATTCCCACAGATACCATTACCTGTGGGAATGTGAGAATTATCTGCCCGGAAGTAAAACGCATCTGAAAGTTGTTCTCTATGAAGTAATACCCAGAATCCTGGGCTTTCCCGTTTCAGTTGCACAAGGCAATGCAAGCACAACCAAGTAAGAACACGGTTAGTTTTCCACAGACTGGATTTAAGCATCCAGTTAAACTCAAGAGCGTTGATGGAAGAGCACATTTCAGGGCACTGCTTGCCATCTTCACACACACCCATTTTCACAGGCAGGATACCAGACTGGCTGCAACCTCTGGCATGCGTACAGCCATTATTATGAGCTCTGCTCAGGCCAGTTGTAGTGGTTTTGACCATCTTCAGTTCCCTATCCTGATATCTGCCAGAAGCTACCATCTTTGCCACACCTGATGGCAGAGAGCATACGTGCCTGCCCTGGCTGCTTCAATGTCAAAACCAATATCTTAACCAAAAACTACTGTCCTCAGCAGTTACTGCCTGCTGGCTCTGATTTCAAGGCTGAATCTCTGGAAAACCATGGAAGCAAGCAGCTAGAGAGAAAAACAGCACACAACCGAAGTTGCTAGAGTGTGATATATATTCCAGCTCCCATAAAGCCTGTCACCAAATGCTTTCCTACATCAGGATGTCCAAAATACAAATCTGCTGACTTCTGTTCACCAAATTCTATTTTGCTGGGGTTTCTTTTCTTGTCAGAAGGTGGCTCCAAACTGTATATGATGTAGACTTTCTCATCGGGGCAATTTCTTTCACTGTGGTTACAAAAACAAGTTCAACAACATTTGTATTTTGCTACAATTGAACCTTCCCATGGAGCTGCCATCCACAAATTTTAGAATATAATTACTGAAGTAAAAAGCATATTGTAAGTTATCAAGTTCACACATGCTCTCTTCTTTCAGTAACCTACACGTGCTTCAGAGCAATTACTTCTGAATATGTTTAAATTAAAGTCCTTGTTTCACACACTGTATATAACCAAACTTTTTATTAAACACTGCCAAGCAATCTGTCTCATTTAAGAATGGGCTGCTAGAAGAGGTGAAGGTCCATTATGTTGTTAATTACATAACTCTGATTTCTTGAAAATTTATGCTAAACACAGTTTCCCCAAATGCCTGTATTACCTAATTCTACCGCAATGGCTATTGCATTGGTCAGGTGGATGACATCAGATCAATACAGCCAGGCCAGCAAAAATTTCCCATGTAGAGCGAGCATCAAAAAAGCATTTCATTTCCATTTGAGTTTGATACAGAGAATTTCACTGTACAGGTATGAAACACAATTCTGCTAATGTAGAAAGGTAAGTACACCCTAAAGGCAGAGTGCATCTACTACAGAAATGGCTATAGTGAGCTGAGAGCTCAAATTCATTGCAAGTAAACCTCAATTACACTTAAAAATCAAAGTCAAGCAAGTGACATTGAAAGTGTTATGTGCCACTGTTTTTAAATTACTTATAATGGATGTCAAAAGAATACTTTAGGCTGTGAAAAATATATCTGAGGTGGCTCCAAAACATATAAGCCACATAAATTTTTTTCAAGAAGATTGTCACCTCTCTGCTAAGATTCTGAAATGGTTTTTATGCAGGTTTTTGTATGCAAAAACCACCATCAAAATATTTTAAGATCCTAAACTCAAGAAATATTAACACTCTCTTTGCTTATTAGCTAATCAACCACAGGCCTTACTATGTATCATATATACCTATGAAATAAAATTATTTCTCATTTTTTAAACTGCTTTAGATCCATCTTTGTTCTAGTTTATAGTGATCTGCATCATCACATAGCAATGAAATTAGAGAGAGTGGGAGAAGATGAAAAAATTATTTCTCTCAAAAGATACATAAAGTATCACAACCATGTTGACATCTCTTTTTGTTTTGTTCGTATTCTATTAGCCAAGTACACCTCTTTGCATCACTCAGAACGAAGTAATTAGCACTAGTATATGTAACTTTATTACTACACACAATAAATTATCTGTTAGCAGGATCTCTCTCCTTTAAGCCTTAAGGCCTGTCCGTAGGAACATCTTCAGCTGTCTGGCTTTTCAGCCTCTTACCAAAGCCGTATAGGTTAACTATAAACAGGGCTCCTTCCCAGCAAAGACTTTCAGGCAGTCCCTTCCCACTTTGGAAAGCCTATGAGAGCTCTTAATTGTCAAGCATGCCTTCCTCTTGTACAGCAACATCTTTCACTTCCCTTCCCAGGGGACAACCACAACCAAAACTCCTCATCACAAACACCAGAATGCTCATGCATTCACTCTTACGTTAATACTTGAAATTGCAGCTCTGACCTTCTTGGACTACAAATCAGGAAGAAGGCTAACTTTGCTCTTTCCTTTTAAGCAACAGGAAAAACACCAGAAGAAATCAAAAGAGTCTCAGTTTACACAAGAAAACAATATGAGCATTTTGATAAGTATAAACAGCCTTGAAATATATCAGAACCATCTTTGAAATTACAATAGCTGTTCAGGGTCTGAGACTTCAGATTAAGAGAATTAAATTTTGAAAACTCAGTGGAGTGTATACTTATTTAATTAAAAGCAGGCAGAATTTCATTTATGCTTCATTGTTAAGAATACCACCTATAATATCACATTTTGGCACTGCAGCTAAACTCTAATTTATACTAAAAGCATACTTCATCAAGCTCATTTTGGAGTTCATTACAAATGCTAAATGCCAGCACTATTTGCTATAGCAATCCCATTCCATTTAGATGTTTAAACAGGTGAACGTGGTCAAACTTGTGGAGGTATTTGTTCTACGCTCTTTCATATGGAGCCTTTCACATTTGACCTATACTGTGAACTAAACTGTGTACCCTTGATTTAAATTTCCAAAGATATGGCTAAAGGTGTTGAGAAGCTACAGAAGTTTCTTGCTTGCATAGTTGTTTCTTAAGTTTATTAGGTTAGCTTATTTTCTTCTCATGAATGAAGGAGCATGCCATACTCATTACTGAACTATATCACAAGTAGCAAGAAGCAGCACTTTAGCAACTGGTTTCTCACTGGCCAGCGCACACCACGTTCTGACACTGCATACGGCCCACACTGCACCTCTAAGGCTGGTCCATGGTAAACCTTCCTCCCACTCAAAGGACAAATAGGAAGACTTGAAGAGAAGCAACGGCATCCCATTTCCTGAGACAGCCAAACAAGACAGACAGCCGGACACTGCTACTGGGAAATCAGAGGTCTCCTGTCTCTCTGAGCAGCTGTGACAGTCAAGTAGGAGGGAGGAGATGCATCACTTGCAAACCTGCAAAGTTTGTCCTGCAGTCATAAAGAATACACACACACACAGAGAAATTATCCACTTGTGACATACTACTTACATTGGAGGAACACCACAAAGTAGTGTTAGAAGCGTTAAGTTTTAATCCAGGCTCACTTGTGGCCTTGATACATTGCCTCAGCCATACCACTTCAGATGTCAATACAGTTTCTTGCTTCAGTTAGAAAGGATGGTAATACCCAGTAGACTAAAAGACAGACTGCAATGAAAGCAACTGTAAGGACATGCTTATGAGGTTGCAGATAAAAATCAAGTGATCAAAACTACCCATAGCTATGTTTTCCAGGAGAGGAAACATTTCCCATGTTTTTAAAAAACATATCTTATAATGTATATATGATATTAATGGAGCCCACGTTAAGTATTTTGGCAAAATTAAAAATTATATATATATGTGGTCTACTGTTTAGCCTTTGGAGCACCAGACAGGCTTTTCATTAAGCTTGTACAGGGAATTTTATATTTGGAGTATACCAGTGTAGGACTAAGGAATTTCTAACCCCGGTTAGCAGAGCGGCTTCTTATCTAACCAGCTTCTTAGATTCTAGCTTTCACATTCTCACAGCTCTTTTAATTTTTCTACAAAATTATAAGCATCTTTGGACAAGCTCTCACTGGCAGGCAGGTCTTGTTCTTCTGCTATTGTAAGGAACTTGCCATGGAAAGCAATTAAATTGGAGATTTAGCATAGGACAAAGTAATTATACATCCAGCAGATATGAAAGATGGACAAGCCACAAGAGGGTCAGCCTTCTGAAATATGTCTTACTGAGGAACCACAGACAGGACAGTAGCACCAGAAGGGAATCAATGGGTCAGTGAAATGCTGAAATAATGGTCACAGTTTAATCAGATAGCAAAACTCCTCCCCTGGAATTTGTATTCAGGGAATTAAGAGGAATAAAGTATTACATAGCGTTCTGTGGGGGAAAGCAGTTTGCTATCTACAAGCATATGATTTTTTATTTTAGCAGGTTAAAATTAACTAGGATTGCACCTGTCCTGCAGACTGCCTCCTTTTTAGCACAGAAAACTTCAGTGTAATATTTCAGAGATCAGTTTTAGTATTTTTAATCATTTTTGGCCTTTTGCTTTTTGTCGTCCTACAGGACAACACTTTTCAAACATGGCTTATTCCCAAGTCAGGAAAAAAAAAGAACAGTCTGTCAACAGCGACAGGTTTTCCAAACAAACAGATGATACGTATTTCTAAAATCTCCTTTATTGTATGACAGGTATTGGGCAGGAAAAAAAAATGTAATGAAATGCTAAACACTTAAAAAGGTAAAGAAAGTCAAACAGAAAAAAAGGCAGTAAGAAAATGGCTGAGAAAAGCCTGGGTTCTGAAATGCTCTTTTGAACACTATTGACTGTGAACATGGTATTCATTACAAGCCTAGGAAGTCTTCATCAAATAACAAAATATACACTTCCTACTCCTCTGAACAGCCTCATCCATACAAAAGCTTGCAATAAACTCTAAAGCATTAACAACATGTTCTGGAGCTGGCACTCAGTAATAATAATAATGATGAAATTTTCTTATACTTTGACATATATTAAGTATACTAATAAAACCTAGTGTACAGTGGTATGACAGATGAAAAGAAATCATCTCTGAATCACAAAAATTTTGCTTCATTTATCTTTCATATTCCTGTATCTTAAGATGGCTCATACTATTCCTTAAAGGCATCCTTTCAAGGGTGCTATTCAAGGGGACTATCTTTGATTACAAGCTTCGTATCAGAAACAGAAACTGTAAAACGGGTAAGAAACTTGAATCAATGACATAAGCAGACATAAAATCAAGAGTAAAGAAAGTTACAAGCAACTCATCAATAACATTAGCATATATTACAAAGGTTTGCATGGGTTTTGGCATTCTTTTGGTGTATATTTTCAAACTACCAATGAAAGTCAGTGCATTTAACTTCAAACAACTAGATGCTCAAAGTGATCAAATTAATCAATTTTCTCCCCTTCAAGTCAATCTGGTTTCCCATACAAAATGCATCTGTAAAAAAAACTCACTTTTTTATTATTATTTTTGTTCCAATCACATCAATAACAATCACTTTATGGATCACATTATTATCACTGTCAACCTAGCATGAAATTCCAGAAAAACAACAACTTGAATCAACTTCCAACAAATGATGATGAGTGATGACAAAACACAACCGCTAAAAGAGATGGGATATCAGCAAGACAGAAAGCCGCATAGGGCTGGTAACTAGAAAAAGTGTAGTTAGACTTGTAGACTCTAAAAATGGGTACTGTAAATAATCTGCCCATTAGAAAAAGATCACTATAGGCAAAGCAAATGTATTTGATCTCTGTAAGAGGACCAAATCAGCTACAGAGAGCCTGGAGCAATATGTAAAAGCTAATGGCATTAATTGAGATGAGGAAAATGCTAGAGTTCTACTTATTGTAACAGGAACAGAAGATTATCTCAATTCCCAGACAACTAAAAAAAAAAAAAAAAAGCAATGAAAACATGGAAATTGCTGCTGTCACCCACCCTCAAAGTTACAACTACCTGCAGATCATTAAAGAATAATGTAAGTTCCTGAATACGTGGCTAAATTCAGAAAGTTAAAAATGCACCTGTAGTTTAGAAAAATACATACATTAAAAGCATAAATGATACACTGCGAACTGGCTATCATCTGTAGAAAGAAAAAAAAAAAATGAAGCAACACAAACAGCTATTGACCTATGCAGAGCTTACAGTAAAACTATTTCAGGGGAGATCAGTGTATGAAGTGTGAGAAAATCAAGACAGGATCAAGAAGTATATGAAACAAAACTAGAAACAAAAAGCTGAGAAAATGTAACAGTAAGTTGAGTCAGAATTTTCATGCTTTTAGACAGAAAAAGTACGCAATGCAAGTAACAGTTGGTTTAGGACTCAATCTGTAAGTCAAAACTGCAGCAAGCTGGGGCTCAGGTAACAGATCTGAAGATTTGTGCAAAAAGCATTGCCTTTCAATAGAAGTGACTCCACAAACTGGAGAGAGTCATCGAGACAGATGCCACCAGGGAGGCCCTCGAGAATGCTGTAGCATCTCTTCAACTGCTTAATTATAACAACAGATGAAATATTTAGATTCTTTTACAAGTGAAATGAAGATTTAAAATGGAGCTCAATATTGGGTTTCTAATTTTGCAGAAAGTTTATTAGAGACTACGTTATAAGGTGC
The DNA here is from genome assembly GCF_028389875.1 of Rhea pennata. Taxonomy (NCBI): domain Eukaryota; kingdom Metazoa; phylum Chordata; class Aves; order Rheiformes; family Rheidae; genus Rhea; species Rhea pennata. The sequence continues at coordinate 68,002,853 of NC_084664.1, forward strand.
AGTTATAAGAAATCTTTGTGCTTCTAAAAACCTGGATAGAATAGTCCTTCCTGGGCTTATGATGTTAAAGGTAATAAAAATAGCATAGGTTAAACTTTTCTGTTATGAAGCTATTGGTTATGCACTCAGAGGATCACTGAATGAGATTTAGACAGAGGAATTAAGTATGAGAAAAAATACTGGCAGAATTTTGGATAATACATCATTTAAAATAGTATTCAAGATTTTTTGACTCATTTGAAGCAAATAGAGCACCTCCTCAATGCTGTGTAACTTATATCGAGAAACAGAAGTGTCCTGACTTCAAAATAAAGTTATCGAACGTGAGTGGACAGAGGGAACGTAAAAAAATATATACTTTTGTCCTAAGTATCAGGTCTTCCAAAAGTCCTAGGCTAGTAATAAAGGTGTTATATTCCCCAGGAGCTCAGAGGCATTAGAGCTGTTACGGTCCCAAATTGTTAGATTGGATTACACTACTATTCACTGAACACCTAAAGGAACAAGTGCTACCAACAGAGTTTCAGAACAGTATCTCGCTATCCTGCTTCTTAGGAAGAAACTGCAAATACAGAACAGGGGAATACTGCAAGTATTGTACCTTCTAAGGAGAAACAATAAAAAGCTGTCAGATAAACTCTGAAAGAGACTAGAAGTTGAAGACAAGTAAAAAAATGGAATTTGCATACCAGGAAATGTCTGTTCCAACAATGTATTTTATCCTAATTGGAATATCTTATTTAATGGCTAAGATTCCCTTTAAAACACTTCCCAGAAGTCACAGAAGCCACCAGAAATCTGCCTAAAGAGCAGACTGAATATATAGCTAGGCTTTGCACATCTATAGAACATGAATAAACACGATGGGTTGATCTAAGTAAGCCTCTACCATTCCTCCATATTCTGAATGCTGTTTGGAGAGCAATAGCATAAGATGAGTTTTAAACTTACTCTTCATTGCTACCTTACTTAAGCGACACTCTAAAAGTAGATTACTGAGGTTTTTTTCTGAATGGAGAAGAGAAAAAAAATTAAAGGTCACACTGACCCTTTCTCAGACATACGTGCAAACAATCCTTCGAACCCCTGTACAATCCAAGCTCAGGATTGTTCAGGGTTAGCTAAGAAGCATTTCACCCCAAGCGTTCATATGCTAGTAATCTTGACCTCCATATTTTAACTTGTTTTACTGAAATATTTGTTTCTTTCAATAAATGAAGCATTCAGGATTTGGCATTCTTTGCAACAGGGATTACTTGAAGAGCATCACCGTGAAGGTACAGATTTTATTTACCACAATTGTTTCATATAAACTACCAAGACCCTAAAGCTATCAGAAGAATGAAAGATGACATTAACAAATTAATTTCTGAACTTCAGCTTATCAAGTTAACAGTTAATAAATTTAGCAAGATAGAGATGAAAGTCCAAGACCAGACCTACAAAAAAAAAAAAAAAAAGCAATTTCATTGGTCCTGAAACTGCAAATATATCCAAGCAATAAAAATCTTTCAGATAAACTCTTTGAGTTGGTCTGCTAATTCACACCAAAATTATAGTACCTGTTAGGCTATCCACAAGCTTTTTTCTACCTTGCATAGGATTACAAAGAACAGATCTGCCAGAAGTAATGAGTTAAGTCCTAGAAGCAACTGTTCTAAAATGGAGTTCTTCGCCATCGTTTCATGTTTACTATCCATACTATTAGTGTTTTCCTTTTAGTACTATGGAGAAAAAAAATACGTTCACAGTTGCATAAAAGGCTAGGTGACGTCAAGGAACAAGAAAACAAAAAAGTATCCGTACTGAAAGCACTGTTCTATTGTTACTCAATGCATAACAATGTGTGGAGTCAGGATGTTGCTCAGGTGACAGCCCAATATGCACACGCTGGGACTGTTTCACTGCATGCTATATACAGTCACGCCAGTGAGCATTCTTTCCATTTACTTGACTTTGCCAATCATGGTATTTCAGACTTGCCCTGGCAGCTGAAGAGCTGGACGAGAAAAAGCAGCATTTGCAGATAGTGTTATAAAACCACCATGCAAAAGGGTCGAAAACCATTTGGGTTTTGAAAAAAGGTTTAAAGTTGATAGGCACTATTAAGGAGGACACAATGCAGTGCCCAGATGTCACTCATCCATGCAGTCTCCAGTTAATGACCTTTACAAAGGACAAATCAATACTAAGTAGATACTCCATCTACTATTTCTTACTGTGCATGAAAGGTCAAGCAATTTTCACGTATGTATCAGTTTTATCATTACTGTTTTCAGACACAAAACCACTTACACCTAGGAGTGCCATGAATGAAGAAAAAATTCTCATCTTGCATATCATATTTTAAAACGTGGTAATTAACAAAAAAAAAAAAAAAGAGGGGGAGTTGGAACTGAGTTATTTCATAAGCAAGATACAATGCCCATAGAAGGAATATAAAGCTTTACTTTGTGATCATGAAACAATCGCTAAAAGTACACTGCAGATGAAATTACAAAAAGCATTTATAAGACTGCTTTTTTAGCAAAATCCAATACCATCCGATTGTGTATTTTACTGCAAAAGCAAATATTTTTAAAAATACTAAGTCATTTGCATTAATTTTATGCCTGTGATACCCTTTTCTTCTGCATGTGCAGGCCACAGAGATTATTCTTCTATTATAGTTTCTTTAGACAGTATATTTTGAGAGAGGCCTTTATAGAAAGTATGTGTTTTGGTTCTGTATTTAAACCTGATCCCATTTAGCTCAATGACAAAATCCTTTTAGCTCCAGTGAGAAAATTCTGTAATACACATTTTGCAAGTCCTGGAAATGCTAAGAAATTTCTCAGTTGAAATTTCATGATTTCTTTTTTACATTTGAATTTCCAAAGCACACTCAAGCTCAGTATTTCGTGGTAGCTTAAGTTCAGGCATGAATAATGGTATTCTATTAAATGCAACAATACTTTAAGTGAAAAAGGCACGGTGATATATATATTTTAAAAACATCATGAACATAAAACAACAGCAAAATGGCAATCTGACTCGGGTTAGAGATAGTAACAGGGATGCTGCTGCAGTATCTGCTACTACAAGTACAAGATCTACAAGGTCACTGCTTAAAATATTCAGACAGCAAGTATTTTTAAATGCTTGCATATGGGAAAAAAGGTTATTTAATACTTACTCTGATAAATTTCTGAGTTGTATTATCTCTTCAGCATTGTAAGTAGATATTGCATTAATGTTCTTTAGCTGTATGGAAGTGGAACAATTGCATTTCCAAATATCCATAAGCAAAGGCACAGAGAATCTATAATCTTTTGATGTATCTATTTAATACATTTAGGGAAGGTTCATTATAGTTCTTGCTTCCTCTTCTCAGTGACATTCATGATTAATATAGAGATGCACACAATGTTAAAAACCTCTCAGCAGTTCAAGTGAAGAGAAGCACTCTTTTTAAGGATAGTTATTTTTACTCTTAATGTACTTGGGTTGGTCAAGAGGTAAACCATTTTGATTACTGTTATTTTCTAAGTCACAGCAAACATCGATTCACTCAAACATCTAGTTACTTACACTACTTCAATGCAAATCTACATTCTAAGAACAGTTTCTGTCTGTTAAGTAAATATCAAGGCGATACCAAATCATGTAGCTTTCTATTGTGGAACAATGTACACAGTCAGATTAGGAAAGCCTATTCTGATGCTTTTATAATCAGTATTGACAAATTTATGCCATAAATTAAGTTTGTGTTTATTTTTCATTACTTGCCTGCATCATCTCATCAGAAAAAAGTCAAATTAATTTTTTTTTTTTTTTTTAAGTTCAGAGTGTCATGGAGCCCTTCACTGAAAAAAACAATACATCTGGCTGTGGACAAGCTTCAAGAACAGAACTAAAAGCAAGCAAGTCTTTTCAAGATTTCTGAAACTACTTGCTGAGTTATTCCTTCACTGAGGAAATCTAAGGCTGTGATGTAGGACAGAGCAGTCTGTTTCCCTGTCTTGTCATATTGCTTCTTTTGATTAGCTGCAGTGGCATGCAAGTATAGATTTTTTAATATACTTTTATTGCCTTCTAGATAACCAAATTACTGAGAGAGTTTTTTGGACATTTTCTTCCTGAACTTTTATGACTATGCCTTTTTGATGATAGTACATTTTAAATTTTATTGGGGAATAACAACTGAATTTCTACCAGACTAGTAGTCAGTTGACAAATTCTATTAGGTGAAATATTAAGCATGTTTATTTGGAGGTAGAGAGTTCCAGGTTTAGTGTTTTGTGTTTTTTCTTTTTAATTTTTGTTTGTTTCGAGAAAAAAACAAAAGAAAACAAACACTGGTATGCTTGCTGGCTTCTCCCCTGCTGCTCTTACATAAGTCTCATGCTTTTTTAAACCAAGTTCCAAAAGGAAGCAAACTGAAGAGGTCAGCTCTTCTAAAGAAATCTGTATGTTACACAGTGAAGGTCTATCTTCTTGCTCTATAACAATGGAGAACAGAGTACCACAGTAATTATTCCAGAAAAAACTACAAAGAATACTTTCTTCCGTGCCTTCACGGAGAAAAAAATGATTGAACAGGAAGCACTGAAATACAGTAAATGAGAACCAGAATTCTAACATTACAAGTAAGCACAGAGCTATGCTCACAGGACTGTACAGGGCTGCAGGTATTGCTGCATACGGTTTTGCTCTAAGCCTCTGATTTTGAGAGAAAGTCATTCCTTACAGGTAGTCTCATTCATTTCATTTGGCCCTACATCCAATAGGTTGCCAACCTGTTCAGGACTGTGGAAGAGGCAAAGTATTTTTCAGAAAGTTAAACAAAAACAAAAAAGCAGGTTTTTAGCCTGCAGCATGCTTCATCTGGAATTTGAGCAGGTTTCTTCTTTTTTTCTTTTCTTTTTTTTTTACATCCATATAAAAATGCTGCCAGAGAAAAGTCAGCAAAAAGATGTACAGTGGATTTTCTTCATTACAGCTTTGAACATTACAATGCTATAGTACCACTGCTATTGATCTGAATTCTGTGATGTGTTTTGGAACACATCTCCAGATTCAGAAAATCTCTGGTTTTAAGGATGATACAACAAAGAGGAACCTATGACATTTCTCCCTTTGGGCAAATAGCGCCATTAAAAGTATGCCAATAAACTCCGATCAAAGCAAACATGTTCTTCAATACAGATATATTTTATAGAATAGCAAGAGTTACCTTAAAAGAATTAAAACCAGTAACAAAATACCCAACTTGTGTATTTTCCCACTTGATGCAAGCTAATGTCAAAAGAGTACACTTTAGGCATAACTCATCCTGAACATCTGGGGGGACACTTCATTTGGAGATTCAGTTCACTTTCCTGCCCATGATCAGAAGCCCCAACACTCAATTGTAACTTGTATTTTCCTTTTTGCTCTTAAAAATGACACTAAACCTACTTTAATAGGTATTTCATTACTCCTACAGAAGTACCTGCTATAAAAAAAAACAAACATTCCCATAAGCCTTTTACAAATTCCTGCAAGCCATTAGTCCCTATTTAATATTTCAGTTGAATTTTAACCACGTCCTTGCACTTACTTCCCTCTTACTATCTTGCCATACCATCTCAGTAATAATCATGACCATTTTTCCTTTGAGATTTCAACTACTATATCTTAATTAAAATTGTAGACTAATGTTACCGCACTAATTTAACTAGAGGAATTTGAGAATTGGAGCAACTGAGAAAAAAAGATTTAGTTGTCTCTAACTCTCTCCAACGTTTAATTGCCCTCATGTATTTTAAAAGCAAGGTGCATTCTTTAGATGCAGCAGGTGACACACAGAAAATGACATCACACCAAGTCATCAAAACAGCACAAGGCTAATCAAAATAAAAAACAGGAAGTGCGTCATACAACATCTGAAAGAAAGATCATTCTACCTGTATCGGACATGCTCAATTGTGTCATATGTCAGCTTGCTGCTGATATTCTGACTATGAGGGTTGCCTAGGAGACAATAGAGATATAAAGTTAATCATTAATCACACTTTTTCTATTAATTTTTTCTTTTATCAAAGTACTACACCAAGTCAGCCTGAAAAGATGACAAGGAAAGATTTAATGCATACTTCACAGCAATGCCCTGAAGCTTCTTAGAGCAGTTAGTCAAGAGAAGGGGCATATAACAGAAGAAAGCAATTACGACAGACCTTGAAACTTCAGCTAGATCCATTATTAATACTCATGCAGTTCACTTAAATGGAAAATACAACTGCATATGCCATTCCATTAGCAAAAACTCCAGATAGAAGGTACATTAGTAAATATATTCACACATTAGCTAAAAAGCTATTTAGAAGACAGTATATGGAGGCAACAGACATTCACGATTGGACACTGAGATTAACTCCCCCCCTCCTCCTTCGTTTTTAAAAAAAATAAAGGTCTGAAATTCTGGAAGGTTGTGAAAATACAAATTTTATTGCCAAGTTAGTAGGCACTTTGGCAACGTTCAACAAATATATATGTATCAACAATTAACATAGTACCGAAGAAGGGCATAAATTAATGTCGATGAGGAAAAGATGACAACTGTGTCCACACAGGCACAGCACTCTTCCCTGTAAGTGTTTCAAAACATGCCTAAACATTTTGAAAGAGAAGAAAAATAATCCTACATTGATACAGTTTTTTCAGTAAGATATATTATTAGCTATTCTCTTTTTAATATTTCAAAATCACCTGCTTGAAAGTTCTCAAGTGAAGGTGCTAAAACGAATAATAAATTTAGAATTCAAATCCCAAATTTAATACTTGACTCTTCATGTTTGATGTCAAAACATGACTCCTCATGCTTGATGTTGGATTTCTGTAATTCCCAATTCAAATATTCTCAATTTAGAGGTGAAGATCTCTTACATTCCTTTCTCTCATTTACACACGCACATGAAACAGCTATATTGCAGTTCTTCAGGTCAAAAAATCACCAAGAAAATAAAAAAAAGTCAAACTCCCTCTTCATTCATATCTATGTCCCTTAAATACACTCTTTCTATAAAATAGTTACTGCCCTTGGGGTAGCAGAGGTACAAGTGAAAGAAGAGACTAGTCTACACTAGAGATCTTATCATTTTAGATGAAAGCAGTATAAAACATACAATTTGCTCTCCCATAGCATTATAGGTATTGTGCAAATCTACTTCAAACTGGCAGCACAACTACTTCCATTCATGAACAATCGACAGACTCACACATTTCTTTTTTTTCCACCACAGATAGTACTCTATATATAAAAGGTTAAGCCTAGTATTATTTGAAATAACTAAGATCAGAATACATACATTTGGCTTTACAAAGTCTGTAGTGACAGAACATTAATTGTTCTGACAATGCACTTGGAAAGGAAATTTTGAATGTAATCAAATCAATGTATCCTGTTAAAACAGCCATAAGAGCAAAAAATCCTATCCCCATAAAGAACAACTTTGAATTCTACCATGGAACTAAATCCATGTACTAAATCCTGTCCTTGGCAGCACTGAGAGACAAAGGAGTGGAAAACGACACAAAGGTAGGTGGAATGAAAACTACACACAACTCGCAGGCAGCTCACCCAAGTGATAAGCACAAGTGTGCTGTTGTTTGTCCCAGAGTTCTAGCAAACATTGTTTTCTTTTGTGTGCTGGTATCCAGTTCCAAAGTGAGGAATCATATTGCTCACAGTCCCATGGAGCACCAGCAAGAGAAAACTAGCAAAAAGGACTCATAGTCCACAGACTTCAACCCACAGTAATAAATTTTGATCAGTTCAGAGGACTATTCACAGCATATACAAATAATACTTTGCAGTATCTTTTTTTTCCTCATTAATGAGGATCAAAGACTCTTCTAAAGTAACCTATGTCTTACAATAAAAGTATTTCTTGAACTATAAATGCTGCTGTCTTTGTATAAAAGGTAGTCAGGTTATGACTTTCAGATAGATAATAATGACCTAAAGGTGAAGCTGAAGTGTCCACATCCACAGCTACAGTAACTTAAGTCTCCATCCAGATACTGCCTAATTCTGGAGGCATCTCTGCTCCTGTCCTTAGGTTCAGATTGCTTTGGCACTATACTTTCTCTTTTTTCTGAGTGTTCACCAAAGCCTAACAGTCAAAGGTAGAGTACCTATTCCTTTTGGGCTAAGCTTTCCTCTAAATAAAATGCTTATATGGGGCCAAAGCTGGGGCCGTGAAGCCTAGTTTTATACATCTGACAACATCCATTGCATGCTTCTCCTGTTCTTGTACTCTTTCCCAGTATTTTTTGCCAACCTCTGGCAATTTGCAGGTTGGGATCCTCCTTATCCTTAGCCAGAAACTTCATCCTCATTTCTGTGCTTAATATCACTCCCTAAACTCCCCTCACAAAAAGGAAAGGCAATCACTACTTGGGAGAAGGAGTCATAAAGATAGCAGTCACCTTTCAGTGACAGCCTTATAATTAGACTACTTTACCTAACAGCAGAAGAGGGCACGATTCACAGAGCCAAGGAGGAAACTAAACACCGGATTTTGACAGTATTCACATGCAGAGGAGTTCTGGATTGTGGTTCATATATAAAAAAACCACTTTTGTTTTTTGTATAAAAAAATCTCACTGAACAAACCATGTTTAGTTTATTTAAGGTGTATCTACAATGGCAGGCATGGGAAAAATTCACAAACATTCAGGGACAAGGTGTACTAGCACGTAATCATTTTCAGTCAGTGCTGCCTCTGGACCAGAGCTGGCAGCAGTGTGATAGCAGGCAGGGGAGCTCCTGTGTGTCTGTCCACACAGGTCCACACAGACCTGTCCTTGGCCACAAAAGAGCAAAGCTAGGGTGGAATTCAAGAGACTGACTTCTTTGTAAGGGCACTGGTCTTCTAACTATAGTAATATCAAAAACCCCACAGAAGTACTCTTCCAACAAGTCAGGTGGCCCAGCTTCAATCTATTTAGATGGAAACTTGAGAAGAATGCTGAGAAAGTTGTGTGGTGCTTACCATAAACATTGTCTCTGAGGTCATCGGTGAAAGCTTTAAGCAGACTCTCCGGGAAAAGTGCTGAGCCCGCATGGTCAAGGTAGGTAATCCCTAAAAGAAAAAAAAAATGATTAATTTTTTTAACAGTGAATTACAACCTCTCCCATGGACTACATTTCCCATAGCAAAGTACACCACACAAAAAATCCTTTCCCCTAAACTCCCTAGGTGTGACATTTCTCTCTCCGGCTACAAAGTCTACATGGGTCTCAAAAATACTTCTCAAATACATTCTAATATTCAGGCAATATTCACCAAAACAATAATTTCCTCCCACCAGCAGGGGGAAAAAAAGGAGATACAATACAAGGCTAACATTTTGACCACATCTTCATTATTTTTAATTACAGATAAAATATTTTAAGAAGTCCTTCCTTTCATATTTAGAGTAACTTTTTTTTTTTTTTTTTTTTTTTTTTTGGTAAGGGAGAAATCATTTTGTCCTATCTGTGGACACTGACAACACTAAACAAGACAGCACTTTGATCCACAGCTTCCTGCCATTCCTAAGCACCACTTATTATGAGCACTGCTATTATGACAGTCATTATTATTATTATTTGTTATGATTATAGCAACAATAATACTGTTGCCTCCTCACTGATAGAGGAAACAACTCTCCTGAAAACTGACAAAGCCTAACTAACACTTGAAACCCAAAGATAGGACTAGTTTAAGTTTTAATGTATTTAAGTATTTCTTGCCACTCTGCTGCACTTAACATTAAATTCATTTTTAAAATCCCCTTTATATTATTAAGTTATTACAAAACTTTTATTTAAAAGCTTATTGGAAACGAAGGCTTCTTCGTGTTTGGCCATTTCAGATTTCTTAATCTGCAGCAATTATTCTTCCATTTCTCCAGTGTGTCTCATGCCCCTTATTAGTTTTTTCATTTCACTTACCTTAAGTATTTCAACCTATTTCAAATTTTAATAATGACGAATATGATTAAGATTAGAATTTAATAAGTATTTTAAAGGCCTTCCCTTTCCACAGGGATTTAAAACTGAGTTAAGCTTTAAACGAAAAGCCTTGACACTTGGAAATATATATAATTATATATTCCGTTGCTGTAGCAGTGATTCAGTGGGTAAAGATGTGACACAGAGCTAATGATAAAACCAATCTAGCCACCTATACCTTCTATTATTTTCATAAGAAGAGAAGCACTCTCCTGCTTTAAGATTTCCCTAGTTACAGTGTCTAACGAAGGTAGATTTTTAACAATGATTTGAAGTTAATTAAGAAAAGTGTTTTGAGGAGCTTTGATGGGAGAGGCAGAGAAAAAAATAGTTATATTTATTAGACATGTATTTCACTTAAATTCACTTTTTCATCTAGTAAAGTTTCTCTCAAATCTGTAGCAGTAAAAACAATCATACAGGGGACAAAATGAAAACGTGTAACTTGGGCTATGAAACCTGTTTGTTTCACAACCAGTCTACATGGAAAGTACCAGCATGCGAACTTGATTTCAAAGAAGTGCTAATACTTAGCGATAAAAAAAAACATTTTTACTGTAAGCAGAAGTAGCCTCATGTCTATGCACATCTGTTGTTTTGAATGTGCAACATACACTATAAAATAAGAAGTTGTAATACAGAAAACGGGCAGAGAAGACACTTTTATGCTGCTTCTTCCAAGAAAGGAAAAGAAAGCAGTTCCATTTAAAAACTCCTCAGATGTTGTGATATGAAATATCCACTTGCCCTTTTAAAAATAATTCATGGTCTCAAAGAAGAGAGTTAGATTGGCTTCACTAAAATATATATATATATATATATATATAGCTATTTTAAACCATGAAACAAATTCTGCACCACCCCAAAAGGCAGCAGCGCCATACAGAACCGCGGGGCAGGGCCCAGCCTCACCGGAAACGCAGCCATCTCAGGACACGACATGAGCCGGGGGGGGGAGGGAGCGACCACCAAATGGCGGCGGCGCCGCCCAATGGCCGCGTGCGACCTACTCCGGGAAGCCAGGCGGCCCCCTGCCCTCTGCCAGGGCCTTTGCACACCCAGCCTCCCAATTTCTAGATCCTTCCACGTATAAGGAACCTGAGAGGATCAAAGAGGTAACATAACTAGATAGCGCACACAAAAAAATCAGGCAAACTACCAAGGCCTTGTCAAAAAGCAAGCCTCTGATGCTTTCAGTCCACACTGAAACTTAGATGAGACAATGTGAGCAAAAAGGTTTCTATACAAAGTCCCATGAAGTGATTTTTCAAATTTGATTCACTAGGTTACTAAACACAGAGCATGATGTCCTGTTTGTATTAAATGAAGGTTTTTTAAAAAATAAATAATCTCAAGCCCCTCCTACTAGTATTTGAAGACCTGTCCCTGTTATATTTTGAAAATGTTAAGAGGATACTTCAGTGAACAAGAAAAAAAAAATTTTTTTTAATCTTTAAGCCTCTGTTTAATTCAAAACAGAACAGAATTTAATACTTTATGGATAGAAAAAGTAAATAGCCTCTGATATAACTTGAGACTGCATTGAAACAAGTATCTTTATTACTTTCGCACCTTCATGCTAATTCTTTCCTTGCCATCTTATTTCAATGAAAATGCGTATTTTTAGACAAAAAGTTATTGCATATGCACAACACTGGCAAACTAAAGAATGTTAATCATTTTTGTTGTGTTTTTCTCATAGTTTAATATAATATTTGCTATTTTAACTTTACTGAACACACTCATTAACTAAAGAGATTTGGCAGTGTATATAGAACTACATAGTTCCCTCCACTTCACTATGGTATTTAGCATATAGTCTGTCAGTACTATGAAATTATGCTTACGGCAATCATATTTATGGAAAATAGCAGGAAAAAAGAAATAAATTTAATACGATCAAGAGAAAATTAAAAGTACCATATCTATTAGGAACTCTTTTCTTTTACTTGGGGAAAATATAAAACTAACTTTTGGTTTAATACTATTATGTTTGGAATATGTAACTGACTTCACAAATGTAACAATATACCACGTGTATTTGATAAAATAACAGATCAGAAGAAGGTTTTTTGTAAGGCTATGAAAAGCCACTCAACATGTAGACACTAATTATATAAAGTTATTCAGCCCAAATTCATAAGCTATAATGCTCAGCTTTTAATGTTTTTTCAAAATAATTCAATGTATGTAATTCTTTGGAAACAAATCTAGACCAGTCTTTCCTGCTCCTCCCTCAGTTTTCTGTCCTCCTCATGTACTATAATTCATGTCCCTGTTATCTTACTTGATTCTTAGTAAAACTTTAGGCATAGACATACACATTTAGCCTTGGTGGCAGGCAACCATTCAGTTTAACTGAACAGTCTACCCGGGACTATGTATACTCTGGACTGTCTACCAAACACACAAAACAAACAAAACCCACCAACAAACAGGCCCTCGAACAACCCAAATTAATCTTTTAGAGCCAAAACATTTCCTTTTGACAAATGTACATTTAAAAAAAGGTACAAAGAGGTTCCCTCTTTATTAAATCTTAAGCTCTTTAATAATTATTAAGCTCAGTGTACAGCTACCAACCAGAGGGCATTCTAACAGGTGAAGGAAAACACAACACAGAAGCTGCTCCCCACAGTGGCCTGCTATCATGTAGAAAATAAGGTTCCCCCTGCCCCCTCCCTTTATCTCACCAGTAAACCCATGCCTGGTCATCTAGTTTATATCTGGCTAAATTATTACTATTCTGGTCTTAGGTGATCTGCTCTTTTAGTCCCTGAAATCATTCCTAGTGCCATACATTTCTGAGCTTTTACTAACATTTTCCATAATAATCAATTTACCTATGTTACATAAGGCTGGCGTGTTTCCACCTCCTTAACCTCTTCCACTCCTGTGATTCTACTGTAGTTACCAAAACAAACTGATCTGTTATGACTCCAAAAATATTTCTAGCAGCTCAGGCAGTTCAACATTCTGCACTCCGATTATAGCGTGCCAGTTACATTGCTAAAGATTACATAAAAAAGTATGAAATATACAGTTACAAGGCAATAACTGTACAGAATCATGAATTTTGATTGGTTGATACAATTAAAATTTCAGTAAGATTATATACTCAATATTACTTGGAAAGCAGATACAGCCAATGCCCTGGGGAAACAATATATTCATAAGTACAGTAACAGTAACAGCAACCAGTATGAAACATTATATGAAAACAAGTTGAAGGCAAAATAAAGCATTATCTGCCAAAAGATAAATATGAGAAATTTTCATAAATCAGAGCTAAAAACATGAGAAAAAAAATGGAACACACTATGACCAAAAACGAATAAAATATGAAGGAAAGGGCTCTGACAGAGGTTTTAGGCAAACATGACACCATTTGGACGCAGTGAACTCTTATCAGGGAGTATTATATCATATACCTCAGCTTCTTTTAGTCATTTAAGTTGGGGACTCTTTAGGACAGTTCCCTCTACCCATTGACTACATAGGAACATAGGCTCTGCCAAGTTGCTCCTAAACTAAATGTCAAAAGTAGCTTAAAGTGCGGAGCACATATAACCTTTCTAAAAGTACCTGAAATCTCACAATGATACACTGCATGATATGCCCACAAAAGATTCTAGTTCTGCAAAACCACTTAAGAAACTGATTAAAAAAAAAAAAAAAAAAAAAAAAGACTACAAATACAGCTTGAGATTTGCTAGGTATTCTCTGGAATAAGCTTTCATTGAATACTGTAAATCATTTGTTATCTGTACTCTCAGTTCCTTTTCGGTATTGACTTAGACAAAAAATACCAAAAGCAGAATCTGTTCTCTGAACAACAATAACATGCTTTTTACCTAACATGCTTTTTACCTAAATATCTGCTGCCTTGCTAGACAGAATAATGTTTTGTTCCCCTGCCTAGGGCCAAGAGCTCATCAAAAGAACACAAAAGTATAGTGTTTGATGGACAAGGCCATAGACACCAAAAGCCTGAGTAGCTATCATGCAGTTAAATGCGACACTGTTCCTCAGCATGATCTGACTTAATTGCTACAGGCCTGGTCAAGTAACTCAGCAGTCAGCCTGCTGCCATGGGGCTGGTTCTACTTTCCACTGGGAGTCTACTAAGTTTGTCAATTCCAGAGATCACAGCTTGACCTGACTGCCAAATGCTGATTCAGGCTAGACTGCAAGCAACCTGGATAATGGTATCAATATTTAAAGGACTGCTAATAAGTCACCCAGTTCTGTGGGAAGCTAATGTTTAATTAATATATTTTAGTGTTTAATTTGACAGATTGATTACAGAAGGTACAAAACAAAATCTGCAATTACATTTATCCATAATAACTTCCCATTATTTTTCTCTACTTCCTGTTGGCTTGCATTGTTTATACACATTGCATTATTATCTACAGCAAAGCATTTCGAATACTAAAATAATCTACAGTCAATATCATACACAATGTTAATTTGCTGTATTCTTCAGCAGGGGCCATACAGATTCCACAAAAAATATTTAGGTGGCTAAAGGCCTACTTATATAAGTACCAAATCTATTTTATGTACACCATAGTTTAGAATATTCCACTACTTTCAGCCTACAGCTTGCTGGGATTGAGGTCTATTGCAAGCACTAAATAAAGCAAGGATTTCACTTTTTTAAAAAAGTCATATCCAGCCCTACAAAATGTATCTTCCACAGCTAAATAAAATATTACATGCCATCAAATTTCATCATTTGCCAGCTTCGGTACTGAGTGAGACTACAGTAAATGCATCAATCAGCACCTACCTTTGTCCATTTGGCCTACCTGTACTGCACAGCTTTTTTTCAATGTTCACTTGGTACTCACTAGGGCCTGATTAAATATTGACTGCAGTCAGTGATAGTATTTCCACAGACACCTTTAATGGGTTCTGTTTCAGATTCTAGTTGAAACCTTACTGTAAGTATGTATCAGAGGTACCTCCGCTATGTGGGAATAACAGAGTGCAGCCTATCATCTCATAAATCTTTGGATGAAATATAAATCAGTGTTTCATATTTACGTAAGTCTTTAAAGAACTGTACCTCATCCAAACCAAAACTAGTTTCCACACCTTCCACAGTAAAGCTAATGCCATCATTTAGTCTCAACTTTTTGTCTCTCCAATAATTGCTGAAATGAAAGAACAGCTGGAAGAGTACATATTTCCCATTCTTCTTTTACTAGAAAATGCTTTTGTTAGTGTTGCTAAAATTTTTGCAGAAACATTAACCTTTATTTAGAAAAGAAGCATGCAGAACTTCTACTGGAGATGAAAACATGATGGTAAAAAGTAATGCTTAAGAAGTCTTAACAATAATCATTTGTGGTCATTAGTGAAACACACTAATACTCTCCTTCTTTGCTTTTCTTCCCATTAGTGGTATAAGACATCCACAGGCTTATAGCAACATGTCAAGGTAATGTTTGAAAGTGACTTTTCTAGTCAGTTCTCTTTCTTGTTCTGTGACCTGAATCAACTGGATCCATACAAAACCTAGGACAAACTAGTAGCTCCAAATACTCCCATCAAAATACATCAAATGAAATATGTAGTGACATATTGAAGCCCTTTTAGATTATTCTGGTGGTTTCTAAAAACATTAGGAAAAGATAAACTAAGTTCAAAACAACAGAAAAATAAAGAGCAACCCTTTTCCCCTCCTCAACTCATCTCCTCACACAGAAGTACTCTACCTAATACACTATAGGGGTCTGCAAGCCAGAACCTTGCATTGAACAAGCAACTATGGCAAATTAAGCCCCTGCAAAAGAACAAGTTCAAGCAAACAGTGACAGAAAGCAAAAATCAGTTTATTGGTCATCATGACTTCACAACTGTTCAGGCCCTACAGAACTATTTTTCAGCAGTCATCTCTTCTTGGTGACAAGAGAATTTTTGTAACACATTCTTTGACAAATGCAACAGTACCTCCCTCTGATGGCTTTTCCAACAAAGATAAAAGAGGTTGCTACTGCAAACCAGTAATAAAATTATTCTCCTTGTGGAAGTTCTTTAAATGTGGTTTTCCACTGAAAATTACAGCACTTGTGCAAAGGGTTGACTTATACTAGTCACCAAATAGTCTGTTACAGGAACAGATAGCAAAGATCAATTTCAGGACCATAAGCATAAGGCAGACAAGCTTCCCTTAAGCATCAGTAACAGCTGTCTTTGAGAGACAAACACACAGAACTAAATAACCATGTTACTGAAGGGAACCCTGTCTAAATGCAAAAACTATGAAATGAAGAAAGTGAGGACCATCAGCTAGAATGCTGCTCTCGTAAGACAAGAGGTTTGGAAGGATTATCCTAGCCCACAATGAACAGTCCTTTGCTACAACTGGTAACCACACTCATCAACCAAGCTAATTCTACCTGAAAAATATATAGGTTATTAGTCTGCCTTGCTCAAGTCAGAAAGCTGCTTCAGAACCTCATCCTCCTGATGTTAAGAAACTCTGTCTAGTCTCTAGACACTGCTTCCTCATTGCCAATGTATTTCCAGACTTCCCATGTCAACATGTTTCTGCTTCAATAGCCATTTTCACCCACTCCATTTCAATAGCTGTTCCCCCTCTGATAAGCCAGTAGCACCTCTCCACCCATTCTGGCTAAACAAGTCATCTCTTATTTCTAACACATGAGAAACCTGACAATCCATTCCAGTTCTAGTGGCACCTCTTCCAGCTGGAAGCACCTTCTTTAGGAGGACAGGGGCCCTTGAATGGCCCAGAACGATATACAGTATTCCAGGAAAAGATCTCAGAATTCTGGATAGTCAGAGTAATTCGTCCCTAACTTTACTGGAAAAAATTCTCATAACACTAATACACTCATTTCTTGCCTTACACTTCAGCTTACACTCTTCATTTTTACTCTTTACTTAGCTTACACTCCTAATTGTTATAGTAGTCAGAAAAAACAGCACTATTAAAGCAGGGAGGGGGGCATGCTTGAAAAGACCAGGTATAATGTCCAGCCAAGATCTCCCATATCAGCTTTACACCTGTAACCAGTCACCATTTTAAACCGAGACAACAAGCATGAGACTGCAACATTTTTTCATAGTTTACTTTCTACAGGGTAAAAATACAAGTATAGAGTTTTCTGTCTTGCTTCTGAGTGACTACTTATATTTAATATAACATATACTGGGAATTTCATTTAAATAATACATAGACCTATTGATAGTTCATTTGGGAGATTAGAAATACATAAATATATACAATATACACTAGAAAAGCTTGTACATAGTTTATGGGTTAAACTATGGGTATTGGGTTAATCCAAATTTTTTCCATCATAAAATCGTTTGGCACTGATATTCCATAGAGTAAGCCAATTCAACTTCTACTTTGTAGTTATTTGATCCAAGTTGCTACCTCAAGCAAAGCTTCTTCCCTTATTCAAATGTAAATGAACCAATCTGAACAATAAGATTATGCTCAATTACTGAAATTCACAGGCTGCATTAGGTATACAGGTCTCAGTAACACAGTTCATTAAATATACCCATTTTTATTTGGGGATTTTTTCTGAAAATAATTATTTTCCAAAATCTTGCTCCATTGATCAGTTTTCTAATAACTACACAAATAATGTAGTATTTCAGTACAACAAAGCATCACTAATTGGAAAACAACATTTTCCTACTCAAAAAAATAAAGATCTAACAGACACAAAAAGGCTTTTTGTCAATAATTTAACAGGAATGCAACTATACATTCGTTTTGTTAATATTTTTATATTTAGCCTAAACTACTTTCTGTAGCTTATTTCCCATTAATTATGTCTCCAAGCAGAGAGTCAAGTTCTTCTGCAATCATTCCCGGCATCATTCCCAGGAATGAAAAAAGTACAATTATTGGAAAAAAATATGTTGCAGTAAAACAGTTTTTAATATTGAAATAACACGTCTGTAGAGATTTGTTAACTAGTTCTGAGAAAAGTAGCAAAATACCAACTTCCTAATAACTAAGCCTAGACACAGCAGTACGTAACAGAAGTGCTACCCAACACAGGCCTGCTTTGAATATGAATAGCAGCCAACAGCTTCTATATCTTCTGTTTTCTAACTGCATTAGTTAGTTCTAAGTTCAGCACATTATAACGTACTAAAGTAAAAATCATGTAAATTGTTGACACAACCACATACTTTATGACTCTCTATTTAAATGATTATTATCACCTGACAGCTTTTGGAGGTTTGGTCATTACTTCAAATCTAACTTTGGACAGGAAAGCTCCATCACCATCATACAGCTATAGAAGAAAAATTTTGTGGCTCTTCTAAAGACACGATCTTTCACTGGTACAAACATTAACATTTCTTGTACTGCCACTGTCCAAAAGAGCAAAAGATAGGAGTAAAAATAAGCTTTCTCAATAGTGAGGGTAGGGTAGTATGCAGGGGCTGTCACGAATGGCCTGAATGTAAATATGCTGTTTATTTTTCAAACCACACCTCCTGAAGCTTGCAATTTATTGGCAGAATCAGATTCATTATTGCTCTCTGACGCGCTAAGAACTGCAATGGAACGAAAAATCTTTTCCAAAGTCCAGTGACTAAAAGAGGATTCAACTGAAGTCTGTTTGTGTTTCCAAGTGTATCACAATGAATAACTAAAGCAAAACTTTGCCCTGAGGTCACAGAGACCTTCCCTCTGAAGAACACAAGCAGACTCCATACAAATATGACCCAATTTGCTAGGGTATGCTTCAGAGCCTTTGAGGTAATTACATGGCTCTGCTGGAGTCTGTGCAAGTTAAATCATTAACAAACATGCTAAAATCAGCACTTCCTAAACATACCACACTGATTACCTTTTTTTGGTTCCAGGCCAACTCAAAGATCTGCAGAGAACCTTAAAAGAACTTTGAACGAAGAAAGATCTTCCTTACTTGAATGCAAAGCCAAGCTACTCATATTGCTATCCTCTCTTACAGCATCTACAGTCTCTGGAGCATGCATGCACTCTCTAGAAGCCCAGGTATCAATTAAAGAAGTTCTGAGTTTAATGTAAGATCAACACTTTCAATAGTCCACTAACAAAAAAAGAAAGTAGGATATGCTGAGCAGTGAGCCAGAATCTCAAATTGCATATATCAGCCTACTGGTGCTAATTACATCAAATGAGAAACAGCTCCAGAATGGAGCTAATATAATATAATATAATTCCTCTCAGTTAAAGAGTTTCTTTCAGTACTAATGACATTAGAAATGAAAGAGAATTATACTTTCATCATAAATTATTCAAACAGCTAGAGTAAATACAAATACCCTCGTTAACACTATCCTAGCATGAAAAAACAAATTTTCTACAGTTTCCCTAATCTCTGAACTTTGAGCTTAAAGTTGTAGCTCTACCACAAAATTAGCTATTGCTTTTTGATTCAAGGCAGTGGGGAAAATATTACGCGCTTAAAAATCAGGTCTTCACCCATAAAATGCATACTATTGCCTTATTTGAATGAATGACAAGATCAGACACAATGTTCACACAACACATTGTACTCAGTTTATGATACAAGTTTCTTGAAAATAGTATCTAGATAAAAACCACGCTATGCATACTCTGCTTCCCCAACTGTTGGATCCTGAATCTGGCTATTAATTTCATATGTGAAATTTCCATCACTATCAGAAATGCAACCAAGTTGTAAACAGTTGAGTGGATCACACAAAGTCTCACAACAAGGATTCCCGGTCTGTATCATGCTAAAGCCTGGTCATTCATTATAGGACTCTTCAACTGATGTTGTACAAAATGACAGAGAGAGCTAAACACACATAGGACTAACATGGAAAAAACATGCCAGATGGCAAATAAAGAGCTGTGAAAGTTAAGAAATTCAGAAATTAATTCTGTAACATGAAGCAAGGATCAAGAGGAATTTTGAGCAAGCTGAACACTATTCATGACAACGAATGATTAAATTAATAAGGAACAGTATTATCATAAATGGAAGAGTAACAGTAATTTGCTAATATCTCTGAACTAATTTCTGTGTGGTTAATTTTCAAATACTTCCTCAGACTTACTAGTGTAAGAACTATATAACTAGAAGTAACATGACAGAGTAATATTGAGTTTCAGTAATGAGCTCTTATATTATCCTGGTAACTTCTACTTTTGTTGAATTTGTGCTTTCAGTCATGATCTCCCAAAGCATATACTCCAAAGCATGTTTAAGGCAACAATGGTACCCACTTCATATCACTTGCATTTTAAAGCTGCTTATTTGCCATTAAGATAAAACTCATCTGTAATTCCTGTTTATTTTTAGCAGAAATGTCTGACTTTCAACAAAAGCATCAGTCAGAAGATGTTTAGATGATTTTTTTACATATTAAAAACATCAGTAGGGGTTTCCAATGAAGTAAATAAAGGCCAAGGTATCAGTTAAGATTTTGGAAAATGTAAAGTGAAAAATTAAACTATAAGCAAAGAACTACAAAATTAAATTCTTTAAATAACTGCATACATTTTCAAGTGAGTAGTATTTTAGGGAGCTCTCATTTCTGTGTCCTTAGTTACAGTTATCTCAAGGAGGACCTAATTATCAGAGAGTGCTGAGCTCCTTTACAAATCAAGTTTACTAAGATGTCTCAAGGTGCCCCACCTCCTTTCAAAATATGGTACCCAGAATTCAAACATTTAAGTGGGTATGTGTGGAATTTCAGTCAAAATAGTCTGGCATAATGCAGATCTAAACAGTGGGGGGGGTTGTGGTTTTTTGTGGGTTTTTTTTTTTTTTTTTTTTTTTTTTTTTGGACAGCAGATCTGACAATAACAACTCAATACATCTGAGTGCATACAGCAATTGCTTCTAAAGGTTTCATTCCAATCTCTTTAGTTCCCAGAACTACCCTTCAGATCTGTACAACTACCACCTGAGGAGGAATTATCCCTGTTACAAGATGCAGGCATCCCCACATGCAATTTACAGCTTTCCAATAATCAACCTAGAAAGAATTTAGGTAATTATCTATATAGAACATCATACAGTTTCCAGAAAAGTTGTTAGCTAGCTCTTTTGAGGAACTTTGCTTACAGATAGATGAGAAACTTCTTCAAGATTTTGAATAAGTGTATCACTTCATCTCTGTAGGCTCTCAGTTTACCAGCCACTGTGCTCATTTGAGATAAAAAGATCCTTGTGTGATCAGTCATTGCACAGTGTACATGGATTTTCCTTCTACAAGAGCAGACTTTGGGCTTCCCTTCTCTAATATCTGCTGATCTTTTTACAAGAAAAGCATCAAGTGTAAACTTTTCCCCATGTTCATCCCATTCTCCTCCTCCCAGTTTTCTTCCCCCCAACTTGGAACAGTTTAATTTCTTTCTGCTAAGAAAGATGACCGTTAGGCACTTAATGTTCTTGCCATTAGAGCCTGCCTGTGCCTCATGATTAAGCTATTAACAGTGCTTGCAACAATCCTACTCCACTTTGAAAAGTACTGAATCAAATAAACTGCACATTACATTGTACTGGTGCTGCAGGAAAACACGAGAATTCCCCACAGGTGAAACATGAGCACAGACCCTTATTCCCTGGCAAAGACAACATCTTTTCATCTTCAGAGGTTTTAACTTACATTTGATGTTCTAAAAATTCAGTTGCATTATTTCTCCTTATGAAAGGAAACATGGACCTTATAAAGCAGCATTGTCTTGTTCGCCCATGGCACAATCTTATCTTAAATTTTCCTTAGTATTGTCTTACAGAGCTCCAAGCACTATCAATGGTCATAAAATGCCCTGATGTTCGAAAACATAACCAAGTTACCCATCCTAGAAGACCCTAGTGGCTCTTCCAAATACAAAAGAGCAAGTCTTTCCACAGATACACTTTCTTGTATTTCTCACTTACACCCAGTAAGTCTGGGGGGAAAAAAAAAAAAAAAAAAAAAAAAAAAAAAAAAAAAAAGAATTTCACTCTTTATTATTTTTAATAGTAATTTTAATCAAAAACAGCAACAAAGAAAAATTCAGGAGCGACAAACATACTGTAATCCTTCCTCTTACCAAGCCACAGTCACTCTGAGATTAGTCATTCACCTACTTGTTTTTGTTGCGTATCAGAGAAATACTTTATTTAGTCAGCTCTGTGCAAAAAAACCACCCTGATTACTTCAAAGTCCCTGTAAAACACTTCAGAAGGTTCTTCTTTCTACTGGATGATGACCTTACCTGTCAGTTATATTCCTCAATAACAAGATTACCGTGAGAAAGACCCAGGAGAAAAGAGTATGTTTTTCTTGCTACAGGTCCTGAGAGTTGATTGAAACTCAACCCTTTGCAGATTAGAATGAACATAAATCTCACTGCCTTCAGACAGACATGTTGAACTCTCTGCTTTGATTTAGTTTTACCACAGACAGAATAAAACACACAGGAAAGAAAGGCAGGCAACAGGAGAGATTTCTGCTTAATGATAATGTTAATTACTGAATTAACCTCTGATTAACAAACAAACAGTATGATGGGCCTAGAATATAGGTGAATATAAGTTTTACTGCTGCTTTTAAGCTATCTGCTTGCACGTGTTCTGAGCTCGCCCACTGCACCGACGCATATTGGCACAGGAGGGAAGTGGTATCACCTACTGCAGGACTAGGCCCCCAGGCTGTGGCTGGCTTCTGCCCAGACTCAAATTCAGCTGCTACCGTCCTTTTGAACAATTACACCACTTCTAAATATCCTCCCCGGTAAAAATGGGGACAGGGATACAACCTCCTTTGACGCACTCTTAAGATCTGCTGATGAAGAGAACACTTGAAAGGCTAGAGATTTGTACCATTTTATTTCGTATTCCCCACACTTGCATCTGTTTGTGAACAGTGTAATAAGGTCTTTTCTCTGAGCACTCTGTATTAGCTTCCAGATTACTTTAATGTTCAGTTATATTGACATAATGCTTTTATTACTGAGAAATACTACAGCATTGCACTGAGATATTAGTCAAGATGCTAGAGTCTGTTACAGATGTTTGCTCTTATGCTTTGAATTTAAACATACTTTTATTCCTAGTTAGTACTGATGTGAGCGCACAGAAGAGAAAATAAAAACTTTATATATATATATATATATATAATTTTAAGTTAACAAAGCTGGACTGCTTTTGCTCTACCTGTTTTTCCTTTCTGGAGGAAGCAATGTGGGGTTGAGCCTCGGGAGGTGCTGCAATTTTTGCCTAGTTCTGTGCGTCTATACACATTAAGAGATCATGCTCTTAATACACAACATTACAAGACTTTGCAATCAGGGGATGGTGACGTTGAACACGAAGCAATACCACTTAATCATTTATTAAAAAGAAAAAGTACTTGAAAAATCTACAAGAAATAAGCAAGCTTTCAAAATTTGACATGTGTAGGTTACTAACTTCTGCTAAGGCCTAAACTTGGTCTTCATCAGGTCAGTGAGAGATGCTCGGTGATGTCAACCAAATGAAAGTTAAGACCATCAGTCAAGCCTTTCAGCATTTTTTTTCCTTCTTGTCCCTTCCATTTAGGCAGAAACAACTGGGTTTGATAGCAAATACTTCTTGTTTATACGACCTTCTCCGCTAGATTTCAATTTTATCTTATACCATATTCCTCCTGCAGACTGGGAACCCCAACTAAACTATATCCAGAGGGCCACACTAGACTGCACTGCTGTTTTCTCCTTTGTCATTCCACAAGAGATATATAGATCTATCAAGTAGATTCAATGAACAAAACACTTCCCATGAGTCATCTTTATCATGAGCCCAAACAGTATGGTTTCTCCTCTGGACTCAGCTATTTCTGTTCCCAAATTGCAGGGAGTGAAAAAAATAATCTATAGCATGGACAAAAAGATGAGGCTTATTGACTATAAAGACCACAAGTCATGTATACAGATTATAAATGTGTGTGTGTATGTAAATATATATAATCAACTGTCCTAATGGAAAAGAGGAAAGCTCTCTTCTGATTTCCACTCTCTCTTCTCCAAAAGTTCTTTTTAAATAGATTATATCATTTTTTCATTCAATAAATTCCTATAGTATATAAACAGCCCATGTAACAATTCAGATCATTCTTAAAGATGCAGTAAGTACTATAAAGGAGGCATTTGAATAGGTTAGAACAAGCAGGTTTTCTCCCTAATTTCTTAATAATCATTTATTTTAAGTAGTTTTACATGTAACATTAAAATACAAAATACAAAAACTGATGCAGGTTATTGTAAGTTAACTGCAATTTGATCCATTCAGTGTGTAATCACATTTATAGCACTAGAATATAAGGACACAAAAGCAGAGGTGATTGATACTACATACTGGATGTGCCCATAGATCTCTAGCTTTAAGATTTGAAGATTTGATCAGACACTTTTGGAAATAAGACAGCTGTCATGAGATTGGTTAGCACTGTGTTTCTCCCACTTCAGCAGCTCTCAGGTTTAGAAGGCATTGCAGCGCAATCCCCATGACACTTTACAAGCACACCTATACTTTTCTGTACTTGTGGAGATAGAAGAAAAAACTGATTAAGGTTCTGATGGTAACAGCTATTTAATCTCCCAGAAGTTGTCACGCTCAGTGAGGCGAAGCTAGGAGCATCGACCAATTGCTTTCAAACAAGTGTTCCACACTGCTAATACTTCAAGATATCTGCAAATTTAAAGGAATAGGGGGTGTTCCTAAAAAAAAAAAAAAAAAAAAAAAAAAAAAAAAAGAGGTGGCCTGAGTTTCCATTCATTTAAGAAGCTGGCTTTGTCTTTCTTCAGAGCTAAGCATAATATAAACATTCCAGTGAAAGCAAAGATTTTTAAACTCAGCATTTCAGGGAGGAAAAAAGTTTTCTCCTAACCCTTGAAAAATATCAGATGGAAAGGAAACTCAGGAAAACAGCATATTGTTTGTAACAGACTATGATTTATACTTATTCGGTTTATGAGGTATTCCACACCATGTTATTACTGGCTTCAAAGGACAATCAAGCTTGCTAAACTTTAATCAAAATAGGGAGAAGCAGATCACCCTGTCCTTGAGAAAATACTTGGCTGGACAAGATCCACATTTTGGGTAAGTTGTTATCTAAAAATTATGAGTGATGTTTGTTTGATTTTAATGCAACCTACATCTCAAGGAGGGTTCCCACAATGCCTCAGAAAGGCTTGGTCTTTGTCTTCCATTCAAAAATCTTTTCTAGTGGGTCAGACTTCAGGTGGGTGCTTTGCAAGGGACACAGAGGCCCACAAGCAAGCTCGCATCGTGGGTCGTTTCCTGGGGAAAGTGGGGAGCTCAGTCTATGAGCTCCACAGCACAACTGCTTGCTCCTGCTCAAGTGACACAATTCATGTACATGATTCCTTCTTCCTGGTTATTCCCTCTTGGAAAGCCAGCCAGAGCACAGTCCCAGGTGTGCCTCAGCAAGTCATGGAAGTATGCCAGCTCTTGTCGAAACAGCCACAGTGGTGCAGACCAGGACACAGTCCTGGCTGCACGGCTCTGCACTGCAGAGACACTTTCTGTGCTCTGCAGATGACCTTCCCTGAACAACGTAGAGCAGCTTCTAATAAGACCACTGTGATGTTCTCCCTTGCTCCCAGAAGCCTGGTTTCTTTGCATGCTGTAGTTCACAGCCCAAAGATCAATTCAAATTCTTTTTTCCAATTGAAAAACCTAAAGGCCTCTAAAAGTACAAGAGGAAAGGTTTAAAACTAAACTTGACAACAAGTTACAGAATTGGCTACTGAAACAACTCTTTGGGGCATGAAAAAATCCCTTAATTTTTAATCCTTAAATATTTGCCTCATTTGCATTTTTTCCCATTCTAATGAATATTTGCACATGTCTACCCCCCTTCTTTCAGCTAAGTTTTGGGGTTTTTTTTTTAGGGGAGAGTGTTTCTTTCTTTTTTTTTTTTTTTTTTTTATAGACACTGGAGAGGCTTTAAAGAATGCACTGAACTGTGAATCACCATTCATGGTCAATCATTCTCAAGGAAAATATTTCATAGTATCAAATCTTAAATTGTTGTTATGGTGCTTTTGAAGGAATGTATTTCCTTTATCTTGGAGTTATACTGCTTTGTTCACTAGGGAACCACTCCAATGCAGGCTAATCCCTTCAACACTGTAAAGCCATTAGAAAGGTGTGAATATATCAACAGCTGCTATTCTAATTAATGAAAAGCAAATTTTCCACGTAACTCCAAAAACAGAACCTTTATCCATGGTTTACTTTGCTGGAAAAAAAAAAATTATTAACTTTCCGGTGGTTAGAAAAGTTATTTTTTTACTTTGAGCCTGAAGGACAATGCTCTTGGTATGACTTTTTAGTCAAATTCCATTTTAAAGGGTTTCACCAGAGCATGAATTTGCAATAGTTTCATTGCAATCAGTGATTAATTTCCCTAACAATACATTTATAACTGTGCTTTCAACATTATGTACATCAGGGAAAATGTTCAAGATTAAAAAGAACTCTCAGAAAGACTCCAGCTTTATGAGTTAAGATGGCTTTTGTAACCACTCAATATGCACAGCAAGTGATCATTCCACTGTAACTGTCAGTTTTTCCTCCCTTTTGTCTATATTGCTGCTCTTGATGAGTTTGGTGAAATATTAAGGCAGATCACTGAACAAACATTAATTAGACAAGCCTTAAAACACAGGACTTAATTTTATCCCTGGAAAAAGCTGATATGGGCCTACAACTTGGTCAAACCACAAATAGCTGTAAGCGATAGAACGGAGAACAATTTGTGAAGTCCCATTCAACATGGGGCTGCACTGTCCCAGGAAACATGGAAAGTCAACTGTAGTCCAGTTCAAAGGTGTTGCTCTTTTTGTTTCCTTATTTTATCTTCAAAACAGACATTTACAGCCATTCCTAAAAGCATATTCTTGCCTTTCTTAAAGTCTGACGCCCTGTATAATTCTGTTATAGGCTAGCAAAAGCTAATTTTGTGCAATCTTTTATTCCTACCTGTTCATCACATAGGAGATCTTGCTAGTTTACTATTACATACTGGCTTTTACTCCATTCTATCATGAAAAGGCAACATGCGTTAAGCAAGATGTCCATCACAACTGAGTCCAGACAGGGTACTTAAAAAGGCTTCCATTCTACCAATTATACACTCCTAAATTGATTAAATGTGCAAGTAAAACCAATTTATATTTTCCAAGTATGTGATGAGTGTAAGAGAACACTCAGAAAAGTTGCATATTGCCACACATCTGCTGAGTAACATTTTCCTTTGTGGCAATCCTAATCATTTGTGTTAAGAGAAATTATAGGCAAATATCCAAATAATAAAAACTGACTCCTAGTTACAGGCCTCTCCTTAATAACATCCTTAGGAAACGAATGGCAGCACCATACTGTCAGTGCATATTAGGCAGCAGTAATACACACACCTTTTTTTTTTTTTTTTTTTTTTTTAAAGAGAAAGGTAATTTAAACACGTATCCATCACCAATACTATCAGATCCAAATCACTGAATTATGACAACTTTAATGTACAGTGTTATGGCAAGAACACAGGAGCATGGAAAAACTTAGGCTTCAATTTCTTCCTCAGGAAGAAATTACAAGACAAACTTTCTCAAGATTATGCAACTTTACGTGACCTCATAATGTTTTCAAAGGGGTACAAACAGTGATATTTGGTGTTTAATAGTGCAGTAATTAAATTAATTCACACAACATTAATTTAATTAATGAATACTTGTTCAAATGTGCTTCTGTCACCTTTCCAAATTTTAAATTAGGACATTATTTTTGTATTGCCAAAAGACATGAGCTTAGTTGTGCAATCCTCCTCCTCCAGTTAACCATGTCACCAAAAGGTCACATCGTTGGCTCTCTCTGTTCCTTAAGGAGGCCATAAATGACAAAAACATTGTCTAACCATGATCCTGATTTTCCTTTAAAAGCATTCTAGATCATGTTGCTCTAGGGACTAATCTGAATGAACACTGAAACCACATCTTCTAACTTCTTTCAAAAGCCATATTCCCTTGGCTGCTACAAGAAGGGAGGAGTGAATCAGTATGATCCTGACAGCAGGGGTGGGGGGAAAGAATAGCTTATGGAGAAGGATTTCTCTGCCAAAGACCCAATTTTACATCTGTATTTCACATACCAGGAAAAAAAAAAAAAAAAAAAGGCAACTGAACTCTTCCATGCATGGCTCTTACAGCAGCTGCTCAGGGTCACAGCCCCAAACAGGTACATCCACAGGACACTGCTCTTCCATGGCACAACTGAAGGCAAAAGCACAAAGAGGATCATTACAATCTGTTTGGATTGCCAAGAACACCCAAGAGCATATAGACTTCCTTCACTAGCAATGAAACTAATGAAGTCCAACCTCCCACTGCTTTGCAGCCTATCTTTATGCCTCTCTGACCTAGTCTACCCCATTTCTCCATAATTCTTGACACCTTTTCCCCACAGTTCTCAACACAATCTCTTGCTTAATACCTCTACAAAACACATCTCCTAACAAATGTGACAGGAACCAGATAGTTTGTGACTAGATCCAAATTCTTTGTGTACAGATCAGTATGCAGAGTAATCTTATCAGCATTGTTAGCATAGGAAGAAAAAAATATACACACACACACAAACACACATATCCCAACTTCAAGCTGACATGTTCCTAAGCAATTTTTTTGAGGTCACTTTTAGTCTCTAACTTCAGTGAAGTATAAAAAAAAGACAAGAAAAACACACCTTACATGTATTTTAGTGTTGGATAAAAGAAAATACCTGCCTTGAATGTTTAATTGGCTTTTGCCAAGACAATTTATTACAAAAACCCAAGACATTTGAGAGCTCTGTATGCCACTTCCTAAATATCTTCAAGTCAAGCTTCCCACTAGCCTCCTGCTCTGCAAATATATTGTTGTTTATCTATTTATCAGCTTCTCATATCAGTGTTTTTTACTATGCAGCACTTCTCACAGTAGGGTTTTCCTGAGTTTAATGACAAAGTCCTTTCACATCCAAGTTCCTCCGCAGCATTTCTCTGCTACAACATATGTAATGAATCAAGTTGAACAACAAAAATTGACCTCTCATCTCTCTGTCTTTTTGTCCTTAGACTGAGAGTACCCTTGAATGCATTCTGGAATTCACCTCAGATAGGGGAGTTGCTCCCATAATACGTAATGGAAATCTCAGAATTTCTGGATTTTGATCTTACAGAGTAAATCAGTGTAAGCTCAGGGGGGACAGAAACAGATTACATTTGCCTGAAAACTTAAGATACTTTTTTTGATGAATAATCTTTAACCTCCTCTTTAAAAAAAGAGAGCAAAATCACATTACCATAGAATGGAAATACACCAAAATATGCTCCAAAATAATCAATACACATCTTACTTATGGTAGCATCATAACAATGGAGGAAGACAAGAGACTATAAGAGGAAGCAAGGATAGTAGAAAGAAGAATTCAACAGTAACGTGGGATTTTGAAGGACCAGGATTTTGGTGCGTTTCCAACTTTTCAGCTAAGAGATAAGAAAACATCTGCTTTTCTAAATAAAACATCTCCCTGTTTCAGTACTTTCACATACTAATATACATCTTCTACAGATGTTTCTTTTAGAGATAATGTATCTTTTAATTAAAAGTGCAATTATTTTTTAATGTATGCCTGATACCCTGCAGCATCCATGGTGCTACATAAAATATCCTTCCAAATCTGAATTTTTTAATCTCTATATATAGCTTTAAATGTCTAATGTCTATGTAGGTTTATTTCCTTTTGTAAAGGATCTAAACCCAACTGAAGAACTATGTATTTCTACAGTACACTTGAAAACTCTGAGTTCATGTCAGCTGTATCCGATTTATAGAGTTTGGTAGATTATTTGCTTTTTTTCCTTCAGATAATTATATTCTAGACAGAATTTGGAGTTTTAAAAGCCTAGTACTACATGTCACATGCAATTATAAAGCCAGTGTAATGGTGCAGTGAATATCCTTCTATGAATATTACAGCACCAAATCTGAAATTAAAACTGAATTGTACATATTACTCTGAGTAATTCAGTTCAAGAAATGGAAGACACGTGTATCTTTGAAGGTATTTTTCCCTGTCAAGTAACTAAAAATTCCTTCAATGCCAAAATACTGACTACTATTTACTAAGAGTTATGTCCATCACAAAGCGGAAAAGATCACCCAGCAACAGGTAATCAAGTCAAGGATCAGTTCTGCACAAAGCAGACCACTGATAGCTTTTTGAATCCTGATATGCAAGATAAGAAATTTCCCAACAATATATATTATCCTAATATATATATCCTAATATATATATTATCTATTGCTTCTATATAACTGGAGAGAGAAAAACATCTGAAACTAAAATAGTTGAAGTTAGAACTTTCTGTACTAAACACCCTTTATACTCCACATGTGGTACCTCTGATATCAATTCTTCTGCTAATGGCATAGTAGATAACTACTGCTATATCAAAACCAACAGGAAGCATGAAGACTTTATCTGAACACATGTATTTGTGTTTTCAACACAATTATGTAGTTGTCCAATTACACTACCATAATCACAGCTTCTATGTAGGATGCTTTCTCCTACTAAATCCACTAAATCCATCTTCCTTGGATATCTTCTGGTGTTTCAGTAGCACATGAAGAGCCAGAGATCTCCCCAGCCACTGAGAAGGGAACAACAAACCTTGTGCGGAGGTAGGAAGGAGCTCTCAGCTCTTCAGTAGCAGGTATCACAGTTACTTCTACTCTCCTTCTTTAACTAGCCAGTTCTGAAGTATTTTCAAAGTGATAATGTGATAAAAAACACTATATGCCTAAATATATATCCTCTATAATTTTTCTTTCCTTCTGAATCCTAAGCTTTGAAAGCTAGCTTTACAGAGAACCTCTAAGAAATTTTTCCCACAGAATGTGTTCTATAAAGAAGTGTTACTTTTTCTTCCTTATAAAGCATATGGCTTATATAAATTACAAGACAGCACAAAAGGATATAAAGGCTTTGCTAGTGTGCATTGGAGATGACTGCTATAGCTCACTCCTAATTTATCACCTATACCAAGCATAACAATTCCAAATTCACGCTGCTGAAACTGTGCATCTTCACTACATTATATCACTGCTTGAACTGAGCTTGGCCATTTGCAATCTAGTCAAAGTCAGGGATCTTGCATATTTGCACTCCAACTAATGCAGCCCAAATGAAATTTGCTTTTTCTCCTCCTTGGCCAGAAAGAGAGCATCATGGAAGAAGTTGATCCAACCCTGTCACAGCCAGACGCCTGCAGGTCCCTTGAGTGGCAGCTTGGAGAATCCTCCCAGACTCTACCAAGGAATGAGAAGTTTGTCAGATATCTAAGCGTGCGACTGACTAATAACTCCTACAATGGGAGAAGGCTCAGAGGGGGGGCGCCTTATGCAGCCACACCGAAAGATGCGTATCCTTAATCCTTGCTGCTGCACAGAGAACTGACTATCTCAACACAAGGAGAGCTGGAGGGTGATCTTTGTTTTAGGTGAGTAGCCACAGCTGTTCACTGGACCAGGTGTACATGTTTCTTTCTGTGTTCATCAGAAGAATATGAGTGTCTCCCTGAGATTAGCCCGACCAGCATGGGAGAGGGATAAAGGTGGCTCAGCCCAACACAGAGTATAAAACCTCAACAACTAACAAAGGAATTTCAAAGATAGCAATGGGCTTGAGCTGGCTTCAACCCATGTATTCCTTCCCAGTGACTGGAGGTGCCTAGTGTCGCGATGGTGAGCATAGCATAGCAACTGGTAATGGCAATCACGTTGGTATTGTGATTTCAGTATATTGCTGTATCACTGTGCTAAATCAGAAATTCCACGCAGCATCAAATGTATCTTCAAAGTAAACTCTTATATTAAACATTGCACTCTCCGCGTGTGTGGAGTATCTAAAAGAATCTGGTCAGAGTACTGGACTCTGACATAGTGCCAGAGGGAATCAACCTACGTCCTCTCTATTGCCCTGTCCTGAGCCTGGGGTACATCTTTTTACTACCTTATATGTATAGTACTTGGCAAAGTCAGTCCACTGACACAAGTCTCCAGGTTGTAAGGCAAACAAATAGAATTAGCAAAACAGAGTTCAGATGTCATCAGTATTTCACAGAACGCTTGCTTTTCATTTTTTTTCTTTTTTTCAAAGGGGATTGAAGACTCCTAAGCATGACTTACGAGGACCATACATGCAGGTAACTACTATTTATTGACAAAAGGGCCTAGTTAAAATTTTCATTGGAAGTCTATGGATTTTTTATGCTTTTTCATTTAAACATCAAAATAAGAGGTTTAGCAATGTTTTTCCTCTATTCAAGATGAGCTAGAGATGAAGTCCCTTAGCGAGACTCTCCAGCACAATTAGCAACTCTTTCAGCTACCCAGATACTCCCAGTGGGACAACAAATGCAGCCTCATCTTTTCCCCTATTTTAACTATTTTGGGGCAGAAGAGGCAAGCATGGATTAACATTCGTTTGCTGATCTCAGCAAACAAGTGAAATCATTTTACCTTTCAAGGAGGTAGTGTCTTTTCCCAGGACTGTCACTGCGTGGCAAGAGGTGGGTGGCTGGGCTCCTTGGAACTCACAATTAAGTACTGCATGGGATCATAAATTGCCACATGCTTTGCTTCTGCAAAAGCTCAGCACAGAGCTTAAGAAACAATGAGTCAAAATAAACAAATCCCCAAAACCAGTTTTTAAACCACATGTTGAAACTTGACTAGTGCTAATTCATGCTCCAAGAAATTAAAAACAGAAGTTATTACTGAACAGCCACAGTCACTTAGTCTTCACCAAGAAATTAATAGATTAAAAAGGCCAGATTCATCCACAGGTAAAAATTATGAACAATCAGCAAATCAGCAGGAACTAACATAAACACATAAACACAAGTAGAAGTGGAAGACAGCTCCCAAATCAAATAACCAAATGCTTTTTATTAAAAAAAAAAAAAAAAAAAAAAAAAAAAAAAACACTCTGTAGGTATAAAAAATGAATAGAAGAAAATAGTGATCAGGAGGCTACAAAATTATTCCTAAGAATTAAAAAATAAACAAACAATCCAAAACAAGCCCAAACACTAGCATAGTGGAATTTCTGGTTTGGCAAGGCAACCAGATTACCATACCAGTAAAGAAACTGAGGTCACACCTACATTTGCGATCAGTAAGTGAAAGCAACTTTTCAGACTCAGTACACTCATCTTCAGAAATTTCATAAAACATCCACATTAGCTGTCTACAAAGTTACTCTGCACTGACACACTAGAATGCATTTCCTGCTTCTCAGATTCAGCCAAAACACTGGATTATCCAAAAGCTGTGACAAAACAGATATGCTTTTCTGGTCTCAGAGGACAGAGTTGACACTGCTTCTCCAATGGCCTTTGCTAGCAGATCCACTGAGAACTAACTCCAATGGACTGAGAACTACTGAAGCCATTCTCCTTCTTAGAGGCAAAGTTTCACTGCAAATAATCACTCATAATATGAAAAAAATATTTTTGTTTTAGGTCAGATTAAATACCCAACTATTTCTTAACTGAACAGCAGAGTAAGTTCATGTACAGGTGACCAGTTCATGGGACATTACTTGAATATCAAGGAAATGAAGGCCAATTCTATTACTCAAAGCTTAGGGTTTCTTTTGTTTTTTAAAAAGGCAAGGTGCATTATTAGTAGTATTTTTATACAATCACACATATTACAAACTCATGATAATATACGATCTGGCACACGATTACTGCTGAATGTATTTTTATTGATTTGACATCAAATGTGTGACAGCACACTTCATCTCAAATGAAGACCATCATCAGATACTCAGTAGCCCTTCAAGAATATATGATCACTAATACGCACTCATTTTTATTTGAGGTATCCTTTGCTTGCCACTCTTGGGAAATTTCCACTGAAATGAACTCAGTTATTTAATCTAAGAGGAAAATACAGGAACACTACCAAAACTGGAAAGGTATTTGGGGATTAAATGCTGCATTGCAAATCACCTATCAACTCTTTCTTTTATAAAAGCATGATATAAACTGAAGCTGATATTTTCTCTGCTATGATAAAAATCACAGAAACATATTCATTCCCATTACTTAACAACAGAACCTATAAACTCCCACTGATTTCTTTACCCGTTTCTGAAGAGTAATTTACAATCCTACATTGGAGATAAGAGAATGCTGTTCACAAGATTAAAGTCAAGGTCACATACTGTGACTCCGCTACTGCCTGTAAAACAGGGATCAGTTTCACGGACTCCACGTATATTTTTAGAAGGAACTGCTGAAGCCATCAGCTATCAGCCCTTCAATTACAAAAGCAAAGATAAACTCTGGCTTAAAAGGGAAAATTTAGCACATCTATATCAACACTGGCAGATTCCTGCTGATTCAGGGAAGTATAGTAATTCTTATCCTTTTACAGCATCTGAAAGGGAAATCCTCAACACACTTCTAACAAGCCTAACTTTTCTTCTGCTGGAGCCAAGAGTGAAACTCCCACAGATGTTGACAGGACCACAGTCAGACATCTTTGTTGAAATCCTGGATTTATACTATGGCCAGCAGCTGATGTTCTCTACACACACACATATATTATACATTCTTCTCAACGACACATGCAAAACTGTTCATACGAAAGCTCAAACCTATGGCATAGCACCATATGATGCAGAAATGTTCTCCTCCTTTCTCAGAGGGCACAATTTGCACAGAGGTTCCTACTGGATACCACCAAGTACCAGCAACCAACAAGAACTGAATACATTGACTGTCAAAAAATATTATCATCACAAACTGCTTTTAAGAAAACAATACTTCCAAAACAAAACATTAGGCTCATTTCATGAATATCTGTAGATGGATTCTAAATATTCTGCTCACATGGAAAGTGAACAGCAAAATGCTGATTTTTATGCCTCTTTAACGATGGAAAGATCTTTACAGTATGTCCCAAGCAAACGGATTGGGCATGACACCACTAAAACATCACACCACCTAAAAATAGAGCTCACTGTCTCTTTTGTCTAGTGTAACAATTTAGAGAACACTTTACTATAAAGGATTAAACTGTAACATCTTTGTGTAGTAAGGAGACACCCAGCAGAGATAAAGCCCACGAATAAGCTACAGGTTACTTTGAGAATCAGTGTTTCACGATCAGGACTTATCCATACAGCTGACCTGAGGTGACCAAAGGAGCAAATCTCCTACTTCACCCTCCAACCTGGATGTTGTAGGAGGTGAAATTGCTTAAGTAGATGAACACTTGGAAGTGCCAATAATTTCTTGTATGCCACTCAGATGGGGCCCCTTTACCCACTGCTGCTGCTGCTATCCTGGACATCAACCACCTTTCCTTTACCATATTTCAGGAAAGCAGAGACCTAAAGCTTCAAAATCCCTTATGGAAC
Source organism: Rhea pennata (assembly GCF_028389875.1). NCBI lineage: Eukaryota > Metazoa > Chordata > Aves > Rheiformes > Rheidae > Rhea > Rhea pennata. The sequence goes on from NC_084664.1 coordinate 68,038,367, forward strand.
GTCCACACCAGCCCTTGGAAACCTTCAGACAGCAGGGATACAGCTACACCACTAAATAAGGGAGGGCCGACCACAGGGCTGATCATCCACACTGCACCGTTGTCAGCCCCACATTTATACCCCACATTTGTTTTCCTTTCTGGAAGTACTCCAAATTATATATCACCCATGGCTCACTGTAATAAGTTGCATGACTGAAGTGTAATTCAGTAGCCTCCAATAGCCAAAGCTTTTTCTAATGGAGGTAAACTGCTAATGCTCTGCCTCGCAGTGACCTCCACTTGGGAGCCCACACAGACGGAATCCATGAGACATGCTCTATCTCCGCATTGGTGAGCCACCCAAGAAACATGCCCAACTTACAAGAGTTTGGATAAGATTTTTGTTTACATGTCTAAACAATAAAAACACTATTTTTTTCAGAATCTTGGTTTCCATTTATCATGATCAACTCCTTGTTATCAAACTTTCACTGATGCAACTAGCATGACTGATATCAGCGTTCAAAATCAAGTTCTAGGATCTCAACACCAAAAGAAAAACTCCTCAGAAACCTGCCTGGAGTCAGGCTTCCACAGTGCTTTTTTTCTTGAGGCATAACCTGATTTCATGTTTATCGGGAACACCTGCATGAGAGAAAAGCCGCTCTTAGAGCCCACCGCAAAAATTCAAAGAAATGACGAAAGGGGCTAATAACTTGCGTGAAACTCTCCGTGCAGAAGTTGCCCAGTGACCCAGCAGCAGACACCGCAGATCCACACGGTCGCAACTATCTTTATCCTCCTCCCACCACCACCACCACCCCTCCAGGCCGAACCGCTCAAGTTATTCTGGAGGTTGCGGCCGGGGACGCGCCCCAGGCCCGCCGCCGCCTCCCCGGCCCCGGCCCCGGCCCCGGCCCGGCCGCGCCGCCGCGATACCTCGGAGCCGCGGGAACTCGCGCTCCCGGAGGCGGCGCAGCCCGCCGGAGCCGCCGCCGTAGCCGTAGCTGTAGCCGGCGGGACACACGGCCTGGAAGGCCGGGAAAGCCAGCAGCTTCCCCCACGGCTCCTCGGCCATGCCGCGCGAATTAAATAATAATAATAATAATAATAAAGAAAAGAAAGGAGGAAAAACTTTTTGCCCGACGGCGCAGCGCCGCCCGCAGCACCGCGGGGCCCCGCGCCCGGCCCGGCCGAGCCGCTTCCGGCAGGACGAGCGCGGCGGCAGTGGCGCCCTGCGCGGAGCCGGCCCGCACCTGCCGCCCCGGGCGGGGGGGGAGGAGGAGGAGGAGGAGGAGGAGGAGGAAGGTGGCGGGGGGGAGGACACCCCTCGCCAGCAGCCCAGCGAGTGCCGCCGGCCGAGGTGAGCGAAGAGCTGCAGCCGCCCGCATGGAAGCTTCTGGCTCGCAGCACACACAGGCACAAAACTGTCGTCCGTGGAGGTGACTTCTCTTCGTTTTTCCACTCCTCTCTGCGGGGAGCTAAATGACCCCCAATCCAATAATAAAACCCGGCTTGTTGCACCCCGTTTCGGATTTCACAGGCTCCTTCCTCAGGTGTTTTTGAAATCTTAGCAGCTGGCCATCCATGGAGCGTCAAACGGCTGAGAAGAAAATTCAGCCCAAACTGAACTATAAAGATTTTCATTCATAAAGAGATACTGAGTAAAATCCATGTAAGAAAATAGTAATAATTTTAAAAGCCTGGCATGTCAATACACTTAGTGCTCTGTGTATTTTGCCCACTTTAAGAACATCGCCCTGGCTGTGAGGCACTGAGGAACATTTCTGACTCCGCACGTTCGTGGTTGCAGCAGGTATTTAGCACTGCGTCCCCCGTTCCCCAACTTAGTCCCAGTCTGCAGGACTGGCCTTGATACCACCGACTCTGTATCTCACATTTTACTTGTACTTTTCTTCAGATGCTAAAAACAAAAGCAAAGCAAGGATATCCTCAAACCAGCTATATCATCCACTATTCACTTGGATGTGACATGTCAATGTAACACAAACATGTTCCCATTTAAAATAATAGCCTGCAACAACTAACACATACTACACGAAAATTTTAAATGTCATAAATTATACACTTACTTTTGCTCTGAGGCCCAAGCATTAGGCAAATTGCTTCCTGCCATGCTTGACTGTGCTAGCATAGGCGGGAGAGCGGGAGCTGGATGGAAAGGGCACGAATCCGTGTGAAACCAGGCTGTATTTGACCTGCTGTTTGCAGAAGGCTGAATTTTAAAATACATTCAGAACAATAATTAAGACTTTTTTCATTTCTTTTGGTGGAGCCAAATGTAGGAGGAAAAGAAAAAGAGGAAAGGGTAAATTCAGTAATCCAAATATGACTTTTTCACTGTAATGAACAATTTAATTTAAAAAAAAAAAAAAAGAGCGTATTCAGGAAATGGCAGGAGTTGCACATGCTTGAAAATACTCTTAGGAGCAAGGGGCATGTTTTGAGTTTTTCCACATGGAAAATGTGGGTTTACAACTATTAAAAATCCAAATTACTTTCTGAAACTACTTCAGCAATGGTTCCACACTGCCTGCACATCCCGATAAATTATGCCAGCATATTCACCTGTAAGTTTGCATCCCAGTGATAAAATCCCATAAAAGCCACTTGGGACGTAGCCTGCTCCTCCCTGAGACGAAGAACTAAGTACATATACCATAACTTTGTCATAAGCTTTACCTAAAAGGAGCTGATACTAAATTACAGCTGTTTCAATGCAATGCTCAACCAGTGCTCTGGTCTTGGGTGTAAACGTAGCACGCTCAGGATTGTCAAAGTGCCTGGCTGGAAACGGGGATCTCAGAAGGGTTTCGTGCGGGCCACAGGGAGGAGAGCTGGGCCTCCTCTCGCACGCACTTCTGAGAGATGCACTCAGCAGACATGGCACGTACCCAAAACACCTCTTCTGGCCTAGCTAAGGATCCCACCAAACCTCTTAACCATACCTTGCTCATATTCTTCCAGATGAACAAGAATCTTCTGTAGGGAGAAAAAAAAAAAAAAAAAAAGAACAGTTTATCATCAAGTGGAGGAATCTTTTTAGCTGATCCTTAGACACATTGCTTTTTGGTTTTGGGGAATACTAAATACCTTTATTTTAATAGTTTATGCACTGCAATTTAGCAATGGCCCTATGCCATCGCTATGACTGATTGCAAATGTATGTTGAAAACACCTGCCACAGATTTTTCCTTCATATTTCTAGTTTTTTGTTATCAATTTCCTAAGTTATTTATGCTGATTGCTGTGTATGGTTCCATCACCATTTTCATGCATTGTTCATTTCAAATTGTTGTTTTCATTTCCTTATTGAACCAACACTGGTTTTCCCCCTACAAATATCCTTTTTCTTGATTGCAGAATGCAGCTTTTTGATTATATAATAAATTCATTTTAAGGGACTAATTTCTATTCACATTTTTCTATTAAAAATATTTCCTCACAATTTCCATCATACTTTTTCCCCGCCCTCAGCTTTGGAAGATTAGCCCATTGAAAAGACGCATGTAGGAATGGCACTAATTGTGAATGTTCTCGGTTTGCGCAATGCATGTTCAATGTAGTCTGGTCAGGATTATTGATTTCTGGGGAACTACCAGTTTCCAGTACAGGGTTTTATTCCTCTTAATCCATCATAAAGACCAGAATAAACCTTCCAAACTAAGAAGAGGTATTAAACTCACTCTGTGTCCATTTAGAAATTTTTCTGTTTGAAAATCAATGTAACTTGTAAAAATTCTAATTTGATTCAACTGCAGGCTGCATTTCTGAGGTGAAAGCTAGAGACTGCATGGAATTTCCCCATGAAACCATGATTTTTTTGATTTGCACAGGGCAGATTCATGGTTATAGGGTAACATTTCCTCCTCTCTGGCTATCAAATGAGACCAGGGGATCAGTCCATGTAAGCATATTAATTAAGCTACATACTTTGGTAAGCAAATATTGCCTAGAGTGTCATGTTCACCAAGCTGTAAAATGACAAAAGGCTGTAATCCAAAGGACCACTGTGCACATGTAGTGGACATGCAAAGTACATGTGTATTCCCCTCCTCTGCCTCCACTCCTGCATTTTTTTCAAGTTCTTTCCTTAATGAAGGCTCAGTAGCAGAAATAGAGCAATTTAACTTGCTCTTTCCAAGTTTTAGCAGAGTGCATTAATGCCTCTGGGTAGTCTTGTTAGTAAGTTTCTTACTTCGTAAATGTTAACGTGTGATACTGCCATTCCCTGGAAAATGTTACAGAACAAGCAAAAGGAGGTTTTTTTAATCCTTTCTGTGCACTGTGACAATGCCTTCCCCCTGCTCCCCAGCAACTGTTCAAGCGTCATAAAAAGCAAAGAGAAATAGCCTCCGAACAAACGTTTTGCCACCAATTCAGATTCCAAAAACTATATGCTTCTCTCTCTATAAAGGGGTTGCACTGTCCTGTTGCAGCTTTACAGAAAAACAGTGAGACTGCAGTAGTCGTTGACTCTTTAGGAGCTATTTCAGGCTGCAAATAATAAACTGTCACCATAATGCAGCCAGCTGATGGCAGGGTGTGGAGAACATGGGAGGCATCCAGCGGGGGGATGAGACACAACGGACACAAGCTCATCCAAGGGAAGTTCCGGCTCGAAGAAAGTAGAAGTAATTTTCTGAGAGAGTGGTCAAACCCTGGAGCAGGTTGCCCAGAGAGGCTGTAGAGTTTCCATCCTCAGAGATTCAAAACCCACCTGGACACAGCCCTGAGCCGCCTGCTCCACTGGGACGTGCTTTGCACAGGAAGTTGGTTTGGAGACCCCCACGGGTCCTTCCAACATTTGCCACTCTATAATAGTAATCAGTAATTTCAGTAATCAACCAAGTATTTCCAAGTAATTAACATTTGACCATTAGAATCAGCTCCCAGATAATCTGGCAAACAAGAAAAGGCTGTCTGGGAGCAGGACCATGGATTACATAAGCTTTCTCTGACCCCTCCAAGCCCTTTTCTGTTTTTGCATTTTTTAAATGTCCTACCTGTATACAAACCAACTGAACAGCGCTGTATACTGTATCCATGCAGGGCCTCCACTAACTGCAAATATTCAGCAAATGCAACCTCACCTTCCTGGTAAAATAGGAAAGTAAGACCCCCACCTCTCTGGCTTACTAGACCAAGCAACGGATCCTTCATACCACCGAAATAATTTAAGAAACCCAGTGTCATGGAATAACTGAGGTAGGAAGACCTTGCTGGCAAGGCTAGTGCAACATAGCCAGACCAGTGCTGCAGAAAGCCAGCAGCTCATGCTCTGTCTCTGCCACTGGTTTACTGTGTGAACAGAAGAGATTAGCCCTTCCATATAGCAGCCTTAGGCATAAATTAACAAAAACTTCAAATTGGAGCTCATAGCCACGATGGGTCATTATGTTAAATGCGTAAGCGGTTTGGAATTATGTAACATGAAGCATACATAATATTAAGAGCCAACATAACATAGTATAAATGAACACTGCAACAAAGATACTGGAATGGAGAGATTTTGCCCTTGGGAAGATTTCTTTTTAACCAGCACAGAACGCCAGATTCTGCTTTATTCCTCCACTAACACCAAATGCGCTAGTGGAAATGAGTGCTGCAGCCATTTAATGATTGCACAGAGCTCAGCACAGCCACGGCCTTTGTGGTTATATTTTAAAACAGACATTACAAGCTTATTACAGCCCAGTTCACACTTGCAACATATTTGATGTGACATTCTTATCCATTCATTATACACAAAAATTTTCAGCCTGCTGGGGTTTTTTTGTGTCCTGAAACAATCAAATAAAGATTATTTTGCCCATTTTGCCCATTATGGAGACATCCCAATGCATGTACACACTGCTCAGTCTCTGATGTTAACTGATTAAACTGAAAAATGGATGATGTCAGAAACCAGTACTGTAGTTTACTGATTGTAAACAGTTATTTATTGACTATAAGGAAACCTGATTTATCTAATCCATCACATATTTATAATTAGCTACAAGAAATCCATTTTCTCTATTGCCCTTTGAGTCTACCAGGTATAAAAAGCTGATAGAACATATAGGGCAGAAGCTGAGATTGCAGCTTCTGGTTTATTCCTGTGCTGTAGCAGGTTAAAAGAGGGGGGGGGGGGGTATGTAGTTAATTGCAAATTGTACACAAGGAAAAAACCCTAGTTATTGTTTCAGGGACATCTGATGTTCTCATGTGCGTATGGATTATTGGCCATAGTAGTAGCAATGGTCATCCTTCTCCTCAGGATTTGGGCCAATCATTATGGAATACTTAGATCACTAGTCGGTGGCAGTCTTCCATTCATAACAAAAAATATAATCCTTTACATATAAAAGCCTCCTTAGCAACTAGACTCCAGCCACAGAAGCAACGAAAAGGAAAACACGGTGCTGGTGGCAGAGGTGATGGATTCAAAGCACAGGAAGTGTTTCAGCAATCAAAGGACTAAGCACTGCTCCCAAGCAAGTCGGCGGGAATATTGACATTGGCTTCAGTGGGATGTGGAATTTGCTCCTAAATAACTTATTAGCAGAAGAGATATATTACTTCATTCTCCCTTCTCCCACGGGGGGCACGATTTCCAAGCAAACCCAGATCAGCCAGGAGAGCAGGAAGGAGGTCTGGGCAGAAACACTGCTCTGACCAAACCAGCTACACACCAGCCTTGCAGCCCTGGGGGGACCAGGTTGCCTGCCCCATGCCCTCTCTGCCCTCCTCACTTACCCATTTGCTTTGTAGCTTCATGCTGCATGTGCTACTATCTCCCCCACCACCACCCTGCTCATCTATTTTCAGCATACCTTCCCTTTTACTTATCTTCAAGTTTGGCTAATCCTCTCCTGTCAACGGCAGATGCACGTGCATCAAAAAAAAAAAAAAAAAAACCCACAACTATCGCAGGATTGGAAAAGGACCCCTCTGCTGGCATGGTCTGGCCTATTTCCACGCTCCTTTTCTACTATTACTGAATGCATTTGTTCATCAATTCAGTCAGCCCCTGTCCCAAGCCAACTCTCATCACCGCGTACTGGAGGGTAGGTCATAGGTAGTGAGCACCTGACAGCATCTAACAGGTTTAGGCCATAAGCCCCAAGCTTTAGGAGTATTTAATTCCTGCAAGTGTTGCTATAAAACTTTACGTTCAAAAGGTTTAACAGTTATTAAAATACGATTTATTGCAACTACATGGCAAAGCTTTGCGTCACTAACTAGAAGCCAGAAGTTCAAAGGAAGACTTGATCGCATAAGCCTTCGCTTTCAAGAGGCCAATTGTATTGCAAATATGAGGAGCAGCCGTTCGACAAACGGTCCGTCACCCGGCTCTCATTAAGCTGCTCCGAGCTGGCAGCCTAACGGCTAAAGTAGATTTCAGTGGAAAAATGTCTGTTTGCATCCGTTGCCATCCTGAGAGTGCAGCACTGGCTGCAGATGTGAGGTAATTACAGAAGTAGTAAGCACAAAACCAAAAGTTGCTTTAAGCAGAGGGACCAAACCCAACATGTTTGAAGACCCTCACCCCCGTAAAGAGATTGGAACTGAACACAGTTTGGGATGCAGGTTTTACCACATGTCCACCTGTCCCGACGTGGTAGTTTTATCCTGAAAAACTAGCTGCAAATCAGCACTGTGCACAGAGAGAAACAAACAGGGATGAACCAGCAAAAGCTATTTTTTAAAATACAGGTTTCATATCAGAGCTTATCCACCATGATTATCATTTTTAAATGAAGGCAGCATGCTAATGTTTTCTAGTTTTAATATAATGTACCCAGAAAATATAAACACTTTCCATCTCTGACAGCATGTTCGGGCTACGAGTGTCACAAAGATATTTCACACTGAATTATTAATGTGGATTGAAGAATCATAATCTTGCCAGTTGAGGCTTAGTGATACTGACTTTGAGTGGCAAACAGCTTTCTACAGTTACAAAATCCAAAATATTTCATACACACGAAAAAACACATAGAAGATTTCTGTAAAGCATGATAGATACAACACATCCAGGTACTGGTATGGTTGTTTATAACCATGGAGCTTACAATTTAGAGCTATGTTGTTACATGCTGCTAAAAACCACTCCCAGTACTTAAATTTTAACAGACTGGCAGCTTTGTCAAAAAATAAATTCTCTAATTCTTTGGAATAGCTTTGCAAACTTAAATATGTGCCTAAATATGCAATCTTGTTTCTTAAACTGCTTGCCATTCTTTTCCAGCTTGCTTATTTTGAATAATTCAAAATCTTTTGTGCAAGCTAAAAGCAATGTGAAACAACTATCTGATGAGCTTCTGTCATCAGTTGGTCTTCCTTATCTTCGATACAAGGAAGATCATTCCTCCGAATTATTTTTTATTATTTTTAAGCTACTCACTGTGTCTTTGTTAGATGATATATTTGACATCTCTCTACAAACAGAGTTAAAATATGTTCACTGCTGTTGGCTTTAATTTTGCCAGTTCTAGCAGCACACTGCGGTATTGCGAAAAGTGATTTTTATGAGACATTTTCCTCATAGAAAATCTTCCACATGGAAACATATGTTTTGAACACAAGAGATTTCATATTGAAGACATCTTGACCTGAACTCTGAAGTGTAACTGGGCAAAGGAGAAAACCAAGATCACGTTTGTTAGCTTAAAATCATCCTGTTTTTATTTAGTTTTGACATTCCTCCCTGTGCTTGTGGAGAAGTGGAGTCCCCCAGGGCTCAGTACTGGGTCCCATCCTGTTCAACTTCTTCATCAATGACCTGGATGAGGGGACAGAGTGCCTCCTCAGCAAGTTTGCTGATGACACCAAGCTGGGAGGAGTGGCTGACACACCTGAGGGCTGTGCTGCCATTCAGAGAGACCTGTGCAGACCAGAGAGCTGGGAGGAGAGGAACCTCATGAGGTTCAACAAGGGCAAGCGCAGGGTCCTGCACCTAGGGAGGAATAACCCTAGGCACCAGTACAAGCTGGGGGCTGACCTTCTGGAGAGCAGCTCTGCAGAGAAGGACCTGGGAGTGCTGGTGGATGACAAGCTGACCATGAGTCAGCAATGTGCCCTTGTGGCCAGGAAGGCCAGTGGTCTCCTGGGGTGCCTTAGGAAGAGTGCTGCCAGCAGGTGGAGGGAGGGGATCCTGCCCCTCTACTCAGCCCTGGGGAGGCCTCATCTCAAGTGCTGTGTCCAGTTCTGTTCCCCTCAGTACAAGAGAGACATGGAGCTACTGGAGAGAGTCCAGCATAGGGCTACGAAGAGCACCTGCCCTATGAGGAAAGGCTGCGAGAGCTGGGCCTTTTCAGCCTGGGGAAGAGAAGACTGAGGGGGGATCTTATCAATGTGTATAAGTACCTGAAGAGAGGGTGTCAAGGGGACGGCGACAAACTTTTTCTCAGTTGCCCCGTGTGACAGGACAAGAGGCAATGGGCAGAAATTGAACTACGGGACATTCTGCCTGAACGTGAGGGGCAATTTCTTCACCGTGAGAGTGACGGAGCACTGGACCAAGTTGCCCAGAGAGGTTGTGGAGATCTTCAAGGCCCGCCTGGATGCAACCCTGTCTAACATGCTCTAGGTGACCCTGCTGAATGGGGAAGTTGGACTAGATGATCTCCAGAGGTCCCTTCCAACCTTACTGATTCTATGATTCTAAGGTAGACAATTTACTAGAATAAAAATACTTGTTCTGTCTATGCAGAGACTTTGACATCAGATCTGTTAATTTTTTTCCCCCAAAATGCTGGAAATGAATTTTAAGAAGAGATTACCTCTGATTTGGCACTAGAAGCTTTAATGAAATGATTACTGCTGCTATTTTTAATTTGGGCCTTTCCCAAAGTGATTTCTGCTAGACTGCAACGCAGTTTCAAAAATAAAAACAAACACTAACTTTTTTCTTTTTTTTCACCCTTTGATGGAATTTCAACTATCTAAAATTCTTCTGTACTTGGTTCAGAAAAGCACTGCAGCTGTCACTCGTGGCTTTAGAAATATCAGTTATCAGTAACTTCATGTATGGCACTACGTATGCCATCAGCAAGAATTGCTAAGTCAGACATGATACACTGACCAGGGACCAGGATTTCATGGCCCTAGAAACAATCTACTAGGTAAAAGAAAAATTGTGAGAAAGAAAAAACATAATTCAACATGTACCTGCAATTCTGCAGCACAGCGAAACAAACCGCACCAGAGGAGGAGAGGCACCTGTGCTTACCAAAGGAATTATAAGAACAGAAAAAGGAAGAGCCTCAGTTTGAAATACTTGAATATCTGCGTTTCCTATGAATTTCACATTTAACCATTGGAGCACCTCTGAAAACGCAGACTTCCATGACTCATGTTTTGTAAATGCATTTAGAAAAGCACATGGGAGTTTCAAGTTTCTAAATATACTTGAAGTCTTAAGCACACTTCCATTTAAATTGAGAAATCCTTTAGTAGGCTTTGATAGGAAACCCACTTGTTTGCCCTCCTGTTTTGTGCTGGGGAGATGTGCGAAAGCCTGTGAAGATGGGTGGTATAAATGCTGCTCTCTGCTCTGATTTTCCGTCAAGTGTGCTGTTTAATCCCAGTGGCCTAGACCTGCACACAGGTTTGTATAATTGTTGGAAAGGAGAGGCAGCAGACTCACTGGTAAGGCTTCAGATAACTCATTTACTGTTGGCCTAAAGGCTCAGCTGATGCAGATATTTCAAAATTAGGCAGCACGGCACCTCAGGGTGCTGCCACATAGAAGCACTTTCAAGTAATCATGGTACCCCTTAGCTATCATAAGATGTCATAGAATGGTAAGGTTGGAAGGGACCTCTGGAGGTCATCTAGTCCAACCCTCAGCGTAGCCCCGTATGGGGATTGAACCCTTGACCTTGGCATTAGCTGCACAATGCTCTAACCAACTGAGCTAAACCATCTCCAAATATCTCCATAGGTTCTCTCCTGTAGCTCGGGGGGGGGGGGTTAAGGATGGAGGCACAGAAATCAGCTCATCAGGAAGCTCATAGGAACAAATCATGGACAAAGTTGGGACATTAAAGCCTATAGGCAACTGAACTCTGCTCAGATCATCTGCGTCCCTGCAGTCTGGCTGGAAGGAAGTCCAGTCCTCCATTTGGGATGGTGAACAAGGGCACCTGCAAGCAAGACCCTGAAAGTTACCACTCCTAGGGCTAGAGCAGTGGGTCCAAATCCCTAAAAAAACAGGGACTCGAGATCATACTGCACAGGACTGCTGCAAACACCAAGTCCCCTGGGTCTCCTGCAGAGCCTCACTTAGTCCTCCCCTCTTGTGCTTATCATCTCATGACAGATTACATATTACAAAAAAATATTTAATCTTAGTGCCCTGAATTAAGCCTGATGAATCTGGCTCGAGAGCATTTTTCATCCTGAACCTTTTCCCCCAAGCTATATTCGCTATAGAACACAGTTTTCGCTTTGCACATTATTTCTCTCTGGATAGAAAAGGACTATAACAATTCACACCAAAAGAGCTGAGTCCCAGTCTCACGGACTGAACTTTCTTGGACTTTATCTAATGACTTCAGAGTTTGATTCAAGTTTGTGGTTTGTGAGAGTCAAGAGCTACTTGCCTAGCCAAAGAAAAGCTTAATCACCTCACGGTGAATCCAAGACCAAAATATTTAACAGAAATGAGATTAAAGTATTGCACAATAAAGCTTTTGTGCCAATTTATAAGTTAGCGTTTAGAATCAGCTGTACTGCAGCACCCCTCCACATGCTCTGATATTTCAAGCTATACTCTTTAAAAGTTTTCATTTAAATTTTTTATGCTTCACTCTATAAAAAATTAAAAGAGAGGGAGTTTTCCTGCAATTAAGTACTCCTCTCTGTGCTTTTAGAAGGGGCTGCAGTTTTCTCAATGCTGGGAGGTAGCATGCTGAAATTGCAGCTGCTACTTGGCAAAGCGGATACACACACGTGACCCTGCCAGGGCGTCTCTCGTCCTGCCTCCCTGAGCATGGGAGCGTCCCTTTGCCGCGACTGGCTGCCCGACAGGAGCCCTCAGTCGGGTATTTGGCTTACCGAAATACCCTGACAGAGCCCTGCAGACAGTCAGGCGTTATTTATAGCACGCGACGAAGACTCAGGGGACTTGTGAAAAGAAAGTGAAAGAGAAAAACAATTTCTGGCTTCCCTCAAATTCACAGAAAATATTAGTAATAGCACAAGGAAACATTAGAAGAAAATTTTGCATGCAAGTGAAAGGCCAGGGAGAAATACAAGGAAAGGTCCCTTTTCAACAGCAGCGAGACATTTACCTGCCAACTGTCATCTAAGGGAAAGGAATTAATGTCAGTCACTGATAGGCCAGTCTGAGAAATTTGTTACACGGATATTGCCCAGAAAAAAAATGTTGCCTTTACAAGGCCCTTTTAGACAGTAGCAAATGAAGAAATAGAAAGAAAGGGAAACTTCGTAAATAAGACAAAGGGGGAAAATAAGTCAACCTCAAAAGTTATGACATGAACATAACGAATATAAATGAAAGCCTGTTATCCACAGCAGCAACCCGTTCCTCCTGGGATTTCGCTCTGAGTGATGTTACGGAGACTATTGCAGATACTCTGTAGCTAGTCAAAAGCGCTGATTGCTAAACCTCTCCATGCCAGCAGTCGGAGAAGGTTTACTGCAGGGGTCTGGCTGCAGCCCTCAAAAAAGTCTTACAGTGACAGTAAGCAAAGCCCACTGTTTCTGAGGATCAGTAAGGCTCGAATTTGGAATGAGAATTTGCTGTCACGTTGAAAAAAATGTTGCCATGCAGCTTCACATCAAATTTTCCAGCAGCCCAGCCATCAGAAGCCGCTCCATACATGTCCTACAAGCTCTTCAGGCAGGCGGCTACAGCTGGGTACGGGCATAAAAGCTGAGATCCTTCACGTGACAATGCACAGCCAAGGCATGCTTCCCTTCTAGATAGCTGTTCTTATTTATTACAACAAGCTACTTTTTTATATTAAAACTGTAAAAAAGTTAAACAACAAAAATATCATTAGTCCATGCTCCATTTTTTTGCTTGGCATTAGTTTGCAGCAGAGGATGGAGCACCATGCCGACGTTTCAGGAGCTGTACTCGCAAAGTAAACCATTTATTTGCAATAGGGCCTTCTCTAAAATTTTGATTGTGGATATGTACCCAAACCAAAATTGAAAAGAGAATGTGCAAAGTCACTTCATTTATTTATGCAATACGTATGATTAGAGGCTTGGGTCTAATTAGGTCAAAATTACAAAAAGTCTATTTGAAACAAGATCTTGCTTTTGATAACAACACACGAGCTTCCAAGCATATAGCACAACAAAAAGTTACAAAAGCAACTACTTTTTTCTTTTTTAAAAACTGTATCTCATCAAGAATGTTAATCAACACTTCCAAACTGCCGCAAACTGCACTGGTGTGTATTGTTTACTTATATAGGGGTCTTAAAGACAACCCTAAGGATCCCAATTCTTTCCTCTTTCCTGGCCTGCACTAAGATGACTGAGACTGTACACAGGATTCAAGGAAGGATTCAATGGCAAAATTCACATTCGAGGACACGACAGGCTGTTTGTCACAGGAGACGCACGCATATTTCTGTCAGGCTCTTCATCATAAAATACGGAAAGCTTAGCAGATACGGGCTTTGTTCTATTTTTGCAAATTTCCATTTACACTAGGAAGGGTAAAAAAAATAATTAATCTTCGACAAAGGGATGAGTAAACTCTACGCAATGCGGAATCAAGAGTTATCTAAGGATCTGGAATTCCTGCACATCAGTTTGCTCATTGAGAAGCTCAGGTGCGTACGAGCACAGGATTCCTATTCTTCTTCACACAGGGCAGTAAGAAAAAGTTTTTAAAAGTATCTGTTTCAAGGATCAGAGAGAGCTTCATGGCAGAAGTAAATGAAGCCCACCTCTCTATTTGCTTCCCTCACCTTTTGGTGGAGGGAAAAGGACAGTTGCACTTATCTCAGGCATACAGAAGGGAATCTCTTTCATGCTGTAAGAGCTTGAAAAGTGAAATTCTTGAAATATACATTTCTGCAAACAACACATTGAAAAATAAAAAATCTCCAACCCTATCGTTGCAGGTTGTACAGACCCTGCCAGGCCTCAGGCTGCTAAAAAGCCCTTTTTAAAAATATTGTTTGACATCTGTGAGCACTGTATAATAAAGCAATTAATAAGAATAATACTTTGGCTTATGTAGTGCTTTTCAACTGAAGCTATCAAAATACTTCACAAAGCTTAAAATTCAGAAGGGATTTAAAACCTCAGTACTGCGTTGCATGAGCCAGCCTTAAGATGAGGGGAAAAGAGCAATAGGAGGAAATTCCAAATTATTTCAAAATCTCCTTTTTTGATGTTCTTGCACATTTCTGCAAAGCATATGTTACTGGTTTTTGTTAAAGACCAAACACTCCTTCGCTCCAATAGGATAATGATTTTTGTGCCTACCCTCTGTTTTGAGCACAGGAAAGCCAAGAGGTTGGGCTGAGATATCACTATATCAAATCAAATCATCTTTGAGCTGATCAGAGCAAGGGATTCAGGCAACATAACAAACATTGATCTACAGCATAAATTTCCCCTTTCCCAGGCCTGTGCTTTGAGCAGCAGATCACACTGTCTCCTTAAAGTCTAACACCATTCAGCAATTTCACAGCTGTGCTGTGTTATACTTGATCTGAGGTTACTCTAGCACAGAAAGAATACCTCAGCACCAAAGATCTATATTATTCTTTTTTATGACAGTCTTTCCTAAAACAAGTGGTATTGCTTATCTGTATTGCTGTATATTAAAACAAGTTCCATTCTTAAAATCAAAAAAAAGATGAGATAAAGCGATAAACTTGGTGGGTTTGTATTTCATATGGTCCCATTTTTGATTCAGAAAGACTTTCATTATTAAATTACTGATGCTAATTCCTGCACTGCAAAACAAGTGAAAGTTTAAATTAAGGGTGTTTGCCACATTTTGTTCTATTAATACTTGAATCCATTTGAATACCACAAGAGCTCTAGCTTATCACAGTGTTTGTCATGACTGTCGTGCCGCTCCCTCGCAGAAGAATGAAAAAGAGTGGTCTTTGGCTTGCACATACACACTGCCCATCACTGAAAGCCTTCCCAGTCCTGACGCAGGTGATGACCATGGAAGGGCTCAGGGAGCAGCGCAAGGGCCACGGGGGGGATGCAGAGGAGCTGCTGGCAGATTGCTGTTAGAGCTCGATCCCTTTAATGCACATCTCTGCCTAGTTTTCCAAGCTACATGCTTCAGCCAGGCTAAAGCTACCAATTCAGGATATTTTGCAGAAAATTTGAATGTTCTGACCAAACTCCTCTCATAGGTCCATGGCCTCTCTAAAGGCTCTACCAGGACTTTGTAAGTCCAGACATCTATGAGCTAAAAACATTAGTACAATAGTGCTACTATATATGAAAACTACAATAAATACCATACTGTAGTAGTAGGGTCTCACTTTAATGAGGGCAAATCCACTCCCCTTTCTTAGTTGAACAGCAAAGCCTTATACGAAAAGCTAAGTGTCAAAACTATTCACACAAACACAGTAATATCTACTGCTGAGTAAGCTGCTTAACTCTGGTTTTAAACAGATTGGGGAACCAACTCTTCAGCAGAATCTGGCCAGCTCTTTTCCTGTCTTTTCAATACTTTACTCATTTTTATTTTATATTACAGTTCCAGCCACACTGATCCGATCTTGTTCCTGAATTCCTCTCACCCCAACCTGCGAGCCAAAGGCCCACGGTCTTCGGAAGGTACTAACCACACGCACAGAAACGTGCTGCCGACTTGCGGGTCCTTTAGCTTATTAGGCAGACGAACAGATTAGGACAAGAACCGCAAAATTGCTCTCAGTGAGCTATCACATCCAGCAGAAGACCTAGCCCTTACTCAGCAAGGCCTCTGTGGCCTGAGCAGAAAACAGAAATCAGGTCCGGAACAGCAGAATTCCAAAAATGCAAAGCCTCTCTAACATTTATTTTACTATGCGCTAATTTATTAAGATTGACAAAATCAGCTTTCTACTGCAAAATGCCTTGTGCCAGGAAAATTACTCTGTGCCCATCATATCTCCTCTGTATTGGGCTCCCGACTAAGGCTGTCACTGCTGCCATGCTGCAGCATTTTAATCACTCCATTCTCTGTGCTGCTGACCCACAACACCCAGACTAGCTGGCTGTCACCCACGTGCCTGCTGCACAGCTGAAGCCGTGGTATTCCACGTGTGCTAGGACCCAGGTTTCTCCAATGATATTAAAATTAACATCATTTTATCAAAACTTTGGGAAAAGTCATCAAAAGTCAGTGTGGGCCCACTTTTATCTGCCAGCAAGAAAGCTGGATGAAACAATTAGGCCCATAGACCTAAATTCAGCACAGTATGGGTAAAACCACATATCCTACATAGATAGCCTTAAGAGGAGATTTAATCCTAGAGAAGGGACAAAGCAGTCACGTTTCTTAGGTGAACATGATTCATATTTGTAAATTCAACTTGTCCCAGAAACCATGACAAATATTTGGCATTGAGAGATAAGTATTTGAGGAGACACGAGCTTGTCTTCCCAGGATGAAGATCCCTCCCACGACTGCACGGTGAGAGTAACTGCTGTGCTTTGGGTGCTAGGCTGCTGGGAGAACATGATCACAGTACGGCAAGAAGAGCTTACTGTTGCAAGGCATAAAAGTCTAATCCTAAATTTTCTGCAAGTCTTTAAGACAGATATTAAAGTACTAACACAGGCAGCAAGAACTTGTAATCCCACTGAGTTCAATTACTTCTGAACGTACCCAGGACTTTTGAACACTAAGCTATTTACTTGTCTGTATTTACATACAGACACACACACACACACACACATTTCCATACCTTGGTTTAGGCAAGCAAACTTGAGAACACAAGGTTAATCTTTCCACAGGCTCACCCTAAAACACTACTGTAATGCCCTTAAAAGGAATGATCTTTTTCACTTCCGTTTTTCATGGAGCTGATCTGGGTTTTAGACACCAATAACCAGATAAGACAGAGAAGACACATTTTAGGATTTCAGAGCATGAAAGCTGGATGGGAACACTGCACACATTTGTACAGTGCCAACATGGATGGTGATTAATTTCAAATTCAGGCTTGAGGCTGAGAAATGAGGTGACTATTAGCAGTTTACCATCCCTTCCCAGCTTCCAGTGTATCTTTCCTCAGTGGATTTTAGCCTACTGATAAATCCCCAGAACTAATCACGTACTTAGAGCAACACACTATCATTCTTTCCAAAGGTTGTTAAGTATTTTTTGAGTGCTAACACAATAAATGTCACAACTACATTGCAAGAGGAATTGGACATTACGACTGTGCAACACATTCAAAGTCCCCAGGGAACTTTTTAGCAGCCCTAGGCATTCAGCCAATTGTCGTTTATCTTTTATATTGTAAATGAAGAGGTTGTAAGGCCAAAAGTAACTGGCCGAGATCCCCCAGCCAGACTGTATAATTCAGCGCCTGAATTAATTCCTCTTCTAACTAGAGGGCATCTTTTGGGGGGAAAACCTCCATACACAATCTTCATATGCAAACTTCTAGTTATGGGCAATCTGCAATAACCTTTAGGAAATTGTTCCAGTCCTTAGTTATTTCATGGTTTAAACACTTGCATTTTATTGCACCTTGTAGAATGACCTGATTGATTGACTGAAAACCAGTCAGCATTAGCGTAATAGGATATATTCAAATAATATTACTATTTTCAAAACTGCACACACATGCATTAGAGTCTGAATTTAACAGATGATATTTCTCTTGTTTGAAGAAGTCTCCTGGCTTCCAAAGCACAATTTGCTACTAAAAAATTGTAAGCACAATGCTCTGCTGAATGATGATGAGATCTTATTCAAGTAAACTTTCAATATAGTTTAGTGACACTTAAATGCTATAAGTCAAGACCTATAGCCTTAATGCTTATGAAAACCGGACATGAGCAATCAGAATCCTTTGAAAATTTCATCATTCCATCTCACTCAGCATTCATCTTCCAACTTTCTTTAGACACTACAAATATTTCCCAGAAGTTTTGTAGATAGAAAACAGTATAAAATATTGACTGCTTCATTAATATTTATGATTCCAGATAAAGTGTGACAGTTTTCCAAACTAAGTCCAAAATTAGCTTGAACTAGGCAATGGGGATATTAGCAAAAAATGCTAATATGAATCCTTTGACACCTACCTGTCAGTAAAGCACGGTTGTGAACCTCCTGGCCTTGTCTGAAGAGAGGCATAGTATCTGGGAACAAAAAACATTGCAGCCTGTTTAAAACCAATAATCCTTTTGCACTGCTATACAAAGTCTTTCTTTTTGCTAGTTACTTCCGGTCCTCAGTCAAGGGAAAATCCACCCTAGCAGCGTCCAACCTCCTTTTCCTGAGCCTTCCAGACCTGGAGGATTTCGCTTTTATTACAAACACCTCGCAGTGCCTGGTAGCACAGGTCCACAGTAACTAACTTTAATCAAAACATATCTACAGCAACTGAGCTTCTCTTTGGATCTCTGTTTTTGAGGGCCAGGTTTATGTTAAAACAGAAAGTCAGTTAAATAGAAGAAACTTCCTTACTTCGAGGACAGCTCAGGTTTATAGCGCTCTTTAAAAGGCATCCACAATCCATTTTTATTAAATTCCTGCTCTTGGAGTATGACTTTCTAAGATCCTAATCTTTCTTCATCCTCTTTTGAATCCTTTGCAAAGGTAAGGCAGGTCCCTAAGGTGGGGGGTGGGGGGGGAGGGCAAGGAAAACTCCAGTGCTGATACGAGATCAAGTTCCATAATTTTGATGGAACAAGCACTCACCGCACTCAGCGGATATAAAGAAAATGAAAACATTTACAGCACGCTACATCTTTCAGCTGATTAAACAATTTCCAGGAAAATTTCCTAATAGAAGATGCCAAGTCAATGAAATACAAGTGTGTGTCATCTAATCATATTATAAAATGCTGACAAGAAGTTATCACAGCATCTAGATACAATTGTGATGGTTTGTTTTTAACCACGCACAAAGGTCAAACATTTACTTGCAAGAAGACATTTCACTGTGGACTCTATCATTTTAAATTTCTAAATTTGGAAAGAAATGTGGTTTAGAGAAATCTTGTTATTTCCTAAAGAATAGACATTCTGGTCTTTGGCTAGCTCTGTTTACTATATCTCCATAAATACATAGGAGACTTTTTGGTTTGCATATCATCCCTGCTTGCTCCTTTCTTTCTTCAATTCTTCATAATCCTACTGGGCTCTTTTTCAAGAACAGTCATTCTTTTTTTTTTTTTTTTTTAACCGTATCAGGCCCTAAGGTTTTCCTGCATAGCCTCAAGGTCTCTGACTGTGCTTTCCATGACAGTTATGCAATCGTTTGCCTTTGATATGTTCAATTAATGGTTCTTAACAAACAACTCTATTGACAAAGTACAAGGAAAAGGAAAAAACAAAAAAGACAAAACCCAAAGCTTTTCTCAGCGGTGGTACCTCTGCAGGACAACCAGGAATAAAGCGCCAAAAAAGTATATTTGTGTCACTCAGATTAGCAGACAGGAGTCTGAATGTGCACTGCAAGAGATGGTGAGAAAAGCTGCCATTTTAACGTAGGTTCATTTCTGAAAAGCACTGTACTTTAGGAGAAATAACTAGAATTTTCTTTCTAGAAAACTAAATGACTGTCTTTAGGCTCATGAATGTTATTCTTATATTAACAGATTGCAATTTTTAAAGACTAGATAGAAATACAGCGAAAAACTGGAAACATGAAAAAAATATTCTTTTTTTATGAAAAGCATTTCTGTTCATATTAAATACTGCAGACAAAAGCATTTCTTGAGTTAGTAGTTTCTGTTTCTGAAGAGCATAATCAATATAATAAAATATTTAGGGCTATTAAGTTTGAGACTTGTATCTTTTATTGGATGTCCTGTACGTTACTGAGAAAGAAAGATGTTAAATTTGGCATCCATATCCTACCTGATAAACAAATTTGACCTCTGTCTCAATATCATTAGATGAGGAGAAATGGTCTGATTCAGCATTCTGGTAGAACCAGAATCAAGAAGGTAAACTGAGTTTCTTATCCCTCAGACATCTCTTCTGCTTACTAACTTGCCCTATCCTATGCCTTGCCTGTTTGTGTTGTTTAAAATAAGCAAGAATTGCTTCATTTCATTGACAGCATCATCCCAGCAATCGTGGAGAACATCTGGACAGGTGTCTGAAAACAAGCAAACTAAAGGAGTTTAACTAGAGTAATTTTAATCAATACTGTTTCAGATATAAGCTATCTTAACACAGGATTTGAAGACTAGGAAAAATAACAGAACTGAATGATACTCACCTGTATGCAAAATTGTTTCAGCTATTTTTTAAAGCTGAATAGCATGCAATAAGAACTCTGATACCATGGACATATGACTTTCCTATGCTAAAGACAAAAACAATAAACAAACAGTATTTTAACTGTCTCTGTGTCAACCACAGACTGTAAATTGGCCAGACCACACCAAGCTCAAAGGACAAAAATCAATTACTTGATGCCCAGTTAAAAAGCAAGAGTATACCAGGGGTAGGTGGTAAGGCCCATTTTGTCCAGCATCTTCAGCAGCAGCTTTGATAACGAGACAGAGCGCACCCTCAGCAGACCCACAGGAAGGCTGACAGAGCTTCAATCCAGAAAGACTTCGAGGAATTTGCAGACTGAGCCCAGAGGCACCTCAGGAAGCTCAAAGTTCTGCACCCAGGGTGCAATGACCCAAAGTGTCAGAGCCTGGCTTAGTAGCAGCCACACTAAAAAGGGCCTGGATGTTACAGCAGACACTAGGTTAAAAATGAGCCAGTTCTGTGCTATCAATACAGCAGATTGCTACCAGGCTGTACCAGGTGCAGTGTAGCCAGCAGGGCGAAGGAAGTTATTTCTCTCTCTCATGTCCTTGCTGTTGAGACTGCACCTGCAATATTGCATCTAGTTTTGGGCATCCCAGTTCGAGAAGGATGCTGAGAAACTGAAGAGGGCCCAGTTGCTTGCTATCAAGATGGCTGGGTCCTAGAGCACACAGCCTGTGAGGAGTAGTTAAGGCAGACAGGCTTAGTCCGATGAAGAGGAGACTAAAGGGGTAATTTAATGATAATCTACAACTACATGAAGGGTAATTAGAAGTAAATGGAATGAACCTCTTCTTAGCAATGGCAGCTGGTATAAAACAAGGGGCAATGGCAAAAAACTGCAGCTCGAATGGTTCAGACTGGACAGTAGGAAAAATTTCTTTGCTAAGGGAGTAATGCGGCACTAGAAAAAGTCACTTTAGGTGATAAAGGCAATCTTTGGAGGTTTTTATAACTTAACTACATCAAACCACTGCTAAGATTTCCAGTGTTGGAGATAGTCATGCATTAAATGGGAGGTTGGAGTAGACAACCTCCAGACATCCCTGTTAACCAGTACCTCTGTGATTCCACGATCAGTTGCTGATGTCTGTCCGCAGCTCTCAATCAAGGGCACAGAGTAGGCTTAAACTAGTTTTCCTCTCTCTTTTCCAGTTGAAAGAATTGTCATAAGAGACAACTGTTCTTTCATCTCTCAAGACAGATCTAATTTTTCCAGCACTAACACCAGCCTACTCTGGAAGCATACGAGGCAACAGTAATGGAGCTACATAAGACCTCAAAGCAATCCCCAAAAGGCTCCCAGTGAATAAAACAACAATGCATCTACTTCTGCCATCCTCATTAACATGCTCTAGATCTAGTGACTTCTCCCTGATTTTAACAGGACAGTTCATCATACATCTCAGGTAATATGAAGGTCTTAATATAATGTCTCTATTCCTACATTTAGCAGGAATACATGATGCTTTTCACATACATAACATTTAAATGTCATAATAAAGACTACTTTAGAAACACATGTGTTAGAATAGACCTTTTGAGAGAAGCCTCAGTTTTGCGCAGCTTTAATTTCTGCATCCCCCTGCATCAGTCACAAAATCCCCCCAAATTTAATTCCAAGTTTTATGGAAATAGTCTCTGATGTGCTATCCTAGGATGTGCACCCAGCACAGTTTAGTTTGTACAGGAAAAAGTAAGGTGCATAAAGAAAAAGACTGCCAGAAACTATTTCTTACAGAGAAAAGCCTTGTAGTATTATGGGCACCCAAATGCTCCATGCCCTTATTCATCAAGGCATTTATGGAAAAAAAAAATGTTCTGGAAAAAATTTTGTTTCTTCAAATGCTTCAAACTTTTTTTTTTTTTTTTTTTTTTTTTTTTTTGGCACTTGCTTATGTGACAAGATTCCATACTAAAAAAGCAGAGGTGGACTAAAGCAAGCTAAAGAGTAATTTTTACCTCAAAATATAAATTAAAGTTTTCCTTTCTTTTTGATGAGATTGCCATTCAAGGGAATAATTTGAACGTATCAACACAGATGTCTCAGTTGGTCCAACCTTAAATATTTTTGGTTGATGAAAATTTAAGATATGACTTTAGTTACCAATACAGGACAAGAACATCTTTCATTTTGAAAGTTATCTTCAGATGGGAAGACCATGTTCTGCTACACTATAGTTTAAAATTGCAAACTAATGCCACATATGCCATCATGAAGATGGCAACTATAATTTTTACTGTAATTTCCAAGTACTAGAAAATAAATGTAATAGCTTTATCATAAGTATTTTCACTTGATTCTTCTGTGATCATTTATTTTTCATAGATTCTTTTTATATTTCTCTAGTTAGGAGATTGAATATAGAGTGTCAGAAATGCAAAGAACTCTTTTCTTCCTATTTTGTGAGCTGACCTTCCTCCCTTGAGGTTAGAAATGACAGCCTTATGCCGTATCATCAGTGTGTGAGGTGCAGAGCAGCCTGTCACCTGGTGCGTACAAGTTTTTACCAAACAGTTTTCAAAATCAAGAGAGAAAACTCAGCTAGTCACCATGTTTAAACCAGGAAATGCCTCTCTCTGAAATAAATTCAAAATAAGAACAAGTAAACCTTAGTTTTATGACGAATTTAGAGGACAACTTCCATTAAAATAAAGCTTATTTTTTATGAAAAAAAATTAACATATGGAACCAGACATTTCAGCCAGTACAGATCACCAATGATTGAAAGTTTGGAGTACTCATATTCCCCTGTTTCCTATTCTTCTTGGCAAAATAATATTATTGAAGACATCCATGTTCTTCAAGCAAAGGTAGCAAGAGAGGGGAAACTGGGACCTCCAAGTCTGCTGATATGGCAATCTGTTTTTTAATTTATTTTAACTCCACTCACTCACATGAAAGCGGAAATAGATTTTCCAGTAAAAATGCCGGCCCTGTTTTCTAGGGATAGGACAAAGTCAAAGAAATACCCCTGAAGCATCTGTTTGCCCTCCAGAACATCTCTTGGTCCGCTACAATACAGATCAGATGGAGCCATGGTGTCTGCTGATTTTCAGCGTCTGCTCGGGCTGGGGAACATCAGAACCTAGCAGGGAGTTCGTGCTGTTGCCTTGCAGAAGCAGAGGGAATATTTGATCCAATGTTATTTCAGTTCTGCAACTACCTTGCACTAAGCCTGGTATGTCTATGATAAAGCTATTTTAATCCGTTGTTTATTCCTTTGTTTCTTGTTTTATTTTTAGCTATATAAAAGAAAAATGTTTGCACTAATAAAGACCAGCTGCTATGGTATTACTTACTCGTTAGTACAATATTTCAAATGCCTGTTGTATTCCTTTATCTACAATTGCAATACCCTTTGCATCTTCAGTTACTGCAGCACCAACCTATAATTATGACCAGTTCAAGCAATATTATAGATTTTTTAAAAAGTAAGTACCTTTTCTTCTTTTCCTCATCTACTAATCAGAGGAATGTGAATTTTCTATACACAGACACAATCATGGTGTTTGGGAGCTTTTTTTCCCTCCCTTTGAATACTGCAGCCACACTTCCCCTCTTCCCTCTCTCCCTCCCCCCACCGCCCCAATATTTTGCCAGCTGTGACAATTTATGGGTCACTGATTTGGAAATAAGGATTAAAAACAATCTTTTTAAAAAGGAAAAAAAGAAAACATAGACACATACCAATAGGTATTGAAACACCTGACCTCACTCGTCCTGAAGGCAACCCTGACTCCATTGCAGCTTCTGCACCTCACTTCTCATTCCTCCCCAGCTGACCAGCAGTCTGGTTGTTTGTAACAAACACATCACATGAAGTTGCCTGTCCTAGGCTCCAAGAAGGTTAGATAAAGGAGAACTCTATTTCTCTCTATTGCTTACTACCAGCCAAACCTTTCCTTCTCTTTCCCAAAATCACTACTATATTTAAGGATTTGGTCATTCTCCATGGCACAGAAGGGCACAGAACTGCTAGAAAGTATATCTCTGTTTATGTAGGAAAACAAGAGGGGCTGTCCAGAAGCAGTCATGAATCTGATCCATACAAATATTTAAAAATGGCAAGAGACATCAGAGGAAAGACCAAGAGCCTTGGTCTTGAAGATGGAGAAAGTAGTTAAACCCTAATAAAAATGGCCTGAAGTACAGAAATTGTGCAGAGTATTTTGTTCCCAGAGCAACCGTTCTGTGGATCAAAATCCAGTAGAAAACAACTTCTGGGCAGAGGGATTTAAGACAATAGTTCAATGCCAAGCATTGGCAGTACTAGCACTATTTAAGAGCTGTCGGGACCCTGCATTAAATAAGATTGCACCTTTTTCATCACAGGATGATTTTCATTTCATTAAAGTTGGGAAAATGCACGGCTGATTAGGAAAAATGGTGAATTGCCACAAAAAGTAGCATACTGAAGTCCAGTTGGGAGCAGCACAACCAGTTCTGTCAATACAGAGAACTTGGCCCCAAGCACCGTGGGGACAGCTGCCTTGACAAGTGCACGCTTTAGGCACCACAGAGTACCGCTTCGAGTTGCTCTTAGCAGTATTCATCCTGTTTCTACGAGGAAATGCATCATGTCCCTGAATATATTAGCACCTCCTGCTCATGGGCATCATGCAACCCCTTCACACAGCACATAGACAAAACCATGGCCAAAGCCTCCTGGGCTCTTGCTGTTCCACTCAGAAGAGCCTTTTATCGAACCATGAAAGTATTAGCCCGTTCTTGAGGTGCTATCTCCCCATTTCTTTAACCAGAGATTGCATTTGTTATATCCAGCTGAACATGAGAGTAGGCTTTTGCCATTCAAGAGGAGCCATCACTGTGATCAGGAGGGAAAGACAAAAAGCTTCAGGCTTCTCTCAGCATGTGGGAAAAAAGTAACTCATTGAACAATGAAGTTGTTCAATCTCCTACATATTTGGTTCCTGAGATAAGAATCTCTGGCACATAAAAAGGTGCAAGATTTAGCACAGGTTTTTCCTGTGACTAGTCCTGCTTCCCTGTGGTGTTACAGATTAACGTTACAGAGTATATGTTCTGCTTTTCCTTCACCAAAGACTCTGACAAAGCCATCTGCCTGGCCACCTCTTTTTATGAAGCTGGTAGGTGCTAAATCTTTGAGACAAATACCCTCCAATAAATTTGATTGAAATAGGCCAATAAGTTTAACAGTTTTTGTGGATAGACATTGTGGAGACATTGTAATCAGTTAATCTTTTTACGTAGATGAGGAGTTTACTGGCAAAAAGGAAAGTCTCCACTATAGCTAGCATTCCTAATCATCCTCCTTGAAGATGGAGCTGCCAAGCAGAACCAGCAGAGATGCAGCTTGACCAACCTGCTTGTTCCAGCTAAAGGTATCCCTCCATCTCCCAGGCCTGCCTCCTGTGCCAACTTCACCTTGTATTCTTCTTTCTCCATTCAAATGCAGCATGTTGCCATGGTATATCCAGCACTGTATGTTTGAATGCCATTGACACAGGAAGTCTCAGGGTGTACCAAGTGTCTTTGAGCTTGGAAGCAATCTACAAGAGATACAGAATCCTTGGTCAAGTCTCTATTGGTGTCCACCAACATGGAGGTCTGAAGAGAAACATAACCTCCCTGATAACAGCTTGCTTTTCCTCTGTTCGTAACTTCCCCAGGGTTTCCTCTCCTCTTGGCGAGGGCTTCAAGAACTGTACAGCTTATCCTCTCCTCCTTCACTCTGCTTTCATCGTCAAGTATAATAAGACTTGGACAAAAAAATATAAAAATACCTGGGTGTATAAAACTAGTTAGTGAAGTGCTGGTATATATTGTCTGCTGGAGTAAGTAGGTATAGCTCTATTTTCTCTGTTAGAGCTACATTCATTTGCATGATCTGCAGATCTATCTGCAGGCTTTGGAGAGTGAAAGAGATTCTTTCTCAGTTAGATTAAGAGAAGAAAAACTCGCAGCCAGCTGAGTGAACCTCCTCTCTTCTCCTCAGTAGATCTCTTATCTCAACACTAAACGGACACCTCATGCCATCCTTTGACAAAAGGTTATTTGGGACTCTGCTATAATATCTATTCTACTGTTGAATCACATTCACTACATCAGAGTTAGAAAAGTGAGGCGAAGTCAAGAAGGAAACAGCGAAGGACAAAGCCCTTGAGTTGTGCACTTCAGACTACATTCAATTAGTTTAGTCCAGTCTGCCTGCAGATTTCAAGGGAAATCTGGCTTTGTGAAAAGTGTTGAAGCAAATTGTTCGTCAACAAGGTAAGTACTCCTGTATTCATACAAATGCTTCTTGGGTAAGCAACATTTACTGGGATGGCTTATTTCTTTATTATCATCATCTGTATGTCCATAAACCCAAAATGGTATCATAAAAGGACTTTAATGCTGATGGAAACACACTTAGATTTCAAGATTATGCAGCAAAGTTCCCAGAAACATGGAATATACTTTGTCATTGAATAGAGGTAGCTACTTTTGAAACAGTGAAATAAATAGGAAGGCCCTACTGTAGATTGCAGTTATGAAGCAATAGGGTAAAGCTGAGATAGTGCCCTTAACTAAAGGGCAATACACTGCTCTACATAAATGGGAATTTTTCATAGGCAATTGAATAAAAAAAAATATTTAGGGACAGGGATAAAAAAAGAGAGAGCTAAATTTAATTTAGGGACATGGATAGGTATGATAAAAATGTATGTCGGCAGAAGGAATAAGCTGAAGCATCTCTCTAGGGAAAGGTTAATATTGTTAAGATGAATATCCTGAGCTGCTGTATATTTTTTGCTCCTTAACAGTATACATATCACATGGTTTCCGGTAAGGTGATGCTGTTGGTTTACACTCAAAGCTTAGTTTCTTTGAAAGAGTTTCCAAAATCTAGCATTACCAAAAGTGTTTGTGTTCCATCTAAGAAAATGAATAGGAATTACTTCACTTGGATGAAAACAATTCCTTAAAATGTTTGCAATCCAGAGAGTACAGCACCATGACAATATAAGAGCTATAGGTAAAATAACCAGAAAACATTAAGTAAAAGTAAAATAAGAGTTTTGCATTCTCTTCACTGAGTGAGGCATCCAGCCATGAAAAATAACTTACAAGTCCAAAAGGTAACTAATACTACTGGTGAAAAGCAGTATTAGAATTTACTGATTTTTTTCCTTGAGTAAATTTTAAGAATACAAGAGAACTTCTCCATTTTACACACAGCTAGTCTGAGTATCCCCTGCAGCACAGTGTAAAAGCCTTTCCAAGACTCCTAACTGGGAGGCAAGGGGGAGGTACACCTCTTCATTAAAAAGAGGGAGACAACAGGTTTGCATAGAAGCCTGACAAATAGGTTGACTTATGACTTTCAAAGGTGCCCAGCTCCCCCACTTGCTAAGTGCTTTCCCATTCGGGCTTTCAGTGAATTCCCCAACTCTCCCATCTGGCCTTGCTGGGTGCTGCTAACCAGGCAGAGTCTCCAGCACAGCCCTCCCAGAGCAATTTGCTAGCTTTCTGGGTAAACATGGGTTTTTCTTCTTTTCATGATGCTTGGTGCTGGGATAGATAGAAGAGTTATTCCTTAGACTCAACCAAAAAGCCTTACTCTAACCAGGTTCTCTGGGTCCGGCTCTGAAGTTACACAGATCTTCAGCTTTCCCCAATGTGTTTCTAGTGACCAGGGCTTCAGCTCAATAAATCCATTCTGAACTCAGCAGGTATTAGGACAGTGCCTAAGGATAAATCTGAGCTTTGCTTTGTTGACCATGGAAATGCAATGTCTTCTCTGATGGGTTAGAAATACATAGAAAAAGTCTAGTTCTGATCTGTCATACTAGATTCAATGGATCTACATGGCTATATTTGGGGTAAATTATTCTCAATTTACACTTATGTAAAAACTTCCTTCTTATTTGGAATCTAATAAAGAAATGTGGGCTAAGTTCGTTCCCCTATTTTGACAGCTGTATCAGCCTATTGGAAACAGGAGATTTAGATGGCCAAATAGAGTAAACACCCTCACCACGAATTCATCTCTTCGATGTTCAGTTTGCCATTCCCCATCATTTGTAATCTTAGAGCGAATACAGACAAGTAAAAGTTCGGTATCACCTACCTTCTCAAAGTTTGAAGGAGTTCAAAGTTCAAATTCTGTCTTGATTTGTATTTTCAGTCTTATCTTTGCTTACCTCATAATAAGCAAGAACAAGGTTTTTTGAACATGCAAATAGAGGTTTTTCCTCTATACCTAAAATATTGTCTCTATCCTCCTTCCCCAAAGAAATAAACTGCCATCCCTCATCTCCTGATATTTTAAAATAATAGGGTTATAGACTGTAGTCTGACTTTAATATAAGTCAGATATTTTTATCCCTCTTTGGTAATAAATTTTTTGGTAATGGATTCCCCCTCCCCCCCTTCAGTATCTCCAGAATTGAGTGAATCAGACAGCGAACATAATCATGATCACCTGAAGGCATTACTGCCTCACTGAAGGAATAGTTTCTGTAAGCTTCTAAAGAAAGATCATACTTAAAGTGTGTGTATAATGCCCTGAAGAGGTTATGTAAATGTGCTCATATAGTAGAGGACTTCCAAATGCTCAGGGAAAGCTGGGCAGAGAGGAACCTCATGAAGTTCAACAAGGGCAAGTGCAGGGTCCTGCACCTAGGGAGGAATAACCCTAGGCACCAGGACAAGCTGGGGGCTGACCTGCTGGAGAGCAGCTCTGCAGAGAAAGACAAGTTGACCATGAGCCAGCAATGTGCCCTTGTGGCCAAGAAGGCCAGTGGTCTCCTGGAGTGCCATAGGAAGAGTGTTGCCAGCAGTTGGAGGGAGGTGATCCTGCCCCTCTCCTCAGCCCTGGGGAGGCCTCATCTCGACTACTGTGTCCAGGATGATCAGAGGGCTGGAGCATCTGCCCTCTGAGGAACGGCTTCGAGAGCTGGGCCTCTTCAGCCTGGGGAAGAGAAGACTGAGGGGGGATCTTATCAGTGTGGATAAGTACCTGAAGGGAGGGTGTCAAGGGGACGGAGACAGACTCTTTTCCGTTGTCCTATGTGACAGGAGAAGAGGCAATGGGCAGAAATTGAACTACGGGACATTCTGCCTGAACGTGAGGGGGAATTTCTTCCCTGTGAGAGTGACGGAGCACTGGACCAAGTTGCCCAGGGAGGTTGTGGAGTCTCCT
Organism: Rhea pennata; assembly: GCF_028389875.1. NCBI lineage: Eukaryota > Metazoa > Chordata > Aves > Rheiformes > Rheidae > Rhea > Rhea pennata. The sequence goes on from NC_084664.1 coordinate 68,067,991, forward strand.
TCTCTGGAGATCTTCCAGGCCCGCCTGGATGCAACCCTGTCTAACATGCTCTAGGTGACCCTGCTGAATGGGGAAGTTGGACTAGATGATCTCCAGAGGTCCCTTCCAACCTTACTGATTCTGTGATTCTGTGAAAACTTACACACTCTTGCACAGACCACCTGAATTATCACATGAACTGCGTGAACTCCATATTATTCAAATAGCCACAAGATAAAATGGAGTTTACTTGCCTTGCCTCTGCTACCGTGGCTATGCAGATTTCTCTTGCCCTCAAGAGTGGAACAGGAAATAAAAAAGGGGCAACTACAGACTTCTGCCAGTTGTCCCATCAGTCAAAACTTTATGAGAGTGTAATTCCTGTATCTTAGATTTCGGTGAGACAAGTTCAGAACAAATCTGCTGACTGCACATTTGTACCAGTGTTAAAGAAGGCAGGCAGACCTTGTATTCACAAAGCCACTGTGCAGAGGTAATCAGATCTTTACAAAGCTCTTAATTCCCTGCTGAAGTAAAGCAGTAATTTCATCGAAGGCTAAGGAAAATAAAAGGGTGCCTCGTCTCAGATCTCTCTTTCAGATAAATATGATAAAGTTCTCATGTAATTGCTTAGACACCTGAATTAAACATACAAATTGTAAGATTTCCTGGTTTATTTGTGATTGGTAATCTATTATAAATATGCTTATTTATTCATATGTGTGTCACTAATAACTGTACTTGCCTGTGGGAGAAAAAAGCATACTTGGGTTTAGTTATTCTTATTTATACTAATATATGCAGATTTAAACAGTTTTTGTGGAATCTGAAGATAAATTACATCATGTCCTCCAGATGCTTGAAATAACTTACTTTGCCTGTCCTGCAGCATCGCTGTTTGTTTATCATTACAAAGTTCACAAGGTAATTGCCTCATTAGATGTTCATCTAATTTCACAGAGAAATGACAATCCCAGCTACTGAGGTCATGGCCCATCAAAAATTATACTACCTCTAATTTTATATCTGATCTCTGGTAGAGATCTTAATTTGCTTTTCTCAGTTCTCATATATCGACTAAATTGCTGAATTCCATTAAAATCTCCACCAGCTGCCCAAGATTTAAGATTGAACTATTGAATTGAGACTTATTGAATTATGAAGACATTATTGCCAATGTGAGCCAGTAAAATAATAATTAAAATATACAAGATTAATATGCCTTTTAGTTTCCTTTATGTCATTTGAATTCACACTGAATATGTGGCTTTGTACATATATAATATAAAATATCCTCCTGCAGTTAGCATTTCTAAAACACATCCTTGTAGATTTTTCCCTCCTTTTCACAGTTCACTTGCACCAACCTTAACTGTAGGAGCTTTGAGAAATAAAGGTGATATTATTGAAATCATCATGTTAGTATTTTTCAAGATATATTTTCCTGTATAATGCTTCAAATTGAACCTGCCAATATACCATTCTAATGTACATACTGAAAATCACTTTCCCTAAAAAGAGGCATTTAACGTTGTATTTAACTTTCTAGTCTAATCTCTTAATTCTGTGTCCATGTCCCTTGTACAGAGAATATACCAGATATTCTGGTGATGGCCACTATTGGATTGAAGGTTTCCATTTTTGACACTGCTACATGTGTTTCTGTTGTTGGAAGAGGGAAAGAGTCTGCACAAGTACACAAAAACAGTGTTCAATAAATTGCATGGTATCACATTATGGAAAAAAATATAACTGGCAGAATTCATCATGGTAACTACTGCCTTGGTCAAGCAGGTGATTGGGAAATTTGGCTTCTTCACATCCCCTTTTACTGGTGGTCCCAGCCTCCCTGTGGTGGCTGTTGTTGTCAGAAGATCCCACCTGAAGAGATCTCTCTCACAGATGTGTTATTTTACTCTACCATGTCACATTGCTAAATGTTACACTTTTCTACCCCTCCTCTATCCACAAAATTCCTGTTTCTGACTGTGATCGCGTCTCCCCCACCACAGGGCTCCCAGCAAGGACCTGTCTGAAAGGACTAAAGATCAGCATAAGTGAGAGGCAATGTTAGTTGCTGCATCTCTTTCACTACTTGCAAAGTCTTCTAAAGTTGGAGGCAAATGCTTTGCAGCTAGATCTGTGGTCCCAGGACCCATGAACCAGAGCCTCACCACTTTATAAGAGTAAATCAAAGCAAGCCTCTAAAATATCATATCCTTTCTGAAGAGGAGGTCCCCAAGGTGACATGCAGCCTTACCACTGCTTACTGGAAGGCAAAAATATTCTCTAAATGAAAGATGTAATAGAGGAAACAGATCTTCTAAATATGCCCAGAAAGACTGATTCTTTGCTGGAGAAAAGATTTAACTTCTCATTCCTGTTTCTCTTATATGGCAGAAATGCACTCAAAGTCAAGGGGTTTTGCAGCATTCCTCAGCAAAAAAAGACTTAAATGAAAATAAGACAAAGATGGTCACCAGCACGTTCCACAGTGTCACAAAATGGGTGGGCATGGAAGTCTAAAGATGATTAATCATAGGACTGAAAGACTGGCTTTTCATAAGCTGTTTTGGATATCCTCAGTCCATCATCAGCTTGATATTGTGCAGTAAAATGGAAAATCAGGCATCAGAGTCAACACAGAAAGGAACATAAAAGAGACAATAGTACATCTGTAGAGGGCAGAAAATAATATAGAAAGGCACATGGATGGCTACTGAAATAGTATGCAGTACAATCACATCAAAGGGACACTGTGATCATAGGGTGAACTTACTATGATTTCAAATAGGATAAAGCCTTTAGCATAACACTAATAAGCTTTGTGCAAAGAACAAGTATATTCCCTTTCTCCCATAGTTTAGACCAGATCTAACAGAAGATAAATCAAGCTTTAATGGAATTATGGGGAAAGCATTTGCATTCCACAAAGCAGAATACATCTAGAGAGTTCATCTGTAAGTTATACAAAATTTGCAGCTTTTCCTCTCAGGTTCGTTCTTCAACTATGCATCACGGCTCATTAAAGTAAAACAAAATCAAATTCCACCAGCTATTTGTGCTTCACCTTCATAACAAGAAAAAGGAGATTCTCAGCAAAATGGAAGTTCCCTTCATACATGTTTGAAGGTGCACCATATGTTCAATGTGGGCAATGTGTTCAAGTACCAAGTTGTTTTTATTTTAGACTTATCTTTCATAAACACTGTCTTCCAGGGAGTCTAACAAGAGACTCATTTCATAAGAGTATTTAATTAAAATTGTGTGAATTTATATTCACTGGGAATGCAATTCTTTTTTGTTCCAAACTGTTTATGAGCAAGTACTCATTTCTATTAACATATTCATTAATGGAAGGTATTTGTCAAAGAGTTTGGACAAACTATTTTTAGTGTCAGGCTGTTTCATTTTAACTGCTTGTGTTTTATGGTTCATAATTAGTTCTAAGTAACAGGACAATATTTATGCTTCCTGATTAGATGTATGAAACTTCTTAAACAAGGGAGTACAAAACGATAAATAGCAAATACTGAATTAATGAATAACAAACACTTCTAGTAAAAACTATTTCATGAATAATCACCTATATGAAGGAGTCATGAATCATTCAGAACTTGAATATTTTCAAGAGTATCTAGCAGTTGTTACAAACAACAAATAACACAGCCCCAAAATAGCAGCAGGGTGAAGAAGGCCTATTTATTCACAACAGTATTGATGAACCTGCATTTCCTTCATCCTGTATTTATTGTACCACAAGTATATTCCTCCCCACTGCTACACAAATTTTTGAAATAGCTTCTTTACTTATACTTTGGCCTCAGACAAACACAAATATAAACACAATATTAAGCTTAGTTAAAACCCAATTATTCAGAAGCTACTTTAGTTAAATGAATGATATGGTACAGGCCCTTCCAGCAATGTGCACTTTCTATACTGAAATAATCCAGTTGTCACATGCTACCTAGGTAGCCTGCTATTAAGAATTTAAATAGCCTGCTATTTTACTTCAAGGAACCTGCCTAACAGACTGATGAAAAGTTTTGATTGTACTGGAAACTTGAGGAAGCAGGTATGTAACTCATGTCTGTTGTCTCCTCTTTATTTTCCTTTATCTTCCACTTCACAACATTCGGTCATTCTTTTGCTTTCACAGTTTAATTCTATAAGAAGAGACAGAAGCTACATGTGCTTATAGGGACTTACTAGCTATTTCTCCAAATTTTTCCTTCTTGAAACAATATAACAGGTTTTTCTGGCTTAAAATTGTGTTTTTGTTTTGGAATCAGTGATCAGAAGGATATATAAAAATATAAAGGAAACCTGTACCAAGTTAGTGAAAAGATCCATCTAGCCTAGCACCTGCCCCTGACCATAACCTAATAGCTCCTGCCCAAGAAAGGATGTAGTTATAGAGACCCATGTAGTGACACTTCCCTAGAATACTCTCCTGACTTCTGATGCTACATGCTTCAAGGAATTCCTGAAACAGAGATGAAGCCTTGAATATTTAATAATCCTCAATGAATGTTTCTTCCATTTGTATGCCCATTTTTTTTAACTTTGAAAACTTTAAGGGACCATAACATCCTACAGCAAGGCACTCCACAGACACTGTGCGAGAGGGCAGTTCCTTCTGTTGGTTTTGAACTAGGTCCATGCTAGTTTAATTAGATGCCCTGTAGCCCTTGCATACACAAAACTTATTCTTGTAATAAGAAATGTGAGCTAACCTTTGTATACTGTATCAGATCTCAAAGCCAACGAGAGTATCACCACCTCTTTGATAACAAAGGCCAAAAGTACAAGAGTAGACTGGGCAGAGATGACAACAGGGATACAGCAGAAATGCTGCTTGGTGCTCTAACACGAAGACTGTGACTACTGCTTTTCAATATTAGCTGTACTTAGACCTAAGGACAGTCTCCCTACCACTATTTCGCTCCTCAAAGCACACAAAATTCTAAACACTATTAAAATAGCAGCATTTATTTAAGTGCCCAGGAAGAAGCAGCAGAATCCACACAGGATCATTTTGGGTGCCTTGCAGATGGGAAAGCGCTGCAAAGGCATAGCATTTTCGTTAGAGAGAAGAGAGCAGAGATGCTGGTGTCTGTTTACTCATGGGCATGGATCCATCTGTCAAATCTCTGGGCAGTGAAGCTGATGGAAACCAGAGCCTGTACTGACATTATGAGTTAAAACATCAACTGTGAAGTAGCCCAGATTCTGAAAAGACTTCACTGGCACTGTTCAACTGGGTAAAGGTAACATGTATCCAATGCTCTCATCTGTCAGACAGAGCCTTAATGTAAGTGAAACCTTCAGGGCTGGGTCAGCTTATCCTTTTGCATTTGGAAACTACTAGACACGTTCTGACAACATAAAGTAGTAATTAAGGAAATTCATCCACCGATCTGGCTAGAAACTTTCCAAGGACATGTTTTCCAAAATCAGCCAAGCACTAGTTTTTGAAATGAATGTCCCACCAAAAGAGAGCCAGCTGCACACTCAAGATGCTGTCAATGGCCAGAGCAAAAGAATGAGAGCAAACAAAAAAAAAATGCTTCACACAAAAGCCAGAAACCTTATAATTAGGCCATGTGAAAGAACCAGGCATTGAGCTCAATTCTGAATTAAAAAGTAGATTTGAACCAACATATTGCCTGCTCTGGGAATAAGATCTTTGTTGCTGGCTATTGATTTCAGAAGATGCACAGAAGGACAGCAAGTGGGCCAGCCTTAAGACAATCGATAACCAGCATGTGCACCTTCACATATAAAGTCAAAGAGTAAATACTTTCTTTATTCTTATGAAAAAAAAATCCTTTTTGTTTTTAACCAATTAACAGTTAAACATGCTTTAAAGTATGCTATTCAAGGAAAATATTTCTTAATAAACATGAGTCATGCCTGTCTTTGTATTGTATAGTAAATAAAACAGTTCCCACCGTTTGCACATTCTCTGATATTGCTGAAAAATTGTCAGGGGGATGGAGATCCTATTGAGCATCATTATATCCCCTGGATGATCTATCTCCTGCTTAATTCCTCCAGCATCCCACTGCTGGAAATGTTATTGCTCTGATTAGGCCTGCTTACATGTTAGCTATTTTCTGCAGATCCTAAGCAGAACATGTTTTGGAAACCTACGATTAAAGCTATTTCCTTTGCTTAGATATTGATACTACTTCTGATACAGGGCCTGCCAGAATACTAAATTATTCCCACCAGAATAAATCTAAAGGAAATGGATATTTTATCCAAAGCTTACCACAGAAAATTACAAATACATAAAAATCCATCTTTGCAGCTTACACTACATGAACAGTATGGCATCCTAATTCTATACAGTTATAAGTTATATGGAATTGGTTTTTATGTAGATTGCATTTTATGTCATTAACTACTATCGTATAAACATCATTGGAATTTTGAAAGATTGTTTTAATAAAATAAGTATATAATACTCTGTTGCTTTCTTTGTACTCAGAAATCACTATCATTTTGATTTTATACAGGAGTGCAGCTATCGTCACCACATTATTAAGCCTGGGCCCGATTCTGCTCCTTGCTTGGCCCTGAAAACAATCCCTCAGGTCTGGCTACTGTTCATAAAAATAGGATTTTGCACTTGGGCAAATATCACTAAGGTCAAAAGCAAAGAATTACTAGACTTTGTATTATAGTGTCTGAAGTTAAAAGACATCTTAGTGCCAAGTCAATGCTTCTGTTCTTTGGAGCAGGTAGAACCAGGCAAATCAGTTACCTAAATTCTGCAGTCAGTTCTGTGCCAAGTCACATGAGCAAGGTTTATCCCAGTAACTGGAAGCTGGAACATCCTCCTCTCTGTGTGCAGGAAACTAACTGTTTTGTAGCAAGTTTCATACATGTTTTGTTTTAAACAAATCCCCGAAGTCTCATAAATCCAGATTCACTACGTTCATAAGCCTACAGACCTCTCAATTTGTACACTAATTATCTTTTGTTATTGTTATTATCAGTTTATTCTTGCTACGACTGTTTTTGTATTGCTTGAAATTGATGCTAATATTCCCTGACATACAGCCTGATATATATTAAGAAAGCAGAAAATGAAATGACAGAACTAATTAAAAATCCATCTGTTCTGCTAATTTAGAGGTGTGCCAAACAGTTCAAATGAGACTTGGTCAGCAGCAAATCACATCCATCTGTATCATTTGCTTTGCAGCAAGTCCTGGGTAACGTTATTTCCTCAGAAACACTCCCACTATTCAGTTCAGAGACCGTGAGCTGAGCAGGGAAAGCACGGAAAACACAGTTATTACTCTTGAACAGAAATACTACACATAAAAACGTAACATGAGCCTACAAAATGAAAAGAAAAAAAGAGACATACCAAACTGCTCTATATCATGTTGACTCACTCCATTAATTGTAACGACTATGTCTCTAAGACACAGAACAATTGCGTCAGTATTGCCTGTAGAGATATTGCAGCTCCATCCAGCAAAAATTTCACCCTTAATGTCAATGGTCTATGCTTTTCTCTCCTGTAAGCCCATCAAAGTTAATAGAGTTGTACCAGGAATACATTTGGTCCCATCCGATTATGGCGCACTGAACATGTTATCTTGTAGCTTGGCTGCTGTGTTCTTGTTTTACATGCAAAAAGCATTCAACTGGCAAGTCAGAGGTTTTTTTCTTTCAGAAGAATGGAAAGTAAGTATGTCTCAGTCTGGTAAGCAGTGGGCTGTCATGTGGCAGCATATATTATCATAGATTAGGTATATTTCTTCAGTACCAAAGAAACTTTGCCAGAATAAGAAAAGCATCTATATCTAAAACAAGCTACTCAGCATTGTTGTCTTGCTGTTTCTTCAGTCAGTCCCTTTTGAATATGTCCCACTTGAATTTGTGCTCCAAACTCTAGGGAAGTCAGTGTGTGCACACTTGCATGCCGAGAGGGGCTCCTTCAGCTTCTCACTTCAACTTTTGAAATCTGCCACCAGCAGACAACTCCAAAGAATTTAAAACAGGCAGCTTTAAAGGGAGGTGGACAGTAGCCACTTGCTCTAGCATGAAACTCCAACAGCAAAACAAAGGACAAACGAAACAGCAGTTTCTTGGTCATAAACCAGGTGTTCCTTACCAGCAAAATTTTTGCCTGTTACCTTTGCTCTGCACCATTTCAGGTCAGTATTTTTATTCCTCTTCTCCAACTTTATTTTTTAAACAGAGCACTCCTCTTGCACACCTGGAATCCGAAGGGTGGATGAGCAAGTGGAAAGCTGCTGCAAGCTGCCATATACTCTGAGAAGGGAAGGACACCAGAACCAGAGATCTCAGGGCACCAGTTTCCACCTACCACCACAGGCTTAGAGTCAATAATGGGGCAGTTTCCACATTTCCTCCCTAAGCCCACACACTATGAAAGACCTTCATGAATGTGCATCCTTTGCCACCTCTTTTTTCATTGCTACAATGAGGAGAACAAGCAACATGTCAGAGAAGCAGTGGGGAAGGAAGAGGCAGACAACAGAGCTGGCCACATTGGTGTGGACAGACAACCCAGGAGGAGGAAGCTCCACCTGAATATAAGGAAAAACTTCTTTCCCGTGAGGGTGACAGAGCACTGGAGCAGCTTGCCTAGACAGATTGTGGAATCTCCTTCTCTGGAGATATGCAAAACCCACCTGGATATGATCCTGTCCAATGTGCTCTAGGTGACCCTGCTTGAGCAGAAGGGTTGGACTAGATGATCTCCAGAGGTCCCTTCCAACCTCAACCATTCTGTGATTCTGCATGCCCACAACCTAGAAGAAAGAAATCATAGCCTGGCAAAAAGAGCTGACGACTTCAAAACTGGTGATGTAGCAATGACAGTGAACACACCAAGAGAAAAGTGAGCAGGGGATGAGCAAAAAAGGCTGGATGAGCTAAGATGGAAGGTAGGATAACCAATAATCAGTATACTGGCTGCTTTCCCACAACAATAGCACTGTTGCCATTTCTCATCACTTATGGAAAAGATTTGCATGATGACAAACTTGTAGTGTCTATGTTCCCTGGGGAAAATTAGCATCTTATTATGGTTTGTGTTAATATTTAGTTTATTTCCCAGTCAAGTATTTGCTGTTTTTGAAAATATATGGGATAAATTACCTCCAGTCAAATCAACAGTATGGCAGTTGAAGTGTCCTGTTGCTTTCAGACAGCTTGCTTGACAACAATCTATGTAATAGGAATTTAATACACAGGGGTTTTTAGAGTTGTGAAGTTGAAGCGCTGTGCTCATAACCACTCCAGTTTACAGATATCTTGACCTCACAGTGTTGGGCAGAGTCTATGTCTGACTGAATTGGAATTGAACTTTTCCCTTACATAAAGGTCACATCCACATTCACTGCTCCATTCGCTGAGCCAGTGGTCCAGCCCACAGCAATTTCCAGTTACCAAAGGGTTTAGACCTCTTCTACAGCATTGGCTGAGGGTATTTCTTGCATCTACAGCCAGGTCAAGGCTACCCACACCCATCTGATCTGATCTCAAATAACGCTTGCAAGTGCTTGCAAGCTAAGAACGCTGAACTCAGACCTCCAGAACCCCCTTGGAGAAGCCCCAAGAGTAAGGAAGCTGCAGCCATCGCTATTTTAGCCCAGACAGTCATGGCAGGCTTGTAAATGGTTGTAAACCCATTCTGATTCACAGCACTTCACAGAACAGAGCGTACACAGGGGACAGTTAGGCCAGTCAAGCAAAGAACTGAGCTTGGGGTTTATTTAGCGTATTATTTCATTTTCATTATCAGCATCTTTGAAATACTCAGGAAAAATTATTACCCCTAAAATGCTAGAAAGTACTTTGCAAACAAGGTACAGGGGCAGAAACTATACATATCTTTCTGCTTTATAAATTGCTGACATTGCTTCACATTTCTACGTTCCACAATGGACTGAAATCCAAGTTCCTCATTTTGTCCCTCGGTATACTGCACAGTATAAAAATCTTGATGTTACTGTTATTAAGTGCCAGATCCAATATAATATTTACTCTGAGGCATATTTATAGCAGCAAATATTTTTTTTCTGTTCACTTATGCAACGTTTTACCTAATGAGCTAAAACTTACTGATTCATTTTATTCTACTGAATGAAAACTCTCAGACACAAGCAAATTCATCTTGCTAAAAGGGTAAGCCTAGTAACCAAGATTCACTCAGGTGAATCTACTAAAGGTTATGTGCATAGCAGTGTAATTTACCATTCTGTAAATGGATATATGGCCAAAGTAAGTTACCTGTAGGAAAGACTGCAAAGGTGAGGCAGGAATAACAGTGCTGCATGATTTATCTTACTCCTTATGTTTCTTTCTTAGTGCATACACTCTTGACCATAGCACATTACGTACTGAATTATAACCACCCATATGATCATTTCCTGTTTTAAAATTCTCTCTTCAACTTGCGGGGAAAAAAAGAGAGAGAGGGAGAAGAAAAGCATAGTGAAAAATTAAAAAGGACACAGAGGGATTAAAAATATTGAAGACCCAGAGAAAATGCCTATCAGTTGTATTACCAGGAAGAAACTTAAGACATGGCTTCACAGCAAAATTTTAGTCCCTTCACAGCGGAAGAAAAGTTAACAAGGCAGTTTTTAATCAAGTAAGGCCAATACCTGGAAGATGAACCTTAACAACTTTCTTAGAAGATAGCAATACTAGAAGATCAATCAATATTAGAAGAGTCCTCCTTAAAAATTGATCAACTAATACCACAAATTTCAAAGACAGTTTCCCCTATAACAGGCTCCAAGCAGGGACAAAGCAAATGCAGTAAACAAAGCAACATGCCTGCTTTCAAACACAGGTTATGGGGCTCAATACACCAAAGTAACTAAACAACATATAATACTCGGCGGTATCACCAGGTCAGACTGCAAGGCCTCCCTGCTGCCACAGTGCACAGTCAATACTTGCAATACTGTAACCCCTTCACAAAAGTGTGCCCTGCAGTACAGCAAAAAACAAAACAAAACAAAACAAACAAAAAAAACCCTGTGACCTACTGTTTCCATACCAGAGTGCTGCCCAATCATTCCTGACATTTCATGAAGTCGCAAAGCAGCAGAAGCCTTATACAGATTTTTACAGGCAGAAATAGTCACAGAGTTGATACTTTGAGTAGCTTGCCCAAAGTCACAGACATCAAAACAAAGAATTTGCAAGAAAGTTTCTTGACCCCAGTGTGGAGAAGTCAAACAAACCTAAGACCATAATGTCCCTATTATAACACACAAACACTACAGGAACATTGGGCATGAGCAAATCACTTCTTCAGGACCCACTTGCTGAGGTCTTCCCTCTTGGTGAATTTCTGCACAGATGATTTAAGTGGAAGCCGGCACACTTCTGGGCAGAATCTGCCTGTGATAATTGGGTGGGGGGGTTCTGTAAGAAAGATAATAGATGGAAAATTAAGAGCTTGAGAACACAGTCCAGATTCATAAGGGGTGGAAGCTGAATACAAAAAGTTACAATTTAGACAATTTGAGGTCTAAAGTAAAGTTTAGAATCACTCCAAGAAGACACTCACCACTGAGGAGACTTATTCAGCGCATAACAGTACAGAAAAGAAAAAAGTACCATCTTGTCCAACAGTGACAAAACTGGATAGTTCCTTTACCATGCTAAAGAGATTGATAGCAAGCTCCACAGCCTTTGCAATGTTTGCAAAGTTTGTTTCTTTGCAAAGGCCCTTACCAAACACACCCAACTGTAACGTTTTCATTATTCTACATTTCATATCCAAGAACTGGCATGGTGCAAGGAGAAGACTAACAAAACATAGATCTCGTTTCCAGCTTAGATAAGCTTGTGTTAAGTTGGAACAAGACAATCAAAACAAATGTTGGTCCTTGGTGTCTAAGCTAGCCCCTAGATATATTCCTTTGATTTCAAGGTTAGACTTAAATCCAAATCAAAATTGTTATTTTTTCCTAAGAAACTTTTTGAAGAAAAACTTCTGTGAAGCTTAAAGTTCATAGATAGGAGCCTCAGATGGTGTTTCCTTAAAGTATTCTGAGGTCCTCAATAAATCAATACCAGGGCAGTGTAACATATTACACTTAGCTCCTATTCCAGGAATATTTAAGCTTGCATTCATTTTACACAGTATTTAAATATATAGCCCCTTATGTTCTCATTCTTAAATATTCAATCCAACTGAGTATTCATAGTTAATTGATCATAGAATCATAGAATCAGTAAGGTTGGAAGGGACCTCTGGAGATCATCTAGTCCAACCTCCCTGCTCAGCAGGGTCACCTAGAGCATGTTAGACAGGATTGCATCCAGGCGGGCCTGGAAGGTCTCCAAGAAGGAGACTCCACAACCTCCCTGGGCAACTTGGTCTAGTGCTCCGTCACTCTCACAGGGAAGAAATTCCCCCTCACGTTCAAGTGGAACTCCCTGTGCATTAACTTCTGCCCATTGCCTCTTCTCCTGTCACATGGGACAACAGAAAAGAGTTTGTCCCCGTCCCCTTGACACCCTCCCTTCAGGTACTTATACACATTGATAAGATCCCCCCTCAGCCTTCTCTTCCCCAGGCTGAAGAGGCCCAGCTCTCGCAGCCATTCCTAAGAGGGCAGGTGCTCCAACCCTCTGATCATCCTGGACACAGTAGTCGAGATGAGGCCTCCCCAGGGCTGAGTAGAGGGGCAGGGTCACCTCCCTCCACCTGCTGACCACACTCTTCCTATGGCACCCCAGGAGACCATTGGCCTTCTTGGCCACAAGGACACATTGCTGGCTCATGGTCAACTTGTCGTCCACCAGCAGGTCTTTCTCTGCAGAGCTGTTCTGCAGAAGGTCAGCCCCCAGCTTGTACTGGTGCCGAGAGTTATTCCTCTCCAGGTGCAGGACCCTGCACTTGCCCTTGTTGAACCTCATGAGGTTCCTCTCCTACCAGCTCTCCAGCCTGTCCAGGTCTCTCTGAATGGCAGAACAGCCCTCAGGTGTGTCAGCCACTCCTCCCACCTTGGTGTCATCAGCAAACTTGCTGAGGAGGCACTCTGTCCCTTCATCCAGGTCATTGATGAAGAAGTTGAACAGGATGGGACCCAGTACTGAGCCCTGGGGGATGCCACTAGCCACAGGCCTCCAACTAGACTCCACGCCACTGGTGACAACCCTCTGAGCTCTGCCTTTCAGTCAGTTCTCAATCCACCTCACTGTCCTCTCATCTAGCCCACACTTCCTGAGCTTATCTAGGAGGATGTTATGGGAGACAGTGTCAAAAACCTTGCTGAAGTCAAGGTATGCAGCATCCACTGCTCTCCCCTCATCTACCCAGCCAGTCATTCCATCAGAGAAGGCTGTCAGATTGGTTAAGCAGGATTTCCCCTGGGTGATTCCATGCTGGCTACTCCTGATCACCTTCCTCCATATGCTTGGAGATGACATCCAGAATGAGCTGTTCCATCACCTTTCCAGGGATGGAGGTGAGGCTGATGGGCCTAGAGTGGCCTGGGTCCTCCTTCTTGCCCTTTTTGAAGACTGGCATGACATTGGCTTTCTTCCAGTCCTCAGGCACCCTTCCAGTTCTCCAGGACTTTTCAAAGATGATGGACAGAGGCCTGGCAACAACATCTGCCAGCTCCCTCAGGACCTGTGGGTGCACCCCATCAGGGCCCATGGATTTGTGGATGTCTAGCCTGCCCAGAAGCTCTCTAATCCTACCCTCCTCAACCAAAGGAAAGTCTTCCCTTCTCCAGACTTTCTCTCTCGTCTCCAGGCTCCGGGATTCTTGAGGGCTGCCCTTAACAGTGAAGACTGAAGCAAACAAGGCATTCAGTAATTCTGCCTTCTCTGTATTCCTTGTCACCAGGGCCCCTGCCCCACTCAGTAGGGGGCGCACATTTTCCCTAGTCCTTCTCTTGCTGCTGATGTATTTGAAGAAGCCCTTCCTGTTGTCCTTAACATCCCTTGCAAAACTCAATTCCAAATGGGCCTTAGCCTTCCTCGTCGCATCTCTACATACTCTGACTGCATTCCTATAATTCTCCCAGGCAGCCTGTCCCCTCTTCCACATTCTGTGGACTTTCTTCTTCTGTCTGAATTTGGCCAAGAGCTCCTTGCTCACCCATGCAGGTCTCCTGCCCCTTTTGCTGCACTTCTTACTCACAGGGATGCACCACTCTTGAGCTTGAAGGAAGTGATGTTTGAATACTAACCAGATCTCCCAGACTCCCCTTCCTTATAGGGCTTTAACCAATGAGATTCCTCCAAGCAGGTCTCTGAAGAGCCCAAAGTCTGCTCTCCTGAAGTCAAAGGCTGCAATCCTGTTTGTTGCCTTACTTCCTTCCTGCAGGATCCTGAACTCCACCATCTCATGGTCACTACAGCCAAGGCTGCCCCCAATCTTCACATCTCTAACCACTCCCTCTCTGTTGGTAAGGACAAGGTCCAGCAGGACACCCTTCCTCATAGGCTCCTCCACCATTTGTGACAAGAAGTTAACATTGATGCGTTGCAGGAACCTCCCGGACTGTTTGTGCCTTGCTGTGTAGTCCCTCCAGCAGATGTCAGGGTGGTTGAAGTCCCCCATGAGAACCAGAGCCTGTGATCATGAGGCTACCTCCAGCTGCCTGTAGAAGGCCTCATCGACTTCCTCTTCCTGGTGAGGTGGCCTGTAGTAGACACCCACAACAGTGTCCCCCATGTTAGCCTGCCTTTTGATCTTCACCCATAAGCTCTCCACTGCCTCCTCCTCCACCCCTAAATCATTTTAACAGTACCGTATTTAGTTCAGATAAATTAGAAATATCAAATTGCAGCCAGGGTTGATTTATACAGTTGAATTCTTAACCATGTTCAAGCTCTATTACAGCCACAGAATAGCCTGTCTTCCTTTTTCATTACTGCGAAAATACACATCTTATTTCTGTCTTACTGCAGTTTTTTTTTTTTTAAGGGCAGATCTTCAACCAAGGGATCCCAATTTTTTTTAGACCAATGGACTCCTGCCTACCCTCATGTCCCACGAGCCACAATGTAGCCTCATCATCCAAATTTTAATTAAAAAAAATTGTGTGTGATTTCACAAGGCAGTTAATAGGGCCTACAGACTCAGTTAGGGAGTTAGTGCTATGAATAAGATCCATAATGTTAGCATTCTTCACAACTTCAGGATGTCTGTTCCTCAAAGAAGGAGAGGACAGATTTTTCAGTATAGCATAGCCGTCCTTGCTTTGATAGTGCTTTCTTACACTAGTCCTTTGTGTTTTTTCCCTTGTCAATCTCAATACTAATTACACTTATTTTTTTTCTCCTGACAAATACTTAAACAGCAAACAAGTGCACAGCATTGGTTTCCAACCAAAAAAGTTGCCCAGGCAAAACTTCTGCAGTACTCTTCCAGTGTCTCCCCCTACCTTCCCCTCATCCCTTCTGCAGAATATGATACACTTTAATATCAAAGAGTGATTTCCCCCCCCCACCCTTGAAGAGGAGATGAATGTGTTTTCCCACTTAGCTAATTACATGATATATGAGGCAGAAAGCCTTGCAAGAGGTAGCACAGCATGGGAGTGCAGATGAATAATAATTAGGCTCATACGTTTCAGAAATTAAGATTTTTATTAGAAGACTTATTTGAAAATTTTAGTGCTGCATGTAAGTGTAGCTAACTTTTTTAAAATCAATAAATGAAGTCCTGCTTACAGTATGGAGGCTTCAACTAACTCAGATTCAAAGACTTCCCCTGACTTCAAAAGCAGTTGACTCAAGTCCTAGAAAAAGGATTTGTAGAAGTGATTAGTGTCAGGGCTTTGTTTTAGAAATAAGTTGTAACTAACCACAGAAATTATTTCATTATAAAGGCTTAATACACATCAGTGAATAAGAATTTCTCTCAGTTGTTGTAAGAAACCCAGTGCTGTAGGGAAAAAGGACAGTCCTATCGTGTTGTTACAACCCACCCTTTCCTCATTACTGGTAAGGTTGTGCTGTCTTTCAGCTTTCCTCATTACTGGTAAGGTTGTGCTGTCTTTCAGCAAATACAACAACATAAGAGAACAGCACTTAATGTTACCAAAGTGCAAGTCTCCAGTGCCATACCTAAAGTAAAGTAATAAAAAGATTAACCAGACTTCATGAAACTGTCTTTTCCAGCAGGGCATACAACAGCATATCCATAGCTTCATTTAGCCTTAAAGAATAAAGGCTGCTGTCCAAGTTAAGTCCCTAAAAATATATCCCCTCTTTTCCTGCAGCCCAGGTTACCTATGAATTATGAAGCTATTTGTATCAAAGCTGGTCGGATGAGCCAGATGCTGAAGAAGCTCTTGGTCTAGCTGTGAGATCCAAGCTGTTCTCCCAGCTTGACACTGCTCTCTAATGCTCTAAATGACTTGCTTCCTCTAACTGTAGAGAAATATTCATCAGTTATGAACAATATCCTCATCATACCCATTTCAGGCACATCTTCACTGCACCTCTTACCTCCCCACTCTCCTCCAATTTTGCATAGATCTAATGCAAGGCTCATTACTGAGTTAATCCCCTTATCCTGTAACCAGGTCCATGCCCACAGGGAAGCATATAGGTCTCCATAAAGATTGAAAGGTTCACCAGCAATGAGTAGACTTATGGTGAGGGTCGCTAATATTACTTCTTGTTTTAAAGCCAAGCCCACCTTTTATCACTGAAAAAAAGGTTTCTCAGCAGCGTCCTAACTAAAATACATGGAGAAGTACAGAAGATTAAGAAACTGGCTAGGGGCAGGGAGGAGACAAAAAAAACCTCAGACATCTGAGCAACCAGGAGAGAGTTTGTGATTATGAAAAGATTACAAGTTATGATTTGTGGTTACAATCAGTAAAAACCTAGAATATCAGTATGGACTTACTCAACCTGCAATTCAGAGAAGAGGGGAAATCCCTCAGGTGTTGTATCCCAGCCCAAACTAAGCTTAGTAGGTCACATACCAATACTGGTACAACAGTGGCTCAGAATTTACCCAGAGCTCTTTGAAGACCACAGTGAGGCCTAGTTAGCAAGAGCTACAGCATTAGGAACACGCACTTCGGTGTGCCAGCATGGGCACAATGCACCTTCAGCAGTGATACAGGTACAGCACAGGTACAGCAGGTAGCAGCCTTTGGAAGAAGTGCAACTTTAGCAATGACTTATCTGCAGTGCAAGGATTTCCAAGTATTTTATTTTATTTAAGACTAGCCCTAAATAAATGTAAAGAAGCATGGAAGGAAAAAAAAGAACAGCACAAATGATAGGTAAATGTTTAAGTGATTACACTCAAGTCCAGACTCACTCTTTCTCAAATTCTGTTCATATGTCAGCCTGAAATTTCCATTCAGCTCCTGCAGATCCAGAAGTTGCAGCGGGGGGGAAGCAACCAGAGATAGGGTTGAGCCATACACCTGGTAACACCCGGAAACGTAAGGGAAAACGCCTGCACTTGACCTGGGAAATTCAGGTGATGCCTACAGCTTTGAACATGCTTTTGTTGTAAATTTTATTAGCACAGTAGTTCTCAAATGTATTTATTTGTAATAAGATCTCCATAAACAGCATAACATGACAAATACGCTGACATACATGAGGTTTTTTAGCTTTGCTCCTTCAAAAAAAGGTATTTAACTCTGTTAGGATTCAAGGGTTTCTCCATACCTGTTTGCAATAGGTTAATTATTGATTTCAACTTTTTAAAGTTTAACAGAGCTTTAATAACTTTCATACTGATCCACTATACTTAACCATTATTGGTTTTATGGGGGTTCTGTTACAGACATAGAAGGCAGGTGTCCTACTCAATACCTGTATAGACTATTTTCAAATAACTTACTGGAGGGGGGAGGGAAAGGAAAAGAGGGGGAAAATCTGTAGAACATGGATATTTATTTACTAGTCTATGTCTTGCCTGCTTATGCAACTGACCAAGTCTATTTTAAAAACAACTCAAATCATTGAAATTCAGGAGGAGTCTGCTAGCATTAACTGCTTAAGGTTGCACTAAACACACTGAGCAATGCAAACATCAATAATGTCTTAGTTCATTCCCGGTCTCATTTTCTCCAAAGACTGATATATGCATTTGCACTGCGTTGTGGATCCTTTGTATGAAGAGATCTGAGTTCACTAAGAAGAATTAGAAAAATGTTGTTATGCATTGCAGGAGCTCTGCCAATAAGAGAAAAGGGAAGATTTGCTCACTGTATAAATATCTTCATGACATGAGGAAAGGAAATTTTAAAAAGCAGATTCAGTTCCAAAGTATTTTTTCTTCCCCATTTTCAGGAAAGGATACCTCATTTCTCTGCTGTTTTTCATGGAAATTTTTCTCCTTTGTTACAAAGATGAGGGAGAAGAAAACATCCTTTTTTCTTATTCAGGACCACACTAGTATTGTCAAAGATATTTCTTATGGTTTATTTCAGCCAATGAAAGTGTGGCCTGCCAGTTTCACACCAAGCTTATCACAGCTGGTACAAATCATTCCTGTCCATCACAGCTGCAATAAACCTCAGTCATCCCCTGAAATCTAGGGAGAGTGCTTTAATCATTTCACTGACTTCTGCTGGTATTCTGGCCTTGCAGAACTATTAAGAGAAGGAAAAGTTTTGCAACTAGGTCAGCTGCATTGTCAGCATAATAAATCAATTTTTTAAAAACCTAGGTTTATTCTACTTTGCAGTTTTGGAAGTGATGATAATGATGCATACTTACTTCAAACTTCTGTATATAAAAAAAGCATCTCTTCCCTATTTTTCTTAATTATTCCATTTCCTTTTGCCAGATCCTACATATTCAGAGTTCCACATTGCAAATCCCTGTCAACTGCTTCATGATTGGAAGCCTCCTTTTTAACAGATGTACTAGTAAGGTTTATTATAGCAAATGCCAGGCATTCCAATATTCAAGCCTGCCTAATTTTCATAGTAAGAAAATGGACAAACCAAGAGCTTTCAACTCTAGTAGCTCTCACATACCTTCACAAAATTAAGACACTTAAACCAATCAGATTTCTCCTGTTATTCCTCTGTGGTTTATGTATATTTTATAGTGTGTATTCTGCAGCTGGCTTTCTTGTTTATCTTACATTCTTTTACATTAATTTAATCAAAAACTGAAGTGAACAAAATGAGTAAAATGTGAGAATGGAGTTTTTAAATCAAAGAAAAGTCAACCATATTGCACAGAGCAGAGAAAAAAAATCAAGACGTCAGAATAACAGAACCACCATCATTCAAAGCTCAGAATCAATAATTTTTTTTTTTTAAAAAAAAATGACTTGCATCTTTAAAAGCTCAGAAAGATTACTCTTTCTTGTACTACCTTCTGAGGAGTTCAGAATGAGTGTAGGTTTCTGACCTGTGGACAATGTCCCCCAGAAGTGGAAACTGCTTGTCCAAGAAAGATTATAGTGTACTGTGGCAGATACAGGAGGCAATAAGACATCACTATGTTCAACTTCTGTTAGTGTCGGTCACTAGTTATTACTGCAGCACAAGCTAGGGGTTCCCACGATAATGTTTCTTTCATGGTTTGATTTTCACAATTA
The DNA here is from genome assembly GCF_028389875.1 of Rhea pennata. Classification (NCBI taxonomy): domain Eukaryota; kingdom Metazoa; phylum Chordata; class Aves; order Rheiformes; family Rheidae; genus Rhea; species Rhea pennata. The sequence continues at coordinate 68,087,540 of NC_084664.1, forward strand.
AAATATTCATGTTGGTAAGCATATGAAGGGGAATTTTTAATTAATATTCCTAAGTGAATTAGCAAGAGAGAAATAAAAGCAGCAAGCAATGCCTTCTGGTCACCAAAGGAAAGCTAAATGTGATAGAGCAGGACAATACAAAAAAAAGTGACAGACTTCTTTAGCTAGTAGGGTTCCTCTGAGAAAGTAGACTCACACTTGAATTTAGAAGAACCCTGTTAGAGGTGATGAAAGGATGTGAACTGGTTGTTTGGTAACAAAAAATTTGAGCATTACAAATACGGCAGACTGATAATACGCCTTTCTCAAAGGGGAAGCTTCCAAAGCTCATGATACTTGTGATTGTAGAGAGTTTTACAAAAATAACGCCTCATGCTGTGGTGCATATCAAGGTCAGAAATTAGTGGAGATGTGGGACACATCACAGAAGTTAGATCTGAGGAAAGGGTCCAGAGATAAATTTTTATTAAAGGCTCTGACATACATCCAATTCTACACGCAAAGCTTTCTAGGTAAGGACAATCACAGTGCCACAATAAGTGAATAAAATCAAAAAAAGAGGTTTAACTGATACATGAATAATGCATGGAGAAGTTTTAAAGGGAGTTAGTCTCAGCCCAGCCTACAAAAGAGAACCAGGCTACAGGCAAAAGAAAGTGCCTGTCAGGAACAGAAGAGAGCATTTGAAAGCTCATTGACAAGCTTTTGCAAATGAATTATTCAATTAACTATCTTCCTCTCTTTTGCCCTGCTCCTACAGTTAGATGAATAACTTGTGAATACACCTTAACAGATGTGTGTTTCTTGATCTTTTTAGGTAAAACATGCATGACAATATGCTCATTCCCCTCCTTTCTAACCCCTCCACTCATTCCAATTCCACTGTAGAAAACATCACTACTGATTCCAAGAATTAGAACTGTTTACTCCAAACAGAGACAAGATCAGGCATATTTTCTCTTGCAGCCCAAGTTTTAAAGGATTTTGAAGACAGCCAGTTGGTAGATTAGGCATATAAATTTGATGACCTTTGGTCTATTTCAGGAAACAATGACACAGAGCAACTCTCTAGATTATTTACTGGAATGCTCGTCTCCTAACAAGGACATCAGTGTGCTTCTAATTGTGCTAGGTTCAGTGAAAAGGAAATTCCAAGCTGGTTCAAGTGAGAACACAGCTGGCGTCTGCTCTGCATTTAGCACACTGCTCTTCTTCAGCACTAATGCAGACCCACACATTTCCCTCACTTGACTTCAAGCTCTCCGAAAGCTGGGCTAGCCTCACCCCCTTCCACCACATGTTGCACTGGTCTGGGCAATTCAGGGCACAGGACAGGACCACGCTACTGAGGTACAACACTGAGGGCTGGAAGCTGAACTTGAGGGAGCCCTGCTGGCAGCCACCACCAACTCCTGCAGCCCATCACCATTGCCACCACCTACCCTGTGGGTCCTGATAGCACCCTCCTCAATCCACTATCCACAGGGCAGAGAAGGCGAAGCATAGAGCTACACATCAGATATGTTCTTTTAAGTAGCTAAGTACAACTCAAAAATCTACATCATCTCCTGAACAGGGAAAATTTTTTTTTTATTGACAATTGTTTATACCCTACTCCCTTTCTCCAAATAAGCCAGGTAAAGTTTTAGATTTTTTTTTCCCCCAAGAAAACCTACAGGAATCTACAGAAAAAAGACAGACATGAATATTGCCTGAAAATCCCTGACACACTGAGAGAAGCTCTTGGGACAGAGAACAACTCATATGGTGCCTCCTAAACAAACTGAGTCATCATCTCTCTAGACACAGGAACCTAATTCCGCCTACATGATTTGATCTTGGAATTCAGAAAAATAATTGGAAAAGGAAAGACTTTAGAGAGTCTATAAGCCTAACAAAGTTTGAGAGATGTCAAGAGAAATTTCCATTTTCTCAAGAGAGGAAGGAGATAACACATCACACATTGTGGGAGTCTGTGTTTCCACATGGTTGGCATTATGAAGCATCACACCAACTTCTCACTTTACTTACAAAGGTGCATTTGCAGGTATACAGCATATGCTTTACCAGCTAACAACACTGTGTCCTAAATATGTCGATCTTGCTTGCAGCATTAAACTCTGTGGCACAGTCAATACAGTATCATTCAACACTAAAAGAGAAGCAGACAGCTGGAGGGTTGACAGGGCTAAGCACATGTTGTAGAAAAACAAAAATAAGATTCAAAGTATTCATTTGCAAGCCAAAAATGCTTCCTTCAGCATGAAGGATTTACCCCTTGATTCAGTTTAAAGGAGGGTTAATTCTTTGCATTACCTCTGGAGGCTTGTTTTTAAACATCTCTACTTACAGCTGAGATGCTAAGTACCTGACTAGATGAATCCACATTCATTCTCACTCATCACAACCCTACTACACATCATCCTTCCTGTTCTTTCTCTACTTCTCCTCCCACCTTCAGTCAAAATGCCAACATGATTCAGCTGAAAGGGGGCTTTAGGACATTAAAGTTCTTTCATACTTAACAGAGATTATTCTCCCTCTATCTGTAGATACATTTGACTAGACCTAGCACCAGAACATGTTGTTGGACTCAGTTTTAAACTTAACTAAAATAGAAAACTAGACAGAGAGCTTGTTTTCCATAATGGGATGGAGGGATGACAGCACAATGTTCTATATGATGTAGGATAAATATAGCCTTTCATTTTAACTCTGCCCAGGCCAGATTTCTGCCTTTTCAGGAAGACATACACAGAGTTAAAACTTAGAGCTATCATGAATCTCTACTAACTAACTAACAGTTCCCAGTCAGTTTAAATGACAGCACATCCCACATGGTTTGGATTGGTTATTTAGTAAACAAACTTTCAATGCACAGAGGTAACATTTTTATATAAAATATCTGGAATATTATGAATAACTTAAGCAAAGGTTATTAAGCAATTTCTCTGCTGGTGTGCTTCATGAAAGGTTCTCAATTTTGAGGTTGTCACATATATTTGAATATAGGCATCCAACAAGACATTTTTACCTGTATGTTTTGCTAACATAACAGCACATTCCCCTCTGCTCCTCTTTCAAAGGTTATATTTCATTCTCGGTAGCATGGCCATAATACACAGTATGTGTCACTTAGAGTAAGCAGACTCAGAGGACTTGAACTCATGTATAAAGAGAGAACTACCCTTTCCATGCAAGTCCAGAGAAGTCAAGTCACAACATATAAGGAACAAAAATAATTAGGAAAGAATTATTACCTCCTTTAAAGGGACAGAATCCCAGTTTAAGTAAGCCTACCATTACCAGATTCTGACTTCCATTGCCTCTAATCCCAAAACAGTCCTGTTATCTCCAGTGGTGTCCAACATGCCCTCAATTGCTTGGTTTACCTACCTCTGTGCAGAGTGCTGAATCACACAGCAGTAAACCAAGCTCCATCCAGACAGGTAGCTGCTGTACTAAGCAAAGCCAGAGCAGCACTCACTTCCATCCACATCACACACCTACTAATACTGAACCCACAGGACTGATGGGGTTGGGGGAGAGCAACACCAGTATTTACAACCTTCTCCCAGGCATCTGCATTGGATTATCGCTCTGGGGTGGTCAGGTGTGATCTGTCAAGTAGATGGTCTGCAATAGAACCTCATTAAGCTGGTGCAGGAGCAATATCAGGCATATCCATCAACTGCTGAGCTCTATTTTTGGGTGTTCCAAGAGCTTCTTTTTTAGCTGAATTACACTGGTCTCTGCATGCCTATAGAGAGAATATTCCAACTTTGTTCAGCCTCATAAAGTGAAATATTAAAGTTTATGCAAAATAGAGCTTGAGGTTTACATTAAGACAAAAACTCAAGACAAGTTATGTATGATGGTTATTGATGATGAGAACAGCAAAAAGCCTTTTGGAAGAACTGAGGTTATCCTATTACAAGACAAGTATCATTTAGTCCTCCTTAATCGACATTAAATAGATTGGGGTCTCTCATCTGACCTTGGATTTCTGCAAAGACAGCAATTACGCAGTCTCTCTTGATGGTTTGTTCATTGTCTAATTTTGCTTTGTACTGGAAAGTTTTCCCTAATATCAAAGTTAGATTTTCCTTCTCCACCTGAAGCCTCCGGCTTCTTACCTAGATTATTCAGCCATGATGGTAACATGCTCAGTGTACATATTACATCTCCTCCAATCATCTTTTTTCTTGACCAGACATGCCCAGCTCTGACTTGTTCTTCATGTGTTCTTATTTTCTACACCATTTACTAATGCTTTGCTATCACTAAATTTTCTGTTTGTCTGTCTTTCAAAAAATGTGGCATCCCTAATCAAATGAGGAACTCGGCATGAGGGCAACGAGTTATTGTGAAAGTGACAGTGTGGCATATCATGCCTGCTTTTCGCACAATGTTGACATACTAGTCTCATGTTTCTGATCCATCACTATCCTCACTCCTCAAACATCTCTTCACTGCCCATCTTAGGGAAGATCAAAACTCAAAATGTATCAGATGTGCATTGTAGATAGAGCTGTCAGAGCAACTGGTTGTCAGGTTTCAATTCTAGAGAGAGCACAGAATTGCTGTCTTATAAATGAACTGGAAGAAGGATGGAAAAAATGATGGTTCACCAAGAACCAGGAAGGTGTGGGAGCTCTGTCAGTGTGAGGTTATTTAGGAAAGAAATAGGAAAGAAAACTGAAGAAGAATGGGAAGAGCCAAATGAAAAGAGTATGTTTAAGTAAACCTGATAAAAATTCAAATTTAATTTGGAAAATAAGAAACAATTTGTATGGGCTTATTAGATTGAATTGATTAATTATGTCTTCTCCAGAACTTCCACCCAAATATGGCAACATCCCCAGGCACCTATGTTCTATTTACATATGTAAAGATAGTTCTTCTGGAGTTCACTGTACAGGTGCTTCCAAAACAAACCTAAAAAATGGCATGACAGACCTTCATGCTTATTTGCTCTCAAATTATTTATTTTAGGTTCTCATATTACTGCTATTAAGTTCCAGTCCTGAAAACTTAGATTCTGAGAGTTCTAAACAACAAAATTAAGGTTATGCAGAACAATCTGAGAAGTCTGTTATATCCACAGAGCCTCATTGTCTTCAAATTATGTTCTCAGTCACACAGAGCAAAATTTACAGCTGCAGCTAAGTAAATAAGTCTTTTGATGATGTGCAGTGGAGCAGAATTTAGTCCTACCAGAACACTACGACAATAAAGCAATAAATTTTTTTGTTTGCTTCTAGTGAAGTTAGCAGACACTTTAATGCAAAGATATGTTCTCAGATCAAGGGAAGAGGAGTGACCATTTTAGGCTCCCATTTTTCAAAAAAAGAACACACCTTAACATTTTACTTAATCTTACAATTTTTAGCCTGTATCTCAAATTACTTAACAAAACTGCTATGGTTAAATCTTTCTCCCCAATTATTTAAACTCCACTTTGATCTACATTCTTTCTGAATTCTGCCTTCATTTCATTCTCCAACTTTATATTTCAGCAAGTTGGTGCTGATACTTAGACATGGGGTATTTTTCTAAATATTTTCTCTTCCACTTCAATACTTTAATGTTTATGTTTAATGTTTATGTTTGATGAGAATGTTTAATTTTGCTGCAAGAAATTCTTACATCTTCTCACAAAAGGTTCTAACAGTTATACTTATGTGATTGTGCTTTTAAGTAACTACAGTCATATTCTGCTCTAATATGGAATCAAATGTGCCAAATTTGCAGATCATACTGCTTCTCTTATCTCAAAACTCACTATGTAATACATCTGGAAGCAAAGTCTTTCTTCTGATCAATGACAGAAATTTTAGCTCCTAGGCCCCGCTGTCTTTCCAAGCATCATTTCTTCCCTCAGAGGCAACACCACCAATCTGGGGATTGCCAGTAGCTGCCTTGCATAAGAGACAGTCATTTAGATGTCTTTAGATAAGTAAAGTGATGGGAACAGACTGTCTGTGTAACTGTGCAAGGCTCCACAACCTTGCACGGCATGGAGTTATGTGGGTCACTAAGAAAAGAATTAGCAAAAGCAGCTTTTTTGGAATTAAAGTTTATTGGAAACATTCTTCCATAAAATTCATGAGAGCCTCCACACACAAGGGATAGATTTAAACCTATGTTTTTATTTTTTTCTTGTTATGAATCATTTCTCATGACCATCTAATGTGCTGAAGGGAACTATTGTCTCATATAGTCCTTTACTGTGGCTAAAGGCTTCAGTTTAACTATCTAAAATATCCCTACTGAGCTTCCATGCCAGCTTTTGGACGTAACATTGGTGCTTTACTGATATCTACTAGAATTACTTAGCAAATAAACAGATTTTTAAGATACCACTCAGTATCCCATTTCACCTTGTCAGTAATCATTCAAACTTCACAGCTTGTGCATTTGTTACAGAGACAGTTGCAGCATGTCACCGAGGCATTAACCCCAGAGTTGGCTGTGCTGTCTCTCTGCGGACAGCGTATAAGGATGGCCTTCAGAAATGACTGAGCCTGTAAAGGATCTGAAACTCACAGGATTCGGCGAGAAAGTTTCCATCCTTCATCCAGCAAGAATCAGGCAACAAGTCCAGACTGGATTACTGCAAAAACTCTCAGTGGCTTTTTGGAAGGAGGATGTATTTCCACAAAATTTTGTAAAATAGAAACAGGCTCCCAGCATGTTATTGGCCTGTACTTACGGTTTTCATGCTCCTGAGAGAAGAATTTGGGAGGTATAAAAGAGGAAAGTAATTTTTGTCCCCCATTGAAAGTCTTTTGGGGGAAACAGCTGAGACCACGCTTGGAAGGTTAGGGGCTGATCGTGCCCATGCTATTCTCTGTGAAAGTCTTTCAAACAGCCTTCAGCGGGCCAAGTTTGGGGCCATAAATCAAAATAATATTGAAGCATGGGACTGTAAGTGGTGTGGACACTATTGGTAAACTGTTCAGTGGGGCTTTGATGGAAACTTGCTACCAATATTTAACTCTCTCACTGTCCTTTGCATCCTGCTGCCCTTCTATTATCGTGAGCAAAGGACATATTCTGTATAGACTACTAAAATAGTCATAGTAATTTAGATGAAAATACAATGTTAGGTCTACAAGCAGTTGGTAGTCAGGGTGAGTCATTTACTACATATTTCCCTCCCCACTATGAATATAAAATAAATGCTTTGTATTGAAGTACTTGGCATCTACAGACTTGCTATTTACTCTAGTGGGCTCTGCCTTGCACTTGCAACTGTTACACGTTGTTCTCTTTATGGTTTTCACATTATATTTGCCTTTTCTAAAGGCTGTTTGTTTTCAGACTTGCAGTTGTGGGTGCTCCTTTCCTCCTTCAAATATTATGGTCAGGACTTTTAGGACATCTTTAGGGAACAGGCCCCCAATATAATGAATAAGCACAATTCCTTTTCTCACTCCTTAAGCACCCTTGAAATTCTCACTCTGCACTCATGCAATGTCAGGACTAAAAGGTTAAAATAGATACACTCTCAGGCAATAATCTTGCAGGTATTTATGTACACAAGTTAAATTAAGCGTGTGCAGAAGCATTTGCAGGATGTGGATTTAAATGGAGATTTTATTTTTAAAAAGACCTTTATGTAGGCAGTGAAATGTCATTTTGAAGGAACATTTTAATACGCTGCCGTGTCTGAGTTTCCTAGATATTTAGCAATTGAAAAAGCCAAACTTTTTTGCTCCAGTATAGCTTTGGATTAGCAGGCAGGTCCTGAACATACAAAGTATTTTATATACTGTGAACGGTTTCCTCTGTATTAATCTGGCATGTAAGGCTTTCATTTCCTACTGAAGCCCATCTTTTTATTTCTTGTAGATTTTAAAATCTGTTGTGTTGGCACTTTGCTTCTTGGAGACCACTGGTGTCATTTTCTCCAAATTGTTAGCGTAAACAGTCTGTAACTTGAGTAAGCCAAATGTGGGTGTATTAATCTTCCTAGTGCCAGCTAAGCAAGCCTGGCAAGGCACAGTTCAATTCTGATATCAGGAAAGTAGTAAATAATCTTTTTTTTTTTTTTCCATGCTGAAAATCCCATACCCTTGTAAGTTTACTTGGCTTTTGCAAGTTAAAAGATGGATGGGGAAATGAAGGAAATTCTTTTTATATTCATTGCAAGGATGAGTAAATTAAGAGAGGAAAAGAACAGCATCGAATATTTTAAATAGGGGTTAAAAAGGAGACTCGCATATTCAGACATCTAGCATCATCAGCATGTGTTAAAAGGTGGCCCCGTTACATCATATAAAGTAACATGTGACTTAATGAGTTTCACAAGAATGAGTTAGCAGGCTAAAAGTTGACTAGCGTTAGACATCATTAAAGATACCTGCCACTCTCCTTAGGGAGAAGCCTGCCCAATTACTACCTCCCAAGCCACTATGTCAGCTTCAGCATGTAGTTGTGTAGCAAGATGTCCTGCAGTAATGTGACCATAAAGTGGTCCAGGTCAGCTTCCTGTGGGAAGCGAAACCTGACTTTCGTGACTGAGGATACAATTCAAGTCTCAAAGTGTGCTTTATATTAGCAGAAGGTGTGGTGGCAGGTTTCCCACTCCTCAAGCTGAATGTCAGGAGCTGTTATTTCCACAGCAATTTCCCCCCTTTCCCTACAGCCCACAGATAGAGCTCAGTGGGTTTCTGGATGAGGATAGATGGCACAGGGATGAAGGAGGGTAGGAGCCAAGATGAAGCCAAGGGAAGAATCCAAATTGTTCTGGCAGTACTATCTTCAAATGAGAAATAAGAGCCTCGAACAGTCAGTAATGCCTTATTTGCAGGGTTATTACTGGAGGTTCAGGAACACTCAATACCTTCCTCTGCGGCATTCAAAATAACCCAAGAGATTACCTGTACTCTGAAACTGATTTTATGCTTTCTTCTAGGAGGGTCAACATCTCTCCATGCACTCATAACCAGAGAACAGAGAGAAGGTCCCATCAGAGGCCTGCTCCAGCAAAGCTCATGTGTAAACTGAATCCCCATTGGATTATTAAAGCAAGCCCTTTGTTTATAGGCTGTCTGCTCAAACTTAAATGCTTCACTGGGAGGGGGCCACAGCTCCCTATCACCTAAGCATGGGTTGCTGGAGAAAGAACAGTTTATCAGAGTACCAGTCTGAGACTCAGAAAAACATCATTTATCAGTTCATCTACAGGCTTCAGTATGACCCCAAATAAATCAGTTAGGCTGCAAGCCTTTGAGAAGCTCAAGCGCTCTTAGTTCCTCTTGATGTGAACAGGGGCAAAAAAGTTGCTTGGGGTCCTACTACCCCCAAAATTTCAGTATTTACAGCTACCGAAAGAGTTCAGAGACACACTGAGTCCTGAATTTTTGTGATATGTTCTCCTTGACAGGAGGTGATAAAATTCCTCGGAAAAATACATTGAGTAATCTGTCCCAGAAGCTTTACACATAATAATAATTTACTACCTCCTTTCAGGCTTCTTAGCCACACACATGCGCTCTTCCATCCCAAGGAAGAGTACTGCTGTGCTCTGTCACAGCTCTAGGATTGCATTGCGAGGCCAATGGCTATTTCAGAAATGCTCCAAAATGCTTGTTCTGCTTTGTTTTTGTGAGAGGATCCTCACTGAGTCGTGGCAGCAGTTCTCTCCCTCACAGAGCAAAATCCAATGTCTTCTTCCTTTTGGACTCGGACAACCAGCTTAAACATGCTGCTCTGCGCTTCACACTAACACCAGAGCATGCCATAGCTGCAGCATTTCTCTGGGCAGCAAAACAGCGGAAAGAAGAGTGGGAAGGACACAGCTAAATCCCAGCAAAAAAATTCCTGGCTTCATGCAGATAGGTAAGCACATGTTTTCAAATCTTTAAAGTAAAATTCACTGTAGCTGCAAAGGTGTTTGCTGTTAAAAGAAGGCATTGCCTTCTCCTTGCTGAAATCAATAATTAACACTACATTTTCTCAGACATTCATGAAATCCACACAACCATATATACACAAATGACAATGAACCGTCAATTAGAACAATCAGTACCTGTTCCAGAGCTGGACAAGGCCAAAATATGGGAAAAGAGCCAGGAAGAAAAATAATACAGCAGGAAGCTTTAATGCTTACTGTAACCACAGCCTGAAGCATCAGCATTTCAGATATCAATAATTTACAGGAATAGATAATGACAAGAGCTTGGTTCAGCTTCTCGTACAACCTACACAGGATATAAATTCACTTAAGTAACTGGAGATACACTGCAGTGAGTTCTGAAATGCCAAATTCTGTAAATTTTGGTCTAGAACTATTTCTGATGCTACTAATGGATTTGAGGTTTGAGCTCAAGGCTGTTGATGTAAGGGAGAATTGCCATTTATTTCAAGAGCCTTTTCCATGAGGCCCTTCATGGCATTTCTCAAGAGGCTTAAAGTACTATTCCAAATCATCAGCTAGATTTTCAAACAGGATATATTTCAACTTATCCATTCCCCCAAATTCAGACACTTTTGTCATGTCAAGCAGAAAACATAAAACCCAAGGGAGATATCTTTCCACTGAAATAAATGAGTATTTCATCATTGGTTCTAATGAGACCGATCTCCTATGGCAGTAAAATCCAAAAACAGAAACAAAAGGGGAAGGATCCGCGAGTGATTTAAGGAAATTCTGCACTTACTCCTCTTAAGTGAAGAAATAAAATTTACTTTCAAACTGAGAAATTTAAACATTGACAGAATTACAGCAGCAAAAAGCTAAGGTAATTGCCTTTTTCTACAATGGCAATGAATTTTTAAATATCTTCAGTTCTTTTGCTTTTAAATAAAATACAATGAAATAATAAAACAAGAACAAAATGATATCCAATTATAACAAAATCAGCTACTTTAATCCACAGGTTCTTCATGCTTTATTGAAATGTATTATAGATGGGCTCAATTTCCTTATAACCTCTGCTTCAGGACAATACACTGTTTAAGACTGAGAAGCAAGAGCACACTACAGATTGCATTGGTTCTAGCATGTAGACCGTTTTTACTAATCTGCTAACTTCTGTGCTTCATGTCTGACTCCCAGCTCTTTGTTCTACTGGTTTCTCAGGCACCTTGTTCAGCCTTCCAGTAGTGCCAATCAAATGCCAAGAGTATACCTCAAACCAGTTAAGACATTGTTTTCTAAATCATGAGAATCTAAATCAAATCAGACTCTGTTTTTTATGTATTTCCCTTTAGTTTTGTGAGTCTTGAATGTTAGTTTTCAAAATCTCTCTGTAATTGCAACAGCTAGAAAATCTTTTGGAATTGAAGCTGACATTTGTAAGCACTAGTATGACTATTGATGCTTTATGAAACATAACCAACATCACGAGACCCATAACAACCCATTCTAAGTTCGTAACACAAGGCCTGTTGTGAGAGAATTTCTCACTAGACAAAGCAACTCTGTCAGTTTGGGGGTTTTGAGCTATATTTTAGGATTTTTTTTGGTCCCAAATTAGCATTTCTTCTGATTCATATTTAAGACTCAGTTTATTAGCAAATATATATTTACCAGTAAAAGATCAGAAAAAATGTAAGGAGGCAGAATAGACTTCTTGATATTGTATAAATTTATCCAGATTTTATTTCTGGGTGTTTTTCTTGGAAAATACTGCCACCGAGGAACTGCTGCAAGTGCATACATGATGGAAGTAGAGGAAGGGACAAGGCAGCCACTGGAAAGCCTGAATAAGGCCTTTCCGAACCATAGCCTCTGTGACACGAAGGGGTCTGATCCCTCCATGTGCGTGTGAGATGCTGTGGACCTAAACTGGGCTGGATGAGGAAACTGAAGCCATGGACCCATCCACACATATTCCTTCCTGAAGGTTATTGTTACCTGATCAGGTTTCTAGGACTTTAGACAACTGCCTTACAAACTAGCAACACACTTGATCCATCCATCTCTTACTAGGTGGTGAAAGCATTTGAAAATCTGGGAAAAAGCAGGCAGGTTACAGAGCTCGACAGAGGAAAGATGGACATCCAAGGCACTGGTGAACACTCTCTCAGCTCCCCGCTTGTTCCCATCTTCACTAGTAGTCTGCCACCACAATTGAAAGCAATGAGATCTAAACACCTGCAAAATTCAACTCTCTCTTAGGTGTTCAAATAGGATGTGAAATACCTTGAAAATCTGGCTCTAATGGAGAGTGTAAGTCCTTTGAAAATCTAGAGTAAAAGAAATAGAGAATGATCTATGTCTCCAGACTTTTTCATGGAAAAAAAAACATGAAAAACTGGGAGGAACTGAAGTTTCACCCCACCATTTATTCACAAAGGCATCTTCTAACAAATCATCAACTTCATTTGGGCACACTGAATGCACATTTCACTTAATTTCATTTCCAAGGCAGTACAATAATTGGGTCATTGTTTTAACGCCACAGGGATGTTGTCAAAGCAGTATATAACAATATAAAAAGTTAGAAAAAGCTACGTTGCCAAATTTATATTATTATGTAATTTAGCTCCCAATACCACAGATTTTGAATGGCAACTTTAGCATTTCAAGCAGTTCATCTAGAAAAGAGATGGTATAATTATTTCTACCTTATTTCTCCTCACATAATAGAAATAATTGGAAAGCCATAAAGCACCTGTAATGCAATAAATACATCACTGCATAAGATATTGGAAGCTTGTGACAAGGCAAAACGTAGATATAATCCTCAACATATCTCAAGTTTGGTATAGCAACTTTTGACCAATGCCATTTCCTTTGCTTGAATATTGTGCAAATGAGTTCTGAGGCAGATTTACTTGGGAAGAGAGGACAGTGAGAAAGGGGTTTTAGCCCCAACCATTAGCCTTAGAAGCACAGTGCCCTCTGTTTTTTTCAGATGACTCAGGGCAAGTGCTACAGCTACTACACTAGTTACATTAGTACATAGTGTAACATGCCTCTGGCATATAATGTGCATCATAGACACAGTTTCCATATGTACATTATTAAGTGGCAGCTTTGTTTGTGGTAGGTGCAGATGTTTCACATATATATATATTCAGTACTTTTTACTGATCAGTGTAAAGTGACCCTCAGTAATTTGTTATTAGGAAGCTTTACAGAATTGACATTATTATCATAATATTATTATCCCTAATATTTTCATAATCTGCAGACTAATAAGAGTTATTATGTAGTAAGCACTCCTGCCTTTTCATGAAGTGCTTGATAGAATTGGACCTTCTCTAGAGGTAGGATATGATTAATATGACCTCACCCCTAGATCTAAGAATACTTTGATTATTTGCCCAGATAATTAAAGCTGTTTACTTGTGCCATGAAAGGCCAATTTAAACAGATTGTGAACCTTAGCCTAGGGAGCATTCAAAATTTCTGTAGTTTGTTATAGGCAAAGGATGCATTTTAATTCTAACATAATTATTTCATCATTATGAACACACTGAGGTAGGTACAGATGCCTCCTAAAAACAGGATTATGATCTAAGTATGCTGCAGAAATACAGAAAGCTGTCAGCTATTTCATGAGCTTGCCTCAGGGCTAGAAATAAATTATTCTTTAAAGAAATGTGCAACACTGCCTATATCCTTTAAACAGCTAACGGAATTACATTAACAAAAATAAATATCCACACCTGCAGAGCTTAGCTGAATGACCAAGTCACTGTCATTAGGGGCATCCGAATATGTTTTAAGATGCACAATTTCTTCCCATGCAGGTTCTAATATGACAGTTTTGTTCTAAGTTCTACTAAGTTCTTCAATATTCTCTTAGCCTCGTGTGAGAATGAATTACTAGAGACATGGATGACAGTCAAGAGTCACCAGGTGCAAAATCTTTGCACACGGCTGACAGGGAAGGAAGAGGATGTGTTACCGTCGTATGCCTACATGGGGAAGTCACACCTTTACTAGGTACAGTGGAAATTTAGATGGTATTATTTCTATTTCAACTCTCTCTGTGGCACCCATAAGCAGGAGTAAGAGAGAATTTTTTGGTTGCAGGATTAACCAGACAGCCTGGTGGGGATTGAGTAGGAGTGGTATCAGAAGCCACTGCTTGTGAGAAGGCTGTTACAACCCTCAAGGAGGAATTGTATTAAGAGACTGAGTGGGTGTTTTTAATCCTCTTGAGTGCAATCATCAAGGTTAGGCAAAGTAATCAGTACGCAAATTCCCTTGTCTTCACTCAGGTCATTGGTTCAAAGTTTTCTGTATGTGTGTGGAACTAGAGATTGTCTTAAACAGAAAAACAAACAAACCAACCTGCTGCGAGACTTTGGAAGGCTCTAAAATGCCTCTCTGCATTCAAACCTCTGCATACTTCTTGTGCCCTTTCAGGAGTCCTAGTTTTCACTGGTAGTGAAGATAAACAGATTTTACACAGAAAGGCATTTTCCTCTAGTTTAAGTTTTGTTATGAAATGAGCTGATACAGACAAATATCATGGTAATTTTGTTTTAAAGACAAGAAAAAGAGTTGAGGGAATCCAAACTAGCATTTCATTCACAGTTCAATGTTCATTTTCTCCCTCTAATTGTTGAAATAACCTTCAAAATGAGCTGTCGCTACTGCCCAGTTGCAGGTCAAAGTCCTCTGTGAAATAACGTATTCCCATAGAGGATAATTACATAGATAAAGAAAAAGGAAGAAGGAAATGGAGTTCGATTAATGAGATATAAAATAGTGGAAAGGTGGCAAAAAATACATTTGAAGGGGAATGTGTGAATTCATTTTGGGTCCAATGGACTTGGTTTATTCATCCACTGATATTGTAACAGAGTAATTGATCCATTATTAGAATACCAAATTGCACCTAAGTATCACATAGATTTATCATTTTTCATACACAGAAAAACCTTTCCAGAAAATAGTTTTTAAAAGGTACTCAATTCAGAAGGTGGAATTTGGTTTTTGAAAATGTTATGATTGAATTTATAAGGTAATATTTTGCCCCTCTTATCATGCCTGCCTCTATTTTGTTCAGCTTGATACAGGTTTGATGAAGCATAATGGGCTACATCTTCCATATTATTGATAGTAGGAAATAAAACAGCAGGAAAAGAAGCAAAACAAAAACCTAAGGTATTTAAAAATCAGGAAATTGTTATTAAATCTTTGCTCTTCCCATGGTCGTATGCAAAGGTGACTTTGTCACAAGAAATCCTTTTAAAGAATTATGTTTTTAGGTACAGCATGAGAATCAAAAATAGGCTTTTAATACCATTTGGTCTCTTCTCTAACATTTTATAATGCTTTGTTAGGAAGCACTGACATATCAGGATGCAAGCATCTTTGATTTTAAAATAGATAGGAAATTAGAAAAACAACAAAAAGCATCCCTAACTGTAAAATCCACCTCTCCTTTTGTTCAGTTTAGTTAACATAAAATTAAAAATCAGAGTGAACTTCTGATACATGAAATGTATTAATTAGAGCAAGCTAAGGAGGTATCTGTCCTCAGAAGACCATATGGCTTAGGAGTAAGTAATTCCACATCACTGGTTTGCTGGCAATAATGGAGTGAGGCAGAAGAATGAATTAATTTTAAATCACATCCATCAGGGAATGGATTGTTCAGAATGTTCTTTGTGTCACACAATGAATATAATTTTAAACTGTTAATACCTTACTGTGAGACCCATAAATGGGTTATTTCTTTCCTTTCAAAGGGCCAAATTCTGCTCTTTTGATGTTCTCATGTAGGTCTTATTAAGATCAGTGGAAGTCAAGCCAACTTTTGCAAGTGTGGAATTTCTTCAAAGTGTATTTGCACATAGTGAGACAAAGCTAGGCTCAGCTGTTTCTCCCCATGTGCCACAAATCTCATGCAACATTGGGTAAGGCAAACAGATCCACCCATAAATCCTTTTCTGGGTCAAGATTTCATCTCTTTTTTTCTTTTCTGCACTCTTGGTTAGGTCAGTGGATCTCTCTCTCACATGTGCCTGTGACAGATAATACTCTCTCTCGCAACATGCCTGACAGGCAACTTCCCTGAGAAATATAAAATGTGGGAATGTGTCCTTGAAGCATAGGACACATCTGACAAAGTTCAAAATATGGTTATTAATTTAAGTAGTTCAAAGTATTGTGCGTCATTACTGAGAGCAGATAGTCATTGTTGCTGTTGCATGTTATGCATGGTACAGTCAGTCCAGGGGCCTTGATCTACAGAATCAATAGAAGATTAAAATACCACTGTACTCGGAGTTATGTTATGCTGGCAGCACCTACTACATTGGCTGATATTGGCTGATTTACATATGGGAGCATGGATATGGGCACTTAACTAAATACAATCTAATTACAATGACTGTAACTCTGAGAGACCAAAACTTGAGTGATAGCACTTCATGACTTCTGTATTTGCTTCCTAGTTCCAAGCCTCCTTGAACATAAAGGCATTGTATCACTGCACAGATCAAGGGTATGAACCCATGCCCAAAGGGCTGAACCTGCCCTGACATGATGGCTGTGCATAGTCCTATCCCTTTGCAAGGCACAGTCCACCCTTGAGGCTAAGGCACAAATGTGCAAATGTAGTTACACAACCTGAATCTCACTGGTGTCACACATGGATAGGCTTCTCAATGGCTAGAGAGTGTTTAACCTATAAAGCGATCTCCCAGACTGCTTAAAGAGCACCTGTAACCACAACTGAAACACATCCTGCTTAATTTGCCAACTCACCCTGAAGACACCTGAAGTCCAAAGGTGCTAAACTTCTCATTGGTAAAGTTCCCACAAATCCCCCTGTAACCTACTGAGCAGCAGTTGCCTGCAAAACAGGTACTACCTTGCCTATCTGGCCTTAACAGCTGGGGTCCAGATAAAATGAAAGAAGGAATGAAACAACAATATTTAAAATATCTGGACCACAGGGAACAATATTTTAATTCTCACAGCTATACTGTTTCACTCAGTATTAAACTACATAAAGTATTTATAGGTGCAGGGAATGGGACTCAGGAGTTTTGCTGAACCAAATTACTAAACTACAGAGCCATATCCAAGCTCCTTAGTAAGATGAATATTTAATTATTCCATGCCAAGCAGAGGATGCCCAATGAAAAGAACTGAGAGCATATCACTTGCTGACAGAGAATAGAGTATTTCCTTTTGTATCACTGCAGGAAAAGCTTTCAAAGGGAGGGACTCTATTTAAAGTCTGCTAACAAATCAGTTGCGCTTCCATGCAGGTGTGGCCTTGAAATCTGTACTCTATTCTATAAAAAGATAAATGCAAGATCAGGATTAATAACTGTATTGAGGTGAACAGAAAAAAAGACACTGTGATCTAAAGGTGGTCCACAGCAAACTGGAAAGAATTATACCAATGCTTTTCCACGTCATTCATTTTCATGTTCAGGTGTATTCTCCTCTACATGCATTCATCAGCAATCACATACCATGCAAATGTGCTTCCTTTTTCCCATATGGAATCAGAAAACATGCACCTGCACTTTCCCCCTTCCTGCATTATTTTCCATCATATGCATATACAGAAGATTAGTGTGGACTAGAAGAGCTCTGTGATGCTGTTAGTTCAGAGATACTGTCCTACTCAATTCTTGCTTGTATCTAGCAAGGCAAAACGACGGAAAGAGGTAAAAGAGCACAGTGAAAGCAATGGAAGTTTGATGGAGGGAGAACAGAACAGAAAATTTGTAAGGAAAAGGCTAAAAACCTCTTCAGCGATGTTTCCAAATATATAGACAGTTTAGAAAACAATCTCCTATTTGGAATATATCCAATGAAGTCTAATTGGCCCCCAAAATCCCCTTAATGGCAGCCCAAAACAAGTATTTTCTCCAACTCTTCAGCCAGGTTAGGAGAAAAAGAGACAGACTCAGTTTCCTGGGCTTCTCACTGGGACTGAAACATCTGCTCACGTGTCACAAGCCTGAGAACTAAACCTGCGTCCCAAGGCTGCTTGGAAATGAACAGCACATGCCCACTCGCAAGCAGGGAGCCCCAACGAAGATTTTGAACAAGCAGTGAGTTCTTCAGAATGACAAACAGTAGCCTGAATGCAGGGGTAAACTGGTGCTGGGGGGGGGGGCACCAAAATAGGTGGGCAAAACAAGAACAGCTTGGTCTTAAACTGCTCATCCCAGTTAGATGAGTACAGAGCCCTCTCTCCTTATAGGGCCTCTCCTCCTTTTTCCAGCATTATTTAGACACGTGAAGGCACTCCACAAAGAAGTGAGCAAGAGAAGACAGGCAGTCTCAAAGGGGCCTGTATGGACAGAGGTAATGGCCCTAATTCGTGTTTGCCCTGAGGTTCATTTATGCTCCATTGCATGTGTACATGGATCTCTGCGTGTACCCGAAAAAATTAAACTTGTGAATAGCTCCTTGTCACTGCTGGGATGTTGTCAATGGGTCATAGCATGAACTGAAGCAGCCTGTCTGTCTTTCAGCTGGGTCTTGTACCTTGTTTCTTTTGCTTCTGCTGGGTGTGATCAGTGTCCCATGGAAGAAAATTTTAACAGGATCAAATATATAGTTTTGGATAAAAGGAGGTCCAAATATGAAAATGAAAAGAATGAAAAAGAAATGCAAGAAAATAGCATGCATTGAACGGCTTGCTAAGCAGTGCCCTTGGAAGGGAATGAAATTTCTCAAATTTTGCAGCAGCCTGCACCAACAAACTGCTTTTCATTCCCAGATACACCTGTTGAGCTGCCTTTGCCTACTGCCTACTGTAGTTTTACTTAGGAAAGCACAGAAAGGTCCAAGTCCTCTGAACCTAGCCAATGGTAGAGAGCTGGGACAGTAAATAGAAATGATGGAAGCTGGGCAATCTTGATTTTACTCCAGTCCTGCTTGCTCTGGGACCTTACAAAGCTTTTTTTAGCTCTTTGTGCCATTTCTACCCACTTACTCAGTCTTTGCTTTGGCTACCGAGAAGGTCCTCTTCCTGAATGAGTCTGTATGTTAGGATTCTAGTTAAGACCCCATTATAAATAAACAAATGGGAGTAATAAATGGCATTTCTTTAAAAATGGCTTCACACCACATGAGCAGAGCAGGTAAAACTAGGGTGTCCCCATGCACTTTTACCAAGGGAGCAACACGTCCACGTAAGGCAGACGTCATCCACTCACAGGGTGGATCAGGGTGACCATGACATGTGAGAAAGGATGAGCGACCTGTGCAGCTATGCTTCTGCCCTGCAACGCTATCCAGCCCCAGAGATGGTGGGGAGGCTATTTAAAAGCACTGTCCTTCGACATGCTTGGAGAGGTAAACACTTCTAAAGTGCTGCTGTCACGCAATTGTCTTCCAGCTGATTAAAGTTGAAGAACAGCGCCCTTATTGTTGCTCTAGGTAACACAGCTCTTCCAAGTTATTACTGATCTTTACACGGCACCAGGAGTGCTGACACAAATCCAAAAGAAATTTTTAAAAAGGCAGCCACAAAGATACAGCAGAAGAAAAGATAAGGGCTGGGAGCTAAAGTCAGAAGCAGTCAAGCCTCCAGCTTCGTTGCTTACTGTAGAAAATATGGATTGTAATTGGAAAAGTTTTAAGCTATATCTCACAGCAATTTGTGCAACTGAGAAGCCTGATAAACACAAATTAGCCTTGCTTCTTACAATTTCAGAGTCATTATTGATAGTTTTAATGCATTACATAGATAGAATAAGAAGAAAAATGACGGCAACAACATTTGCTATAATTTTTTTTTATCAACCCACAGAACGTTTTACTTTGGAGGAAACACAATGCTGAAATGCTTTCTCATATTTCAGGTTTACATTTTCTCTGAGACTAGATTCTAATTTTCCATTGTTAAACATCTGAAAGGTTCTTATTTCAAAATTAAGTTAAATATTTTATTCACAGTCCTTTTCCAATTATGTCTTTATGCATGTATGCACCTAATTTGAGAATAAAGGTCATAAAATGTTAGTGACTCATGGAGACAGTCATGATTAACCATTATGCAATACATCCATATATCTATTCTTAGTATTCCTGTAAATTTATTCATTTTATGGTAAATTTAAGAAGCATCTGTTTTGTATTGCATTTTTTTAAATAAATGCTCTTTGAACAGCTGAGACTATAAAGCTAAGCTAAGTCCATATTATATCTGTTTGGTCTAAAAAATTCAATACACTGCAGTAAGCAGGAAAGATTAAGTGACCTGATTTCAGTAGTTTAAAAATATTTTCCAAGTCCTCTCTGTGAGAAGCTCTACAACTGTTCACATGACTTTCTTCCAAAAGAATTATGATTACAGAAAGAAAGCAATTACTTTTTTAATGCTTAGTCAAGAAACAAAAATATACACTGAAAGAATATCACTGAAGTTCTAAAGACCAGTACTCAGGCAGTAAGAGATGCCACATTTGACACCCATTAGCATGAGTTTATCAATAGTATCCTAAAATAGAGAAAGTAAGGTAGAAAATATCCACTGGTTGCCCTGTCTGAAATAACTTGGACCTACTTTTTCACAGGACTTACCCTACATAGCAGTTAGTGTCTTCAAAGGACAGTTTGCATGGATTTCAATAGTATTTGAGAGTTATTGGTAATTCTGCAAATGAGAACTCAAAGTACCAAATCAGGCATCCAGAAAATGAAGAAGAAAACACAGTAAAGAGACCATTTACGAGAAACCTTCTTTATGTAACTTTACTTAATCGTGTAATACCCTTTTCATTCTGCAATGCCTTTATTAACTGCACCTCTTCCAAATCCAACATGTCTCCCAAATTCTGCAGCTGGTTTCCTGCAGAAAAAGAAGACTCATTCATAAAAAAGTTACCCACAACCAGGAAAATAAAATTTGGATCTAAAACTTGTTAATGATATTCTATTTGAAAACTTTTTTCTCGTAAATTGATCATGTATAGCAAGCAAGTTGTTTTGCGGAATCTACTAGTTTGAGTCCCCTTTTTGTGCTAAACGACAAAATATTACATTATGATAGTTTCATAATAATATAGTTTAACTTCTAACTTCAAAATCAATTATTTTACATGTACTTTATTTTATATTGCACAAATGTTTAGAGATCTAGTCAAAATTAGATTCAACTTTCTCAATATTATGAGTGAGAAACTTGTCACATGACTTGACTCTTTTTTTTTTAGTGGTTTAGTTTCTGTTGCATTTTTGTAACATTCCCTACTACCTCAATCTTGGAACTTCCTACAAACAGAAAAATCTAGTTCTTTCACATGTCTCAAGACACTTTAACACATATATTCAAAGTCTAACTTTAAAGTTGAGCGGTCCGCGCTCTTTTTCTCCTGCTTTTTCGCTCATCAATTTCTATTTTTTTCCCTCAATCCTAAGACCTCATTGAATTTATTTTCCAGCTCCTTTCACCTTCTCCATCCAGCTATGTTGCTCCACATTGCCTTTGTTGCTATCCCCCTCATAACATCTTTTTTTCCACTGCCTGCCAGCCTCCTCTCCCAGATTCTTTTTCTTCAGGAGCAGCTTGAAAAACTCCTTTTTCCTTCACAGCCTCAGTTCTTCCTGCCTTGCTTTCACGCTAGGCAGCTTTTTCTTCTGAGGTCCAGTGTGGAGAGCACTGAAGCAAGCTCGTCACTCATAGTGCCATTGCCCAAATGAAGTAGAGATGCTGCTGCATAAAGCTGTAATTGCTGGCAAATGCTGTGCAGCATCACACTGGACTGTGCTAAGTGTAGCTCGTAAGTTTGAGGAATCTACATGTTAAAAATGGCCATATTTAAATTGCCACTTTTCAACAGCTTATTCCTTGTTTAAATATGGCAAAATATACCTCTCTGTCATAACAGCCTCACTGTACCAAATTTCATGACCCTGTTTCAGGTAATGAAGAAAAGAAAAGAGGAGTTACTGATTCTTAAGGAAAGAGACTCTCTTTGTTTTTCCAAATTGGATAAAACAGCCTAACTTTCTCAGGCCTCATTCTTCAAAATGGCTGGAATATTTGGAAAATGCATTAACAAACTGTGAGAAAAGCAGAGAGAGGCAAGTATCTTATCAGCATGAATATTAGTACTTAAAAGCTTGACAAAGTTCTAAGCAACGGAGGGGAATTTCAAGGGCAATATCCACCAATTTTAATAATACGCAGTGCTATCTGCTCCACTGATAATAAATACAAAGTCTCCCTCTGGTCAAAATCCTCCTGCTCACATTAACCCTACAGGCTAGTAAAAATGCTTAACAATGTGCTTCAGGATTAAATTAGAGGCTTCTAGCTTCTAAGTTTACCTTGCCCTTTTTTGCTCAAATCACACAAGCATATTCTCAAATTTCCATTGGCAGTATGAACCCTGCTTGAACCTGAGTTGGCCTGTATAGAGCCAACTGAAATGCTGAGGTATTTTTATTATAAGGAAAATCTAGGTAAGCCACCTGTGAAGATGAAGGAACAGGATATACCAACACCGGTAATGAACAGCACATAGTACTAATTAACTGGTGTTACATGACAGTCCGCACAGAATACTTCAGGGATATAAAAGCTGCAAACATTGCATCTCTCCTCACCAATTAATAAAAAAAAAAAAAGGGGGGGGGCGAAAGTTGTGGGTTACCTATATTTTGCATGAAGCTTACTGAGAACATTCTCTCAGCAGAGCAACAGTGACTGATAATGACTGAACTATTATTTCATTTGTAGCAGCATTTGGCTTTATTTGCATCAATCATGAGGGTTCATTCAGTCTCTTTTATTAGGTTGGGATGTAATGAATACAAAATGGCTGGCAGAAAACTCGGTCTGCTCTAGAGGAACAAACTGTGTGGGCTGAGTCTCATCAAAGCCATTGTGCTGATCATGGTTATGCAGATAATGGTTAATATCTGTTCAGGAAAGAAATTTTTTTTTTTTTTAAGGAGGAGTGAATGTCTTCTGACTGCTTAATATCCTGCATAATAATTCCTCGTTGCAAAAAAAAAGTCCCTATTTTAAATTTGGCTTAAACAGAAATCTTACTAAGATATAACAGGGTTCATGTGAATTATGAGGCTCTTGATCTCCATTCCTCAAACTGGGCTAAATACAAATCTTGGACAGCTTTTAACCCAGTGTTGCCCTGTGGTCTAGTGCAGTCACCCGTGGCCGTTCTCTCAAGTCCAGTGAGGGATGCAGTTTGGCATATCAGTGAGTTTTGACCAAGTGCTCCATCTTCTCCCGTCTATTTATGAGTTGCACATGAAGAAAGAGTCTGCACACGAAGCAGCTGTAGCCCAGGCCTCAGCTCCAACTCTGGCTCTGGCCTCAGCTAATATTAGTTGTATCATCCGACATCGAATGCTCATAAATTCCTACCAACACTTATTAGCTAGCATGCTAAATGGAGGGGGGAAGACATCATGAAACAAGAGAAAAGGTGCTAAATGACAAAATACAGCAGCAAATTAACATACAGATATATCTAGAATTTGCCACAGATACAGTAGACAATTGGAAGACTGTCCAGGCAAGAATTTGTTCTCTTCCTGAAGCAAGTGGAACTATGGAAAGGGAGAGTGAACTGAAGGTTTATACATACTTTAATGTAGCAGGGCCAACCAAATTAAATGGGCAGCATCCAGGGCATGTGTTTTACTCACCAGCCTATAATTTAGTGAAGGAGAACAAGCCATGACACAGATACAAAAAATACCACACTCCTGGAAAGGATGACTTGGTTGATAGATAATGTGCTTCATATGAGAAACAAAAAAGGGAAACATTTTTTGAAGCATATATAACAGACTTCAGTTCAGCAAATCTGACATGCTATTTGGAGGGTTTGCAAGATCTCCAATAGAAGATCAGATTACAATGGGCCTTATGGAGTTATGGAACAGAGAAAAAATACTTTTGTAAAATACGCTTAAAGATAAGAGAATAAGCAACTGAAATTTGCCAGACTACAGAATGCACTCAGATCAGATCACAAGTTCTGGTTTAAAAACAAAAACAAAATCAGCCTAACAACACGCAGAAGTAAAACAAAAGTGAACCTGCAAGAAGCAACAATGTTTTCCAGGCTGGAACAAAGAAAGTGAATGAGCCAAAGACAAACACAGAGCTGAGCAGCAACCTGCATTTGGCAGAGCTGCTCCCTCTGGAAAAGAATAAAAAGCCACTGATCAAAGCCTCACTGACCAAAGGAGAAACAAAGTACACATACATAAAGAAATTAATTAATTATTTGTAGGAATTACTGAAGACAAAACCACTGACTGGGATACTACCTGGAAGCCTCAACACTCAGAGATATGATGAGTGAATACGATATCTGAAGTTCAAGTGAAAGGTTGAAAGAGACAATGTAGGCATACCAAAAGATACAATGATGATACATTGCAGAAATTATTCCTAGAGTCGGTGGGTGTGAATTAGATACAAAGGTAAGACACAATCTCGAAAACAGAAAGGTTGGAATTGTTTCAGAAATTCTAGGGTTGAATATTTATGATATATTAAATCCCAATTAAAGCTTATTTTATAGAACAGGATGCCAAGAAGGTAGCAAACATGGAGATTTTTTAAGAAAGGAAAAGAATAGCCATGGTTTCATCAAGTAGCCAAATAAAGAAAAAAAAATATTGCTTTTGGAAAGCTTGGAAACAAAAAAAAATTATAAAAGTATATGACAAAAAAGGAGAAAAAATCACTTTGAAATTATTCATCTAAATAAAGCCAAACAGATGCTCGTTGATATTAGATTGATTTAGATCTGTTAATGTTGGAACAGTTGAGTACTGCTTCTGAATTATTATTCCTATTACACAGAAATAGTACTGCCTCTGCATGTATTTCTCTCTCTGTTCAGCCAAGGATCACATTAGCTTTATCAGCCAAAGAATTTTTTCTGGGGTTTTTTCTTGGTTCCACTGCGGCAATTAAATCCTTTCCAAAGTTTCCACTTTTCAAGCTGCTGAAGTTTACTAAACAGATAGATCACATCAAGCTCAGGAAACCTTCAGAGCTGCAAAGAGCTGGATGCTGGAAGAGGACCCAGGGTAAATAACATATGCTTGCCCAGTTCTCCCTAGGAGTGTACTTATGGCCACTGCTGGGCTCAGAACACAGGAATAGATAGCACCTTTGTCAGAGCCAGTAGAGCTATCCTTGGGGTTTTGTATAACTGAGAAAATCTCACAAAATGCTCATATTTCAAATGAAATACATGGACACAGCACACTGTGTGTGCTTCACCTGCATCTCCATAGGTCTTTATTGCTATAGCACAGATATATCACTGAAAGCAGATTCTTGCAAAGAAATCTAGTCAGATTGATCTGTCTACCATTTTTAACCCATTCTTCTGGGTTCTGAGCATTTTTCAGCCAAAAAGCTATTCCTTCCTCTATTTATCACAACTAGCATCAACCTCAGAGCACACAATGCATTAAATGCCAGTAACTGTTTTTTATTCTGCAGGTGAGCTTCTTTGTTTAGTTTACTTTTGTTTCCAGTCATGGCACATTTGCTGCTTTTATACCTCAGAATCCTTAGCTTGGCTTATTTTTCCTCCAGTTGAGGGATGTTTCACATAAAAGCAGACTACAAACATAACATTTTTAGATGAGCCACCTGGATATTATCATTGGTGTTATCATTTTCCACTTTTGTATCATTGCATTTCTTTTTTTACCAGATGTTTATAAAGCCTCTGCGGATCACCTTTCATATACTTTGCTGAGAGTGTGAGTACCAAGCTCCAGTTTAATTACTTCAGGGCACACCACTTCTGACTAGCATATTAGAAGATAGTCAAGCCATAAGGCACAAGTCCTCAATCTATATGATTCATAAATATCCTAATGATGGACCAGATGCAGAAGGTTCACTTTGGTGTACAACAAAGCATAAACAAAAACATCTACTATGTATTATTACTAATTTAATCTAGCTATCACCCATTAATCTGTAAAGTATGTACTTTGGAGTTACACGTCAAGATCCTAGCAAGTTTGAGGAGACACCAGCCGGCATGACAAGACAAAGGACTAGATGGTGGCTGGACCAGCAGCCAAACCACCAATATTAGGAACTACATTAGGAACTACATGGAACCAGAAGGCAAGGCAAAACAGTGGCCAGCACTCCCATACCAGAAGACAGCTCAATACAGAACAATCTGGGACAGGGAACATATACACCAAATGAGGGGCAAAACAGTGTGAAGGCATAATGAGCAATACTTGGTGACACCTAGCTGGATCAGGCTTACCTATTCTTAGTTATTAGGGAAGAAGATAGTGAAGGCTTGCTCCTGTCAAGCCCAAAGAGCTAATGATCTAGATAAGAACCTAAACTATTGACTTAAGACTCTTCCTGAGGTCCCAGTTGCATAAATTTCCAAATCCCAAAGGGACTAGATAGTCCAAAAGCAGTACTGCTGTAGTTACTGTTTTTTGCATTTTTTTGAATAGAGTTCAGTCCACATACACTTTGTAATACAGTATAATTAAATCAGGTAAATGATAAATAATCTGATTTGGACAAAATTCTGTCTTTTGTTGCACTGAAGTAAGTCATTGTTATCAGCTGCAGCATATAGGTAAGGGAAATACTTAGCTTTTTCTAACAACCTAGCTGTGACAGGAGCCCAAGCCAGCCAAGGCTTTGCAATGGAATTGACTAGACCTTTTCTTATAATGAGCTCCCCAAAGAAGACTGAAACACTTTGAAACTCAGAAAGCCAAGTTTTATTAGAACTTGAAGGGAAAAAAAAAAAAAAAAAAAAAAAAAACTTTTTAAACAGAAAGGCTCAAAATGACCAACTCAAGTAGAATAGGAATAAAAAGGGTTACCAAACATCTCACCTCCTCTTACAGGCTTGGTTTCTGTCAACTCAATGACTTTCTTAATTTGTAGCAAACTTGATTAATTCCCTCTGGTCCTTGAAAAATCCTTTCCACCAGCCTCCAAGGTCTGACTGTCTGCTCCTCTTGTCTAGTCCCTCATCCTGAGCTGCAGGCTCCCAGCTCCATGCTGTAACTCTTCCACCTGTCACTCTCTGCTTTTTTTGCAAAGTTTTTCCATATACATACACCCAGCTGCTAGATAGACAGAAACCATCTGCTTCCCCCCCACACAAGGGGCTGCACCTGACCTAACCTTTACAGACATCCTACAACTGTGAACAAAGGAATGAAAAAAAAAAAAAATTCCTATCCCTTATGCAAATCTTCAACAATTTTTATAATAACTTGCTAATGTTTTTTAGCAGAAAGGGAAATGCTAACCCTGATACAGGCAACAATACCCTAAAATGAGTACTTCCTCAATACAATACTTAGACAAAAGCACTATCACTGTCTATACATATTTGACAGTAAGCAAGAATTTGTCAGCCATGGCCTTTGGAGGAACTTGATCATCTAGGTCATAGAGATTGTAAAAATCTGTGGAAGAGGGGGCATAGAACAGGAGCCATTCCTTTGTGAAGCTGATGCAACATCAAGCAGGAAATATTCTTCCACTGTTGAAAGTCCACTAAACAAAAACTACCATTGCTACCATTGTGGGATAGAAACAGAGAGATATATATCTGAATGACATGTCTTAAAAACAGCACAAGATACTGATACAGTGGGAGAGGAAAGCAGTGTGAAGGTTTTGATACAGATATAATGCGGCTACATGTATAAGCCAGAAAAGTGAGGCTGATGGTGAACATATGCTAATTGTGGAAGTCCCTTGGGTTTAGTGAGATGTATAAGGGATGAGCACTCTACAAAAAGGAAGCAGAGAAGGGCATCAGCATGAAAGGTAAAGAAGAAAGGAAAAGAACTTAGGTATTTATATGGAATCAGACTCAAACATGTCTTGTGAGAAGGAGTTACTGGCCCATGCTGAAAATGTGTAGCATGAGCCAGTCTGTCCAGCTTTGTAGTCCTGATGTTAATAGGAAGGCTGGGTGCCTTCTCACTCCATGGTGGCCTCAATGACCAGGGTAGCCTGCAGGAAGCAGGGACATGAACTATGACCCAGTGCACTTCTATTTGTTGCATACACTGGAGCTTCTCTACAGCTTGGAGGAAACTAGAGGGGAAAAAGCAATATTACACAACAACCAGCATTATCCACAGCCAAGAGTGGGAAACAAGTGAGTTCAAATGGCAGGCATCCAAGGGAACGGCCTACCTTGTATGAATTTTTATAATGGAAACTCTAACCTGACACAGGCAGCACACCCTAAAAATGGGTACTTTTGCAACATAACTTAAGTGCCTGACTGGACAGCATTCCTACATGAGTTTGGAGCAGGTTGGTAAGATGCAAACACTCATCTCTTCCACTTCTCTCACAGAAAGCAGTTCATTTCAATGGAACAGCAATGTCCACTAATGACTGAAACCTTTTTTTTAAAAAAAAAATCATGTAATATTTGGCTTTATTCGCATCAGTTGTGGGGTTCATTCAGTCTTTCTTTTTTACTAGTTTGGGATACAAGTGATAGCAAAAACTCTGTCAGCTTTGAAGGAACAAACTGTGTGGGCTGAATCTCATCAAATTCACTGATGTTATGCTGATCATGTTTAATATCTGTTCAGGGACGTAAAAACTTTTTAACAGAAGTGAAATTCTACTGACTCTGCCCAATACCCATGAAAGGAAGCTAATCTAAGGGCAACTCAGGGAATACTCTTCACTTGTTAAAAACTCCTATTTTAAACAGATTCTAAAGTTGGCTCTAAGCAAAGACATTTTTTCCAGATTAATAACCCTCTCCTTTCTCAAAATCCTGAACAGATTTACATAGAGCCCTAAAGTCAGTTCATAAAATGTGCTTAAACTGATGGAAGAGAATTTTATGATAGAAAAAATGTTCACTCTTTTTGAACCTGTTCAAAAATGTACTCAACATTTCTACCAGCGTAAGCCTACAGACATGTTTATTACTTATTTTTTAAATGTAGCCCTTCCGTATTCTCAAATTACTGAGTTTCATGCCAGTTTGGTGAAAGAGATGCTTTTTTGCTAAATCTTTCCTTTAAAGAAAATAAATCAAGAGACTAAAAGAGCATCATCTAATAATGTATTCACAGCTCTGACTTTCCAAAAAATGTAAATTCGAAGTAAGTCTGAGACTTGTGACGCTTTAGGATATGCAGGTCCCTTAAGAAGCGAGATGCTCTTTAAGCCTGCTGCCTCCCTTCACGGTGCATGCAGAGTTCCTCCGCTGTTCCACCGTCTAGTCTTCTCCCTTGGAGATATCAAGCTGCCACTCTTTCTCCTTTTCTGTTCTTGCCTCTCTTCCCTGCTCCTCTGCCACCACACTTCTTCTATGCCTGCCAAGAATCTTTCTGGTTTTCAGACATCAGTTCAATTGTTGCATTGGCAAAAGGCTTGGCTGCCCTGGCAAAGGCCCGGGCATGTGGGACCAAGGGTTGCTGGCTGGCCGTCCGCCACACCAGGCGGACTATAAGGCTTTCTAAGTCCTGCTGGGACTCCTTTCCCCTGGGTATCAATGGCAAAATTCCTCCTGGCTTTTGAGAGAGGAAGATGGGGCATCAGTTGAAGGACTAGGGAACAAAAGATCTTATTTCCAAGATCCCAAATGCTACTTGACAGGCACAGTGTGCCCTCAGTGAGCACTGTCTTCTGTGGGGTATTGCCTGTGCTCAGAAACTTTTCGAGCTGACACATACTGCAGCTAAAAGTTCTCTGTTCAGCTAACTCATTTAACAGAGCCAGAATCCCAAATGATTAGTTTTCTGAGGAAAATCTTCTACTGAAATATTCTGTGTCACATTCCTCCTATCCTTTAATCTACAGGAAGTGCCTTGAAAACTTATTTGGAGGTAATTTGAATTTAAAAGAGGAAATAAATCCATCCCAATCATTCCAACAGCAGCTGACTTCACTAATCATGAAAGATTTTTACACAGCCTGGGATCTTTCATCAAAGACATCATCAAACCTTCACTGGAGTCGCTCAGGACTTTGTAGTATATTATATAGCATCTTTCACTCAATCCCTGTCCCAAAATCATTATTGAACTAAGTAAGACTGTCAGAAAACGAGGGTGAGATTGAGCCCTGGTCCTGTGCAAATATGAAGGAGCGTGGCCTCACACAGAGCCTCAGACAATTCCAGCACCCATATTCCACCCTATCATCTCTCTTAAGAGTCACCAGGGAGCACAAAGCCAGCTGCCAGCAATCACCATCAGCTGTACTCACCAGCTACTTGGCAAAAAAACTCTTGAGAGTACTGTGAGGTGGCACATTTATTGTCACGACCTGATTTTCATATCCACAGTATTCAGTTTATAAATGAAAAGGCTGTGTTTTGATCTCAATTGACATTTTCTGTTTGTTTTCCATTTTGAAAAAAAAAAAAAAAAAAAAAAAAAATTCGTTATTATACCTTCCCTGCCTTAATTCAAGGAATAAAATCTCAGAAAAATCTGACTGCATAGAAGGATTTTAGCTTGATTTCCCACTGAAATCAGGATTGTTTGTTCCTCCACACCAGGAACTACTTGCTCTGTTGTTTCTGTTCCTGAAGCCAGAAGCCAAATCCCTTCTACTCCAGCAGCATTTATAAATCCACATATTTTACAGTGAATGCAGTGTATTTTGGTTCCCCAAATGTTATGCTTTTCTAGATAGTTGGAGAAAAATCTCTGGAGGAAACGAGAGCTCAAAGAGAGGCTATGACTCCTTATGAACTGAAATACTGGGATTTGATAAAGTTGTCCTGATGATATCTTGTAGGTCAGCAGTTACTACTGAGTTAATTACTGCCAATTACTGCTCCATATTATTGTGTTCCTCTTCAGTGACTCTGTAAATACTGTGGTAGGTGATGACTGTTTGGTTACATACTCAGTTCCTACTGACCAAAGGGCTTCTAGGAAACACTGAGTTGTTCAGATTCCTAGCTGTAAGACAAGTACCAATCATGTTTGACAAAACAGAAAAACTTTGATTAATAATACTAATGTGGATCTCTTCCACTTATGATTTAGGGTAATCCTCTGTCCTTGAAGTAGGAAGGCCAATGTCATGCCAGCTGTATTGGCATGCTCGAAAATTCAGCCTTTAGCACAAAATAATGATGAAACTCGGTTCTGTTAGAGAAAATCTGATTGAATTCCAAAGATGAAAATATCCCCCCCAAAATAGAAATAATGTTAGTAATTAGCTAAAAAGGAGTGAAATTCAGTGACTTAATAGTACCATTCAAAGAGTTTTAAGCTGTTCATAATTAAGAAAAAGTTTAGAAGAACAGAATATGAACTCTCCTGTTATGAATGGAGGTAATTTGCTACGGGTGTTTTGGCAGCAAAGCAATTCCCAAAATAGACTACTGGATTCTCTCCCAGCTAAAAGGAGCAAAACTTGCAGATGTTGCTTATGCAGACAAAAACCAGAACATATATATGTGACCAGATGTGACAATTCCAAGAATTGTATCTATCTGGCACAGAACATGTGGCTGTTTTATCATCACACCCACAAACGGTACTGAGTATTTATGTTCCACATCTTTCAGAAGGCCCTGATTCAACAAATGATTTAAATACATGCCTAACTTAAATATGTAAGTAATCCCAGTGGGATTACTCATACACTGATGCACATGTTTAAGTAACTTGCTGACTCAAATCATAAAACATCTAATAATCTGATCTGACCATGAGTCAAGCATGATTCACCATTTTTTTCTGGAGACAGAAGCTCCTCTTTTATCTTTCTATACTTTATTTGCTGCACTCTATTTCCTTCAGATTTATTTCTTCTCTTAGGTTTTATTTGCATACTTCCTATTGTTATTGTTTATCAAATATTTCACATAAAGTGCTTTCCAGAACAATGCAATCAGTCCAGAGCAACATATTGGCAGGAATATACAATTAACTGAGTATTTTTCTGTCATGCAATGGCTGTAGGATTTACAAAATTATTTTCTGCATGCGTTTATATTGATAAGCTAGAAAAGTAAATAAAATTTCATTTAGAAACCTAAAGAGACCAATAGGGATAGCTGTTTTGCCTCACATTATGCATGACTTCATTTTGAATTACATTCATAACATAATAAAGAGTCATTAGAAAACTATCCAGTTCAATACTTTCTTCTTTCTTAAATTTTAGACTGTCTTATCTGCCTTGTATTAGTAAATTCTCTATCTGAGGGCTACCAGCAATGGTACAATGCAAAGGCTTGAGGTCACTCCCATCAGTTCAGAAGAGGCGATACAAAGGTATTGCTCATTTCTATTGCTGCACAGAGCAGCTGACTGGAAGACACATTCAGAAAGAATATTGTCCCCCATCCTAGTTCCTGGCCCTGTGTTACTCACTCCGATAGCACAGGTCTCCCCCTATCCCTTGTGCCATCTCTGACACTTGTCACACTTTTCCACAGGCCAATTTAATATCCTCATACAGCAGACAACTAGCAAAGCTAAACTGATCCACAAAACCGTACACCTGGGATATTGCAGAAGATTTGCCAAAGGATTTGCAGAGGAGCAATTGTACTGTCCACTTCTGGTGAAGAATATTTCCATAGGTAGCCAAGGGACCAAACAGTGCCATGTCTCCTAGTGAAAAGCACCAGAGCCCTCACTTCCATACATGCTGCAAATAAATAATGTGGCAGACAATTAGGAACTGGAGGGGAAAATATCACAACAGATCCAAAACAATAGTTTACATCCAAAAAGTGTTCCAATAGTTTAGATCCAAAAAGTGTTCATGAAACTGTTGATAGTGAGTTATTTACCTAACTCTAATTCTTTACTTTCAGGAGTTTGTAAGAACATTATGAGGATTAGCTTATGATTGTGAAGTGCTTTATGGATGAAAGTACTAAGTGCCCAGGACAGAGGCTACTGACCTCAATTGCTTTCTGGCATGCTGCATTAAATATGCAAGGGAAGCAATGAATTTAAACAGGTTACTAAAACCCATTTGATTAGAAAAGAAATCTCTCATGAAAATGCTTGAAGGCAAAGCTCTTCACAGGAAAAGGGACAGTTCTGTCTCTCATTCTGGCATAGAAAAACATGGTTGTCCCTGCCATCCAAATAATGCTGCGTTAGATTTGGCCAGTGTGTGAGAAAACTCATCCACCAGACATAGCAGTGCTGTGAAATCCTTCCCCCTGAGAATCAAAAGCAGCAGACTGCGGTTATGCATTTCGTGATGCTTCCTGAAAGATAGCTCTTTCAAAGCTGAGCAGAGAGGTCATTAGGCTATACGCCCTGGGAATAGGTCACAAAATTAATCTCCATTTAGAAGATCAGAATAATTGGCCTCTGAAGTGCAAGGTGCTCATTCAGATAAAAACCTAAATGTTGTAAACTTTGAGATTTACCTATTGCTAGTTATTAACCTTCATCAAATTTAATTAAGCCCTGTGGGTAAAGCACAAGCTCTGAGAGACTCTATACCCATGTCATATTTTCTAAAGGGAGACTAAATGCAATTTCCTTTACCCATTTTGCTTTGCTGAGTAGGAATTCTGTCAGCCAGTGTTTCCCTGTACATGGCAGAGAACATCTGAGAGTACTGTGTCTGGAGTAACCTACATTTCTGTGATGCACACGGTACATTAAGCATTGATGGTTACTTCAGAAACCACAGATTTGCTGCCCTATAAGTGTGCTTACATTAATTCTTTTACATAATTCCTCTGTCAGCACTTAATGTGAAGACACTCCCTACTTTAAAGAGGGGACACAGAGTCTTGAGTCAGTGTCTCAGCAAGCAGAACACATACATATATTGAAAGTTTATCAGGATATCTGCTATCAAGGCATTGATAGATGCTGAAGTTACTGGCATGTTAAAGCCAGCCATGACTAAACCTCAGTAATACATGTTTTGCACTTAATTCAAATATTCCATTAGAAAGATGTCTAAAAAATGACCTAACATTTTAAGATTCAAAATTAACTCAGAATTAGCTTATGTAATTGATGTGAAACTTACTGGGAAGTTCTGTTTCAAGAAAAGCCTGTAAGGATCGTGGCTTGTTTGTCTATATGAAAAAGTGAAATGATTTTAAAGTAAGTTTATCTGTTTGAGGAGTACTGTATCATGCCATAAAAACTGTGGAGACTAAAATGACCAGGCATGTGATTTTTTTAGTGGTGCAGTTCCTGCCAAGGTTTCTCCAGTCCCCAGAGATTTTGCTGCACTTCAGTAACTCATTTACAAGTCCCATGTTTGTAAATGGTATGAATGCAGTACGAAAATCTGCAACAATGATTTGCAAACCGTAGTCATTTTGTCCATAGAGAGCTCTGCAGCTCCATGATTGTGCTGGCAAGAATACCTTAAAGCACGGAACTGGAACTGCCACCACTGAGATTGCTGCATTAAAAAGAATCATCTTCAGATGCAGCACTCAGAAGCATCACCAGAAATGCAAGAAGGGAAAAAGGGTACTACTGTTGCTGGAGAAATAGCCACTGCATAGGACCAGCCACGCTCACCAGTAGACCAGGAAAAATACCAACCACTACTGTGGTCCAAGGCTACTGTAATGATATCTGCTATCATTTTGAGACTCTTGGGGTTTCAGAAGTGATCAGTTTCTGAGGACTGTGGGAGATCATAAGGGAGCTATGGGAGGGTAATGGAGTCTCTGTCCTCTTCTTGGTTCATCTCCTGGCAAACTGAGGCCTCTTCACCTCCTGCAAGGGCATTGCAAATGGAAGGGGGATGGGCAGAGCAAGAGACAGAAGGGGGTTTTGAGCTTGTTGCCTGATAAAGTTCCTTCACAGACCCCAACAGGAGCATAGATCAGTGCAGCTCTTTTAGTAGGAACACTAACATTTTCTTGCACAAGCAAGAGAGTCATTCTGTCATCTAAGGCTGCAGAAGGCAGAGCTACATGCAGGTCGAGTGGCTGAAAACTTTGAAACCTCTCATTGAGATGGGGCACGCATTTTTGCTGAAAATGTCAGCCTCTCAGAGTCTGCTTCCCCTGAGGTTCAATGTATCCTTGCTAACTTCACACCAAACAAAGCAGGGAACTTTGTTCACTGAGTGGGATGTTAGAAATGTTTCCAGGAGCACTGTCATCACTATCATCTTCACTCACAGGTTCAGCAATGACTCAGTGCCACTTTTGGAAATCAAGCTGAGTATGCTGCTTGTGACAAAGGTGGGGCTGAGACCAGGGTCAGATACCACCACAGACTGGATGGGAGATGAGCAGGAGGGAGAAAAGCAGGTGAAGTGGGAGGCTGCATGACTAGATGACACGACTTGGCGCATGCATGCTGTCTAGTCCCTGCCAAGATATGGCAGATATAGAAACACAGATATTTTGCCATCTACATGAAGCTGGTCCCTACCATCACAGGTTTTTCTGAGGTAGAAATCACACAGGCCAAGTACATCAGCCAAGATCTGTTTGCTCCACAGTCCCACAGGCATGTATTTCTGGATTCCCAAGGCTGTCCTGCATAATTCACTGTTGACCCTCTGCCATGATTGCACCACTAATTATTCCCAGGCCATTCTTCCGGTGTGAAAGAGTTCTGAAGGCCACTATTTTGTGGGATTTGTGAAGTTTAAGGAAGGAGTATCTAGCAATAAAAAGTAGTCACTTAAAAACTTCTCCCATAAGACATGAGAGCACAGAACAATGACAGTAGGTATGGAGGGTGTTTTTGTGGAGTCCCCAGGGAGACTGGTTCAGGGAGGCTGTAGGAAGAATAAAGCTAGAAGTCAGCCTGCTGAGCAGGGAAGGGGGAGAGCTGCCTGGGAACACAATGGAGGGGGGTAAAGGACTGCTTGGTGATACTTAACACACATTCCCCAGGCTGAAAACCAAGCAGGAGGATTTGCAGGGGTTGCCCTTCTTTCTCTTCCACAGCAGAAAAGGTAAGGGCCAGCAGGGTATCTGAAGTGGAGGGCTGTGAATACAGCACCTATGGGTACACAAAAAGTCAGATAAGTTGCGCTCACTGAGCATATGCAGAGGCCAGTTCTTACTGCATATGAGACCATGTGCTGGTTTTGCCGTAAAATGGCCCCAAAGCACCGAACTATGGCAGAATATGTGGGTCCCTTAACTTCATGTAGGAGTTTGAACTTTCCATTGCTGAGAGGCAACGAGGAACCACTGATGACCATAGGTTATGGGGTCACAGGTGACAAGGGCTGCAATACTGGACCTACTACAGCAGGAAACTGCAGATGTTGAAAGAGCTTTTGACCCCCATGCAAAAGCGGTGCAGAGAAGGGAGATGACTGCTGCATCACTTTCTTTTGGCTGACACTACCTGGACCACGAGAGGAAGTAGCAAAAGAACTTGACTTCTTGAGCTATAATCTTGGTTTCTCTCCCTGCATTCCAGGTACCTTTCTTCCACCAAGGCATATTTGGCAGGAGTCAAGCCTGCTAAATATGCATAACCTTAGGCCTGTCAGTTATACACCAGTTATAGGTGTTGGGAGTTATTTGACTTTAATGGAAGGGACTGGGAAAAGGGGGCAGGAGGACATGTAATGACTTTATCAGCAGAGTCACATTACAAGCTAAGCTAACCAAATTTGACCTTGAATCAATGGTAGGAAATTGTCTAGGTAAATCATTCAGATTACGTGAATGCACAGGGTGCTTATATTTGTATGTTCACGTATCTTTTATTTTCAAAGATCAAAATGTAAAATCTCTGCAACAATTTCAAACTTCAGTGAGGATCTTAAAAAAGGTTACATCTTTTTCTTGAATGCAGTGCTGTTTCCATTGCCAAGCTAGCATTTTCTCAAACAGAGGAAAACTGTTGTCCTTTAAACTTACTTGACCTAGGTCTCCTTTTATACCATCTTTATCTGGGAAAGATGTCTGCTATTTCTAATCACTGTTAACAACCATGCATATAAATATCTATCAATAACTCCAGCTCCATTTTTAAACAGGAATGCTTTTTTTCACCCCCCCTCCAATTATATCTTAGATGCTAGTGCTGTGATAGAGGGTGAAAAACAGCATGAGCTGCTTCAGTGGAACAGCAGAAGAAAAGAAAAAAAATGTCTTGCCAAGATTTGCTAATAGCAGATTGTATGGCCTGGTATGTTCCAAGTGTTTAAAAATAACAGTCTGACATCAGTGTATCAATGGTGTAAAATCAAAGGACTGCTGTCATGGGTAGTAAGTCAAAAGCTTGGTACACACCACTATTTTAAGTGGTAGTAAGGTCTGTGTAGCAACACTACAACCAAGCAAAGGCTAGTAGCAAAACTGTTGCTCTGTTACGCTGGTAACTGAAGGAAATGTTTAGCTGCAAGCCTGGGTGTGCATTGCTAGTGAATCTGTCATACTTGTTATGTATTTGTTCTGACAAATAACCACACATAAATAATATTCAATCAACAATATGGACATGGCTAAGGGTTCACATGTATTTGAGCAATGTCTGTGTCCAATTATTATGACTTGGCTTAGAGGCAAAGTGACTTGATCATGGAATTTGGCTGAGATATTAATTAGTCTATATTTGTCACTGTTTATGACTTGCATGCTAATGCCAATGTCCTGAGACTGCAAAGAGATTAAAAAAGCTTATAAAAGCAAGAGCCTGATTGTCCAGTATAGAGATACCTAAGAAGCCTATGCAGCATTATATTGTATTTTCAGAATTGTCTAACCTATATATGCAATCACTCAGATTTTTCAAAGTAAGGTAGAGGAATACAACACTCATCTTCAAAAGTATTAACCTAAACTGTAGAAGTCTTATTTTTTCAAATTTCCATTAAAATGAACAAATTTCTATCATTAAGAGACTGCATGATCAGACTGCAGAATTTTGTGAACAGCATGATTTTCCTGCTGAAGTTTTGCCATTAGTTAAATATAGAAATGAAAGAGTAATTCTCAAAGTAGATCATCTCTAAGTCTAAGAGGATTAAAATATCTGATTCTGAGACACAGCTATTAGATGGATGACTTCTTAGTGAAAAGCAAAGCTCAGACCTGCTCTGATGTTTATCCTGAAACTTCTACATTTGCTACAGTTTACTTTTAAAGTACATTGTCAATGTGTTGACTGAGTGTGATCTTCCATATTTAAAGTGAATTTTACCTTATTCAGTAGTGTAGTATTCAGTATATGAAAATCTAAATAAGGAATGGGATTTTTCAACTTTTGCTCCCAATTGGTTTAAGTTTAGTGGGATATATGACTTTTGCTCCCAATTGGTT
The DNA here is from genome assembly GCF_028389875.1 of Rhea pennata. NCBI lineage: Eukaryota > Metazoa > Chordata > Aves > Rheiformes > Rheidae > Rhea > Rhea pennata. Next base: position 68,125,685 of record NC_084664.1, read on the forward strand.
TAAGTTTAGTGGGATATATGACTTTTGCTCCCAATTGGTTTAAGTTTAGTGGGATATATGAAAGCCTCACTTCAAGTTCTTCCAAATATTAAAATGCTTGGAACATGAACTTGAAAAAAGATGTCAAAATATGGAGAATAACCTAAATTAAAATCATGGTAAAATTTATAACTGTAAGAACAAAATGAGAGGTCTCTCCCCTTGAATTCAGTGGGCACAAATTACCACCTTCTTGGAAGTGACAACTGGAAGTAAGTATTCAGACTGTGCTTTGACCACTTTGAACAACATATTCACTATGGATTCTTTTACAGATGTGGCAACATAAGTTATCAAAATGAATAGAACATGCTAACAATACTGTGTTAGCACTGAAAACTACTATTTACAATGGGCACTGAAATTCCATTGGAATTGAAAAGCACTTCATGGTGCAGCTACAACACTGCTACCATATGACTTGTTACGGATTCCGTATTTTTTGTTTGTTATTGCAGACCTTTTCATTTTAGAGAATCATAAACTTCTTAAGAGTGCAGGGGTCTTCAGCAGAAGAGGCCTAATCCAACATTGTAATTTTGTCTTGTAATTTTCTTAAAAGCATCCAGTGTAACAAGAAATAAATATAGTTGGAGTATTGTGGTGAACTTACCAAGTTATAATACTGCATTCATTTATTCAGCTCCTCATGTAAGTTACTTGCACTAACCTCAGCAAATTAGTTTATAAGCACAGAAGCAGCCAAAGCTTACCAACTACATTAAAGAAAGGGTATGTTCTCTTACAGACTCACGTTTTAAAATCCCTGGTCATTCTCCTGTGCTTCTATGCTGCTTCCATGTTTTCAGGTTTTGAACAGCAGATACTACTTTTTCCATCCCTTTAAGGGGCATAGATTTTTTTTTTCTTGAGTATATTTTTTGCCTGGGTAAAAAGCAAACTACATGTTGTAAAGTCTCACATATCCTGCAGATACACCCTGAGGTAAATCCTTTGGATCCAGCCCTTGCAAATATTGGGTCTGTAAAATATGCACATGCTCTGTAAGCATCCATCTTTCACTATTCTATCCCTTCTCAGGACTTTTCCAGAGGAGATTCACTGAATGTTGGGGGAGGAAAGGGAGACTTCCTCCATCTCTGTCACTAACTTGCCACATTACTATGTCTGCCTACATTCAAACTTGGCAATGCATATTGGATTAACAAGGAAACAGATCTTCAACTGGTATAAAACAACCACTGACACCACTTTACTGAAAGCCATGGTGAGAGTCTGTCCCAGTGTATCTGATGATGTATGTACATGTCTCTGCACTTTATATATGAAAACCTATTGGTAAAACTTGCTCTCTATAGGTTTTCGTAATCTCATTGTTTTCAGCTTTTTATGAGTAACGGCATACCCCAAATAGTTTGCTCACATGAATAAAGAACATCATTGAGAAAAACTGAGCTAGGGAAAGCTCTATAAGGTTTTATCTGAACATCACTGTACTAAACAGTAAGATGCAGATGATGCTCTCTTTTCTGCAATATATTCATACTTATTCCCACTGATAATCCTAGCAATCTCTTTAAATTTGCAGTCTAATCTCCAAAATAAAATAGGCCCCAGCATTTCCCATGTTACTGAGGTTGCACATTTTTCCTTGATACAATATTAAAAAGATAGGTTGCTTCTGGTAAATTAACAAAACCAAATATTGTTCAATATAAAAACAAAAAAGTATTAAAAAATTAGAGTAACAATACACATTATATAACACCGCCCTAAAATATTTTCTTTTGCACAGAAATTTATATTTTGAACCCAAATCTAGAGCCATTTTTACTGCTTCCTTGGAAAAGTAGATTAACTTCGACAACAGTAAGTGGAACTCCATAATGGTTAATAATGTTTCCATACCACATATGGTTACAAAGTGCATAGAAATGATGAGGGTATGCCCATAACATGATCAGCTAGTCCATCCCATATGCTTCAAATACCATTCTTGTAATAGCGGGACACTGACAAGTTTAACTTTCCCAAAGCCATCCTATCTATGCACAGAACAGGAGTGGCAATTATTTTTTCAAAAGGCTTTATTAAAGCCTTCACTGCTGAAAAATTATATAGTTGGAATGATAATGTAAAACATGATAGTTACTATTGTCTTACAACATTACCTCCTGAAGTATTGAATTTCACCAATAGATTTGTCTAAATACTAAGTAGACATCGGCATCTGCTGAGCTGAATATCAGATATTTTTGAACTGAGAAATAAACTTTGCCAGAATTGAAGCTCTTGCCCATAATAACCTTGTAAGGAAATAAATCTTTATGTCCATGAGTCAGTATACATGTAGGGTTTTTGAATGTCTTTTGTCATTTTGTTTTTTTTCTAATGTTGAATAACTAGAAGTTTGTGGCACAGTAACAACAGATTCCAAGAAGGAAGAGGGCACACTAGTCCCTCCAGAGAATTGTTTATCTGATGTCCCAGGCTGTACTTGGGGGACTATCTCTGTATGATGCTATCTTCCCCTGGATTTTAACACACGACAAGGAACAGTGAAAGTAACAATCATGACTTTAGCAAATCAGTGAGCTCCGAAGCCACAGATAGAGAGACAATTCCCCTGATGCCCTTCCCATCCAGTTTCAGTGCCTTGGACACTAGCTGTAACCATTTGTGCTACATCTCATGAGCTAAATGCACAGGGACTACCTTTTACTAACCATCCAGTTGTAGCATCCAGTTGTAGAGAGAAGAAAGAGCACATCCCAGTGCCAAGAATAGGAAATTTTAGGGACCGATATTGCCTCCTAGTGATGTCATTGACAAAAATTCTAATGTCCTGATCCTAAACTACTAAATACCATAGTAAAATTACATAGTAATAATTAAAAAATAAGGAGAAAGAATAATTTAAAACAACTCTGTTTTAAGAAACATTACCTATCAGTATGGATTTAGGTCACAGGCATAAATATTGGAGGGGGTGACACAATTTGCAAAAAGCTTACTCAAGGTAGCATTCAGCTTTAAAGTATCGTTTTTCTTTCACATGGCAGGAACTTAACCCATCCTTCCTAGTTAGCACAGGTCATACTGATGAAGACATAAGGCAGGAATCAAAGCACAAATCTAAGTTTCCCAAGGGCTTGTATTTACTTTGTCAACCCACAGCGCAACCCCTCCCTGCATATCATTACTGCTATCCCCTGGGCCAGGGCTAGTCTGTGCTGTACAATTGCACCTTTACTTCCAGTGTAGACCTACCCTTATTCTTGAGGTGAGGCTTGGAAGGTAAATTCCAAAAGAGAACAAACAGAGCAGCCATTTCTGTCGGTTTCCTAATCTTCTTCCCTTCTTCCTCCCTTTATTTAAGCCTTGCTTAAAACACTCATTCACGTATCTTCAGGATTATGCTTCAAGATATATTTTTGCCCGTCTTAGGATACCCTTTGTATTCAGCGGTATCCCATCTTGGTTAAAATGCTGTAGCAATCTCTAATAATAAGCACTGTCCTGGACACGTTACGATATTCTGCTTATCCTTTAATGCCACACATATGACCATACTTGATTCCTTTCTGTGGTAAGCCTCATGACAGGTGTCTGTTGCCTATCTCATTTAGTGTGTGCAAAAACAGCAATGTTCCTCTGATCTTTTGAGTTTTATTTTTCTTTAATCAAAGGCTGACAAAGCATTCTGGCAAGACTGCATGAGAGTAGACGAGCAGAAATAGAAGCGTAGAGCGTGCCCTCTGCATTCAGTTGTATCAAAACAGTGTCTCTCTCCAAAAGGAAAATAAGTTTACAGAAAAGGAATAACAGATACAGCTCCTTTCAGGTAAACTGGAGACACTTCTTTTCTAAGCACAGGAAGGTAATATGGATACCTACAGAAACTAGATATTCTCATTCTGCTCCAGGTAATCACTTAGAAATATTAAAACTGCCCTGCATAAGTATGTGGGGATTACTAAAATGGTAGGCAATGGTGCAAATCTAGAAGTAGAACTAAAAGAAAATTATTTTAAAATACTCCCACCATCTATGCAGATGTCAAGCCCTAGTCAGATTATAAAAGGGATTAAATAACTTCAAAGGAAAATTAATACATACAGTTGATTCTTAATCTCAGAACCTGGTCTGTCTGAGCACAAATGTTATAGTTTTCTTTAGATCTCTAAAATGTTAATTTCTTTTTGCCTGTTACAATCACAAATAGCCTTGCTGGATGAAAGACAAATGCTCATCAAGTAATTTGTCAGTTTTTACCTAGATGAAACCTCTATGCTTCTCTACAAGACAGAAAATACAAGGAAGATAAACAGTGACATATGATAAACCGTCATCATTTTACTGGAGATTTTCAGTAATTCCCTTGTGGCTATTTATAGTGATGTTGGAATTTAGGAAGATTTACCAACTTGGTGATACTGCCTGCCCTGTGGAAAAAAAATAAATCTTCTTACACATCTCAATTTTTTTTTCAAGCAGTGAATAAAAAATGCAGTAAAAAATGACCATTTAGATTTTTTCTAGCATCTTTTTATTCCTGCAATTATTTATTCTTTATGTTTTAATCTCAGTCATTTTATGTTGCAATAGGTTTGTGTTTTCTAAACACAGTCTCAGACTTCATTGCAGATAGCCAGTTCTTTCCCAGGTTTAGTTTATTTTGTTCATCTACAGAACTTAACTACCCCATGAAACCTGTGAGTTTTAGGGTTTTGTTTTTAATTAATTTTATTTTAGGAGCCCCAAACTAAGAACAGAGCATAATGCTAAAGAAATCTCAACAATGACTAGCATAAATAAAAACTAAATAATTTTAGTGATGTTTTTGCTTATGAAGACATAACACGATGAAAATGCACAGCTTTCTTAGTCTTGAAGGAAAAGGAAGGAAATCCTGAACTAATATAATTATAATTAAGCTAAAACCAAACTGGTTCTTTCCAAAATTCTTAATTAGATCATAATAAATTGATAATTGTTTTTCTTATACCAGATTTTTCCCAACCTCTAGAACTTATTCAGTATACCACTATGGAGTTTCAAGTGTTTCCTGTTAGTTTTTTGCTGGTTTTTTTAGATACCAGATAGCTTTTTTTTTTTTTTTTTTTTAGTTACAAGCATGGCAGTGATGGTTGTTGTGTTCAGCAGTTGGGATGGATCACAAGGACTCCCAGCCAGATCTCCGGGATTAAGGTTTCAGAAAACGCTAGGTTTCAGAGCCATTTAGTGGCAACAAAGGAACGGCAGGACTCAGGAATTGCTGGTTCCCTTCTGGACTCTGGAGAGAACTGGTCTATGCTGATCAGTCTACTTTATCTCCGTTTTGCTCCCTGTGTCTCTCTCTCACCTCTGCTTCCTTGTCTGCAGCCCTTTCCTTCCTTCCAATTCCTTATTACATCCTTGTTGCGTACAACTAGCCTCCTTAACCTCTCCTCAGACTTTTTCCAGGCTTCAAGGCTCTGAGCCTCCAGCTTCTCCTCTTCCTCACTGCTCAGCCAAGCCATCTCTCTCACGTGTTGTTGCGTATAGCCACGTGTTGTCTTCTGTTACTTAGCCTCACTGGCACCTCATTGTAATATCCCTTCCGGGCCCCATAAGCAGTTCTAGTCTCCCTAGACTTTACCTTGTTGCCCATTTCCAAACTAGTTGTCTTGCCTCTATTTTTTCCCCAGAGGTACATAAAGGGGTGGGATCCCATGACCACGCCTGTTCCAATTTTGTTGTGGGGAAGCTACTTCCGAAAATTGCCCTAGACAAAATTAAATATTGTTACTTTCCTGTAATAAGTATGTTCCAGAATTTCTTCTAATTTCCAGCCCAAACTTAATCATATTCAGCTTATAACTCTTTTTCTTTGTGCCAATATTGTCCACCATTCCTTATCAATTCTCTGATTATAGAGGACAAGCATGTCCTCACCAGCTTTGATTTTTGCTAAACTAAAACTATGCTCTTCTAATCTGCCTCTTCTACATAATGTTTCTCAATACCCTACTCATTTTAATAAATCTCTTCCACACCTGTTCAGGTCTGGATTTATCTTCATTGAACATAAACACCTAGAATAGAACAAAATGTTGTGGAAGGGGTTTTACACATCAGCATTAATACTTTCCTTTCTGTACTGAAAAGGCTACATCTTAAGCTTTCACATATATGTATGTGTGTTTGTGTGTGTGTGTGTGTGTGTGTGTATTTTTTGGAGGCTGTCAGACTAATATCTCATATTCCTACAATTGATGAATATTCCCAGTTTCTTTATCTTCATTGTTTGTTTAAATCTGACAAGCTCCAAATTTATTGATGAAATGTGATTTTTATCCTTAATTCCACTTCCATACTGCACTGACTCCGAAATATACCCTGAATGTTGTTCTGATTGTCAGTGCCTCACAGGTGCTTGTTATCAGCACATTTAGCACACTGTCATCTGTTGTATCAAGGTCATTAATAAAAATATTAAATGAGCTTTGTCTCAAGACTGATCTTTGAGGAATAATCACCCTACAGCCAGATAGATGCTTTCAGCACAAACTGGAGCTCCCTCTCTAGTTTTTTCCTTAGTCATCTTATAATTCTTTATATAAAAACTGCATCTTCTCCAGTTCATCTAGTAATTTTCTAGGTGGCATCAGGCTGAAGACAAGACAGACTAAAAAAAATGCATTAAAAATCTATAAAATCAATTCTCTACCAAAGAAAGGTGTGACATTTTTATGGTATGAGCCATCTTCAGCAGAACCAGGTTCTTACTTCATTTTCACTTACTCTATGCATTTTGTTATTCTTTCCATAAAAATTTCTGCTAAGCTATAACATAGTAGCAAGGCCAAACACATGGACCTCTTGTTGCATCACTCATTCCAACCCCCCCCCCCATGACACAGTTGTCTCAAAGATGGTTTCTGTATTTGTTATTGTATCATAAGGTCCACATCTACAACATAATAGATCTGTGCAAACCTCCCTCCTATGAACTTTAAAATCTCACATGTCAATTCTTTTTGCTTTCTCTAACAGTATCCAACACCAATGGCTCAAGTGCACTATGTTCTTTATGCACTACTTTCCATACAGAGGACATTATTTCCAACTCTGAATTCTCATTTGCTTTACACATCCTGTCTTTGACCCTACATTAAATATTCTACTCTCTTTATAGAGACTGGTAGGTACTAATTATCTCTGCAGATGTTCAAAATTGAGCACCACTGATTTGGCTTCAGAAAGAAAACTTCATCACATCTGCAAACCAGGTATCACAGTCTGGACTCAGGGTCTGAGAAAGGGATTACCCTATCGGTAATCATTTTCCTCACTTTACACAGGAAATCTGTGACACAGGAAGACAGAGAATCCCAATCCCAAGGTATGAGAATTCAATTGTTTAATTTTCCCTTAATTCACAATTCTCAGTCCAAAGCTATGTGCCCAGATAGCCCTATTCTCCTGCTTGTCTGTCACTATTCCCTCACATGGACTGGCTCCAGGGCTTCAAACCAGCGACCTACATCCAGTTGACTATTAATGTTCTGTGCAAAAGAAGAGTCAAGCTGGCATGTTTTCAGTGCAAGCAGCAATCAGGCTAGCAGCAATGCATGTGGAAAGGACATGACTCTCAGAACTTGCTATGCATAAACCAACACTCTAGCTCATACTTAACAGACACTAGCTGAAATTCGGAACAAGACCAAGGTTCTGAAAAGTGAACTAAGGCAGCATGATACAACTTCCAACCGGAGCTGAGAATTCAGAAACATACCAATGCTATCATTTTAATTTGGCGGCTGACCTCAAACTGCAGGCCCAACCTCTTGGCCACCCTTGCTGCTTACATGCTGACTTTCACTCTAGTGTTCATCTCTCCAAGCAAGGGAGCCTAGGTGCAGGACTAGGCTATGTCTCAGGTCTGAAAGCTGTACTGATGAGCACTGGCCAAGTTCAAAATGACTTATTACTCAGTCATCAAGAAGTGTTCCAGCAGGCCCAGCCTCTTCACACCATCCTATTCTTACCATTTCACCACAAAAATGAGATACATGAAACTGTGTTACTCATTAATGCTAGGGGACTCTGTCAAAAACAGGAGTAGAAGTGTCTAAGAGTGTTAGAAAGCTTAGCAAAGTATGGAGCAGACATGACTGGACAAACACACAAGTAAACTAGACTAAATAGCTTTCAAGTCAATTGCTCAAGCAACTGAAAAAGATCATGCTCACCCTCCAGCACAGCTAGCAAAGTGGGTATCATACACCCTTAAGTTCCTTTAAAATCATGGCTGCCACAAAGAGAGTCAAACTAGTGGGAGAATCTTGGCCAGAGTGAACAAGTCAGCAGACTGACTAAAAATGCTTTGCTCTAAGTCAAGTAGGAAACCTGTTTGCAAAATCAGGAAGAAAACTTCCAAAATTCCAGACTAATGCCTCAACTATATTTGTTCACTCAAGGAAAAATAAAAGCTTTTTTTTTCAGTTGAAGATGGATGAACTATTCATAGCAAATAATGTAGCCAAACATAGACTTTTAGTAACTTGCTGTATTATCAATGAATAGCCTGATTTTTATGAATATGCTCATTAGTTGTAATTGTTTAACAAATGATTTATGTGAACAAATTTCATCCCCTGAGTTGTCTCTGATCTACTTGGTGTCTTTGATTATTCCCTAGATGTGGTACACGATTACTTTGCTCCCTTATAGACTAAGTGAAATATTATCAATAACTGAACACTTTCAGCATGAATACTCATTTGTGAATGCACATTATATGTCTTGTCATTAAAGGTATCCATTATCCCTCTGTGAAACTAGTTTGAATCTTTTTAAAATAAGTATAATTTATTGTAGCATCTATTCATTAGAAAGTTTACTTAAAAAAAACACAACTAAGTAATTATCTTTAAATGTTAATTCATCTCCTGTTGCATATACTTATTCCTTTTAAATACACACTTAAGAAGCTGTTATAAACACTGAAATAGGGTTTGCAATTCTTTCAATAGCCACATAAACTTTTGATACAGGTTATCTTCAGACAGTCAGCAAGTCTATACTGAAACTCAAAGCTGTGATAACAATTTTGTAGTCACCTATGCTATGTCGCCCTGAAAGTATTTACACTGTTAAAGAGTGGGACCCAAAAGATAAAGAGAAAAAACAGAGAAATTGTAGCCATTCACAGAAGAAGCCATATTCCCCATGAAATAGAAAAACACCATAAAGAAAACAAGGTGAAGTAGAGTGGAACAGTTAAAAGACTTGATAACAAGGAAAAGTTTGTTACAATAAATACCTAAAGGAGAAGGACATCAAAGTTGGAAACTCTGCTTGTAAGTATATTCAAGGAAACTTCAGATCCATGTATAAGAGTTTCATCAGTTTGTTTGTTTATGCTGGAAAATATTACACCTTGTTTGGAAATTATCAGTCCCATTACCCAGAAATAGCACTCTGAGAGCTACTTCAGTGGTATTTCGATTTCTTTTCACTCTAAAATCAGTATCTGCTAAATATGGCATACCAGTAACAAATAATGCACCACTAAATGATTTGTTAAGATTTTTTAGAATGTTCTGCTAAAGAATAAGGTTTTAAACTCATCAGTGTCTGGGGTACCTGCAGTCAATTGGCCTTCCAAAAGCTAGGCTAAAATAAAAATAAAACCAAAAAAACAACATACACAACCTTCAAAAAGACAGAAAAACTCAAATTCCTGCTAGATGCCACTGAGTTTCAGGCAGCTGGCCTTAAAACGTAATTGCATAAAATATCTGCATACAGTTCAATAGGGAGTCTCTCATATAGTCACTGTTGCTAATGAGAATATTGTATTTTTTATGAACATGAAAAAATGAAGCCGATTATGCGATAAAAGATAACCTAAGTTAAAGCCTTTTCAGCCATAACATAGTATATACAAAAATAATAGCAAAATATGGGTGCGAAAAGCAAGCGTCTCTTAGGAAGGTGTTCCCTGCTCACTTATTGCAGCAATTACTAAGTAAAGGTCAACTGGAAGAATAAAGAGATCTTCTCAGATACTTCTGCAAAGGAAGGAAGTAAAAGAGCTATATTTAAGTCAAAAATTGCAAAACAGAACTAGCCAAAAAGGACCCAATGGATCTGACACCATGAGCGAACAAACCAAGTAAAGCTACCCAGAATCTAAAACTGGGAGCTATTATGACTACAAAACAGGAAAGACTGATTCAGTGTTGTAATATAGGTACTGCATCTCTTCCTTTGTGAAGATGGAGGTATTTGACAAGCTGGCATTTAGAGCTTGTGCTTGACATCCATTGATTAACCTAGTAGTTTTCTTACTCAGAGATCCTAATACCAGACTGAAAGAGCAAACATGTTCATCTCTCTTGCTCTCTCTCCATCAGGCTCTTTCCTCTAGTGTTTTTTAGCTCATCTCTTTTAAGATTGGGGAGATATCTTATTCAGGGGACTGAATAGAAAATGTTCATCATCTACCACTGGAGAACTTTATATGAGAAACAAACAAACAAACAAGAGCTGGTACAAGGAGAGCTGGAGCAACTAAGATCCAGTGTAGCTGGAATAGCTAGGAATGCAGGGAGTGAACTGAGAAAGGTCCAAACAAGAATGTGATCCTTTCATGAAGATGGGTAGAGCCACATCAAAGAATAGTAACATATGTTTTAATGTGCAAAGAGAGTGATAAATAAAGCGCACAGTGTGGAAGCAAACAGATCAAAATAGTAAGTTGTTTTTGGACAGAGTTGCTATATTTGATAAAAACAAAACTATTGAAAGGCTGTAAACAAGAACAGAATGGACCAAAAAGAATGGAAGTCTAGGTATTCTGCAAATGGAAAAGGGTACAGTAACATCTATTACAACAGCAGCATGACCGAATCTAACTGCTCCAGTAGGAACTGTTCCTAGTGGAACAGTTAGATCTAGCAACTGGTATAGCACTTTCAATACAAATGGAACATATGTTAATCATAAATTGGATAGTAGACACTAGATCCAGCTGCACGTCAAAGTTTCAACTAAAAATTTGAAGACAAAACCTAGGCATGTGGAACACAGCTGGGTAATCCAACATTTTGCATAACAAGCTTACTTCTAGAGCAAATATTTGCAAGTTAGTTGTGAAGAAAAGCAAAACCTTGAAAGACCATGTAAATTGGCTCTGGTCATCCCTCTCACGCTCCAATTTATGCAATTGAGCTTGATTTTAGCATCAACATTTTAAAAATTATGCTGCATATGAAGGCTAGGGTACCAACGGTAAACCAACATATATGTTTGTCTCACTCTAAATTATTCCTGTCTGGTTCTTCTGTCCTAACATAGATGTTTGCAATTTCCAAAATATAACTGAAGCTATGCCGCCTACACCTGACTTTTTATCTATATATTATTCATACAACACAGTCTGAAGATAAATTGCCTCAATAAATTGTGTTATTTCATGCAACAGTGAGTATAACATCATTGTTCTCGTTGTGTGGCACCGTTGGAAAGACTTGATTGTTGTAATGTCACAAAAGATTTTTTGTTTAATTTAGCACCATACAATTTGTTATTTTTAGCTTATGTTTTGATTTTTGTTTCCCTGTCACCAGGGATCCTGTTTAAAAATCATAAAAATATGACTTCCTTTATGATTAATAAATACTACTTTGTAAAAATCCTTAATAGTGTTTATTAGAATTCACCAGAATTTTCAGCAGTTCATTCTACCATGGTGTAGGACTAGATACAAATTTATCTCTCTCCAAATTAGCAGTGAAAAAATGTTTATTATAATGTGATACTGGTGAATGGAAGATTTTCTTACATTCTCACCTGAAACAGTGCAACACCAGGTACTGGAATCAACACTGAAAATAAAAAGTGTTAATTTTTAGCTACTAGAAGTCAAATTTGCAGAGAAAAACTTGGGGGGGGGGGATAGAAGTGGTTGCTGAAAATATAGGAACCAGCAGGGAAACCAAATCCACAATATTTGCTTGTCAGTGTTAAGATCATACATGAAGCCCCATTGATTTGTTAATTGATGGATTTATTTTGACCAAATGGACAACACAGTAGAAGAAATGCATGGGGAAAATAAGATTTTTTCTCCATTTTGGCCAAATATCCTCATAAATACAGTATGGCCAGCAATGTTATTGGGTGTCTCTTCACTGATAATATTACTTTATGTAGGTAGAGGTTCAAGAATGGGATTCAAAAAGGAATAACATTTCATGATTCAAAAGTATTGAGACAACTTGTTCTACTTTGTCCAAGTGCCAGGATACAACTCAAAATGGATGATGATATTCTTTCTCTAAAATAATTTGTTATCTTTCTCATGAGTTTCCAAATATATGACAAGAGAGAATGATGAAAAAAGAGGTGAATATAGATGCTGATAATTTTAGACAGTGCCTTCTGGCATGTCCAGAAATAGAACCCAAGTTCTGACTCATAGGTCTGCATCCTGGCCACTGAACCACATCACATTTCCTAGAGACTTATTTTTATTGAGTAAATACATATTTCATAAATATTATGGTTGAAATGTATTGTAAATTGTCATCAAAAATTCATTATAATGCTGTTAAGAGTTTACTATGTTTACATACATTTTAAAATAATGACCCATGATGGAGCCTCCAGACTGCAAGATGTTACATCATTTCACCACTAATGCTTAATATTTCATAAATCATTAATGTTAAACTATCTGAGCTGGGCTATAAAAACCTTCCAAGCATAAGTAATTGGAATTCTGCAAGGATTTTTATTTTATTAGGAAATACAGAAATGCCAAATGATAAAGGTGTTTTCATCAACACAGACAGTATCATGCTATTGTGAATGAAATCAGTTTGAGCTTAATATTTTGTCAACATAGAGGAAAGCAGTATGTGCCCCAGTTTTTCATTATACATTCTCTGATTTCATTGCATTTACAAATAGATTTTGTAAACACTTTGAAGGAGATTTTTAATTAAATAAGCCTCAATATACAAACATTTTATTATGTTTCCTAAAAATATTTGAGTTTGGTGTCCTAAATGTGTGTCCTGTGTAGGTAGCACTCAGCTTACTGAGTTCTAGAAGCTTATTTTGCACTTTTTGAATAAAATTATCCCCACGTTCCTTAGATACATAAAATTCAGTGGAGGGAATACACATATGGGAAGCACAAGAAATGTAGGTCTAGAGCCCTGCATGTGTACTTGTTTGGAAAAACAATATGCTTATATACAAACTTTATTCTGTTATGGGTTTTTGTGGAAAAAAAACAGCCCACTACTATTTTAGAAGACTTTTACAAGAAGATTTTTACAGTATGGGAGAAATGGCAACCAGGCACCCTGGATGATCTGCTTCAGCAAAGGAGGAACCAGTCTTCAGGAGAAGAGTCTAGCTATACAGGAGGACATTAAATGAGCAACTAAGGAGATGCAAGAGGGCAGCTCCCATTTAGTATAAAATCAAAATCCTGAGAATGGAGTTTATCCAAATACCAAGAGAACTGAAGACACCCTCTAAATACTGGTATGGGTAAGAGTCAAAAGGTATTGGAACTGCTTGCTTATGAGCACCCATTTCACTTATTCATTGACAGTTGGTAGAAAAGTACATATAAACCAAATGTTTAAACACTTCACATATTGGAAGGAATGAAACAGCAAAAGAGATGGAAAAAGGGTTTCAGTTTTTTTTTTTTTTTTTTTTTTAATCATTCACCTCTCCCAAATCATTGATTGCTTGGGAACAAAAGTTCTTAAATCTTCATTGACCACTACTCTAACAGAAAAATCGTAATATGGAAAAGTGGGTATGTTCTTCCTTCCATGAAAGCCTAGCACACAGTGAGCTCTAAAAGAACTCATTAAAATATGCAAGGGGAGAAATGAATTCTTGTGGGGGACTTCAGTCTGATTGACAGATGTTTCAGCAAAAACTACTTTTCTCCTCTTGTGGCTTCTAAAACTATAGATGAAGGTTTCCTAATCTGTACATGTTGTGTTTGACCTGGGAGCATTGTGCATCTGAGAAAGTGCTTGATTATGGGGCTAGTGATGCCCAATTCAATGGAAATGATAGTAAATGAATTACATTTCTTATGTGAAAAAATCAAATATATAACTGTGTAACCAGTATGCACTAGACTTGATGCTTTAATAGCACCAATTTAGAAATGCTGAAAATAATTATGAATCAAATCAGCTGAGAGAAAAAACATAAACAGAGGCATCTGAAAGATGATTGGAACTATTTAAGACTAAGCTCCAAATCCACAACCTAAAAAGTGGGAAAAACATCCACAATGCTTAAAAAGCAATTTAGGAAGAAGAAAAAAGCAGGTACAAAGCTATATTCACCGTAATTATATATGCATGTATATTTTAAAAATAGAACACAGGAAATATATCCGTAACTGCTAGGACTGTGAGTGTGGTTCATTATTTTAAAGTGTGAATAGGCAGAATAAACTCTTAACATAATGCTCATAAGATTTTGATGAGAATATCACTCAGTCCTCTGTTTAATATCTCTAACTAAACGCTTATTCTAGAAAAAGAAAGCCTTTAAGTAAAAGTGTAGTTCAGTGATCACAATGAAATTAATATAAATAATGACAGAAACTAGGAAATATAGGAAATGCATAAAAGAAGAAAAAAGGAATACAATGAAAACAGCAGAGTTAAAAACAGTGCAAATGAGACTGTTAAGCAAACTGCGGGAAAAAATTCTGAAAACAGTATCAGTCCATTGCTTTTTAGATAGAAATGCTCTTCTGTTCTATCTAGACTCTTAAACAACTCTAACTCACCCTGTGATAATGGTAATTTCAACATAAGGAGGAAATGACACAACCCTCCCACTTAATGGAGAAGGCAGAAACAATGTATGAAGTATGCTTTTCCTGTAGCAGAATGATGCAGTCAAGCCCTGTGATGATGCAATAGTTTCTACAGCAACAATACTTTGGTCTATACTCCTTAACAGCTTCCTTAAGTGAGATGTTTCTAAATGAGCAGGTCTAGGTAACTTGGGCTGGATTTTGTTGACCTGAGCTAGATATTGGGAGCTGGTTTTCAACTTCTGTCTTTTCCGCAGATTTGCTGGCAGGCTCTGCATGTCTGTATGATCTTTCATTCCTACCCTAGCTGTATCTTTCCAGACAGACTGCTGGAGCATAGCTGTCTTGTTAGCCTTCCAGCTAGATGGTGGACAGACAGAAATCTAGAAGTTCAAAGAAAACTGACCTACAGACTGGTAAGTATCTGGCTCCTTAGAAACAAACTCTCACGTGAATCTGGGAAAATAAGCCAAGAAGGCTCTGTGCAGCCAGGAACACCAAAGGTTGCAGAATCAGATCTGATGTAGGTCAGAGTTACATGAATTGCCCTGGATCTAGGCCTTTCCATTTCCAAGAGAATTTCTTGTCCTGTGAGGGTGTGATTCCAAACTCAAAATGGATGCATTGCAAAACCTATGCAAAAATTTATCTACATATGCCCTGAGATCAGCTGGAAGAAGAGGTAGGCTGGCAGCCTGTTATTCTAATGGACTTTAAATTTTGGCATCTGTAATGAGGAGAAGGAAGAAATGCCTGCATGGGACAAAAAAAGGTTTGAGGTAAGGTGGAAAGAAATGGCACATCAACAGTGTTATTGCAGATGGGCAAATACAATGGCAATGGTATTGTTAGTCTCACCAGCACTGCTACCTGAAGATGCTCATGCACTCATCCTGTGTCTCTATGCCCAGACATTGAATTGTTCAGAGTTGGAGCTCAGTGTTGAACTGTTGAATTGTCAGGATGACACTGTTTGTGAAAGATTAGCAGGGAAGGGGGAGTCTAAGGGATTTCTGCAGGATCTTTAACCAAAGGTACTTTAACCAGTACCTTTACCAAAGGAAGGTACTGCATGGAATTTCAAGGAAGAGCCTTGGGAGCAGATCTCAGAGCCATCACATTCTCCATGTTCCCCTTGTACCTACCAACATGCTTTTCAGATCTGCTCTCATTCACACAACATCAAGGTCTAAAGCTCTTTGTTCCATGTTGCTACAGTGTATACATACGTAGAGAGCAGGAGGACTTCTCTGCCAAAAATAGTTTGGCAGATGTAAGAAAAATCATTTTTAAACACCCATTATAAAAATACATTTTTGATGTCTTGACTGTTTCACAAAGAGAACAGGTCTTTCTAAAGTTATTTGCATATAGGTCTTACGATCCTTCTCCTCCACAGTTCATTGCTGATTAGGGCTAGTTATATCCTTCCTTGGTCCTATCTCAAAAGTTTTCAGTTCCTCAGTCAGTGCAATGTCTATCTATATCTCTGTAGGCAATCTTTCACAAGATCTGAGAATGCTCAGTATTTTTTCAAGAAATATCATCTTTTTCCCTGATGGCAGAGTTGATTGTCACACTGCAGATAGGCCTCATGCCAGTGGTGAGTTTCCAGCTTATGGTACCTCACAACATGCCTGAGCTAAAACCTGGAGGACTGTGTTCCAAAAATGGCACCAACCCAGCTTTACATTGTGGTATACTTAACTCACTTAAAGCCAAGGGCATTTCAGAAATGTTGGACTAGAATGCTTTACACAGCTCACATCTAAAGGCCTTTTATCTTAAGTAGTCATAGGCCTGTGTTTCCAAAACTAGTGATTTTTGATGTTTCATATTTAAGGGGTGCTTAACCTAAAATATTGTAAAGAATATGTTTTCTCAGAAAGTGCTGAGGATTCACCTTTAGAAATAAACTCTTAGAGTGAGTGGGGGGAGAAGAGACAGATGAGAACTTTGGGACACTGCCTCATTATTTTCCTTGAATTGTTTCTTCCTTTTTTTTCAGAACAAAGTGGTTTTGGTGAGGGTATCAAATCCCTCTTCTTCTCTCTATCTCTCTTGGAATATGTCCATTGAATAGTTACTTCAAATACTATTTTTTTACAACTATTTACTTCAAATTGTGATTAGTATGCTGACAAATATTCAAATGTATCTGCAATTACAGTGGTTGGGAGTGAAAAAAAAACAAGAGACCAGTTATAGTTATCAACCAAATTTAAATCTGTACCAGCATCAATCCATTCACTGTACTCCTTTTACAGTATCAGAGATAATATGGTATTTACAGTGTTATGTATATGCCAGATGCCTGTAAATTAAGGGACAGAAGATCTAAATGAGTCTTTGCCTGGTTCCCTCATTCTTGTCTTGTGAAATATTCAAAAGTAATTCCCATTAACTGCTTTGCTATTTAACGGTGAGGATAGAAACAGTCATTAGTGCCTTCCTGCTGCTGAATGCAGTTCTCTACTTGTTCATCGTAATTCTTGGGGTATGTTTTCTTAAAAATATGAAGAGAATGCTAAAAGGAACGTTATGGATCAATGTTCCAGGCCTGCCACCTTGTCATGAATGCCAGCATAAACTGACATTTATTTTTCAGTTTATTAAGTTTTAACAGCTGAAGCAAAACCCATATAGGACTATCAAGAACACATTTTCTAACAGAAGCTACAGGAAAAGGAGAAAAGAACAGTCAAGAGCCCAATTAATTTTGTTTTCTCTTAGGAACATAAGCCTCGATTTTTAATGACTTACATTGCTGGATGTTTTCATTTTTACCTTTTCTACTTATTTCTTTGCATCAAGATCACATACAGAACTGTCTGTAATATGGTAAGTGGGGTTCCCTGTAAATTAAACACAGGTCAAAAGATTTGCTGCTCACTCATGCCGTTTGCTATCCTATGCCATTTTGAAAAGCTTGGAGCAAAAAAACCTAATGTGCTCATTAAAGTAGCTGCCACCATCTTATCTCCCCCCTCCCCCCCACCCCCGAGTAGCATTTGCTGAGCAAACCATTTTAGGACTTATTGACCTTGGTTGGTGAGAAACCCTAGGTCATATTTTCACACTGATAAGCTGTTCTTGAACAGTTTCTCCAGTCTGTAGGACAAAAAACAGGCTGTTCTTTAGGATCAGATGAGTATTGTACAGGTTCTTGTGCCAGCTAGTTATTCCACAAACAATATATTTATTGTGGAAATTGAAAGAAAATGTCACTTCCCACTATTTTTATAGTTCCCATATATTTCTCTCACAGTATCTCAAGGTTATAGTAGAATCTTGCCCCCCATCAACATTGTAAATAAGCAGTAAGTTTCATTTACTCTTTTTCTATTGTATTTTTCACTTTTCCCACAGCAGATGATTGGCTGTGTGGGAATGTGGTCACACATTAACCTCTTCTGCTGGGAAGAAACTTGCATGGTCCTTTTCTGCAAGCCAGGCCTACCTATGGTGTATTATGCAAATATACACAAGGCAACAGTTTTCAATAGTTATTAATGGGCTCAGAATCATACACAGGTTGATCCATGGAAATGATCAGTATGATAATACAGCCATACAAGCCATTTCCATGAATTTCTGCATTTTCAGCAAGTGTGCTTAATCACTAATTAGAGCTGTCTTTTAAGCAAAATGTTTTGCAAAGGTACCAAATAGTCCTTCCTTTCATACAAAATTCCCTGTTAGTCTTTTAAATACACTCACCTCTCCAAAAGAGTGTATGAAAGAATACTTTAAATATACAGTCACCTAAAACCTACCGCCAAATTGCTACTAACATGCATATCAAAGATTTTCCCCAGAACTGTACAATGCCAGAAGCACTTTTCTTTTTCATAAAAACCTTAATGAAGCTTTAAACTGCAATTTCTAACATCTTTAGAAACACACCACTTTGTCTTTTTTTATAAATCTGTTAACTGATTTCTTTAATTACATGCAAAAAAATACATATAGGCATATACACATATCAAGTGAATAAAGTGATATCATCTAAGCAAATGAAATTCTAGCACTTGAAAAGTTCTGTTAAAATATAAATGAGACTCAGTTCTGACTCAGAAAGGCTGCAAACTTTGACTGCAGTGAGATCAGGAAGAGTAGTGGGATTCATGGCTTACATGCAAGCTATCTTCTCCACCAGGAAGCTTCCTTACATTCCAAAAAGCAGTCAGTCCATTCAGAAATTTTTTGGTTTTCTTTCTAATTTTGGGACTTTTCATATTTTTTCATCAATTTAGGTTAGGTCAGGTTACAGCCTAGCCAAAAAAATCAGAAAAGTTTTATTTTACACACATTATTGTGACCACTGGGTCACAACATGTGACTTGTGGTATGCAGTATTAAGGGAAGTATACACTCTCTGCAAGTGTAGGGTATTAGTTATTTCCTCTCTTCAAGAAATGATGATGCTGTAAATCATACCGCTATGAAGTTTTACTAAATATTTAACATAAAGATTTACCAGCCTTATTAATTTCACCTTTGCCAAAAGAGGAACTTTCACAAAATGGAATGTAATTTTTTTTCTCCACTTCTAGCTTTTGACTACAATGTGTTAAGCCAATGCAATGATTTATTTTTCCAGATGTGTTTTTCCTCCTTGGAGCATTATTTTCTCCTAGTTTTGTTTAATTTTACACTTGACTGAGGTACTTAACTAAAAAACTAAAATACAACCAAAGGAGCTGTGATAGTTTGGGGAAAATATGTATGTCTGTTACAAAATGTTTGAATCTCCATTTCAAAAAACAGTTGTAGCTGTAACAACTATCTGCAGTCTGAATACACTCTATTTAAAAGAACAATTCATAGCAGTAGCACAGCAATGGTGTAAGTACTTCTCTCAGCTTGGAAGAAGCAATGGACTCTGGCGATCTGTGCTCCATATCTAACTTTACCCCAGGCTGACTCCTGTAATACAAGAGTGACCAGACAAGGGCAGAGTGATGAAATTAAGAGTGCAAACACTGCTGTGGTTAAAGTCGACTCTTTCTTTGGTTTACTACTCTACTTTCTTAACTATTGTCACTTTATGCAATCACACTTTGCTGGGGATGTCTGTCTTTCCTCTTAACTTTTGAATGCACTAACCAGCAGCAATCAAATTTTACAAAAAAATGTAGACAACTTGGAGACAATGATGTTTGTGCAAGATCTATGTAAATAAGCTGCTGTCCAGGAAAGGAGAAGCCCCATAAATGCCCTTACTGAAGGAAGAATACAGTGGGATCTCATCCTCGATTTAACGGTGAGAATCTTAATGAGAAAAAAAGTTCTTAAAAATGTCTCAAATTGCAACCAAGCTAAATATGATTCAAGACTGATGAGTCTGAATTGGAGGTGAAGCGGAATTTGCATTTCTTTTATTATGTAGATACTTGCCCATTATTGATTTGTAGCTTTTTATTCTAACTTTATTAATTATACAGCAATTCTAAAGCTTATACAAAAGACCACCAGACCATATCAAACCAATACACACTATTGCTGCGGGGGGGAAAAAAAAAAAAAAAAAGGGCAAAAAGCACCTCACTGGGTAAGAGAATGGAAAAGGAAGAAGAAACTGTTGACTGATGTACAAAAACTTTAGAGGGTATGTATGTGGGGTATAGCTCAGATATTGCTTGAGTAGTCAACATGTTTTTAACACAGAACGGCATACTAAGTTTCTCTTATACTAAAAAAAAGTATATCTTTGCCAATTCATTTACCCATACATTCAGAAAACAAACTCAGTGGGGAAAACTATCCTGCCCTAAGCCCTGAAATTCCTTACTTTCCACTACCTATAGCTTTGCTTTCAGTCCTGAAGTAACTGTTTGACAGCTCACTAATTCACCTTCTATATTCCAGTTAGGATTAAGAAATGTCCTATTTGATTTCAGCTTGTGCTGCTCATGTAGTGTTTATTTGTGCACTCTCTTAGAGCTTTTCATGCCTTTCTGGCTAAACCCTCCGTTCCTTTAATGTTTTGGATCTTCTGTCATGTCCAGACTGCATACCATTCACAAGCTAAAGGCCAGTATTACATTACTTTTGCTTAGTAAAATCTATTTGCTTTAATCATAGCTTAACTCCAGGTCTCCTCTTTTCAAGATCTATTCTCTTAACCTAGATAAGTACTCAAAACTGCAAGACCAGCTCTTCATTCTCTATTGGCCAAAAAACATTCTATGTTTTTCTCTCCCTTTTGTAAGTTCTGCTAAAACATATATTTTATATAAATAAATATTACTTTCCTCAGATGGAATACAATACTCCAAGTTTTTGTAATACAGTTTTAGTTAGCCTTCCCTGTCTGGGATACTTGCAAACCTTAAAATGTGAAAAATATTTACTGCTTCAGAAGCTGCTATTATCAGGAATAGAGCTACCTCAACCTGTCTTCTTCCTTACAGTCACCACTTACAGATATGGAGTGAAGCACTGTTCTCCAAAATTTCACTATCAGCAGGCGTTTTTTAAAACTCTTTAAACCCTCTGGCACCACGTACTGTCCAGCAACCAGTCAGAGCCAAGCATATTAACACAGATATGTTTCTTTCTGCATCCAAGTTCTAACAGATTAGCACAGTATAATACAAGTTTTTGCACAAAATAACTGGTTTCACCCAATTAATAGAAATGGGAACTTTTAAGGCTACCTACAATCTCTGCAATGTTAGAACTGCTGTATTTTTACTACTGTGTTCCAAAAATGTTCAGAAAAGGCCTCTGTAATATTTAAGGATGGGACTGATTTGTTTTTTAAAGGAATACTACTCCTTCCATTGCTACTATCAGTAAACTTCCTATGGGAAATGAAAAGGAATGGAAACTCAAAAAATAACTACGTGCTAAGAGAACCTTCAAATCAATTTTCACTATTGCTTTCATATGCCTTTTTTTCAGTCTCTGAAATAATTTTAATGTAAATATTATGAAATGCCATGAAAAGATCTTCCAAGTAAGACATTGTCACCCTACACAATCAAAATGCAAGGTATTGTGCACTCTCAGGAACTTTTTTCATGTTCTCCCAGCGCTGAATTTTCTACTGAATTAAAAAAAAAAAAAAAAAAAAAAAAAAAAAAAAAAAAAAAAAAAAAAACCTCTTACACACACCCCACACCTCTCTATCACCTCCTCAATAGGAACTGAACATAGGCTACTCAGTAGATGAAATGCTGATACAGTTCATCTCTGCCTGCAGTAATTTTGAAGCTGTGTTGAGCTCCTAGCTGCTTCTTGGAATAGTGGTGTCAAAATTCCCGAGGGCCGACCAAGCTGCAGTAGCCCTGGAACAATCCAGCACAAGTGCAGTAGCAGCCATTTCTTGCTATCTGGAAGTCTACATAAGTACACTGGACCACGGAGCGGGAATAAATTGGTTGTTCACTTGCAAGCAACTCTCACCTTTATACTCCCCTTTGCCAACAGGAGAAGCTAACTGCCCCCCCATGAATCTTCACTGTGTAGCAATGCCCCCACGTCAGAGGTTGCAACACCCAGTGATCTGAGGGGTGGAAGAGCTCGTAGGAGCAGTCTTTACTTCACCACTCAGATAATCGCTCAGACCATGCATTTGGACTGCTTAAACCAACCCAGCTGATCTCGCCCGAAGCAAACCGGGGAGCACTCCCCACTGTTGCCAGTGGCTAGACACCATCAGCTTCCAGTGAACAACGGCCTGTCACCCAGCCCTCAGCTGGGAGGGCTCCTGCTCAGGGCCACACTGCAACAAGTTTGGGATATGGTTTGAAGCCTGAATGGGTGTGAATCAGACTCGTAGGTAATCCAGGACAGTCCCTCTGGATTTAATGCATGTTCACATTAAGGAATCACAGGTGAAAAATACTGAGTGCTTGACAAAAACTTTCTGAAGAAGGTGGAACTGGTAGATGAAAGTACTCATAGAACAGGGCTCAGATTGGGAAGACTCTTGAAATATTGCTGGATTTTCACATCAGGTGGAAAATGAAAACAATATTCATTGCTGGTTGGCTGAAGAAAAATAAGAGGAATAGTCAAACTGTTCACCTAACGATTCTGATCCTCGCTTGATGCTATAATCAAGTAAGATTCACAAATACATCCACTAATTCAATCCATTTGGCAAATTGCCAAATATTGTATACTCAATATTCAATAAACAATTTCAAATAAAAAGTACTATGTCTTACTACTAAAAAAAAAAAAAAAAGGCAACTTGGGTATGTGGCTCCCACTTCCATGCTAAAGGGCTACATGCTGTCAGTTCTTGTTAGCACATACAAGGAACAGTAACACAGCTTCTGCATGTCAGTTTAAAAGTAAGAAGGCATATTTTTTTCTGACAAACTATACATGAGACTTGATTTTAACTTTTTAGTTAGGTCAAATTAGTTAGGCCAATTTTAGAAATCCAGTTCTACATGCATTATTTTCTGAGAGGATAAGTTAATTATTGTAACTTAATTATCCAGTCTGCTAAATCATGTGTGAATTTGAATTTAGGAGTAGAAGTAAACTTGATTATGGGTCAGGTTTATAAGATGGCACAAAGGTAAACCAGACTTTATGGAGTCAGAGCTATAAGAGCATGAAAGGGTAAAAGTGATGGCAGGATTTGACCCTAATTAATTCACAGATCACTATCTCCCTCTAAATATAGTAAGAAGTAAGATATGATGTCCACTGTAACACTGCATTAAGTAATGCATATGCTTCATTCAGATATTTTTGTTTTCTGCTTCACACTTCCACTTCGCTTGTCTCAATAAATAATATTTTGATTGATGATGTGCTTCAAGTATTTTGAAAGCAGGATGTGAAATCTGTGATTAAAACTAGTAATAATTTGTTTTGTTGTAAAAGAGTTGATTATCTTTCTATCATTCCTAATATTCTGTTTATTAACGAGATTTAGATCATAAAATACTAGAGGTACAACGATGCAAAATATTATGATGCATAACAGGGTAATAAGAACTTATATTTATCTTAAAGTGTACTTCTGAATGTAGAAGCATGAAAATGATATTACATTTCACTCTCATTTTGTGAAACTGTTCATTGGTCCAAAGTTGTTAAAGACAATGAAAATTGTGTCCAAATCTATGATTAGGAAGCACAAGGAAAATGACAGGGAGAAAAAAAAAAGAGTCTACAGAAAAACATCAGAAGAACTGGTGATAGAAGGGCTAAAGACACATGATATGAGAAGTGGCATCACTAAGGAAAAAGCAATATTTTAAGTTAAATACATGGGATGAGATATGACCTGATCTAAGTTCTCCTGATGTAAAGCCACATTTGATCATTACAAGTGAATTCTAAGCCAGGTTCACTATAAACGAGTTAACTCCTTCATTATAAAATAAAAAATGGACAAAATATACACTTAACTAAGGGAAGAGCAAAATGCAGTCAACTACAGCCCTGAACATAGTCTGGCCGTAGGAAGTTATTGGTGCAGCTAAGGATGTAGAAGTTAGACAAAACAGAAGGTAGAAAGACATGTAAAATTGTAGTATCTTTTTTGTAAGAAATTCTGCAGTGACATACAGAAAACAGAAACTCTGCTACTCAAAAGCAGAATAAGAAACAATAGGAAAAAAAAGAAAACAACTGGAAAGAAGGAAGAAATAGATGGAATACAGTAATTCAGTAAGAACTCCACTGTTAGCACTTTCATAAGTGCCAAGCTCACTTTCGCCAGTATAGGTAAAATAGGTATTCATACTTAAATTTTATCCCTTATTTCTATAACATCATGATTATTCTACATTAAGATCATTCTCATTGGGACTCTGTCTTCCACACTTGCTACATTTCTTTTTTGCTGTACTCATCCATCCTTTTCTCCTTTCAGTTCTCATGCCTCTTGAGCTATTCTCTATTTCTCCAGTTTGTAATCACCCTTTCATCTCCTCTTTTTTCTTAGCTTTAAAGTAGCTTCTTGCTAGATACCTAGCTTGTATCCCCTCTCTTCTCCTTTGGCCAGCTCCCTTCCTCCCTCTATTCCTCATACAAAAACACATAAAGAAACAGTTACGCTTGCTTCTTTTCCAGCACTTCACCACGAAGAAAGCATTCCTGTTCCATCATCCTTGTGTTCAGGCCCTGAAGGCACTTATAAACTGTAATGGCCTAAATCCCTCAGCTGGGATTGCCATCCATGTCCCTGCCCATAGGCTCAGGAGCTCTACGTAAGCTCAGCTCTGGGCCTTCAGTCCCTATCTGAGCTATGTTAGAGAAATATGTAGCTGTTGCTGCATATGGACCCCGTTGATCCACACTCCAGCTGATAGTCTGACTTCTCAGCTTGACCTCAGACTCGCCTCATCATTATGGACTTGCTTAGCAATCACTGGATCTAATCCTGCTCCTGAACTGTGGATTGACTTCCCAGCTTAGCCTTAGACCAGCCTCTTCACCACAGACTTGTCTAATCTGTACTTTTAATTGAACCTGGCTATGATTTCCAGACCTGTCCTACTTGCCTCCTCCTGGCTGGAGTAGCCCCTGCCTTGCTGACCACAGGGAATAGCTGGCCCTTGCTGTGACATTGTATCTGCTGAGTTCTAGGATATCTTCCCTCTTCCAATTCTAGCTTTATCTTAGACACTATGGAACCATATTCATAGAAAATATTTTTTTTCTTCTGAACAATTAATAACCTCAGGATGCAAAAATTAAACAACTCAACAGAATTCAAAAAGAAGAATCCAGAAAAAAAATTAAGAAAAATCTACTGTTTTAAACATGCCTATGGAAACACAGCATCAGAATATGCAGAGCAAGACAGAAAAGAGGAAACCGTCTGTTCCTTAGAGTGGGACAGTAGCTGGCTACATCTTTTTACTCTGTTTTATTGACTTGATCCTGCCAGTACCGTCCTCTAGCATTTGTTATGTTCTACTGTACATGTCTTTCAAAGTCAAGCAATCCTATTCTTATTGTCCACACCATACTTGCTATAAGTACTTGAGATGACTCGTAATCTCTAAACCACTGTATACGATGGAAAAGACAGACTTGACAAATGAAGAGGGAGCTTAGACTTTTTTTTCTGACAAATGAAGAACACAGACTGACAGCCAAATGAGAAATCCATTCTAGTCTCCTTTTAAAATGAATGAACCTGTCACTAATCTTCTTGGTCAGATAAGAATTACCAATAAGTCTGAACAGATAGACTACCAAAGTTTAATAAATAATTAATAGTATGGGGGAAGAGCTAATGTCACTCTGATGTATTGGAAAGAGCTTGTAGAGGTCAGCCTTTTTTATGCACTAAAACAAGAAGTGTCCTCAATTTTTTAAATGCAATTGTAATTTCAAAATCATTCAAGTGGAATGTCATTTTGAGAACCTGTTGATTATTTTCTGAAAGAGGTATATTCTGTAGTAGGGAACAGGTCACTTTGCATAACTTCTGGCAAATTTGTGACATAGATGTTAAAATGTACAATATGAAAAAAACTGAAGTATTATAGTTCTCAGAGGTCTATCACTCCTGGCCCACGTGACACTCCTGGAAGGATACAGGGAATATGCTGATGTTGTTACTAAACAGTATTAAGCAATTAACTGGAAAACTCTCATTTTATCGTTGTGACCTAGAGATACATATTCACCAAATTATCCCAGAAAGGGCAGATCAAAACTAAAAATGGCTAAAGGATAAATAAAGTTCAATATGACATCCCTCAGCAAAAACCCTTAAAAGCCAAGATATCACAACACTAGGAGGGAACACTCATAAACAGCTGTGACTCTGAACTAGTGATTACAATCAGCATTTCCTCTGACAGAAATTAAAAACTTTACTGTTCATAGGGAACTTAAGGTAACAGCTACTTCATTTCTCAGGGAGAAGGGATTTCCCCCCTTAATTCCATTATTTGTTTGCTTGGTTTCCAGCTCAGCTGCTTTGCCTCACCCTGGAACAAAACATTTGCTCAGAAATGCCCGTTATTAGCCTGGCTTATGCAAATTCAAGTCAGTCTGCAAAACAGTTTCCAGGTCTATCATAATACCAATAATTTCAAAGGAAAAATAAGATAATGCATATCATACTTCTATTAATATTTAGTTAGATATTTAAAATTCCTATCTGTTGTATCAAACTGCAATCAAACAGCAAACACAATTCATTCAGCCTCTTATGGTATTAAAAATGTTTAGCGTTTTAAAGACATGTAGGCTAGTATAATGTAAATATTTTAAAAGAAGCCTCTGTTCATAATTTGTAGAATAAATATTAGCAATAATATCTATATATATAAGATCATAAGATAATTCATGTTGATCATATAGTCCAATGTATTTAATCTTAGTGTTTGATATTTTCTCAATTAGGAAAGCTGTTCTAATGTTTATTTCCTAGTTAAGCTTTGGAATTCTAACCTAATACATTTGTGATATACCTTCTTTCACATATGCAGTAAGTGATACAGCTTAAAAGCTAATGTTTGTAAAACTATTAAAAACCCTGGAATATATGTTCCTATTGCTCTTGTGCAGTAGAAAATACTGCTGGGAAAGGGGTATAGCAGTGTAATAGGCAACTGAGAGACGATTTCTTGAAAGGCATAGTGTGAAATAATAGGCCTATCTGCGATCTCCAGGGAATTCCCAAACATCTTGATGTGCTATTTATTGCTTTGGCATCCCTTCTAAATTTGAATCTAGACCAAACGGCTATTGCAACATGTTCTTGAGGAGTTCCTGAGATTATCCATAAGCAGTAAAGTTGTGAGTGAACTCTCATCACATCTGGGCATGACTCATGGGCTTTAACATTTTCAGCTGAAGCAGACAAAGGTCTTGATAAGAGGGAGAGTCAGTGGATCTCATTTGGATGTGAACATTATATGTATTTCAATTAGTATGAGAAAACATTATTAGACAAAATCTACTCAGCGGCCTGAATATTAATTTTCTGAACTTTCCTAAAAAAACAACATCTGTATTCAGCACCAGCAGGACAGAAAGCCTGACATAACATGTTCTCACAGACATCAGTAACGTGCCCCATTCAATTGGCACTTTGTGATATAGAGAGAATTTCTTGATTATGTTCTTACCTAGGTGAAGACAAAGGTTCACCTCCTGTTGATCACAGCACGCCTTCAGGGGAGTAGCACTATGCAGAAGCAGAGATCTGCAGACATCTCTGCTTGGTGGAGAGGGAAGGAAGTTGCTCTTCAGCTGTGTCTTTTGTGCAGCTATGGAAGAAATTTTAAAGGGATAGTACTAGCTGAGAAGGGAAAGCTATGTGGCTCATAGATCTCAGCAGGCTAAGGAAATCTAATGAACTACCCAAACCGAAGTGTTTATCTTTCTACCTCAAAAATTACCTTGCTGCACTGTCAGCATATGATTTATGCGTTTCATAAGGGACCAAACACGAAGTATGGATTCCTCTGGATAGCCTGAATGAAAATCAAACGAAAGCTGCCTAACATTAACTGCAGCAACATTGACACTCTGAAGCAATATAGACACCAGTGATTTTCTTTGTCAGTTTAGATACTTTGTCTCGTTCTCTCAACAACCTTTCTGACTACCTTTCATTTTTTGGTAATTTAGACAATTATCTATAATGTATGTATACTGTCTTCTGTAAAAGGGATTTCTACATGAGCTCTTTACATAAAAATTTCCAATTTTAACCCTTCTCATGTTTTCCATCCATTTAAATACATATTTGGACCTTAAAACTGTTTCCCAGCATGCAAATGACTTGAGTGCCAAGTTATGCCTGTAAATCAGAAGTCAAATATGCATATCCTGTGACATGACAACGGAAATGCTCATTTTAAGAAGATACGCTGATATTAAAGCATGTTGTGTTTAGGTATTCCTGAATACTAGCAGTGTGTGTTTTTCTCCACAATCCAACTATAAAGCCATCCATCAAACTTTTTTTCTGGAGAAGTGGAATTATAAGTAATAGGTCTGTGCAACTTCAGTGAAGTCAATAGGATGACAGAGTCATAACTGACAGAAAAAATCAGCCTGATATTGCTGGGCATAGAGTGACTCGGGGAATTGGTAACAGTCAGAACCTTGCACTGCATACAGGATGGACCTATACTTTTCAGTAAATTGGCACTTCTGCAACAGTGCAAAATGATCAGGGAAGAATTCATAAATATTAGAAGCCAATGAGAGCTCATGTAAATACATGTTAACTGATACAGTTTCTTGAAATTGAACCAAAATTAAAGAAAATATTTAATAACATGATGTATAAAACATTACCCCCACTTCAATGTATAAAACATTTCCCCAACTTATTTATTGCAGAAATCAAGGCTTCAAGCAACACAGAGTTTATTTCCAGTCTCTTTGCTCCCATTTGTGTGGTTATGCATCATTTTGTATATATTTGATTTAAAAAAAAATAGAGACCTGATCCAATCCTGTAAACTTGCTGGTTCACAGTATATTGAAGAATTTGATTCTCGGCATCTGCAGAAGAATCTGATAAGTTGAACCTGCACCACAACAGGACAGGAACTTCTTCCTATGGCTCCTATGGAAAGCTCAGAGAAAGGTGAAAAGAGTTATGTCCTTTTTGTTTGTGCTTCGTATGAGAAATTTGGAAAACTGATTATTCCTCCAGTTCCAGTACTCTAAATGTGTAGGATGTACCTCTTTCTTGGAGGACGAAAAAGGTTCAAATATAAGATAATGAAATTGTTGCTTGGTTCTAAATACAGCTTTTTTAAAAAAAAAACTCGTTAATGAATGATTGATTTAGCAAAGATGTTTAGGTTCCAGCTGACACTCGGGATCAGAATATTTGATCCACTCTTGTATTTTAGCCAAAAGCAAATGGGAAGCCAGAGCATAGAGACAACCGGTGTGCTTCTGAGAGCCTTTCTGAGTGCACTTCAAAGGTGCCTGAAAGACCAGATTCACTGTCTAAGCAGAGAACGAAACTGGGTGCTCCATGTCCTGGGGTGTTTTACATTGCTGGTAGCGTGTTGGGCTGTTTGGCTTTGCTCAACGAGGCTTCCTGCAGGCTGCCTATGGAGCCCCCAGGTGCACAGCCACTGTCCTCCCTTCTGTTACTAGGGCCAATATTTGGGAGCAACCCAGATGAACCCTATTCCTCAAAGCTCATATTGCAGATGGTTTCATCAACTGCCAGATATCAACAAACGATATTAGTTTGAGTAAGCGTCTTTGAGATTTCCTTCCTTAGCATCAATTTACTTATTGGAGCATATCCTTCTTCTATTTACTATATGCACCTCTGCTTATCTCTGTGTAACAGTGTTGCTGAAGCACAGCTTGTGTATCAGTTGCAACTTGTGGATCCAACAGCTTGGCCTGCAGTTGCGCTCCTCATTTATGGAACAATGCCAATTTAAAATCTTAAGTCATAAACAGACATATTTACTTACAATTGTTAATAGCACTGAAATAAAACACTTTTAAAAAGCTCACTTATTTTTCTGCACTTACATTCTCCAATTCCTTTTCCTAACTCTCTTGATTTAGACAATGAAAATGTAAAGAAGGCTTCCAAAGGTTTTATATTTCTTTGTTTAAAAACAGCTTCAGCTGGATTTGTATTTAGTTGTAGACATATTTCTGGTGGTACTAGGTCTGCTAAAAGCTTGCTTCTGTAACATCTGTTTGTTGGATTTTGTCAGCCGTTTAAGGTAACTGTGACCCCCAGAGACTCCTCATCAACAAAATGTTGCAAGTAGCTTCCATTTGGTTCAAGAATGAACATCATCTGCTGGCACTGCTCTCTGTGAGCCACACTTCTGTAGTAAAGATAAGGCTGGATGCAGCTTACTACTTCTCATGAAAATACGTGCAGTCCTCAATCTCCCAGCTTGCTGCTGCTGCTTTTGTCAGTGCTACCGAGCAAAGTTTACATGCTGCCGATGCACAGCGCACAGCTAACGAAACACCGAGTGCCTTACAAAATGCCCAAGTTTCGTTCCCCAGCGCTGGACTCTTTTACCCGAGCGCGGCGCCTGGCAGGGAGCGCCGGGCCCGCGCGCGAGGCTGCCTCGCGGGGACACCCGGCTCCCGCGGAGCCCCCCGGCTGCCGCTTGCCATTTGCACGCCCGCCCGCGGCCCGGCTGCCCTCTCCCGCGGCGCGTTCAGCCCCCAGAGCCGCTCCCCGGCCACCCCGTCGCTCGGGGCCCGCGGCCTCGCCCGGCCCGGCCCGCGGCAGCCGCCCCTGGGCGCGGCCCCCGCTCCCCTGGCGCGCGGCGGCGCGCGGCGGCGGGGGGCGCCCGCGGGCGGCGGCGGGAGCGCGGCCGCGGGGGTGGCCCAGGAGCGGCGGCGGCGGCGGCGGCTGCAGAGCCCCAGCGAGCCGCGCGAGCGGGAGCGGCAGCGGCAGCGTCGAGCCCGCAGCCGCCGCCGGAGCCGCCGGAGCCGGGGCAGGAGCAGCGCGACCGCGGCAGCCGCAGAGGCTCGCGGCCGCGGCAGCCCCGCGGGGAGGCAGCGAGGGGCCCCGCGCCCAAAGCGCGACCCCCCCGCGCCGCGCCGCGCCGCGTCGCCGCCGCCTCCGCCCGCCCCCAGCGAAGAGAAACAAAACAAAACCCCGGCACCGCCGCGCTCTCCCTCCTTCTCCTCTTGGCATTTGGTGGTGGTGGTTTTTTTGTTTTTTTTTTTTTTCTTGGGGACTCTCTTTTCTCCTGCCAGACTGACTTGCACCTTCTCGATAATTTCTCTTCCTCTCGTTTTTTTACACTCTTCTCCCTGCTTCCAAACCCTGTGTCTGTGTGTTTTAATACTATCACAACCTCTGCTAAAAATAGATCTTTTTATATACCCTTCCTCCTCTTTGACCCCATCCAACACCCCTTGTTAAGGTGAGTTGTGTCTTTTCATCACTTTTTTCCTTGTGTGTTGTTTTTATTTCTTTTTCTTTTCTTTTCCCCCTTCAGGGCAGGTTTTAGGGAGGAGGGGATGTGGAGGAGAGGATTGCATGGGAACCCGGCATGTTTGCAAAGCCTTTATTTTCCCTTCTGCAGCCTCAGCATCATTCCGGACTGCTCCCTTTTATCCCAGGGATGTAGCTGGCTGATGAAAGTGGGGAACTACCCTTCCTTAGCACGGCATGCTTGGGAGCCACAGCAACAGCAGGAAAAACAAAGCGCTTCTTTTCCTCTCTCCCCTCCCAACCCTTCCCTCCTCCTTTCTGTTTGTTTGTTGGGGTTTTTTTTTGTTTGTTTTGTGCCTTTTTTATGCTTGTTTTTTTCGTTTTTAAGCAATTCGCAGGGGACTTGAATAATTGCATGTGATATAAGTGGGGAGTGAGCGTGCGTGTGTCTGTGTGTGTATGTGTGAAGTGCATTTCTATTTTTTGTTTACGGGATGATAAGCGATAAAGCTTCCAAAGAGCCACTGTACCCAGAGCGAGGAGCACAGCAGAGCCTGCTGATGGAGAAATTGGGCAGGGATGCAGGAAAGCTACAAAGCTCTTGACAGAGTTCAGTCCCTCTGCTCCAGGACATCTTCCCTTAGATGATTGCTGGCACCTTCGTGGCGATGGCTCCAGTTCCTCGCCTGGCTTCTCAGCAGAGGAGCACCGAGAGGGAAAACTTTAGGGCTACCTAGGATTGACAGCAGTTCTTTCCTTCCAGCAGCCCAAGACTGCATTATGGAATAGAGGATGAATAGGGAAAATAGCACAGTGATCCAGAGTAAATGGATCATTTTGTGTCACATATTAGTTCTCAGTAACAAAAACAGGTTATGTAGCATTATTACTCTGGTCAGCCAGCAGAAGCATTGCAGCCAGGTTTACTTTCCAATTCCAAAGTTGTTTTAGACTGTTTTTCTTCATTCAGCTGTTCAGCTAACTGTTCGTATTGACAACAGAAATGTATTTCTACAGTAAAACAGTCTATTTTAAATCTGCTGGGAAATCATTTATTATTCAGAGGCAATCAAGTAACCTTCCTGTTTCATGGATTTTCCCCCAATCCTTTAGTATGCTTTCAACTATGTATTTTACTTATGTGTGTGAACTGAGTTTAGCTGTGTTTTAACAAGAAGTTAAGGCTTAACTTGCAGGGTGCCATTTGCAAAGTGTCACTTAATATAAAGCAAAATAATAGCCCCTAGCTCTTTTTTTTATGGATTTTTCACGTCTAGTGTTCATTGTTTAAAAAAACGTAATTTTTGTTAAGGAACTTGAATGGAAAACTGGCTGCACAATGATACGCAGTTTCAAATATTCAGAGCTCAAGAATACTTGTCTGACCTATGAAACTTGAATTTGTTTAGGAAATCTAATCGATCCAAAGCATATGAATGAGCACTTTATACAGAGAGTTTTCTCAAGGCTGGATCACTTTTGCATCTAAAAGTTTACAGATGAACTAAAAGGGTTGTTCTTACTGGTGCTTGGAGGCCTTCATACTGTATGAATACAGGAACATTTATGTTGGCTTTCTAGTTAATGCAATTCAAAAATATCCTGTCTTTCCACATGCTGTGTAGATGACGTTCAACAAAAATGAGCAGTCACGGAAGTAGTCGTATGCTATCAAGAATCATTTCAACATTTCTTTTTCTTGTTAGCCTAAATTAAAATATTTTACACAAGTTTGCCTTGGGGTTTTTTTCTGCTCTGGCTGTCTGGTGTTGTGAAAGCAGGAAGTATGCTTTGAATGGGTTGTGTCCTCCTTAATGTTGATAGCAGTGAGGGAAGAAACACTTGATGCACTTTGTACATGATCACTGAAGGTAATCAGGAGTGAGAAAAAGAGGTGTCAACCATTATAGTTTAATTAAATAAATAAGGTTGATACATGTTGGCTTGTCAGCTGCTGTTCCGCTGAACCCTGCCCACTGGCTAAGCACATTTTCTTGGTGAAGCAATATGATGTGATGTGATAATTTTTTTCTGATTTGATAGACTTTGCTGTTAAAATCAGCTGTGGCACAGGAGACCTTTTTTTTTTTTTTTTTTTTCCTTCCCTCATGACTAAAAAACATGTCTCCTGCTTATAATCCAGGAAAGGTTGAAATACTCACAACTTGTAGTGAAGTCACTAGAAGTGACTTGTGCTCAGCACCTGTCAGGATTTGTTACTCAAATATATCAGTATTTAGGATGTTCCCAAATGATGCAATTGCGCAACAGATCTGTAGTGGATCACTTTGTTTAGATTGTACAGGGGGTGCAAATAGCATGCTTAGAAGTAAATGTTTTGTTTGAGTGTAGGAACACTAGAATGTGTCAGTAGACATGTAACTTCAGTATTGTTGATCTTATGGACTTTTAAAGAGAATTCTGGTGTTATTCTTCAGTTGTTTGTGAAACAGTGTGTGTTCACTTAACAAATATATGTCCTAAGTTGCTTGTGCTAGTTGATTAGCTGTTGACATCGGTGAAGGGGAAAAATGCATAGCACATTCATACTAAAAATGACAAATTAATGCTTTGCTTTATTGTAACAACTGAAAGACAAGAGTGGTTTGGGCAGGATATGAAAATGATGAAGCACAATTAATTTGGAGTTTGGTGGTCTTTCCCTTTGACATGAACAGCAACATGCCAACACTCAAGATTGTTCTATCAGGTAGTGGCATATGATGAAGCTTTTTATGTTTTGAGGTTTGGATAAAACCTCTATTTATTCACCTTGACAGTTTTTCCTGCTGTTGAAACTAGTCCTATAAAGTTGTGAACCACTTAAGCAAAGTAATGGAAATAGAGTTCAGAAGTCACTCTGGCTTTATCGAGCTTATTGTTATAAAAGTAGGGATTTCTCTCTCTTGTCAGCCAAATGAAATGATTTTCTTGTGTTCTTGTACTTCACTATTCTGCAACAGTAGTCTACAATACTTAGTTCAAGGAGCTTTTATTTTGTAGATGGGATATTTCCACAAGTGAAGAGATGTATATTTTGTCTTGTCCTAAACTACAGCTATCCATTAGCTTCAGCAATCTTTTCTTGTGGAGGAAAACTGCTACTTTATTTAATTTATTGAGGAAGCTATAGTGATATCAAATTTTCTTTATCTGTTAACAAGGAAAACAAAAACTCCTAGGATTTCTTGGGGGTGAGGGTCAATGGTATTACCTACATCCATGTAGACTGCAATCATGATATATGTTAAAAAGTAGTCTTTTTGCATAATCTTTCTGAAAGCAAATAAATTATTTTTTCTCTGTAAATCCTTCCTTCTTCACCAGTTTTGAATGGTAGCATGTGTGTGTTTCAACCTGAGTATATATTTGAAATTTTTAGATGAATCAGGTTACTTCATGCAAAGCTGAGTTTTATTTGCATTTTGTCTGCTAGATACACATTTTCATAAAAAAATAGATATTTCTACTGTACTTGCTTATACATAGAAGAAAATCAATATTTTACTCCTGAAAACGATGTGTAACTCTGAAGTATCAAGCTCTGAACTAGAGCTAGAACTTACATTCCCAGTCCTATTGGTGAATATGGATGAATGACAGTGGTGACAAGTGCCCAGGGATGTCAGTAAAAGGAACAGAATGGCTCTATGGGGAAGCCGAATATCTTAACTATCTGACGCTGGAGTGACTGTGCGCCTCAGGGCTAAAATTACAAGTGGCTTTCTCACCCTTATCAGTAGTGAAGTTCCTCTATCTTGTAGTTTGCCTTCACAGTGATCTGCTTGGTTTTGCTTCAGATTACAGTAGATACAGAAGACTTGATTACAGTTTGGTAGTGCTAACACAGTGCTCTGATGACAACTGTTTATAGGAAGTCAAATGGAAAATAATTGTGGATAGGAGTCTGCAGTTATAGAGCTTTGTAGTATGTCTTAATTTCCTCAAGTTTTCCTTATACTTGTATACAGCTATTGTACCCTACTTGCCTGTGTAGGCTGAAGGTTGCTTTGTGTGGAGAAAGTGTTTGTAGGGAAGTGAGAAAGAATATTAGTGTTAACCTTTCAGAATAACAGAATGTAACAGCTCCTCCTGCTCCCCAGACCCCAATGCAAGAATAACTACAGTATCATAGATAAAATGTTTAGAATTTGCTTGACATGGATATGAGATTTCATACTTCATGACAGGAAACACATTTTTAAACGTTACTTGAAGGGAATGCTCTTTTCAATATGAAACTCTGTATTAGTAAGTCCCTATCACCTGTCTTGTCCTGTGTGATCTGCTTATAGCAGCCCAGTTAATTCCTGGGTAAAGCTGGGTGGGGTCAGTTTCTCCCATTTGATCTTCTACTGTAACTCCATACTTGTAACTGGGTAACTATTCCAACAGTGAAATGGTATCAGTAATAAAATTTAAGCTTTGTTTATAAGACAAAAATGTATAATGTACTATGATTTCTGTTAACAGACAATGCTTTTAACAGGGTGTATGAATCCAGTCATTTTGACTATGGATCTATTTACCTTGCAGCATCCACGATCTTCTCACCTGTCTATCAGATGTATTTAAATACTGTGG
Source organism: Rhea pennata (assembly GCF_028389875.1). Lineage (NCBI taxonomy): Eukaryota > Metazoa > Chordata > Aves > Rheiformes > Rheidae > Rhea > Rhea pennata. The sequence continues at coordinate 68,161,975 of NC_084664.1, forward strand.
ACAGTTAATAGACTATAAAGATAGTTATCCTTCTTCAAACAAAAGATAAAATTCTTAATCTGTTCTTTCATTTGTTTTGGGGATGGATGCGGCTCAGGACTATTATTTTTGTCTTTTAGTTTGCCTGAAAATAGTTAAAGAAGGATTTATTATTAATTTTAGACAGTGTTTTCTGTATGCTTCTTAAAATGTTTATTTTCTTAATGAAGTTTTAGAATAGGCCATTGAGGTATGATGACAACTCAGCCCTCTAAAGGACTGGCTGTTAGCATACTTTCATTAATATAAATGACATACATGGTAACGAGGTCTTCTTCGAGCTCACTGGCACTTTGTGTACAACAGTATCTTTTATAAGGAGTCATTTGAAGCTCCCATATTTTTCTGATCTGGACTGAAAGTATAAAAATTTTAGGCAAATTAAAATAGTTGGATTATTTCAGCTCTGGTATAAACAGCCATGAATATATGGTTTCCTCATCAGTTATACCATTGCCAGGAGTTCTTTTCTTCTGGGTCAGTTCAATATAAACTATATCTACAAGCCAGCCACTACAGTTTGGGGCCAATACCTTCAGTTCACGATGACTACATCAGTAATCCATATAGAGATACATCAGTACTCACTGACAATGTGGTGAATGGGAACCAGCATTAACTAGGAAATAAATATAGCCCTGAAGTAGGCTAAGAAAATCTCTCAGGGGAGGGAAAAAAAAGCCTATCTGCCTAGAGAAGTCAGCACAGGGCCATGATGTATTTCTAAGCTTGCATGAATTTAAGGGCTATTACTATCCATGACTGGCAATGCAGAATCCTAATGAAATTTATATAATCCAGCAGGAGCTATATTAGGAGCAGAAAGGCAGAACTTTACAACTCTAATACTTACATTTAGATAAGAACATGAATGGTCCATTCTTCTGTTGTAATAACACTGGACAAGTGTGTTCCATTTTATTTGTGTACCTTTTGAAAAGGTCTATACATTTTAAGTTATAGTAATGAACTGTGAGAGATTTAGACTGCAAAAATAAGGAAATTCAGAGTAAAGGCTTATCTTGCACTCACCCATTAAAGAGGCATGATCTAAGTTCAAGCTCGGGAGTTGTCACAGCTCTGACAAACATCTCCTTAAGCTGTACTGCACGTAGGGTTGTGTGACGCTTTTCCTACCTGTAAAATGGAAAAGTATAATTAATTAAGGCTAAACTCAGCAATTCCTGGTCATATGAAATAGTTCCTCTGACTTAAGTGGGATGGCTTGCCTAAGTGAGAGACTCAAAAACAGACTTGTAAAACACTGACAACATGGAAAGTGTGAAGTATCATCGTTATTATTATCTCAGAGAAGCTTATCTTGTATGAGATGGCTCATGTTCCAGGCAGTCTGCATCACTAGACCAAAATTCCTTGGCACTATTACTTGATTTCCGCAACGCTTCACTGCTCAGTTCTGTGGCATATGAAATAAACTGAAAGTCCTTTGCAAAATCTGAAGTCTAAATAAGAAACATGTTCAATATAGGAGCATTTAAGATATATTAATTGCATTTGATAGTGCAAATTAAAGGTTTTATCCATATACTTCTGGATGTTCATCTATGTGCAAGAAATTATTTTGTGTTTGTTTAGATGTTTATCTAATATAAAAATACTTTATAGACTCTCAAAATAGATAAATACTTCATAGGCAGTACTTTGCATGTCAGAAATGTTATAGACATCAGCTAATTATCCATCACAGCAACCCCACTTTGGGTTTTGTAGTACACAGACAAAATACTAAGCAGCAGTAGAAGGAAGATGTGACCAGGACATACTTTTTTTTTTTTTTTTTTTTTAAGTTATCTTTCAAGGGTAATATGGGGCAGAGACTAGGAAAGAAATGTATATTTGACTGGTCTTATGCTACTGGGTTAATTTTAAGACTTCTTACTCTTTTTGAGTGGGGACTACTACTTGTATTATCCTTTTGAGGAGGAGTGATTGGCAGAATTCCCCTGGCAATGTGAGAGAGCCTGGGAAGGGGGGAATTTTGTGATTCTTTCAAGTCTGAAGGTAAAATCTGTAGTGCCATATGGATAATATCAGATCATCAACTCCTCTGAGAGCTTTCTGGGGCATACTGGAAAGACAAGCTCAGGCTAGATCTTCAAGGCCAAAATCTTAAAAGCAACTTCTAAATTTGCACCCTCTCTCAGATTTTGGTTGTGTATGGCACCTGTGAGTGCAACCTAGAAATACAGACTATAGGAGGCAGAATCATGGGTAGTAAAGCAGCTGGAATAGAGGAAAGGATTTGGGAAGAGGAGAACAAAGCACATGTACAAGTAAAAATGCTAAAGGGTGTGTGTGGGGGCCTATTAAGCGAGAGGTTAGAAGAGGGAAAGGCTTTGCACAGGGCATTACATTAATAAGATGTATTGAAATGCAAGAGGTAAAAATACAAGACGTATCAGAAATGGAGGCTGGACTGAAAGAGAGATGGTTTAACTAATGGTGGAAGACAAAAAAGACAGAAGGTGACAGGGAGCTCTACACTACAGATTTGAAGCATAGTTTCAGTTTAAGTTGATCTGAATTCCTGCTGCTCCTGAAAAGGGATTCCTGCACCTTCCATCTGCCTTCCCCTAAATAACATGCTGTAATTGCTAGTATGATTCCCCCCCCCATTCAGATCAGATCATTGATCCAGGTGATCAGCTGCTCGTATTAGCAATACAGCTGCCTCAAGATGAGGGCAGCAGGAGGGGGACATAAGAAAGGGCAGCATACCATTGACTTAAGCTGATCACAAAACTCTGCTCTTGAACTAAAAATCTTGAGGAGACCCTGTGTTACAAATTATTTAGAAGAGAGGCTGATTACACAGACTTGGAGTGGTAACACAAAGGAAAACATCACCTGGGACCTGGGTATTTGTAGTGAGCGGTTTTAGACAACGCATGAAAAGAAAAAATATTTCTCAAAATATTTAGGAGGCAAAAACAAGCATTTCAAAGTTACAAAAGCCAGTATTTATATTGCCTGTGTATTGAATTCAGCATCTATAAGCATGGATGATGATACAGTCTTTAATTACACGATGAAGTCCTTTCCTCAGGACTGCTTCCTGAGAAGAAGGCTTGCAGAGGGTCTGGGAATACAACACCCCCTCTCAGGCGGCTGCGTGGTCCCCCATGACCTCTGCTGAGCACAGCAGTGCCAGCTACGTTTGGCTTACTTCACCTTATTGGATGACGAATAACAAAGTCCTGTGCTCAGCAATCCCACTGGTTGCTCGTTGCTTCTCTCTCACAACCTTCATCTGCATTTCCTTTGCAGGCCCCAGTGTATTTCATACTGACTTGTACTGTTTCTTCTTCTGTTTTTTCTTTTTTTTTTTTTTAATCCAATATTTATGGCTTCCAAACAAAACATCTTTCTGCGTTTTTTTTTTTTGCCTGGTAACTGCAGCTGCAATGTGCTATACATGTACAGCTTGTGTTAAGTTTGTGTTTAAGCAGTAACGTATGCTTCAAGCTTTTCTTGGTACCAGAAGAAGTAGAATAATAAAAAGAAATTCAGAATAAAATGCCTACAGAGAGAAGGCGGCAAAGATTAGAATATTTTTTGTAATAAATGAAATATAAAGCTCTTAGTGAGATCTTATTGGCTTTTTTTAATAGTAAGTGTAGAAATTAGATTATACACACACATGTGGCACAATGAATGACACTCTTTGAAGGAAAGCATTGAAAAAGAACAAGAAATAAGATGCTAGAGATGATGTCATGCTTGTCTAGACTAGAATGAAGGATTTTTTTTTAAAAAAAAAATCTTAGCTAACATGTTTAAATAAAGTATTTTAAAATTCTAACGAATCACAGGGGCAACTTGATGAACTTAGATTTTACTTTGCTCTATGGCTTCTGGTGTCTTTTCATACACTGTTTTTTTTAATGCTTCTTTTTCTACCTTACCTTGAGCATAAGAGAATTGTATTTTCATAAGAAGATTTGACTGATTCTCCTGGTTAACCAGTTCAGTCCATTGCTCTTGTAGCCAAGATATCATATAATTCCTTTCGTGTACTTATCAAACTCCTTACAACTATTCAGGGACTTTCTAGTTCCCACACTGCCATCTGGAGAATGCTGGACTGTTAAAGAGTTCGGGTTTCATTTCTCCTTAAATATGTTCATGGCCTGTTTATATTACTTTGTTTTTGATCTAGTCTTGTCCTTTAGCGTCAGTGGTCTTTCCCGTGTAGTCTTTACTACCCCAATGTATAGAACAATCCCAGCCGCTGTCTTCCTGTGGTAGGCTAAAAAAGCAACGCCCTTGCATGACACAGAGCTCAGCAATGCTGAGGACTCCTAATTGATTCTGAAGGATAGACTGTGCTATAAAATTGCATGCAATGGGCCTATGATCACGCTCCTAGTTCATGGGAGGTCTCTAATCTTAAACCATTCTCCAATATTGACCTTCAAAGAGTGATATGCAAGGCGCCTTACCCACATTTGTCTTTGAGAATAGGTTTTGTCCTCAGGTACATAACATTTTATAGGGGTTTTTGCAGACTCATTTTCATTTGGCTTAGTTCTAATTTCTTACTATAAATAGTCCTACTAAGACAGAAGCAACCTTTGTTTGTGGTTTGAAAAAATTCTGTTTCTCTGTTGAATTAAATTTTAATTGGTGAGTGTTGATACTTTAACATTTAAACAGGTCCAGGAATCTGAGCATTAATTTTACATTTAAGAGGTAACTATCGAGCTCCAAGCAAAATTACTTTCAAAACAGATTATCCAATGGTTGCAATCAAGAATGCACTGGATCTCATGTGAACTTAAAATTTTTGCTTTATTTGGGAAGCCTGGAAATTGGTATATTATATTAAGATTTTGGTTCTGAGCTCACTTTCTAATTTTAAAAAAACAAGAAAAAGGAACATGTATGTCTTATTTTGTTCCTTGAAATATGGTGCAAATAGAAGACAGCAAATGCAAATGACCAGTTTACATTTCAAGAAATTAACTGAAATAGCTTTACCATGAAAAGTGAAGGGCATTAATTTATCATATTCTTAGCTTGCTTTTTTATCCTTTTAAAGAACCAAGGAGCTAAGTCATGATATTGAAACTTTTAAATTGATTGAAAGTTTAAACTGATTGTCCCATGCATGAAATAGTTTAATCAACATTACACAAGAAAGGGTGAATGCATTATAATTACATTAACACGACTGTTGATGTCTGTCAAGTTCAGGTGCACACAAACAATTTTATACATTACTGTTATACATTTAGATGAGTATTTAACTAAAGTATTTGTTTCATTCGTCATTATAAAAAAACCCCCTATATTACTTGTCATTAATCTTCTGTGTCTTTGATGCCTCTATGAACAAAAATAATTCTATTATTTATTACTCAGTAAGTGGCATTTAAAAATGTAAAATCCCACAGTGAGCAAAGCAGCTGGAACTCTAACTCATATTTGCTGTCTAACCCCAGACACTTCTTTCTGCTTTCTTCTGGGCTTGCCAACATATTAAAACTACATTCGCCTCACCTGCACTATGACTTTATGCATGTTATTTGCAAGGTATTAGTCTCTTAGTAATGAGCTATCTTTATGCAATGCGTAGACATCCTCTTCATGGAAAGGTTGCATTTCACAGCATTAAGACTGATGTATACCCACACTGGTAAATAACTTCACTCATGGGGTTTGTCCCATTTAACCTAATGGCTCTCCACAGTTTCTCATATGAGCGTTTGCAGTCATATGCTCTGAGTCATATTTGTCCTGCAGATATGGGCATGGAAATGATTTAAGGTTTGTGTAGATGAATAAATTGCCAGCATGTGCATGTACAAAGGTTGGGACTAGGAAGAAAGTAGCTTGGAGTCTTTTGCAGTAATTCCGTTCAGAACATCAGAGTCTTTTCACTTGCAGAAAAGAAAGCTGCAGTGCACACAGCATAGAGTTGTTTATGTTTCTGATATTAAAGTAATACATTTTTGAATTAAGAAAATAACTCTTGAACCAGTCAAAAAAACTGTAGTAATACTTCACGGTCTTGCACGCCCTGATTTCCTGGGAAGCTTTTTGATTTTCAAAATTTTTTTTGCATGCTCCATCTTTGGCAAGAATCAGTGCCCATGTGAAAAAACAGCTGGGAAGGATGTTATAAAAAATAACCTTCAAGAGCTTCACATTGCCTGGGAGAGCACAGAGACAGTTTGGAATTTGTCCTGAGGCCCTACCTCACACAAAGGTGTTTTCAAACTGCGGTCAGCATCTCTCAGGATTCATGCACTACTTTTGCCAACCTTTTAAAGGTTTAATTAAATTAACCACATAAGAATTCTCACCTCCTTTAGAAAATGATAGGTGCTGCATAAATCAGGAGGGAAAAAGAGAAGGAGGAAGGAAGAAATATGCTGGGAACATGTCTAGGGAAATTGAGATGAAATTAAGAATATCAAAACTAGATTTCCACCTTTGGCGTGGCAGTAGGAGGAAGAGGAGGAAAGCAGCCCAAGGTTTACTCAATTCTAAACTGAGGAATCAAGTTATGATAAAATTGGATGAGTACTGTGAAATACCCACTGTGGCCTATAATGGCATGCCAAGCTTCTAGATTGTAAAGACTGATCAAAGCATTTGAGTATTGAAAAAGAGCTGGCACTTTCAGATTATTCTAAACCTAATTGCTGCAATGCTATTACTAATGGTACTTACACCACACCATATTCAACAGAGATAATCCTGTTGAACAGAGTTTTGAATTTACTCAACTGCAGTTACCTGTATTTCAGAATGTGATAAACGAAGCTTGTCAGATGAAGGGAAGCCCTACTTTTTCAATAGTAATTGTAGTTACAGATTGATTATGTGATTGGGAAGATAAAGAGAATGAGGCAACATTTCAAGTTTGAGCCGCTGAAGCTGCAGAAGCTAATAGGTAGTGGCTCTACAGCAAGATCAAGAGATCAAAGAATAAAGGTGCAGCATTAGCAGAAAGTGACATGATGAACTTTCATTCTCACAGCAGGACACTGAAGGAGAAATGTTGAGAGAGCTGCTGGAGTTCCTTTCTTCATCATCTTCTCCTGGATTATGGACTTTGAATGTAGGAGAGAGCAGTCTGCCCTTTGTCCGCTAGATAGCCACAGCTAGGGAGACTGGCCAGCTGCTGCGAGTTTGGCCCACATTTAATGTTTCTCTCCACAGACTAGAGTTTTTATAGATATATAATGATCCTGTCAACACAGATAAGTGTTTTTAATCATCACCTCAATGCCACATGATCCACATAAGTGAGTAGCTCTGTAATATTAAACCATTTTAAACAGAAACTATGAAAAATGTTTAGTTAAAGATGTCATGAGTTCTCATTCCTTCATCAGGCTACAGTGTGTTCAGCTATTTTTGAAACGGGAATCTCCTCAATCACATAATCACTGGCTCCACACTGACCCTAACATATCTTTGGAATCATACAGCATTTATGTTGTGATAATGTTTCTAATGAGTGCTTTGGCAATGTGATGGACTTATCTTCAAATTGCCCGACTTCAATTTGCTCACAGTAACATTGTTCATACCCACCTATGGATTTCATGGGTTCAGTTTCCTTCACTTAGCCTGCTTACCATTTTTATCCATTGTATTAGATATAACTTGTACACTAGCTTGCTGATTTTCTGAGCAGCATAGTCATAGTGGAGGTCCCTTCTTGACAGTGACACTTCCTCCTGACAGAAGTTGCTGAAAGCCAGTCTGGGACTGCTGAGCGCAGTCAGTCTGCTAGCTTACAGAAATTCCCACAGTGTGAAGACAGCAGAGTTTCCACCGTTGACAGCTTTCTTCCTAATGACCATTGAGGTAGCAATGGGATCACTGGCTGAAAACTTAGGCCTCTCGAAAAAATCCCACTACTCTTAACATTCCTCACTTCTGTCAATAACCAATAGGATGATATGCCAAGGACCTCTCTAAAAATCCTGCTCACCTTCTATCTTTGTGGATATTAGATGTGGATAGTTTAAATCGGTGTGCAGAACTGCTCTTCTTTTTAGACTGCTTTTCTGAAAGTCTTCTGTGATTATGTTCCATGTCAGTCTGCTTCTTTCCTTCCTCTGTTGTCTCCAATCCAGTTGTCAGTATGAGCCACATTTGTCACAGGGCTCAAAAGACAATCTGTTCCCTAGAAGTTTTATCCAAATATGTGCCTGGACAGATGAGAAGGACTCTTAGCTACTCCCCAAGGGACAGAACGCTGATTGCCATTGATGGGCAGCAGACAAGCCTTTGAAGTACTCCAACCATAGAAAAATCTTCAGTCAGTGGTTGGATTTTTTTAGACAGTTAAGACACTTGATATCAACACAAATTTGTAGGAAGCTAGGCGTCTTCTGTGTCCTGTCTGTAATTCTTCTGTGCATAATCTTGGCATATGGTAACTATCCACAACTTTCATGGCTACATTTGGTATTTAGGGATACTTGGCACTTTGTGTACTCTCTCTTCTGCTGTTATATTTGCTAGTATTGTGTTAATTTTCACTGTTGCTACAGCTTCTGCTGTGTTTTGGATAGTCCTGTATTTCACTAAGTTGTTTATTTAAAATGCTTCCTTTGTGAGAGTTTTATTTTGAGATTTAAAATGGAGTAGGTCTGAATGAAAGACAATGTTGTTCTTTGTAGCTTTGTTTTGAGGGTGTCTTCTGACACATGAAACTTTCATTATACTTTAATTATTGATAGAAAGCATTTTCTTACCAGTATAGCACTTATACACAGTGAAATCACTTTTCAGGAGAAATTACTGCAAGCAATTTTTGGATGAGTTTCAGTTTTGCAAATTGCTTGTTTTTTTTTCCCTTTGTTTTTCTTAGTACCCCATAAATTAAAGCACAAATGATAAGCAAGATCGTTATGCTGTCATGAATCACTCAAGTTCTAATGGCCTAATGCACTAAGCCTTAATTAGTAATATTGTATTTTTAAAAAGACAATATTGTGAATGAAGTCTGAACATGCACTGTTTTATATCTGGTCTTCCCAGAAGATTTTAAATGGATTCCTTTTCTTCTTGCTATGTTTTTAAATAATTGATATGGCCACTTCAAGCCCTTCATAGACAAACGAATTATTGGCTGCTAGTGACAAAATGGTTTGGGCATAGTAACTTCACAGAGACATGGCACTGCATACATCTGCTGCTCTAATTAGAAAGTTTGCCTAGGGTGCTTGTATCAGAAAGAGTGGGAAAAAATAGTGCTGCACAATCTGTTGTAACAGAATGATTCTTGCAAAATGTGATTTATACAAGATTTCCATTTAACCCTTCCATTTCTGCTGAAACACTCAGGTGCCATTTAGGTGAGTTTTGTACAGACAGTACTGTATTGGTCTTAACTGACTGGGCTGTCTACTCAGACAGGCCGCCACTGCTGTATCCTACATCTAGGGCCTGCCAGTGCATTGGTCTGCGATGCAAAAGAGCATTGCTGCTCTATTCTACGGAAGTCTGCTAACAGGCACTTAAGCCACTCCTGCAACGCAGAATAAGCAAGCAGTTGCGGCTCCCTGGTGCTATGTCCCTTTATTCTAGCCAGGCCTTCAATTTATGCTCTTTTACAGCAGCAGTAAATCAGATGTAATAGCATAAAAGTAGTTTTGGTAGTCTAGTGATAGCTACACAATCTTTTGTAGAAACCTGTTAAGTTGGGGCCAAAAACAGTCGTAGCAGGACTAAAATTAAGAGGATTTTATCTAAAATGGAGGTGCATAGCCTTTGCAAAACAGGCCTTTTTCTATTGTAGTTGTAAGTCATCCACTTTAACAGAAATGTGGCTATAGTTAAAATAAGTAGCTGTCGTTATGAGTACAATTAATCAGAGATTTCCCAGTAAGAGTGGGTTTGGCTTGCTTGCTGATTTTAAACTGCCAGTTCACTGAATATTTCCTGAGAAAGGATCAGTTTCAACAAATACCTGTTTTTAAACACACTGTTTTTAAAAACTGTTTTTTTTTTTTGTTGTTGTCATGGAACTCTAATTTGTTGTAGCTTTCTGCAGAAATGGTGTAGGCTTGGTAGGGAGGACAGAATAGACAGCTAGGTCTTGTTGTCCTTAAACCTGATTTGTGTTAATAAATAATTCTAGTACAGGGCACTTTAAAGCCTCTGAAAATAAAACAAAGTGGAATTTGGTTTAAAGAAAAGGAAAGGCATTATCCTTAAAATGTTTATGTCTCAGAGAAAGTTAAGTGGTATATTCTCAGCCACATGAAATTCCCTGTTACTGCCCAAACAGAACATTTCAGAGAGTACATAAATGTTGTAAAGGGAAATACAGGTGCTGTGGAAGATGCAACTGTCAAATTACATGCTCATACTATGATATTACACTACAGTGAAGGGGCAAAGCAGCTCTTCAGATACACTAATGAAATGTTTATAAAAGCAAAATCAGATACCGAAATTGGAGAAATGTCTGTTAATTCTATGGTCAGTGAGGCTATTCAAATACATATCTTCTCTAAAGGACACAAATGGTGATACTGGAATGACAGCTAGAACATGTATATATTAATAAACTTGTGGATAAATAGCGTAACATCTTTCATTTGCATGAAATGTCAGAAATTTTCTAAATAATGAAAAATGTGGTTTTGTGCCAGGATGTTTGGGGAAGTAGAAGAGGAGGGAAGAGAAGAAATTGCAAATTGTTGTCATTTATTTGTTCCTCCAGCAGCAAACATCAAAAAATCAAAAAAATCTGATTATAATGATGAGAGACTTTAGGTCACCTGGTGTTGAAGTTAATTTTCCCTGTAAGGCATAGTTAAGGTGTTCTGAGTATTGAGGATTTTTTAAGTTTAATTTCCACTAAACTAAAATTTATGGTTCCAGAGAGGATCTTATAAGGGAATACTATATAAAATTCCCTTCTTATCCTTCTAAATGATTCTGCTTCTCAGATATTTCTATGGGTCATTAGCTTTTATGCAGTATGATATGTTCATTTGTGGACTGATTTTTGACATATATGTTATTCACATTGTTACTGGTGTTCAGTGATTTCACAGTCCAAAGAACATTAGAAAGAATGAGGAAGATTACTTTCAATGTACTAGTACTCTACAAGCTTATTCATACTGGTCATACACCAAGACTTTTTTCTAAATCACTGTTGACACACAACTGAAATTGAATTAATTATAGAATGATATTCCATCTTCAATAACATGTATTTGTTACACTTCACAATTCCATTCTGATTTGTCCTGCTTGCCTGGTCAGCACAGAAGAACATACGTACAGGCAATTTCTTTTCTATCCTTCTCAATTTCCCAGACAATGGCACAAGACCACAAGGACAACCAGCAGCCAGCTCTCCTTATGTTCAAGGGGATTTTGTCCAGAAGGGCTAACTGGTTCCTTCCTTCATTTCAAAAATAATCACTCTTCAAAAAACAATTGACAAAAAAATTTTTTTTTCCTGACAGCCAAAAAGTGCAAATGTGGCTAAAACCTAAAAATGTGTTAGCTTGGAGTTATTTCCTTAGTACCTCATATGGCCTGAAGCTCAGGAGCTTTATGTTTTTCTATGAACTCAACTCCCTTAGAAAGCCGTATCACCTCCCATAAATCTCATCCCTTTTTAGTGGATCATTGGAATCCAATGGCCAGCATGCATCAGGGGAGATGTAGTCAAGCCAGGAGAAAGGCCTGGCACTTCAAACCATATGCAAGAGACGTCATTACTTCCAAGCGCAAATGTTGCAGTTTTGACTAATGTCTGAAAAGCTTTTCTGGCAGACTTTTTTGTGGAAAGCAAATATTTCTGAGGGAGTGGGGTGAAAAGGGTGGATGGACATGAGCAGGGAGTAGTATCATAAAAGTATTTTTCTGTAAATTTCTAATACAAAATGGTCAGCAGGCATTGTTGTCTAGTCCTTGTGCCATAGCACCAAATAAGCAAGATGATAAGCAGCCAAAACTCAACCTGCAGATATTTCTGGCCACTTGTTAGTAGACAGGGAAGGTGCCTTGGGTGCACAAAACACATAGTGGCTGAACTGAAGGGAAGGTGTCTGTTACCTCTTCCCTTGAGCAAAGGATCTTTTCTGTACCTGCAGCAGAGAGCTGAGCAAAATACAGTAATTGAGAACAACATAGAAAAAGGATCACTAAATATTTTCAGTCTAATGGATCTATATGCCTGTATGTAGAAGAGGTTCACAGAACTCAGATTCTTCATTAAGTTGTCATATATGTATACATACAGATGGATATATGAAATTAGCTTGGAAGTGATGTAGTACCCTTACAGGAAAGAACACAGCACTCGTTAAACAAACCAGTTAGAATTTTTTTTTTATGTCACATGAACTGAAAGTTGGCAGAAGGAAAAAAAAAATCATTGACATGTAGCTGGTTCGTAGGCACCCCTTTTCATCAAGCAGCAATTTGGAAAAGATGGAAAGTGTGTAGTTCCCTGACAGTTTGAAGGTGCTTGGGCTCCCAGAGATTCCCTGTAATGCTTCAGGCATATTTTCTGCTGCCAAGATGGCAGGCTGTGCAATTTTATATGAATCAGAGACTAAGTGAGGTGCCTCATACAGATGCTTACAGAGAATTCCTTTTCCCGAGCTCTTTCTTGTGAGCTTTATTATGAGGACGAATAATCTAGGCTAGTAATTGCTCAGTTATAACTGAGATTTATTCAATCTGCTATTTGCCTAGATGCTCACAGATTTCATAAAAATCAAGCTTCAAAAATGCCCATGTGTGTACAGGCAGTGATGGATTTTATTTCCGTACAAGGATATTGTATGGAAACATTCTTGTATATTCTATGTAGAAATTCAGAGGTTTTGATTTCCTTGTTCAAACCTCAAGATAGTTAACTCTTCTGTGGTTTTGATTTTCATTGCAGAACCTCTCACAGACAGATTTACTAGGATTTTGTTATGACTCATGGTAGTCTGCTAGTATCATCTGTTTCTGCCTAATCTCATCTGTAAACTTTAAAGTAATATTGATTTTCCTTTTTACTGAAATTTAAACCACTGGGATAACCTATGTAGCATTACTATGATATTGTCATTCAGCATAATTTAGTTTAGCTGGCATACTTGCTTCAGAGTCCACCCTAATAGCCAACATGCACAAGCTTTGAGGTTTCTGACTGTGTTGGTAAGCTCAATGTTGAAATCCTCTGATTTGTTTCACCATTTTGAACTTTTTAACATATTCCACCACAAGGTCTGCTTGCTGCACAGAAATATTTTAAATGGCTCAGTTAGAGCAAGTTCAAAAGAGGATCTCTCTGACATGCATTCTTCAAAGCAGCACTACATTTCTCTGCCACAAAAATGTATCTTACCTTTCCCCCTTCCTACTGTGAATTGTGACAAAGCTGTCATTTTTTCAATAGGAACTGTTTATAAAAAGGACCTATATTCTGCTGCTGAGCATACTAGAAACCCTTTAGTTATCAGATTCAGTGTATAAATACTGATTTTGTACCTCACTGGCTTTGTTAGTTAACTTAATGTGACAGCATTTTTGTTGAGTAAATGGTTTTAAGGAAATAAAATACTATATTTTGCTAAAAGTTGTATGCTTGTTTTATAAAGTGACTATTTAATCCCAAGCTGCTAACAGCAGTCTGTTTGGGATATTCTGGCATTAGATGTGACATGCTTTGGTACTTAAGAATGCCAGCCTTAAGAATGACGACAGGTGACTACTTATGATCAAGTTACTCATAATTTGAAAGCAGATTCAAATTACAGTCATCAAAGCATTTGATTCTACTGTTAGATCTATGTATAGCTCTTCTTGTACCTCCTATAGCAATTTACTCAAACAATTCTTTTGATTTTATTGTAGATTAAACATAGGTATTATGTACTCATTACGAAGCACTGGATTTCATAGGGCCTACTCTGCTTCAGATTTCTGTCTTCAGAATGTCAGGAAGTAAGAACAGAGAATAAGTTAGAATTTGAAAGGGTCCCATGCTTTGATCCAGTGAAGGTGGCTTTCATTTACAAGGCCTTAAAGCAAATTATCTATGGAAATTCTGCACTTTGAACCTCAAGCTCGAACTGTGGGACTTGATTCCTAGAATCCCAATTTGTGACATGGTGATCAACCCTTGTTCCTATTCTTTTGAACCTGACTTTAGAATTTAAGTTAGTTGCAAAACACTTCTGTAAGAATGAGAACAGCCTCAGGCTTGCAAAGATTAGAGACAGAGGATGCTTGACAATGTGAAAAATAAGTCTCACTGGTGTGTATTTCAGCACTTCTCCAAAAGCTCAGTTTTGCAGGCTGCTGAGCGTTGCTCAGTATACATCAATTCCTCCTGAAACCAGCAGACCAAACCCTCAGCTTCATAAATCAGGGAAACTGCTACTGTCCCAAATATATGTTTGATTAGGACTGAAAAAAATATAATCAAAGCTGGAAGGTGTTTGAATTTGTAGGTCTGAATATTTTAAGTATGCAGTTCTACCCAACGCTGTTTGGTACCAGGAGAAGTTTCTGATCAACAGACTTTCTTGGCTCACAAGATAGGAAGCTCATTTTTTTTAAATTTGGGGAATGTATTTTTTTTTCCTTTTAAACATTGTGTAGCTCAGTCCTCCTTAAGAAACAATTATAAATGAGGTGTGGAAAACCATCTCTAATTTACCAGCAATTGTTCTCTTCTTTCAAGGAGGTTGGGATGAGACATAATGAGATAAAGGTTGAAGACCACCCTCTGTATACTTCCATTTTGACTGGCATCAATTCCTACAGGTCCTAATCCTCATGAAGGATCCTAACACATTTTAATGATGGATGATGGCTGTTGGTTCATGCTGCAGCTGCATGAAAGCTTGGGCTGTAAAAGTAGCAACATTTCTAAAGCTGTAAAGCCAGTACAATGGATTAGATGGCATCTTGGACTGAGAGAATGACTAGTACTGTCCCTTCATAAACATTTAAATCAATTACATTCATAAACACACAAATAAAGCTGATGAGTAGCCCTATAATATAACCAGATAACAATATTTCAGCTACTCTGAGTAGCTGTTCTCTATCTCAGATATGATGACTTGTAGTAGTAGTGTACCCTACCATTGGTAGTATACCCAAACAAACCAAGCAAATGGATCATTTTCATTGCATTAAGTTTTCCTAAAAGGCATTGGAAAGAAACCGGGGGACAGCAAATATAGTAATTCACATAACCTAGTAATATTTTGTGCTTTTTTTCAGAGTATTGCAGGTTTGACAAAGGCAGAAAAAGAGCAGTGGGAGAGGGGGCAGTAAAAGGGATACAAATATTCATGTGTCTGCACTATTCCTCCTCCTACCACTTTCAGGAGAGTCTTGCAAAGTGCTCCAAGCCAAGCGAGTTTGTCCATCCTATCAGCACTAGAAGCTTTTCCAGAGTTCTCCAGTCATTTCAACAGCACTGCTTACATTGAGAATGTAGATTCATGGTTTGTTTTGTGAAGACTTGTTTTTGTGTTAATGAAGCCCAGGTTTTCAGACTTTTAAGAAGGGATGCAAGAGACCCTGCTCAGTCACTGCTTTTCTTTTTCTTTATTCCCTCCATACTTTTTTTTTTTCAATCTGTGCAGCAGGGCATCTGCTGATCCAGTCTCTTTCCTTCCTCTGACAGCCTTTCATGCCCTCCTGTTTCACATTCACCCACAGTGCCTGCATGACTCTAATTCAGGTTTTGTTTGGGGCTGCAGTCCAACACTATTTGTCCATGCATGTTTTCACACATGCAGGGGTGGCAGTTTTATCTGCCTCTTAGTTCAGAGCTAGGAGCGAATGTCCTCAGTATGCTATTTGTTTAGTCAGAATTTAAGTATTACATTTTTCCCTTTGGATTGCACCTGGATGTAAAGAAAGCTAGACTTTTCACAGCTCCTTTATGGACTAATTTCTTTGGGGACTGAAAGGATGACACTTTACCGGCAATTTGCTACCCATCTCAATGAAGGCAAGGGTACTGCCTCTTCAAAACTGTCTTCCTAATCCTTTAAGCCTCTCCTAAGCCAAATTCCTGCCAAATTCCTAGGAATGCATGAAATCTAGGGTTGCAACCCAGACTTACTGCCAGTCCAATCTGTGTTTAAATAATGTAATCTTAGTTGTATAAATGTTGAAACCAGGAATCGACATTTCTGTTTGCATTATTTGGGGCAATTAATCCTTCAAGAAGCCATGGGGTTCATATGTGAGAAGTGCTGCTAGCTTGGGTAACCTTATTGTGATGCTTTTTATTACAAATATTTGTATGGCTATAGAGAAGAAACAATTGCAGCTAAAGACTACATCCAGTATTTATTTAACTTTTTAATTGCCTTTTATTTATGGTACAGTTGCTAGCAAGGAAACTGCCTCTGCATATATTATTTGAAAAAAACTTTCTATTTTTGAAGGTAGGGATTGTGTAAAAATGTTTTGAATAATGACCTTTGGGGTATAGCAGCACTACACAAATCTTACTGTCAATAGAGCTAGTAGCAAGAAAAACAACTGAGAGAGCACATTAGAACTCCAAAGCACATACTGTTAGTTCCACAACAAAATACTTATTGAGCTGACAAACACTGGGCAAGGTTTGCCTTGCTGCAGTATAAGTGAGTATAGTTTCTTATTCTCGTTTTAGAATAGTATTTACCATTTAACGTCTAAAGAAAAATATATAAATAAAGTGGACTTGCTGATAAAAATATGTTCAAATCTTAGCACTTAAGCACCACTTACTTACTTTCCTCTTCCCAGAGCCTTTGCTTTATGCTGCTCAGCATCCATTTTCTGCTATGTATCTGAGGGTATTAAGGAGAGAAAATACTTAGAAAAAGAGAGTGCTTTGATCACTTTCCAAAACCAAAACTGTTATTCTAAATGTAAAAATGTAAAAAAAATATAAAAAAATGTAAAAAACAAACAAACAAACCAAACCTCAACCGGGAATAACTTGAGAGCTAGAATGCTGATGCTTATGGCTATCCTTTCATATCCTTATTCTTGCTCTGTGTTCGTCCCAGGTAAAAGCAAAGTTCCTGGCACCGTTTTCACAAAGAATGTGTCATGAGATCCAGCAGCCAATTTGCTAGGAGACTTAAGTCCTACCATCAATATTCTTGATTAATTTTGGACCTTCGAATACAAAACAAGCTGTTTATTTTCATTAACGTGAAGCCTGCATAAATCCCAGTATTAATCTGTGTTGAATGTGATCCATGTGAGAAATGCAGATCTTTGCACATTTTGACTGACCTAAAAAAGACATATATGAGGATCAAATTCTAAAAAGATATTTAGGCACCAAACTCCCACAACGTCAGCAAGATCTATAACTTACAATAGGAAGCCTCTTTGGCCAACTCTTGATGCTAAATATCATGTATTTCTCTTCTCTAAGCTCTTGGGCAGCTGTCTTAAGCACATCTATTGGTCAATGGAAGAAACTGGGAACTTACTGGGGGCCCTTCAGTTATTAAATAGGTTGAGTTACCTTCAATTCTAGGAGGATGATAGCCCCCAAGTAAATGAAGTTTTGTTTTGTACTGCAAAGTTGAAAGTAACATTCATGTGGAAACATAAATAATAATTGTTACATGGATCACAGTAGTGTTCAGCTATGGTCTTACAGACCCCAAGGCATCTGCAGACTCCTACGGGGTCTGTAAATGGTAATTAAGAATAACAACTCTTTGACAGATTTTTTGTTATTACACAGAGCATTTAGCAGAAAATTATTGAGGTATATAGAAAGAAAATTGTTGAAAACCACCTATGTAAGACAGAGAGCTGCAGCATCAGAGCCAAACGATACTGGCAGTTGAAGAAACATGATAAAATATGATGCAGACAAGGATAGTCCTTCAATATCTCAGAATGATAAGGCATTTTGTAGGCGCCTCTAGAATCCATAATGATCTTACACCACTTCCTTCTGGAAGCTCTATTTCCTAAATAATTACATTTTCATGGGGCTAACTGAAGCTGCATTTCCCCTAAAACTAATTTTCCTGAAATAGGTTTATGTTCCTGAATCAAAGCTTCCACTCCCCTGTCCCTGAGAGAAAACCGGTATGCAAGATGATACAGCAGGATGATACAGTTCTCCCTATTGCTTTCTTCAGCAGCTGATCACCCACTAAGTAAAGAGTGAAACCCCTGCAGAAGGTCTTCTTTGAGCTCATCTTGTGCTCTCTGAAGGCAACATATATGTTGCCGCTGACTTTAATGCCAATGGACTTTGAGTAGAAGCCATGTGAGGAAACAGAAGTGGCTTGACCCAGAAGGCCACAACCAGTAAAACCAACAGGAACATTTAAACAAACCTTGCAGGAGGATTTGTTTCGAGGCTCTACCGGTGAGAGGGGATCAGCGATTCACCTGTATTTACTTCCCAGCAGCAGCCTGAGAATATCTCACTTGATGCTGTACTCATTCAGATTTATACCTAACTATCCTGCCTGATGCCCTAATAGCTAGCTAATAGAAAAATTAGAAACATTTTCTACATCAGAAACTTTGTAGACAGCTTTGTAGGGAGAGCTATGCAAGCAATTGATTTTTGGATTCACTGGATGAACCCAAAGAATGAGAAAACTCTCATTTCTCATAAAAGGGTTTTTCTTCAGAAAATGAAAACCTATAGAAGAGTATAAAATACCCCAATATTTAATTTAACCTGACTTGAAAATTTTGCTTATGTGACATTTTAGTTTTTAAGCTTTCTCATAAAAAGACAGCTAGATTTACAAACAAAAACAAGTCAGTATCAAACATTAGAACTGTTAGTTTATTTATTTCTTATTTAAAATAGATTTTTCCCACACAGACCATAAAAGACAAGCCCACATACTGAATCCAGGCTGAATTTTGCGAAAAGGCACGGAGGTAACAAAACTGTTTCCTGAGGAGAAGGGCAGGCACCGGAGCGCTCAGAGGCCTCACACAAGCGCCAGGTCCCCGGAGCCCACCGCGGCCACCCGCCGCGCTTACCTTTCGTGAGGCTAAGCAGCTGCGCGGCGCGGCCGGAGGGCGGGCGGCGGCCCGCCGCTGCCGCGCTGTGCCGCCATGTCGCCGCGGAGGGCGCGCGCGAGCCGCCCTGTCGCCGCGCCGCGTGTCCCCGCTGCGGAGGCGGTGCCGCGGGGCCTCGGGCGCGGCCTGCGAGGGGGCGGCTGGAGCGCGAAGGCGCTGCTGGGCTCCTTGACTAGAGGAGAGAGCCCTTATTTTTATTATTATTATTGCTGCTGCAGTGACTAAGACTGTGGCTGGGCAACAGGGGAGCGGCCGGCGTGGGGGAAAGGAATGATAATGGCGGGACTTGGCCTGAGGGGACAACGCCAGGGCCCCGAGGCTTTTTCACGTTTGTGGCAGGAATAAACAAGTAAAACCACCTGGCCGGAGAGGAGGAGAGGTGGCAGCACAGCAGCGTGTGCTGCTATGGCCCTTCGCCAAGGCTAGGGCTGGGGTGCGGTGCCCTGGCCCCATCTTCATCCTGATCCTGCAAGAGCCAGAGATTTCATAGCAGCAAGGTAAAATTTCTGAAATGCTTTGGGTTTAGATTCGTATTTTTCTAGGAACTCAGAAGTGTACTGTGCCCTTCCCCGAAGTGCCCAGTGTCTGTCGATGCGGAGCACCACCTTTTTGGAAAGGCCTCTGTGTTTTTGTTTCTTTTTTAGGTGCGTGGAAGCATTTTTGACCCAACTGCAATCATCTAAAGAGATGAGCTACAGAGTAGCTGTAAAAGGCAAAATATCTGATATAGTAGCCTAAGTCAGATTTTGTATGTGCTTTGCTGTTCAATCATGGAGAAATTAGTGAACACCTTCTAGTCCATATCCTGCCTACTTAGCACATGGATATACTGTTCAAATTATGTAAAAACACCAGAATGCCTTGGCTTTGGAATACTCTTGGGATATGGTAATCTGATAATCACCAAACACCATGGAGTAGTCTTAATATTTTTATAAAACCTTATTAATTGTCTGAGCAAAAGTATGCAGAGGAAGACGAGACTGGTCATCTGGAACAGCTGCTCTTCAAAGTGTTAATCTCTTCCCTTAAATGTTGATCAGCAGCAGCCGTTTCTCAATGAAGCCACTTCTGGGAGTAAGTCTGCACTTTGTGAACAGTCTGAATATAGGTAAGGCATGTGAAACAAAAATCTCTTTCTTTTCTGTTTTCTTTTTTTTTGTTTTTCCCAAGTAGGGAGGGATAGGAGGGATATTACTTTGGGGTTTTTTCTTCCATTCCTTTTGCCGCGCTGGTAGTCAGTAGGCTTGAATTTGAAGCGGGTCGTTAACAGATAGTTTGTCTTTTGTGGGTGTGTACTGCAGAGTTTAAGTATATATGGTCGGTTTTTTTGAAAGAGCTGAAGACCTAGAGCCTCCTAATGTGGCATGGACTAAGATCAGGGTTCCCTTTGGTGAGCTTTTCATGAAAAGTTAGGCACCAAAGTAGGCAACCAAACTGGAATCTTGCCTCTTATGAAAGCATGACCTATAGATGGATTTTGCAGAAATAACACCCAGGAAAACTGTTGGAAGTCCAGTCCGTTCCTGTAGGATGCAACTTTAGCAATCCATTGAATTTTTGTGGAAGCTGTTTCTTTAAGCTGTTAAATCTGTTCTTGGGCAGTTCCCCTTTTCAGCTCTCATAGAGGTCTCTTTGAACATCAGTATGTAATGCTAGAACAAAAAGAGGGAGAGAAAAAAAAGTCAGAGTTCATATGATTCATGTGAGTTATTTGCAGTCATCTGTTGTTCCTAAGAAAGTTTGTGAGATCTCCTTACTTGTGAGATGATTTTCCAGTTCTCTCTCCTAATTCTACAAACCGTTCTGATAGCAGAGCTTCTATAGTAAAGTGTTGGCCGGAAGAAGAAACAACAACAGCAAAACAGTTGATCTCTCTTTTTTTGTGTCGATTGGTACATAAGGCCAGAAGCTCAGATGGTAGAACTTTTGATAGGGCCCTTTAAGTTCTAATTGTATGACTTTCACTCTTTGCTGTTCCCCGATGTTTTGTGTATAACTGACTAATC
Source organism: Rhea pennata (assembly GCF_028389875.1). Lineage (NCBI taxonomy): Eukaryota > Metazoa > Chordata > Aves > Rheiformes > Rheidae > Rhea > Rhea pennata. The sequence goes on from NC_084664.1 coordinate 68,183,070, forward strand.
TGTTAGGTATATAGCTTATGTCTTTCCCTTAGTTGTAGAGATGAAGTGTTTCATGAACTTGAGCAGCATACCATTGAAATAGTGTTTCTTTCTGGCATAAGTCTAGCTAGAGTTCCACAGTTAGGTTCAAGACTAAATCAAGGCAGCTGGTCTTCAGCAATTAGAGCAGCAATTACAGGCTTTCAAATGATGTGAGAAGCATTCCAAAATTTTGAATGGTGAAAACCCCACAGTTTTTCTGTTCTTGTGCAAATCCTGCACTTCTGGTCTATCACCACAAAATCCCGTTTACATATAAAGCAAAAATAAACTGGTTTGGGATCTAGTGTGTCTAATCTGAAACCTTCGTGTCTTTGAATACAGCTATTAATAAAGTCAGTGGATGTCCTAAATGGCATTAAATGGCATGCTTTTTCTTTCTCCTTACGAATTGGTTTCATTTAACCCAAACAAATATTTTGAGACTAAATAGCAAATATATGTATTGCAATCAAATAAGGCACTTCAGTAAGCAGTTCTGGGATCCGCTGAATCTAGATCATTGAAAATGCTAATTAATATTAAGCATTTTGAGCAGTGAGGTTTTCCCACATTTAGTGTAGTTCTTCATGAATTCCTTGCATTATCTGTTTCATGATTAAAACTCTAACAATGAATTATGATGGTAGTAGTGTTACCTCTTTGTTGGATGGAGGGTACATCAGGAATATCTAATAAATAACTAGAGATGATTTCATGGTTCAGATCCTGAATTTCGGCAGATGTAATCAGTGGCCTGAGACCTACTTCTGTCACGAGTTTCTTTATTGAGTGAATGTTGTGTCTTAGTTTTCTAGCAATCAAATATTAACCATCACTAATTTCACAGCAACATTATGAGCACACTTTCAAAATAAATATTGAGGGGAGTGGCTTGAATTGTGTGATTACAAGGAATGTGTATCAGAATCTAAATAAATATTGATAGCAAGCTTAATCAACCAGCCAAACAGATTTGAATGGAGAAAGGCATTATTTTCATTTGCGAGTTCTATATTTACACTGTAGCATTTATCTCTGAGCATATTAGCACAATCTTCTAAAACAGCAAGGATTTTCTGTTGAGAATTTACTAAGTCATCAATATTCAGTCAAATTCCCATTGGATCTAATTTGGTGCTTTCTCATTTGATTTTCATTCTTAACTCATGAGAGCCATGAAATTTATTCTACCAGGTGAAATCAGCAGATAAGAATAGAAATACCACCTAGATTTGCCTAGTTTTTAAACGTATTATCTATAAATGTTTCTTAATATTACTTCGTAACATTTATAAAAAGATTGCTGTAAATTCCAGAATAGTAAAGATTTTTGCACCATGAGATACTGTGCACTTTGAAATTTTAAAACTTTGAAATTTTAAAACTTTGAAATTTTAAAACTTTGAAATTTTAAAACTTTGAAATTTTAAAACTTTGAAATTTTAAAACTTTGAAATTTTAAAACTTTGAAATTTTAAAACTTTGAAATTTTAAAACTTTGAAATTTTAAAACTTTGAAATTTTAAAACTTTGAAATTTTAAAACTTTGAAATTTTAAAACTTTGAAATTTTAAAACTTTGAAATTTTAAAACTTTGAAATTTTAAAACTTTGAAATTTTAAAACTTTGAAATTTTAAAACTTTGAAATTTTAAAACTTTGAAATTTTAAAACTTTGAAATTTTAAAACTTTTGACGTAGTATTAAAAGGCCAATATGGACCATAAAGCATAGCATAACTAAGCAAATAGGTGGTTAAATGTATTTTGAGGGACTTGTAGAAGATGCAGATATTCTTTGATGCTTTGGTTGGTTGGTTGGGCTTTTTTTGCTTTTAAACAGAACATTAATACTTTACATGCTCAGCTTTGTGTAATTGAGAGTTTGCAGTCTGTGATGCACTGAAGCTGTATGTCTAGTTCTGAACTGTCAGTGTAGCTGACAAGGATGTGTTCTGTTGACTATTCCTAGCAGAACAAAGGTGGTGATGAAAATGATAATATTTTAGCCTAAAAAAGTTTTGGAAATGATTCATTGCTTTGAATAACTTTAATTTTTTGATCATATTCTTCTCATTTTCAGCATCCTGTTAAGTCTTTTGAATGAATGTAAATCTGAATTGTTACTTTCCATTGCAAACTAACCCTTCTGCATCATGGACTTTCTTTTCCATCTTCCATACTACTGTTACTGTTCTTATCTTAGCAGTAGTGACTTTGTACACCTGACTATGTATTATTCTGCCCTGAATTATGTCCGACCTCTATCCAAAGGAGAAATAGAATATTTGTTCTTCATATTTTTGCATTATTCCAAGTGATTAGGCAGTATAACAATTATAGAGTGTAACAGAACACCGTATCAACTATGAATAATTCATGTCTGCGTTCTTCCATTTAGCGTATATTTGGCTCACTAGCACAATTGAGTGATAATGACGCTGAGGCTGTAGATTTCACTGTCAGTTTAAGAAGGGCTGTAGATATGGCTGTTATGGCTCTTACTCTCATTCAAGTTTGTTTTAATTTCTGATCAGATACTTCATCTAAAGCTTCAAAACATGCCTTCTTATTGTATTGTTCTTGTGCTACCAGACAGGATTTCAGTGACTCCAATGAAGTTTTACAGCTTAGAGCAGATTGACGTAGCAAGAGATCAGGTCCAAATAAATATAGTATTTGAGAGAGAGCATAAAGATCAAAGAGTGTTTATTCTAAGAGTTTTTGGGGATTTTGGAGCTTTTAATGTATTATTGGGCATACTGACAGCATCAGTTATGTACAGTGAATTTGTTGGTTAAAAATCAGCTTTTGATACAGTGCAGAGTTATGATCTGTGTACTACGAAGTGATATTTTGGGTTGAGTGATTCGTCTTGGAAAACAATACGTTAAGTGGACCAGAGGCTAGAACAGCATAATGATAAATAAGCTGATTTGCTAAGCTTTTTCATGCAGCTAGCTAATAGCATTGGTCAACATTGATTTCTCTAGCAAATGCAGTGTTCCCTTCTGCAAGTTTCTGCAGACGAGGTTGCTACTTTTGTGTATTTTTGGTTTGGTTTTCTCCCTCCTTTTTTCGCCTTCTGAGAAATGATGGAAATTATATATGAAAGCTGAGAATTTTAAGAGGTGGTCTGTGTCCTGTTCATCAGGAATACTCAGGTTGACTGTTAAATAGTTGCCTGAACCTTTCACCTAGGCTTTTCCCAGACTCATATTGTTTTGTCCGTTGAGGTCAAGCTATTGCTAATATTCTGTGCTTTAAATAAAACAGAATGCATGTTCTTTTCTTTAAGAAAGTTTCCTTGAGACTTATTACTGGGTAGAGTTGTTGACCAATTTAAGAGTTTTAATTCCGTTCTTTCTCTGAAACCTTAGCAGTCAGCTGATATGAATGAATGAATGAATCTTAACCATAGGCCTTTTCTTCTTGTGCTGTGTCCCTAATATATTTGCTTGCTGACTCTTTGGAACACTTCTTCATCTGCCATTCTGGGAAAATTTTAACTTGTCAGTGATGCTTTTGAAACTTGGAAGCCTTACAGTGCAGTATAACCAGTAACTACACCTTCATATCTCATATATTTAAGCTTCTAGTGGTTACATTAGAAGTATTAATTTTCTAGGTGCAGAATATGACATGAAATCCATTTGCCTTTTGATTTGTCCAGAAATCAGTATTACTAGCTGGTCTGATTAGGAGTATGCTGTAGTCCTTGTTTTCCCACCCCAAATGCTTACAGGACAGATACACATACAAAATTTGTGCATGAATCTGTTTTTAGAGGCATGAACAATATCTTGCAAGAGAGAGGGGAATAACTTTGAATTCTGTTCTTGCTTTTCTGTTAAATATTGAATGTATGTAACTAAAGCATAATTTAATTTTCTATGTATTTAATATTGCTAGTACGTGGAGTTACAAGTCAGGTACAATTTATGCTATTACCAGAACGTTAGGCTGGTTATGATTTCTCTGGCAGTCTGGACTAAGGCTGGCCCTTGAATCAGTCAGTGCATTTGGATAAAGGGGACAAGTAGTGAGTTTTGGTTTTGTGGCACTTGCTGTCTCGTAAAGGAGTAAAGAGAAAGGGGCGCTCCTATTTCAAAGTTATCAAGCTGTTCCAGAGAAGTTAGTATTATGTGTATTGCTAGTAGCTCTTTTCTCCCCCAGTCTCCCCTTGAGCAAGGGCCCTGCTGCTGGCTCTTAGCATCTTGGGTCTTGCCTTGGTCTGCTCCCCCTCCTGTCCCTCCACATGTCTCTCTGTGGCAGCGAGGCACTAATCCCAAAGTGACTCCACAGGGAGTAAGCTGAGCAGTTTATTATTTTGCATTCCGTTTCATGTCCACTTGCTGGCTACCTGGAGACCAAACTAGAGGATGTATGATTTAGAGATATCATGCAGACCTTGACGCTCATTTCTGTCCCCATAATGGCTTTATTTATTTATTTACTTATTTTGCAATACTGCTGGTATTTGACATGAAAAAATTTCTAAATAAGCACTTTTTTCCTGACTCTGGTTTGATTGAAAAGTAGAATTTTCAATGGAGTGTGAACGCCAGCAGAAATCAATGGGTTTTATTCCTCTTTTTTTTTTTTTTTTTTGGTATATCTTATCACTTCACCTGAAACAAATCCCAAACCCCAATATCAGGAAAGTCTTTTCAGTTTTCTTTTTCTCACCATCATTTGCATGGTTACATGTAATATAAGATTCTATGAGAGAATATATGGACTTGTCTCTGAATAACTAGTTTTCAAAATGAAAAGAATCTGTAGGAGAAATGGAGATTACCAGGACTGAAGTTGCATATGTGGTGACTTCTTTTTTTTAGGTGGTTGGTTGGTTGGTTCGTTGGTTAACTGCTTCAGAAAATAACCGCAAGGTCACAATACAGTAATGAAACATGAAGTTGTTGAAAGTTTTTGAAATATGGCACCTGCTGTTTGAAGTGAACCTCATTGTTGCTGGTAGAAAATGGGACATCTTCACTGTACCACAATGATGATTTCACTTACTACCTCTCAAAACTTTTTCCTTTTTTATTTGTCATAGTAAGATAAACAGGAAATTTCATTGCAGCATTAGGCAGTAAGGATAATGAAGTTAAAATTAAAGAAAAATGTTGCAAGTGCATTATCTTTGAGTTAGTATTCATGAAGTTTATAATTAATTAGAATATGTTGTTACTGTAGCAGCTGAATTTTAGCTTTACAGCATTTTAGCATGCTCTTTTTTTCTTTGACCTAAATACATCTAATTTTTTGTCTTTGTTAAAAGCACAGAACAAAAACACTATTGTGTCTTAGACTTCGCTGAAGCAGATCAAGGAAGTTTGCATTGCTAAGCAAAGCCATATACATTTTAACCATCCCCCAAATGTTTGAACCCCATACAATTAAGTGAGATGAATGTCCACATGATGGAAATATTAACTATTTTCCATAAGCCTGTTTGTAAAACAGAAAATCCAATGGAGGAATAAAAGAGGGGAGAAAAAAAGCTGAAAATGTAGTCAGGCATAATAACACTTAGGCTTAGAGATGAGAAAAGCATTTCATTTGTAGATGTAAATGTAAGCATTTTCAGGACAGTTTTTCATTTATGTTGGTTAACATTAGCATTTCTTAAGGATGATTTTAATATATATTTGAAAGAGTTTTTTTCTTTTTTAACTGGGAAATTATTCAGAAGAGAATATAGTTTTGCAGGTTTCAAACAATCAGCACTTCCTAGTTCTGTGATTAAGATTTCCATTCTGACCAGAAACAAATGGAATATACTTTAAAATGTTGTGAAAAATAACAGAATACCCTATGTGATGTTATAATGCATTCAAGACACCTCTTCATGATTTTATTAGTTTTTCTGTTTTGTTATTTCAAAGCTTGTTCTATTTACACTCTTTACAAGACAAATTATTGTTTATTGATTAAAAACAAGCTGGATTTCTCTCCCTGAAAACAAAGGTCCTTGAGCTATTGACAGAACAGGTTCAGCATCACCAGCTGCTTTGCAAGCTTTCATGCAAACGTGCCTACTGGTGACCCTAGCTGAAAGGAGTCAACCTTTAGCCCGATGGGAATGTCACTGTCTACTTATGAAGTTTATTCTCTGATGAGCCTGTTAGCCCAGAGGCCAAGTAACCCCAAATCAGGAGGAGACAGCTGCTTACTAGGAAAGAGGAGGCCATCAACTCTTTTATACAGTAAATAAGCTGGGATTCTAGGAGAAAGGCTGTTGTGAAGATTTGGGTATTTTTCATCAACAGTGTGAACAAAACAGGAAGAAGACCGGCATCAAATAACTGTCATTGTGAAGGCTTCAAAACTGAGTAGATGCTGCAAACTGCAGTGGCTGTTGTAACGTTTTATTGGCTGTTGGGTGCCTATAGATCTTCCGGCCACAAGGATTTGGGCTTGCATATTTTTGTGCCACATGCAACACGTAGATCCTTGTGTATATGCGAAGTACTATCAATAACGTGTGTTAAACTTATACAATAATAAGACTCGTTTATGTCTATCTTCAAAACTCCTTTGTGTACCTTTTCCTGAAATGATTTTATATACTGGATCTGCAATTCTCTGTTGAACATTCTTCTACCTACTACTTACAGAATTTTTCTGAGAATATCCCTAGTTACCAAACAATTTGCTTCTGGGTTTTATTTGCTACTACCCTTCTACAGATAAATCTATGAACAAATAAAATACCTGTGAAACTCCACATGCAGTGAACATCTGAATGGAGAATTGCACGTAAGAAGAATTGCACATGCAGGATTTTGCTGCAAAGATAAGTCATATGACAGCACAGAAGTCCTGCTTACGGTGTCTTTTCTTCTCCCGTCTGGATTGATTTCTGTGGATGGAGGTACAGAGTTATAGAGTTGATTCTGTTTCCTGGAGAAGTGTATTCCAGACAGATATAAGGAAGCTGAACTGCGGACTGAACTCTTTGATATCCTGGGTGTATGCTCAAAACTGTGGTGTAGCCAGACCAGAGTGAATTCCATGAGGCGGACTATTTCTGAAGGTAGGCGAAAACAAAGGAAGGGCTGCTTACCCGATTTCAGGATTGTTTCATCACATCTTTATTAAACAGTGAGGGATGTGTTTATTCTCATATGATTTTAAACTGGTGACTCAGATATGAAGAGGTACATGTCTTGTTGTAATGCCTAAGCCATCCAATCTCCTCCTCATCACTTTTTTTATTTTCTTGGATGTTTCTCACCTTTCTCCCTGATACCTTCTGATCTTAGCCATTTTAAACATGTGTTGCTTTTTTCAGGGCTGGGTTTCAGTTGTTTTGGGCTGATGATCATATAGCCTAATTGTAAATGTTAGCAGTGCTGTTGCAAGTGTGATTGTGTTAAATTTATTATGTATTTTAATATGCTTTCTATATTTTGTTGTCTTTTTTTTTTGAACTGTGAGTGATTTTGTCATCTGTTTTATTTCTAAGATGTCTGGAGGTTTTCTAGAATTAGCTAAATCAAGCTATAGTTGACATGATCTTGAGTTGGTGATGGTCCTTGCTTTGACAGGAGGTTGGATTGGGTGGCCTTCAGAAGTTTCTTCTCACCATAGTTTTTATAATTCTTTAGTCACTTTCTGTGTGTATCAAAGCTATCTGTATAACTTCGCATTAAATGCTTGAGGGAATTGACCAGGTGCTAGAGTGCTTTTTGTGGCTTCTTGATAAGCTGGTGTTGGTGGGGAGAGCCATTTTCTGTTGCTCAGGTTGAGAATCCCAAGAAATACCAACTCCTGCTTTTGACAGGGAACTCCATGTTCATATGGCTTGTACTTGTAATTAAAATAGGAGTCCTTCTGTAGTTGGTGCCTGATTGTTCCCTCTGGGAAGAATGCTAACACAGTTGCGGTGATTTGGGGGTGTGGGGTGAACCTGTGCAGAGTGCTGGGTTGCTCGCTGCTTTGAGGTGGTTTAAGAGGTGTTGCCTGTAGCCACTGAGGCTGCACCAGGTGTGGAGCAGGAAGTTGTCTCTGGAGTGTAGTGAAACTGGAAGGGGCTTAAGAGGTCTTAGCAGTTGGAGTGAAATGATAAGTTGTGCAGGAGTAAAGGAATAGGTTTCGGCTTCAGCAAGACCCTTTCTTGCGGGTGAAGGGATAGAGCTGACTCCAGAAGCAGAGGCAGAGCTCTGGAGAGCTGGGCTTGTTGCTTGTGTTGTCTGGGAAAGTTTTGAGGTGGCTGAAGTAAAGAGGGGCAAGTCTGATGGCTGTAACATGCTCTGTTTGCTGTCAATTACACTTTCTTATGATGTGGCAGATGCTTAGGGCTATGTGCATTACTATGCATTAGTTAAGTTGCAAGTAATAACAGGCTTCTGTATAGAAGGACTGGCAGATCTCATTGTCAGTAGCACAAATACTAGTTATCTGTAGTGGCTTAAAGGTATGGATTTTTTGTACTGTATTTTCTGTGAGAAGTTTTAAGAACTTCTTTTAACAAGAAAGTGATGGTAATAGTCATCCCCACTAATAACTTGCCTTTATGTAACACTGGTCCCACTGCATGCTTCCAGAGAGACTTCAGAGAAAAAAGAAGTCACAAACTATGTAAAAGAATCACTTCACTTTGTTAAATTACAGCTTTCTTAAGGATTAAATATAGCAAATACTACATCACTCAAAGCAGCATTATTGCGCGGTTTTAGTCTCTGATCAAAAACCTCCTGATATCAATGAAGGGGCTTCCATTAATGTTAGTGTGCTTTGGGTGGAGCTCTAGCTGAAGGGAGTGATGTGTACATGGAAATGTAGCATACCTAGGGAAGCCTGTGTTGTTTTTGGAAATAGTATAGTAAAATATCACTCTGCTGAATCTGCGAGAAAGTAAACAAAAATACAGTTCAGATTGTACCTTCAGCCTTATTTGAGTGGTTCTCTGCAGATCAGCACATTTTGTGCACAGATCTGTGAGAGAAGAGTTTGGACAGATAGACGGGTAAACAGGAGAGAGGAAGTGGGGAAAAAGAAAAAGCTGTATCACTAGAGACCATGTAGAGGCAGTTGACAGTACATGTGGAACTTAATGCAGCAGGGTTTCTCTTGTTTTGTGCCAGTTGTAATGCTGGCAAATCAGTGGAGCTGCTTGAAACCAGTAGGTGTAACCTGGACCCTTGCTGCTTGTTTATAAAGAAGTTTTGAAAACTGTAAACATGCTACATATACTACTTTATTTATTGGATCAAGGTGTGATATCACATTGGAACTGCCTCTGGCAGACCTTGTACCCATGCAATTCCATATAGCAAGAGATAAATAGATTAGAGGTATGTAATGGAAAGATGACAATTAGTTGGGAGGATAAAAAATGAATAAAACTTAAATGTGTATTTTGGCTAAGTGACAGATGACAAAAGTCTACAAACATTTGGGGGATGAAAGCATTCCTGGCAAATGCAGTTCTATTGAAATAAAAATACTTCACAAAAGCAGGTCAACTGCAGTAGGCTTTTGTTACAAAAGAAAAATTTGACTGCTGAGCAGATCATATTTTAATGTTTTGGAATACATCTCTTTAATCCCGAGTTTTGAAAAGATTATTTTCAATTATTTTTTTCTATTTTGATTTCTTTAGAAATAAATTAAAGCAATAAACAAACAAAAAAAGCCATGGAATTTTCCTTCCAAGATTATTTGAAGGGTTTCAGTTTTGCTCAAATTTGGAACAAAGCCAGAGTATAAAATCCTTGAAATTGGTATCATCCGTTTGATTCTCAAGGGGCCTGAGTAGGGCTGTGTTCAGAATAGCACTTCAGCTAGGATCTCTTGAGATGCAGAAACACCACTAATTGCCAGTAGCTGTATTACAGCTCATTTGCTTCACACACCAGATGGGAGGAACTGAATGTGTAAGTGGTTTCAGCATTCTGTTACGCCTAATGTCCATCCGTAGTGGTACTGCTTCTCCTGTTACAGTGCAGCAGCTTTGTGGTTTTGTGCTGCCCCCAGGCATGCTGCCCCTCAGCTGTTTCAGGTTCAAAAACAATTGTAGGGGAATATTTGATATTTTCTGTCGATTTATATAGGAGATTTAGTAGCACTTCTCATTCTCTGTGTTCCTTTTTCTGTAATATCTGTTACAAGGAGGCTGGAATAAGTAATACTTCTTAAATGTAGTTGCTATGTCTAGCAAGAAATGACTCAGTGCTGCTGTTGGCTATTCACTAATTATTTTACGCCTTTATGAGATTCTTTGTGTACTTGTACATGAAGGCTTCTGTGATACGCTCTGGTGTTTAAGGTGTCATTTTGTGCTGAAGAAGTTATTTTCTGTGTGTATTGCTACAAGAATAATATCTTGGAAAAATCACTTTCATTATTAAAGGCCAGAGTCTATAAACTTTTATCAGCTTCAGCAGTGGTCTTGTATATGCAATATTTAAAGAAACACAAAATTAGGATATTATTTGGAAGTCAAGAAATTGAATGAGCTGTGCACTTGTTACCAAAATCAACACATTGAGCACCAGAACTGGAGAGGGAAAAAAAAAAAGACTTGTAATTTTCATCCTTGTTCAAGTCTTGCAACTCTTGAGTTCTTGCAGGACAAGAAATTTCACATGTTCCATTCAGTGACTTTGTCCACTTTACTGCAGTGCTGTCGTTACTGTGAAATCCGTGTTTAGGGACTCTCTCTATTTCAGGCATGCATATCACGCCCGCTTTGGATAATTGGTTATGTATGGGAAGATGACACTTAAGTGCTCGTAAAGAACACGATGTTTTGTAGAACTTCAGTAAATAGCTACTTTAGCAGTGATTTTTAAAACTAATTTATGAATTTGTCTTTTTTAGATGTAGTGACCTTTACACTTGTAAATACAAATTGCCATACAGTGTAAAGACTTTGTATGACATTTGAAATTGTTACTCAAGAGCATTATGTGCGTTCAAGAGCAGTAGCCAATTTACTTTGGAGCTAGGTCCTCTAACTGTCTTTTCAGTTGATTCCTCGCTAGAAATGGGAAGTCAGTTTGTCTTTGCTAAAATTTTTAGATCTTAGGTTTCATTCTCTGCAAAACCAACATTGCTAGGTACGGTAGGTAATGCCACTCCAATTTGCATGACACTTGGAGGAGGGTGCTCAGAAAGTCTATGGATTTCTTGTACCGTGTAAAATGGAGACCGAGGTTTTACAATAGAAATGACTTTTCAAGGTATTATCTAGCAAAAAAGTTGTTCGGATATACTGCTCTTACTGTGATACACTGAGTTTCAAAGAAAAGGTTGCTTTCATAAAATACAAAGGAAATTTATTCTATTAGTGGGGCTAAATGTTACGACATGACAAAGCACTTTTTAAGAGGTAACCCCTCAAGTGAATTATGTGAGGGTGGGGAAGCAAAGAAAGATTTAATGTTTCTCTACCCGTGCAGGGAAGGGTACTTAAGGGCTATTGTAACTGAAGCAGATAATTAGCCTACATAAAATGACAATTTGCAGAAATTACAGAATGCATTACTTTGGATGAAATCACAGTTAGAACTGATAGCTTAAATAGGGAAAAAAAAAAAGCTGTTTTCAAAATGAGACTTGGAGAAATACATTTTAAATTTCAAAAGTAAGATTCAGCTAGATTAGAAACAAATAGCATTAGATACAGAAAGATTCTAATAGCTTTATATAACATCTCCTGAGTGGATTGTGGAATTGTATCAAACTTGATCTCTTTGTGCATGATGAAGTGATTTTCTAATAATAGATGAGGAGGAGCCAGAAATCTTGCCAGTGTAATGAAAAAACAGGTTATGAACTCAGCTTCATTTAGGACTGAGACCAATTTCATACTAAGATGAGGGCCATTAAAGTTTATTAGATTTGTCTAACAATATCAGCAGAATTAGTTCAAAAATTACATGGATTATTTATGAAATATGTATAATCCAGAGTTAGTTTGCTTTCAAATCTCTCTTGTGAAAAGTAGTCCTTTATAATGATATCATAAAGTTTTCATTAAATGGCTAGACCGAATGTATTTCAAAGCATTTAGGAATTATTTCATACAGCAGCAGGAAGTAATGTATGTTCTTGTTGTGATTCTTTTGTGAATGCAAGGGCAAAAAAAGTTTTATACGTGTAAATATAGATTTTTCAAAATATATGTAGAAAAGCTCTAGTGAGATCATAGGAGCTCCTGTGCAAGGCTTAGCTGGTGGAAGTCTATGAGATGCAGACTTGTACTTCCAAAGCAGATCAGCCGGACAATTGCAGCTTTGCAGCATCCTGCAGGTACCTCTTCAAAGAGACGGAGACAAATGATTGAGTTTCAGACTCCTTCTGAGCAGTAGAGTGTTTAACAGATGCTTGATTGTCCACAACTTAGTCATGAAGGGTGCCATTCATGGGGGGGGGGGGGGGGGGGAGGAGAGGGGCACATGACTGTTCCTTGTGAGGGTGATGAGGGGAGCATAGCTCGCTTCATCCTGGCTGACCACAGATCTAGGAATTGCCTGGGATGTTCTCTCTAGGCATAACATTAAGGGCTGTTGGGTAACACACAAATAGCTTGTCAGTTTTGTTATTCCCCACTGCAGCCTAGCCTTCTGCAAGCTTGCAGCCAAATCCTAGAGATAGAGATGAAATGGGAGGCCTGATGCATCTCTTTGATTGTAGTTTTGTCATGGCTTCTGGTATTAATTGGTCCTGATCTGAAAACCTTCTGTAGAGTGGGCCCGGGTCACTCTGTAAGAGTAATTCTTGAATGATTATGACCTTGTCTCAGGTGTTGTTTGGTAAATCCATCAAAGTGAGCCTCATATAGGTAGAGGGTAGAATTTTTTTCTGCAAACAGATGGCAAGTGGTCAGAAGGCTGGCCTTCAGAGTAAAGTGAAACGCTTACTTTGGTGTACTCTTGCCATGGACAATTACAGGCACACAGACATGTGCCACTTACTGGAAAATGCAATGTGTAGATAGAGGTAAATATTCAACCTGGATGTTCTCAGTCATTTCTGAAAGCAATTAGTTCATGGCATTTCGACGATATGGGGCATAGAGAAAAACACATTCTCTTAGTTATTGTTTTTTTTTTTGTTGTTGTTGTTGTTGTTGAACTTAACTTTTGATAATTTCTTCTGTGAGTCAATTGCCTCACACAAGCCTTTCTGGAGTAGGTTGAAGCCCCTGGCTAAGCAGAGGGAACGTGCTGTGAGGTTATCATAACAACAGAGATACTGACTACTTTGTTAAAAAACCTTAGCTTGCCTGTGATTATGTGAAGGATTTCTGCAGTATCTTGCCTATTTTTGGTACCTCTAGGCAAGCCAGAGTCATCATGAAGGGTAAGCAGCATTCTTCCTCCAAGTCTTACTATTATTCTGCTGTTCTTTTTGTGATAGATAAGCCCTAAAAAGAATGGTCAGAAATTGTTATTGGTTCTCTTCCCCCCCCAAAAAAAATCAGAAAGATTTTATTCACATTTTAATATGCTTATCAATCATACGGACATAAATCCACATTTCTGTCTGTGTCATTTCAGGCTCAGTGACCCGTTTTTGGAGAAGTGTAGGAGAGTATGAAAATAGATTTACTAGAATCTATACTTTTTCAAAATGCAGGTGATGCTATTATCTACACACTATACCCAGGGAACATACCTCATGATAGTCTTCATTACTGTTTTTCCTAAGCTACAGACAATACTTTTGAGCATCATGCATTGCAAAGATAGAGCCATGGAATGGGGGAAGGGAGGAGGGGGGGAAATTTGCTTGTGCTACTTTAAAAAAGTTAAGTATCACAGTAATATTATACCTTGCTGATTTGTGATTAAATTTGAATACAGTATTTTTTTAGGTTATATTCAATGATGTCCAAGAATCAATGCTAATCAGTTAATGGGCTGACAGGGCTACATTTTCCAGAATTAAAAAAGAAATCATTATTAGGTTCAGGAGTCAGCATTCTTTATGGAAGAAGTAACTTTTTTTCTTTAATGAAATCAATATTGTCTTTATTAATCACATTCATGTCAAGGAATTTGCTGTCACTTGGATAGGATGCAATTTGATTCTTAGTTCACTTCATTTCCTAGGGGTTATGAGGCAAAAAAGTCTGAAGAAACACTGAGTTATTTTATCAGAAGCACATAATGCAGTAGCAGGTCAAAATATTTTTGGTTATATTTGGATAGTTGCAAATTCTTTAACAGCTAAACTATTGGTTCAGGAGAAAAATACTAATTTTTTTTTTTAATGAGTTTTGTAGATGAGAGCATTACTAATATAAATTACTGATCTTAGACGTATAGCACAAGGGAGTTCAAACTTTTTTTTTTAACAATAGACTCCTTCAAAGGAGATGAAGTATAACCAAGTCATATTTTTATCTGAAAAGAACATAAATTTTAAATTAGTCATTCAAAAACTGTGAAGGAGAAACTTTCTCTGTACTGAAAATCCTCATAAAAACAAATGATAGGTATGAGATCCTTGGACTTCCTATAGTTTGGTAAAGAGACAACTCTTCTTCACAAGATAAGGATAATTCTTGTAATTCTATGTATGGAAGTGTCAGTTTGGGAAACTAATTATTTCAGATTGTTGGAAACTACTTATTTCAGATTATACTGTAGAATATGAATGATACAGTATTGTTGACTTTTTCCATAGGCTAGGTGAACAGAATAAAAGATGACCAAATAATATGAAAATACAATAATCCTAAATCCAATTTGCATGCTTTATTTATTTTAATTGGGATCAATTGAACTTTGTCATCTTAAAACAGTGCCTTTCAGACTTTCATGACTCCTTTAGTCTTTAAAATCTGTTTATCAGAAATGGTATAGAAGTCATGATAAGATATTGCTCCTTAGGCAACTGTTCTATTTTTTTCATACCTTGCCATCATAGAAACAACAGGGAAAAAAATAACTCAAAAGAAATTACCATGCTGCAAGATATCTCCTGACCTATCACTTCAATAAATGAGGAGTATGACTTTCCTTACAAACCAAGGGGCAGCCTCAGTCATTCCTTAATTTTTATCGCTCTTTCTGCACATGTTTCTGTTGCTGTAACAGTAAATCTTTGCCCTTGTGATCTGTCACATTCAAGGTTATCTCCTCTAGCTTCTGGGATTTCAAAGCTTGTTGTTGTCTTCATTCATGATTCAGAGGACAGCAAAGCTTGCAGCGGGGAACAGAGCTCTTTCATAACTGGCCATCTGTGATGAGTCGTCAACAAGGCTAATGCGCACAATCCACCATCAGCATGGGCTGATGAATAGGAGCAATGGTGAATAGGGATTACACAATCAAATTTTTCAGTCCTGTGTGGTAGGTTTTTTTTGTTACTGAAGTGTCCTTAGAGAAAGATGTTTCCTTGGCTGACATACCCTGTCCTTTATTTGCAGGCAGCTTCGCAACCGTATCTGAGCAGGAGAGTTCTCACAGAACATAGTCCCTTTGCTCTGCTGTTCCTTTTAAAACAGCCACCCTAGATCTGTAGTACCAACCAACCCCCCCCCCCCCCGGCTCCCTACCTGTTTACAAGAAACACTTCTAAATGGAATAATTCTCATGGAATAGACTAACTCCTGAATTCTTCAATATTTTTAAAAAAGATACTTCTGCATGAGTAATAAGGAAATTGTTTTTCGGGTTTGGGGCTTTTTTTTTTTTTTTCCAGATTGTCTGGGTCTTGGGTTCTTGTGAATCAGTTACACAAGTCTGTTTTGTGTATTCTGATGGATAAAACAAAATGATCACATCTTTCAGAAGTGTTTCTTCTTAGTTGCATATTTTGATTTTGTTCTTCAACACTTTCTAATCAAAGTGGTTGGTCAACACACATGAATTTTGGAACTGAAAATTCTAGGTCCATGCAAAAATAACCAAGATGTTGCCTGTTCTAAATATAAGAAACATCCTGTGATTGTTTTGAATTAACAAGAACCAGTTATTTTGTAATAAAAATAGTTGTGGTGTGGTGCTCAGTCACACTGTAAAAAGCATTTTGACGACTCTGGTTCTACTCAGAGGTAATACCACAAAACAAACATAGCTCCAGAAGCTGATCTGGATGTCTTCATCAGGTTGGACCATTAAAGCAGGTCTGCTCTTAGAGTGAAAATCCTGATCCCAGCTAAAAGTTTTGTTACTGCTGATCGAACTGGGACAAGGCAGTAAGAGCTGCTTTTGGTTAAGTGTGGCAGTCCTGCCACTGAAGTTCATAATAAACACTTTTCTCCCCAGGAGAATTGGACTGATGAGTCTTGTAGCAAGTATCCAAAAAATGAAGTAGTCTAAACTTCCTCTCATTGAATTTCCACAAGTATTTTGGTTTCACAGACACCTACACAACACAAAGAAAAACAGACCATAAGCACCTTGTAGCTTCTTTATTATTAGTTGCTTGCCCACTGTGAACAGCTGACAGTTGCTGTCCAGACAGAGCTTCGCTTTAACTGCAAACCTTTGAGCGCTAGAGATACTGAGCCTTTTCAAAACAGAGCCCCTCTAAAACCTGAGATCTTTTATGTGCACTGCTGAATACTGCAGTAGACTGCTGTGTTAGTAGTGCTGTCTTATATAAATTTTAAAACTACATGTTGCTAAATATAAACTGTTCATTGGTTTATAAACAGAGTCATGTAGGAATGTGACAATACCTATGGTATCCCTGAATATAGGATTTTTTAATGATTTTTCTTCTCAGTTGACAGACACATCAGCTCAAAAGTAACCAGACTGTTCCCAGTTGAATATGAATTTGAGAAGACTGTATATTGCTTAGTCTAAAAGTTTAAAATAAGTAATGCTATTTGCTCCAGAGTTGCCAGACTTCACAGGATCTATGTAATAACTGATGTGCAAAACTAGAATCCATTATCTAAGATAAGCCATGTGCCAATTTCAAGATCTGCAGCACAGGAGCATTAGGCATGTGGACTGTTCCCTAATATTTCAGTGGAGCACATGTTTGATAGGAGGCTGCTGGTTGTGCCTCAGGGTGGGGGTGGGGGGGCGGCGGTGGCGATGGAGTGACTTCTGTTCACCTCCATAGACTTTTGCCCAGGCACCATCTGTCTGGGTTGTTCCCCCTCTTTGTAGTAGGCATGTGATTATTGGCAAACAGGCTCAAACCTTGCATAATGTTTTACTGCACCTAGAGTGCCATTAAAATGAGTAGAGGTAATTGTTTGGATACCAGTCCAAATAAAAAAAGTGAACTAAAAATGTTGTATAAAAATCATTGTAATGAAGGAGAAATTGTATTAGTAAGCAGGTTTCTCAGAGAAAACAGTTTCATAAACAGGTAAGTCCTTCTGAAGAATGTAGGGCTTGTGCATGAGAAAAAAGATACTCAGAAAACACATGGAACCTGAGGAGGGGAAGGACAGAAAAGAAAACCCCCTTTCTTCCCCTCTCCCATTTATTTTGCCCAGAGAGACACTATGAATCACATGCCCCTTGACACTTTCAGGAATGATTTTACTATCCAGATGGTTTACAGAGAGCTTCACTAAAAGAAAATGATCAATAGGATGAGATATTAAAAAGGGAAATTTTCACCTACTTACTCTGGGCAGCACTGTCAACTTTCTATTGAATATATGATCTACAGGAAATTAAACACTGATGGCATCTGCAGTGAAGATACGCACATATTGCTTAGGGTTAATGACTTGCTAGATTTTCTAAATCAAGCTATGTATACATTAGTACCTTAGATTTTTATCAAGTGACTGCTGGCAAGTAACCATGGACAATGAGAGCAAATGAAAATTGCTTTTATAAGCAGCAGAGTCATGCTGTTAAATTTTAGACTGGATTTCCAAATGTCTGCCTCCTGTCTTGATAGTTCATTTACATGTGTGTCATATTTTGTTTGAATACGATAATTGTTATATCGCTCACTCTTGCACATGTTTACCGAGTTCACGAAAAAGAAATGCTGAAGCAATTTACTGTCCAGCAGATTTGGAACTGTTTGCCTATGTAAATTTTGAATTCATAATTAAGTATCTAAAGTAATGTTACTATTTACAAAGATGCTGAGTCCCTTGGAGTTCCTTTATTTGCCTGAGATACACTGATATTTAAATTAGGCATCAACTCATGTTTTTTTGCAGCATTAATCAGATGTTTTTTCTTAACTTTGCCACTTCTCTAGAGCTGCAGGCCCTGTCAGGCTTCAGGCATAAACAAACTGATTGAGCCTGAGACTTTTCAGTTTGCTTCTGTTTTTTTTTATTCATGTAGCCAGGGTGAGGTAGTGGCATCTGAACATCCTTTTCCTTCCAATAATATCAAAGACTAGTTGCCTTTCAGGAGTTACCTTCCTGACACAGGTTGTACTAGAGAGAGGCTTCTTGATCATCAGAGCATGAGGTCCTTCATGAAAGCTGTGCCACAAAGCTGGTGATGATCAGTGGGAATTTGTTCATAAGGAAGCTCTACAAATGAAGGACAACATTGCCGCTGTCTACATTTAGGCTGTCTCAGAGGGAAAAGAAGAGAAGCTCCACACAAAATTGTTCCGAATCTTCTAGAGGAGCTTATGTGTCTCCACTGATTGCAGGGAGGACCTCATACATCAGTTTAGTTACCCAAGCTAAATGGGCTACTTGCTGTTGTAATATGCTTGCCCATATGCTGTTTATGTGATCTATTGATTTTTTTTTTCACTAAAATTACATGAAGGGATTACACATCAGATATGTGTGTGGGGTTTTTTTTGTGTGTGTGTTTGTTTGTTTGTTTCATGAGAGCATAGACAAATAAAAAGCAATTCTGCCAAAACTGCAAGGTGGATCTGCAAGAGCAAAGAATATCTCCTTTGGGATTTGGGATGCATAATGATCATGCATACATCTATCTTTTTCTTCCTTTGAGGCGCTCTGTTGAGGCTGTAGTCAGACACAACCTTCCCTGGTTTGTGTGAGCAGAAAAGATTAAAGCCTGTTTCAGTTTGGTATGCCTCGGTACTTTTTTTTTTTTTTTTTGGTAACTGTATTATTTGAAGTCTCTGGGGTGATACAACAGAAGGAGAAAATCCAGGTCAAGTATGTAAGTCTGCAGAGCCTTGGCACTGGATTACAAAGAAAAAAAACATAAACACACTGTACAAGTGTGTTTTCCTGAGGAAACTGTACCAAAAAAAAAAAAAAAAAAAAATCAGAATTTCTGTAAGAATCTCTCTTTTCCTCTTGCAGCAACATATCAAGATATCTGGTGGCTCTATCAGTATTTTACAAACAAAATTACAAACATCCAAATGAAGTGACAGACTAAATGTAGTCAGTAGAGAATGCAAAATGAGAGAAAATGAATAAACCCTCCCTTCATCTGTTTCCCCACCGCCTTGCTATGACCTCAGATACTTCCTGGTTGAAGTTGTAGCCAACAAAAGATCTTGGTGATAAGACTTAATAGAAGAAACAGAGTTTTACCAGTACTAAAAGAAATATTGAAAGGAATGCAAGCTCTCCTATTTCAATCTGTGACTGTATTCCCATGGGTTTTGGTTAGATTAGTACATATTGAGGGGTCTCTTGTCTTCCTGTTCAACTGCTGTCTGCTGGTTGAGACAGATTTAGGCAAGATGAACAGTAAGCTTTAAATATTCAGGCAATTCCTTTCTTAATACAGCAAAACTGCGTGTTTGCTGGGTCAAAGAATTAGCCATTTTCCACATTTAAATTAGAATCTATCTATCAAATTAAAGACTGATGTACTCCTGTGATGTTTACAAGCAAGGGTGATTCAGTGCTTGACATAACAGAAAAATTGCCAGAATGTACAGGGTAGAAGATGTAGGAACCAGGTCGGTCTTCACTTGCGGAAGAGACGCTATGTGATCTGCCCTGGCCCTGTGGGGATCAGGGCTCCCCTTCAGAATAGTGGTTGTGGTAGCTCTCCATTTGCATAAGCAAAGACTTTCTATGTAAAAGATGTATGTTGCTGAAGAGAGAACTAATTTTAGTATTTCTGATGACTGCATGCTGTAGTGCAGGCTAGTCACTTGAAAAGTGCTGATGTTAAATCTTGTATGACCAGGTTGTGAAACACTATTGATGAGGAAAATTGACATCTTGCACTTCAGTCCATAGCAAAGAAGACGAAGAAGACACTGCAGAACTCGGGACCAGATTTTGTGATAGATCACTGGCTTTGCACAGTATAGTTAAGTGGAAGATGAGTCTCTAAAATTTTGTTTAGCGAGAGAAACTGAGTCATAGGCTCAGACTGTAGGGATATTTAAGTACCTAAGCAAGCTGTTAGACGCATAATAAGAATCCAAAAGCCCTGAGGTGTACAGGGGTCTCACAGAATTTAGTCCAAGTTAGGTGTCTGCTCACTGATAAAAATTCTAGCAAGTCCCTGTATACTTCTTTTGACAAAATGAGTACTGCTTAAAATCATGTCAGAAACTACTAAAGAATTTTCTGGTCTTTTATCATACTGTATTTTTATTAATGAACTTAGCAAAAAAAAAAAAAGTCTAAATTTACAGAGATCTATCAACAAGGAGAAAGATCACAATACAGGAGAAAAAATGGTATCACCTTGAGGGGGGAAGTAATATCAGTGAAGTGGAGTTTAATAGCACATTGCAAGATTATGCATTTAGGGATTCAAAAAAAATTCTGAATTCATCTGGAAGAGATACTAGGCTAAGTGATAGGAAAAAAGCTATTTTCTGTGGAGAGACATAGAGCTTGGCTTACTTAATCTAGCAAAGCGAAGGCTTTGTTATTATTCTCTTTTAAAACGTTAGGGAGGTAAGTGTTCAAGATGAGGGAACTAAGGCATAAGGAAAAGTGTGTATGAACAGGCAACAAATCATTCAGGCTAGAAGTTTAAAGATTACCAGCCATTGGCGGAATGGGTTTCTGAAACAGCCTTCCAATAGGAGCAGAAAACCAATTAATTTTAACGTGAAGATTGTTATGTTTATGTGGCATTATTAGGAGTTTAGGAATTGATGTCCCAGGAGGTCTCTTGAGTTTTTAATTTTTTTAGATCTTTTTTAGTTCTTTGTGTGCTATGCCTTAGGTTTTAAAGTGTATCAGTAAAACCAGTTCTTAGCAAAATTCTCCATAAACAGTATCCAATTCTAATTTTCAAAAAATGTACAGGATTTTTTTTTTAAGGGGGGGAGACAGTCTTAAAGGCAGCATGAGGATAATCATAATATATGACAAATTTTAACTAACATGCTGTATTTTGAAGAAACTTCTGTGTGCCTAAAAATAAATTTTAGTATGTTAGTTTATAACACTTGTAATTATTAAATGAAGAATGAGTGTTTCTGAATTTGGTGAATCTCCGTATAAATACTCAATACTGCTGTCACTTCTCATAGAATTGATTTAGGACTACTGACCTCAAGGTTTATGCTTGCCGGTTATGTGACCGTGGTCCACCAGGAAAATGGTGAATGTAACTCAGGCTTCTGTGGTGTTTGACTGACAGGCGCCATCCATGGTCTGGATGCATCTCACTGACTGACCTGTCAGTGCTCGGTTGTTTCTACTCAAGAAACAATTTGGCCTTGGATGTACCTGAGGTGACAACAGAGAACACACAAGGGAGCCAGGTTGTGTAGGCACAGCACAACCAAGTTAGTCTCTTCATTAGCTAAAGTGTTTAATGAGATCCAGCAGACTTTTTTTATCCTGTAATTGCTCTGTCAGGGTTCTTGCTTGATATTTGGATCTGCCTTGGTTCTTTGACTTGTAGTTCATTCTTTGTTTTTTTCCACTCCTGCTTTCTGGAAATCTTGTTACTTATTCTCTTTCTTTATAGTTGGAATTAAATAAATACTTGTTCAGGAGTCATCTTAATGGCATTCCATGCTTTATACTCTAGCTTCTGACTACCTTTTGTATTGCTTTGAGCCCCATTTCAAGAACTGTAGGTATATTTTAGATTTTATTTAGTCCAAGAAAATTATTACAATTTCACTTACAGCTGTGTCAGGAGTGAAATTTGTTCCAAATGTGTTGTCTTTTAGATCCTGGGATCCCTGGGTGAAAGGTATTCAGAAGGAAGAATCAAATTCTGAAACTGTTTTCTATAAAAAATAATAAAAAACTCTAATAACTAGGGTTAATCTCATTTTCTTGGAAGGTACAACCCCTACTGATATTAGCAAATTGTGACAAAAAGGAAGTGGTTATTTTACAAAGGAAAGGAATGATGATAATACCAAATGGAGTTCACATACAGGATATGAAAGGAAAAATGCTGTCATGATGATGGAACCACAATCCAAAATCAGCTATATGGGTCACAAGAAAAATAGGGAGGAATAGTAATAGTTCACAGTACTAAAATTCATGCTGCTGCTAGTTTGTAAAGAGACACATTGAAGAAAAGGCTAAGTCAATGCTTTACGTACAAGTATTTGCAATTGTCTTTTCTTGACTCAGTCATTGTACAAGTCCCCTGTTAAAAAAGGAGCAAAGTTTCTTTGCAATAGTAACATCAGAGTTAGCATCTGTTAAAAGTATTTAGAGCATTCAGGTTTCAGAGATACTGTTCCAATATTTCTGCAAATTCTAACAGGCATCACTACACTGGTTTCAGGGGGTATGATTTAAATTGTATTTAATGTTTTCTTTAAAACCATACAGCAAAGTGGCCTATCTGCACTCCAGCAAGTTCTTCATTCACCTGTGCCCTTCCCTCCCCTCAACTGTCTGGAGTATATAGGCCTTTTGGAATAAATGGACAAAGCCTTGCCGTAAGCAGTATTTTTCACTATGAGATTTAGAAAGAAAATTATGTTCTCCCAAGAAAAGTGTAGGATAGGATGAATAAAATGAAAAGCAACTGGAAAGTTTCAAGAGACTGCTCAAGTCTCAGATATATATTGCAGTGGATTGATGCTGATTTAGGAAATATTCGTACTTAATTTGTTATGTTTAGAAGAGATCTGCAGCATTCCAGAAGGATAGCAATCTGATGCTGAATTAGACACATCCGGTGAGATAATGTTCTAGCATATCACAAACCATAATGGCTAATGCTATTTTTGGTGATGTATAGTGGAAGAGATTCTCTTATGTACTGAATCCTTAGGTTATCTTATAAAAGCAAAACTGAGAATAATGACATAAATTCTATATCCTAAGGTCCAGAAGCATGTTTTCTAATAGCATTAGGGGTGAATACTGAATTCTCTCCTTGTTTTATGCAGTGAAGAGCAGAAGATTAAGGAAGATGAGGAAACACAATAGGGGGTCAAAAGAAGCTGCCTTGGTCTCCTTCATGGCTACTGAATAGAAAACTATGATAATAGAGATTTTTCTTTCTAGTCAGCTTCCAAACAGAAAACTTCAAGGACAAAAGCATCACTTCAGGTCACTCAGAAATTGGTTGGCTTCTATATTTTAACCCACCATTGGCATAGTGGGAGGAGGAAAATTATTTCATTTTAGTTCAAAACATTTTGTTTAATTAAACTGAATTAAATTGAATTTCTAAATACACTTGGCCCCTGCCAGTCAACATATTTTCTGACTTTTTTTGTTTGCTTGTTTCAGCTGTTTCTTACTATGATACTATTTTCCTTTCTCTAAAGATGCTGTATTCTGTTTGTTCTTTCTTCTGATAACACTGATACTTAAGTCCTGTAAACCAATCTAGTACGGATATGCTTTGTGATTTTTACTCTGACTGTAACTTCAGCTTTCTTTAACAAAAAAAGAAAAAAAAAAACTAGCTATCCCTGTTACAGGAAAAATGCTGGAAGCCTGATTCCACATGTATTTTAAAAAATAACCATCAAGAATATCTATTAGCTATTCTAGATGTTATTTTAGGAAGTCTAAAGGTTATTTTATGGCTTACCACTGTTTACTTTTTTCTGGCTATTTGTTGCTTTGGGAGGGTTATGTGGTGTAAAGGGGATACAAATGAATTGCAGTCATTACTGCTATGTCTAGCGAGACAGAGGTCCAAGGCTTTCTTACCTTATTTTGTGGGTAAATTGTGCTATATAGTTATAGCAGTAGTCTGGGGTAGCATAGAGTCCAGAAAAAAGAAATAGAGATCTTCTCAGAAACTTAATTCATAGGAATATAATTGTTTTGGGGGGATCACTTCTTTCCATAGTGACTTTTTCTGTTGAACGAGAACAGAACTTCTAATGAGTATATGGAAGGTTATTTCACACTTGCCTTAACTCTCTTGGGAAGAAGCAAAAATTAGGGTAGGATATTTACCCTACTTAAATTGATCAATCTCCCTATGTTCCTGGGTCATCCTGTAGAGTGGAAACTTATGTGGATGACCAGCACAGTCCTTTGGAGGAGCCTTTCTAGCCTTTCTATCTCTGTTGATAGATGGCACCTGGACAGAGCAGCTGCCTTGAGTGCCTTAAATACTACCCTCCTTCCCTTTGTCCCCCCCCCCCCCCCCGACTTTTCTTGTGCTGCTTTGTGCACCTTGGAAATGGCACTGATCCAAGTGATGAATTATAGATCTATGTAAGAGACTATATTTTTACTACAGCCACCTAATCTGTTTGTTTTGCCAGTTGACTTCCTATTCATCTTCCTTAGCACTGATTTGAATATTCAGGATTTTGGACTTGCTTCAAACCACCAATTTTAATTCCAAAATAGCAAGCAATCCCATACTGTGCTGTTTCTTTTTTAAAGCACAGCCACTATATTTATATTCAGCAACTACTGTAGTACTTGCAGATCTCGCAAGTGATCTTCTGTCCTTAAGTGAGGAAGGTTACGCAGACAGCACACACCCACATGGTTTGAAAGCTGCTACGCAACTGCTCAGAAATGCCTGACTTCCTAAGCTAGTCAGCATCTTTTCTTCTGCTCCTGCATTCCACCTCATTTATTTTAAACTGCCAGTACCCCTCCAGAAATGCTACATTAGGGGATTTGCTACTTAGATGGGAAACTCATTATATTAAATCCCTTTGCCACCTGTACAACTGATTTTTAAGCAGAACTCTCCCATTGATCTCACTAGGGAGTCTGCTTTAAAACCAACCGCATGGTTTGGAAGCAACACACTTCCTATTTTAAACCTGATTTTGAAATGCCTTCTTCCTGTCTGAAAATAAAGTTTTCAACAACCCCCGTATTTCCTAATTGCATGCTTAACACATTTGAGTGTAAATGGGGCAAGACAGCATTGAAATGCAAAAGCTTGGAAAAAGGAGATGATGTTTTCTTTCTCAGGGTGACAATGGTTTTCATTCTAAGAAATGACTCTGCCCCACCGTTAATCCAAGGAGGCAATAATGCAGCCTCATGTCAAGTGTTGCAGAGGTCAGATAATCTGTGATTTAGCTCTGTCTTTAGACAACTATGAATACACATCTTAACAAAAATAGTGCATTCAGAAGGTGTTCTTCATTGTTGGTTCTCTTTCCTCGCCCTAACTGTCTATCTGCCTGTACACCAGACATCCCAGAGGCACAGAAAACAAAAGCTTTGCTAATAAGTATTTGTTCTCAGACCAAGCAAGTAATATTAATTGCTTTACTGGACATGCATACTTTCAAAGGAAGAAAATGTAAAGGGGTCACCTACTTCTATAGAGATGATTACATGAAGTACTTCCAGTGTGCTGTGTTAGATCCAGTGTGATACCTGAGAGAATGGGTAACATGTGGTAGTGCATCTGTGAACCAGGAAGCAATCTGTTTGCAGAGTAACCTCAGCACTGGCTTCATATCAGGCTTTTATAGATCCCCAGATACTGTAGGAAAAGGCATCATTAGTAGCTATAATTGCTTTCTGCACTGAAGCAGAGTATTTATACAAGTACTATATAGAAGATATAAAGATACTGGAGCTGCATCTGATGAGGTGACAACCAGTTATATCCTTTTTCACAGAAAGGGTTAGATTTTATGTTTCGATTATGTAAAACTCTGTGTTATTTTAAAATATATCGGCTCATGTATTAAACAGTACATATTAAAGTAGCTATTAGGCAAGACAGGAAGGTTCAACAAAACCTGTGCTGCTCATATTCCTTACTGGGGAGTCCTGCTGCTCTCCTGCTCCTTTTTTTTTTTTTTTTTATTTTATTGTATGTGGCTTTCCTTCCTTGCTGTAGACTCCAAATTCTGCTTAAAATAATATTTATTAAAATGAGTGAGCATTGAAATTTTCTGTTAAATGGTTTCTTGTATTTTTCACTCAGTATTCAGACAACTCCCTACAATCATTTTTGGTAAGTTTTTGTCTAAATTATTCAAATTCTTCAGCCAAGTCAGTAAACACATTTTAGTCTACTCAGTTTGCTCAGGTGAGTTGTGGTTTAAAAAATGAGCAGCAGTTACCAGATTGTCTGTTGGGTAAATTTTTTCATTCTGTTTTACATGGTTTTGCAGAGTCTGATATTTGCTTACAGATACGATTTAAGATACCCACCCAATCATAGAGATTACTATGATAAGCAAGTACTTCCTTGGGAGGGTCAGAGATAGTTTTTCTCTGCAATGACAACCAAGTCTTAATTATGGCATAACATCAATCCCTTTACTCTTTAGTGGGCATGTCGGCAGTTTACGTTTGCTGGCCGAGTAGAGTAGTTACTGCATATTGTTGAAACATAGGATTTCTTTTGGTTATATCAGAAGTACTGCATTCTTTTGTTTTAAATAAAGATCATAGCTTTCTTCTTTTTATAAATGCCTGATGCTGAGCTCATTCACACTAACACAGCACAGGAATAATTTACTAGTTACCTGCATTACATTAGCATAAAAACTGAGGGGTAATGGATGATCTTGCCTATTGTGTGTATTTTTTCCTGAGTCATAATTAAAAAAAAAAAGTGCTGTTTATTGCTGAGTAAGATATGCAAGTGCCTGCTGTGTTTTATTTTCAGACTTTCTGGGTTGCCTCCAACAATTAGGATGATTGGTGTCTCTTGTTTACTTAATTTGGGAGTTATTCCTGTATATTACAGGCAGGTTAGCCCTATAATCTAGTGGGGGAGGGGTTAATGATTTTAAACATTATTTACATAGTGCTAAATAATTATTTACTGACAGGTGCCAAAAATTGTTTTCTGTTGAACAACTTTACCTGTAAGAAAGTACTTGGTCTCTACAAAGACTTAAGAACTTATCTGTACTGTAGATTTTAGTGTTGTCTAGAGACACCAAAGTGAATTTCAAATAGCTTACTTGAGTAGTCAGAACTCTGATCAGAGTCTTAACTCCATTTTCAGCTTGGGTAGAGTTTATGCGCCTCGCTAACACTTTTTCTGCTATTCAGGTAAGCTCATTTAAAGCAAACTTGGGTATCTGCGCCAGATCTTGTGATACAAATGAACATCAAAACTTCTATCACTGTTTCCCAAAGCGGGAACCTTAGGCAGCTGACCACCATCTGAGGGACTTCTCCAAATCCAGTGATTTGGAGAGAGAGTGAGGGAGAACATCTCTTTTCCTGGAATTCACTTCTCCCATGCAGTGACTGAGCAGGCTGAATCTAGCCCAGGTACTGATGTTTTTATGGAAAGCAGTAGAAAATGCCATTTCAGAATAGAAGAGTTATATGTTTTTAAAGGGTCCGGTTGACCATAACTTTGTCTTGAGCAGTGCTTCTTTAACAGTCCATGAAATTTGCCTGTATGCAGGAAAATGCATTTTAAAATGTGTTGTTAAAATTAAGGAACAGAAATATTTATATTCTGATCTTACGAGCCAATTGCATTTTGGCAGGAGGTCTCAGAATGTGGTGGGTACAGTGGCAGTGTAGTAAGTGTGTTTTTTTTTCAGCTGAAGAAAATTTAGCACAGTTCTTGCCGGCTCTGTGCTGGAAAGTCAGAAGTCTTGGTTTTCACTTACCTTGTCATCACAAAAGCATTGCAAGGACAGATTTCTCAAAATACGCCAAACTGGACATTTAGTAGAGGGTAAAGAAAGAAAGATTCAGCTGTAAAATAAACTGTGTGGAACCAGAAAACACAGTGGTGAGCGTATTTATAGAAGTCATAGATTATCATCCTTGGTGCTTCTCAGAATTCAGCTCTATTTGTGGATGCAGCCATGCACTTCTGCACCCAGGCTGGCAGTACAGTTTCAGGTCAAGAAAAAAGTGGCAAATTCTTTAAACACTGTGGGTAACCTGCTGTTCTTTCTGCAGAAGTCTTCCAAAAATAAGAGATTTTTCAAATCTCTAAAGCATTTAAAATAGCATTTTTATGAGTTAGTCATCAGTCAGTACCAATATCTGATGATATGATAGGTCCCTAGTATTTCTTATATTTTGGTGTTCTACCATACATGTTCTGCGTTCTTCACTAATCATCCCTTTCAGTTTTAAACTAGTGATTTTAGATTTTTTTGTGCTTGCTTTATAACTTTTTGTGCTTGCATTTTATCTTGTCATTACAAACCTCTAAACAAGGGGCAAATTTCAGTCCAGCAGACTTGCCATCCACTTCATGCAAGAAGTTTAAGGTGATTTCTTCAGTATAGGTAGTAGTGAATCAGCATCCTAGCTTCAAATATTTCTAAGCTCTAAAATAATTAAGATGCAAGTATTTCATTTTGGGCCTGTTCTTCCACTTTCACTTTATAGTTCTCTGTAAGTGAGCAGCAGGGAATTTGTCAGTCATCTGTGGGGCTTAGAAAAGGACAAGAAGGCTCCAGCCTTCTGGAAGGAAGCAGATGAACAGTAGAGATGAGTACCACCATTTTTGTTTCACGTAGTGCTCCTCTGGACAGTGCTGAGACTCCTCTTCCCTTTCAGGTCCCACCTCAAGCTTTGAAGGGAAATCTCCAGTCAGTCATTTGGCAGCAGAAGTAAAAGGAAAAATTGACTATGTCAGGATGGGGTACTTGCTAAATGGGAACAATAGAGGGCTCAGCTGAACTCCTTGGCCGAAACAGAATTCGTCATAGCTTGAGGTAGTAGTGCCCTTCTTCATCCTGACAGAAATGGACTGGTGTGACCTCCTCTTCCCCTCCCCACTGCTTCAACAGGACACTTAATGAAACCCTGCGAGGGAAGGCATGCCCTTGTTTCTGTTAATGCCATGAAATCACTACCTTTACAACTAATAGAAGATTATCTGTGGGATTTCTTGGGAAAGTTATGAAACCGTAATGAGAAGAACGGCTGCACCTCCAGACTTTTCTAAGGCAGAGCAGTAGGATTTCAGTTTTTTTCAAGATCTTAGTTTTTTGAAGTTTGACTCAAAAATTTAAATAAATAAAAATTCAGATAAAAATCATCATGATTCTGGTTAAGGCTTCTTTTTACTTGGCAGCAACTTTCCTAGATGCGAGTTTCCAAGCAGTTGTTGAAGGGAGGAATGGAGAGATCAGCTCTTTGGACCAAGGACCCTGACAATTGCCTTTCAGGCAATAAAAGAATTGAGATGAATTTTTTAATATAGGCATTAATAGAACCCCTTATCCTACTGGTTTTTTTTCTTTTCTTCTTTTATTCTCTTTGCCTTTTTTGGGTAGGTGCTTTATCTGGGACTGCACTCTAGATGGTTATGTAATGTACTGTAAATGTGCCAGACACCAATAATGAGGCCAGTACTACTCCCATCAAAACCAGTGGCTAATCTGTCTACTTCATTAGAAGATGGATTGGGGATTAAAACAGTTAGAGAGGAGATGATTGTTCCTTTTTATGATTTTTCTTTTTTTACTGCTCCCTCCTTCCCCTTTTCAGTGCTATTACCATATGGATTTAATCCCGTTCCATGTCCATTAGCCACTAATGCTGCATTAATGTGGGCGGGCTATATAAGATCCTCCCTAGTGTATGGTCCTAGCTCCCATGGCATGTAAAACAAAAGCAACCTGGTTCCCCATGGCTTCTTTCATTCACTCCTAATGTATTTACCCACCCTGCCCACTTCTTCTAATCAATTTTATCACTGGCTGTGTTAATGCTGCCCCTAATTAATGACTGGAGATGGAGATACGAAATATTGACTCTGAAAAGACCAGAAGTTGGAAACAGATGGAAAAACCTCGCGAAGGGTGGTGTGATCTTCTTCAGAACCATAATCTAACTCTATTTAATGGTTTTAAATGATCTAATTACCAAAAAGAAGAAATGGTCCTAATATGTTTAAATGATCTTGAGAATCCATCTTTTTTTTTTTCCATCCTCAGGTACTGTAATTCACTGCATCTGCTTTGATTACTTTTGCAACGTGCTATTTTCATTTTATAGTTTTACTAAACTTTGTGAATATAACAAATACATTTTAACTCAAATACCTTTTTTAATTTGATGAAAATAGAGTATTTGTTTTTCATTTTATATTTGTCTATGGAATGCAATATAATATTTCCTCACTATTCATATTGAAATTGTCAGATGTGTATGTGCACTGTCTATATCACTGTAGAATATTGAATAAATTGTTTGTGACATCTGTGAGCAGCATAGAATGACAAAGAAGGATGGCTCTAGTTTTGTGCAGAATAAATGGCAAGAAGAACAGCCAAAGAATCACGTGAAATAGTCTTTTAAAAATGCCAGCTTTTCCCTGCTCATGTTACGTACACTGTTATCCTCCAAAAAAAGGTTGCACATTTTAACAAGAGAGTATACGTTACTCTGCAGAATGCAGAACTCATAGTCTTTACTCAGGAAGAAGCTTTTCCTTTCAAAACTTCTGTATTCACAGAGGAAGCACAGAAATCTAAGAATACATCATTTATATAAATACAGGCTTAGGAGCGCCATGCACAAAGATGCATGCAGGTGTGTAGAGGGTGGGTATGCTCATTTTGGAGGAGCCTATTGTAGCCCACTCTGCTGAAGACAACAAGTTCAGAGATTAAAGGTGGGGGTGGCCACTGTGTCCCACAGGTCTCAGGCACGTCCTTCGCCAGCTCTTGGCTGCCCTATGGGGCCGCTGGGTTTGCCTGGCTGCTTGTGTGCCGACGGCACCGGGCTCCGCTAGCTGGAAAGGAGCGCAGTGCGCTCTGCCAAAGGCCAGTTCCCCCAGGCTTTCCCAGGCAAAAGAGCAGCTGGTCCCCTCCTTTGGTACTTCTTTAATTGCAGAGTTGACTGCTACACATTAACAAGGAATTAATGCAGATGGGATGAGACTTGCATGTATACGTATAGCACATGTCTGGCAAGAAAATAAACAGGGAAATTTGCAAGTTGCATTCAACAGAAAGCTTTAATTGATTATATTTTTATATATTGCGGTCCAAATCTTATGAGGAAAATATGTTGTATACAGCTTGAATTTATGCTTCTAGCAGTGTTATTCTTACAGCAAAACCCAAGGGAAAACCAAAATGGAACCAATTCTAGTAGATGTTTTGCATAATGATCTGTTTACTAACAAACTGAATAAACGTAATGTATAATATAGCAGTTACTACATTAAAGTTGCTCAATCTATGAACCACATTCTGTTTTATTTTATATCTAG
Organism: Rhea pennata; assembly: GCF_028389875.1. Classification (NCBI taxonomy): domain Eukaryota; kingdom Metazoa; phylum Chordata; class Aves; order Rheiformes; family Rheidae; genus Rhea; species Rhea pennata. The sequence continues at coordinate 68,214,498 of NC_084664.1, forward strand.
AAAGCAGCCTTCTGCTACCTAAGTATTTATTGGAATATGTAACCCATTTCTTTCCCATGTTGTAAAATTTACCACCTTCCTACAGTAAGAGATAATGCTTATTCACATATGCATTTGTTTAACCTTCCCTAATTTGTATGTAGTGTGTCTGTTACTGCATCAGGGAGATGATTCTCTGTTAGTAATTTTCCTAAAATAAATGTTGAAATACTGTCACAAAAACTGATATGGGTAAATTCCATTTTGTTTGTGAAAGTGAAATGATTGTTGTATCTAGGAAGGTCTCCAAATCATGTCTTCCATGGAAACAAAATCTTACCAAGGACTAGTGAGTTTCACTAGGCATTTTAATACCAATAAAATTAATTTCTTTTTTGTTTGTTTGTTGTGAGGGGGTATTCCTAACTGTTACATGCTCTAACTGCAAATAAAAGGCAGTCACAGTTGAGACACTGAAGAGTCTTGCAGTCTGAATGCATAGTCTTATAAACAGAGGTGGGAGCTATTTTTTTTTTATATATATATATGCAGTGATTGACTAAAGGCCAATAGTAACAATTATTAAAACTAAGGTCTGTTGTATTCTAAAAGTTACATTCATCACACTTTCAGGTAGAATCCCATACCACTGGAGTGAAGGGTAAAAAAATAACCTGATCACCTTGAATGGTGCGAAGTTACTCTCTGGGAGTATTTTGATCTGTTGTTGTCTGGTGCAGGATCTGGATCAATATATCAACAATAATCATAGAATCATAGACTCAGTAAGGTTGGAAGGGACCTCTGGAGATCATCTAGTCCAACGTCCCTGCTCAGCAGGGTCATCCAGAGCATGTTAGACAGGGTTGCATCCAGGCAGGCCTTGAAGATCTCCACAGAAGGAGACTCCACAACCTCTCTGGGCAGCCTGTTCCAGTGCTCCATCACTCTCACAGGGAAGAAATTCCCCCTCATATTCAGGCAGAACTTCCTGTGCTTCAATTTCTGCCCATTACCTCTTGTCCTGTCACACGGGGCAACTGAAAAGAGTTTGTCCCCATCTCCTTGACACTCTCCCTTAAGATACTTATACACATTGATAAGATCCCTCCTTAGTCTTCTCTTCCCCAGGCTGAAGAGGCCCAGCTCTCGCAGGCGTTCCTCATAGAGCAGATGCTCCAGCCCTCTGATCATCCTCATAGCCCTACGCTGACTCTCTCCAGTAGCTCCATGTCTCTCTTGTACTGGGGGGAACAGAACTGGACACAGCACTTGAGATGAGGCCTCCCCAGGGCGGAGTAGAAGGGCAGGATCACCTCCCTCCACCTGCTGGCAACAGTCTTCCTAAGGCACCCCAGGAGACCATTGGCCTTCTGACCACAAAGGCACATTGCTGGCTCTTGGTCAGTTTGTCATCCACCAGCACTCCCAGGTCCTTCTCTGCAGAGCTGCTCTCCAGAAGGTCAGCGCCCAGCTTGTCCTGGTGCCTAGGGTTATTCCTCCCTAGGTGCAGGACCCTTGCACTTGCCCTTGTTGAACCTCATGAGGTCCCTCTCCTCTCAGCTTTCCAGCCTGTCTAGGTCTCTCTGAATGGCAGCACAGCCCTCAGGCGTATCATCTACTCCTCCCAGCTTGGTATCATCAGCAGACTTGCTGAGGATGCACTCCATCCCCTCATCCAGGTCATTGATGAAGAAGTTGAAGAGGATGGGACCCAGTACTGAGCCCTGGGGGACGCCACTAGCCACAGGGCTCGAACTAGACTCCACACCACTGATGACGACCCTCTGAGCTCTGCCTTTCAGCCAGTATATAAATAATGTTTATATAATGCTCTGAAAATGTGAAGGTTTCTAAAGCACTAGGTGTTGTTAATATTTTATAATTTGGCCTTAAGTTATTTTATATGAATAGAAAGTTGGGATTTTCTGGCACACGCTGATGAGACAGCGTTTAGGTCATATTCGTAGAAGGCTATGGAAGAGTCTCCGTGCGGGTTAAGCCTCACTCAACAGCTTGATTTTTAAGGTTACACTGGGCTTTATTTATTTATGTATTTAATTTAATCAAAACCCTCTCCTGCTGTCACAAGGTTGGCTGCTTTGCAGTGTTATATTCAGGATTCTTCGCAGTTACAAAAAGGTACTTCTCCAGAAACTACAGCACAGAAAAAACTTTTGAGAGTTGAATTTAAAGCAGGCTTGGGATCTTGTGTTTGAGTTACTTGTATTTGTTCACTCTGCTCATGAGTTACAGTTCTTGTTTTATCTCTTGCCTGTAAGACTTCTCAGCCATGTAACAGAGTTCCAATATTGTGGATAGAAGACTGAAAGTAGATGAATACAGAAATAAGATAATTTTGCATATACCAGAAGAATCACAGAACCACGGAATGGTTGAGGTTGGAAGGGACCTCTGGAGATCATCTAGTCCAACCCCCCTGCTCAAGCAGGGTTACCTAGAGCACGTTGCACAGGGTTGCATCCAGGCAGGTTTTGAATATCTCCAGAGAAGGAGACTCCACAACCTCTCTGGGCAACCTCTTCCAGTGCTCTGTCACTCTCACATGAAAGAAATTCCCCCTCATATTCAGGCAGAACTTCCTGTGGTTCAGTCTGTGCCTGTTTTCTCTTGTCCTGTTCCTGGGCACTGCTGAAAAGAGTCTGGCCTCATCCTCTTGACACCCTCCCTTAAGGTATTTGTGGATGCTGATAAGATAAAGGCAACAGGAGATTTGGCTTGAGAGATGTTCTCAGTCATATCAAAAGAGCAAAGCAAATGCGAAGGATCAGCAGCAGAAGGTAGTAACGAGTAACAAATCACACACAGTTATTGTAAAGCAGTATAGGTTCTGCTACTGGCTAAATTAGGATCCCACGATTTAGTAAATGAAAATGCAGAATAATATCATTCATTTATATACCATTTTCTAGCACATGTGCTCGTTTACAACCTCAGTCCTTGCTTAGAAGTTTGCTCAAATTCAGCTACATTACAGATGGGCAGTAGGTAACAGTTTCATAGCATACTGCAAAACAGTGGGAAGAAGGGGGAATTTTGCCAAGGATATTGACATTATTATTTAAAGAAAAATCCTGAAGTGCAAGCAATAAATTGAGTTTTAAATACATATGAATGCATGTGCACATGGTCAGACTATATGTAATCTATTTTATCTGTAGTAAATTGGTAGGATGAAAAGTTACAATTTCACTGATTATAGACACTTCAGACCTGAAGCGTGTAACCCTTGTATATTCCTCTTTGGCAAAGCACAGGCTTTAGAGAAAACTGCTTATAGGGCAAAAATATTTTTAAAGGTTATAAATATGTAGCCTGGAAGCGTTAAGGTTATAGATGGAACTATTAAAGCTTGATATGGAAGGGTAACCTCCAGAAAAAGATAGTGCTCACAGCCTAGCATTTCAAATGTTATATCACGTTGCCAGACATTTTTTCAGTATGTGGGACTATAGTCAAGTGTCAAGTATAATTGCAGCCAGTGTATATTATCAGGATGTGAGTACATGATTCATTCATGTTTGTGAGTAGTTAATAAAGTTAAATTGCTAAGTTTGATTTGCAGTGCATTCGAATGTAGTTGTTTTAAAAGTTGCACACATTTAAAATATTCTGCTTTTGCAATTAGAAATAATGGTGATACCTTTTTTTTTCTCTCTCTCTTTTCCTTTTCCTCTTTCTCCTCCTATTTCAGAGGAGAACAAGGTAATCAAAGAAAGCAAAGATTAAGAAATATCCACTGACTTTTTAGTTTTTCAGTCATTCTGCTAAAAAATAATCTTCCAAGGATGTTTTCCAGGCTTTTTAAAATAAGTCTTTTTTTATTTGAACAAGAAATTTCAAACTAATTTTTCCCTTAAGCCCTGGCCACTGGTCTCCCAGTGGCTCTCTGTGAAACTTACTTCAGTTCCACAGTGAAATTAATGGACTTCAGGAATGCCTCTGTCCCCTTGCCCGTAGTAGATGCTCAAAGACTGAAACATTTAGATGAGAAGTGCTGCTCGTGTGTTTTTTTCTTTTTTTTTTTTTTTCCTATCTGATTTGTGTGGGATGATAGTACCTTCATAACAAAATTTAAGAGACTGCCTTTACACGCAGTGTGGGATTTGATACACAAATGGCCATAGAGCAGACTTGCAGAACTTTTGTACTGGCTTGTGGTGGTGGTGGGGGGGTCGTCATATCATTTTGAGTAAGCAAAGGCTGAATATTTAATTTGTTCTTTTTTTCCTGATTTGTTTGATTCTCAGCTGAAATCGACATCAATTCAGTGTCTTCAGAGTAACAATGATAAAGGTTATTTCACTGTGTGCTTTGGGATATGAGTCAGTATTCGCCAAGTTAAATACCTAAGCTCTATATGGATGTGCTGTGATACTGAGGGGTTGAATATAATCCTGACTTTATTAGATCAATGGCAAAACCTGCCCCAGCTTTCTGAGGCCAAGGAACTGCAATCGCATTGTGCATAATAATGATTTTAAGGTATTGCCACAAACTGTTTCAGAAAGCATTTTTTGGGACATTTTCCTTTTCAAAATATACTGTAGATGCTAAAAGACTTCACTGGACAAAAATCTATGGAAAAATTACCACACTTTTTCAAGATTTTCAGAACGAATCAAGCTATAGGCATAAGTTCTCTTTGCCCTGACATAAAGCATAATAACTGGATATATTGTATTAATCTTAGAGAATTGTGTGTGGAAGACCTTATTTTGGTCATCATAAGCAAGAGCAACTGAACTTTGGTGAGGTGACCAAGGATTCTATTTCTCTCTTAGGGATAAAGACAACATTGCAAAATTCTGGGACTGAGAGCAGGAAAGGTATGCTGTTGTGATGCATGACCAGCATGATCAGTATGCTTACATATGTATGCCAACATGTTTGCAGATACTACTTTCTAGGATATATAGTGAGGTGCATACAGCACAAATCATAAAAAGCAAGACTCCAGCTATTTTATATGGATTGAGGGACATTTTCATAATTTCAAATAGTACATTGCCGTGTTTTCAAGCATGAGTTCACATTACATTAGAAATGAGCAATGAACAGCACTAATAGGGTCATTTAAGCTCTTACTTATATTTCGACTTTAAATATTGCCTCTTTAGGAAGAGGCTACTGTACTTTTTTTTCCACAAATTATTCAGATATTGATGAATTTAGAACCTATTTTTGCTATACCTGTGTTACCGTAAGGAGCACAGGACAGATGAAATTCTGGGTCTTCTGTATGTAATGCTGGAAATCCATTTACAAAATAACAGAATGCATCTGTTTACTGTGTTTGTAAGTGTTCATTCAGTAAAAGATGATCAGCAGCTGATTTATAACCATTTGAACTTTTTCCTCTTTCTGGTCTTTCAATGAATAAGAAAGATTGGGTAGGTTTTTTTTATGTTTCAGACATGTATTTTTCCTCTACTCCTTTAAAAATGAGAAATGTCAGAAACACCTGTTCTGATTCTTATTTTTGGAATACTTGCTGGAAGTCTTAAAGATATGTATTGCAAGTTCTCACACTTTAAGCTGAGGGACAAAAGCGTTAACAAAAAATCTTCTCTCCAAAATGTCAATCATTGGAGTTGCACAGTTTTTTGAGGAAACAAAGAATTTGACTAACGAAAATTTTCTTTTAGTTGCCAACTTTTGTTTCTTGGTTTTTGTACTGTCATTTTTTCATGATTTGCCTATACTATAGTTCTTCCTCCAGTTCTTTCCAAGATAAAGAAACAGGAGAAGATACCAGCCTAGTTTTGTGTTCTTTGCAGGTCCCCTTTAAAGGGAGTCTTTTATTTAGTAGAAGACATTCAGAATGACTGAACCAATTTAAAAGATTTTCGAGAATACTTTGGAGATTTGTCATTTGCTTTTTGCCGCATAGTCGGTGGTCAAATGTGTATAGGTAATGTTCTGTACTGAGCTGGTATCAAATACTGCAGAACAGAGAGGCAAGAGACGACTTCTTCAGAATAAATTGCCACTGCTAATAATTCATGTGGGATGAAATCTGCACTTGTTCAGTGAGGTTTTTTTGCTGATGAAGTGAACAAGAGCTTTTATTTGTGTGGAATAACTGCAGGATCAAACCCTTCCTGGTGGTTATCGACTTAAACTCTCATTCTAGCATCTTCCAGAAGCTGCATTTTAGAACAAGTCTATATAAATATGCTATTTAATGGATAAATGGATTGAAGTTAATGCTGTATGTATTACACAGCCTACTACTACCCTAACTATTTTGTGCTTTGAAGTTGGAAAGGGAATGATCAGAAAGCAGTTTTGTGTTAAAAGCAAGACAGAGCATTTGTTATAAATGGTAATTCAAATATTTTATTTATAGATACGAGGCATATAATGGATAGTTTGTTTGACCTGGTTTTGATAAAATGTGGAAAACATAAAACTGAAAGGAATAGCTTCGTAGTATTTGTTGTCTCAGATTGATTTAGATTTATGCAGAAGAACATGTAAGGTTAGCTTATTTTCTTAGTATTAGAATTGGTTTTGTACCTACTCACAGCTACAGTTTTATCTCTGTAATTAAAACCGACTGGAGCAATACAGTCTTCTGACTTTGCACTTGTCTGTTCAGGCTTCTGTGTGTTATGCTCCTGGATAATGCTGTTTCCTGTATTGTTCTAGGTCATGTTTCCACAACTCATTCCTTGTGTTTTGCTGCTAAATAGCTTGATTTGCCTACAGTTGTCACACCAGTTCACTAACAATGGTTAATGTCTTTTTATCTTCATTTTATTAGTGGAGAAAATGAAGCCTAAAGAAGCTATATGATGTGCCAATCTTGCATGTCAGAGGCAGCAAAAATTTCACATCTTTTAATTTGTGTGCACTTCCTATCCAGTTTTGTGCTTACATATTACATGATATTCTTAGAAAAAATGATGAAAGCCTATCTGGTAGAGAGAGGAAGATTCAGGAAAAAAAAACATGCGAATGAGAACGTGTGTGTGTGTGTGTGTGTGTGTGTGTGTGTGTGTGTGTGTGTGTGTGTAGTGCGCTATAGACGTCACCTGTTAGGAAAAGAAATGCGGTCTCCATTAACTTTTAATAGTTTGCAAGTGATCAGATGCAAACTTGGAATTGGCAGGGGTACAGAGGTAGATTAGTTTGGGATGCATATGGTGCTCAGCGTGGAGATAATTTTCTGTTAAGACTAAGGACTGATGACATTAGTTGTGGCTACTTGTAATGCAGCCAGGCGCTGAAGGTTTTTCTCACGTGGGTTTGGTAGCACAGCTCAGATGGAAGTGACCGCATCTTCTGTGGTATCACACTGCATGATAATTTAAGATATGAGCAAGAGTCCTGAAGGAACCATCTTAAGATCTTTAAGGTCTTTATTCTCTTGTGGCTGATTACAGAACAGGGGGTATTTTCCACCTGAGAAAAGTAATTAATTACTGGTCAAGTATGAATATGCTTAATTGGTTATGTTCATATTATGTCAGAAGGAAGACTGTCCAAGTCAGAAAAGGCTTATGATGCTTTGTATGTATTTAGAGGAAGAGTTAATCTGCTCTTGATTAAATCAGCTATCTCTTGTCCTTATAGTCAGTGTCTATCAGCATTTCCAAAATAAATCCTTGCAGAAGCTAAACTAATCTGTGGCTGAACTATGCAAAAGGCTTTGGAACTTTTGAGGAGGTTATGTTTTCATCCTTGTAATACTAGAATGACTTTCTTTTGTATGATAAATTTATTTATACCTCTAATCTAAAATATAGTTTTGCTCTTTGGGGCTTTTGAGAGAGCTGCTCACTAAAAGTGATGAGGTAACTAGAAATACAATTTATGATCCACATTCACTCTTTACTCTGTTGGCTAATACTTTTTTTTCCCAGACCTATTCAGCTTCTGCAAGCTCCATGTAATATGTCAGTTTATTCCCTGGCAGGCAGATGTAAAGTAATAGCATAATTTTAAGAGACTGATATATCTTACATTTTTATGAGAAGTTTTGTTGTTGTTGTTTGTTTAAATTTTGTATGAAATAATATTCATTCAAGCTACATTGAATATGGCCTTCATTGTGTATGCTTTACTTGGCCAAAATTTCCCGTAAATATTAAATATTTTTGCCTGAGCAAGACTTGCAAGTGAATATACTTCAGCTGAGAACAGGTAGAACTTCAAAAAATTGTTCATCAAAGTTTTACAGAATACTGAAGAGGTGTAAAAATATCTCTGTTCTGGTGAAAGCCTAATTGTTGTGCTGCAAAATTCTGTGAAACTAATAAGGAAATACTGAGCTTTTGCAAGCCTATTGCCAGTAGGCAATTTATTACTCAATAAATCCTGCACCCAAGATCAGATAGCTGAGAGAAGACTACAGACTTGAAGTAATAGTGTGCTCTGTTTCTCTCTCTGTTAGTGCAATGTGTACATTTTAAAAGATCAATCAGAATATTTATTAGCACAATATTTACATTAAAATATTATGATGGACTCTTGATTGTTAGAAAATTCTGTATTTTAAATCAAGCTTCAAAATAATCTCTGTGGCTTTGGCTGTAGGCAGGTTTTCCTTCTAGTTAAATCTTTGGGCCAAGAATTTTCTTGTTGTTTTTTCTGCACATGGTCAACCTAATTGTTAACTCAATAAAAATACGAAGTCTGTCCTTTGTGTAATTCTTTTGCTGTTAGACATAAACTGCTTTGCACAATATCTCTCTATGGCTTCTTTAAAGTTCTTCTGTATTATATAGAATTATATATATGTATGTATGTATGTATATAATATAGATATACACACCTATACATATAGCCAGTTGCTTTAGCTGTGGGGAAAATTATTGCACAGTATTTGAACAAGCGTAGGCAAGGCATAGTTGGAGTCTGGGGCTGCTCTATAGAGGTGAGTGTGACTCCTTTGTGGAGAAGAATGCACAAGAATATCATGATGTTAAGGTCAAGGCATTGTATCCAGTGAATTACCATTCAAGCGTTATAGATATATATGTGTTCCAGTTCTTTTGTTAGATATTGTTGAGGTTTGCATGAGTCAGCTTACTGAATTGTATCTCATACTGCAGCAGGTAGCCGAGAGAGAGACAAACGGGAGTCTAAAATAGTATTCAAATGTTAATAGATAGTTTATATGTACATGTTAGCCTTCAGCTATGATTGCTTCTGTGCAAGAAGTGTTTGAACAGCATTTGCCACTAATGCTGTGATTATTCTTCATGTGTTGTAAAGGGCAATGTGTATGCCTATGCTTCTTTTGAAGGTTGCCCTGAAACTGCACACAATAGCAAAATTATTTTGTCAATCCAGATGGATGATTCCAGATATTCCCTGAGGAATATTCCTTCCAGAGTGTGCAGGACCTGAACTTTGGACAAGTTTGGGCATTCCAGTGTCTAAAGCATTTTGATAGATACGCTGCAGTCTGTGTATAGCTGGATTTTGGAGGACAGCTAACTTCCTTGCTGCCTCAAAGACTGTTCTTACAGGCTAGGGTCACTGCCGTGGAAATGTGGTGACTTCTGATGACTACAGAAAGATACAGTCAAAGAGGTCCTTATACATGAACGTTTTAAGAGATGTGCTCCCTGCCTGTCAGACCTAAGGAGCAATGCATGTTATTTACTAACCCATTACTGATAATAATTTTAGATGCATAACATAAGAAGTTTCTAAATTTTTAAGTTCTCCCCTCTTTGTAAATAGCTATTCTTAGGAGACTTTCTCATTCTCAATGAATTCTAAGGGATAGGTCAGGGTAGAACAGAAATGCAATACTGACAATGAAGTTCATCATGAATAGATAAAAAAGACTTAAATGTTTGGGTCTGCTATGTTCCCAGATCTATAGGAAGTGTGGGAGCAGGTTTTATAAGACTCAGAATACCTGATAAAACATCTTAAGAGTTTAGAGAGATAATAGACTGTCTATAAGATCTCTCTTGGATTCCATGTACTCTATCAGGCACTTGCTCTTAGCACACCGTTTATTCGCTGGACAGCTTTGAGAGATGTGAGGGTTCAGGTACATCTTGGAAAGAACGAGTTGTTTATGTGTGGATAACACCAGTCTTTCATACCTTGTATTAGACCACCAGGACAGGATTTTCTTACTGCCCCACAGCATATTTTTCGATGAGCATACTAATTCACATTAGCCCTGTGCGTAAGTGTAGTTGACTAGATATGTAGCGCCACTGCCAACATGAGATTACTTTTTATGTTATCAGAGGATAAGGTAAGATTGTTTTACTGATAAGGGGATTCTGAGACCTCTTTGTTTGGAAGCCATATACTTTTTTTAATTCTCAAACCTAACTGGACAGAAAAAGAAAAGTGGTATTACCCATGTGAGGATCCAAGAGTGATGTATCTTTAAAGATTATGCTGCTTTTTCTTCTACCCACAACTATGTTGCTTTCTAGGGTACCTCTCCTGAATATATTGTGAGCATTATTTACATTCGCTAGGAAATATAAATTGCAAGGATATAGCTGACTTTGATGACCCAATTTGTTTTTCTGTGTGAGTAAGTCTCGGATTCAGGATTATCTGATAGCAGATATGATGCTTCCTCTGATCGGAATAATGAAGAACTTGAAGCTTCATTTAAGTATGAAACGTTAGTGGAAAACCTAGACCTGCTAGGCTTCATTGGCCTTTAGTTCTTAGAAATGAATAGTGATTTCTCATTATTTACATTTTAAGGTACTCTGAGAAAGCTCACCTCTCAGATTAAACTACATCAAAAGACTTGCAATTAATATATCATTTGAGTAAGGCAATAGTGCATAAAACCTTTTGGGTTTAAATCAAACTAGTAAAGAGGGCTATATTTTTTCAGGATAAAATGCAAAGCTAGCAATTAGTAAATAGTTTCATAGATTTCAAACTGCTAATCAGGCAGGCTAAATGCTGAGGAGAGCATGCTGTGCCTTTCATATTGAACATAGATCATGGGCTTGTAAAAATGTAGTGAAGGTGGTGGACTGCTAGCTGAAAGCATTAACCCTTCCAGTGCCATTTTGAGGCTGGCATGACATGGATCATTCGTGCTCCCCATTAGCTTTGTTTGTTGCATACATCTTCCCATCGCTAAATGAGGATGAGATTTTGGTTCCTTCAGTACGGCTCCCGATACAGGTCATGGCTGTATTCAGCCTCTGAAAATGCATTATGTACCTATGGAAGAATAATACTTTTGAGCTAAAACGTACAGGTTATGAGCAGGTGAGCTTGGTTCTCTCCTCAGATCAGTTTGGTACTTGGTCCAGGTCTATAGGCGTACAATGGGTTTGTCGTGGCTGTGATGGAAGCATGAGATTCTCTGTTTAAATGGAGGCAACTTTCTTGCAGTCACATACTCAGAAAGATGAACTCGTTCTGGACTCAGGAGACTCAAATGTGAGGTGCTGAGCTCTTTTGAAAAGCGAACCTACGGGATCTGATGCTGTTCTTTCAGTTCCTCACACAGAGGTATCTAGACAACAGAAACGGGATTAAACCTAGACTAATTAGTTCCCTGGTTAGCCTGCTCACTAGGACTTCTGAGCGTCCCAAGTTGTTAAGAGGCCTTGACTCTCCATTATGCTCAGAGATGGGAAGCCTGATTCCGCCTTACCTGTTTCTCTGGTATCTAGCCCTAGTGTTTATACTTCCGTTAACAATGGCTATAAAAAAGTTAATTAAGAAGTATTTATTGTTATTTTGCATAGAGAAATGATAAACTATTTGGTAAATGACACCAAAAGGCACAACTGAAATTGGCCCAGTTCTTGCTGAATTTGGACTGGTCACAACGGCAGAGGAATCTGTTGCTTTCATTGCCCTTGATGTGCTTAGCCTGAATAGAAAGAGGATGTTATACTGAATGTCAGTACAAAACCCTAACACTGAATTTCATTCACTAGGGCTGTCATGCCAGCTTAGTTCATGTTCGCTACATTCATAAGCAATAAAAAATAAGAAAATTAAATGAATGGACTAGAGCAAGTGAGTAGAATGTAATGCTTGAAAGATTAAATTATTTAAAAGAAAATATAAGATGAACTACAAAGGCTTTATTTTACTTTTTGAATCAAACTTCAAAATATTCTCTGAATCACTAAAGGAGACAAGCCAATTTGTGTTTTGTTTCTGGAGTTCCTGTGAGTGGCACAGATACATGAGCTCTGAATCACTTTGGAGAGACAGAAAAAAAATACCAAATGACAAATTCCTTTATTCCTGCAGATTTGCAGAAAAATCAGCCAAAAAAAAAAAAAAAAACTTGTAGGATATAATGAGAGAAGGTTGCAGTGCCATTTAACCAACAGGACATGGTATCCCAAAGAGAGTAAACATTTTAACAAAACTTACAGCCTTCTTTTTTAATCATTCTTATTTTTCTCTTTTCAATATGCTCAGTTGTTCTGTGAATTTTCAGTATTGCAGTACCCAACAGTACCTTTCAATTAAAACAGATGGCCATACTACAGTAGGTTTATCCGTAGCCAAAGCTTAAAGATGCTGACTATTTTTGCAATCCAGCAGTTGTTTCATGTTGCAAAGGAAAGAAAAAGCCTTTCTAATGTCATGTCCTAACGTAGGTCATTTAGACTAATCAAATCATACTAAAGAAACAAACTTCTTTTTATTTTTATTTGCCTTTCCCTGTAGTTAGCCCTCACAAAATGATCATAAATTGCATTGAAATTTTTATCTTGAAAAAAATCATTGTGATGTTTTGAGCAATAACTTTATTTTCCTCAGTGGCCTGATTTTTCATTCTATCTAACAGTAAAATAGTGTGTTTATATACACACAGCCTGTTTGTGTTTGTAGTAGTTGGGTTCTTTTCACTGATTTTGAATATTCTTTATTGTCACATAGATAAGAAACAATTGAGGGCAAAATACATCTTTTTAAATGGATTACTGAATAAAAGAAGATGCAAGGAGCATAAGGCTACTTGGTATTGATGTTGTCACTGGGTGCAGTACAGAGGGGGAATGTGTTAGCAGGGGTATGGAGAAGTTTCCGTCAGAGGAATTTGTTGTGTTCTATCAGCTTAGTTATCTACTTCTACATCTTCTGAACAGCAATAATTTGATGCTAAGCTGTGCCAGTATCAAACTATGACAAGTCCAAGCAAACACAGCCCCTGAAAAAGCTGGGAGAACAAAGCACCCCCCATTTTCAGTACTCACTCAAGACACTGACAACAGATTCTGGTGTCCTCAAGGCTTTTCCTCTTTCATGGCCATTACCGCATCACAAATGCTGTTAAATGCACCTGTAGGTTTTAATGCTAAAAATGGCAAAACTAAGAAAGGATGCAGATAGACCAAACTTTGATGTATCTTGCTACAGCGATGTAAAAGCTTATAGTGTCCTATGAGCTGTGTCATCCATCCTTCAGGGGTTACTACCCCTAGCAGAAATAAGAGAAGGCAGTGTTTTCAGCTCTTCAGCCACTGAAAACCGCAGTCCAACACACCTTCTTCAACTACTACTGCATTAATATGCCAGGCTGTCAGCTGGAGCCATTAAAGAAAAGGCAGCTTTGCCACAGGGACATTAACATCCTGGAGAAGTGGGAAAAGAGAGGGTTCAACTAGTGATAGCTGCATCTTAAATCTCAGTTGCTCATTTCTTCCTAGGACATTTGTCAGAACCCAAGACTAGAATAAAGCGTGATGCTGATATTCTGTTGCCTAGGTAGTGTCTCATTTACTTCTTTTTTTAGTTTTTTGTTGTTGTTTCTGCAGAAAAGAGTCTTACTAACAGTTTTTGGGTAACCATGACTTGTACTTCTTTTGTGAGCAAATTCTGTCCCATAGGAATCTCATGTATGTTCTGCATAAATAGCTAGAGGAGTGCCATCTTCTTTAAGGCTGCAGAATACACTCTCTAAGCGTAATTGAAAAGACTGTAATATCTAGCCAGAGCAATATTTCCCCAATGCTCTAAAAGTGATTAATAAAGTAACTTTAATTAAACTTTTGCATAAGAGAATCTGTATGTCCATCATGCTTTAAGCCAGGGGAATTTAAAGGATGGTTGAACAAGGTGACAATAGACATTTCTTTTCTCCTGCTATCTGGCAGTTATATATGCCATTATATCCAGCATATAGGTACTACTGAGAAGCGTGTATTGTTTACAAAATACCAGATGTCAATGATTCAATATAGCTTTAGTTAAATATTTCTTTAAATTTCCGTCTCACCTGTCGGGTAATACTCAACAAATGTAAGAGGATTTGTAGATAGGTTCTGGAAGTCTTACATTAGCCTTGAGATTCACTAAATAATAATTTAACAAAACACTAATGCAGTTTTTGTAGACAGATTTGCCAGGGAAAGTTTCTTCATTTTGCAAACACCAGCGTGCTGATCTTTGTTTATGGATATTGGAAAAAATGACAAAATTTGTGAAAATTGTACTTTTGAAATACTATAGAGCTTTGTGACTGCCAAGCTTCAGAACCATTTTTCCTCTCTTGATTGAATGCAGACATTTAAATGAAAAAATCAGTGGAACGCTCGTATGTAATCAGGGCAGGATTCCTCCATAGGAGTGTGTTCAGATGGGATTCTTCAAGGACCGTAAAAGAATTAAATGACTTGTTTATATATCTGTGGAAACTGCATTGTCAATCAGTGCTTTGATCCCACAGCTGTTAGAGAAGAGAGCAGAGCTCCCCTTTGATGCATAGATGCACTGTAACTTAAATCACAGTTTCGGAGAACACATATGTCAGTCTGGCTTGGCTAATCAAATTACTGAGTATACTGACTCTGTATGATTTTTTTTTTATTAAAGTTGTTGTGAGGCAAACAAAAGCTGGGGGCTTTCCCATTTTATATCATTTTGCAGAGTGAGGATGGGAGATGAAACCTGTAAGGGATGACTTCACTTGGAGCCCAGCAGCCCTTGGAGTTTGGCTTTAGAAATTTTTTCACTGTGCTAATATTTTTTAATAGAACACAAGTCAGTAATGCCTTGCGGGTGCTGGATTAGTGAAGCACTACTGCATAGCCCTGTGCCAGAACACTCTCTTCTACGTGATTCTCTTGTTTCAATCTCTTCTCTGTTTGCTCTGATGTTGCCAAGACAGAAATGCTGACAATGCTGGGGAGTTGAAAGGGGAGAGGAGACAGGGGAGTGCAAAAAACCTGATGAACTGTGATCGTGAGAAGCTGATACAGTACAGAGAGATCTTTAGTCCTGAAATTGTTTAGGCCACATTTTAAAGCTCCATTGGAAATGTGCTAGTTTTGTTTACATGAATGAAGAATGACATTTTATTAGTGTTTCTTCTCTTATCCATCCTGTTCTTCCTTTCTTCTTCCCCCCCCTACTCATTTCATTACTGTCTGATTGTCTGAAGGTCTTGCAACCTAATAGGTGTGCATGAGAGTAGCACTGACAAGAGCATGTGATTGGCCTTTTCACTTTTTCTTCTCGGTGTATGTGGATTAGCTGTCACTGTGGTATTTATACCACTGGCACTGATGGAGATGTAAGACTTACTGCTTGAAAGCCTTTCCATTTAGGAAAGACTCCACCCCCCCCCCACCCCATGGTAACAATACTGGCTTCTACTAATAAAATAAGAAGCAAACAAGAGTAATTACAGTAGAAACAATAATCCAAAGATGATTTATATTACTGTATCCCCCCACTGTTGTGCTGCTAGATGGACTCTAACACCAATCCACACAAACAGAAGGAATTTTCCATAAGCTGTACAACAAGATGGTTTTTGCATTTGGACAGCTCCATGAAGAAGGCAGGATTCTGAGGCTCTTGCTTGGCTAGACTGCATTTTGTTTCTACAGTGGCTTCTTGAATTAAGTCAATTTTATTGCAGAAGTGCAGTACAGTATCCGAGTTACAGAATCCATTCAGTAAATAAGTAGAAGGAATGACAAGAATATGTTAAGTCTGGATTTATCTCACCCAACTTTTGGTGTGTAGTCTAAGCTGTTTGTCTATGTCTCCAAAGTAATAGTTTTCACTTTCTATTGATAGCAGCTGCACAGTGCAATACTAAACAATATGTGTATGCATGGGCTTACTAGTAGGTCGGCATCTCTGTATGTATCTACATATAGCCATTTGTGGATTATTGATATAGGTAAAAATAAAATTTTCTATATATAGTTATGAATTATATTTAGTGTGCTACTAACTAGAATTATTTTTAAAGATCTGTTATGGCTTGGGATTTTTCATGCACCAGCAAAGTGAAGTAGGTTAACACACTCTCTCCAGTGTACTGACGTACGAGGATATATCAAATTATTTAATCTCATACCTAATTTTAATTGCAGAAGAAGTCTTGTGTCCTGTTTATGTCATTAAAATAAAAAGGAGTACTGAAGGTCTTACCTGGCTTACAGTGGTAAACACCAGTGGGAAAAAATAGAAATCAGAACAGTTGATATGAGAGACAGCTCAGCCTGCTTCATTCTTACTTGAACGGCTGGGGGTAGAATGAGAACAGCTGCCTGGTGCTCTCTGCCCTCTTTGCCTAGTTGATATTGGTATATGTAATTAGGAAGAGATGGGAATACATACAAAAAGTGGTGAAGGAATACTGTTTGTAACATATTTCAGATGCAGCAATTACACTACCATTATTGTGGATTACAGGGCAAATCACATTGTTAAATAATGCTATGGTTCTTAGGGCTTCGGCTGTATTTGAATTGCATAGTTTTGTATTTCAGGGTTAAGTATTGGATAGGTCAGATTTTAATTGAGAAATCAAATGAAAATTACTTTCTTCATCTCCCATGAGGAGAAACTGTAGGGTCGTGGTAAGGCCCAGGAGCATTTGGGCCTGGTGTAAAGTCTGTCAGTGTTTATGCGCTGCCAGCCTGGCTCAGCTCTGGCAGCAGCGAGGCCCGTCAGACTGGTGCAGAACACACTGCCTATTACAGTAATGCTACAAGAGTTTATAAAAGCAATGAAGGCCTTAAAAGTGAAAATACTCATCGGAAACGCGTACTTGTATAACCCATTGCTATGAAGTGTTAACTGATATAGTGCAATATGAGGTAATTTGAAGTTAAGAGATAAGTAGTTTTTCAAACTTAAGAAATCGTATCTTCACATTCATGCAAGACACTTGATAGGAACTGAACATCTAAAAACCTATGCATAAGCTATGCTTTTAAAAAGGGAATATTAAAGTATAATGAAAGTACAGATCATCAGTGTCCCTTTTTTTTTTTTTTTTGTACTATCTACATTTCCTATGGTTTAAAAATTGTTCTGCTCCTGGCCTGTAGACACAGTAGTTCTAGAAAGTCCTTTGAAAATAAAACCGATTATTTAGAATAGCAGAGGTTTTTTTCTTTTTTCTTAACCTATGTGAGGGGATTTTTTCATAATATTTGCATTAGGTTTTCATATATGTTACTGCTTTCACTTATGTGAGTAAACAATGAATGTGAGCTTCCTCAGTGATGTTGTTGTACAAGGAGTTCTTTGAGGGCAGGCAGTTTTACAAATCCATCCATTACTGTAGACATTGGGAAACGTATAGATTTGTAACATACCCTAGAGGACTTAGGCCCCAAAACTGTATGCATAAACATTTTTCTATGACTGACACATAGACTATGTTGTTTTTGTAGTAAATAATATAATTTAATGAAAGGATGATGCTAATTTTAGGTTAGTGTTTGTGTCCTTGCAGGACCATGGCAAGATGAAAACTGATGATGGAAGTATGCATGGGATAATGCATGGAATCAGGGATCTTTCATAAGGCATGAAAACAAGACATACATAGTGAAGAGCGATATGCGAAAACCAAAGAGTGAAGTGTCTGTTTGGGCAGCAAATGTTAGAGTCATACCTATAGGTGATAAAATCTTTGCTAAAATAAATTATATAATTACAGCACTAGAGCTATAAAACGGTCAACGGTTTATGTAACAAGAGAAAAGACCAACAGAAAAAGTGAAGAGTTGCTAAGATGAGTAAAAATAAAATGACTTAAAAACAGGAAAATTTCTTTCTCTCTAAAGGAGACAAAGGTGAACATATGTTTAAAAACAGGCACTTTATTTCATGCAAACTAGCTCTGTCAGCATTATGCAAGTGATCCAGAAGATGTGGACAGCTAGGGGAGAACCCTTGAGGGAATTCATAGCATTATGCCAGCTAAAAGGCACGCAGTCTTGGATCTGTACACAGTAGCATGCCTAGTCTATGGATGTACAAACCTCCTTTTTTGAGCAGGAATTGGAGTAAACAGCTGCTGCATGTAGCTAAATAGTACTAGTTGAAGGCTTGACCTCAGGCCATAGGGAGAATCCTAATTAGGCAGAATGAAATGCAGAGGTAAACTAGCCAGACTGTGGCTTATGCTTGGTAGCAGGAATGCCAGTTGCCGCCTACAGAAAGAACCAGTCTGTGAATCCATGAGTGTAGTCCTGAAAGGAGGAATGAGGGAAGTCTTCTTGGCCACAGAGTCTGTTGGAATAGAAAAGCTGATCAGAAAAAACTGCTTGCTTTTGTTTCTGCTGCGTTTGGGGAAACAGGATTTTTTTTTTTTTTGATGTATAGAATTACACTTACAGCAATATGCTTATAATCTATGTCTTACTTTAGTAGAAACAACATAATAAAAGCTTCAATTCTGGGTAATGATCAAGCCAAGAAGGCAATAATGGCAATAACAATAACTCTGTTGCCACTACAGACCCATGAAAAAGCTCTATTATGGTCAGATCTGAACAGCCTATGTTGAATGACACTAGAGCTTTATTGAAGAAAATGAGACTAGTCCTTTATTGTAGGAGTAAGTCTTGGAAATGAGGGCAGAAAGGACTACACAATAACTGAAACTCAGGACTACATTTTGAAAAATGTGCTTACACTGAATACTGTGTTATCTTCTAAATAATCTCATTGAACTCAAATGAAAAGTATGTTACTCAGTGTGTGCAAGTCAGCCAGCCCCTGGTCCAAAGCAGTAATCTTTGAGGTGCCAATTTTTTTTTGTTTGTAACTCTTACTTAATGCTTTTAAGATATTCCTTAATCTTGCTGAGTGATCAGAGCATACGGCTGTGATATGCATTGTGCTCCACTTTGAAAGGAATAGACAGATAATAATAGCATCAGAGAAAAATAGTCAGAGCTCTGTGGTTGTTAAGTAATAGCTCATAGCTGTGCGGAACTGTTATTACGCGGGAAAGTCTGCTTTTTCCACCCCATAGAATTCCACCCCATGGAACAGGGTGTTAAGTTAAGATGGCAAGAGACTGCTCTCAAGTGCTGCCAGGGTAACCATTGGTAACTGGCCTGTTCAGAGCATTGGGAATGCTTGGGAAAATGCAAGCAGCTTTTTTTGTTCGGAAACAGAAATCTAAATAAGAGAGAGAGTGCCCACCAGTAGGTTGATCTAATGAGAATTGGTTGAGGACAGTTTGAAAAGACAGTGTGTGTTTATAGTTAAGTAAAACTGATGCCTTGAAAGACATGTAGAGAAAGTGGATGGTTCAAAAACAGTGCATGTAGGCCTGGGGGGCTCTGCTCTTCTGGAGTAGCCGAGGACAAATTCTGCTCAGGTTGAGTAGTTCCATTGCTGTCAAACCACTGTAACTGGGAGCCAGGACAGTTCTTCTTTGTCGAAGAACAATTCTGGGAACACTTGATCAATGTTCATTTCTCCTTTTGCTGTTTTATGCTTTATGATATGTCAGGCTAAGTGTTTTGTACTTTGGTTGTGGTATATACACTCGCCAAAGTCATTGTGCAGCGTTTTCTCCCATGAGAAGTCCAGGACTTAGATGAACAGTTTTTGATCTAGGCAGGACTGTTAACCAAAGAATGTATTTTTCTTCTGAGCAAGACCTGAAGCCTTGTAACATTTTATAGAACTGCCACGTTGAATTACACAGACATGAGACAGCCAACTTAACATTAACAAATTAATCGCAATTGAAACAACTTTTTTCCTGGAATACAAATCAGATGGAAAGGACCATTCCTCTCTTATGGGTGACTACAGCAAGATTGTATTCTTTCCCATTCTCAGGTCTTTGAAGTGGCTTTCCACCCTGGATAGTGATATGCCACTGTCTGTAATCATCTTGGGTGGAAAGCAACAGGAACATCAAAATAATTGTTCAAAATCATAGGTAGTTGTGAAAACTGCTCTTTAGCTTCCCAGCTGCTGAGTGGCATAGAACAGAGAGGATTCACTCCAGCTTTCTCCAAGCAATTTAAGCTTCCCCAAGCCCACAGGGGTTGACGAGGAAAAGTTCTTGAGAATCAGGTGTGTGTCAACTGACAAATTTCCACACAATCAACCCAGAGCTAAGAAGGTCTTCTGTCGTCTTACCTTTGATGCTATGTAAGCTGTAATAACATCCCTTTTCTCCCAGAAGTATCTGCTATGTTATGTGAGACTTTACTTTAGCTTGGCAGAGCGTTAATAATACTCCTGAGATGGCTACCATTAGAGAACAGGTTAGCAAGCCCAACTTGGGGCTATATTTATTGCCTCAAGGAGAAACTTGCCTCATCTGTTTAGTGGGAGGACTACCAAAGGCTTTTCCCCTTCAAAGATTTCTTGATAAGGTAGCATCACTCGTTCAGTCATGTTCAGAAACAGTGAGTAAATTCAGTGAAAATATTCAATTACTTTCAGTGGGAGCTATTATTTTTTCCTCCACATGTCAAAGAAAAAGTAGTTTTGAGTTTTGGTACCTGTTGGGTTTATGAGGAAAAGAGACTATTTAAAAATTAAAAGGATTCTCTTTATACATTTCCATCTGGAATGTATCTTGTTTATGGTGTTCATATTTGTATTTACTTGACTGAAAGAATACT
This sequence comes from Rhea pennata, assembly GCF_028389875.1. Lineage (NCBI taxonomy): Eukaryota > Metazoa > Chordata > Aves > Rheiformes > Rheidae > Rhea > Rhea pennata. The sequence continues at coordinate 68,235,332 of NC_084664.1, forward strand.
GCGTATCTGCAAAATTTCTTTTGCTTCTTAGACATTCTTCTAGCACATAATGCTAAAGAATAACTCCAGAGGGCAGAGGAGTGTCTTTCTGTCATCCTCTTCCCATCTTTGCCTTTCTCTGTTGTTTTATTTTATTTGTCTTTGGCATCTTTGAGATTGATTCATGTGCATTTAGCACCTTTTTTCCTCTGAATAGCTGAGGTTCCCTGCCAGCCATTCCAAGAAAGGTAAGCCTAAACAGAAGTCTTTACACAATTGCTCACCTTTCAAAGGAAACTTTGTGGCTATGGGATGCTCTGGTTCAGAGAATCTGACTTTTATACCATTTGTACTTCTCAAATAAATGATTCTTTTCTGGGAGCCATACTGTGAAAAGTACCTTTGAAATTTCATGTTTTCCAAGATACTGATAGGTAGAGTTACTCATACTCGCTCTATCCACATAGATGGTAAATTAGGGACATGAAACAATCTCTGGTTGTTTCTAAATGGAAGCGAGTGCCAAGAATACGGATTCAGAGGTCCATGTAATAATCTGAAACATGGAGGCCACGCTCTACAGAGAACTCTGTTCTTCAGAGTTTCTTTTGAATTGAGTCTTCTCTGGTTTAGGTACTATGTCAGACTGAGAAATTGTTGTGGCAGGAGTAATTCTGTGTTGAAATCCTTCATAGTAGACTTCTATACTTATGTGACTTAGCTATTGGTGATCTCAATATAATAGCTTGATACATGCCATTTCTTATAAATCATTATTTTCTAGTATTGTATTTCTGTCAAAAGTCAGTATCACATCTTCTTGAAGGGAAAATGGATTTTCATCAGCAGTTTTTTTATGCATCAGAAGATGAACACAGAAAATCTTTGAAAGGCAGATTCTTTGCTGCACCAGAATAACATAGAGCTTTTCCATAACTCTTCACATGTCACTCAAAACTGTCCTTTTAATGTAGCACAACTGCAATCTGTTCTCTAGGGTGACTGCAGGGATTGGCACTTACAGTTTTCAGAAGGTGTTGTCATAAACAAGTTTATTTTCCACATTATGTGGCCAGAGATTGTTCTCCTCATTGAGAATTTAAAATACTTCCTATTGAAAATTATTTCTCTGACACAGTCCAGACAGACATTTTCTTTCTCCCAAATAGATTTTTTTTTTCCTTCAGATAAGAAGTCAGACTTATGCATTTTGAGTTATTTTTCATATTATCATGGGAGATTTTCAAAGACAGCAAGATGAGTTAAGCACCTGTCTCACTGGTTTTCACTAAGAGTTGATGTTTCCAGTGAATAGACTCCTGAATCTCTGATACATCTTTGATAATGTTCCATATGATTCCTTTTCATTTTTGTGCATCCTTTCCCTGCTGGTACTGCTACTTTTGAGACCTTTATACCTGAAGGAAATATGTGATATGTAGTTTACTTCTAATTGTCCTACCAGACCCATCTCATTAAGTGTACTGTCTTGTTACCACTCTGCATGGTAGCCTTCAAACATACAATGCGACCTTGGGCTGTGGTCCTACTGGTACCTGTACAAGATCAGATTTCACTACAGCTTGCAGGAGAGATCTCCAAGGGAAAACTAAGGTAGCTAAAGAAATGGCCGTAATGATTCAGTAGGTGACAGTGATCTCAGTGAGCTGCAGGATCAAAGCAGCTGACAAGTGCTATCACGCCATTTTGTGAAACAAATAGCTGAATGTTTCACCTGCGCTGACCACTGTCACTTGTAACTTGATGTCACTTTTGGCAAGAATCAGCCAACAAAGAACCCGAGTTTTGTACTTGCACATCAAGCACTCAAGACTGGTGCGTAATTAACCCCTTTGTCCTTCTGCCTCTTTGGGAGAAGTGAAGCCAGTGACTGGATCCCATGTTTGCCCTCCTCTTGGCAATCGTAAAGCAATGAAAATTATGAAGCATCTGCTTGTGGAGGAGAGTACCTCCCCAGGATAAACAGCAGCCTCTAGAGCCTTTAGGGACAGCTGCAGAAACTAATTCTGCTTGTGCTTGGTTATATAAATGCTCACTGTATGTAGTTGTACAAATACCCTGCTTTCATTAAATGTCATTCTAATCACCCTTTATTTGGTTTCTGTATATTTAAAATATGTAAAATTGTGACTTAGGGAAAAGTCTAGCTGTTTTTGTAAAACATTTCCTAATAAATAATCAGTCTCTTCTCCAAGTGGCATATTAAAGAAGATACTGTGACTTTTCACATTCACAGTCTAATACACTATTAGAGCTAGAAAAAAAAGCCACCATTGTGACTAAGAATTATATTCAATAGCATAATACTAACCGTCTGAAATGCCATGCTATTTAAAAAATCCTATGTTCATAATCTGGCAATCTAGGCTAACAACACAAGTATTAAGAACAGATTTTATTTATTTTTACATATACAGGCATACACACGTGTGTGCACACACATATGTAAACACAATAGCTGTCAAAATGAGCACAAAATTCAAATATTTCAATCCAGAATATTCAAATGTAAAAGTTAATGAGTATCTACAGAGAGTTCAGAAGGAAAAAAGAAAAAAAAGCAGAAAGCTGACTCATAGATAAAGAATAGTGATTTAAGGTATGATACTAAAAATTAAGTCTTTTCTGTTCATCTTGAGTCAGTTAGCCAAAACATACTGTGAAGCCACAAACACAGCACTCATTAAAAATAACGCTCCAGGAAGAAATACTTCCCTTGCCTCTCAGCAAAGAGGCAAATGCTAACGGATAGCATGTAATAACGTAAGAGGACAAAGGGATGAGGGGTGAAGCCTTACAGCAGGTGGTTCATTAATTCCTCCTGTGGTACTTGTGGAGCCGGAGATTCTTAATAATACTGAAGAGGACTGTGTGAAGATGGACTAGATTAACTGGATTTGGCCATGTATTCCCATGGACTACATGTTCCTCTATGGTCGTTTGGTCAGGCGCTTGTAGAAATCCTCAACAGTTTATTACACAGTTATCCTCAGGGATGATATAATAAAGTTTCTTTTTCCTCTGCCTCTTAGATCTTTGTTCGCTGAGTTACATGTAAAGCCAAGAACTGACTCTGTGTCAAAAGTCATGTATTATAGCAGGAAACGGCAAAATGTGTTAGTGAAGGGGGGAAAGAAGAGAGTGCTTGAAAGGTGAATGAAGCATTCTCTACAGTGGATACTTTACAGCAAGCTTCTTGAACTCAGCAAAGTAGGGAATTTTCCCAAAATAGTATATAGAGCTTAACAGATACAGTTGGTCCAATTCAGATGTGACATAAATAGGAGCAGACAGAGGAAGTGAGCAACACTCCCCTGTGTTCGTGCTAGAGAGTCTAAGATGGTATCACTTACATAGCAAGGCGACTGGAGAACAGAGCTGAAATGGGAAAATTGCAAGAGGAAAATACAGAACATAAAGTAGGACTCTTACTGTTTTTGGCAAATAGGCAGATGGAAAAAAAAAATAAGCAGTATGTAGGCTAGAGCTTTGAAATGTTTGACTGCTTAAGTGAGTATCTTCATGCATTCTACCAACTTTGGCTTTGGGTAAGCAGTGATGTAATTCAGCAGCACTGTCTCTCATGGAGCAAGTTTGGCTCATGAGGGACCACATAAAGAACCCAGGAACAAATACATGAAAATGTGCTGCTTTTGTGAAGTGGCACTGGTCAGTGTTGTGGATAGTTGCAGCCTTGTTACTGAAACTGCCCTCCAATTTTACTGAAGAAATACAGCTTTGCTTTCCTGTTCTCTAGAGCTGGGATTTACAACTACTTACATTCTTTACCAGCTTACTTACGAATGACACAGGCCACAAATTGTACCACCCCTGTATTAGGCTGATTGGAACTAATAAATCACCTAGATTTGTAAAGAAAAAAATCTGAATGCTTCTTCAGAGATAGGAAAATATTCATTCAAGTATTACATTAATGTAATGCAATTAATCATGAAGAATGAGAAAAATACTAAAATAAAAGGACATTTAGCTCGTGAGGATGTAAATCTAGGAAATATGTGTCTTTTGTAAATGGAAGACATATTAAAGAGAAACACTTAAATCATGGGTTCAGGGCAAGTTCTGTAAGTCTTTTTCCTCAGTGTAGTCTTTACTTTTTCCAAGTAGTCTTATGTATGTCAGTGGAAACATTTCCATTAGTAAACATAAAACAATTATTCATTGCGAGAACCTTAAAATACAAAGAATTTCTTACCAAATTAAAGAAATTGGTTAAAGAAGTCATAGAGAGCTTATTCTTAATCCCAGTTGTATATAATACATGCTTCGGAAATGCATGGAGGGATCCTACAGACACTGAGGTATTTGTTCTGGTAGTAGGAATTAGACGGTTGGTGTTGCCTGTTACTGCATGGAAAAATTTTATTATGTTTTGAATACACTGCTCCAGCAGACACTGGATAAATATTTAGCAATTTATTTCAATCAAAAGATAAAAACAATGCAATGATACTACTTTTTTATAGTAATCCACAGAGGTTATAAAATTTACTTTTAATGTATGTACAGATATATGAGTGACTATGAATTTTGATATTAATATAAAGGCCTGTGTATATAATCAATAACATGTGTCAAAACTGTGCAACCAGGTTTCTCCAAATAGACTTGTAGCATCAGAAGTTACATTCTAAATAGTATCCTATATGAATTTCTTTAAAAATAATATTCATGGAATGTTTGGTGAGAAATATACTATACAGTTGCCTTTAAATCAGTTCTGTCATTTAGATCAAAGGAACACTGCAGAGTCTCCTTGATTTTGTCTTGTCCTATACGTGTGAGAAATGGGCTGGGATCAGGCTTGTGTTTTGCAGAATTCCAATCAGGGGTTTCTACCTATTTGTAACTGTCAGATACTATGAGGCAAAATCTAATTCTTTCTCCTGGAGCTGCAAAGAGTCTCAGGGAGGCAGCTGCCAGAGACAGAAGCACTTTTGTTCTCTTGCTGTAGAGGTTCAGAAATGTTAGCATTGCTGTTGATGAGCCCTCCTGGAGCTATTCAGCAAGCACATACTTGCACCGAAGTATGAGGTAGATAGTTTTGCTGCCTTTTATATATGAGAAGTTAAAGACACTATGTGAGGTAATAAGTCTCAAGCCACAAAATAAAATGGTAGCACTGGAGCTCAGAGAGATGGATTCCCAGGTCATACTCTTTAAAACGTCTTTGATAGAACATAGTGAATGAATTTAAGCAAGGACCTGAGGAAACAGATCACCAAATGCTATTAAACAGTATGGGACTATTCATCTGTATTGTACTGTGTATGAAAGTCATCCAGATCCCAGTAGAAAGGCACGAAGAATTTTGATTTCAGGCCTGATGTTGACACTTCCTACTAAGTATGAAACCTTAAAGTTGCACTCAGAGCTGTACTCAGAATCTACATTATTATTTGCTTTAGCAAATATCTGCTGTCTGTGTTACTTCCTCTGGAAAATGAAGTATTACTCTCTGTCTTGTCCTTGTTATATTTTAATTGCAATTATTAATTGTTTCCTGATGAAGGTTTTAGTGGGTTTTCTAAATGAAATTGCACCTTTCTAAGAAAGACAAGTGTTTCTTCTACCCCAGCAGAAGTGCTGGATTGGCATGAACTTCTCTAGAACTGCTCAGAAATGGTAATTTCCATTTGAGTAGAAATTATCAGAAATTGTCATTCCAGTATTGTCCTTTCCAGACAGAATACAATGTCCAGTGACCCTTCTTTCTTTGAAACAAATCTGATGGGAGAAAACAGTGTATTGAGATATTTATATAAGCTCATATTTAATCTTTTGCTATTTATGACCAACTCTGGTTTTAGTATGTGCATATCTTTGTGTGTTGTGCAATGAAAGTGTTATGAGGAGCTGATCTCATTCTGCATGTATTCGTTTGGAGTAAAGAACCTGAGTCTTGAAATTTGAACCTGTCCTGTCTCAATCTCATGTAATTCACTGTTTCTCCTACCAGAGTCTTTATTGTGACCTCAGTGGAAGCAACTCTGAGATCTGAATTCTTAAAACTGTTAAAAATAAATGACAATCCGTGAGCAGTACACCTCCTCATTCTGCTCCTAAAATGGACTAATAATTTGATTTTGAATCCATAGTTCTGAAAATCGATCACAGATTAAGTGTAATATGATGCAAATGTTTTGTGAGGCAAGAGTTAGAAGTGTAGCAGTGGGAGAATGCTTTAAATGAACTGTTTATATTGTCTGCCAACATTTATTTGTTTTCGGAATTCAACATTACTGATGTCAATAAATTAGAATTATATATTGTAAAATGGCATGACATCTGTTCTATGGGGACAGAGGAATGCTGATGTGAAAGCCCCTCGTAATGAAGAGTAGTTGATATACATGCGAGCACTTTTATAGTTTCATCAAACAACATAAAACTCTTATTCTGGATCTACTAGCAGGAAATAAAATCCAAATTGAAGTGAGATCTTAAAATGGCACGAAATTCCAGTTTATTTCATGACACCAATAAAAAAATACACATTCTACTAAGTATGAAACCTTAAAGTTGCAAAGCTAGTTGTGCTCAAATTCTAGGTTATTATTTACTCTAGCAAACCTCGTATCTGTTTGTATTACTCCCTCTGGGAGATGAAGTATTACTCTCCGTATTGTCTTTGCTATATTTTAATTGCAATTATTCATAGAAACACTGATTTCTCTGTATCTTTTAACGTCTGCAGAAGCCCAGTCCTGCCATCTTGATCCTGACTTTGGTGAGGTTTTAGCTCGGTAAAGATTCAGATGCGGTTTGGGACAGCTTCATGATGCTCAGATTTTACTGTATTCAGAACTTAAAGTATTGAGGATTATACTTCTGTTTAGTCAAGTCATAGTCATTAGTCTCACTGATGGCTCTAGCTAGCTGACTTATTGGTTTTAGGACAGAGAAAGGTGATGCAGCCGAGAGCTTTCTCACAGGAAAGTCCTCTAGTTTGGTGGTGTTCTTGTTCCTCTCTCTGTAGGAAAGATGATCTACATACAAGTGCCATAAGAGGCAGACAAAAGCCTTTCTTCCCCCACTTAATGAATATAAAAGAGAACCTGTTAATAGAATGTAAGTTGCCTAGGAGGAGATAAATGGTATTTTTATTGAAAATAATAAATATAAGAGCATGCTAACTTTACCGTGGAGTTTACATGCAAATCATCATGATATAGTTGTTAGCACTGATGAGGGTCACCACTTCTTTTGGAAGCAGAGCTCGAAAGTATTGCAAAATGAGACTGAAATACAATATTTAAAGACACTTCTCTGGATTCAGTTGATAGATATCCTTTATCCTGGAGCAGCAAAACATTTTTAGAGTGAAAGAATGTGACTCTGTTTAGCCAACACAGTTCTGCTGTGTTTTCCCACATCCTGGGACCTGACACCCAAGTCCTGTTTGCCATTCTGTCCATAACTGCCAGAGAGGAAAAAGGAAAATTTCTCTGGAATTTCTCTTCCGCGGTGCTAGATGGAGGGAGTGACTCTAGCCTGCAGAGGAAAAGTAGCACTGAATTTCAGGCAGAAAACAGGTGTTGGCTTAGAGAGTATAAAATTAAGTGATTTGGGATTAGCAAAAACAATATTAATTTGTGCTCCAGGGCACTCTGTTAACCAATATAAGAATTGGTGACCAAAGCTGTATTTGAAACTTACAGTTCAGCAATAATTTGTGTCTGAAAACACACTAGGGGCTAGCATGCAGGAAAATCTGTTCAGAACAACTTATTAGTATGTCGGGCATTAGCCTCGTGATTTCTGGAACCAGATTCATATTTTTTGATAACTGTGACTAGGTTAGCCTGTTGTCTTACTTCAACCTCAGATCGCCAAAGGAAGAAAGTGCTAGAAAAACAGCATAGTCCAAAAGCTCATGGTTTCTGGTCTGGGAGATGTGGGAAATTGAACTAGTGTCTCTCCTAGGTTTGGAGAAATGCTGGAATCCTGGCCCTGTGTGCCGTCACTTTGTTGCTTATGGTTATTTCTTGCTGTGCAGCAGGGCTGAGTTAAATAGTGCTAGAAACTGCTAAGAACCAGCTCAGGACTGAGGGAAGCTGAGAGGGTTCAGTGCAGGCTGTTCTTCTGATCCGCAGCTCTGGCTTTTTGAGTGCCGTGGAGGACTGACCTCATCACGTTTGAAAACCTGGGAAGTAACCTGATAACTTGTAGGAAATGGCTGGATACTAAGTTACAAACAGGCCAGTCCGAAGTCGAAATTTAGATACAAAAGATTTATGGACATGTGTAGGTAGGACACCTGAAAAGAAATTGTTCCTCCAATTACACTGAATAAAGGAGCAGATCTAGTTTATGCTTTAGGAGTGTTAACTTACACAAACCAGAATTTAGTCAAGTTAATATTTTAATTTTGAATCTGCAAATCTTTCAAAATCCACACTTAAAATACTGAGAAATCTTGTACATTAACCAAACATAAGCTTTTATACACTTTCATTTCAGGTCTGATAAACTGATTTGTATATGAGCTGATCGCACTCGTCGTTGTAGAGTAATCAAGTTTGATTATAATTTCGCCTTCTTAGTCTCCTTAAAAACAAGCCCTAAGCCCAAACAAAGAAGAAATTTCTCATCTTTTGGGGTAGTGTGGAAATGAACTGCTGGCTCAAGTGCTTGTGCTTTGCACAGACTGCCAGTCTGGGAGAAAATGGTGACAGACTTTAACAGTCTACAGCCTTTGAATTTTGTGGGTGCCACTTGGAAGTATTTGGGGTTTATGGCAGTGAAGGAGCAAGTATTTTATCAGCAATGCTTTCTATTTAAAATTTACTTGTGATTGATTGCTGCACACCATCATATCACAATATAAATGGACCTGAAGAGCCTTTTGACAAAAAAAATACTCTTGTATATTTTAAATAAAGTAGCTGTGGAGCACTCTGTATTTTTTATATTTTTTTATTCATAGTGATTGAAAAATCAACTTCAGTTAGAGTCACAGGATAATAACATCAGTTCTGTTTTTCTCCAAAGTCTGATTTTCTGTTTAAGAAGCTGACAGCCATATCTGAAACTCATTGATTATCTGCTTGTAATAACTCGTCATCTTGATGGAACAGATCAACAAGCTTTTTCAGTTTGTAGGATGTTTTTCCAAATAGCAACAAAATGGGACCAGAGGTGTTTGAAATCCATTCAAAATAATGATAATATTTTATTTGTTCAGAAAAAAAGAGGAATTTAGAGAGGAACTGGTGTATTTAAAGGGATCTTGATTTTAGAGATAAGATTGTTCTTTTCATTAGCCACAAGAGTATATTTATCTAGCATATCCATATCATTTAACTTCAATTAACTTTATATAAGCTACTGAGTTTCAGACTTTCTCTTCGAGATCTTTTTTTTGGAATCTTACAGAATCCGCTGCCCAACATTGGTCTGTCAGGGTCATCCAAGTGAGTTTGAATTTGCTACTTCCTCATCAAATGCTCCAGGAAGCACCATTAACCAAGTGGCTGAAGTTGGCTGGCTTTCTTTCCTCTTTGCAGTTAGTACCCAATTAATCTGCTGAGTCTTCTTGTCCCAGTCTCTTGACCTTTTAGACTGTCCAAAGGTACCCGAGAACAGAAATGTATCCTTCCTACAGTGAAACCAAGGCAACCTAGAAAATGTATGTGCTGCAGAACACCGCTGAATGTCATAAATGGAGTGAATGGATAAATTACAATGTGTGAATTGCTGCAATAGAAAGCTAATGTGGTGGCTTTGAATAAAGCAGATTTTGGCACTTCTGGACAATTGCTTAACACCATTTTTAAAAGAACATTTTATTTCTTTGTCATTTGATTATACAGAGATTTTTATCTATACAGAATGGAATCTGTTAAAGAGTTTGCACACGTGCACAAAAGAGTGAAACGATGCTTCAAAATGGGTCTGACAAATAAGGTATATGTATATAAACAGAGTTATCTAGTGAGTTATCAATGAATTTTGAAGAACTTTGAAGAAACAAAGTAGAGAAGAAGTAAATGTTTTGTTATTTATTTTGGGAAGCAAGTGTTTGAACTACGTGGAAGTGACTCAAATGTGGATGTTTGAATTTCTTATCCGTATTTGACAGAAAGGATGTAAGACACAGCCTTAGAGTCAGTTAAAATGGTGGGCCAGGATAGCTGTGGGTGTGGCTCAGAGATGCGTGTCGTTCCAGACACTGTCATTTGGTTATCGAATTAGATCGCAGCAGAAAGTAGGCCTGAAATTTGAATCTAGCAGCAGAAGATTTTGCCTGAAAAAGTAATGGAGAGCACTCCACACTCCAGTGTTAGTAATGTAGAGTGACTGTTGGGAGAAATTTTGATACCCGCTTGTCTACCCATGTTAGTCCACGTAAATACTTACACTAGAAGATTGTGGCTGAAGTGAAGTCAGTAGGCAGCCTGACACCAGTCCCAGTGGAGTCTCAGTCCATGCTTTGCGGTCTGGCCCTCTTGGCATGGCTGGGCACTTGGCCTCCCAGCCAGCGGCAGCTGATGCGACAGCAAACAAACCTGAGCTCCGCCGTGTTGGGCGTCTTTGCAGCATCGTGCTATGAGAACACTACCCAGAAAATACGCAAGCTCGTCTTTCAGTTTTAAGTGAGACAAGTCTTCTTTGTAGCCTTTCAGTTAAAAGAAAGAAAGAAATATTTACCAAAGGCTACTGATAAAATCTACACTTTTTTTTTTTCCTTTTAAATAGGAGAAGGTACAACCTCCCTTCTGGCAAAAATATGTCAGTTGTGAATTTTAAGAAACAAATCCTGCTGCGCAGCAGGTTTAGACAGGCTGCTAGAGTTGGGGCCTTAAGGCATTCTGTGGCTTCCCTGTGGTTAGCCATGGTTCTCGTTCATAAAGCCAGGAGAAGTCCCACTGTTGCTATAATCATATGCATGGTCCTTCTTCCATCTCAGTGCTCCCAGCATCAGTTAGAAAAGAAAAATAGGCCAAATGTTGGTTGTTGTTTTGTAGTTAGCTAGCCAGTATCTTTGGAACTTGGTATATTTTGCAAGATTGAATTTTGTCCTCAGGAATAGAATTAAGCTTTTTAGTGGTAATCTAAAAATTAAAAAAATGATTAGCCACTGAGGTCGAATGTTCTCCTGATTCAGACCTGACACTAAAGGCATCAGAATTCATTTCTGGTGAGATTTCTTAAGTAAACATTTTTTTCCTCATCTACTGTATATTTTCCTAAATATGAGAAATCATTCATTGGAATGATGCTTTGTATGCAGTGTTTTCCTTTAAAGACCAGTTCTGCAGGTTATATTCTCCCAGTCTGGATATGAAATATATCGCGGTTGGTTATTTTAGTAGTATTTAAGTCCTTGATCAGAGGTTCTCTGTCACAGAAACTAACACACGCTGTAGAAAATTGATGTGTCAGAGTTGTCATAGCTACATGCACAAAGACGGAGGAGAGGATGGAAGAACGGCTGCACTGTGCCAGGCCACCTGTCCATCTAGTCTCTTATTCTGCCTCTCATAATAAAAAGGAAGAGAAGGGAAGATTTTAAGAAAGGTGTGAGTACAGTGATCTTTGCTGTGGTATATCCCCCATTTTCTGTCAGCTTAGAGCTTAGTGACTTCCTGTCCAGAGTTTGGGTCTGTGTCTTTTATTTTAATAGCCCTTGACGTACTCATTTCAACATGTCCTTTTGATTCACTTTATTCTTTTGGCACCCAGAAAATATATGTCAGTCAGTTTCACAAGTCAATTATGTTTTATACATAAAAGCACTTATGTTTTTTTCAAGCTTTCCCTTTGAAAATTTCTTTTTAAAGGCCTTATTTCCTGTATTGCTAAAAAGATTGAATAGCTGTTCCATACTTACCTTCTCTGTCTTTCATGATGCTGTAAACCTCTGTCTTTTCCCTTCCTGCCATCTGTCGTATCTTTTCTATTGCTGAAGAGTGCTAGCCTGCAGCATCTTGCTGGTTATGGAAGCTGTTTCAGAACTTGTATCATGTCTGTTACTCTCCATGCAGAATCATGGAAAAGCCCGTGGTAGAAGGGACCTCTGGAAATCACCTGGTTTAACCGACAGTTGAAAGAAGGAGTTGGATTAGGTCACCCAGTGCTTCAGCAAGTCAAGTCTTGAATATTTCCAGCTAGGGAAATTCCACCACTTCTCTGAACAGACTATTCAAATGTTTACTTGCTTTCACAGTAAAGATTTTTTTTTCTGTTGCAGTTTCCCCTGAAGCAACTTATATCCATTGCCTCTTTTCCTGTCTCTGTGCATCCTTGTGAAAAGAGTACCTTCTTCTCTGGAACTATCTTTTAGGTGTTAGAAGACTGATCAAACTGCTTCTTGCACCTTCCCTTCTTTAGGATGAGCAAGCCAAATTCTTTCAATTTTTCATCATATATAAAGTTCTTCAATTCTGTAATCATCATGTAGACCCTCTACTGGACCACTTCCAAATTTTCCATTTCTCCCTTGGACTAGGGAACCAAAAATTGATGAATTATTGCAGGTGTGACCTAACAACTGCTGAATAGAGTGAAATAGTCACATCTCTTGATCTGCTGGTTGTGCTCTTGCTGATGCTTTCATTGCTACAAGGATGCACTGCTGCTTCATGTACAGCTTGTTCTCCACTGGCACTCCCAGGGCCTTTTTAGCTGAGCTGCACCCCAGGCAGTTAGCTCCCGTCTTATACTGCTGCTTGGGATTATTCCATGTTCAATGCAGAACTTTTTATCTTTGTTAAACTTCACGCAATTCTTGTTGGCTCAGTCTTCCAGCCTGTTGAGATCTCTGTATGGTGTAGTGAATGATGTTTATCTTGCTGTGTTTTGTTCTATCCTTTCTCACATACCTGGGAGCAGAACTGTGTGAAGTGGTGAAGATACGGGCGCATGCTGGTTTTACACAATAGCATTACATTAGTAATAAGGATTATTCTGCTTTGTTCTCAGTTCTTTTACTGATTATCAATAATGTTATGTTTGCCTTTTTGACCACCAGTGCAGATGCCTGGATATTTTCACAGAACTGTCCATGGTGATTCTAAGATCTTTCTCCTTAACAGAAATAGCTAATTTAGACCCAGAAGTGTATCTAAATAGTGTGAGGATGTTTTTTTCTCCATATGCATTCCTTTGGATTTATCGACGCTGAATATCATCTATTATTTTCTTACTTAGTTATTCAGTTTGAAAAAGAAATAATTAAGATAGGATATGGTTAAATAACGTATGACATGGTAATGTCAAACATAAAAATTATTCAGTGTTTCTCACAATGCAAGAAGCAGGGGTCATCAAAAGAAGTTGCAGAATTTTTAAAATACAGGAAAATACTTCCTACATTATTTTCAATGCTAAAAATAAGAGTGATTTGGGTATAAATTGACGAACTGATTGACGAATTGATTTGAGAGAGAGATCTCAAGATTGATTAAGGACAAAACAATCTAGGGTTAAGATGTCCCAAAGACATTGATTACTGATACTGTTGTGACCCAGGAAAGCCATTCAAAAGGATCACAGGTTATAGTTATGAAGAAATCTTCATCAGCTTCATCAGCTACTCAGTCCCTTTTAGATTGGACTATGAAGAATAACTGTGTAGCATCTGCATCCTTTTTTTTTTTTTTGTTACCTGTATTACCTGTTTAGTTTCTTTGTTACCTGTAATACCTAACTGCAGTAAAGTGATGAATAGCATGCTCTCTGTTTTGAGGCAAATCATGGTAAGAAAGTTTATTGCAAATAGCCAGATGAACATGCACAGAACTGAACTGTATTGGAGAGATTCACAAGTGCATGCCCTTTTATAAGTGCTTATAAACATAGCACAAACAGGATAAATATATGCAGCTTGCATTTCCAAACTCACTGAATTTTGAGGTAAAGACCAGATACTGACGTAATTGAAAAAAAAAAATGCTTTGAAGAGTTCACAGACTGTATTTCTGCACAATTTGTGACTGGAAACAGAAATAATTACTAATGCTTACATCACTTTATGTTTTACTTCTTCAGTAAATTGAATTCCTGTGTTTCTCTTTTGTGTTTACACTGAGAAACACTTCATTTTTTTAATTCCCATGTCTTTTCCCAAGTATGACTTTGTTTGCTAGGTATTTGTTGCTCATTCTTTGGTATGTTTTCCTATCGAGAGGGTTTCAGCTCTGCAATTTTTGATGTTAGATCTTCTGGCAATTTATTGTATTTTTTTCTTTCACTAGCAAATCATAAAAGTCCAGCTTTGGTGTAAGTATACTGTAGCTAGTTCTGGGATGTGGAGTGAAGAGCCCTCCTGGTTTAGGGTTGGTTAATCCTCTCCCACCTGCTCTGTCTTTTACTTTGCCAGGAAACGTGGTAGAGATGAGATCAAACACTTTACACTGATACTGTCACAGAAGGAAGTGGTCCTGTCCTCCTCCCTCCCTACTGCTTTATTCCCTTGCCCGTATTCTCCCTTCTGTTGCCACAAGTGTTTCTGGAAAGAGCTGACCTTAGTTAAAGCCACAAAGGCAGCGGCAATAGAAAGAGCCTGGGTAGATGTCCCTATTTGTACCAGCTTGAAGTGTTCAAACTATAGCTTAAATAGGCTTTATTTGCTAATATTTGCAGCTACAGTAAACAGCTTCTGTGCTTCCAAATGGCTGTGTAACAGAGTAATCATGCACATCTATGTCAGAGCTAGTCCCTTGAATTGGTACTGAATGTCTAAACCTGTTAGTTTTTGGTTTTCTTTACTGAACTTTGATAGAGAAATAAAAATGGAGCTTTAACAGTAAAACCCTTAAGACCTTAGAAAATAGTATATAAGAGATTAATTCTGATTTTTTTCCCCTGTGAAGCTGCTTGAATGTTCCCATTGAGCTACTTGTTAGTACAGAATTCATCTTCTTACTGTATAAAACAGTGTCAGTAAGTGCTTGTTAGCTGTAGAGATGGCCTGTAACTGCACATTTAAGTTAATTTTAGCAACAAGTCAGACAAATTCTCACCTCCTTCCCTTCACAGATATGTTCTAATTCCGTGGGAAAAAGGCAGAAAAAAGCCTGAAAATGATGTTTCCAATTAGTGTGGCTTTCACGTATTTAAATTCTGTCTCTCTCTGCCAGATAATTGAATAAAACGTGATACATTCTTTTCATCTTTGTAGAAGTGATGTAGGCTGTAGATACTGTTTCGTTACATGGTTCATGTTGACATATTATGCCACTTACAGCTTACATAGGTCTGGAATCAAGTGTTCAGCAGTGATTAATGACCAAGAATACGTAGACCCACTGTTGAGTGTAGGATTTCTGTAATCTCTGCTCCTATGTTTTCTCTCAATTTCAGCATTTGTTAACGTGGCTTCTGGGAACACAGCATTTCCAGTGACTTGTCATAAAGTTTATATTGCTAGCAGTTAGCGTAACAGTAGAACAGAGCTAGTGATCTTTAAAATCTCAATTGTCTTAATTCTTGCTTATTGGTATGTTTTTGATGCCCTTACTCTGTTTTACAATTATTTCTTATAGTATTTAATATAGAAAGGACATTTAAACCTGCACTAGGGTTTTTTTTTCAGTTCTTACACAGTGTACAATCAAATATCCTTTGATGTGCTATACCAATTAAGTTATATGTGTGTTAACATAAATATTTAATTGTTAAAGGAGAGATCACTTTGCCCTAAAGCTTTAATTAAATTAGATGCTTTTCAGATGATTGCCAAGATGAAACAGTCCACTATGAACATTTGCCACTGCAGGATATTTCTTCTTATTGAAAGACAAAAGGGTAATTTTATCTATGATTGTCACAAACTGTACGAGTCCTTCATACTGATAAGGGAATTCTGCCTTTTAACCTTGATATGTACTGTAGTAATGAATTTATGAATCTTTAAAGTCGATCGTGTCGTTGAGGGGGGGGGGGAGATAATGCTAGCATTGTCAAGTAAATGATAAGGATGAAAATGTCTCTACCTAACCGTTAAAGAGATCAGAATCAGTACCAATTTGTCAAAAATTACCATTGCTTTAAAAAACAAAACTAACATGATAGAAGTAGGCTACTGTGAGGCTTGCTTCTGTACAAACTGGAGCCAGAATATTTCTGGTGACATAGTCTTCAGATGGCACATAGAAGTTTTAGAAAAGCTAAATATCCTTATCACTGGGCTGTTGAGGCACCTAAATTATAACTCCCATGAAATATCTCCATGGTAATGCAAAATCCACATGTTTCATTATCAATCCAAAATACTTCTGGTTTGGGGTAAAATATTCCTTTATTATGGTTTTAACTAATTATCTGAACATCTTCCACAGATCCTGATTTCTGACCTGCTGTAGACTATGTGGTCATGTGCGTGTCTTCCACTGAGAACACATCACAGCAGTTTCCTTCAAAATATAGTACAGCTATGCATAATGTATGATAACACTGGAGAGATGTGCTATGTGAATCAAAGTTTTAATGTCCTAGTTTTCTAGATATTATTATCTATTCAGTGTGTTTCTAAAGGAGCTCTGATTAAGAATCATGTCAGCTGTGACAAGCCATAAAGTCAAGTAAGAACCTGAAAAAGACTCTCTCTGAACATGTTTTAATATTAAAATCAGCACTGGAGAACCTGGTTCTTATTTTGCCAGGGGGAAGAAGGGTACATCAATAGAATCCTACACGCTGACAATGTGTTGTCACCAAAGATCTTAGGGCAAGGAAATTCAAAGTACAACAGACTTTCCTCTTTGTGTCTTACATGACAGTTCTTATTCAAATGGTTGGTCTGTATTTGTTTCTTTGTATTTCTTGGCCAGGTTTCAGAGATAAAGGGTACAAAAACTCAACCCTCCTTGTCACCTTAGGGCATGCTGCTAAGTAACTGAATGCTTGGCTTGGCTTGAAGTCTTATCTGTCTTCTTGCTCTGCAGAGCATACAAATGTCAGCAAGACTGCTTAAATATAAAGTAAAAAGCTTAACTTCACATCAGAGTACAATCCTGTTGTGGGAAAAGTGGAGCTGGACCCTCCGAGACCAGATTCTATAAAGTGGAGTCTGTTTTAAATTTTAATGTAAATGCAGTTCTTGCATAGACTGCAACCTTGTTGGCATTTCAGCCATAGTTGGTTGCTTACTGTCAGGGGCAGGTACCCTGACACAATCAGGAGTGTATCTGATGCTAAAGTTGTGTCTACACTGTGAAGAAAGTGTTATCACAGATGAAAACAGAAGTGAAAATTAGACAACTTGATTTTCTGTAGGATGGTTGGAAAGAGTTCTCTCAATAATGTGAGATGTTCTTCTGCTTTACTGAAGGGATGTAGCTGCCCAAGCAGCAGTGAGGGATTTCTGTTCTTCCTGAGATCTTGTCCAAGGAGATAGGGAAGAAACAGATTTGTGGAAGATCTTTTGGAGTCCCAGGCATGGAACCAATCTGAAATTAATCATTTTAGGTACTTGGATAATTCTGTTGTTTTCTTTAATGAAAATATATTCATTGAGCAGTGTATTATTGACTGTATTTACTGAGCAATAAACAAAATATTTTGAATAATTTCTGTATTTATATAGTTGATGGCAATTGCAAAAAAAGGAACCAAAAACCATTTTACATATTGTGAATAATGGAGAGGTGATTCTTTTTCATTTAAGATTTTTAAGTATCATTCAAGTAGTAAGCTAGAGAAGATGCTATTTTACTGAGTGCTTTACCATCCTCTAGCAAGGTCACTGATAAATTTTTTTTGAAAAATCATTTGAAAACCTATATTTGAGCACCTATATGGTGCTCAGTGGGTTATGGATGCTCATTATTCACTTTTTCTAGCAATATTTTATTGCTCTACTGGGGAAAGGAAAGAGAGAAAAGGACTGGGGAAAGTGCAGGAGCATGAGGGTCAGGTTCAGAAAGTGGGAAGAGAAGAAATCAGGGAAGGCGTGAGCAGAGTCTCTGTGTGGTCGCTATCTAAACACCAAGGAGAGGTGTGCATTTTATACACATTCAAGGCTGACTTTTCAGTCTGAAATTTTGCACATGTTGGCTGAATAGAGGGAATTTAAAAAGTCAGAGGATAGGCTACAATAACATGATTGATCCTTTTCTGGGCAGATCCTTCTCATTTTGGGTGGGACATGCTTTGTGCTTTTGACTCTACTGGAGTTGACAGTACGGGATATCTTCACCCTTCACCCAGCCCCAGGAGGATGAAGGGGCTGGCCCGCTGCTTCTCTGGGTGCACTGGATCTCAGTGGCTGGCATGGCCAGGCTGCAGCCTGGGCAGACAAGGTTGGCGGGCCGTGGGTGGGAGCTGCCCTAGGGCACCTGACTTCAGCAAGGAGAGGACAAAAATTAACAGGGATTTTTGGAGGACATTGCGGTGGAGCTACCTATAGAAACCCCAAAGTATGAGCAGCAGTGGAGAAGGATCAGAATGGTCCTGCTTAACGCACAGTCTCTCAGCCGAAAGGATGGGTATTGTTCCCCCGTCTGTGCGCTTGCCGAGTGGCAGTGCTGGAGCTGAGGTAGAAATAACAAGGGCAAGAGTCAAGGAAAACCTGCTCTTCATTTCCTGCCAGCTTCCCTTCCTCCCATCACCCTGCCTGTGCTGCCATCCCTATTAGGAGTAAGGCTAAGGAGTAAGGCAAGGGATGGCCATTCACACGTGAAGGTGAACCTCGCAGACAGGCAGCACCGCATAGCTGTCCGTGTTAGGGAATCTAAGCGTAGATAGAACCAAGTGTGACAGAGTGGGGAGAAGATTTTCCAAGGCTGCTAAAAGTGCTGTTACCTTGGACATTGGTCTGAGAACTGACTTCAGTTAAGTCAGTCACCTGCCTTTAAAGAGCTTTCCTGCCCATTGCATGTAAAAGGATGCTGGGGATCTGCAGTGGGATTGCTTTCAGTGCCTTCTACCAGCAAAGGGGCAGGCACTGGGGTCTCTCTGAAGTGTGCCACTTTGCCTTCCCTCAGCCTGCTTCCCTCTTCCCACTTCCTCTCCTCGCTGATGATCCCACCTGAGGGCAGGGTCAGCTGAAGTGAACAGCAAAGTTGGCACAGATTCAGTGAACCATCCCTGCTGGCTTCAGGCTGACTGAAAATGCTGCTGCCAGGGGGAATTCTGCAGCGAATGGCTTGTGATGTTTTTCCTCGTGCCATAGTGTCCTGGGGCTGCACAAGCAGCACACAGCGCATTTAGCAGGTTGCAGAATCTAATCCAAACCACCTTGTGTTGCCTAACTGTGAAATATGGAAAAAGCATAATGTTAGCCATGTTTTTAGAATAATATCCTTTAAATTAGAACTTGAGCCTTCTGAAACAAGTGACTTCCGTGAGAATGGACTGTGATCCTAAAACAGTTGTGCATACCCACACAGTAATTTGGAATAACCTCACTAAAATCAAGAATACAGCTACGGGGTATTCAATTTATATAAATGTTCAGGATATTCAGTTTATATAAACATTATTCTTGGACATGCAGATCGGTGCCAGCTTATGACATTGATGAGATTTTGTGCGTACAGCCTCTGCAAATAACTGCATGTGCAAACTTTTGGCTTGCAAATTTGGAATTTGGCTGAAAATTGGGTCCTAAGCAAATTTATTCATAGCTATGTACTAACAAATGCCTGATGCCCCGTATAAAGTAACGAAGAAGCTCAGGCAGAACACTGATCTGCACTGACAGCATTTGTATTTTTTTATAGTTACCTTTACGCTAGCCTGTGATTCAGTATGATGTGTGTGAGATGTTTGTACTAGTATACAGTAAACCCTTGAACATGGAAAGCAGTACTTACTAAAATAGATCACATTCCCGAGGGAAAAACAGCAAAATGACATGAGATTTGTAGAATAAGGAATAACTAAAATTGCCCAATTATTTAAACTGTGGTATTTTTCTATCAATATAAGATCGTGCTGAGCTTCCGGAACATAATTTAGAACAGGCATTTTGCCTGCAGTTCAAAATATAAATATTTTATATGATCTCCCACACTATTAGAATAATAGAGCTAGTGTTATTTAATCCGCTCCTGGCAAAGCAGATGCTTGCCAGAATGCATAAAGCACTCAACTGTTTTTGCTGGAATTGTAACTAGTTGGTAGAGTGATTTATCGGAAGGTATAGCCTCCTCGTTGTGGAAGCAGATTTGATGATGTTTATGAGACACAATTTAAGAGACATGAAGGCTCATGAAAACGAATGTAGTCAATGGAAATTTTGTTAACAATAGAAGCATGAAAAAAGCCTTCAAAAAAGGTAAGCAGGTAAAGCAGACACTTGGCTGAGGAGGTAGGCAGCTGAGAGGACTCCATGCCAGTGAATGCTTAGAGTTGGACTTGATAGAAACTGTAATCACAAATGAGTGGAACTGAGTATGCCTGTCAAAAAGAGGCATATGGTTGCAAGCATAAAAACCATAAGCCTTAGCAGAGAGCATGCAAGTGCTGTGATTTCTGTGTAATGGAGTCAGAAAGCATGTAGAACTGCCTTGCAGCCCAGCAGGGATGGAGAAGTCTAGAGTTCAATAAAGCTGCTCTTAAAAATTCACCCTTTGGAGTGTGTTTTAATACCTCTCATGTGACAGTCATTGTCACTCCTGTTCTCTGCTTGCAGCAGCCATTTCAGTTGTCTATAGCTGATGCACTCGGACTAACTACAGTCTTTGGGACTAAGGTGGGTATTTGGGTAGCATAGAAGTTAGGGGAGATTGTCTAAATACTCCTTATCCAGCTTCTGTTTCTACAAGGCGGAGGAGAAGTGAATACTGATTGGTAAGCGTCATAAATTTATACATTCAAACCAGTATGTGGTATTCAGGATGGCAGGGTTGTAAAATCTGATTGAAAACATTTGATGCTCTGCCCTTTTCCTGAGGTGAATATTCCTAAACCTGTTATACATAGGAAACGATATAAAATTGATCAGACATACATTTATGTGACATATTAGCTCATTCCTCATTTGTTCTGTTTATTTACACCTTTTCATACTTACTGTAGCTTTTGTTAATGTGTTTGGTAACATGGGATCAGCTGCAAGGCAGAAATTTTTACTGTGTTGGGGTTTTGTTAACTTTTTATCCTGATTAGAAAACTTCAGCAGCCCCTGGATGGATAGGCTTGAGTTGGAACTTCACACGTGAGTAAAAAACATTATAATATCAGACGAGCTGGATAGAAGAAAGGGAAATTTATAATAAGGGACTGTTCTGGCAGTATTACTGTGACTCACACAGGCTCTGTGATGAATCATGCCACATTGCCACAAAGATTGCTGCTGCTGCCGAGCACTGGCAGCAAGTGGGACAACAGAAAGCGCACCTGGAAGGGTGGAGGGGAGGGCGCAGGCAGGGGTTTGGGAAAGGGACAAAGCTACTTAAAACTGGCCAGCTCCAGCCTGGCCAGTCGTTCATGTTATATAATTCAGCCAATTCATCGGGTGAATCATTTCATATGCTCCATGAAATGCGATTTGCTTCCATGGCCAAGCATGACAAAGGTTTCACAGAACTGTAGTTGGCAAAGAGCTCTTCTAGGACAGTTAATTAAGGGCCTGTGAGATTGCTGAGGTGTCTTGTCAGAACATTACATAATCACACAATGTCATGAGGGAATATCTAATTAAGAGCCCAATTTCTCAAGGGTCTGTACCTGTTACAGGGTACTGATACCGACGGGCAGCAGCTTAGGCTGTTCCCAGCAAGCACTTGAGAGGATTGTGCCCTTACTTCATTTGGCTCGAGTAAATCTAGGCCAGTCAGGTGAAATGATGGTAATGAAACAGGACAAGATAATGACAAACAGTGTTACATCTCAACTCGAATGTTATTACTTGCAGATGATGAAATATACCCCCGTGTGAAGCCCTGACGAAAATCAGGGCCAGATTTAAGGGTGCACGTAGGGGTTAAATTTGTGCTTGTGAGAAAGATCTGCCTATACTCATCCGCGTACAAGCAAAAGATCTATAAAGGGCAATGTGCATCCTCTATCAGCCCATATTGTCATCTGGGGGAACGAATGATGGAGTTCCCATCCATGGTTTGGTCCCAAGAACTGCAGTGATTTAGATGACCTTATGAAGGTTGTCTGCCTTACAAAGGCAGACCACGTTTCATTCAGTGTTTGGAAAGCATAAAGCTGGAGCAGAATCATTTCAGTGAAATGTGGGAGCCCGAGTTTCCTGAGCAGTGTTCTTTGACTCAAGTGATAGAGCAAAATTTGAGGTGGACAGATGGAAACATATCAGTAAGAATGTTTTTCCAACTTAAACATCTGTAGTTGTGTAAGGAGAAGAATGTTAGATGAAGCCAGAGGACAGTAGCTACCATATTTTGCATTAAGATGCTCTTCTTATGCAAAGCTGAAGATAGAAGTGGTAATCTTTTTTGGGCATGAAGCAGCATTACAAAAGGAGTAAATAAGAAAGGAGCAAGGTATTATGTTAAGCACGTTTGGGAGAGTAAAAAGTTAAAATAAATCTCTGTGTTGTCAGGTTCTTAAGTGAGGGATGATGCATTAGACTACCTGATTTTATTTGATTTGATGGGAAACCAGAGCTGCTGTGCTGTTTCTTGAACAGAATTACAGGCTTCATTTAAAGAGAGATGCAAAGCACACACATCATTCTGGAAGAGATCAACATAAGCGTTTTCTATTTCATGAGTAATGTTTACTGGAAGAAATCAAATTACAGTAACACAGACCATCTGTTTTCTTTGCATGCAATCATGTAAGTGTTTTAGGACAAGCCATCCTATTTAATCAATTGTAAATCTCTTATGGGAAGGCACTGCTTTCTGTAATAAAATCTATTTTTATGATAAATGTAAGAGTTCTAAATACTGGTTTCTTCTGCATAAATATAGTGTACATATTGTTTGTAACTCAAGAGTAGGGATATACAGCATTAGCTATTTGAGAACTTAATTTTAGGGTGTTTTGGGTAGCTGGTTTTGGATATTTGTTGAATCTGCAACTGGTTTGTGTTCAAACTAAAATGAGTAATATGGCTGGGAAATTGTTTTCTTATATTTAATAAAATGTAGTGTATAGTGTCTCTGTTTTGTAATGTCTGTTGTTACAGAAGTGAACACTGGGGAAGAAGACTTCATTGTCTAAACGTTTAAACTTGGAAAGACTGAAGAAAACAAGGCATGGTTTGTTTTAAAATGACTGTGATAGGGTATTAGAAAAACTTGCAGCTGCAGTGTAAATAGAAGATAACAGGAAGTTTGTGATTTACTTCACATTTGAGGATGCCACTCTTAGGGTGTGAGTAGCATTCAGAGATGTATATAGTGAAGGTATAACTGCACATGCCATTTTATTTTTGTATTGCTTTTATGAACTTCTCTGATGCCTGTATTGTCCATGGATGCATATATATTGTTCTTGAAATCCAAGGAAGCTGAAGATGTGCATCTTAAGCAAACTCTTCTAATTTCAAAGGAAGCTGCATGTATGCAAATACTGGAAGTTGTGCTTTATTGTATTAAATGGTCCTGAAATAAATAAGGGAATAGCAATATATGAAACGCAGTTGGCAATTGCCTAAGAAGTTCAGCTGCCCTTCTCAATGAGGTCAGCAAGCCTGATTTTCATACGTTCAGACACTTTTAAATCAGTGGTATTTTGTCTGAATAATTAACTTGCTTACTCAGGCATGCAGAGTATACAATGATAAATTCTTTTTCTTGGGTATACATGTGGACGTAAAGAAGGAGGAACAGGTGGAGTGTGCACCTGGAAAAACGGTAGTGCCCCTGCTCTGATGCTGCTCTGTGCCACAGAGGGAGGGAACCTTCTGCCCAGGGGCTGGGGATCGCCAGGTGCCACCAATTTCCAGCTACTATAATGTCATTTGTAGACTGTTGGTATGTGGCACAGTTAAAGCTGCCTTCCAAACAATGCTTGATACTGATACAGCACGTCTAGCCTTGGAGCAGGGGCCATCCGTCGCTCTTCTGCTACTACTCCTTTGTTGAGCATCTGTGACTGGAGCTTCAGATCAGTCAAGAATCTAGTAAGAACTAGGCCACCAGTTCATCATGTTTCACCAGTCTGCGTTAATTCAGGAAAAAAATCATATAGGTAATCATGTAGGTTCCCAAAATCATATAGATAACAGAGAGCAAAAGATAAAATAAAAAATAAGAATGCAGTTGATGTTGATCTAACAGTTTAGCCTACTCACAGTAGGCTATTTTCTGATTAAAAAAATCAGAAAAATATTAAATATATATAAATATATGTTTAATATAAAAACATTAAATGTGGGAAAAATTATTACTTTTTTTTCTGTATTTCACACCTTCTTTTTACCTCTATACTTCTTCTATTCAGAAGGGAAAAAACTGCAGACAAATATTTCATAGAATCACAGAATCATGTAAGTAGGAGCAGACCTCTGGAGGTTATCAAATGCAACCTCCTGGTCCACACAGGGCCAGCTTAGATGACGTTGCTCAAGACCTTGTTCAGTTAGTTCAGAGTATCTCCAAGGATGGACATTCAATAGCCTCTCTGGACAGTGTGTTCTTCAGTCTTCTATTTGGTGCCAGTCTACCTCTAGGAGCAGTTTGTGTTGCCCCTTATGTCCCTCCCCAGTTTCAAGCCCAGCTGAGGTTTGGCTTCCCTAATATCATCCAAGCAGGCCAGGAAAGCAAAGTTCTGAGTTTCTCCCCAATAGCCTGCCCTGACATCCTCCTCCTCTGCCCTCTTTCTTGGTGCTGGAGCCCAGATGGGAGCTCCCTGCCCATCCTGCTACCCTTCTGCTGCACCTGCGCGGCTCGTGGCACGGTGGGCTGGGCTGCTTGTGTGCCCTGGAGAAGCCCACCCCAGAACAGCCTCCCTTGCAGGCCCCATTGCTGCCTTAGTTTGCAGGAGATACTGTCCAGCATGAGCTCCCAAAATATGCGTACAAATGTTTTCTGATTTTTCAGAGTGTCTTTCTTACTTTCCACTCTTCCTGTCTTCGCTTCCCCAAATCTTTTTCAGTCTGATATAGCAATTTGTCTGAGTGAAACTGAAATATTTTGTCTCTCTAAAGTTTTCTTTTTTTAACAGAACTTTTATATTGCGTGTGCGTAAATTTATTATAGCAAATAATAAAAAAAGTTTGGAAATTGGTCAAATATTTTGACTTTTCTAGAAACTTTTGTTTTTAGCCAGAACTTCTGAACAGTCAGCATGAGTTTTTTGATAGCATCAGTAGACTAGGCACTGTGTTTTTCAGTTGTATGGTCTATTCCTATCCAAAAAAAGATCTTTGATGTATTTGCATACGTGATACTGACAGGTTCTAAGAATAATAAATGCTAGCACTGCTGCTTGGAAGTTCTATTTTAAGTATTAAGAAATATATTCAATTCAACAGAGTGATTTAATTTGCCTTGTGGTAAAGAAAGTGGTAGACTATGAATTACTGTTGACATAGTTACACTGTATTTTGATATAGTAGTTTTGTTTGTCTAAACAGTAATAAAATAATTTGCTCAATGAGCAATTACAATGAATATCTTAAAATAAAAATACAAAACTCCTTTTCAAGTGCAGCAAATAGAGAACGATGCTGTTTATTTTAAGAAATTCCTGTGTCTGCAGTGCTGATTATACTGAAGTGGGAATCAATGACAAGGTGCCATATACAAGGCTTTATTTATAGTGGCTTTATAACTGATCTAAAGTGAGACGATAGATTTTGATACCCTTGAACTTTAATAGAAAAACCTCTGAAGAGAAGGTTACAGTTTTACCTCCAAAATTATCTTTAGTGAAAGTCCTTTGTATTTCTGTCTTTGTGAGGCAATTAAAATAATTACCCATTCTTGGTTGGTTACTTTTTTCTGAATTATTCTAGTCTCTTCACTACTCACTTGACATTTTGGAAAAAATGATTTCAGGGGAACTGTAAAACCCGCAAAGCTAAATGTTTGCCACTTCTGCTGTTAATAGTGTTTTTAACTCCTATATATTTGGGGATTTGCATGTTTGCTTTTTTTGATTTGACCCATGATAGCACTGTGGTTGTAGAGGATGTGATTCGTATGTGCGTTCCAACATCTCTTCTTCCAGTTCTATACTAGATGCACCCATTTTCTAAAGGAAATGGAGCAGAAGACTGCCATGGATGATTAGCATGTTTGACTTTAATCTGGTCTCCCATAGCTCGTTTGGTGGTCCAGGGAGGAAAACAGAACACTGTTCAGAGTTTCAGTTGATACATTCTGAAATGTTTTGAGGTCTGAGCCGCTCATCCCAAAAGAGGAGGAGTCTGTAGGTTTCAACCCCCCTCCTCCCAAACAATGAATAACCTCTTAGAAGACATTCCAGGTTAAAAAGGAAATATAAAAAACAGAGAAGACACAGAAAAGAGAATGGATGACAGGAATGAACGGATATTTCAGAGAAGATCCTGGGCACTGATCATGGTTGTGGTCATTGCTGTTTTTTTTCCTTTTTCTTCCTTTTTACCTGAGTAGTGGGTTAGAAACTTTTAAAATCCATGCATTTAAAGATGAAAGATGAAAAAAATAATTAAAAATGTGCATAATTAACTAGTGGAACTCATTGCTATAGGTACTACTGAGGAAAATACTGGCTCTCAAGGTCCTTTTTCAAATAGAGTTGATCGTACATCAGTATCAAATTAGTCCAAACACGATCAAAAAGAAATTCAGAAAGAAATAAAAGGAGGAATGTTCATTTTCTCAGTGCTCGGTGTATGTAGACTCCTATACATCTTCTGGGCCTGTGTTTCCTGCTTTCCCTAGGCAATTTTTTTTTTGCTTACTAAATGCAATGGAAAAACTAAACAGCTGAGAAGCAAATATGTAGTTGACTTGATAGTTGCAATAGCCAAAATCTAATTGTATGATTCGTTTTCTTTCTGGGTTTGCCTGTTCTAAAAAGTTGTAGAGGTAGAAACCTCAGCAAGGTCTGGAGTATTTCCTCCAGTTCATAACTGTGAGCTAGAAGTCTTGAGCTGGAAGTCCTGACAGTTATAAACGGTCCACCTTGGAAAGCTGTTTTCAACTTCAACAGATTCAAGAGTCCATGTAGATGTACAGATAATGTTTGATTTGTTTGTATGTACAAATAATATTTGATTCTTCAATAGGATGTCTCAAATCCAAAGAGGTAACGAATACAGCAGAAAATCCAAACACAATCCGAAAGTTATCTTGGAGTACTCCATCTAGTTGTTTGTGACATTAATAAAAATGTGTGTAGTCTTCTGCTAGATGGATGAAAGTTACTCTGGGCACGAACTTTCACTCTATTTAGTTTTACGGATCTTTGCACCCTAAATACCAGCAAGGCCCCTGTCTCGATCGATGTTCTGTGCCAGGGGAACAGAGTATAAACTACATTAGTAAAATGAACCCACCTTTCCTGTAACTCAAGCCCAGTGAATGCTTTTGTTTTTTTAAAGAAAGGTAGCACTATGGAATCATGGCTTTAGCTGTGGGACAGCCCACCCCAGCTAGGAATTGTGAGGCAAACTGCCAGAGGCTGCAACACGATAGAACAAAACACCAAGTGCTCCAGAGGGCACAGATTTTCTTGCCAATGACTCTCTGATATGCAACACAATATCTAACATTCTCATACTGCCTTTACAGTGGTTACCAGGTGATATGTTTAGTATTAATATTAGGCTGTTTTTCTTAGCATAAAGGCAATGTTTTTGACTTCTAGAAAGTCTGCTTTGTCATGCTGCATGTTCTTTGAGGGGATCTGTGTAAGCATGAAAACTGTCTGCACTTTGCCTTAGTCTCCAGTTAGAAGAAGGGCAATTTTGCTTTTTTTTTTGTTTTGTTTTGCTTTCCATAAGTAACTGCTCTGAGAGTGCTGAAATATTATGCTGGTGCATATGATCTTTATAGAAATAAGGTTATTCCCTTTCTTACTCTGAACCTAAAGGCAACAGCAGGAACAGCTCTGCTGCAAGAACAGCTCTGCTTTCTCTGGTTGGATGCTGGGTTGCCCAGAAAAAGGTGTTCAGGGGCTGGGAGTCATTTTCTACTTGAGGAGCTGTTCCTTGCCTCCTTGCAGAAAAGGCAGTGGAGCAAATATAGTTTGTGGCCACAGGTTTGTCCATATTTCATAAATAGCACAGCATCATCTTCAGCAATGTAGTTACTCTCTCTGGTTTTAATACAGCAGTTTACTTTTCAAATCACCACTTATTTCCCCCTTAGTTCTGCTTCATTTTACGTATCTGCGCAATGGAGATGGGCTTGACATGCATTGACAGAGATACACCATTAAGTGAGGGCCAGTATGATTGAGAACAATAAAGATGTTCAGTAAAGGTGTCAGCATAATTGAAGACTAAATTTAATGTTAGTTTTATTCTTAAAACCATTTCTGTGTGCATTGCTTTTGCTATTTGCATATAAAATATAGTTGCCCTCAAACTCGTAACTTACTGAAGCTTCATGAACATTACTATGGGGAAAATAAAAAGTTGGTAAATGATTAAATGCATAATTAAAGGTTTCACATTTAATCCTATCACTTCAGTGATTTATGCTTTCCATTATTTTGTCTAAGTAATGCACTTTTTTTTTAGTGCTTTTTCTTTCCTTCATGGTTGTTGGTGTCTGTAATCTTATGCTAAGGACATTTATCACCAGGAGAACATTTCTGTCCTCAGCTGCAAGGTACAGAGGAGAGTTAAATCAAAATACAGCAGATGCAATACACTTCTCATTGCAGTTGGTGGGAGAACTGTGAAATGTTTACAGTATTGAACCAGGAATGCTTTGTGTGTGAGAACAAAGTGAAGGATGTAGCCTCTCTGCCTCACTGTGTGCATATTTAGGGCTGAAACAGGTGTCTTTTGCAGCCAGTCCCGAGAAGGCTGGCTCGATAGAGATGTAGGGCTGGGACACACAATCTCCCTCTGTAGTGTGTGCCAGCATTGGGTGGAAACCTGCAAACGCAGCAGAAACTGCTTTGAAATAGCCCATAGCAAAGGCTGAGCACAGCCCAATGCTACAGGCTGCAGCAAGTCCAGACTCTTCTCTGGAGGTAGGTCCTCACAGCGGTGTTTTTAAAAGGTCTCCTCAGGCTTTTCTGTTGTCATTGTTGCCTGCCTGTTTTGCTTGGAAGGGGAACATGCATGGCCTGTGCCAGCCATGAGCTGGGGAGAGTCAAACCCATGCCTCCTATAAGAAGAGTGCCCTGATCTTTGGATTATAGTCACTTTTCCAATTCAGGGCGGGCAGGTGAGGATGCAAGGTCCAAGAAGCCAGGATGAGACTTCACAAGGAGTCTGATGCTGAGCTTGGGAGCCACCCCTTTTGCAAGTACCATTATTCAGCAGATCCCAGATAGATCTAGGAGCAAAACCCCTGAAACCCAGGGCTCTTCCCTCCCTGGCTGAGTTACCCAGCCCTTAGGCTGTGCTGTCCTTCTGTGAGGCCGCTTGCTCGCTCCCTGAATTCTTGCTGCTCTCTGGTTTGGCTGCAGTGGGACTAATGGGCTCTTCCTCACTGTTTTCCAGACTAGCTTGCAGTTCTGCTGGTAAGTGGGTGTCCAAGCCATCTTAAGCAGAGGAGAGCTTAGAAATGAGATCCCTCACACCTCAAGTGAATGTCTAGCTGCACACTTACGTAATACAGAGTGCCACCTCTTCTGGCTGTGCTTTAGAAAACAAGTGTATTTTCGGAGGAGTACAAATTCTTTTGTGCCTATGCTGAGCAGACCTGAGCCTCTGGGGCACAGGTGTTGGTTGTTTCAGGATCCCAGTCATTTGTAAATGGGAGATGAGCTTCCTGTTGCTGAGGTGATATTTGTGGGACTTCACAGAGTAAGAAAGTGTGAGAAATGAGCTTCAGCAGCCACTGAACAAGTTTTTCTGCTGTCGGTTTTGGTATTCAGACATTTCAGTTTGCACGTGGTCCAAATTTCCTGTTGACTAAGAGACCAATTAAGGAAGTAAGTTTTCTTCGCCAAGCAACTTATGGCACTTCAGAGCATTTCACACTGATGTTGCACTTCTTTTCCAGACTAATACAGGATGAAATAGCTCAAGAATAATTCTAGCTGGGACTTGGAATTCACTCCTGTGTTAACTTCACCTGTGATTGTTAACCTGAGTGGAAAAAATAAGTTGCCATGTCTTCAATATTTTTACTTGTATATGGCTCCATAGATACACTCAGTGGCAGTTTGTAGCAGGGCTTAATACAGTTTAATTATGCTTTGTTGAAGGTACTGGAATTTGCATTCTCTGTTGTATAATGTTACTGTGCTCCTCCTTATTCATTGTCTCCCTGAAAATATTGGGGCCATTTTATTTTAACGCTCTGCAACAATTACAGTAGAAACGCCTGAGAAAAAGTTCTTTATAGAACTGTAGCAGAATAGAAGAGTTTTCTTGAGATATAGTTGTGTAGAAAAGGACATCTATTTTGTCTTTGCCATTTTGGCCAGTTTTTCATTGCTTTAATATTTTCGAGCTATTCCTTTTTTTTTTTTTTTTTTTTCCTTTTTTTCTGCCATAATGTTTTGAGATAGGTAACCAGCAAGAACATAGTGTTCTAGGAAGTTATAAAATGTTGTAACTTCAGTACTGCCTTTCTTCATATTGTTGTTTGGGGCTGATATTGCTGCATTTTGAGTAAATGTGTGTTTGTTTTAGAGAGGGAGTTGTTCACAGTCAAACTGTGCTTTTTTTTTCCTTTCCTTTCTTGAGTGATCATAGCTAGTTCAAAATCCAGCACTCTGTATGAGAAGTTGCTGTTACTCTGTTGAATCAGCAGGCCTTTAATTCGCAGCCTGGCATTTTCCCTGCCATTGCAGTGCCCATTTAGATCAGTTAGGCAGAGGTTCTTCAGAATTACCTGACAGCTCTCTACAGGTCTGACTGACCTGAGTAATGGTCAGTCATTACCGCTTCTGCAGAGCAATGATGAAACACGTGAAACAAAGCCAGGCCTCAGCTGCAGTGCTTTGCCCCCTCTTATTCACCTCCTGTGGTATTGAAAGGCTCTGTGTAACTTGTTTTGCTGCACTGAGAGTACAAAATAACAAATGCAGCCTCAGCTGCCTCTTAGCGAGGGTTGCTTCGGGTTGGCTGTATTTCTGGGCTTGTCCTGGGAAGCCAAGAGAGGCGAGTGAGGAGAGTGCTCCCACAGAGGTCAGTGGGCTTCCCTGGGTGAGTCAGAGTTTAGAGAGAGCAGCTTTTGTTTGCATACAGAGAAGCTTCCAGAAGAGCATTGCTGGGTCCCACTAGTCATGATATTTAGCCTTATATGTGTTTGGAGCAAATAATTTGTATTTTGGAACTGTCATATACATGCTTTTTTTGATGCCACGCTGGGTTTTTTTCATTGAGCAGACAAATGCCTTCTTTTCACAGTAGACTGAACAGCTTTTTCTGAGCTGTAGAAACCTAGTGTGTTAATTCATTTGAGCTTGAGGATTACTGCCCTTTTAGTGTTTATGATCAAAAGTGTTAGCAAGACCCTTGAGGCAAATTCTTTGCTGGAATGAAATGGCGCAGCTTATTTGAAGTCGACTTGCTGAGCCATTGCTGTGTACAACAGAGAAGAATATGGTCCTTGGTCCACAAGCAGATCAGATACAGTGGGGTACAGACACCTAAAATAATAAAAGTTGTCAGGCAGAGTATTTTATCTGTTGTATGCCTGACTCAGTAGTGGTTGGACTGTCTAGATGCTACAGTGGTAAGTATGCCATACTTAAATTTAAAAGGTAAAAGAGACATTTTTATGGACTGGGAAACCACTTGCACATTTGGGATCTGTAATGTAGCATACAACAAATACAGCAGAGATCCTTGAGAATGCAAGTTCGTAGCAGAAACTCTGGTGCACAAACAGGAACCCTGTTGAGACCAAAAAGGTCCTTTTTTATATCTCCTAGCACATCTTTTTGCCTTTTAGCTTGTGGCTTTTATGTGACCTTAAAGCTATTTCTTCTGAAAGCATGAGCTACAGTCACTTTCTGTAGATCACAAGGAAGAATAGCCACCAGGGAAATGGTCCTTGTTTTCTAAACTGCATATATTCTGTTATGCATTGTTGAATAATGGGGGCACACAGCTAGAAAGGACAAAGTGCTTTGAAAAGAAGTTTATGCAGAGAGGTTTTGAAAGCCTTTTTAATGCTTGCTTGCTTTCAGCCTTAGCTTTTCTGTCATGAGAATCTCAAACCACTAGACGCCTTGGGACCTGCAGGAGGGTAGATTTTTCTGAGATAGGACACAGGGAATTTATCACTTCTTTGGTCACTGAGTGCTTCAGAAACTTGGATAGGCACCACACAAAGCTTGTGGCCACAGGACCGAGGCTGCGGTTTGACTTGGTAAATAGAGACATAGGGAGAGCTGGGCTGCCGCCCTGGGGCTGAGGGGGCGGGAGCAGGCCTGCTTCTTGGGTGCAGGGCCCGCTGCTTGTTTCTGCCATTGCAAACACATGAAAGTATTGCTCTGGGAAGAGACGCTGGAGCCATTCCTTCAATCCTCTCCTGTCCTGTCTGTGAACCCAGACAGTATAATTCCCCTGCTCCCCCGATGTTTTGGGGACAGAAGGATAAAGCAGCATTGCCCGGTTGCAGAAGGTGCAGGAATCAGGCCATCCTGGAATTTGTGGCCTGGACCCTGCTTTCCTCAGGAGCAAGAATGCCCTAGGCTGGACGTTTGCAACTGAATGGGATCCACTCAGAGAGGGGAACTAGTGATACAATATATCAGCACTTAGTATTTATCTTGATGTTAAATTCAATGATTTTGTGATATACTCTGCTTCTCATTTTCCAGATTTTTTTTAGTGAAAACTCTATAAAGTTTATTACACAGCTTGTAGAAGGGGGAGAAGTGTAAATATTTTGTGAATACGATGGGGATAACCAGGGCTTTTGGTATTCAGGAAAGCAGTGGAAGTAGCTTCTAAGTTCATATTCAGATCTTCTGATGTAATCAAAAACATTTCTTTTCTAACCATCTAAAGCATACAATTCCTGTAAACCACCAATAGCTGTCTCTTCTTGCTTACCTCCCGCTGTAGCTACTTGGATTAAACAATGCATTCATTCTCACTAAAACTATTAGCATGAAATAATTAGTATTTGCATTTAAAGCAGTGTGTATTTGGGTGTCATAGTTAAAATTATGTTTAGGTGGAAGATGTGATTTTAATCACTGTTGCTGGCAGTCCAGACAACTGGACTTGTACATAAAGTTGAAGTTCATTAACTTGTTTTCCCAGTTGTAAGCAATAGAAATGCTCCTGTTTTGTAAGCAAAGCAGTGAACTTGGGGTACCACTATTTAGCAACTTTTAAAGATCAATTAAGTAGCAATTGCACTGTGTTATAATAGATTTTTATAGGCTAGCCTAAGACATAGTTATGTTTTTTTGATTGTGCAATGTAACATACAAAAGTATTGCAGCTGTTTTGCTGAAGCTTATTCCTTGTTTTTCTAAATGTATAGTTTTGGATAATGGCAGAGGGAAGAAGGTGGAGTGAATGGAAATCACTGGGGAATTTTTGAGGATGAACAGAAGGAGAACAATTCTGATGGATCTGTTATGAGAATGACTGGCTTCTTCACTCTGCTGATTGCCTCTGGTTTTTGTATTTAAAGAGCCAGTAAAGTATCATCCATGGGGAAGGAAGAGGCTTTGGAGTGATAAAGGCTGAAGGTTAGTGAAGCGGAGAAGTATCTTAAGTAAATGAGGAAGCTCATGGGAAAGGCCAGAATGGTTGGAACAATATTCAGGTGAACAAAATAAATCTGGGAGATGAAGAGAAAGAGAATTTGTAAAAGAATTGAGAATAATTCTGTCCTTACAGTCTTGGATGTTTATTCCCTGCTTTTGCCCTTACACATGTAAACATACCTCCCTCTAACTCTGGTTTGAGCTACGCTTGACTGCACTTGCTTCATAAATGTTTTGTCCATATTCCCCCAAAATCTTTTGAGAAAAAAACTCTAAATTGCAGCACAAGGTAACTTAAATGGGACTCTGTTAAAACATAGGGAGTCTGTTAAAATGTAGAGATCCTCAAATAAGAAAATTGTATATTAAATCCATAAACAAAGCTCTCCAACCTTTTGGCTCTCATTTTCCTCAGACAATGCGCTAGACCAGCCTGGGAGATTTTACTGACTTCAAATGCATTAAATATATTGATCTGCCGAGAGCTTTGGCGTCAGACTGTCTGTAGCCTGTGTCATGCTGTTTGAAAGGAAATGCTTTTACCTCTGTCTACAGAAGAAACAAAATGAAGACACATTAGCAAGGTTTCAAATTATTATGGAAGCTGGAGAGGCCTGGGGAATTTGCTAATAGCAGCTGTATTGCAATTAGCGGGGAAGAATTTGGTTAAGAGCAGCAATGATTCTTTTTAACATTTGAGAAAATGTGAATCAGAATTTTTCTGGAAAAATAATTTCTTCAGAAAAACTACATAGTCATCATAGACTTTCACAAAATGGTCAGTAGAATTTTGGAGGGTGCTTTACTTGTTTTCTCCCCTTTTCAACATTACGTTCTTTCTTCACAGGAGGTTTCTCTTGATGTCACTACAGTCTTTGGTGAGTTTTGGACTAGGCTCAAGCAGTTAGGACATCATGTAAGGTCAATTAATTGTCTCCCTCTACTATTTTTAACTCTTTCAGTAAGTTGCTTGGCTTCAGTGATGTGCCCTCCCTGAGTCTTTCAGTGCTTAATCAGGTGAAAGAAGGTTAGTTACGCAAATAGTGTTCCCTTTGCAATAATAACTCAAGCAAATTATCCTGTATTATTTTCTCCTGAGAGCTCTGAGATGAGGCTCCAGCTGCAATAAGGCCTAAATGGTTGCTTTTCTCAATCTGAAGTTTTTACTGGGAGGAAAAAAAAGAAGTGATTTTTTTGGTCATTTAAAACAATCTGGGTTCACCAAAAAAGAAGTTAGCCGCTGCAAGTGAGGGAGTTTGAGTGCTCTCCTGAGTCACATTCTAGTCCACAGAATGACAACTTTTTCCCCCCACTAAATTATCTAAAGAAACTTATTTTTAAATCATAGCCAAATAGGACTTTCAAAGACCTTTTGATACACCACAAAATTAAAACATTCCCTTAGAACACCCCCTATGTTTAACACCAGAGACTACGCAAGGCCCCCACTCCCCACCAGCCCTACATCACATTTCCCTGCACCCATCACACAGGTCTTTCTTCCCTGCAAAACAGCAGGAGGCACTTGGCCACCTACGATATATTCCACTCACGGTTACCAGCACCCCTTGCACATTCATCTCCCTCATAGGCAGGTTTCACGCAGCCGTAGGTCTGTAATATCCCCCTGCCTTAATGCTGTGTTCAGGAGGGAAGAGCAGTGCAACACAGGGTGTCACAAGGACTGGCAGTGGCATGACACTCCTCTTCTCAGCAAGAGGCATTTGATTTGCAAATCAGATGTGCTTCAGGGTACTGTCTGCTCTTCAGAGAGAGGTGTTGGTCTGAGTTTTTATGAGAAAAATGTTGCCATATAAACGTCCCGCCATTCTTTTTCAAAAAATTTTCTGTAAGTATTTCTACTCTTACGCTAGTTCATATCTCACCGTAGACATCGTAGCTGTTTCCTGTTGCTTTTCATTTTACTTGACTAATGCTCTCATCAAGTGCTATAGCCTTACCTAGAAAATTTCTTCGGGAATCTTTTATTCTCAGCATCAGATGCCCTCCACAGATGCCACTCCTTTGCTTTCTTAATTCTGATACTTGATTATCTTCCCAAAAAGGAGAAGAAACTTCCTGGAAGGTGAATGCTGTCTTCTCATTACAGACAGACAGCTGGTCCCTAGCAGCCAGTACCAGAGCTCATTTTGCTGTGGAACTGTGCTAGAGCAAGAAAAGCCAACTCTTCTGGTGAAGTAAACCTGGCTGATAAATAGCAATAGGATGTGGTTTCTAGTTTCTATCCTGTTATTAGTCACTATAGTGCTGCAAAATAATCTTTTTTGTTTGTTTTCCTAAAGAAAGCATTTTACCCGAGTGGTTTCTGTTATCTTTTAGCTTTGAAATGCAGTATCATATACTCTATAAATAAGGGTGCTGCTGGGGTGAATTCAAAATGTGTTCAGTTGCATAACTGAGTGCTTAGTATCCTCTCTGTGGCAATGAAGGAAGAGTAAGCTGTCTTTTACTCTCTTTGGTATCAGGGAGGATGTGCTTTGCTAAAAGAGAGACTAAGTAGCCCTGTTGTTATCTTGCACTTGTGGTTTAGAGTTGGGGGAGGCAGCGGCGCATGAGATGGGGAAAGAAGAGAGATTTAAAGGCTTACCTTGAACTACATGAATGCACTAATGCTGTTCACTCCTTGATTAGTGTGACCTCTGCTATTTAGTAGAAACTTTAGTTAGGAGGATAGGAATGGAAGAGACCTCTGAACTATTGTGTCTTCTCTCTGCCATTATAGCTGTTTTGCTATAAATTCCTTTCATAAGGCTGTCACAGTCCATTTTCCACTTAGCTGGGCTCTTTGCCTTGTTGTAGTCTGGCTGTTCCATAGCTTGACTCTTGTAATAAATAGTAAACTTCTAATTTTTGATTATGTTATAGTCAAGACCAGTTTATTCTCATGTGTTTTACTCGGGTTTTATTTTGAGACAGTTAGCCAATTCAATCCTTTGAAATGTCTTTCTTCATGTAAGCTTTCTGTTCTCTTTGTTATTTTGATAGGCATTCTCTGTACTTTCTCCATTTTTTAATTGTCCTTGCTTAAGAAGTATAAAACTTTGATAATTCAGTATTTCAAATGATTTTTCACCAATTTTACCGGATCGATGTTTCCTACCATAAACACTTTTCCTGACATGTCTTGGGTTCTCCTACAGAGAGAGAGCTTATTGGTGGTTTGTAAGCATCTTCAGTAAGATTAATCTCACTTAGTTTGGTATATCTGTGTCTGAGCCTAGTCACCTTGGGCTGCCTGTGTAGTCAACAGAGAGAAATAGGTAGAATTAAGATAAGATTCATCTGGCCTATTTTAGGCATCTAATTTAGGATGAGAAAAATCACACCCTAAATCTCTGAGAAACACAGAAGCCTGAGGTGGCTTGCATTGATGTGAATTTCTGCATTTAGTCAGATTAATCCTGCTCCTTCTCACTGGCAGATTAGGTCCCAGTTTATAGTAGTAATTCTTGTTACTATCTGTGAGTGCATTTCCTTGCATATAATGGGAGCAAACTGGAAGATGATGGTACTGCTTCTCAGTTCTTAATGTGTTGTCAAATGATGCAGACAAAAGCGTGGACCTTTAGGCTTTGACTTGTATGAAACAGTCTTATTTTCTATAGGTTTCTGGAATAGTAAAGCTGAAAGGCTTATTCTGCACTTAATTTTGCAGAACTCTTTGAGTCTTGAACTCTCTCCAACACTTGAAAGCAGAAATTCATTGCTGGCAAAGCAGGAGTTTCTCAGACAAGATGCTCTTTTCTACTACTTAAAGCTGCTAAATGTCAGACAAGGCACTGGGATTTTTTTGGCTGCTGCCAAGGAGTAGGAAGGCAGTCAGAGGACCTCAGACAATGTAAGACGTTCTTGTTAATGGCTTCAGTAAAAATATACTTTCTGGTATTTGACCTACTAGTTAATACTGAAGTGATATCATTGAGGACCTTGAGTAGGGCAAGAATTTTCAAGGTTGATCAGTGTTACGCAAACCTTGAAAGAAATGAAAAACATTCAAGATACTTAGAGGCCAATTTTCAATCTCACACCAAAGCTAAGCGTCGTCTTAGGCTCATATTGACTTCATGTTCTGAGTCAGCCTTTTACCTAACGAGGCTAGCAATGTCTATGTAGGCTTGATGAATGGCAATGATTC
This sequence comes from Rhea pennata, assembly GCF_028389875.1. Taxonomy (NCBI): domain Eukaryota; kingdom Metazoa; phylum Chordata; class Aves; order Rheiformes; family Rheidae; genus Rhea; species Rhea pennata. Next base: position 68,273,178 of record NC_084664.1, read on the forward strand.
AGGATTATTTTTAACAGTCTATTTGGAAAGACTTCATAGTTGTCCACAAGCCTTGTAATCAGGTATATTAGGAAACTTATTCAAAGCTAGCACAAGACTATCAAAAAGTGGCTCCTCCAGCAGATATACTGCTGACCAGTGTTCGTGATGATCCTTAGCACTGATGAGTGTTCACATGCTAAAAATGTATGCGTGTAGCCTCCAAAGCGGACTTCCCCACCCAGAATGACTGATCCTTGAACCAAGGAATAACTGTTAGCCATCCAGGCCTGGAGGACAATGTGTTTTGGAGGAATACTTTCCACTGTACGGGGGGGGAAAGGAAATGTTTGTTTGCTTGTAGACCCTGTTTGTTCAGAGCTGTTCTGATGGATGGGTTTCTGGGAGAGGTGAGATGAATTAGAGGAGGGAATGCAGATGAAACAGTCAAAAGCCTTGGATAAACTAATGATCTATGTGGACTAGACTGGAGCAGACAGTTATTTTTGCATTCTGTGGTACATGCACCTAAAATGAACAGAGAGGATGTTATTGGTGTAAAATATGAAGGGAACAAAAATCCACAGAGAGTGTTGAAAAAGGCTTGGGCTAGGTATTATGTCATGTCCACATTGTCCCATGTAAAGTCTTGCTTACAGGTTCATCTGCCAAGGCAGAAAATCAAGTGTATAGCTTTTGTGTGTTGCTGCCTCAGAGGTTTGAAATACTGATCTGTTTACTCTCGTGACAGAGCTGCATTTTTTTGAAGTGAAGATAACATTCATCTAGTTTACACCTGCAGATACGATGGTTGTGTTGAAGTACCTCACCTTGATGGCTAATAAATGTACAAAAACAAGTTTGTTACTTAGCCATTCTCACTCAAAAGTCACTCTCTGTTTTATGACTTGTCATGCGTGGACTTGCATACATACCAGGCAGGGGAATGTTACCACCAGGCCTCTTTCCTGGCTGTAGCTCCTTGGTGATCCTAGTGACTGTGAGCTTTTTAGTTTATCACTGTGCTGTTGCATGAAAGAACCCTCTGAGTCCTGTGATCCAGTCCCATCTCAGTTTTTAATTTTAAAACCTAAACCGTAGGAATGCTACTTAAGTAAACAATCTGGGTTGAACAGAAACAGGCTAGCACTGCTTTGTTAGGAGGGAGGAAAGCACCGATTCCTCTCTTGCTGGGACATAGCGCCAAGGTCCACCTATACTTCTTAAAAACAGGGAGTGGAAAGTTCTTCTAGTTGCAACAGATGGCTGAGTTTTTTGCAGCAGAGCTTGCTTTTTTTGCTTCATGTTTACACAGCATCAAATATGGTGGGCTCCTAGCCTATGATTCGAGCTCCTACGTGCTGCAGTGTACTAACGAAAATGGTTGCAAGGGGAAATTTTCAAAACTGGCTGCAGCCTGGACTCTTTCCTAATGACATGGCTTACTCAAAAGGGTTCATCCTGCGTTCTGATGTTCATCTTGCGTTCTGAGGGATAGCGAGGAGATCTGAATCTTGCTTAGGTTATAACTGTTAATGAGTAACTCTATGCAAGTCAGCAGACCAATGGAGAGCTTGTGTAAGATCAGACCTCCTCTTCATCTAGACCAAAGAGATGAAAAGTCTAAGGTCTAGTTTCTCTTCAGCCTAGTCTCTGCCTGTTGCCCTCAGCTGGCTAGCTGCCCCCGGTTTTCACTTGTGCTGCTGATGAGCCAATTTCACTTTTATTAAAGTCCTATTTTGAGTTAAAGAACCGATAACGTTTTCTTTTGAGGAAAACATCGGGGATTAACAGGAAATCTGCCAGCAGGAGGAATTAATGAATGAGAATGCTCAACATTCTTGGCTTTATAATAAATAAGTATGAAACAGTTTTGAAGATGCAAAGTGCATTCACACTACGACAATTTTTGCCTTTTCAGTGAACAGCTTGAGAGATGAGAGAGAACTTGACTAGGGATTTCCCAAAAGACCCTGGAACAAGACGCTAGCAGAGACAAGCAGGCCCACTACAGCCTTAGAGAACAGAACAATTCTTACAAAATAAAAGGACAGGTTGTGGAGGGGTTATTTTTTTTTATTTATTTTTGGTAACAGATACTTTATAATAGTCCTTCAGGGCCCCAAAAGACAGATCACATTTCTCTTTTTTGTTCCCATTCTGACAGTACCAAGGAAACAATTGTCATCCTTTCTCACTTCCCTTCTGGCATTCTTGTTATATGTTTCCTGGGCATCTTTTTGGATAAATGCAACAAGTGGTAGCACATAGATATTAAATCTTCTAAGACTGCAAAATGATAGCTGTTTTTGTCTGTCCTTTTGCAAGCAGCCTTCTAATAAAGCACTTCTTAACTATAAAAATCTATCAGAGGTACATGAACGTTCTCACGTACTAGTTTTTGATCTATTTCGCATATTCAAGGTTTAACAGGGAACAGGATAGAGTAATGTCAAATGTTACTCCAGATTCACACATGCATAACACTGAGTATAACTGGATACTGTTTTTTCAATGGTTTCATCACATGGCTTAACTAGTACACTCCTTACTGTCTGATGTTAATCTGTCCAGGATGAGACCTAGAATCCAGATGCTATTTTAATCATGTTTTCACCTGGTTGTATGAATTACTATTGTGACTTTATTTATTAGTTTCTATAACTATTATATTAGTTAACTATTAGTTTCAGTTTAGAGTTGTTCCACCAAGCACCATTTAAAACCTATTTCCCTGAAAGGTGTATTTTGCAGTTGCTTGCATAGAATCTTTTCCCTATCGCATATGCACAGTAACTTACTATTTTTAGCCCAATAATCTGAACGATGCATGTGATATTTCTTGAGTGAACCCCCCTCTTTCTTTAAATTGTGACATTTTGGGGAGGGAGAATATGCTAATATGTTGTCCTGGAGGTTCCCCCCACCTCTTTAATACTACTAGAGATATGGTGTGGTTCTAAGGCAGTAGGGATATCCCTGTTGACTTAATTTGAAAGGTCTTCCTGAAAAAACATGATCTAATAAAAATAAGACATGTTCAAAGTTATGTCCTAATCTACTTGCTTTCCTGCTCTCTCTTCCTCCTCTGAATTAAGAAACAAGATACTCGCTGAAATTCTCCAAGGAGAACTTTCATTTTACTAATAATTCCTTTTCTAGATAACAAGCTTAGAGAAAACAGGTTTTAAAGCCATGTCCCATTACTATTTTGTGGTTTGAACAGTGTCAGTACTACTGAAACCAAATACTTCTATTAATATAAAATAAACCTGAATTTAATTTCTCAAATTGATGTTCCCATAATAAACGGAATAACTCCACAATACATCTTTGTCTTTCTGTGGTGCATTGCTTAAGGCCAGGTGTTGTGGGGAGTGGGTGCTGTTATTTACAAATCAAGTGATTTTGTTCATAGCTTGCTTTATTTGGAGAATTAGTAGAGTGGCACCAGCACAAGAATTCTTCCCTGGTCCCCCTGGCATTAGCTGCATTTGTTCTGGTCAGGTTTGCAGTATTGCTGCATCTGTGGAGATCAGAAAGGGCTGGTTTGTGACAGCTGGTCATGCCAACATCTTTTAAGAAATCAGATAGGTGTAACAGCAATTTCTAGGCACAGTATCAGATGCAGGCTGCAGGGAACTAGGTCTTATACTGGGTTTTCTGCATATTTTTGACTCTTGTATAGCCATATTAGTCAATAAATGCTAGAGTAAACTTGGTGTAAAGTATCCAGGGAAAGAACAAGCGTGTGCTCCTCCTATGAACCTAGAGAGAGGAAATACCCTGGCTTTTACCCCCTACCCCCACCCCTTTCGTGAGGGACTTAGCCCTAGCATGGTAGTTTGATATCTGGCCTGATTTTGCAGTGTTGTGGCTCCAGTGACTAAACACTGCATTCTTGTTTACTCCAGAACTGAGCAAAGAAATAGCCTCAGTGTGATCTGAACCATGGCATAAGTTTGGGATAACTCCTGTGACTTACTTCTGATTTTGCCGCATTTGGATGAGGTGGCTGATGATGAGCATATGTAGCCTTCCTATTTGCCCAGCCTGGTTCCAGTTCCTGAGTGAAACCTCTAGGTTGATCTTACACTTTTGTTTAAAGTAATTTAACAAGCTTATGCAAATGCTAGTTAGACTTCTACTCTCAAGTGTGTTAAGTCATTCCTCTTCTATGCAAAGCACAGATCACACAAATTTCTTTGATTAAAAAAAAAAATCAAGTCTTTGAGTGTAGTGGCTTACCTTTCTCTGGCAGGATAATTTTGTTGTGGCATAGAGCATGCCTAGCTGGGCAGCAGAGAGATGCTCTACCAAGAGGAATTTTGGTGATTCCTAGTGTTTGCAACTGCGCACGAGATTAAGGCAGATCTCATCTGGTATGAATGACACTTGTGTCTTCGTTATGGCATAGCCTTCCCATGCCGCCAAGAGAAAACGCATCAAAAGGTTGCGCTGCTGCTGTTGCTCTATTTGTTACTAGCTGAAAGCCTGTGCTCTACCCCTGCTGCTGATGCGACCGGGTAGTGAGGGCTCCTTGTTTCCTCTGTGTTCAGGGCCCTTGCGTGTCTCAGTATCTTCTGCGACTGTAATTGGCAGGTTGATGCACTTGAAGGCAGCAACTTTTCAAGTGGAGCACTGTGACTCATTAAAATTCATTTCTAGCCCTTTGTAGCTATCTTCCATTTTAAGCAAGAGACAAGTGTGGAACTGTGGTCATTGTCCCTTGAATTGTGCTCCTTGTGCAATGAGGGACAGGGGAGAAGCTTTCATAAGGCGGTTATTTTGTCTGTGCTGTCACATAGTTTCACCATAGCAGCATATTGTATTTTAAAATTATAAAAGAGGTCAGTAAACAACTCAGCACTAAAAGAGCAATTTGAAAAAAAAAAAGCTTCTCCTCAGTATTTGGTGCTTGGGAGGAAAGAGGCAGGGATCCGTTGCTGGATGAGCTACCACAGTTACCCATTTGTCAAGAGCCTTGTTTAATAAGGATAGTAACTATTGTGCGGCAACATTTGACTCTTGAAAGAAGATCTTTGAATTTGTTTTTCAAAACTATTTGTTGAGACATTGCCACTAATAAGGCCAGTGATCTTGAATGGATGCAAAAATGTGTATGCGCTGGGGGATTTGCAAGTCTGAGTTGGTTGTATGCCACAGTATGTGGCTTTTTGAACAGTTTGGATCAGAAATGTGTACTGCGTGGAGCAAACAAAGGTGCTAATTCAGGTTGAATTTTAAGATATTTATGCACTTTTTTCCTGAACCAAAAGTCTTTCTAAATATTCAGCTTGAAATAAAAAATCCCTTTTACTAGGGAAGCTACATTAATGCATTGATATGACTTACTTATATTTTTAAGTGCACGTTAATTATCAGAAATCTGCTTGTTTTGTTTGTTTGTACTACCTGATCAAGATTTGTTTTTATAGGCTATATCGGTTCATGCTATTATTGTCTAACAGATGGATGGTGGATTAACAGGTACACTGGCAAAACGCATGAATCTGAATGTTTCAGCTGTTTGCATCTAATCTCCTGTGGTGATGAATTCCTGGAGCTAATGTTTAACCATTTTGAAGGAAAATGTAAAGGTCATTTTAAAATTATAATTGTGTTAATTGGATGGCACTTCTAAAATAAATGAAGCTATACCAATGACAGACCTGAATTCTGGCACAATATACTGTATTTGCTGTGGTTATTTGGACAGAAAGATTTGAAATTTTCATGGACTAAAGCAAATATTGCAGTATTTGGAAACAGCCGTACAAAGTGTTCTTGATGAAGTCTGAAATTCAGTAGTGTTTGGTTCTGAGGATTGTGGTCTGACCCTTCTCCGCTGTTCTACACATTTGCAGCAAAAGTTTAGGGTCACTTGCTCTTGTGTCTGTGTAGGTGTGCATGTGTGGAGGTATGGGACTGCACCTACTGGAGCACAGCTGAACTGGCAGAGGAGCTGCACCAGGATGGAAGAGATTTGGGGGCTGCAAGGCAGAGCAGGTGTGCTGCTGGGGCACCAAACTCAGCTGGGGACGCTGCAGAACCCTTCCCATATCCTGCAGGGACATGAGGCTTTCCTCCCCTTGAGCCAGGGAGCTCCCTGGGACACTATGCAGAGGCACCAGCTAGTGGCACCAGAGAAGTCTAGAGCCACTGCTTCTCAACTGCTTTTTCAGCCCTAGATTTTGAGGGAGTGACCTTGGCGCAGTGTTGCTCAGCAAAAGTTAGTGCTATTGCACTAACATTGTTGTTGCTTTACTACAGCTTCTCTTTTTTTGTGTGTGTACACACGCATATTTTTTAATTTTGTATCTGCTATCATCTCTAATGTTTTTGTTACATTATGGGAACAGAGTGGCTTTTTTCCCCCTTCTAAGCGTGTAGTATGCTCAGAGTGGGAGGATTTCTAATATCTTTATTTCATGGAGCTTGCTAATTGCTTATCTTTAATGTGTACCATGTGCATTCTTTGTTACTCTAGCTTACGAAGAGTGATATAGAAAAGCACTTGAACATAAACTTAGAAGACTTGAGTTGAGGCCCAAGAGAGAAGATGTAATTATTCCTTTTTCAGACATCTCTCTCTCTCTCTCTGAAGGAGAGACAGATAATGGAGTTCCAAAAAGTAGCATCCAATAGCAGCACCCCTTGGCTGTTGTTTATCAAAATTTGTAGGTTCACAATCTAAACTAAATATAAAGTGAACTTGGGCTCCCCCTCAAGGTGTTGCAGCATGGTCATTGTGGCTGAGACTGTTTCTGCTTGGAGCAGCAGTGCGGTTTTGAACTGAATCACCTGGCCGCTCCACTATACTGCTCATTGATTTGGCTTATAGAGTGGTTTTGATACGTTCAAACTAGATGCCTTTAAGGAAGACTGTACTGAAAACTTCTTTCCAAGTGTGCTCCAACTTCTAATGGGGACATAAAGGTCCAAGGTATTGGTGGGCCCTTTGGGCAGCTTGGAATCACATGTGTGGTGAACATCTGGTCCAGGGGATCAGATTAACTGTAGTCTGAAGTCAAATCCCCCAGCTGTAGGTAGTGTAGCTAGATGTAGGCGGTCAGTAGCAGTTGTTTCAATGTACTAATCTATTGCTGTTGTGCCTAGTTCCTTATTAATGTTGACAGAGTTAGCGGGCACCACAGAGATGGTCAGAAAGTTTAGTTCTTTGGATGGTCTTCAGATTAGTGCTTTCGTGTAAATACTGCAGAGCAACGTGAATTTATTCCATCTAGTTGAGCCCTCAGAATTGCATTCCGTTTTTTCCTGTAAAGCATGCTGACTTGAGACCTGCAGAGAAGCAAGAGATGCCGCATTGGCATTTCCTACCTGTTCATTTCTGTGTGCTGGTAACATCACTGTCATGTGTCTTGGAGGCTAATTGCATGAATGTTGGACCCACTTGATCTAAATAAACGTGATCAAGTCAGGAGGAGTAACGCTGCTTATGCCATGTCATCATTAGGTCTGATACCTATTTACATACTGTTTTTTCATATAGGAAATGTATAGCTACTTCAACATGACTTAGAGTTTTAGCCTACCCAAGTCCTGAAGGCATCAAGCCAGAGAGGAGAGAGACTGCTTAAGCAACGCAAAACGGGGTTTTAATAGGGGGGGGTGGGAGGGGTGAATCTGGTATGACTGTGAAGGTCTCCTGGCTTGCAGCAGTGGCGAGAACTAAAACCTCTGAAAGGCAAAAGCATTTATGGACCAGAGGACTGGCTGAGCATACAAGACTAATACATAGGGCAGCCGTGACCTGCTAAGGTCCGTAGAGGTTTTTACAGGAAAACTGTTCACCTAGAGGAAAAGCTGCTTAAGATCCTTCATGTTAGTTTGAAATTTTGGGGGGGGGGGGGGGAAGAAGAGGGCATGGGTATTAAGAAATGTAACTCAACCAGTGGTGAGTAAATCTATACAATGCCTTTCTTCTGAAGGTTTTCTTTTGCCTGAGCCCAGGGCTCAGTGGCTGTAACATGATCACTGTGGCTCTGTCCTGCTCGCAGGCACGCTGCTGCATTCTGCCCTCACTGTGAGAGGCATAAAAACCCTGTGGGGAAACTTGATACGGGGAGAATTACAATAGTTGGTCTTTGTGGCTACAAGGGCATGTGTGTTGCTCTTGCACACGGATAAATAAGGGGACAACCTGTTTAAACTATTCAGCCGAAAGAAGTCTTTTCATGCTGTGTCTGACGCGCTGCCTTTCCGTGGAATGGCCAAGGTCAGAAGCATGACAAAGGTTCCTGAAGTGCCACGTTGCTTTCACGCTTCCAGGGAAGCAGGCGTGCTGCTTTGTATCGCGTTTCCAGAGGCCAGGTGTCCCTCTGCTGAGAATCGTTGGCTCTTGTTATATGGACGTGCTTTGGCCAAACCACTCTGTGAACTCAAGTCAATAATTGAGTGATTTGGAATAAGAAATACCCTTTTTTTTTAAAAAAAATAATATACTGATACACTGAAGATCATATTAAAAAGAAGCATATCTAGAGATGTTCTGGAATAGAAATAGCATTTCAAGGGCCTTTAATGATAGGTGGGTATATGTCACCAATGCCATTTGTTCTATGTGGCCTGATTTCGTGGAAGGGAATTTCACGCATATCACCAAAACAATAATGTAGTGCATTTAAAAAAATCTATTAAAATTATGGCCAATTCATTTTTTCATTTGAATTTGAAAAATATGTAGCTTCAATTTTAGAAGAATTAGATTTTGACTTGAGATTTTTTTATTGAAATGCAACAGAATTATGTTGGGATTTTCCACTGGATCTCTCTTTTTTTCCTCCCAGCTACATGTCTCTTCCCCTCCCAAGCACAGTGTACATACTATATCACAAGCAAGCAATTATTGCTGAAAGTTATTTTCATCTCCTGAATAGAGACTAAAAGGATGGATGGTGCTCCAGAATTGCTCCCATTCACTGTCAAGCACAGTGTTATCATTAGGGTGGACTGACACTAGTTTTTTTCAGATCCTTTGGGATTTTTTCCACTTGTCTGCCTGCTGTTGAACAGAGGACTGAACGCTTTTTTCCTGATCACTGCCTTATCGAACCTGACCACTGACAGTATAAGCCTTTTAGCAACTCATAAAGTTTATCTGTCTGTCTCTGTTTTAGATTTTACAGCCATTTGTACATCTGTTTTGTATTTGTCTCCTCAGCACAGCCTCCTCTGCTCCAGTATTTCTTATGTATGTTATGAAGTGGCAGCAGACATTAAATGAAATGAAAGTCTGGAACAGTATAGTGAACAGATCTCTGCATTTTTCCACAAGTTGTTGTTTAGTTTTCACCATGTCTGTGATGGTTAGGAAAGCCGGAGACCCACGGCCTCACTTCAAATACATGAACCTTTTTGTTGTTTAGACAGCTTGCTATAAGACCATGGCCTTGCCATTCCTGCTGGGGGTGGGATTGAAGCAGAGAGGACTTAACACTGCAGAGCTGCAGACAACCACCTGAGTGTATGAGGTCAAACATGGGTATCTGAAGAGGAGATAAATCACTCTGTGCAGATGAGGCTGTGTATTTTTTCCTCTCCATGAATGGTATAATGCACAAACAACATGGCCAGGTGATACTGAGCTGGTATACAGCCTTTGTATAAAGATGAATGTTATTGCTTGGTTTTCTCTGTGATGAAGGAAGCTTTTGGCATTGATCGTACTAATTATCCTTCAGTCTCCGAGGTAGCTCGGGAGAACTAAAGGGCAGAAATATCACAAGTGTGTTTAGTTTTAATTATGCAAAAATTGGTTCTCATTGAATGATGTTCTGACACTTGCGTAATTGTAGACTAGGGACTGAAGAGGAAAGTATGGCTTACTTTGCTGTATTGTAAGTGTAACCAGTCCTCTGGGGCCGAGATTTTTTCGAGCTGAAGAGTAAAAGAGACTGAGTAGAAGTGTGGAAGTTATAGCACTGAAATAGTCATTTGCTGAGAACAGGGTAAGAAGTGAGAATAGGAGAAGTACTGTACCTCTGTAAAGGCATCAAAAGCTGCCCTTTACTCTCTTCTGTGCTCTATTTGGCCCAACTACGAACTGATGGGAATGATTTGCTCAGTTTTGTCTCTTAGTTGCTTCTTTACTCCTCCTACAGAAACTCCAGTATCAAACTTCTGTTCTTAATAAAAAACTCATCGTCGCAGACACTTGCTAATGCCTCTGCTCCTGCAAATCTCCTGGCTTTCTGTGAATGAGCGTAAGAAAAGTAGTGGTGGTGGTGTGGACCTTCATTTCAGACTTATTTTCAAATAATACCACGGCAAGCTGAGGAAGGGGAATATTCTGCTGTCTGTTCTCTAATTGATATGGGGAATGGGAGAGAGATGGTGCTTATATTTGAGTAGATCTGTGCAAAATTCAGGAGATGGTGTATCTGATGAATGGTTGTGGGTGTTACTTGTGAATTTGGGTTGAATTGATCTAATAGTTTTGACTCAAAAATTCTAGGTTAACCATATTAGTGGGATTGTTCTTTTCCTTCACAAGCTATATCATGATGAATTTCTCCTCCTGAGGTAAAGAAGACCTGAATTGAAATTTTTCTTTTGCCTGAAAGGTCTTAATCCATTTCTGCTGTCTGCTACTGCCAGGATAGTATATTCTGAGCAGGAGATATTGCTCCCGTTTTGCAGCTCTCACACTGAATACTAAGATTTTTATCAAGCAAGACAACAAGAGTGCTTATCTACCCTGCTGGCTAGCATGGCTGCCTGAGAGGCTGACGACCTGGATTCACACATCTGCTCCAGTGTGTGTATAATGGCGAGATTAGAAGCTCCATCCTATGTTTTATGCTACCCTAGAAAAGCTGGTATGCCAGCAGCAGGCCATTCTCCTGGGACATGAGGCGGTTTAATTTCCCTTGGGCCAAGGAAATGAATAAATGCTCCGTGCAGTGGGATATTGTATAAAAGGAAATGGCCATTGCTTTTTCTTTTCTTCTTTATGTCCGTTTGTTATTTCTTTAAGTGCTCAAACCTAAATATTTAGTTTTGGATTTGGCAGAACCTTTCAGCTGACCTGAATACAAACAGAAACATCGAGTGCGCGCATGTGTCAATGGCTGAGCCAAGAAATGTTATCTACCCAGCCTTACGTTTGACTTTCTGTACAGAGGCAGGATTGAAGTATTACGTGGGAAGTGTGAGAGCACTTTCACTGCAGTCTTTCACCATCAGCAAGCGTTACAGGAAATTTTAAGCCCCGGTAATGTCTGGGGCCAAAGGTGGCTTAGATCCAGGCACTGTTAAGCACAGGTTCATGAAAGTTAGGGAAACACTGATTTCATTACATCTTGGGGAAAAAAGCGCTCATCAGACAACTTGTCTGAGATGAGATTTATCTGCAACAACAGGAAAATTATTGTATGATAAACCTTTAATATGCATCTTCAGTTTACATTTTGGAACATACCATTTTAAGGAAAATACCTAGCATAACTGTTCATGAATGAAAACTTGCATTAACCCTCGATTCTAAAGTGTAATTGTCAAATTGCCAGTGAAATGTTTTGCTGTCGGGGCTGCTTGCATAGAGTCTGTCAGTTTGCCAAGCAGCCTTTAATAAAGCTCTTGTTTTTAGAGCACTTGGGTTCCAAGCTGTGACTGCTCAGAGAGAATGCAAAACAGGGACTTGTAAAGCAAAGTCGTTTCTCAATCAGAGGCACTCGGAGCAGAAGGGCCCCTTTGTTTCATTTTTCCAGTATGATGCCAAGTGAGTGGTAACTCGGAAGCAGCTTAGGCTACTCTTTGGAAGCCTGAAGTATCTTCTGACTGACTTCCACGCATTGGGAATATGAGAACAGACTTGCAAAAGAGTGTATAGCATAGCTGTTATGAATATTAGAGCAAGGAACTGTTTGAAGTTTTTATTATGCTCACTGAATGGTTCTCTTGATTTCAGTGAAGTGTGTTTGTTTCATGCAGATGTTGGAATGCTTGCTCCCCTCTTTGGAAATGCTGCTTCATTTATGCAGGGAACTCTCAGCTATCTGTGGTAGCAAAACAGAGAGGAAGGGAGGACAGTGACAGTGGGTAGCTGTGCGAAACAAATATAGATAATACCAAACATATGCAAATTACGCTTTCCTCATGCATTTTTACAATGTAGTGGAGACGAGAGAGGTCAGTGGGCTAATACTCACTGGAGCCAGTTGGACATTTGCCATATGAGCTGGGTTACACGGCTTCTGAATCCAAGCTGGCTCTGCCTGGGGCCAGCACAGACACCTCTGTGGCTGTAGCCTGCCTAGTCCAGTGCCTGGATATACTGCCGCTGGATGGTGGTGAGTCGACTGTATTTGGAGTAGTTGTATTTTCCAAATCTCTCCTGGATTCTTTAGCACTATATTGTTTTGTCCCAGCTGAATGTTTTTAAGCCTCCCTTAGTGCTATAAAACCCTGCCTCCCTGGTAGGTGCATTTCCTGCCTTTGGGACAAGTTCAGTGGAGTTCCTGCAAAGATCATGACATTATATACTATGGGACAGATGACATGGGAACAGCTCAGTTTGGGTAGACATGACTGCGTATAAGAACTGTTGGAGGGGGGACTGAAAAATCAAAAGCATGAACAATTTTTCTAGTGTGTGGAGGAAGGCTAGCAAGATGCAATAATTTGGAGAGATGCCAGAAGATTAAATGAGAGCTGGAAAATGAAGTTGTTCTTATTTCTGAATTCCTATTTTAGCTGGGAAAGAACCTGCTCGATCACCGGATTTGTATTTCATAATAATAAAAATTAATTTAATGAGGATCTACATACGTGGATCCTCAAAGTAGATTTTTGTGGAATAGGACAGAGCCTTGTAAACCTCATAAAATAAAAGCAGATCTCAGGCCAAGCAGGTACGTTTCCTGGATGCGAACACACGCATGGCTGCTTTTGTAGGGTGAGTGAAGTTCTGAGCGTAAGTTCGTGAGCAAAGTGGACTGATATATGTGCTTAACCAGGTTAACAACCAGCTGGGATGGAGGGATGCGTCCCTGCTTCTCAGTGTCTGCTGCAGGCAGCTGGATTGTTGTTGGCCTGTGGTGTCCTCCCGTGGCATCCAGCCAGCCTTTCACCACTTGTCATCTTCATCCTAGCAAACTGCCTCCCAGCGCAGTTCCGGAGCGGCTGGGTGGTGGATTGTGCAGGCTCTCGGTGGCTGGTGCCCTTACTTTCGGAAGCAGTGGTCTTGCCATAGTTATATAAGCAGAGATAAGATGTTAACATAAGTAATGCACGAACTATGCTTCATGCTTTTTAACTACAGCAAGTGTCCATCTGTTGTTTGAATGCCATTTGTAGTGCTTAACCCATGCCAAATCCTGTTGCCTTTTAAGTCAGTGGGAGCCTTGCCACTAACTACAGTTGGAATAGGATTTAGCTGACAAAATTGTTGTTTACTTGTAGTTCACACAGTTTGTATGCGGGCTCTAACAGATAATAGCATCTATTTATGGATAGGGCTGGGCGAGGGAAGAAGGAATTTATAAATGATACGCATCTCTGTTACTTGGCCTAATGGAGAATTTGATAGCTCACTGCATGTTTTTTTTGAAGTTGTAATATCAGTTAAGATTTGATTTTGGTGAATGTCTTTTCTCATTCTCTTTTTGGAGTCAGAATACCTTTCATGTCTTGATCGTGTGTTCATGGTCTGTCTTTACAAAGGGAAATTTAATTACATGAACTTGGACATCACATCAGTTGTTTAAAAAGTCAGTTATTCATACAGTCCTGCCTTTCTTGAACAATGCAGAAGTATTTATTGTAGTTAAGACATGAATGAGTCCAGTCACTCCTTGTAGTGAGTGATTATGTGAAATATTTAATCAGTCCTTTAGTAATATACCATTCTTGTGGAGTTTATAGTCTTTTATTTTTGACTCGCTTACATGCTTGTTACGCACAGTACATTTTTAAGCATCTACTTAGGTATGGCCTGCGTTTAGTATTTTCAGGAACTGTGATTACACCATATGCTGCCATGGAGAGGATTATGCTGTCAGTGTTGTGTCAGAGGAACTTGGAATTGCACAGTCTGGTGCATAATTAGCAGGATATATTCAGGAGCATTGCTTAGGTGACTGAATTCATATTGATTATTCAGTGTAAGTGCACTACTGAATTACAGACTTTGCATGTGTATAAGAAGCACACATACACTTAAGATGTCACAGGCTGCTGGGGCACTGAAAAAATAAAGAAGAATCAGCAGAAACAGTCTGCAGACCAGATCAAGTGCGCAGAACAGGTTAGGGAGGGGTGTTTTGTGCAGAGGGCTTTTATGCTTAGTGGCTCCTCATCTTTCTCGGTAGCAGGCTGTTCCTGTTGCCCAGAGTGGAGAGGCTGGAGGGTGGCTTGGGAGAGCTCTGGAGGGCCCTCGCAGGAGGCAGCTGGCACCGGTGAGGCACAGCCGTGTGTTTCTGTGGTGCTGGGTGACCAGGGAGGACAGAGTTTCACATAGAGCCTTCCGTAAATTTGAAGAGTCTCCTTTTCTGGGATATGCCCAGTTTATTCGTGGCTAGATAAATCAAAGCTGCCCTATTGCTTCCAAAAAGCTGCCCCTATCAGCTAGTGCCACCCTGGCACTGGACAAAGAAGGAGTCTAAATCAGACAAGATGAGGGCTGCTCTTTTCCTCTGTTGGCAAAGGGAAGTAAAGCTTCAAGAAAGTCTCCTTTCAGCCTTTGCTTTTTCACAGTCCAGAAGTGCACATCATAATAAATGATGCAGTTTGATCCAAAATTTCAAGCCTGTCATTTTGGGCAAAGGCCTTGTTTATATGGGCTATTACTGAAAACTTAGTAGATGGTTCCAGACTGTATGAAACTGCAGCTCATGGTTTTTGGATGCTACAGAATTTAGCATGAGAAGTGTATGTCCAAATGCTGTACTTCATTGCCTTGGTATCTGTCTCTCACCGATGTGATGCATACAGGATACCTAAAAAGCTTGTTTCTTGTATTTCTTCTCTCCCCCTGTCCTGAACAGTAATTTCAGGTATTTGTCAATGTGCAATTTGACCTAAAAGCGAAAATGAGCTACTTTGAGGAGGAATGCATTAATTGTGGAATCATAAACGTTGAAAGAATACTTTGTTCCTAATTTTACCAGATGTGGCATCTGCTCTTCAGCTCTTTCTATATCCTTGTGAAACTTTGTTGAACTTGCTGCAGTTTCCCACTTAGAAAGCTGAAGAGGAAGCTTGTGGCTTCTGTTTGTAAATTCCTGTGCAAGACTGAACACAGCACTTGTCACAGTAGCCCTGTGGCAGCTAGTAAATATTTCATTTAAAATGCTATTTTGAGCACTCAATTAATTATTTAAAACTAAACACGATTTTTCTTTGAGATATGGGACAGATTTGTACGGGGGAAAGGCTAAGCTATATAGAACATTGCCGCTAAAACCTCTTCTCGTTCTGCAGTCATTTGCTAAGTCACGTCCATGTGAGCTGGGGGTGAGAGCGAGACTGATCTCTTGTATACGCCTGATTATTTGGATGGGCATGTGGGAGCAGCCAGGTTAGAGCTGGCTAAGGTCTGACGGAGACTTATGGGCTCTTGGGCTCAGGGTCCTGTCACTGCTGCTAGCTGGTCCCAGCTATTTCTGAGAAACCTGAAAGAAATCCTTATATGAAACAAATGAGCGGTTTTTGGGGGTCTGCTTATGCTTACTAAAATTAATTTATCAGATGAATCTCAATGGTTCTCTTTTATCTCCAAATACATCTTGCTGATTTATTTTCAGCTCTTTTATACACTGCTGGAGTCATAAATAAATCAGGCACTTTCTATTTATTGAAAATGTACCCTTCATAATCTGGAACACAAGCTATTACTAAAAATATCAACTACTTATGCTTCAATTATAAGACACACACATGAAAAAATTCCAAATTCTTTGCGTCAGTCCTAGTAACCCAGCATCACAGATTTCATTAGCTGTTTTTCACTAACAGCCTCATCCATGGACAAAATCTGATCACAGATTCATAATATATATTCATTATATATATATAAAAAACATTAAATTGTTGCTTTTCATGCTTCTAGTAACATCCTTTTCAGATGGATTCCCCACCTAATTTCTCATTGGTTTATTTGCAGCACATATTTCATATACCTTCTCTGTCATATAGGGAAATCACGAGATTTTTCATTTAATTCATCATTATGCTTGGTAGTACATACCTTTCCTCTTGTGAGAGACGTGGCAATTTTACTGACAAAAAAGCAATCGAGTAATTGTGAAACTATATCAAATGATGTTGAGGATCCTTTTTGTAAGGAACTGAAAAACATTCATTATTTGATCTACATTCATGTAAGCAAATCAGATTTGGGACACTGCAGTTAAATGCATGCCTAAAACAAGGGAGAGCATGGCTCTAGTTTTTAATACAGGTGTTCAGTCTAAAGCTTCTTAAACTTGCCTCTTACTGCCATACTTGGTGACGCTTAGGTGTAAATTTAAATTGAAAAAGCATCATTACATTCACAGGGTTTTTCTATCCTGTCAATGTAGGCTTACGTTTATCTCCTTATTGTTCTTAGTTAGTGATTATGGATAGGCCCAACTGGAAATTATTGAGATCTATTCTCACATAATCCTAAAATCCAATTGTTTTTCAAAATTATGCTATTATTATAAAAATGATATTTTAGAAGCAAAAAGAATGGAGGAGATCTGCAGTTCTGATAAGAAATGTTCAAGATTTTCCTTTCAGAATGATGTTAATTTTCAAATATAATCATTTTATTATATATGAAACTTAAGTCTGCTAAATTCTCCGTTTAAAAAAAATAGAAAGGCTAATAATTTTATTTATTTGCAGGTTTCATTTCTACCTAAACAGAATTTTGCACTCTCATAGCCCAGGAAACCAACCTAGCGTCTAAGCTGTGGAGTATTCTGGAGCAGGATGGTAGTCCTTTCTCTGCTTTTCTTTAATAACAATAAAAATTTGATAAAATTCCAACAAAAAAGTTTCACTCTAGGTTAGAGAAACCATAGTTCAAATTGCTTTTGTGAATCAGACAGATACTGACTTGGAATACCAGTGTACTGGTTCCCACTTAAAGAGAAATATGTATTTTGCAGACATATGAATGGAAGGACTTGGCACCTTGGGAGATGCACTGTGTCTGACAGCGTGGAGTCCTAGGGTGCTATATATCAGATGCTTGTTAAATCGGTAACCTTGCCTTAATATATTGCATATAATGAATGAAAAATACGCACACTGCAAAAAAGCGCAGTGTGATGGACCGTCTGCAGGTCTGTCACCATGCTTCTGTGCGGTGCTGAAGCTTGAGATGTTTTTGAGCTTCTTTTCACAAATGTTTTCTAAGCTTGAAAATGAGCACGTTTGGACTCCGTGAAATTCTTGTTATAAATAACTTAAGCTGTTATAGAAATGCAACTAGTAGTAGTATGAATTTGTTAATCAGTGCGATAACATATTACTTCTATTATCTGTGGATCTGCTTTTCCTCTGAAAGCATTTGGAGACAGTAAGATTTAATAGTTAAATTAGATGCAACATGATTGAGGGTGCTTTAGAAGAAAAAGCTGTCTTGGATTATAATTGTTTGATATACTTACAGTTAAAGAAGCAAGCATTTTTCTTTCTAATTGGCAGAAATATGTTCTTGCTGCTGGATGATGGGGAATTTCCTCTCTAGCAGTTTGAGGGGGTTCTTAATAATTTTTGTGGGAAAGTAGCCGAAATCTGTGAATACGCACTTCTTTAAAATCTCAGTGGGTTTCTTCCTGTGCAGCTTTTGAAGAGCATGGCAATCAAAGTCGAGGTTGCTTACTATTTTGGGGATTGAGCAGTACTAGCTTTCACTTGACTCATTTCCTTTGGAGGGTACCAGTCCTTCTGCGCGCAGGGAGCTCGTCAGTGCGCAGTGGTTCATTCGAACCCCTTCAATGATCCTGAAGTGGTTTTGATTGTAGGCTTGTAGGCTGTTTTTTTTTTTTTTTTTTTTTTTTTTTTTTTTGAGAACTCAGGTTGCTGCCAGATCTGAGGATCTGTCAGTGTTTGATCTGAGGGTTTTCTGTGAAGGGAGGTTGCAAGTCTGCTTCTCCTCCGATGCTTTCATGTGCTGCAGTAATTACCATTGGTTGGCAAGAGTAAAAGAAAACGAGCCTTTGGCCAAAGTTCCGTGTTGTATCTATAACACAGAAAACGTGTCTGAGGGGCTTAAAGATTTAACCCACGTTTCGTGCAGAAATTACCTATGTGGCTCTTGTAGCACTTGACCATCTGATTAAAAAAAAAAAAAAAAAAAAAAAAGGATGTTTTCCATATCCTTGTGCTTTCTGTCTTCCCTGCTTTTTTTTTCCTTTCTTTCTCCCTTTTCCTCTCTGTCTCCTTCTGCCTTTGCCTGTGATTTTTTTTCCTCCTTCCTTTAAGATTTCTCATCTCTTCCCCTGGTTGTCTGCCAGCTGGCTAGCCACTTTTGAGGATGGGCCATTTGTAGGTGGCGCAGGCCAAGCTAGCGTGTTCCCACTCAAAATGGAGTATCATGGGAGCAAGACAGCAAAGCTTTCACTGTTTCTCATGGCTTTCCAAGTGGCTCCTTCAGGAGCAGGGGCATGAAAAGCTTTCGTATTCTCCTCTCCTAAATTGCAGGAGAGGGCATACTCTATGAGCAGGTTGAGATATGAGCTGGGTATGATTTCGTGGCCACACAACTCCTCAGACCTGACACTCTTCCCACCTTGCAACCTGTGCAGTAAGGGAGGGGTGTGCAGGGAGGACAGGGTTTCATGCAGCTAGCCAGCTTTCTGTTATCTATGGCCCGGTGAATTAATTCAGCCTTTTAGTGTTGCTAGCTGCAAAATGCAGCAGGCATTGGGCCTTCTTTGCTTGGCTGTGTATGAGGCTTCCTCTGCTCTCTGCAGACATGTGTAGATGGATTTTTTTTTCCTCGGGGTGAATGTACTATGTATGTTCTTACACCTAATGTTATCTGTGTTTGTGCTGTTAGTGCTTCCCCCCACCAATAATCTGAGTTATCTTAGTCTGTTGACCTGGATAACTGAGTTGACGGAGTGCCACCTTTTGTGAAGACTTGTGTTGGACTTCCTCAGAGCAGCAGGGCATTCGCAGGTGGGTGCTGTGGCTACACTGGCTTGGGCCTTGCGCTAACACATGTAAAGCGTCACTGATGCTGATAGGAGTTTCATCACCAATTTCTGCAAATTTGCGATTTCCTATGTGCTCCTGAAGCAAGATCTGACTTTGCAGTTATTTTTCTTCTATCTCTGTACTTAGTTTGTGTCTGATCTATGTTTAACCGGAGCTTCCCTGATAGAAAGTTTGCTCTGTGTGCTCTTTGGTTTCCTGTGTGTCTCAACTTGGCTGCCTAATCAGGAGGAGGATTTTTGAACAATTCTTTACTAGGCCTGTGAAACAAGTGTGCTTAACATAACAGCAAGTGTGAAATAAGCAGCCTTCTGCTGAAAGTTCATATGCCAAACGCAGCTAATCCTCCATATGTGTGACCTAGAAAGTACAGACGCATGGATATTCTTCCCTCCCCCGGTTTCTTGGCCTTTTCGCAACTGCGGCAATTGTAAGCAGCCCAGTAACACTATATGCTTGATCAATGTATGGGATCTAGGATGGCATTTTACAGTTAGGGTTGCTGCATTGCACAGCATGCCTCTGAGTGAAATGAAAGGAATACCAGAAGCTTTTCAGCTGTGACATGCCACCTCAGCAGTGGCATGCCTTAGCAAAAAAGAGTGGACTGTGACAACCTTTCAGTAGCCCAGGAAGCCTGTTGCATACCATGAAATATTCTTATCACAAATCTTTCTTATTTAAGCAGTGTTCCTGATGCGTTTTCCATACAAGGCTCCTGACACTGTCCCTTTGTTCTGCTGAAATCTGCTGGGGCCTCGTGGTTGTAAAGTGTGAAGGACAGAATAGGACCTATCGTGTTCTGGACTAAAAGAATCTATCTAGCTATGGGTGTATATGTGTATTACATGTATAACATACATATATATTTTTTTGAGGTTGTGTTTCCTGGGCATGGCAGAAGGGATATGTGGGTTGTCATGTTCTTGTGATTTGTTGCTCTGCCTCCAAAGATCAGTTAGAAAGATGAAGTCGTGGTCAGTCCTGTGCCCACTGAAGTCATCTGAGGTCTGATCCTGCACAACAAATGTCGCATGATTGGCAGAGCCTTTACTCATTAGTGAGTGGACTGATGCCCATAGTGGGTCCAGTTTTTTGATATGTAATTTTTGTCACTTATTGCATTGGTGCAGGACATACTGCTTTATTGACTTATGTCAAGATTGGAAAAACACACACAGTATGTGCTGTGTCATAGCCAAGGTGTAAAAATGTACTCCAAAACTTTGTGGTAAGAAGATGACCATTTGGCGAAAGTGACTATAAACTTCATTCGTACATACAGCTAAAATTGAAAGAGTAGCTTCCGGAGGAGGATTCATTTAGGGAACTGTGGCAGCTGCCTAATTAATTATAGGTATCAATTTAATTGTAGGTTGTCAGTAAAGAAAGGTGTATAGTAAAGACAAAGGAATATAGTGTATGCATGAGACCGTTCAAAGTACTGTTTATAAATACAAGCTGTTAAAAAAGAGAATCATCCTGGAAGATGGTCCCAAACTATTAAATATTAATTGATCTTTAAGTTGTTGTAAGGGATACTGATATGTAGCAAATATGTACACCTAGTATTTAAATTCATGTTCTCTAACATCCATCTGCTGTTTGTGTACATCAGTGGCAAAAGTTAATATTTGTTTGAAAAATCCAAACCTAACAAAATGCTTGGCTAGTTTCCACTGTTCTAAAAGCCCATAAAATCCATAAGAATGTAGTTATGAAAGGCACCATCTCTCAGTCCACATCTAGTCTTCTGAAATTACAGGCAATTACGCAATTGGTGCGAAGCTCCTTTTATCTATTCCATATGGCCAATGCAGTAGAGGGTGTAAAACATTTCTATTGTGACAAATTTAATCTACAGTAAAGACAGAAAACGACAACTATGGCTGGTTTTCTCCCTGATGCTCTCCTTGCCTCAGAGACACTAGGAGAAATTGTGTTGTCCATGCCTAAAGTCCTGCTAGAGTACAAGATTGGTTTATAGCAAAACTCATTGTTTTGGTCACTGTGGGCACTTTATGTTCTTGTACTGCATTTTAAAGTGTCCATTTAGAGCTCCCACCAAGTTCTGAAGACACACTGAAAGGTCCTGAGGAAGTGTACAGGATGCTTAAAATGAAGGGTCAGATCATTTGAGGACTTTGTTAGTGCCAAGTACCTTGTGCTGGAAAAGGAAGTTAGACTTTGTTTCTCTGAACGCTGGAAATAGCCTGTGATTCTTTTCCAGACTCTAGTAGGAAAAACAGCTGAACATTTCAGTGTGGCCCAGTAGCTGGAATGATCGAATGCAGTATGGTTTGAAAGTCAGTGGAAGTCAGCTGGAAATCAGAAAGCTAGCCAAAAAAATAGTTTCTCTCTCTGCTGAAGGTGCTGAAAGTGGAGAATGGATATTTAGCATGTCTGAAAAGCAGATGCTTAACACGAGCTCCAATGTACCTAGCTTTAGATGCCTGGTATTCTCACTGAGAGCAGAATTTTAATCATTATTATGCATTTAGCAATTCTGAGACTGTCAACATTTCAAGGTAAGAATCATCTTTCTCTCTATATATACACCACTAAACTGATGATGATTACAGGCAGGAAAGGTTGACAGAGGACTGCTTTGCAGGTTTTTTATACATCTCTATATCCCCTAAGTAAATTCCTCATCTGAAACAGGGATAAAAAGTTGAAATAACAGTTTGAAATGAATATTTCCCCCCAAATCAGCCCCAGTTGACTGAAGAATTTTGGCTTGATTTTTATCCTTTAATTTCTTTTTTGAGCTGAACATCTATTACCTATCAAAAGGTTTAGTATTTCTTACTTGAAGGGGGAAAAAAAACTTTGAACTTTTAAACATTTCGAGATATATATATTTGTTGTTTGGGAGGGGGAGGGAGGGAAGAGACCTTATAGGAAGAAATAAATTATAAAAAGTCGGTGGTATTTTCCAAGCTGACCAACTGTACTCTAGCCGTGTGGGTAATGTTATTTGTGCGACTCCCGCAGGACACGTTGCTGATCAGACAACTAGAGACTTGTCACAGGGAAGAGCTACGGAGACAACCAAGCTACTTTGGCTGCTGGCATCTCTGTTGCCATATTAAAATGGTGCTGCAACAGGTTTGATGTGCTTACCCATTACCTCTTAGTTAGCTAGTTTTAGCTGTAAGTTAGATAGGAAGTTTCTGTAACTTGACAGAGCTCCTGCTCTCTCTAGAAAGAGGTTGGTTTTCTCCTCTCTGTGTTCAGCCTCCTGCTTTGAAACTTGAAGGTACACAAGAGCCTCCAGTGCAAATTAATCTTTTGTGGGGGGGGAGGGGGGGTCTTCTTGCAAGTCAAACCAACTTCTGTGCTGCTGCAGTCTACGCAGCTGCCAGGTGGTTTGAAACGCTTAGTGACCCTCGCTGCGAAGGAAAAGTGACACTTTAGCAGCGGCATGCCGCTTTTGAATTTTTTTTGTCAGTTCGTTGCTACCATTAATACGATTCGGGTTAGCATGTGGCCGGCTATGTTGTATTGTTTCACCCATAGTTACTCAGTTCTTTGTACCTTGTCTTTAAATATAGCGATGCTTACTGTCTAATTTTGGTAGTACCTCCAAGTTGGATCTCTGTTTTCTTAAGTGCTTAAGTTCTTACGAAGTGCTTACGGTGCTTAAGAACAAAGCAGGAAAGAAGCCCTGGCATTGCAGCTTGGTCCAGCGGTGAAAAAGGAGAGCAAGAATAAATGAAATCTTTTATATATGAACCCAAGACTGGGAAGGATTATGGGTGGCTGAGGTACTCTTAACATGACTGAACGTACAGGGGAGAAAAGAAGGTACGAATAAAGATGCATGTCTTTGATGCATGTATATTTAATGAAAACTGTACAATTACACTATTCTTGGGGCATAAATGGCCACCAAGAGTGTGTATTGTGGTGGGAGCAGTAGGGCAACTGTCATATTTGTTGGTTTCTAACAATCTATGTCAACTTAGAGTTTTGTTTTTTTGTTTTTTTTTGTTTTTTTTTTTTGAAAGCTCAATTACGGTTTAATTTTCAAACTACAGAAAGAAATGAATAAAAATACTGTGTATACAAATAGAACATACTTGGAAAACACTCCAGTTGGAGACAGTCAAACTTTCCCTTTGTATGTCCAATATATTGAAGTTTTCATAGAGAACCCTGTAAGTTTCAAGCAAAAATGTCATGCTTTTGAGAGGAGGTGTTTGGTCAAGGGCAATCAAGAATATCTTGCGGTCACAAGCCAATAAATAGCTAGGTTTAGATAGTTTACAGTCAGAACTTGTTCTGCAAGAGACTTACAGCTGTATTCTTTTTTTAAAGAAAGCATTCATAAAATAGTGTTTGAAAAGTTATTTGCAAGCGTTAGATCTCAGGAAAGCATTTGCACAAATCTTGTGTTTGATGCAGCTGTTTTTATAAGGCACATGGTAAACTCACTGAGCTATACTCCTATTAAGCAGTCTGTTGTCCCTCCAGACCTACAAAGAAATACGTCCTTTGTTTTATGCCCAGGGCAGGCAACAGTCTCACAGATGCAATTTGGCAGACGGGAGACAGGCGAAAAGTTTGGAAGCATCTGCAGTGACCACTCAGAAATGCTGTCTGCTGTCTCCTGCAGCCACAAAGTGAAGAGAAGAGGCAAAAGTAGTAATCCTAATAAATAGCAACAGCGATCTCCCAGTCTGAGAACATTTTTTTTCCTCCCCCTGAGAGATAGGTATGAGGGGAAGAAGTAAGGAGCATGAGCTTTGCTGCATGACAGAGGAGCACAAGATAGTCTGGAGACTGAAGGCTTTGCCTGGGGCCAAGGTGAAGTTGACTGCCAAGTGAGAAGGCAAGAGGACGAGGTGTCTTGAAGGGAAGAAGGAGCTAATGGTGACACAGAAATAAAGAGTCTTCAGAGATGCCTAAAGATAGGTGCTCTAGAAGAAAAAAATGTATGGAGGGAGATAGAGATAGTCTGTTCCTCTTGATTTTTTTGGTCTTTTGTCAATATATGACCAGAAGAGGAACAGCACAAACCTATTCAGAGATGTGACAAAGCAGACAGCTCAATCTGCTGAGGAAGATGTAACATGCAATCATTATTTTCCCTTTGCATTGCAGTTTATCTGTGAAAAGAGATAAACTTAGGGAATTGAGTGTCTTGGAGGAAAATTTCAGGTTTGTGTTTTTCAGTCTGCTGCAAGCAGGTGTGTATCCTGTACTGGTATGTGACAGACTGTCAGAGAACGAGCACTTTAAGTACTAGTTAATTTATTGTGACATTCATCTGTTTTGAGTGATTAGCTTTTTGACAGATTTTCTTCTCCTTCAATTAGTGCCTCAAGAATTAAGGACTTAACGTGGAACAATGAGCAAAAATAGCAGCTGCAAGAATGCAGGGGAAAACTCTAACCTCTGTAGGTTATTTAAACTATCTCAGGGTTGGTTTATGTCCATGGATGCAAAAATATGAATGATCCACTGGAAGTGTGTTGTTTCATCCCTGAATCAAAGTGATTCTCCCTCTTTCCAGAGCTACCCGTCTTTGCTGCCACTTCTTGAACCTTTGCCACTGGCTCCATGAAGGCATTGCCATTGCCATCTGCTAGTCCTGTGCCACTCTCTTGAGAAGCAGTGCCCATCAGTGGTACCCCACTCTGTCCCTGCTGTACTGGCTGATGGACTGTCCTACTCCAGGGAATATATTTTAACGTAAAACTCCAAAATTTTCAAAGGATCTTATAGCCCTATTAATGGGATAATCAAGTCTAAAAGATCTACGGAGGCCTGATTGTTTTTTTATTTAAGGAAAATGAGTCTTTGGGTCTTTATACCTGACTGGGCACAGAGACCCATAAACCTCTCCTCTCTTAGAAACATATTTTGGAAAATGGCAGCTTCTAAAAGATGTTTAAATACTGGCTTAAAGATGATCTCTTAAATCTCCAGCATAAATGGTTGAGAGCTCAGAAAGCTTAAATATTTTTATACAGATAAAAGCCTTTTAAGCAGTAAACTCAATTAATAGACCGTAAGTCACCCATGTTAGTAATAAAGTAGAAATGAGAGAATTTTGAGTATATAAACCATTACTGCAGGACAGATGATGATAATTACAGAGTTCCAGTAGCTGCCTACCAAACTCGATATTTAGGTTTCCTGCTCAGCTATTTTTAAGCCCCCACACTCCCTTGGGCAGCCTGGCTGCCAGCGCAGCAGCCCAGCTCTCCCCTGCCTCCTTGCAGGGCAGCACATGCCGTCCTGCGGCAGCCTGGGCCTCCGTCCCTTCCGGCGCGTGCTCCAGGCCGGGACTTGGGAAGCCCCTGTGTGGCCGTGCTAAGCTGCATAAGCTGTGCCGAGTTAGAGGGGAGGTTAGGGAGACCAGGGTCTCTGTGTCCAACAGGCTGCATAAAGCATCCCCTTTAGGCTCATTACAACTTGAATCCTGTTTTCAGTCTGCTAGAAGGGATCCTACAGGCACCAAGCACAGTGAAGGTGCTTAGCAAGTAATAAAGAATAGCAATAACAGCTGATTAGGTCTGGGCAGGTAAGTGAAGGGGGAATACTTTGGAGATATTTAAAATCTTAAACATACTGCCAGTAAGTCCCTGCATGCAATGTTGTTAATTACCTGGACGACAGAAGCTTTGCAGTCACCTTTAATCACAGGCTTCTATTTAATACGCTTATTGTAATGCATTGCTGTTAAAGCTCTTCCAACAGCTTGTGCAAATTTCCAGCTTTTTCTTTCAGAGCAGCATTGCAAATCTGACTATAAAATTCATCGGTAAAGCTACTTTTTCCTTATTAAAGTGAGTGGTTGGAAAGACAGAGCGTCAGAGCTGCGAGTGGGATCGGCTCGATAGTGTGATAGGATTGTCAGACAGTGCTGGACAACTGCAGCTGTAAAGCACAGTGTAGCAGGACTTAGCTAGCTAATTGCTAAAACTCCTGGGGAGATCTCACAAATCCAACGGAAACGTTTTGCACATTCACGCTATTAAAAATTCTTTCAGCTGCAGGAACTGAAGTCTCACTTATTCCTCATCCATAATCAGGTCAGCCAAACGCTGCTCTTTTCTGCCAACCATATCCAGAGTAACTCCAGTACGTGAACAAAGCTGCTCCAGTTGCTATCAGAAGACTGAGAGCAAAATCCTGATGAAGTTACTCCGGAGATTAATTTGGCCTGTTGCCTTCGTGTTTTTATTGATTTGGCTGAACTTGTTTCTTAGATTGATCTGTAATAAAGCATCCACTCCTGAGATCCGGCTGAGGAACAGCTCGTGTGTGTGTGACACTGAGTCACGAGCAATAAGGTAATGAGAGGGAACAACAGTTCGGCATTATTCTGAGAGGACGATACTGCCCAGGGAACAATTTTTTTTATAGACAGGGTAGTATCATTTAGGATATTATTCCTTGGCTGTTTATCACCACACACTTCATATCTGACATATTCTTTTAATGCTTCAGTGAGATTCAGTCGATACGCTGTAGCGGTAAAATTAAATAAGTGATGTGCTACTTTGACCCACAGCAATAAACATTAAATTCTGCAAGATGTTCCTGCTGTCCATCTAATTTGAGTTAGATCATTTACAGGTTTTTACAAAGTATTTATAGAGGTAAAATATGTACAACAGGTTGGTAATTACCAACCATCAGGTGAGACATTTTACCATTTAAAAAATGTGTACGTTTAGCATCTCAGGATACCACTCTATGAAGAACCTGATGATGAAAAAATACTATATATGTGTTTGTGTGTTTCTGTTCAGGTTGGAGAGAAGAAGATTGGATAGATGAAGAGAGGATTTTTTTTTAAGGCAAATAAATTATTGCATTTTCTTTCTTTTCTTGGTGTTCTCTATGTGCAGAGCTATTCATTTTCGGGCAGGTTGGACCTTTAGGTGAGAAGGGAGGAGGGATGGCGTGTAAACTGTCATCACTGGCTCTTGCCAACAGGTCACCGTGCCACTGAAACTATTCTGTGAGAGGACAGCCCTTTGGGGCGCCCCTCTGTCGTGGCTGCATAGGGACTTCTGCTGGGGTGGGCAGTGCTGCAGCTCCCAGCTTTGCCTCCCATGGGAACGAGGAAGGAGGAGCATGAGGGAGGGTCAGGAGCAGAGTGCCAACCCAGGCTGCGCAGCCAGCTCCCACCACGGGCTGGCACTTGCAGATCCCTTCTGGACATGCAGCCAGAACAAAACCATTAAAAAAATACTCTTGAAGAAATGTGAAAACTCCCAAATTAAAACATTTTGATGATTGTTTATTTTCATTTTCAGGGTAAGAATGTTATTAAATGAACATTGGGGTTTTTTTGGTTGTTTTTAAGTTATTAGCCTCTCCCCTGTGAAAGTCCTAAGCTGATTCTGTTAACCGTAGCTCCTTTGGTGCTCTAGAGATGCAAAGGGAGGCAGAAGCTTGATCTTTAAAGACGATGGCTTTCTCTACATTTAGTTGAGCTGTAGGTTTATTCCTCTTTCCCAGTATTTTTCCCCCCTTCTGCATTTTTGCATTGGTGAGAAAAAGGCAGAGGATAGCTTTGGTGCTCTAGAGAGGAATTGGATCTACAGTATGAATGTGGGATGCTAAGAGGGAGAGAGATGGTCCTTGGTCCTTGATACTAGGACTAGCCATGTTTAAGTGCAAGAAGTTGCAGCATCTGAAAGACTCCTGTTCTTTGACTTGAACTACAAGAGTTTCTCTCCATAAAGCTGGTTTGTAACACATGTAAGAAATTTTAATTCTGCTGAATTACAAGACTTCTAATGCATTGTTATCGAGTTTGCAGCTATCACTAGCAATGCTGTGTTGGTGTTATGGGTGTGTTGTCGCTTTGTAGCTTTTACGATTGATTAGTTGGCTTAAGGGGCTGCATGAAATTCCACTCCCATAATGTACACTCCTCTCAGACAAATGTTATCTCAGGTTTCAAGTATAAGCCAGGAGCGTTTTCAACCACACAGCCCAGGAGATGTAAGAACATGGCAAGGTGATAGTATTTTGTAGGATTTACTGAACAGTCATCATAGAGTTTCAAAGCTGCTACAGCCTGTCCACTGAAGCCAGTCTCTGAAGGAGAGAGAGGAAAAAATATTGTACAGATAAATTTTCAGCTTACATTCAAGGCAGATCTGCTCAGTCTTCATGCCATCTATCTGGGCAGCAGATAAGCTGTTTGAGATAATTACTGAAGGTGTCCACTAAATACAAGCATGAATAAACCTTGTATTGAGCTTCCGTTGAGGTGAGGAAAAAATGTTTGGAATGATTGAGAAGACAGGAGGTGGTTTTGGTTTTGATTTGACCTTCATTGTCATTGATGAAACACTTCCTTTCTTTTTTCTTTTTCATTTTTTTCTTTTTCTTTTCTTTTTTTTTCTTTTTTTTTGGGGGGGGAACAAAAATATAAGGGAATCTATAACTTGTAGGGAGAACAAAAGGTCAGGAAAATTTTATTAGAAATGGCAGTATAAAAAAATCCCCAACTTGAGAAATGTTTTCTGTAGGTCATAAATGTGTGGCTTGTGTTCTTTTCTTCACTTTTTTTACACTGTGAATATCTCTCATTAGTTGGTCATTGAGCTTTTTAGTGTAGCATTCATTATGCATTTAGTTTGTCTAAGAATATTTGGATAACTACTCTCTGGTTTTGCTTTAAAAAATAGTGAGGATTTTCCTTCCAGAAATTCATTAGTGTGAGGAGCACCTGACATGGAAGCTAGACCAGTCTGTGATAATTTACAAAGAAAATAGGGTAAGAAGTACATAAATTTCAAAGTTTCATTTCTATTTTATGCCAAGATTTGTTCAGCATTTCAACTGTGATGTATCTTTCCCCAGCAGCAACCTTATGGAAGTTTAATGCAACTGCATTCAGTGACTTAAAAAAAAATTTTTTAGACAGTGGAAGAGAAGCTTTAATAAGGAAGTTATCCGTGCTTAGAAGGTATCATTTGCAAGGCTTCAGATTCATTTAACACTCTAATGCTTTTTGTTGGTGATCTCTGCATAGAGTTGTATCTCTGGATGACAGCAGATTTAATCATGACCTTTTAT
This sequence comes from Rhea pennata, assembly GCF_028389875.1. Taxonomy (NCBI): domain Eukaryota; kingdom Metazoa; phylum Chordata; class Aves; order Rheiformes; family Rheidae; genus Rhea; species Rhea pennata. The sequence goes on from NC_084664.1 coordinate 68,302,389, forward strand.
ATATTCTACATAACAATCCTAAAGTGTGCAATATCTATGCTTTCTCAAATGATTTTTTTTCTATTCATGAATTGGAAGGCCCTTTGAGCTATAGCCAAAAGGTTGCTGAGGAACACTGGTGCTGAGTTGGGCCAGCTTTGTGCTGGGCCGTGGTAGAGGAATCCACAGCCTGGCATTAGTCACCCCATACTCTGACTGAGCGGTGGGGAACTGCGCTGGCCCGCGGAAGGGACCCACGATACAACATGACACCCATGTGTATGACACACATTTTGCCCATGAGTAAATAAATAGACAGTTAAAGTAAGATTTCCAGGCTACAAAGAATCTGTACGTTTGTGCAGATGCGAGGGCTGCAGTCAGTCTTTCTATCTGCGCACTAAAACTGTCGTCTTCCTGCTACTTTCAAAAAGTAGTAAAAGCAAGGGCTACATGAGCTTTTTTAAAAAGTGTTCGTGTATTTAGTTTTATGAAACTAGGCATGATTTGAACACCCCATAAATTTAGGAAGAGGAGGCATGAATAGGACCTACTTGTGCACTATGCTTGATCATAGATTAAGCTTGTGTTCACCACAGGTTTTGTTATTTTTGAAGTAGAGATACAGTAAATATTCTTTCTTAGATATTTTTTCCTACACAAAGAGGTCATATGTTTGATCAAATGGGTTCTATAGGAGACAAGATTTGAAAGAAAGAAAACGTATGTCGGGGAGTCATGAGAATTCCGAGATTTCAAAACAAAATCTTTGAAGGTTTTCTTTTATCTTTCAGTTTCTACTTTTAGCTGAGAAACAGTGGTTTTGAAGTACAGACTGTGTGTCTGTAACCAGGAGTGGTGGTAACTGAATTTTGCTAAAATTAGTGTCTTAGAATGCAAAAAAAAAAAAAACATTCACAAAAAATGTATGCTACCATTGGAAGTATAGGATTTAAATATTGGCAGTGCTCAACAGGTGAATGTTGAGCTTTTGTGTATGGCTCATCCTAGGCATGCTGTTGCTTATAAATACAGAATGCTTTATTGCATAATAGAAAAATAAAATCTAACATTATGTAGGTTTTTAGGACATGTCTCTTGGTACCTAACAAGTGTTCTGATTTCCAAGAAATGCTGCAGTGGATTTCTTTGTGCATCCTTGCTAAAATGTAACTAACTTCTACTTTTCTGGTGGGGAAGAGTGAGGAAATACGGCAGTGTTACCCTGTTTCTTTTTAACAGCATAGAACTGTACCTGAAGTCAAGGGATAGTCAGTGAAGGAACAAGGCCAAATGACTCCTTGGATCTCATTCCTCACAAGTTTATTTGCAGTGGGATAAGACAGCAGGATATTGAGATCTGCACAGAACAGTGAACTCTGCGTGGTCTGTGGGGTGTCATGATTTCTAATAAGTAAGTTGATACTGAATAAAAAAAATCTTAAGTCTTAGATAAGCAACTCTATGTGAAACTGTGCACCAACATCAGAATCATTTTGGAAAATATCTTTTAGTTCAAGGTTGTGAATAGCCACACAAAGAGGTTATACTTGGGAGCAAACTTTGCATCATCAGGCAAAGGCAAGATCCAGTATTTGAGTGCTGAAGAAAATTCAGGCTGGAAATGAGGCACGATTTAATAACAGTGAGTAGAGAACAGTTAAATACCAATGTATGCGGGCAATTTTTAGCATTTCAAGGCTTTTAGTCAATGTCAGATGTCTTTCTGAAAGATCTTTTTCTTTTTTTCAAGAACATCTTTTTTTCAAGAACATCTTTTTTTCAAGAACATCTTTTTTTCAAGAACATCTTTTTTTCAAGAATATCTTTTTTTTCAAGAATATCTTTTTTAAAGAGCTGTTATTCTCTTATAAGAATATTAAGAGTGAAGAATTGGAGCTGAAATACATGATATAAAGAAAGGCAGATTAGATAATTTCAGTGATACAATAAATTTTTTACATCTGTAGATAGATATTGATAAAAATTTCTTGTTTTACTGTATCTCCTATAGTGTATATAATTGTGCATATATTAAATAATATACCATACTCTAAACTCACACACATGTATGTGAGTTGGAGACATGGCTTTATGCCATCAGTCCCGATAGCAACTAGCATCTAAAAGTTTGAATCCAAAAAGATTTCTTTTATGAAAATTAGGACAGAGATGCTAGATTTTCCTTCAACCCTAAAGGTACCTGCTTCCTGTGAAGGTGAACACAGAAACACCAGAATCCAAATGTCCTTTACACAGACCAGCGCAGGTACCAGCAGTTTTTACACTTAGGTTACTGCTCAAGGTAGACTACCATTCATGAGAAGAACTTTTCTTCCATTCTTTCTAGGGCAAAGTTGTCCATTTCAGATGCTGAAACCTCTTACGCTTCCTGAATATGGCTGGGGGTACTGGATGCTTTAATTTTAACTAGCTTGTACAAGGTCCATCTGCTGAGGAAAGACCACAGTTTGTAGTTAGTGTGGCACAGAGGAAGGCCAGAAGTCCCTGTTGTCACTGGGTTCTAATAAAGATCATCTTACTTTGCTGTGAATTCTGAATAAGAAGGAAAATAAACAAATAAATAAAGGAGATTGGCATAATTGCTTGAATTTAGTAAACTGTAGTAACTAAAGGCAGGGATTTAGGGGTTTTTTGTTTGTTTCTTTTCTCTTCTATTCAGTTCTCACTGCTTCCTCACTTGGGAACTCTGGAAGCAAGACCTGGATTAGGATGTTGCAAGATAACTTCCATAAACCTGTTAATACATTTTAAAGTCTTTTATGTGTTATTTAAGCATCTGTTGGACTAGAAGAATCCAAAAGGGACAAAATGACTGTGGTGCTGTTTGGACTCTCATACAGTCAAGCACCGTTTCTGCATATTCTGACCTATTTGTCTGAGAATATTTTAAAAGAAAACAAAAAGCAATACAAGCTTTTAGAATGCATGAAATAATGTTATGTTAATAAATTATGTCAACACTTCCAGTATGAAGCATAGTTTCAGTACAAAATAAATCTCATTTCAGATTTACTGTTGCTTGAAATTTGGTCTAGACTATATGTTTTCAGCTAAAGATGTCTAAGCAGTACTAAACGTATGGAAGAAAAGCTTAATTTATGTTGCCAGAAACTAGCCGAATATGCTGGGGCAACTTGGAAGAAATAAATAGAAGAGGAATAGAAATTCGATATGTAAAGCAAGCATTAAATCCTTGTTCCCATAAGGTAAAATGCATTTTGAGTGCTGTTGAAAATGCTTTCCAGTGTATATAATGAAGATTGAATAGGTTTTTGGAATTTTACTACATTTGAGAAAACATGCTGAATTACATTAACTGTTGGTGATGTTGCAACACTAAGGTTTGAAATTCTGCGTGCTCCTGAGTAGACTAACTCACCTGTGGTGTTGTTATAACATACGCTTAGCTTAAATTTTCTAGAAAGGGAAGGGCAGATGCTCATAAGGAAGCTGAGCGATGCAGTGATTGATCTGAACAGAAATTTATTTATAGCGCAATTGCAGAGCATCCAATGACTAGGGAAGCCTTCTGGTAGTGATAAGAGCTATGAATATGGCGATTTCTCTTTGAGTTTCTACTCAGCATTCATCCAGACTTGATTCTGCACACATGCCTATGTGAGTTCTCTTCAATGGAGAGAAGATTTTCCCTGACGGTGGGCTGGGAGGAATGCGGCAGTGAGGAGGCTGGATACCGAGGTAGCAGAAAAGAGAGCAGGAACCATAAATGGCTGGATATTTTTGTTATTGATCTCAGTATTTCAAAACACCTAAAATAATAGCTATTAAAATATAATGTAGTACTATAATTGGGTCACATCTTAAGAAATCATGCAGAACGGCTTAAAAATTGCATTTTCATTTGAACTAGTACAGTTTAGGGCAGAGAGAGGAAGGAGTGGAAGGATTGTGGTGTAGGAGGCTGAACAACCGCCTCTACCTTCCTTGTTTTTGTTTAACTCTTCAAAATAACGTGTGATATTGTAAAACCTTATGCCATAGGGTTGATCTCAGGATCTCGTTTAGATTGACATCTAGCAGGCTGCACATGGGTATCACAAAGGCAATTACGCTCGTGTGAAAACTTGAAGCTTATCTGTCAAGTTTACTTAATTTTTCTGTTTCCAGAAATGTTTCCAAGTGTTCTTAAAAAAATTAGTATCTGCATATATGTATATCCTAAAGCCTACTTAATAGCATAAGATTAATCTAGATAGCAGTAAATACCTTTATGAAAACAAAACTACACATTGAACTCAGCTATAAATATCATACACCGTGAATAAACTATGATTGCAGTGGAAAGTGATTTGCATATTTTTTGTAATGATTTATTTCAAATATTAACTAATTACTTAAATGCAAGGACGTATTTATGCCATCTATATACTAATGAATTATTCATTAATCCCTTTGTTTCAAATGTATCCTCATAATTTTACTTGGAAAGATTACTATGTTAGAGCTTTTTTTTTTTTTTTTCTTTTTTTTAAAAACAATCTCCAGTAATTAACTATAGGAGCAATGGCAATGGCTTCTCTGATTCCTGTCGCAGTCCATGCCTGTCCTTAAACTACAAAATAACTTTCCAGAAAAAGGCCCAGCACACTCAAGGCTTATTCACTGGCCTTTCAGTTCTGGTATGATTCAGTGAATCCTGGCTATCAATGCTTTTTCAGATGGCATCTCCTTACATGAGTGTGGAGCCAGAAAAGATGTTAAAGTCCAGCAGGGCAGATTTTTTTTTTTTTTTTTTTAGTAGTAGAAATTCTGTTAAGGATCTTTTGCTTTCATAAGGATGTTGAATTAGACCTGTTGTTTGCTATGGATGATTTTAATTTAAAGTATTTTGGAACCTTGTTCTCTTAAGCTCTGGTGAAACTTAAGGTACTGGTTTATACTAGTAAAAAGATTGGAAGCAGCCGCTTCAGGAGATACTACAGGGTATCTTCATAATAAAGTTCCACCAAGCTGGCAAAATTGAAAGGTTTTCTAGAATGAGAGTTCCTCATTTTGGCTAGTTTGGGATGTGACAGAAAAACAGGGTTTTGTGGCACTGGATGCTTCTAAATTTGAACTAGAATGGACATAATTGAAAAATGGGACAGTAGACTTCATATAAATAAATAACCCCCCTGCAGTTTGTGATGCCTTCAATTTTAGCTGGAAGCTTGCACAAGAATCTTACCTTCAGTTGTTCATTCATCAAATCCATTCAAATTTTATTTGATATCTAATTTTTTTTCCCATACAACTATCATGTTGTAGCATGACTGTTCAGATATTCGCTTTTAAAATATTCACAAGATATTTCACTCTAAAGTAGACATTTCTGTTTTCCGGGGCAGATGATGGCAGCTTGATGCATAACTGATGAGGAGAGTAGGAACCAGTATTCTGACTTTAGTATGGATTGTTGTTATTTTTATTATTATTTATTATCATTTAATAATGATGATAAATACAGAAAAGTTTTGAGAGGCTCATCTTTAAACCAGTAGTTGCCAATGTCTCTGACATTATCAATTGGAAACGTGTAAATATGATGAGGCAACTCTATTGAAATGAATGGACAGCCTGTTCCAGGAGAGGATTTACCTTAGTATTTTGTTTTGTAAATTCTGTAAGCTTGCATGAAAATATGCTTATTTCTACACCCCAAAATAACCCTTTTTGCAAATGCCCTGCAGGCTCATAAACGGTTTAAGAGCAATTCTGAGAGCTGATGTTATTAGCAGCTGGAGCTCTATTTTGGTAACCTGGTGGTATGAAATCAAGAGACCTGCACAGAATTTCATGGAGCTCCAGCAGGATGAAAATGAGGTCATGCCATGGTCCTGCAGTCTCGGCTTGGTGTGTACTTGCTGTGCCCACGTGTTCTACCTTGGGTAATGCAGTCGCTCCCTTGCTCTCATGGAAACTGATTTCTTTTTCTTTTTCTTTTTTCTTTTTAATAAGTTTTAAGATGAGAACAGTGCAGTCCTTGTTCTCCCTTGCTTTGTGGGTTTATTTTGTCCCCTATGCTGTGCAAGGTTAAAGTAAGACTTTATCATTGCTGTGGACATGCTTCTGATTTTATTTGTTTTTCAAAATCCGTCATTTCTTTGATCCCCTCGTAAAACTCAGGTTTTGGAAGGGAGAGTGCGGGACATTTTAACAGTTGTAACACAGCAGGCCAACTTGAAAAGTTGGGGTTCGTTCCCTACCTCTGCCAGCAGTGTTATTTTGAGACTTGTAATCCTTATGGGCTCAGTTCCCTTATGTACCTAGCAAAAATTTTTTTGTGTAGGGAGATTTTAGCTTAAGCTGGCTGGGCTTTTTTGTAATTTTTTATTGTTTACTGTGTTCGATTTCATAATAGAAACTGGTAGGATCTTGAAGAAGAAAAATATATAACATGGGTTAAAAGTGGAAACAAATCACGTGGTTCTCACCTGTAAAAATAATCTTCCCCCCCCTCCTCCCCGTGTTCTCAAGATGTCCATCTCCCAGACACAGTCCCCTTTGCTTCCTGGGGTGACAGTGAGGCAGGGATAATGCCTATCAATACAAAGAGTAAAGTACTTGTCATTTAGCTGAGACTATGCTCTGTATACTTTTGACATGGAGAAATGTTAAGTCTCAGATACAGCTTCCTTCGTATTTACGGTATTTCTCACCAGATCAGACAGTAAAGAAGCATAACTAATGGGCCAATCTTCTGCCACATAATACTTTTTGCCTTTATTTCTACCTGTGTTCAGAGGGGATGATCGTTAGGGTGTCATATATTCGATGATTTTATTCTGGATTGGAAAGTTGGGATTTATATTGAGACTTGTGGCAGATAAGAGATGGAGCTAAGCTGCAAAAATCTGTTCTGGGGTTGGTCTTTGACTTTCCCAGTGTTATGAGTGTTTGTGGTCCTCTACAGAATCCAAGTTTAGCATAAACAGTAAACTTTATGGGTGATTATCATGTTGAAAAGGCTTTTCCTTTTGTTCACAAATCAGTGAAATCTGAGTTCGCTATTTATGCAAAGCTTGACAAACAGACCTGTTCGTCTTTAAAGTGCGTGTAGCCTTGTGTTTGTTCATCTGTGGCTTTCAGACAGCTTTGGATCTTGAGGCTTTACATTGAAATTTAGGGAAGTTTTGTTTAAGAAAATCTAAACTTTCGATCTGTACTTTTATACTTTTTGAGAGCATCATTTTCTAAACGATTCCTTGCAGCTCTAAGCATGAGATGGGTATTTGTCCCTGAGAGACCTTGGGGAGAGCTATGCAGAAACTCAAAGGCTCTCTGGGAGCTGAGGATGTGCCTGGAGTGAGCTGGCTTGATAGTTACTCGATAGCAGCTCGGGAATGGAGAGGAGGGGAACCTCACCTCCAGCAGATGGTTACAGGTCTCTGATTCACTGTCACAGCTCCCATTAGAGCAGCCTGAAGGCTGCTTCAATTTTTATTAGCAGGCTATAGTTACTAAGGGATCACAAATAATGGAGAAGCCAACAAGAAAATGGCATGTTCAAATCATACCGTATCTTTGCTTTCAGTAGAACTTGAGAGGCAGTAGGAAGAGGGACCTGTACAGACTTGTGCCTCTGTTGCAAGACTTCCACTGCTGATGGCTTCTTTCCTTTTAAGCCATAGAGCAGCTTAAAAGATTTTACCTGAGTATCTGCTGTTGTCATTGGTTTTCAGTGTGTTTAATCCTCAGGTTTATGGAACCCCCTAATACATGGAACCCCTTCAATTTCAGCTTATAAAAAAGAAGAATAGTTTTTGATATTCAAATAATACATAAGGCTTCCAAGTGTCCTAGTAGTGTTCTTTCATTCCAAGTATATACTTTCAGAGTTACAGTAAGTGTAAAGTTTTGTACAGCAGAATGGAGTATGACAGTGCCTTTGTAAAGCGTATCATCTCATTTTAAAATTTGCCTGTTTTCATACTGATTTTTCTTCTAAGCGCCCAATAAGAAAAACATCAGAACATTTATATTGTAGTTTATTTTTTCTTTTCTTTTTTTTTCATGTGTGCAGATGTTCCGTGTTCTCCAGAGTTTCTTAAACTTTCTTGCTCCTTTTGAAATCTTAACTTTTTTTAGATTGATATAGATCCATGTATTACTGCCTTTGTCATTGTGCTCAAGGTTTCTAGAGTATATGCTCTTTCTGTGTCAGAAGGTATCCAAAACATTTTTTTTTATTATCTTCGATAGTAATGGTGAATCACTGACCTCAGTACCAAGTTTGATGTTAAGAAAGGTACAGACTAAAAGCAGATAAGTTGTCATGTTTTCCAGAGTAAGTTTACCACTCACCATCAGAAAGGTTTTCATCATTGAGCTCTAGTGCTTATTTCTTACTATATCTTTCTGTACTTCTCAGAAATTCCAATTAAATTTAATACTGAATTGCTTCATTTGTACAACAGCAAAATATAACATACACCTCAAAGAGCTGAATGTTTCTCAAATATGGTATTCGGGAGTCCTCTGTAAGTAGAATTGCCTTTCCTTGAATTTCTTCCGTACCTAGTGCGCTAACTATTTATTTCTGCTTTTGCATAATGTCTGTGGCTGGGAATTTTCAAGGAACTGGTAGCAGCTGGACACTTGCTTCCATATTAGTGTCCATCAGCGATGTCGTCTCTCTTGGCTGAACATTCTCAGAGGGACTTTGACTGCTGCTAAACAGTGTTGGAGACTCAGGTAATGCATCTAGTAATGAATAAAAGACACTTAACAAGTGATACAGCTGGAAAAGTTGAAGTAGTTACAGCCTTTGGTGCCCTCTTTCTGGAGATCATCTGATGAAAACTTTGTGTTAGAGATAGCTGAATGGGATTTATGATCAATTCTTAGCTGCTTCAATTTATGATTCAGTGGTCTTATGAAAATTCCTGGTGACTGCAGTTTAAATAAGCGTGATGTGATGGACAGATAGCAGGCCTGTCCAGATAGCTCCGCTGTGCAAACTGGCAGAGCTGGGTAGGTGAATGGGCTATTTTGCTAGACTGGTTAGGACTACTGCAAGGTATCAGTCCCTTCAAGGCTTAATGTGTTACTAATACAGTTAACTTGTTTTATGTATGTCTTATACTTAGTAAGGAAGCGGATGCCACCTCTGAACAATCTCATCATGGCTAGTCTGCATTACTGCTTTGCGTTATTCCCTGTGCTCTAGGGTGTAGATTTTTGTGACCGCATAAAAGCTCAAAGCAAGCTAGGAAAGCTTTAAGTCTTCTGTGGCCACAATTCTCTCTTGTGGGAGGAATGTGTTGTTCCTGTAATGAATGGGAGGGGAGAATGGGGCTGTGGAGATGCAGGGCTTCACCTGGCAGCAAGAATTGAACTCCCTGCATAAATAGAGCAGTTCATTCTTTAGCACTAAGCAAGTAAGTTCATTAGTTCATTAATGTTATGCATTTGCTGATCATCTATGTCCCTTTTCTGTGACTGCACCAGGGAGATGGAAGGAGGGGTAAAACAGCAGGAGTAGGGCAGATTTTTTTTTTTTCTCCTACCACTTTGCAACTGTCCCCATTTAAACTTTTCTTTTTTTTTGGCTGTGCCACACTGGCAGTTTTTATTCCTGAGAGCTAGATAGATAGTCTTTCAGGAAAGGAGCATAAAGGTTTTTGACCAAGAGTTTTCCTTCTTTTTATGGACATGTCGATCGGCACCTTGCTCAATGAAGTCCAGATTCCAAACTAGAGCCTCTAGCTGCTGTCCCAGCAGAAATAATCAATACTGTATAAAACTTTTAACTTGGGATTTCAAACAATATTATTATTCAAGAGTTTGTTTCTTATGATAGGATAAATCTTTAATTTATAATCAGTCTCTTACTGAGAGATTTCTTTTGATTAGCATATTGTATCCATCAGCTTGGACAAGTTACATGCTGGGTAAATATATGTTAAGGAATCTTGTATTTAAACTCCAGTAGTACAGCTCATCATAAATATTTGTATTTCTCTGTGTACAATACCAGCCATTTGTCAACTTTATCCATTTGTTATCAACTGATACAGGAATCCTGGATGTTGAGGCAGTATGTGTGTAGTCCCTTGCCCAGCAATAAGCAGCAGAAGCATTTGTTTTTTCAGCAGTTCTGGCAAGTGCCTGTTACCCTCCCCTGTAAAACAAACATATTTCCTTAAACACTCAGGATATGCAGCTTCTACTTCAGCTGAGATGCACAGCATTTTTTATAGGAAGAGGAGCAAGTGACTGAAGACATGAGTCAAACTTCAGTTTTGGGAGCATGACTGTTCATTTGCGAATGAACAGAAATTAACCATTTGTGTCAGGGTTTCAATCCTTACTCTTTTTCAGCTGGACCCTCTTTCATTAGAGCAAACTGGAGCAGAGCAGTGGCTCTTGGAAGTGGACACCAGAGTCATCAGCAGAACTATAGCTGCCTTAATGCCCACAACTATAATTAACTCCAGAGGGAATTAAGTTTATGCATCAGTTGGCAGCAGGACATGAACTTTGCATCTTCGAACAAAATAACCCCAAAGATGGCCTTTCTAGTCACATTTCTAATGTGGTTAGAGCCCCTTGCATTCCTTTATGTTCCATAATCCCTCTTTATCTCCATTTTTTACTTTCTTTTTAGTGCTATTGGACACTTTCTAGGAAGCTTTATTTTTCATGAAACTGCCCAAAATACTTCTGCCTTCCCTTTGCCTCTTTATTTTCATTTCTAGCCTCAGAGCTAACCTTTTGCCAGCTGATTACTGATTTATTATGCAAGTGTAATCAGGTATAATAAAACTGATAATTGTGTAGCCTTTTTCTTCCACCCTGAAATGCTTCCATCACAAGTACTGAGAACTATTTAAGCTAGTTATTCACACTCTGAAGTAACTACCTTGTCTTGTAGATTTTCTAGAAGTGTGTGTGTGTATATATGTGCACCCATTTTGTTATTGTACCAAATAAAATATGTCCACACACATATTACATTGATATTGTACTTGCAAAGAATCTCAGAGAAAATCTTCATGGAAAAGTTCTTTTTCTAGCTGTTACTTTAGTCAGTCTGGTCATTTCTTTATCTGGTGAGATCTGGAGAAAAGAATATTTTTCTTTCTTGATACCACTGTAAATTTAAAAAGTATTGTATTGGATTTCTTTGTTCTGTTCATTCATTAGCAGAAAGATCCTATCTCCAAGGAAGCTTTTTGAAGAGGTGTCTATATATATATATATATATACATACACATATATACATATATGTATGTATGTTTGTATGTATATGTGTGTGGGATTTTTATATATATAATTTTTACACTCACCTTCTGTACATGAGAAATACTAGTGACATTTCCCCCCCCTTTTGTGCTGAATTTAATCCCTTTGGTGACTGTATGGACAAATTGTTGATTTTAACTTATGTTAGTATTCTGTTTAGCTCTCTGAATACTGATATAATTCCTTCATTGATTTCCATGCATTTCCAACGTATCTCTGTTAGAAACAATGTTGAAAATTCTATTATGAATTTTTATTGACTTCAGGTGAGGTGTACACAGAGAACTTGAAAGTCTGCGCAGTCAACTCTAAACCTTCTTTCATTTTCCACCTATCTTTTTTGCTTTTACTTTTAAATAGGCAAGCTTTGTCTGTCTTTTTATTGTAAATAAGAATCTCAATTTACAGTATGTATGTTTGGATCTAATATTTTATCTATTTCAATGAATCCAAATTCTTAAAGATCTGAAATGCCTGAATGCCTTATGCCTGCTACTACTTACGCACCTCTTCACTTTGACAATTGTTTGGATAGAAACACCTAGGTGATTTAGAGACATGTTCTTTGAGACATTTAGGTGTCTTGTGAAGATGTGTGAACAGATTTTGCAGCTCACTTTCTTATGTACAAGTGGACTCAATGTAAGAATAAGATGAAGGAAAATGTGTCTCCCTTAATTTTCCCATTTTTTACTTGAGTTGTATTGACTTGAGAAATTAATTTTGTATTTCTTTGTGGTAACTTATTCTATGTGCGGTTTTAAGAGAAGGAAATTGTTCTAATTTTTATCTTTATCTTTTTTTGACTGCTTTTCTTGGGGGAGGGAAGGTGGGGAGATGAATCAGTAGAAGGCATAGTCTGTGAAATTTCACGAAGGAGGCAAGAGAGTACCATACCTTTGCTTGGCCTGCAGAGTAAAATCCAGCATCCTAACCTTTTTTTGGACACGTTTTTCAACAGTGCTGTGCAGAAGCAGAACTCTGCTGAAGTAGCTACTCAGGTTGTAAGACCTTAACTGACATAATCCAACATCTGATTGTTACCGAATGTGCTAATCCTGTTTTGCACTCCATCCAAAGCTGTAGCTGTGTGGGCATGCCTTCTCTCTTGCTTTGACCCTGACACTTACTGAAAACACAGTCAGCCAGTGCAGTTTGCTGGTAAGACTTTTTCTTCCACTGGGTTAATTTTCTGTCTTTTTAACAGATGGAGCTGGTTTACTCTGTAGTCAGTCAAGTATTAGAGCCAATTCAAGGTGGAATGGAAGGATATTTGTGGAGAGGGGAGATGAGAAAAGAGAGCAGCAATGCCTCTTCCATCAGTGGTGGCATTGGGGCCTCTCATATAATCACAGATCTGCAGCATGAGGGTGGTTATCTACAATGATTTGTCTGCTAGCTGTTGTGGTACCATCTTTTCCAATGCCGCGGTTCTGGCACTGGCCTGACCCTGGTACTGTAGTGCTCTAAGGCAACAGAGGTCTACCTGAGTCTGCCCCAGAATTGGTTCTTGCCAGCTTAGTGAGGTGAAATGGCCCAGTGGTGGCTCAACCAAATGCCTACATCCGTGCTGGGGATGGGCAGGCTACAGCAGCCAGCGGGTAGGTCGGCCTAGGCTCTTCTGGAATAGCAGCCTCTCCTAAGACTTGAAATCAGGAGATCCTGCCCTGCTTGGAAAGAGCTTACCTTTTCCAAAAGAGAGCATTAATGTCTGTGAAGTCTTCATTTATCTACTTGTCAGCTTCCCCTAAGCTTGACCTACCCAAGCTCACATTCTGATTTACGACATAGCATTCAGATGAATGAATTTCTAAATGAACCGTCATGATTCAAAGGAGGTCATCTTAGGCCAGGTTTCTTCAGATGCAGTCTTAGGGCCACTTTCTGTATGCCTTAATTATGGAGAATTCCCTAGGGCTTCAGCAGCAGTTTTGACTGCGTAAGGAACACTGAATAAGGCTTCCAGGACTTACAGCACTAATTACCCTGTACTTTGATTTGGCCGAAGTATTTCGGTGAAATTTTGCTGTCAGAAACATGTGCAATTCCTGCTGGATGTGGTAGTACTGGAAGAAGCCATCTAAGGGCATTATTTGCTTAATTATGTAATTAAAGCTCGTGTCTGTTTACTCTGTTTCTTGCTATACTTTTGCAAGACATAATTTGTCTCCCAAATGTTGTGAAAAAGATAAGAAGTCAAGGACAAGTCTGTACATTATACTACAGCATTTGCCCATCTACATTTTTCATTCCCAAATGTTATCTGTAGCTGCAAAAGGCTGTTGTCACGAGATACTCTTTTTCCCTGTTATTGGCTCTCCCGGTGGACTTTTACTCCTGGTTTTCCCAGAAGGCTTCAGTGTCTTTCCCAGCACCACTAGCAATTAAAATATCTTCCAGAGGGGCTGGTTTTACTTCCAGCTGAGTTCTGTGAGTCACTTAATAACATAGGAACTTAACTCATGCAGAAAGTGGCTTATATTCTAGTGGAATTGCTTAAATGACTTCATTTTTTACTTCAACTGTAAGTTAAAGAGGATTTGTGTGGAACCCACACCACATAGCCTAGCTTTAATTCAGAAGTCCAGGTGACATCAAACAGGAATAAAAAGCCCTTTTACTGGCCCCACCAGCAGTGCAGTGAGCTTTAGGTCAGTGGATTTGTGATGCCCAGCAGACGTCTCAGAGGCATTTGTTCGGCAATTCGTCCAGCTGCCTACTGGAGTAGAACTGCAAAGCACTGCTCCTGGACCCTGGAGATCTGCCTCTTTTGATAGATTTATATATAAATGTTTGTGGGTGTATATGCATATGCAAAATGTATACATGCACATGCACACACGCTATGTATGTATGTTTATAAAAAATATACAGTAATGATAGAGGTAGCTGCTGTTGTTGTATGATGTTTTCAGAATTCAGCTAGTGTATTTGAGGGCCACAGTACTGTATCTCTTGCAAACTCCTCTTTCATAAACTATTTCTGATTGGAAATAGCGTAATAATGTTCAGCAGTGCGTAGAATCACCATTTCCCAGTGAAGTCAGTAGCTTCCCTTGCAGTGCTGAGTACTTCTCCTGGTGATGCCTGGAGGATCAGGTACCTGGGTTTGAGATGTTTCTCCTGTTTTTGCCTATGTCAGTAGATGTGTTATTGTGAGAAAATCTTTGGCAAATTTGTCTTTTAGAAGTACTTTATGGGTTATTTATTTTGATAGTAAGTGAATGGTTTGTTTTGTTTTGTTTTCCCTCCTCATTTCCAGATTAAATGAAACATGGTCCAAGAAATCTTATAAAGGACTCTGGAGTGACTATTAGAAAAGTGGTCCTGTGGATACCATTTCATCAGGAGAATCATATAAGCTGCATAAGCTGAGAAAGCTAGTGATTCTTATGTTTAAGATATTCAAGTATGAGATCGCTTCCAAATACTTATTTTGCTCTCTTCCCCTCTAACAGTGTAATACTAAAAAACAAACAAAAAAGCTCCACTAAATTTCCCAATCCATTCCCTTACCCTTTTCTGCTGCTCCTCTCAGCCCTCTCCCCAGATGTCATAGATCTTAATAGCTTTAAATTTGAGTCATTTTTACAGCTAAATACAAATTTTAAAAGTAATCACAACAGCTTCACAAATGCAAAATTTTATTCATTCCCTCTCTGCTCCCCCAACACACTCAAGTCATGGGAATTTTGATGGTGGGGATTTCCTCTTTTTAATCTTAGCTACAACTGGTCTTTCATACCCTGTTTGATACAGATCTCTTCCAGCTGTAAAATGATGATTTTTGTACAGGTAAGCACAGAATAGTTAGGTACCTAATAAGTCACAAGGAATATGCAGTTATGAATTAATTGGATAAAAAGATGTTCCCTGAAGAAGACATAATGTGACATGTTGCCTGGTGCAACTGGCTAATGTGGAAATAGAGAAAAATGCCAAATAGCTTGAATTTTACTTTTTTTCTTCCTCGCCCCCTTTCTCTCTCTGTCTTTCCAACTTGTTGCTGTTGCACAGTGGATGAAATCTAAGCAAGGGCTGCAGTGTGTCCGTGGTTGCCGAAGTGAAGTGCTATTTTGTTATTTGGGAGCCATTCAGCTGCACATTGTTTCCTCGGTCAGTTGTTCCTGCCATTCAGTTTATTCTTACAGTCAGTGTTAAAACAATGCCACTTGATATGCAGCCCTGCTGGTATATTTAACCTGATTTATAGTGAGTTCATTGTCAAAATACTTTAAGGCACAATTACAGCTACTATTTATGGCATTCAAGCAACATGAAAATACTAATTATTTTCAATTAATTTATCGCAACTCTAATTTCTAAAACACTTGCAAGTATTTATTTGAGGGATACTCTGGCAATCATTTTGAGTGCTCTGGTCTCAAGGCAGGAGGGAAGGTAGCTGGAGCTGCACTGGCAGGACCAAAACCAAGTATTTGCCTCTGTCTATGTGTTTTGGCACGTGGGACAAGCAAAGCAGCAGAAGGGAGGAGCTGATCTCTGAGCATCTGCTGCTGGCTGCAGCATGAGGACAGGCTCTACTTGGCTTTGGGATGCTGCTGCCATTTTACCTCATCTTCCAAAGCATCTAAATTTTGTTTTTCTCAGGTTCCATAAGGAAAATCAAGCCTTTTTAATGTCATTGCCTTAAGCTGGTATCTGACTGTTGATTTGTCTCCCCTTTTAAATAGAAAGCCAGAGAGTCCCATGTCAGTAAGAGGTGTCAGTGTAGTTTGATCTATGGGATGAGGGTAGGATATGGGATACTCAGCTTCATGATTTCCCGGTTCAAAGCAGAGTTTTCCATCCTCCATTACTGAATCAGGCACAACTGAGGTGCTTGAACAAGGTTATGGAGATTGCATAATGTGAATGATCACATATATATCTGCCTGTCTTTCTCACTCCTTAAAAAAAAATATATATATAATAATCTCAGCAAAAACATCGTTCAGATGGAGATGTCTCCATGAAACATGTTGAGTTTAATGAGATAGCATATTTTTAACAGACTGTGCGGATCAGCCTTAGAGCAAAAAGGTGGCAGTGGAGAAGAATCACAGAAACAAAGTGATAAGCAGGCTACAGTCAAGTTAACACTGAATATGGATTTTTGCAGCCAATGATGGAGGCGATACTTATTTTGAAACAACTCATACTTTGTTAATTCAGTTACTGGTAACTGGTTTGAGGATTTGAATGTCTCTGTTTTAGCTCATGAAAGCTTAATTTTGCCTGACACAAATACAGTGTGATATGTATGAATTTAAAATCTTGAGAAAGCTGATGAGGAGGACCCCATCCTGTGTTAATGGAAGTCCTGCTGCACTCTTGTATAGTGGGAAGAGAAGTAAAGCTTGAGGATGGGGCACAAAAAAAAAAGCTCTCTTTTATATTATGTAAAGGGTAGAATTGCAGCTGACGTGCCAGGATCATTTTCTGCCAATGCTCTGGTCTTTTCTTGGTTTGTTCTCTCTCTCTCTACCTCTCAGTGTAAGAGAGAAAGCTACATAGACTTCTGCTGCTCATTGCTGAAGTCCCTAACCTGTGTTGCATTTGTTGGTTATCTTATGCTGGTGCTGGTATGCACAAACTGGAAAATAGGTTTATTCTTTGTGAACTAATGGAATAAGTTATTTGATATTTGAAAGTTGAAATTACTTGAAGTCCTGGAAAGCCACAGTAAATTGTTGTGCTGCTCTGATTTAGTTTGGAGAAAATTGTATGCTTTTTGTTTTGATTTTAGGTGATGAAAATGAAAATGGCATGCAGCACTTCATAGAAGTTAAGTGACAAAGGGCAACAGATACCCCATTAACATTCCCATAGTTTTGATTTCTTTTCTTTTCTTTTTTTTTTCCTACATCTTGCATCTGCTGCTGAACTGGTGTGTTTTATCTTCTACTAAAACCATATTGTGGATGATGTGCGTTTAAGAAGAACTTTGATTGTTAAGCTTAGTTCTGAATTTTTTTGTGCATGGGCCAAACTTTAAAAAAACAGAGGCATTCAAATTCAGGTAATTAATATGCAGACTGGGGACCTCTGCAATGAAATTTGTCTCTGTTGTAAAATGTTTACATGTAAAAGAAATTGAAGCTTTTTGCAATCTGCTCCTTATGAATTTTAGAGAACCCATATAGGTGCTTATTTTAGGCTTTAACTTTTTAAATTAATTTGAACTGCAACTGAATCTCATAAAAAAAAATCATAGCAATAGCAATGTCAAATGCAGTGTTCTGCGAGGACAGCTTGCGGGATGCCACTCTAATTTTCACAAGTGCTTCTTGAAACAACACCTCTGAACATATAATCCATCTAAATGTGACCATGCATGGGTTTGCTAATCTCTGGTGGACACCAAGTGAATCATTTCAGGCACTCTGTTTTAATAAAAATGTGTCATTCAACTGCCTGTCCTTCAAAAACCTCAACAAGGGCCATACCGTGGTCTCATCTGTGTTAGTGCAGATCCGTAATATTTTATTGCTGTTAGTGGCTTGGGTTTAGATTTAACTCTGTGTTAAAATAGATTCAGGACTAGGGAAGTTGAATATTGGCTTTGCATCTTAGATGGTGTAACAAAACTAACAATGATTTAATGTCAGGTAGGGTTTCTTCTGTGGGACTACTCTTGCCATATTTGCTTTATTAAGTTAGAAAGTGACAGCATATGGTGTTCCTTCAGGTCATGCTTAGCTGATTCTACCTTTGGAAATATGATCCTGCCTTGTGTACTTCATAACGTCCCATTTTTAGCACATTCATTAAATTTTGTTCCCCCTTATGTTCAGATAGCGTTGCAGAGGACTGACTTGGAGCAATGTTTGTCTCAGTTCTTGAAAGATGGCACTGGCTATAACTCTAGAGCAGAATTTGAGGCATACTAACCTGTGACCAAATTTATTTTAATAATTATCATTTGAAATATTTATCAAACTATATCTATTGAACTCCTGCAGGTTTCCTCCTAACAGCTCACAAAATCTACTCTGTATGTAAACAGTAAAATAACATGTTACCTGTTACCTGAAAAACCTGTTCAAATTTGAAAGAAATTAAATATTGACAATCAACGATAGAGTGGATTATTAAAATCCCACTTCTCCAGGAGAAGACACATCACATAAAGAAGACAATGTTTCCAGTGACTTTCCTTCTAACTGGCATCAGGGAATCATAGAGGTGTTCTTGTCTGGTTTTGCTCATTGTGTGAGTCCTTCTGAATATAATTTTGTTGCTGAATAATCAGGATAAATAGAAATAGAATATGGGTTGGTTTTCTCTGGAGATCTCCAGCCTTTTGGGGCATCTTTGTGCTATTTCTCCTGTTCTTGCAGAAGGGTCCTCAGTCTAGGGAAGAAAGGAGTTCCTGGGAGATACTGCTGCATATATGAATAGATTAACAGGCTGGTTAATTTAAATTGTTGAATGCTATGTAACCTAAAGTAGGAACAGTTCATCTTTTCAGTCATGTAAGTATGTGTTATTCTGAAGAGACGCTTCAGTGGCTTTGACGCTGCATACAGTCATCTCTGGGTATAACTTCTGGATTAGGTTTTGGTGCAAAGCTTGTTATGAAGCTTCCAGAGAGGGAGCTAGGGAGAGTATGTGGGACAGAGGAGTTTGATCCTACAAAATGCAGGAGCTATATACATTCTTGAGCTCCATCTACAGTCAAATCCATGCTATGTCTAAGAATGGGTAAGTTTACTTGGGCACTATGCCCACAGTTAACATTGCTTGCATATTTTCACTGCATGCTTATGTTAGAATGATACTCTGGGGGCTACTATTCCCTGCTTTGCGGCATAGCTATCAGTCTTGAGCATTGTGCTGATAGCTTTATATTGCTCACAGTGTTGCTGCTAGCACATTCAAGGCTAGCTTTTGTGCCTGTGTCCGACTTTCTGATGTGCACAGATCTGCCCAGTCTTGACTGTCTTGCAGTAGAAGCAGTGTGGAGCTTTTTGGACTAGAAAGGAAAGAAAGTGGTATTTCAGAGGCTGCCTTGGGCAGATCACTTTGTGTGTCTTGCTTTCCTTGCATACAAGTTGAAAATAATGTTTTTCAAAGACTTTTGAAAATTTAGACACAAAGAGTGCTGTGTGAAAGCACAGCATGTTTAAGCAGAATAGTGGGGTGGGGTGGAAGAAGGGGTCTAATGGCCAGCTGGACAGTGTTTGACTCAGGTGACAAGTTTCAAAAAATAGAGAAGAACTTCCTTTTAGGGGAGGGGGCAGTGCTTCTCTTTTAAATTGAATGGTGTTTCTTAGTAATCTAAAAGGCTAAAAAGGTGATCAGGCTGCAGATCTCAGACTTTATAAATTGCCTCCCCCCGTCTCTCTTCTCTTTCTTTTCTTGAACAAGTTTTCTTCCTCCTCTTCATTTCATGTCTAGCAGTAGTCAAGGAAAGAAGGAAGGAAGGAAAGACAGATTCAAATTTTTGCCACTACTTTCCTCTCAGGCTAGGGTAGAGAGTCCCCAGGATGTGTTTTATGCCTTCTCCTACAGATTACCCTACTGAGGAGGCTAGCAAGTGTGAGCCCTTGCCATGGGCCCACCCGGTGCACTAAAGAGAGGGGCGAGTGACCCCAACTTCTCAAAGTCACTGGAAGATGTTGCTCCTCAAGGAAATGGAGGAAGGGTAGGAGAAGAGGGGTGATCCCTTGAGTGGTCTGCTCATTAGCCCTGTCAGCTGCTGATCATCTGCTTCATCTGAGCAGATGTTGAATTACTGTTCTGGGATCTTGCAGGATTATCATCTTTTTTTTCCCTCTTCCTTATCTCTCCCTCTGCTGGTACTTTATATCTTGCTGTCAGAGGGGGGATTGCTTTTACCCTGGTGCCTTCAATTGGGAAAAAATTAATCTGAGTGACATGACCACAGACCTGAACCTTTGGGGGAAAATTCAGCTTCCATTGCTGGTACATCATATGAATGCTGGTACTATTATCATTTTGACTTTTTTTTTAATTGTGTCAGAGTTGCTATAAAATGCATCTTTAATATAGACTGTATTCAGAACTTGTTTTCTGTTAATCAGTAGCAAACAGCAAGTCAATGTGGACTGTGCCTGAAGAGAAAAATCAAACTGATATAGACATAATCAGAGATATTCTTCTGCTCAGAGTGAATATTAAGAACAGTGTTTTACGATAAACTATAATTGAGTGCATTAACTTACTGGAGAAAACCTTTTTCCTTGACAAATACATTCATGTTGCTGTTGCATCAGGTGCTGACTGAAGCAATATAAGCTAGCTTTTAGCAAGTGTTTGTGCGTGCAGATGCGTATATAGAAGTATTTTATGACCAAAAGAATATGTTATGAAAATGTTCCAGATTTCAATTTGATTTTCCCACTTGCTTTCTCTTCTTAGAGTTGAACAGGTTTTATCTCTATCTCTGTGCATTTTTTTTCAGCTGCAAGCATAGCCTATACACATATTTATCTGTACCCAAATGTATTTAGCTAATTGTGCTTGCTAATCACAGTATTAGCAGAAGCTATTATGTCAAGGTAAACCTGACTGTAGGTGTAGATTCATGTTTAGATTATTGTCTTTTATTCTTGTATATCTGATCCTGGGTAATTCTGTTGGCATCAGTGGCGATGCACCTCAGTTACACAGTAGAAATGGAGTGTGCAGTGGAGCACAGTGAAATGCGCTCTGTATGTGGAAATGAGACTGTTTGAAATAGCAACACCAAAAGCAAGAATTCACAAACTGTGAGTTCATGTAATAGCAGAAAGGAAACAAAAAACAAACAAACAAAAAATCCTATGTAGCAGATGAATGCAAAGATTGAAATAGGCCAGATTCTGGTTCCATTAAAAAAATCCCAGCAATATGCAATTTGATTTTGGTTACGGTGATGTATCTCTCTCTTCAGAAGTTTCTCAGTAATGGCAACTGTTGTATGCTGTCTTTTAAACCCGTGTGTTCCCACTGAAGCAGAGTTTGAATCAGCAACGAATTTGGCTTATCCGATTGTATCTGGACAGCCAATAGTTTTTGTCATGCCAGATTGCATCTGTATTAAAAACTGAATAAAAGTATAGTGACAAATTCTGAGAAGGATAAGCTCTGTTGCCTTCAGTGAAAGCTGATAATTAAATAAATATTTCATACCTCAGTTGTTACAGTTATTTAGGAAGTAATTCTGTTGTTTAAATATGCGCTTTTACAGTTAATATCATCAGAGGTACCATATTAGAAAAATGTGTGTAAGTCAGATTCTGTAATTGTGTATTGTTAGTGCACAAAGTCATCTTGGAAACCAGAAATCTAACCAAAGTTTTCATATTAAGGCATCTTTTGATCCCCGGTTACAGATCCCCAGAATTTATCTGTAGTGCTTTTATGAAAATCAGAATGGAAGGACAGAATATGTTGTCCAGAAGCAGCAAACAAAGAACTGTTACTTGTGATCGTGTCTTAGGAGGATGTTGAAGGTATGTCCTAAACTAGTATGCTTTAAGGAGAGCAGTGGCTTATGCATCTCACTCCCAAGAGAAATTGAATGCTATTTAAGTCTGCGTTAGTTGTCTGAGCAGAAAATAAATAAGTAAAAATTCATTTCTTTAATTACAGGTGATTAAGTTAGCTGAAATTGATTTTCTTTCCTGGAAGGAGTCTGACTAGCAGTTCTGAACTTCTTTCTCGACAAGGAAAGAGACCTTGGTGGCTGCAATTGAATACAAACCTTGGGAAAACTTAGTGATTGCAGACAATCTCTCCTGAACATTTGTCAAAAGCATGGCAGTGGAAATTAGCATTTTCTAGCTAATCGTAGCTAGATAACAGAGAATGGCAATTTGATGGGGATAAAGGAAGAAAGGGGCAAGACTGGGGTTGTCAAAGGGGCAAGAATGGTGTTGTCAGGCTTACTGTTGAGAATGCTTTTTCTGCCCAGTGTCAGTCAGGGTTACTTGAACAGCTTGGCCAGAGCAGCTATTTCTAGCCTTTATTATTAATGGAAGGAATAGGTATCTGTAGTAGATGAGCTTTTCTGTAAAGCTATCAGGATTGTGCTACAAAAAAATACAAGCAAGAATTTATGCAGCCTGTAGTAAAGTTGAGAGCTGAATGTGTAATTCTAGCCTAGTTAAGTAGATCGTTTATTCACCGCAATACTAAACCCTTTATTAAGAAAAGGGGATGGGAGCTCAGCTGTTTTCACTGTGGGAAAAGAGTGTCAAAGTTGCAAGGTACTTTCATTCCTGAAAATATTGAGAAAATAAAGCAAAAACTCTGTGTGTTCAAAGGCATGAAGATTGGCATTGTTTCATGAAAGAACACATTTTCTGTATTTTACATGGGTAATGATGATTAGAAATAATGGTTTAAGTATTTTGATTGTGGCAAATGGACAATTTCATATAATTCTCATTCAGCAGAAGAAGTAGTGATGCTACTTCCAGTTTGGAGAAAGGAGATATTGGAGTGAGGTGTTTTGTCTGAAAAATGCTTGGGCAGACTGTAACAGAAGAAGGGTGAAATGGCTGAGTCCCAGGACATCCCACCACTGGAGTTAAATGAATTTTTAACTGCCTGATGATAGTTGTCCAGATGTTTAAAAAGGGACATAAGACACTCCGGCATTAATTTGCAGGTGAAATTACAGAAAATCACTCGGGTGAACATTGTTGGGAAGAACAGATGAGATGATTGGCTTATGCTAGGGCTTTTGAAAAGGACTGGTCGATGGTGATTGAACAACAGCTCACGTTACACAGAATGATCGTGGACACTGGAGGAAGCAAATCTCCATCAGACTCTGTGGCACCACTTGATGCCACACTGGTCGCATCCGTGCACCACTTACCACCGTTCACCTGCCCATGTGTACCTAGGTCCTTTTCCAAGTTAAAGGAATTACTGTGGTATTTTCTTGTTGTTCTGATGCTCTTTTGAGGCTTTCTGTAAACAACAGAAGTGTGTTCGTCTGACTCTTAGTTGATTCTTTAGCTCTATAGCTTCAGCAGAGTGGTGAGTATCTGGGCCTGTGAGGATCCAGGTACTAACACAGTGCTAAAATGCGGGCTAAGGCCACAGTAGGTGATCATGTAACGCTAGCACGGCTGAGCGTTTTGTTTTGTTTTGTTTTTTTTGGAGGTGGCGGTATTTAGGTGCTTAACATTTCCTATCTCTTTTCCTTTTTGCTTTGCAGTCAGAGTAGATTTTCCTGCCATTCTCCTAGTCACGTAACTGTATTGCAGTCCTGGAGTTTGCAGGCTTACTGTGGGTTAAATGGTTTCCTCCATTTCAGATTTTGTGCAGACCAGATTTAAATTCTAAAGTGTTTGTTTAGGATTCTGTACTCAGCACTTTGTATTAGATGAGAAGAAGCCCTGCATTTAAATTATTCAGTCTTTAAGACTGATGAAAATTGTCAATCACCTTCTAGCATATTTAACTTATCCTAAAGGATGCTTACAGGTGCAAAAATTCACAGCCAGTTACATTTATAGATTGTTGGGGGGGAGGTTGTTACCGAGCAACTCTCTATCACTACCCTCACCATGTGATGTATTTTCATGTTGCCCTGCAGACTATGGGCAGAAGTCAGTTTTTGCATATTAAAAAAATAAATTTCATTCTCTTCAAATTGCCCAGACTGACAACAACGTAAATTATGTGGAAGCACGCAATTCATATTCCATAACGTTAAATAAAGGTAGCTAGGATGCACTGCATAAATCAGGAGAAATGCCACCGTAGCAGATTATTCAGTTGGTGCTAGCTGTAAAATCAGTAAGTAGTATTATTTCTGATATTTACTTTCTGTCAATGTGTAAGGAGAAGAGATGCCATTAATTAAAAAATTATGATAAGACTGAAGGAAAAAAATCTGGGAGAGGATGTAGAACAGCACTGAACAGGATACCTGCCTTTCTCATCCCACAGAGGTTTTGAGTGTAAAAATGCTTCTATACTGCAGCAAGATAAAAGCCAGATGCTCTTGATGGTTGATACAAAAAATAAAGATGGCAGAAGGCAGGAGGAGCTGGTTTTGAGTAGAAAAAGACCCCTTTTTCTTTTTTTTTCCTTCTTTTTTTTTTTTTTTTTTTTTCCTGGGGAAGGCAATTATTTGCCAGCACCACTTCTGAGAGGTCTTTAGTGAATCAGGAGAAGGTATTTTGTTAGCCCAGGGAAGCACATTTCCCAATTTCCCATGTGTCCTACCGATGCTTTTTCACCAGTTGTGGATACAAGTCAGGGTTTCTGCTTATCCCACAGCAGAAGTTCACAGAAACTGAGGACAGACTGTTAAACTTGGGTATTTTTTTTTAATTGCTTCATATACCAAATTGCTTTTCTAAAGATGGTCCACTACTATTTATTGAGTGTGGGTGGGTAGATATTTTGGGTTTTTTTTCTAGTTTGTTTGATGGGGGGGGAGGGGTCTTTCCTGGGATCAGTTTTTTTAACAAACCTACTCTGCTCCACTGGCTGCTATGGACTCTGACCTGCTCTTATGCTGCCTCATCTGCTGCCGTTGGCCTCAGTCTCATTTATTTATTTATTGTTGTTACCACGGTCCCTCGGAGGGCTGGCTGAGGTGCTGAGGTGTGGGGGGAGCGCGGCGGGCGCTCCTGCGGTCCTGACCCGCTCTGCGACTCCCCCTTGTAGGAATTGCCTCAGCTCCTCCTGCGTCGTCTCATGCGTTTGCTCTTGCTTATTAACTGGTTGGAAATCGGCTAGACGGTAATTATACCCGTGCACAGTGCGTGTTACCTCTAGCAGTGCTGTGTGGTTGGGTACACGGAGGTGAAGGCCTGCAGCTTGAGCCGGCGTTTTGCAGGCTACCTGGTTGCCTGTCGCCTCTTGACTGGCGTGTACAGTACTGAACCCTTCCCGCAATACGGAGCGCTCACAGACCTTTCTTAGCCTGTTGGGGGCTGCAAGCAGTGTGCACAAGCCTCCCCCTTTTCTGGCCGCCCACCTGCAGCCTTCGGGGTTTGTGCTTTGCAGCCCTGCGTGGTGGTGCCTGGAGGGCTTGGAGGCGATGGGTGCAAGAGTTCCCACATTGCCAAGGGGACTCGTTAGTGGCAGTATTAACGAGATGCTGATAAAGCGGGGAGTCACTAGGGAGGCGGTGCTCCCCAGGAAAGAGCTGCTTGGCCAGGGCTCGGCTGTGGGGGAGATGAGGTCTGCGGGCCCCGCGTTCGCCCGCTCTGGCCTTAGCAGAATTATTCTTACTGTCAGGAACCATTTCACACTTAACATGCAAATAGATAGCCAGATGGTATCTACAAACATAGTTCCACCACATTATACCACATACTAGATGCGCTTCAAGGATTTCCTTACCTATGTTTCAAAAAGATGGCTGCTCTGGTGTTTTTCTTATCATGTTAGAATAAGGCATTAAATATGAGTGCAGTTTGCTGAGGGACAGTGGAAGAAACTTGCCTTCGGTGGTGTTTGTGTACTACCATGACTGACCTCTGAGCATGTGGGAGCTATAGGCAGTTGTAAAGGATTGCTTTCTTGATGTATAATGTTATGGCTAGTCTATCCACCATCACCCAATCCCCAACCCATTTGAGGAGGATCTGTGTTCTCCATTTTACCTCCTTACCACTCTCTGAGCAGCTTAATCCTCTTCAGCGTTCTAGTAGCAATAACTTCAAGGACCTTTCTTTTTTTGTAGCTCATCAACTCCTCAGCCTCTCATGAAACTGAGGAACCTTGAGCAGTAAGCAAGCAACATGCAGTCCCAGCCTGATTCTGATAAGACCTTGTGCTTTCTTGCCATTGGAGTTTATCTGTGTCAGACTAGCTTATGACTTCTGCTAGAAGAGCTGTGATAAAGGCGTAGACACTCCTGGACCCCATACAGGGCCTTGTTTCACTTACCTGATGTGAAAGAATTTGCGAGATCTCCTGGTGTTCTTTAGGGTCCAATACAAAGCTTGATTCTGTCACCACTTCTGCATCTGCAAGTGAGATGGCAAAAGAGAAGTGGCTGGTAGACCTGAAACCATGCTGCTTGGTGACAAATTTACCCTTCTACAGTTGAAATCATCAACCAAGAGAAAAAAAGTTGTCTTCGTGCCATGTCCTAGTTCTGAAACTAGATGACCAAAAGTCAGTAGGTGACCTCCATAAGGTAACATAGCCTTTAATAAGTAGATGGTCGAAAGTAATGTGATGGATGAACCAAAGCTTCAAAATTGCTTATTTAATTAAAACAGTCATCCAGTGCCCCTTAAAAGGATAATAGTTTCATACTGCTTCATATTGAAGTACTTCAAGCTCATGCTTACTTTGGCCTTCAACTACAGAATAAAATTCTGTGACAACGCTCTGTGTGGACTGTGAAGGAATCAGGAGGTGGACATACCAGGCTCTTATGAGACCTGCTATACATATATTACCAAAAGGATAATACAAGGAATATTTATTTTTGTTTCATATCAAGCTTCTACAAGCTTTCCTTGAAGTTATGGGGATGAACTGAAATTCCATGCTTTTCATTTCCAAAATCTGCAGATCTTTTTTTCTTTTTCTTTTTTCCTCTTATGAATCTATGAATTTGGATCCCTTTGTTTTGAACTATGCTTTTTTTGCCTGACATTAGCAATTGTCTTTATGGTAAATCTGAGAGATAGGGGAGGGGACTGCTTTTATCTTGCAAAATTTTAATGAGGTATACATTTCTGTCAGCTCTTAGTGGGAATAGAAACCTTCTTTGTAGAGACCTCTGAGAAATTTATTCAACTGAGAGCTGTTGGATTCATGCCTTCTTCTTTTTTTTTTTTTTTAACTCATTTACTGGCTTAAAAAAATTTAGGCCTTTCAGTTGGGTATACCCCACAGGTGTGTGATACACCCTAGAGGACTGTGAAGCCAATGAACAGTCATCTGTATATAATACTAGCTATATTATTCATCATACAAAATAGTTCTATTTTTTTTAATGCTTTCAGAAACTCACTTGTACGAAAGCACTACAAAATCATTCATCCCACGTAAAAATAAATAAATAAATAAATAAGTTGCAGAGCACCTTGTTAAGGCTCTGTTTTTTTAGGTTCATAATAATTAGTTGGGAATAATTATTATATATTTTATACACACATTCTTGATGTTTCTACATGAGAAAGGATTATAAATACTTAACTTCAATGTAAAATTATTGATTCCTAAAATATCTTTTGCATTATTTTGAAGATTATTAGGTAAAAATGAGGACAAAATACTGGACCAAGTCTTTAAAATGAAATGTACTATGACATCTTAAGAGGACTAGCTAGCTAATGAAAGTCAGTTGTGCCATGTCAAATAATAATTATGGCTATAGTTAGCCAGATCTCAGATGGGGATACACTGTTTTACCTAAGTATTTCTGGAGATTATTGTTTTGTTGTTACTTTTCTTGTTTAAAGAGAGGGAGTATTTACATGTGAGGCAAGTGCCTTGGAAATGTAAAGGAGTAGTAGATCAGTACAGTCTGCCAAGTACATGAAATAGAATCACAGATTGATTGAGGTTGGAAGGGACCTCTGGAGATCATCTAGTCCAACCTCCCTGCTCAAGCAGGGTCACCTAGAGCATGTTAGACAGGGTTGCATCCAGGCGGGCCTTGAAGATCTCCAGAGAAGGAGACTCCACAACTGTTCTGGGCAACCTCTTCCAGTGCTCTGTCACTCTCACAGGGAAGAAGTTTTTCCTCATATGGGAGTCCTTCCTGTTTCAGTTTGTGCCCATTGCCTCTTGTCTTGTTTCTTAGCACCACTGAAAAGAATCTGGCCCATCCCCTTGACACCCTCCCTTCAGGTACTTATCCACATTGATAAGATCCCCCCTCAGCCTTCTCTTCCCCAGGCTGGAGAGGCCCAGCTCTCACAGCTGTTCCTCATAGGGCAGATGCTCCAGCCCTCTGATCATCTTTGTAGCCCTACACTGAAATCTTTCCAGTAGCTCCATGTCTCTCTTGTACTGGGCAGCCCAGAACTGGACACAGCACTTGAGATGAGGCCTCACCAGTGCTGAGTAGAGGGGCAGGATCACCTCCCTCGACCTGCTGGCAACACTCTTCCTAATGCACCCCAGGATACCACTGGCCTTCTTGGCCCTACAAAGGTATGTTGATGGCTCATCGTCAACTTGTCCACCAGGACTCCCAGGTCCTTCTCTGCAGAGCTGCTCTCCAGCAGGTCAGCCCCCACCCGTACTGGTGCCGAGGATTATTTCTCCCTAGGTGCAGGACTCTGCACTTGCCCTTGTTGAGCCTCATGAGGTTCCTCTCCACCCAGCTCTCCAGTCTGTCCAGGTCTCTCTGAATGGCAGCACAGCTTTCAGGTGCATCAGCCACTCCTCCCAGCTGGTATCAGCAGCAAACTTGCTGAGGATGCACTCTGTTCCTTCGTCCAGGTCATTGTTGAATAAATTGAACAAGACTGGAGCTAGTACCCACCCCTGGGGTTGGTACTGACTGCTAACTACAGGCCTCCAGCTAGACTCAGCACTGCTGATGACAGCCCTCTGAGCTCGGCTTTTCGGACAGTTCTTGATCCACCTCACTGTCCACTTGTCTAACTCACGCTTCCTGAGCTTGCCTATTGGGATGTTATGGAAGACAATGTTGAAAGCCTTGCTAGAGTCAAGTTGGACAACATCACTGCTCTCCCCTCATCTACCCAGCCAGTCACTCCATCAGAGAAGGCTATCAGACTGGTTAAGCAGGATTTCCCCTTGACGAATCCAAGGGAAAGGGAATCAGTTCCGCTCTTTCCTGTCTTGCTATCTTATGCAGGCAGCCAGTAATTTGAAGATACTTACATTGTCAAAAATCAGTTCATGACTCCTCTATGTGCTCCAGAGGAGTCTGCCCAATTCAGATAAATGGGTGAGCTATTAAGGAAGCCACCTTTTGCACAAAGGGAGTCCTTTCTACTATATATTGCATAATTAACTCTCATGTCCACTGCTATCCCCATTCCTAACTGTGAGACCTCCGTGTCTAAGTCCATCTTTTATCTCCATCCCCTTCTTTTCATGACCTCTCTTTCCAGAGCAGTTGCATGCATGTACACATCCCACCTTTTAAGCAGTGAAGCAGTACAAACACTGATTCTCAAAAGTCAAAGGAATGGTAGTCAATCCTCTCTATTTGCAATTCAAAATACTATCTCCTTACACTGTGCATAGCTGTTTACTTCGTTGCCAGAATATCACTGTATTACCCACATTGCCTTTTGCATAATAATATACACTGAGGTAAAGTTTAGAAGAACCAGATCTATTGGGGAGAAACTCACAGTGATGAATTAAAACCCACAACAGCCAAAGAAGTGCTACACCATTTCTGGAGAGGCCTGAAGATACACTGTATCTTTGGGGAGATACGCATATGTTTGGGAGGTTATTTTGGTGTTACAGCAGGCATGTCAGGATGATGGGAGTATAACTGAAACGTTCTAATGCTTGCTGGTTTGGGATCCTTGCAGTGGTCCTCTGAGGCTGCTCCAGCAAGGATAGAGTATTCTCCCTCATCAGCCCTCATTGGTTGCTGAATACAGAGATGTGAGTTGCTCCTCATCACTTATTCTATCAGATTGATCACCACCACAAGGCTGAAACTGATCTTTTCATTATTAAGGCAATACAAAAACAAGTCTTAAGCTTTACTGACATGTATTCAAACTGCGTACCTGGGTTGGAGCACATAAACAGCTTGCTTGTGACCCGGACTGGTTTGCAGTCAGTTCTGCTGGGAAATAGGGATGGGTCTTCATCTGCTGAGAAACCGTGTGTACCTCTTACTGGTATTTGCCTACTCAGCGCATACTTACCTTCTCAGCAAGCAGGAAAATGGGTACCTTCTGTTTAGTTGCCCATTTTTCTGGGGGCAGCTCCCTAGGTAATGGACAGCCCAAACAGTGCCCACACTTTCCACTAGCATTTCTACAAAGACATTGCTTAGGTGTCTGTTATGCAGACCCAGCATGGAGAATGTTGCTTAGTTTTGGAATACTGCAAGTTTACTACAGTTGTGGGGAAAGGAGGGGAAGAAAAGGTCTGTAGAGACATTTTTGTCTTCTTGTTTCTCCAGGGTTACACATGGAAGACTGATACTTTCAGAACTGAAGCATTATATTGAACAGTGACTTTTAACCGTAACACAGTTGTGCTAAGATGGTCCACACTTCATATTATCACAGCTTATTTGACTGGAAAATTATATGATGATACCAAAGCATTATTTACTGAACCTGATCATGCAGGAACTACACAACTAAAAAAATTAATTCTTATAGTTTACTGTTCTTTACTTCAGAAGAACTGTTGTTTGCAATTCACTAAGGAATAATTTAAGCTCACTGTATAATGATTTACAAGACATGCTATTGATTTATGTGCTCAAACACCCAACTGTTTCCTTGTAGATGACTTTTTCAGAAACTAGGTAAATTGCTGAAATGTCTTCTATTTTCATTTGTTTTTGCTAATGTGATAGAAAACCCATGACAAAACGTGGAGTTTGTGGGAAATGCACTTCGTGCCTTGTATGCATTCAGAAAGAAAGACCTGAGACATTTTGACTTCTAGAATAGAGATATAGCAGTACAGAAATTTGGAACAGCAATTGTTTCCTTATTTTTTCCCCTTTTCCCCTTATTTTGCTTACTTCTGTCTGCCTGCAGTATTTACATTTCTACTCTGAGAAAAAATACCTACATTTGAAGAGTAGTGTGATATAAAGTATATCAGAGCAGCTTTTTTTGTCAGAACAGTAGACCAGTTTAGTTTTGCATGTGCATGAGTATTTTGAAAGCTTATCTAAAAATTATCATCCACTTGGTGGAATTGACTAGGGTTAGTTAAAGATTGAGGATTTTGGCGTTACTTTTGCTCAGACAGTTGGGTTTTTGACACAAAATATTTGCTTCGCCATGATACTGCCGTGTCCCCTGTGAATTGCTGCTTGAGTCTTTTTGGTGGCTTCTGTTCTCCAGGCGGGACTTTGCCCCCCATGCTCTACTGAGGGAGGAGACCCCGACATCTGGCTCCCTCCCCTGCCTTTACAGAATTGAGGCTACTGAGCATGGCTAGTGACAATGAGGAGCATAAAACAGAAGAACCACAGTGTGGAGCCTGGCTGAGTCCCTTCTGTGGAAATGTTTGACTTTCCTTGAAAAAAAAATCTATTATAGTCATACCTTGTATTCCTGATGTCTGTGAATACAGTGCAGTGACAAGCTCTTCCACCAGAAGACATAATTTTGCACTTTGGTATATTTAATTTTAAGGCTGACATGGAATATATCATGTGGAATAATCAGTAGGACAATTTGTCTGAGTACTGAGGTGTGTAAATGATTTGAAGGTTTTTTGACTGAAGTCCTTCTGAATAGTACCCTATATTTTTATTGGCACGTCCTGAAGAATTCTTCAAGTGGGCATAGTGTTTGTTTTTTCTGAGTTAATAGAAATCACTGGGAGAGATAAATTGGTCAGAACATGAGCTTTTTAAAACATAGTTATTTAAATTCATGTGAGATTGGTCCAACCTTTGCATGTCTTCATTTTTGGAAATATAGAATATGTAAATGTGAAACTGAGGCAAAGTGAGAGGATTTCAGATTATCTGCAAAAAATTGAAATTTGAAAATTATTATAATTACTATAGGGGAAAATATTAATAATTTTCTCTGAGGCTGGTGAAGTTAAGTAGTTAAAGAACAGTCTGTATTTAATGAGAGAGAACTATGCAGAAACACAATGGTTATTTTTAAATGCCTGAAACAAAATGTTTAGCTTTGCCAGAATGCAAAGACAACGGATTCACCCGCTTAAGGTTTTGTTATGTTTCACAGAGTGCTGGTTCTTGCTCCTCTTGCGCCAATTAACACCATTGTTTTTTTTGTTTAATGAATGAACTATTACTCTAGAGTTCCTTTTAGGAAGACACAGAACATAAGCTGTAGCTTGCTGAGTGATCCTGGTGAACTCAGACCTATCCCAGTAGTATCAGCCCTGTTATTTGGTTTACCTTCTTACCTTCAGCATGCATAGCCCTGAGGTTTGTGTGGAAACCTGCCAGAAACTGTGCAGCAGGAAGAGAACTGCATGTCCTGAACATCTCTCATCTCCAGCTTTTATTAATATTTAGATCTTAGTGTTTTGGTTGAAAGGCTGCCTTGAGACTTACGGAATATGATTTGACAACAAAAAATACACCTCAGTAACCTGAAGTGTACATTTGTGAGGTTAAATAAAATCTGTAAATTCCCAGGTGTACTGTCAGTAACTTGAAAGCGCCAGTCCCAGGATGTTCTAGCGGTGCCCTCATTGCTCTGTAGCGTGCTAGGTGTCAGCCTTGCTAGGAACTAGTGTGGGATTTATTCACTAGAAAAAACATTCAGGTCTGAAGGTTACACAGATTTTGGAAGCTGCTAATTAAAAGCAAATACTCTAACATTGAGAAATCTTGTTAATCTCCATCTCCTAGCTGTTTGAATTGCATCAAAATGACCAGACTAAGACTAGTCATAAGACTGTTATAACTGAGATTTTGACCTACAATTTACAAAAAAAAGAAAGGTCAAAATTTACCTAACATGTCTGCAATGTCTGAAAACTATTATCTGGGAGAATTTTTATTGGCTTTTAATTGCTGAGGCAACTGGATAGTTGTTTTGAGATACAATTTATACTTGTAGTCCTTGGGCTTGAAAATCTTCCTGATTTTCCGTTATTTTATCATACTAAGCAACCAAACAGAGGCAGGGATGGAACTCACTTTGAAATGAAGTTAACAGATATTTTTATGGCATCATAAGGAGTAGCAATTGCTGTTAATAATGATCAGGTTAAAAGTAGT
Organism: Rhea pennata; assembly: GCF_028389875.1. NCBI lineage: Eukaryota > Metazoa > Chordata > Aves > Rheiformes > Rheidae > Rhea > Rhea pennata. The sequence continues at coordinate 68,335,486 of NC_084664.1, forward strand.
AAATAAAATCCTATGGATATGAGGAATTTGTTTTGTAAACTGAGGAGACACACCCTTGGATTATATCTGTAGTCCTCATTTGCCTTAAAAACAAACAAAAAAACCTGTATAAAATTAGAGTCTTAAAATCTTTGCGCTTGATGAGTGAGGTAGAAGGATCTTTATTATGAATTATTAACACTCTACAGAAAATGTGTCTTTCCAATCTGATATAGCAGGCTTTTTCCATGGGAAAAATTTGTATTGGAGTATCCTATTAAGTATTTCTTTCCTTCTTGCTTTTTCAGAAGCACAATGCAGAATTTGGAGCCCAATGTAATGAGCAGTTAAGAATGCTCTAAGCCGGCTTTGTATTTTCCTGATGCAGAGATACTCTGGAGGTAGAAGAGACCTAAAGCATTAACTGGCCGCATCCGGAGGCTTCTGTAAATCATAGTAGTCTTTTTTTAACTGTCCTTTATGGCTTCGAGCAAACTGCAGGCTTCATGTTGCTGAGTGCTGTGGCCTCCTCCCTGCACCAGTGCTTGCTGGGCTGTTTGTGCAGGCCACATTGTAAGCTGTCTTAACAAAGCTATTATGGAGGGAGAATTTCCCCTCTTTAACCTACAGCTTTTGGGCTTCCTTTACAGCACTTACACACACGTAATTATTCCTGTCCTGTGCTTTTGCATTTTTGCCTCAGCCTAAAAAAAGAACATATGCAACAATTATTTGCTACTCACTCATGAACAGAGCTGTATTTTTGGATGTCTTCAGCTTCCCATAATGAATGCAAAATGTCTTTGCTTAGGGCAATCTGGTGCCCTTGCTTCCTCAGCTTTTGTTCTCTTCTGCGCCAATTTCAGATTAAACAGAGAGCAGAAGCATAGTGTTTGATGATGGGGTGTGTGGGGAGACTAGTTTGCTTTGGGGATAAAGGTAAGAGAGCTACCTTTTATTCTTAACATTTTCAATATTGATCCTATAAATTAGTGTAGATTAGACTGTCATTTGTCTAAAAAGAAATCTAACATCTATTTAATAATTTAAGCTTTACTCTTACTTAGTAAATGACACCCATGTGACTGCTAGGCCTGTGTACAAGTTACAGCATCTTCATTTTCAGTCCAAGATTCAGAGTTTCATATTAATAGTACCAATTTTTCTTCCTATCCTTTTTTTGTACTCCCTAGAGGGCATTCCTTTTGGAAAGGAGAGTAGGAAACATCTGACTTTGTACAGGTCTTGTTTCAAAAAATTTTTCATCTTGTTGAAGGTTCTTATTTTAATAATTACTCTCATAAAGCAGGGAATGTAGGATAGAAAAGAATATTCCATTAAAATACATCCTGATATATGAAAATTTGAGAGATAAAAGTGTGTTTATTTTATAGTTTGTGTATTTGACCACATCTAAATGTAATCAATTCATATGTTTTGAAATAGAATAAATTGGGCTGTTATAAATGTAGCAAAATAGCATGTTTAAAGAGGATCCAGAATTTAGGTGGGGAAAAATTGCAAGACCAATTATTAATAAATCTAAACATAATTGTATTGAGCATTTCTAAACTTACCATAACTCTGCTATGTTTTCCTGGACTGCCATTTCGCACATGATAGTTGGCCCCAAGACACATAAATGCCTATGCCACAGAAAACTGGATTTTTTAAAATAAATTAATGGCATTTATTATATCATCAGACCACTGCATTTCATATTTTCTTTCACTGGATGTTCACAGAGAGAGTTTCTGCAAGTGTATGTGAGATACCAAGGAAGAAGCTTTCTTTCCTCTTCCTCCCACTTACATCATGAAAATTTCGGATACTGATTTGCATCTGAAACTGCAATGTGGATGCAGTTGAAGTTAGGGAGCAAGATTGTGTTCCCCGTTTTTTTGTTACAGTGATTTCTGCCATATTTTCCCACCATTACAGCCAAGATTAAATGCCCATCCCTGTTCAGCCTTATCTGTTAACATCATGGCTTCTGTTCCCCTTAAGGTGATTGTGGTGCATTAGATTAAGGTAGGAGGCAGTGCTGTCTGGTGGTATCTGTCTAGTGGCATCTCTTCTGTCCATAGTGGACAACACAGACCCAGCCAAGTCAGCTCCCATTTGACAGGTCATGTTGGTTCACATACATGTAGACATGAAGAGGCTGCTGCTAGGGCCAGGTCCAGTGTGGAAGTAGTATAGTCCCTGACTTGTGGTGTGGAGCCTGGGGAAATACACCCATCTGGGACCCAAGCTGGCTCTGCACACAGCTACGTCAGGTGAGTCTTCTTGTTTTGGGAAGTCAATACAAGCATAATGAGCTTGCTTTGTATGGCAGAGAGCAGTTGTCCCAAATGGCTCGTGTTCATCCTGAAAGCCTGGTTGGACCTAATCTTACTCCTCAAGAGCTACTTCAGTACATGGACACTGTGCTTCTTAACTTTGTTGTTTCTTGGCATTTTTTCAGTTTTGGAGTTAGTTACACTGCAGATGAACAGGAATGGAGATGGCCTCTGAAAAGCCAGGCTGGATCCCTCTGGGCTTACTAGCTGAGAGGAGCACACCTGCAAATACAGCATGTCCTGCTGCATACAAGAGAGTCTTTTTAAAAATTCCAGCCAGGACCCAGAGGGTTGTGGAGTTGAATGTTGATGCATTTAGTTAGCTCTGCAGGAGCTGGTTTGGGTCTTGCTTGGCTCATTAGCTCTTGCTTAGTGTTCACTATCTTGGTCTGCTCTTTATAGAGCCGCTGGATTGACTCACCACTGTGCTTCCCTGGAGGTCCCTTACGTACTATTATGTGGGTTTAATTATTATTAATTATTTTTTCAGTTTTCCTGGATATTGCAGCTATCTGTTCAGTGTCTGTGGAAGAGGCAAATTTTGCTTCCTTGGAATGGGAGAAATTTTGAATTAACAAAGTTTCTTTCATAATAGGCAAGGATTCAGTAAAGGAGTTATTTAAAAAAAAAAATTAAGTATAAGTTTAAAAGAAAGCAACATGCAACAAACATCATGTTTGTTAGGAAGCAAAGGATAAATGAGGGACTAGGCAAAGTACATGCAGTAGGCAAAGTAGATACAGAAAGCTTGGTAAGATGGAGCAGAGCTAAAAATTGATTCAGTACAATTAACATAGAAAACAGCTGCAGATGAATGGTTTTAGCAATCTGGTGAAGAATTAAGTATGTGAATTTAAGAACTTCTGAAAAGTAATGGTCAGATATGACAAATGACCCCTTTAGATTATCTTGTACTTTCAGAACTGGAGACTTCCCTGGTTGACAGCCCAGAGGAATTTTGATACACCCAGAGGAGAAACTGTGCCAATCTTACCTATGACAAAATCTTTGAAAAGAGACACAGCAATAATATTAGCATTTTTGAAAAGGAGAACACTCTGGAGTCTTGAAAATGTTTCAGAGAGCCTTCCTGGTGGGGATGTATGAGCAGTTTAGAGAGGCCATGTGAATTCAGAGAGGAGAATTAGCTTGAATTTGCCTGTGGGAAGCCTTTTGCCTAATAAACCCTTAGACAGCTTCATTAGGCAGGAAACTAACAGCACACAGTGATGGGGCTATGTCTCCAGAAGAAGGAAAGGTTTTCTGTGAAGAGCTGAAGACTATTTTAGGGACAGGCCCCACATATGTGGCTGTTGGCACTTTGGTCTCTGGCTGCCAGCTAACCCAAGACATGACAGTGTAGGCAAAACTCGAAACTGGTTGTCCAGTGCGCTAAAAGCGGTCACTGCCCTGTGCTGGAATTGCATTCACAAAAGCACCAAGCCCTAAGAGCGTGTTCAACTGTGGTCATTACTACTTTGGAAGCAGCAATTTTCTTTTTTTAGTGAGAGGTAATATAGTAAAATAAAGCAATATGGTAAATAGAGGTCACGGAAAGCTAATGTTGATAAGCTTGGAGGCTTCTTGTAACTGAATCCCATGTGGGAAGGCAAGTGATTCTGATGTGGCAGAAAAAATGTCTACCACACCCAGAATTCGGGCTTCAGAATTAGATGTTTATTTCATATGTGAAATGAAAAACCCATTATTCTGTTCATATTCATGTTCTGTGCTGTTTAAGCCTGGTTATGCAAGACATGCTCAGTCAGAATGTGTGGGACCAATGATTGAAATGTGAATTTGCGTGTCTTGCGGTATTTATGGTATCACAGGTGGCTGGCTGCCTGTAACACCTTTTAGCCGTAAAAACTATGCTAATAATACATATTATGATAATAAAAACATTTAAAATCAAATTTTTAAGGCAAAATAAATGATGGTGGAGAGAAAGTGGGGGAAAGAAGGGCATTTCAACAGGTACACTCACAAATTTTACATAGGTGTATACTTTATAAATGTGATGTGAACCCTTGACTTTTAAAATTCTTAATGCAGAATTGTAGTGTTTGATCTTATTGGAATTGGAGATTTAATGGATCTTATTGGTTATTTTCAATAACGTATTACCTACCAGCTGTCAGCAAGTCCGTGAACTTTAGTACAGAACAAAATCTAATTCTGGGGGAGTAACTCCTTTCTTCTGCCTTTGCTTTTTCTTTTTTTCATTTCTACAGCTTTGGAGAAATGCTTTAGCATGCTCTGCTAAAATGGATCTCATTGATTTCTTTTTTATTTTTTAATTTATTTTCTGTTTCATATCTATTAGGAATCTGAGTACGTAGTGACAGCTACAAACTCTTGATAGAATCAAATTAGGGTGTACCATACTTGATGGACCTATAAATAAAGAGTTCTTCTTGCACCAGGGTTTCAATCAATGAACATCCATTAAATAATGGCAGAAGAAAAGAAGAACTCATTTCTTCAGTTGTAGACTGCTGGGTTTTCTGAGGGATAGGGATGGAGAAATAAAGCTGTGTGTTTGAAATCCTTTTGTCTAAAGATAAATAACTTAAAACAACCTATTGTACAAAGTTTTGGTGGAAGGCGGTTCAAGGAGAAGTGAAAACTTTACAGTCACATGCACTGACATGCATTGTTTCTTAAATAGAGCTAGACTTTGTGATTTGTTGAAGCATGAAGTTGATGAAGCCTGAGTACTTATTTTACCCTTCTAAGATATTTTACCTTTGTGAAGGAACCTAATCTAATGTATATAAAATTCAGTAAACAGTTAAGCACTTTTTCAAAGATTGTTTGAGCCGAAAGTTATAGCAGTTAACAACGTTTCTCAGCAGTACTCTTGCTGAGTATGCAAGCACCGATAAGCAAGTTAAGTCTTTCAATTAACAATATTTTTATGCATTTGAGAAAAAAAAAGGAGTAAATTGTGCAAGGCTTTTATTGCTCAAACTTCATGTAAATGTTTGCAAATTTAAGACTTAAAGTGTGTGTTCAGTTAGGTATATTGAACATGTGCATTTTCCTGGACGTGTCCAAATGGAAGAGTTCTTCTAGGATAACTGGAAGAGCTAGTCAGAAGATTGCTGCACATGGTAGCACTGCCTATATCTGTAGTAGTTATTCCATGTATGTGTTGTAAGATAAGATTCAGATCAGTATGACCTATGTCCAGCATCTATAGAGTGACTGGATTTCTGTTTTTCCCAGCAGAGTTCCTTTTATCTAATGTATATTCTTTTTCTGCTGCCTTCTCCATCCTGTATCTATTGCCACTTCATACCTCCAGGTGGTGTAAAGTGGCCTTTTATTATCAATCATGGAGAGAAGACATCGCTTTTTCCTTAAAGCTTGATATACTTCTGTCTTTGCTTTTCCTTTCCAGCTGCTGTATTTTTTGTATTTAGATTGAAATGGATACCGTTGTTTAATGACTCTTGCATACACTTTTTTTTTTTTTGATGTGACTTCTTCCTGTAATTATACCACTTCTTGGCAGGAGGGGGGAGTTATCTTCTAAGTGATTCATCTGTTGGAGAGATCATTTGTTGTTTTACTTGGACATCTTGAGGTAAACTCGATAATTTCTAGAGAAGAGAATGATTTGTACCTCCCTCTGTAGCAGTCAGGAGTACAGCCCTTAAAGCACATGTACAAAACCCAAAAAGCCACAACAGTTCTGACTTGCAAAATATGAAGTAGAATCAACAGAAATAGATCTAAGAAAAAGGCTTCAGAGATAACATGGTACATATGTAAGAGAAATCTGGCCCAACACTTAAACATCAAAAATTGAAGCAGCTTATATCTTGTTTTGGGGGGTTTTCTATGTTTGTTTTCCTTGGCTGGTAATGGACTTTTAGCTGCTGTGTTTTGCCTCCTGTGCCATTTTTTTAAGTTTGCTTCTGCCCTACCTTTCTGATGCCAACCAATATGTATCTTCTCCCTTATTTGCTGTGTGTAATTTATTACTAAGTGATTGTGCTTGAAAACAAGCCAGGTGAGAGAGCATTTCTGGTGCTCACTCATTTAAAATGCTGAAACAGTGGGCATCATCATTTCACGAATTAGGCAGCTGCTTTTGGACAGTGGGGTCCTATGGAGCTACTCCTCTTCTCCTAATATGCCCATAGGATCAAAACAAATACGAGATTTCTTTGTAGTGTGGATCTCACAGTGCTGCACCCCTCAACAAAAAGAGGACGAGGAAACATGAAACTCTGGTATTTATTTGAAAAAGCCCAAACTATTAGCCCTTATTTTTGCTGAGCAAAGCTTATGAACATAGAATTACAGAATCAGTAAGGTTGGAAGGGACCTCTGGAGATCATCTAGTCCAATGTTCCTGCTCAAGCACGGTCACCTAGAGCATGTTGGACAGGGTTGCATCCAGGCGGGCCTTCAAGATCTCCAGAGAAGGAGACTCCACAACCTCTCTGGACAACCTGGTCCGGTGCTCCGTCACTCTCACAGGGAAGAAATTCCTCCTCACGTTCAGGCAGAACGTCCTGTGGTTCAATTTTGCCCATTGCCTCTTGATGGGAGAGTATATCCTAGAGGTTTGAAAACAAAAAGGCAAACGAAAGGACACCCTCAATTGTAGAAATCTATTTAACCACTTTAACAATTTGAAGTATGTATACTCTTAAGTTCAGCAGAGAGCACCTCTTCAACCAGTGGTGTGCTTCAGTTCCTGCAATGAGCACTGGTGTTCAACACAAAGTGCTCAAGAGGCTCATTTTGGAAGAGGTTGCAAATCTGGGGAGGATGTTGTGAGAAACCTCACCAGTTATTTTAGGCAGGAAGGTAAGGCAGATAGGAACTGGGTTGCTAAGGCTGAGTAGGTTTAAGAAGTCTGGAAGCTTTGAAGATAGATCTCTTTGCTGTGAGTGAAACTGGTGCCGTGGTCTGTGCTGGCAGCATGTTATTTTTCCCTTGTGGCCATGTGGTCAGCCCTAGAGATGTTTCAGGTGGTCAGTGGGACCCGTGTATGCACAGTAGTCTGTGGGCTGTTGCTTACCTGTGTCTTTTACGTCATGTCCCTGGGTGTTGGTTGGTGTCATTTAATTGGCTTGAATTTTGTTTAACAAGTTTAGCTACATGAAATGATTTGCTAATTCTGAATACAGGTGTTGTACATGCCATTAGCACGTTTTGTGTGGTTTGACCTATGTGTTATCTGCCTATGTTTAGTATTTCTTACTGTAATGCCGGTTTTTCAAAACTTGAATGAGAGTCAGTGACAGTGTTTTTCACTAGCTGAAATTGCACAGGAACTGTATTTTGAAATGTAATGTATATCTTTAGTTTTTTTAACTCAGTTAAGCAGCGTCACTTTTAAAATTTTGCATATTAGAAGTGTTTATCTTGCCCATTTGCATTCAGCACAATATGCAAATCCATATTAAGGTCATAGTTTGACGAATTTTCATAATAGATAGCATATAAAAGTAGGTTACTGGATAAATAGCAGTGAAACATGTCCTCCAGATCAAATAAAACTATACAAGTATTTTAGAATAACTTCATAAATGTAATTATGGTTTAATTTTTAATGTAGTCTTTGTTTCCATGATAACATCTAAATCTAAGAGAAGTTCAGATGCGTTGTTTTTCTACAGTCTTTTGCCCCATTTAAGGGACTGTTTGGGAACCAACGTGCAATAGTGAAGTTAATTGACCTGAAAAGGTATTTGCAGTAGTTTTATTGGTAACATTGAAAATTTAATCATAGCTTTAAAACAACTTCTTCCAATTTGGGAAATTGTCCAAGTTGTTAAAATGATGATAGCAGAATTTTTCATAAGACAATGATTTGAGTCATAAAGTGCAAAGAAGGTTTCTGCTATAAGCATTCCTTGAAGAGGAAGACTGTCAGAGGTGTTTAAATGCTGATGAGAGAGGAGGATGGATTGGGGCGGGGGGAGTTCAGAGGATGTGAATCTCTCCATGTAAAGCCTCCCAATGAACTCCCAGCGACTTGCCATCTTATGACCCTGTGCTGAAAACTGTAAAAGTGTCTTTTTTTCAGATGGTCAAGGCAAAGTTGAGTGACCTGAGCTGGAGCAAGGCCAAGTAACGGACTTCAGAAGTCAGTTTGGACCAACTCGAAGTCGGTTTGAACCAACTGAAAGTCAGTGTTTCCCAGGCAGCCCACAGCCAAGGGTACAGGGGTAGTTACAGCAGGTGAAAGGTGTTATGCCAGGAGCTCTGCACTGCTGTGCCATGAAAGAGACACCGATGCAAGCCCTTCTAACAGGGAACTGCCGTACTAGAGTATTACTGATTAAAAGGCCAGGTAGTGTGCGTGTGAGGACTCGTGAGCTAAACAGGAAAGAGAAAAAGCATGTGCAGGCAGTGTGTTTGAAAGGAAGAGAGGAGGGGGGCAAGAAGCTTTGTGTCATATTTCAAAACAAGGATTTTGATCCTCTGGAAAGCCTATCTGAAGAGTAATGTCAGAGCAGTGAAATGCTGTCACTAAGCAGTCAGAAGAGTTTAAGAGATGATGCTGGGCTAGAATTCATTTGGCAGCAGTTACTCAAAATATATACTGAATGCTAGTGTTTTAAATTGCTGGTTAAAAGTCGTATTACTCTGGAGATGATAGCACCAAGAGAAGAAATGTTGCTCTGATGTGATTGGGGGATTGATGAGAGGTGTATGTAGGTGGTTAACGATATAATGATGTGTTTGCTAATAAGGTTCTTGCTAATTTTGTTGTTGTTACGGTATATGCTGCAGTATCCAGGTAACAGTATCAGAAGGAACAATGCAAAGAACATTACCTGCCACTGTTAGCTGCCTTGTACTCATTCTCGTGGGAATTTTGGATAGGCAGTGTATTCAGAAACATTTGCCAACAAGAAACACCCTAAGAAAGGTATTTGCAAATATTATGTCTGATTTGAACTAATCCATTTATTTTTTTTTCTCAGTTTCTTTTATCCACAGTACCTCTGTTTTCCATTTCTTCTTGGTGGGTTGACCACTTCCATTAGTTTCTTATTTATGCTGAGGTTTGTAAGTTGGTTTGATGTATTCAACAGTCAAAAGTGCAGTTCTGCATGCATTTGTATTGGCTGAGTAAGCAAAATGAAAGAGGCTGGCTGTGAAAGTGAAAAGGTGATTTACATCAGTGTCATAGTGCTGTGCAGTAATAAAACATGGAGAGTGTTGGACACACATTATATTGTACAATTATATAATTATAAACAATATAATTGGAGGCAGTTGAGCTTGAATGCAGCAGGCTGTTATTTAGCAATCATCTCTTTCAAGGCTCATTAAACGCAGATTTATACACAAAATAAAAGCTTTGCTCTGTAAAGCTAAATATATAGTGGCATTTAGTCACCAAAATATAATACACAGATCTAAAGCTGTCAACATCTATAGGAGATTTAGTCAGTGGATGTAAATGAGTGTATTTGACAATACGGAGGCCTTTGCCTTTATTTAAGGTATTATTTCTGTGATTTCATTTGTATGTCTATTTTGAAGGGCGAAAGAGCCAGCATATGATCTATGCTCTTGGATTTTGAAATCTGACAAACAGCAACATTCTACTGATACCGTAATTGTTTAGAAAAGTGAAGACTTCTTCAATATGACAGATGTTTCTGACATAGGTGAAGCTTTTAAATTTTTATACTTCCTAATGTGCTGTCTCTCTGGGGAGAAAACGAAGAAATCGGTGTATTTTGTTGCTGCTACCTCAAATCATTTAGGGTTCTTTTTAAAGTATTTAAATATCTTAGCTGAAGTAAAATAAGTGCTACTTCTTTAAAAGATTAAAAAAGAATGCTTTTTTTTTGTCTTTTCCTGCAGCCTTATGATTTAAGAGGAGAAGAAGGACAGAAATAGGAACCTGCTCAGGTGCAGAATGCTGCAACACATCATGTTACGCAGTCTGATCCAAACAAAAGCTGCTTGCCACAAGTTTGGAACCTAAACCAGTATTTAGGCACTTGATTAAATGCTGAATGTTTTTTTCCCACTACATGTTAAATATCCAGAGCTCCTACTGACTTACGACCATGGCTGTGAACCACCAATATAAATAACTGAGAAACGTTCTTGAAAGGCTGCCTGCAGGCCTTAGTTATCTGAGTATGGCTCTGTTAAAATACAGCTCAGCGCTACTAAATAATCTAATCCATATGTAATTGATCCAGTTTTGTGTTTGTTTTCAATCCACAAACTGTTTTCATCCCAAATTCTATTTTAAAGGGAAATACAAAGTTATGATCATTAACATTGCCTTTTTCTACTGCTCTATAAAGTGCTCTCCTTTCAAATAACTTGTCAACAGTTTCCTGGTGTGCTGGATAAAAGGAAAAGAAGTAATTCTTACCTAGTGCTTTATGGCATTTCATGGCTAGTAAAATTTTTTCTTTTGCTTGCTCACTGCAGCAAAGTATTGGTTTGCATGACATACAAAAAAACTGAGGTTAGACCCCAGTCAAACTCAACTTTGCACATGTGCTGTGTTTTGGTTTTGGCTGGTTTATAAGTTACTGGTTCCTGGTATCTCACTGCTATGAAGCAGTAATTGGTCTGTCAGAGGTTTCTATCACTCTTCTCACTGGGACAAAAGAGTAGGGAGCCTTGTGGATTATGGAGATGGCCACCAGAGACCCCGCAGTATCTTTGGCTCATGTGGCTTCCAGTGCCAGTCTGTCTTCTCCATGGGATGGAAGAGGGTGTCCTCTAGGGCTTGTATTTGCCCAGTGTGGTCCAGTACGACAGGCACGTTGGGAAGTTCAGCATAGGGGCAGACTGTTGGCTTCAGGAGCCTGTGCCTTTAGGGGCAGCAGTTTCCCATGCTTGAAAGAGTAGAAGTGTGTGTTGTCTCAGACACCACATAATAATATACAGGGAAGTCAAGGGGTTTTAAGTTACTATTTGAGGGAGTACAAAACTGTAAAATACAGTGTAAACGTAAAACAAATTTAAAAAGATAGCAAGATAATACTGCCTGCTGTGAATAGTCTTTACTAGTCACTGAACAAATTACTTTTTCTGGAAGCTCTAATTCTTTTAAGAAATCGGATGCAGGTTTGTGCGACTTGCACGTTTTTATAATTGTATTTGTATCAGCTAGCATGTAGTATTTCTCTTAAAGTCTAGCCCAAAGGTAAAATGTTTCCTGTTGTAAACAGCTGTACTGCAGACAAGCTGATCACATCTAATAGGATTCATTTAAGCAACTTCCCTGTATTAATATTGTATGATGGCATGCTGTGTCCTGAAAGAAGGTAGGCTGTTGTCAGCAACAAGCAAGAGAAGATTGAGGCGTGAACTCCCTCCTTATCTAAAAAGGAAATGATATTTCAGTTCTGTGTATGAAGAAAGTGCAAGTTTTTAAAATAAAAGAAGAAAAATGTTGTGCATTAAACTGTGATTTTTTAAAAGATATTTCCCGTATACTGTTGTCGATTCTTAAGCCTTCACTTAATCAAAAATACAAATCCTAGTAGAAGAAAAAAGTAGTACTATTCCCAAAGATACGTATCTTAAAGCACAGAAAATATTTTTGCTTGGGCCTTTAGCAAGTACACATTAAAGACAAAGTGGATGTATCAGTGCTACCGTTGTGATTAGCACTGTTACTCTCCTTTTAAGATGTTGGAGATGCCTGCAGGAAGAGACAGGGAAAGCTGGTCTCAGCTGTGACCATTACTAGGGCAGAGGCTGTTCAAACCTCCCTGCTCCCCTGGAAAACCCCCTGAAGTCCCTAGGCATTTTGGACCTTTTGGGGAAATCAGATAGGGAGCCTTTGGAGAGCTGCAGGGGAGCAAAGGAGCTAATTTAACTTCCTCTTCCTAATAATTAATAAGATAGAGGTTTGAATACTTCTAAGGATCTAGTGCAAATACTGCTTCAAAGTTATTCAAGCCGCAGAACTAAGGAGATGACAAACAGTGATGTAATTTTATATATTGGTGGTAAAATCAGCTATAGATTGTTTAAAGGCAGCAGCTACATTTGATGTGAGCTGCAGAGCATTAGCCAGTTGGCTAGAGGCTCATCACATTAAGTGCTTGAGGTCTTCTCTAGGAAAACTGTTTTAACAGCAAACAGCTGTAGCAAATCAGCAGAAATGGCCCAACTAGTGTAACACCCCTTATTTGAAGGTGTGCCATGCTGGTGTGGTGAGGCAGCTTATTTGCAGGCAGTATCAGGCCCCTGATGATCTTCAGCTGCTCTGATAGAAATCTGCTCTTCCCCCGGCTGCTTATTCAGCTCTGCATCTGCGAGCCTGCCCTGACAGTGTTAGCCTTGAGGAAATTCCTGATGTCTTATGAAACCAGAAGTCCCCTTGTGGGATATATGAGGATGTTAATTTTTACTTTCTTGTTTGCACTTGGCTGTGTGTCAACCCCCTCAGAACCAAAACCAGACAAAACCACTAAAATAAGCCCCTCCTCCAGTCCTCCCAAATAGCTGCTTTTTCTCCTCTTTAATATTCTAAAATATTGATGCTTGTAATCCCACACAAGAGGAAAAAAGGGGGTCTACAGGATATCTTTTGCCACTTGGGCTCTGCTGTATTTCTCTATGAAGTTCATGGAACTTTCAGCACTCACTTACATGGAAATGCTTACTGACCTCATTGTGGTGTGGTGGCATTTTCCCCCCGTGACGGGGGGAACAGCAGGAGGCTGGTGTTAGTATGGGCTGAGTGAAAAAGCAATGGCTGGTCTTGCAAATGAAATTCTCTTGACTTGAGTATCTTCTCTTGTGCCGCTTAAGTGGAGTCAGTGAAACAGTTTAAGGCAGTGATGGTGGAGTCACGTTTTGTGCTTCACTTCAGAAGCAATGAATATAGGAAGTTCTGCATCTTCCAGTGTACAGAGTTGTATAGCATATACTGCATGATTGCAAATGAATAGTCAGTTAATAACAGTAGAAAGTTGGAACTGGACCATTTTTATTTTGAGGAACAATATTTAGCGCTAGCAGTATGTTTTACATATATTAGCGAATGTAGGGCAGCTTTGACTTTTGCTTGCTATCTAGAGAATGCAGGTTTCTAGAGAGTCTGGTTTGCCTTGTTTTATAATTCAAGAAATTTCAGCAAAACTGCTCCAAATCCAAGTTATATTGTATGAATATAAGAAATATAAATACTTGACAGCTGGGATTTTCAGAAGGCTGATTTTATAAAGATGCAATTAATATAATGGCACAACTGGCAGCAAACAGCCCTCTCATTTCCTTGGCAGTCTGTTGTATTTCTTTCTGTCCCTCCCCACACTCTTGATTTTAGTCTGTGAGAAAAGTAACTTGTGGAAAGGAACAAAGGTGAAAATTGGAAGGAAAGGAAGAAGGGGAGCCATTAAGTTATGATATTGTAGGTGGTTGCTCCCTTTAGTATTCCTGTTAGGATCACCCCTTCTTGCATGGGGGATGGATAAACTCTTGCAGTTGCTATCAGTTATCATCCTTGAAGCACACTCTGTTCTGTGTCTGAATAGTCACAAGGTGAATAATAGTTTTACAATATTTTCCTTTCTGGTCTTTGTGGATTTTTTCTTTTCTTTCTGAATTTGTGTACAAATTTCCTAATATCAGTAATCTTCTAGGTGTCTTTTGAAAATCTTCATCAGGTACTTCTTAGAACCAAATGCTATTCCCAATGATATTAAACATCAGTATAAAGAGAAAGGGAAGGCAGGCCCCTGACTAGGAAATCTAAGTTATCTGTAACTATTACAATTGTAAAGGAAAGGAGAAAAACAGCTTTGGGATGCTAGGTTCTGTGAGGTGACATAGCACTTTTTCTCCCCTCTTCCCCCCACCAAAAAAAAAAAAAAAAAAAAAAGATTTGTTAGCCTGATGTAAAGGAGAACAATATGTTATCATATGTGAAAATTTCTTACTTTATATCCAACAGGTCAAGTTTTCTTCAGATTGAGACAGAATTGTGGCTCATGGACATCTGATGTTGTGATAGGTAAGTTGATTTTGACATGTCTTATTACACTGCTGCAACATGACAAATCCTGATCTTGATTATACTAATGTAAGTGCGGAGTAGAGGCACTATCTTATTTATTTTGCATTTACACTGGTGGAACTGAAAAGAAAATTTCCTTCTGTTCTCCCTCTGCCATGCGACTTCAGAAGCAAGGTTTAAATCATTATTAATGAACTTTCTATTCAGAAATGTTAAGCAACTGGAGATAAATGGGGAAAAAAAGTAGCTTTGATTTACCCTATTGCTGAAATAAAGTAGGAGGATGGTGTGAAAAAGGCTGTTTGGGCTTACCTGGAGACAGTTCAGAAAAATCTACTGTAATTAGTAGATAGTTCCCATAGTTGCCGTGCTCATAAGGTAGTAACTAACCAGATATAGTAATACAGTCAACGAGGCGAAATTTCTTAGTGCACCGTTTGTCCTTTCTGATCTCTTCAGCTAGTTAATCAGGTAAGCAATATATCCAAGTGTGTAGCCACTACCTAAATGAGAGGTTGGAGTTTGATGTTGTGCTGCTGATTGAGCTTTATGGTCCATGGCAGTTGTTCAGTCTTTAGACCTGCAGACCTCTTTGGTTTTGCAGTCGTGAAGCGATGCAATGACCGAGTAGGAGCCTCACTTACCCTGGAGCACGTGAGACTGCTCCAGTTCCAGAGTAACAGCAGAGAATAATTTTGAAGGATTCAAGCCAAGTGTGGCAGGAGGCTCTAGAAACCCTTTCCCACAGTGACATCGACTGTGGCAATGATTAGTGGATGGCTTGTGGCAGTCGGAAGCAGGTGGGCAGCTGGAGTGCCCTGTACTTCTTGTGCCACTCAAGCAGGTGAACTGTACAGAGTTGGATTTAATTTGATAAGAGTTGGTTTGGCAAACAAAGTTGAATTGGAACATGCAGAATAGTTCTGGAAACGCTGCAAAAAGATGGAAAGACAGCTTTTTGTTTGGCATCTCTGAAATCTAGCTTAGGAAACTGCTTAATGATGTCAGTTTTCACGTTTTGGGGTAACTTTTTCTTAAGTGATCTAAGCAAGACATATATTCCAGATAGAGTTCTATTTACAATACATGTTATTGACCACATCCAATTTTTACGGTTAAAATTTAAAAATGAAGGTAGGGAAAAGCATCACTGCTTTCTCTACTAGCATGAATGTGATGATAAATCTATAGCAGTCCATTGATACTTCAGAGTTTTCTTTTTGTGAAGCTGTGTAGGAGAGAGTTTAATTCCATTCCATTCATTTTACTGTCTGGGCTTCTGCACAGGGCACCAAGTGTGTTGGGGTGGCTGGAGGGGTTCTAAATTGCAGCATCTATTTGTTTTGGCCCAGACCAGCAAATGTCAACTGCTAGTACCTGTCCAGCTTTGGGATGGTGAACAAGTAACAATAAATTTAACAATGGTGAGTGTAATTCATGTAATAATATATTTGGTGCAAGAACAGTTTGCCATTATGATCTGGGTATCATATGTGGTTTGAATAGCTTCTAAAATGCTGGTATATTTATAGTTAAGGCACTCATCCCTTACTTGCCAAAATAAACCTCAGTTTAATTTTGTAGGCATGTAATATCTTGAAATAAATTATACTGGCAGGCACTTAATGTGATCTAACCGTGAATTCTTTGAATGAGAAGTGCGCTCACATTGCAGCAGCACACAAGAGAAATTTGTATTGCATAGATATAATGTGTAAGAGTGGTAACAGTGGTCAAATGGATATACTTTTTCATTGCTATATTTTCTTTTAGTCTGTACGTGTGTCTGTCTGTCTGGGTGTGTGTTTATAAATAGATCCCTGCTTAAAATAAGCTACATTTTAAAGTGTATAGCTTTTCCTTCACTGTGTTAGGAGCAACTGTCCAACATTTTGGAAAGTCTGACCCGGAGGAAATGGCATAAAAATTGTTATTTCCTAGTGTTTCCAGTTTCACCCCACTGCACAATGAGTGATGCAAACTGTGAAGCACACTTGCCATTTTTCAAAATAACATTATTAACATCCTAAAAAAAAAAAAAAAAAAAAAAAGAAAGATGTCAGACAGTGGAATTGATGTGTCTATAGCTTATTATGTAGGAGCAAGTAATGGAGAGATTTTAGACTTGCAAGAAGAATTACATTTTGTTGGAAAGGGAAGGAAGGCGTGGGGTACTTGTTAAGGGAAGGAAATTCCAGAAAGTAGGAAAATAAGGAACTGAGAGGAAGAGGAGGAATCAAAGGCTGAGTTTCTAGTGGAGGTGAAGAACGAGGAGCCGATGGGGATGGAGAAGGTGGCGAAATACAAATAAAACCGAAAGACTCTTTCCTGGCTCTTGGGATTAGGTTTCTCTTGTTCCTGCCACTCCGTTAGCTGTTTGCTGGTAGCTCGCCCTGCTGATTCCTTCTGCTGTAATGACGGGGCCGAGACTTGAGCAGAGCGCAAGGACAAAGGAGATGAAATCGGAGACGGAGAGGCCAGGTTCTTGCAGGTCCCCTAAGGACCGCAGATGCGAACCTGATCTGACGGAGGAAACTGAGAGGCTGCTTACGCATTTGGGAATAATGCCAGTAGGTGCTGTGTTTAGAAAATAAAGGAGCATCATCCAGGTGTACTTCAGAAGCACAGGAGAGGTGCTCAATAAGGTAAATAGTGCAGTTAGCACACACTATGTATGTAAGAAGTCAGAGCCAGCTCACCTTTGGAAGTTAATCATTACATATTATAAGTGGATTATATAATCCATTTCAGACACTTTCATTAAAAGGGGGCTTGCCATAAAGCATTTCCTGCTGAACCTTGCTCTTATTTATTGGTTTGGTTTCTTAACACAATGTTTTTAACTAAGTTATTCCAGATAACTGAACGCTTGAGTGGCTTAGAAATAGCCAAGTTTTATTCTTAATGGTACTCTTTTAGTTACATTTTTCCTACATTGCTTTGCTTTTAAATTGATTATTAGAATTACTTATTACTGTAATGCCATTATTTAGATATACTATACTTTGAATACTATTCCTCATAGAGGTTAGCTGGAGAATTGAGGAAAAGCAAAATATACCTTTAGTAGAAACAGAGCTCTGAAAATGAGGCCATTTCTGTGCTTCAAGTGCTGTTCCTGTTACTGCGACACTGTATCATGCAAAGGCTCAGAAAGATGCCAGTAAAATTAACAGCCTGGCATTATATGTGCAGTAAATACTGAAGACCGGAGGTTGGTTGGGGTGGGAGGCAGAGTGTTGTTAATGGTACACTGCCTGATGTCTCATTATTTTTCTTCTTTGGTTTCACGGCAGCCTAGCTGTTTAATGTTAATGGCTCTTTATCCAATCTCATGAGGTCATCACTTCATGACACTAACTTGGTTTAGATAAATGTTTCCATAAGTTGATACCCTTTTTATTTTATTTTTTTTTAATACAGGCACACTGGGAAAAAAAGAGTGCTTATTTTTATCAAATTTTACTGGTAATCCAGCGCTTTCCTTTGAGACTTCTGTGCAGAGTTTTTATTCTATTAGCTTGAATATATAGTCAGAGTTCATGACAACGATATAGCTAGATACATTAAAAAAAATCTGGCCAGTGAAGACCAATTAAAAAAGGAAATAGCTCTCCTCCCCAACTCACCCCCCCCCCCCAAAAAAAATAGAACTGACATAAGTGTATTCACTCCTACAATAACAGTTTGCAGAGATGTTTAAAAAGCAGTAAAAAGCAGTACTGTATTAAAAGTGGAACTGTGTGTGTTAAAAATTAGGGGGAGAGCGGGCAGTAGTTGCTGAATTACTCAGGTAATACCTTACAGGCAGAATCCTTTAAGCAAGTATGTGAGAAAATGCTTAGTTTGTATGATGAATGTTGACTAGCTCCTGGAGATGATCAGAGGGCAGCTGTACATTTGTTCACTGAGGGGGGCTGAAAACCGGTATTTCTGCAGGAAGACTGTACTCCTAGCTGGATCACCAGCTGTAGCAGTAGGAAAGAGGGATGGTGGAGAACAAAAAGAGGGAAGAAAGGGATTCTCATGTGTTCCAGTTTGTGCGTGAAGCTCCTCCAAAGCATTGCTTTGCCAGTGATGTTTGGTTCTGTGGAGCAATGTGTGGAGCTAGCTGATCATCCCCCAGGAAGGAGTCCACGCTATTTTTCCTATTTTGTGCCATCAAACATGCAATTTGGAGCAAGGGCAGGGCTAAACTTTAATAAGCAAGCGGAGTGGTCTGTAGTCTCCACAATGAGTGCACCTCATGCACCAAAGTGTCTCATCACATTCATCAACAGGGCTGAGCCTTTTTTATATACATACATACATATATATATATATATATATATGCCTTTCTTCATCTTCCTGCATTTTGATCTACATATATGGCAATGTTTATATTATGCTAAATTAGCAAGACATCCTCTATTAAACTTTGATGTTTGTTTGAGCAGCTCCCTTAGGATGAGTGGCAAAGCTTGTTATTTTAAGGGAAAGAAATAATAGGAAATCTTGTAAAAGAGTGTATGGTTTTCTAATAAATTCACCCTTGTATGAGAAAATTTTCTTGATGAGTTGAGATGACCTGCTTCATCTTTTCTTCTTTCCCACTCCCTCTCCTCCCTCTTCCCCCATGCTGTTTCAGTTCTTCTGAGGATCCTGAGTTTGGCTGGTGAGTTAATCACTGATGTCATACTTCCAAAAAATGCAAACATGACCTTAACTATTATCATAAAATTAAGTTTGCATTAGAGATCAAATGTTTGAAAACTAAAAACAAATTTAAAAAATCTTTCTCATTTCCCTATACATGTCACCTGTACTTCCTAGTTTGAGTTCTACAAGAAGTATTGTTGCTAACCCCTCTGGAGAAATGTCACGTAAAAGTTGCAGATTGCTACCGGCACTGAGTTCCTATGCTTCTCACACTTCTTTTTATCAGTTTGTCATAGGAAAAAATGTCATGTACTGCAAGGTTTTGGTGCACCTTGAGAAATCAAAATACATCTGCTTGCATATGCATATTTCTGCAGCTGCATTGAAATTTCCTTTTTGCAATTAGACAAGGAGAGAGAGCGATCATGAGAGTGCATGTGTTTGAAAGTGTGTATTCTTACATTGTGACAGCACTGGCATGTGGCAGAGTAAATCTTTTCCAGATGAGGCTGCCTTTGACCTGGTGCTTCTCTGTGCTGCCAGCTCTCTCCTGCTGGCCTTACAGGGAATGATGGGACAACATGAAGGCTTGAGACCTTCTGAGCTCTTCAGCTCTGACTTCTGAGCTGAGCCTGAGGTGTTTATAGTGTAAGGCAGTTTAAATCTAGTTCATTTTGCTAAGCTGTTCACCCATAATGGATCTGTCACATAGACTTGACCACATATTTGTATCCATTTTAGACAGCCCTTGTTGCTCAGCACTGTACCTGTGAAAATTCCCTGCACACTGCCCAAATCCAATGTTGTCAAATAGTAACCCCTCTTCTCTTCCTCAGAATACATCTGTCCCTTTTAGGGACTTAATAGGCAGCTGTCTGCTCCAGCCGTGCTGTACCTTTGAATGCATGTCAAATAGCTGAGAGCATCTTAGAATTCAACCCTAATATTCCGTCTGTCAGCTGGCATAAAGATGGCACGGGCAAGTAACGGCATGCAGGAATTTCTGCTTTATTGGGAATTTACAGCAGTGGGGTTTGGGCAGGGAGAATGGTATCTCCCAAACTGAAAATCCTGCCTTCCTGCCAGCTTTGGGGAGCCAAGTCAGCTCTCAGAAACTGGAGCTGTTAGCAGGTCGGGAAACAAATGGTTGCTTTTTCATGGCCAACCACTAATGCTGAAATTATGTAAGTGTATTTAGTTCTGAGTCCAGAATCAAAATTGGATGAGTCTTCTATTCTGGCACAGGGTTAGATGAATCTGAAACATAATATCAATGTAAGTGGAACAGGAGGATGTTTTGCCCTCTCCCTTTCTCTTGCCCAAAGATGAACAATATTTCTAGTTCAAATCACTGAGTAAACCTTCAGGGACACATCCATTTCCAAAGTAGTAAGCTGAGCCACAGGCTTTACTAAGGTCTGGGGAGCCAAGCAAGAACGAATTTACTGACTCTCTTCTCTACTAATTCATCTCCTGGATGTCTCCTATTTGGATTTCTTTCCCTTCCTTCCTATCTTCTCCTTCCTCCCCTCTCCGCAACATTTCAGTGTTGTTGCTCCTTTAATAACAGTTATATAAGGCTGGCTCTCCGCAGGGATGCGTCCCATATAGCGTAGCTTACACACGTGTTAGTAGACCTGTGCAAATCCTCAGGCTTTCAGTTCACCCTGGAGATCTGTTTTCTTCTGCATCAGAAGAGCAGGGCTTCCCGGGAGAGCGCCGCTCCAGCCCAGGGCTCGCAGTCCAGGCTGGTGCCACCCCGCGCGCGGAATCTGGCTTTAATAGGATTTTCCTGTATTCTCCGTGTTCGTCCTGCACGACCCTTGTAACAAAACCTCTAGTAACATAGCATCTGAGGTGCTCTTCTTGTGCTTGCTGACACAGGTGGAAAATAATGCTGGTCAAAAGGTAACATTTTAAGGGATATTTCTTTTTAAAGCAGACAGAGGTTCAGTGAATTCTGCCATCAGTCTCTGGCAAGTGAAAGTAAGCTGTGAAGAAAGAGCGAAGCTCACTTAGTTCTCGACAATATGTGTTTAGCAAGGTGGTACTCTGGAGGCTTATCTCCTTGCTCATTGGTGAAATTTAATGCAAGAAATAAAACCCACTTTATCTGACCTGTGGCTGTACCTCTTGCCTCCTTGTGGCGTGCTTGTTTGTACTGTGCTTGTGGCTTTCTATTTTGCACAATATTGGAATACTTAGGGTTGGTCTTCCATTGCTTCCCCTTATAAATGTGCGTGTGAGAGAGGCAGCAAGCTTGGCAAATTCACTGTTTTTCTAAGACCATTTCAGCACTTTCAGTGTGTCCGTTAATCATATAGGCTAAAATGACATACTTTGGGCTGCACTGACTTCATCACCTGTTTTTCAGGTATCACATCCACTCCAGAAATCCTCTTAGAGATTTGAAAAGAAAAGAAAAAACTTGGTCTAGCTTGGATGAAAGCATTAAGCAGGTGTTAAACAGCAGCCATTTTACACATATCAGGTTTTTGTATGATCACTTTTTTAAATTGGGGACAGGGTTGGTTGATGGGACAGAGACTTTCTGCAAGGCATCCACCACCAGCATGGCAGAAGTTTCCTTTGAAGTAGTCAGTTTTAGGAGCTGTTCCCCCTTGCCAGACAGTGCCATTTACGTAATTTGGCTGAATGCTGAATTAGCTCTGAAGGGGCAAAAGCCATCTGTGGATGGGAGGTATGGATGAGAACAGTAGTGCTTCTGTATCAGCTTCATTTAAAATCCATTATCAGTTATGCCTACAAGAAAAAAATTAGCAGCCCTGTAGTTAAGCAGCGGTGTACTGGAAACTGCAGTTCTCAGCTCGTTCAGAGAAGACATTGCTAGGGGGTCCCAGCCTCCCAGATTAGTGTCACCAAAATCAACTAGTACTGCAAAACGTGCATCAAAAATCTGGCTCCGTTTCTAAAAAAGAAGGTGGAAACAGAAGACAGAGCGTTTATTCAGTATTGCAATAATTTCTGATATTCCACAAGCAACTTCTGTTGTCGCTTTATGATGTTCTACGTAGAAAAAGCAGTCAACTTGATTTTTTTTCTTCTGCTCCTAAGCTGTTGCTCATGAAATTATGATCATTTGTAATTGGGGAATAGAAATTCCGCACAGGGAGTGAAAAGCCTCATCTGCTTTTGCCAGCTGAAATAACTGTCTGAAAGGACCCTTCATATGCCGATCCCCGCGGGCTGCGAAGCCTGCTGTTTCTGTGTACACTAGGCTGGCAAAAGCGGCACCCGAATTCTGAATAACATTTTGCTTTCCTTAATAGTCAGTGGCTAGAGAGATTTCCAGCACTCGCTTGGCTTCAGAATGAAACCTTTTTAGCAAACATTACTTTAACTGTTGGTGTGAAACAGCAGCAGCGTAACTGGAGAAAGCCCTGTTTGGCAGCTGTGATTCTGCTATAGTCGGCGAGCTGCACATCACGGCCGCTGGATTATAAGCAATTTGGGGCAGATAAAATGTCGGCCCATTGTGCTTTGTGCTGGGGCTAGGAGGAGGAAGACCTGCTGCTCTCCAGCACTGCTGCGAGCTCGCCGTCTGGGAGAATTATAGCAGCTATGAAATGTGTAAAATGCACCAACAAGTTGTTCAGATAAATAGGGTACTGGAGCACCGTGAAACGGAAAATCTTTTGTGAGGTTTCCCGATCACACATCTCGAACTACTGCTCTGTGTTGTTTCATCCCTGACAAAAAATTACCTTCTTATAAAAATTGTGCATTTCTTTCTTTCTTTAGAGAATAAATGAGATTGCAAAGCCAAAACCAAATCTTATTCATGATGAATTCCATCCACCCCCCCTTAGAAATTTTCACATTGTTGAAGAAATTGTTTTACCTCAATATTATGAAGCATGGGGGGGAAGCAACAAAAAAGAACCCTTCTTGAGTATTTTGTGATGTACAAAATATATTCTTTTAAAATTCTTGTCTGTTACAAATAGAGCTATATTCTGTTTTATGAATGTCTCAAGCACACTAGGAGCCTTTTATTTTGAGAAGACATTTTCTTTAGAACAAAAGAAAAATTTTCCAAAATGGAAAATTGTCTAATGGATTCCAGCATTTACATTGAATCTCGAAATATTTCACATTGTCATGAGTACATTAGTGAGCTTTTTCCTTTCAAGAATGCTTTCTTTACTTATAAAACCAGAACTCACAAACATATTTATTGTTGGGATTATCTTTCCTAAGTAAAGGACACAAGCAGTCTATTTGTTTCTTTGTTATCAGAGTTTACATTTCATAAATCTCTTGAGCTTGAAATAGAGTTACAGAACATCTACAGGTTTTTTTCTGTCCCCTAAATGAAAGGTGCCTGGGGAGAAGTGTGAGGAGATGGTATGAAAACTATGGTTGCAATGGCTTGTCCAGACTGCTTAGGTCTACAGCAGGTAAGAGAAGTGCTTTTCTTCACTGACATGATACTGCAAAGCAGTGACACTCTGAGTCGGTAGTTAGAGATATTTTCAGTGTGAATATTTTCCTTGTAAAATATCTAGCTTATGACATTTAGAACTATCTTTCTCTTGGTGGGTTTCACCAATAGGGATTGAACTTGGTCATAGTCTGATGGCGTAAAATTATGTGCAAGCTTGGGATAAATTACCAGATGTACTTGCGAAGAAAAAAAAAAGAAAGAAAAGGCAAAGGGCAAGCTATTTTTCTGCTTCAGATCACCGAGTGTTTGGATGCGAGGTAGTGAGGTAGTGCTGCTTAGGTGGGACCATGGCAGTAGTTTTGAAGAATCTTCTTTTCCCAGTGCTTGGCCAAGCTGCATTGTGTGGATTTAGAAAAAAATGGGACTAACGCTTCATAAAATGGCCCGGTTGAAAGCCGTCATGTAACATTTCTCCTTGCTGGGAGTGCCTCCTGTGTGTACTTTAAAGGCTGGCGATATGGTAGTTTGTGGCCAATTTCTTTTCCTTTGAACAATCTCACAGATATTTCAAAACCTTCAAAGAAAGACGAAAGTGTCAAATCTATCCATGATTTGAGTGTATTTCAAATATTTTTAAAGCATGCGTTTTGCAGTCAGTGTGGCTTCGTATACCTCAAAATTGTTTAGCAGCGACTGAATCCAAGCACCTTAGTTTTAAGTGATGGAAAGGTTTAATACCCAATTTCTTTGCTTTCCAAAAGACTACATTGCTTTTAATTAGGCTGCTCAGTCAAATGAGTATGCCCAGCTGCATAGGTGCTATGGGCCAGCAGTAGCTATTGGAAGCTGGAATCACTGAGACTCTCTTCCA
This sequence comes from Rhea pennata, assembly GCF_028389875.1. Lineage (NCBI taxonomy): Eukaryota > Metazoa > Chordata > Aves > Rheiformes > Rheidae > Rhea > Rhea pennata. The sequence goes on from NC_084664.1 coordinate 68,359,707, forward strand.
ACAAAGGTGTTTGTAAGCCAGTCTCATGTTAATAGTATTAAATAAGGGTGAAGTGCTTAGGTATGTTTTCAGATCTGGATTGTAACCCCATGGCCAGAATGTGCTGATTCCTTTTAGTTTTGTCATAGTAAGAGACATTATTAAGAATTTTCACATTTCCCAATGTGATTGCATACCGCGATCTGAGCAGCAGGGCCATTCCTCTGTTTACCGAGAATATTGGGTAGTGTTTTAGCTTGATCCTTTCCTGACATTTGCTTGATGGATTAATTTCAGGCTTTTTCTAGAATTGTTTGTGGAAGATCAAATGGCAAATCAATAGAGGCCCTTCTGCAAGCTGATGATCGTGTACTATGCGCATGAATTATTTTTCTCCTCTGTTATATAGTCCTCATAGAGCTGCATTCAGAGCAAGACCACGCAATCTCCTCGTGCTTACAGCTGATCTTGCTGTATGCTTAAGTTATGCATCAGTGGACCATATTTTTAAGTTTCCAGTTTCTTTACGCTGTACAGCACTTCATTTTGAAGCATGCTCTAGAAAAAAGAGTGAAGAAGGATGTAGCTTTGAAATTAAACTCCTGAGTCAAATATTAAAATGTTAAATTCTACTCTTTTTTTGTGTCTAGTAGGTTTGCCCTCTTAAAATACTTGTACGTAGTTATTTAGTATTTGTGTGTAGAAAAGTAAACAAAATATAAGAGCTATCTGTAGCACTAAAATCAAAGTCACTTCTAACAATCATATTCTCTCATATGTGCAACCCCATCATGACAGAAACAAGGTAAACGCCAGGTTTCAGGATACCTTGTAGGAAAAGTCTTTCAAAGAGCCTATTCTTTAAAATATTTTTTAATTCTCAAAGCAGATAATTTGTACATTCATTGTTTAAGTATGCATTCATACATGATCCTCCAGTAAATTCCAGGTATAATGTGCTGTTGGTTTAACTGAACTTCATTTGCCTTGCAAATAATAACATTATTTTTACTTATCTTTTGCATATCTATTTATTTAAAACAATAAATTCTCTTAAAATGTTTTTCATTTTTTGTTTTTATTTAAAAAGCATTCCAGTCCTAACCAAATACATAAACATTTTTTTTTTATTCTACAGTCTGATCAGCAGAAATCAGATGCTCTCCATGTCAAAGACAAATCATTCTTCCACATATTTACTGTCAGATTTTCTAGTTCACTAGTTCTGTGTCATCTTCAAACCTGAATTCTTTTCTTGCTAACTTCAGTAAATTATTCAGATGAGCACTATATGGATAACGCTGAAGTGGTCAGTCTAGCTCATGAAACAAACTGATTAAGGGCAATGAGCACTAATGCTGCTTGCAAAAAATTGTAGGAAGAATTTATGTTACCAAGTGATTTTTGCAGTAAAATAGCAGGTGAAACTCCATATTTATTTGAGTAATATAAGTAATTCATAGTGGGAAATGACTGATAGTATGCCTATTTCATTTATGGTCCTGAAATTAGATATTAGTATTTAGGCCATAGGTCTTGGAGCAAGGCAATATATAGCTCCTTGAAAAGACCTGCTCAGCCCCAAGTAAAAGTGAAAATTAGGCACTTTTGACAAGAAATAGGGAGCACATCAGAAAATGTTGTTATACTGCTGCATAAATACTTTTGTAACTGCATGATATGTTCACATATTGAAATTTTCATGCTGATTTGGACTTTTTTCTCAAAAAAGAGGAAAATTAGAAAAGAACAGATCAGTCAATCAATCCAGGGTATAGAACAGCTTCCACGTATAAGGAGATGAAGCTCGTTGACATAGTTCAGCTTTACAATGAGCAATAATAACAGTTAACCATGAATAGAGTGGAAAAGAACAACAGGAATTATTTGTTCTTTCTCGTGATACAAGAAGTCAAAGTATCAAGCATAACTGTCTAATCTGAAAGCTTTCTTAAAAAAAAATCAAAATAGTTAGAAATTCTTTTACATGCACAGGCTGTGAAATTGTTAGTATAGGCAAAAAGGGAAATTTCCAGTTTTCTTTCCAAGAGAAAATTAAGAATTTCCTGGCAAAAGCCTCCTGAAGTGCTCATGGGGCAAAGGTGTAGATACCACCTGTGGCTTGGGAAGTCCCTCGCTGTGTAGGAAGTACTGCTGCTGTCACTTTGTTCATTTGCTCTTTGCCTAGGTATCAGTTGCTAGTAGTGATAATCAAAGGCAGGAGAGTGGCCTAAATGGACGCTGCTTCTTTCGTGCTTTTTTTTCCCCCTCTAATACTTTACAGCATGTATATGTAAGTCTTTTAAATAATAATATATTTTAAGTATCATTTATAGCACCTACATGCTTGATTTTGTACATGGAGAGAAAATATGTAGAATACAGCTTCTGTATATGTTTCATGACAACTACTTAAAATCAGCAATGCACTGAACGAATTCACTAAGCAAAAAGTTACTTGTTATTGGCTAGACAAGCTGTCTGCCAGTCTAGGGCCTGATTTTCTTTATCATCAGCTTCACTGTCCTTGTTCTGCATCCTTTAATTACCTAGGGACTGACATTTCTGTTGAACAGCGCCAAGTTATATTGAGATACAGTAGGAGCTCATTCGTATTCAGGTTGCACAAGACCATGAGTGCTCTTCTACCTGGCTGTGAGAGACAATAAGATTTTACAAGACTGTAATTTTTAATTGCATCTTTTACTTGGGAGCACAGCGATCCCTGGAGGGTGCCCTTTCAAATCTTAAAATGAAAAACAGAATTTAAAAAAAAAACACATTCATGGTAGAAGCGGTTTGAACTTTTTCGTTGGTTTAGGTCCCTTGTTTGTTTTGAGCAAAAGGAATCCTACCTCTGAGACAACTGCTGTAAGAAAATAGTTTTTCTTAAGGGAGTTTTCATGGTTAGAGAGTGTGTGTCTGTGTGTGTAGGGGGGTTAATTATAATTCAACAAAGCAAATTAGCCTAATGACGATTTCCTAGCATCAGAATAAGACAGTGGAGATTTATTCTATTTTAAAAGGTCTTGGGAAAAGAATTTGTTTATATGATACAATCATCATTTTTTATTTAGTGATATAACCTAATAAAAACCACAGTGCTTAAAAGCAAAAGGCCTCCTAATTCACTGGGACTGGTTTTCAGTATCTAGCCTTTCAGTATCCATGGGTGGCTACTTTACAGGTCATAATTAAGAAAAGCATGCCTATTGCCAATAGGCTTCAATTTATTATGCTTCCACTGAGAAATTTTTAAGGGAATGTTAATCTCCAAACAGTTCCCCAAAATTGTAAAATTAGAGCACCTTCTGTCTTCATCTGTTCTTGGCCAGTAACAGATCAAGTATGTTGTTTTAGACAAAGCATAGTGAAGGTGCTCTCTGGTTCTGAGTGCCTCCATGCCTCGTTTGGACCCAGTGGGGTATGGTGCCAGCAAAACACATACAACTTTGCTGGTTCTTTGCTGCCTGATTTTGCAATAAACCATTACTACTGACAGGTCCCCCAGTACATAACCTGCCTGGAATGGGAGCAGCAAGTATGTGAACTGTTTTGGGGTGGCGATGGTCAAAGTCACCCTAGTGTGTAGGTCTGCATTGACAGCTAATAGGGAAGGAGGACTTTGCAGCTGAGAAACATCAGACCGTGGAGCTCCATTCAGTTTGCTGAGATACCATCAGTGTGCTAGAGAGTTGCCCCAAGTGCTCTGCTGGCCACTGAGGTTGGCTTGCATTCCTGTCTGGTACCTGCTCTGCTCAGCTACTCATGACCTCTCTCACTTTCTTCCTTTTACTGACCATTTTCACAGACAGGCTGTGGGACTGGATGTATTTTGGATCTCATCTGATTAGATTTGGTTTACTCGGTGTTATGTTCTTCTATGAGGTGCAGTAGGAGGCAAAGTATTTCCCTAGGCATCTGTGTGTGTTTTGTTGACCTGCTGGTGATTCCTGACTTGAAAAGTTGACGGGTGCTGCTAGAACTGGAAGCCAGGGATGGCTCTGTCATTTTTGTTGTCTTGCACTGGTTAAAAAAAAAAAAAAAAAAAAACACTTAAATATTTTCTCTTTAGAAAGAGAAAAGGGATAAAACACTGAATTTATGGTAGCAATGATTCTGCTCTGAGATTTTGAGATTTGAGCTTATGTCTGTGAGTGGAAGGTTATTTGATGGTTTATGCCGAGTAAAGTAACTGCAGCAGGAGAAGACTGAAAGGCAGCCAGAATATTGATCAAATTAAAGCAACTTGGAAGGCACTGTTTTGTAAAATTTTCCTACTGAAAAAGAAATCCAAATATTTCCCCATGAAAAGCATTGAGAGGAGAGGAAGGCTGTTCCCCCCCCCCCCCATTGGAGATAATTTTTGATGGGAGGCTGAACCAGATGTTTTGAGAGGAAAATGCCACAAGAAGGTTTAGTAACTAACTAATGTGTGAGTACAGTAGGTTAAAGCTGTGCCTCTTTCTCATCCAGGCTTTTGACCGTTTCAGTACCTGCTGCATTTAGGTCTCTATCTAAAGCAGAAATGTGCTGGATGATGCTGCACATAATGTCCTTATAAAACTACAGTGCCAGAATGTAAAAGCTTGCAACATTTTGAAGAATACTGACTTACATGCTTTTACAGGAAAGAAATGATCTAAATATTTAAGACTACTTTCACAACAGTAACATGTTTTTCGAGCTTTTACATTTCAGATACAGCCATATTTGTATGTCTGATAATGTAAGAGCTTATATAGTGACATTTAGTGTTGTATGTGCTCATGCAGTTTAGGATAAGCAAGCACATCTGATCCTGATTGTTTTCCAATCCAAACTGGTTTGCTTTGGTTATGTTTATAAGGACTCCCCATTAGGCTTTTCTATTTACAGACTACAAGCTGCCTGTTTCTCTCTCTTAGGTGGTACTAAAAGGATGAAAACAGAGCAATACTTGGCTGCTGGGGATACTACAATGCTTATGATTAATAACAAATGTGAGGTAAATGTGCAGCTCATGTTTTCCCTGTTCTGCTCTCTCCTGTGTTGTATTGATCAGATGAGCTCTCCCAACTGAGGCAGGATCCCACTAGAAGTCAGTCAGAAAGATTTTCCCTGAATAAGGAAAAAAAAAAAAAAAAAAGGATGGCAAAATTATCTGTAATAACAGATAAACCATAATATGCTGTCACAGGAGGACTGCGTGGTTGATGCTTAGAGCCCGGCGCCGTGGCGAGACACAGCCACAGATGGTGTTTCCAAAGCAAGGATTGAGTCTCAGCCTTTTAGGCTGTGTGGCTGAATTACACAATCCATTAATAACCTAAAAACTGTAACCTGCCAGGTAATATGGTCTACATTTATTCCAAATATTCCCTTCTAATTTAAATTGTAGGAATCTTGTAGAAACTTGTGATAACTGTTAACAAAATAAAGCTCTAATAAGTATTACTGTCTTTTCCAGAAAATTAAGCAATACCATTCTCTCTGTTAAAATTTTATCTTAGGAAAAGTCAAAATGATCTAACAAAATTCCCTTAATATTTGAAATTAGAGATTTAATGTCTCTTTTATGTCTATAATTCCAGTATTTCACTGTGGTATGTAGTATCTATTAAAGGTTTTCTGCAGGCTTAGAAGCAGTAGTAGTGGCCTTCTATGATTTGGTTTCCTTCTGATGCTCTTACTGGAGTGCCTGCATGTTTCCAGGAAGGATTTAGCATGACAGAGACAAATCTCCCCAAGCTTAATTAATCAGTCCTTTAGGTGACTAATTAGACATGCTGAATTTGCAGTGAGGTGTGATGTTTCATCCCAGATCTTCACACGGATGTTACCCAGCTGGTTTCTGTAAGCTGAAGGAGTATGTTGCTACAGTGCATAGTTCCTAATACAATTTAAATTAAATAATAACCTCAATTATAGATTAAAAACCCATGTTCAGCAATTATACAAAGAGTTTTACTTCAAGGAAAACCTGCAGGCATGTACCTGCTCCTATTTACTTTATGTATTTATAGCTCTCATACAGACAGTATTTAGATTTAACTTAAATTGTGTCTTAAATTGTTCGCATTACCTCAACCTGGAGCAACCTGTATCTGTTCCTGGAACAACCTATATCTATTCCTGGAATATGATATCATTATTCTTGAACTGATACCATTATTCTTGAACTGCTTTATCTGCAGTGTATGATATCACTTCTACAGTGACCGTTTTCAGGGAAACCTTTTTTTAGCTCCTGTTAATGTTTAGACATCTGAGCCAGTGCAAAGTAGGAGATGGACTTGTCTAAAACATTCATTCCAGTTATGGCAAAAAGCTTAGGAGAACATTCTTGTTTATGCATCAGTTATATAAAGTTTATCAATGGCCAGTCTAATGTTTATAATACAGAATTATACTTTTTTTTGTAGATTAAAAGAGTGGTGATGCAGGGTATGGGAAATATTAACCAAGTAATAGTAATTAAGTTGTTGGCCTTAAACAGAATGATTTTGATGGGAACATCTAAAAGCTGTTCTTACTCAGGAGTCACTGTGTCCACAAAAAATCCCAATTTACTGGGTTAAGGTTTCTGCTGAAAAGGTTCAGGTTTTCATAGACTTGGTTAAAAGCCTGTAGGAATACCTTTCTCACAGAAACATTTAATTTTTCTTGTTGTGCCCTCATGTCCTTTTACTGTCTCCTTTTTAGTGGTCCAAGTTCATTTGGATTTTCTGCCATTCTCTATGAAGTCAGATTTCCATGAAAGGATGGAAGTTCTAAGCTTGATGCAAATACACATCCTTTTGAAGGCAGTAATCCTGTGAAGACTTTGGGCAGAGGTCCTTCTAGTGTCATGGCCTAATCCATGTAGTAGAAGACAGAGTAAATTTCAAAGTATGGTCACAGATTGTATACATAATAAATCTGCATGTTATAGAGAAATACAGTGATAACTGGTGTTAAAATGTCTGCTGGTTGATTGTCAGTGGCTGCAATTGGGTTTTTGTTGCCTTTTTTCATGTTTGGAAAAAGATGCTTTTTGCACCATAGGTTGCATGTTTGTTTTTATTATGTTTTAATGTGCTAAAAGCTGATTACTAAAAAACGTAATAGCACATTCTGACATGCCCAAAATTAGTGCTTCTTCTGCATTTATTTTGGTTTGCTGTCTGTGCTATCATTTCTTACCATTTAGCACTTAAACAGTTTAAAAGTCTGCAGTAGGATTTTTGTTTCAACTTTTTTTTTTTTTTTAACTTCCTTGTTTCCTGCTGCAGTACTAGAAAAAATGTCATAGTCCAAAGCCATCTCTTGCTGTTAATTACTAGGGTTTATAGGAGCAAAATAATTTTACTTCTTGCTGGTGCAGATGATAGCTTATCACTTAATCTCCTACTAGAAAACTGGAACAATCTTCCCAAGTGTTAGAGCAGCACCTGAGCAGTAACAGAAATAGGAAGGGTGGAGGAAGCTTTGGCCCCCAAAATATCAATGTCTGATCAAAGTAATGGCAGGCTGTTCCTGCATAACTGCTGCTGAGCACATGCTCTTGTCCCTCCTCCTCGCCTCCTCTGGTCCCACAACGCCCCAGGCAGTGGCTACCGAGGTTACTGGGATGGCCCTTTGCAAAGGTCTGATTTGTGCCATACCTGGTGCCACCACGGCTTGTGCTTCTTACCTCTTGAGGCATCACTGTTGATTTGTTGCATGGTTATTGAAAATACCCACTTGAAATATGTCTGCCTGTAAGAGTAATAGCGTAACAGTAACTGAAGAGAGTAAATTGCTGTAACAGCTGTTAAACCTGAAAAGTCCTCCCCCCTTCACTCCCCTTTACCCCCTTCCTCCCTGCTCCTTCCCCTCTCTTTGCCCCTTTTAACCCACTTCCCTCCCTTTTCCCTCCCTTCCCTCAGCCCCCAGTTTATTGATCCATGGTGCGGATGTGACCCAGCTTCTGAGGGACTGCTAAAGTTCTGGCCTTTCTGATCAAAGGTGACATACTGGGGCTGGAGCAGCTACCAGGGCTGAGACCAAGCACAGGAGAAAGCAAATAAAGAAAAATACTGAAGGTTGAAGTTGATTTTCTGTCTGGACCTATTATCTTGAGTCTCTGTAGGCAAAAGCACTAGGAATAGGTGTAAGAGGGAGGGGAAGAGCCAAGTCCTAAACATCAAGGAGATGGAGTTAATTGTAATTTAATTTATGAGTAGTGCTGGCATGCCATCAGTACTGCTGTCTGCATCAGCAACAGGTCAGATCATTCAAGACGTTGAGAATCAGTTGGTCCAGGACCAGGAGAAGGAAGGCAAATATGACCCTAAGCTGTTTCCTTTCTTACAAAGGTGATCCTGAAGAAGCTATAGCTTTTTTTCCAAGTTACGCCCCAGTTCAAGTCTGATGACACCCATATCCATTCGTTCCTGCTTTCTGTTTCTCAGCATAAAAAGCATGGAGGAGGAAGCAAGTGGCAGCAGGAGCTGTGAAGAGGTAGGAGCATAGTCTGACATTTGTGTTGCTACTGCAGGGTTATTTGACTCATGGACTTCACAGGAGAAGGGGGGCTTTGGCTATATAACTGTATGGGAGGAATTTAAGAGCTTGTAGAGTTTTCTATGCTAATAGAGAACCTGCAATCTCATTACATTATTTTCCAGACTCCAAAGGATGTGAAACCTATTGAGTTACCAGCATGATGTTATTGTTTTTAGAGATTTCTTAATTTTTCAAAAGTTTCCAAGATTTCTCCTCCATATTTTGTAAGTGTTTTGGAAGAGTAAAATGACTGAAATCTGAGCGAGGGCAATGAAACTTACTTATTCTAACAGCAAATAAATAAAACTTACAGGCGTAAAATAACTGATTTTGGAACTGTCCTCTTTGAAACTCGTGTTTGTAGCTGCTTTTTATGTTGTTCACATCATCTTTGATGAGAGCATGGATAGACTTGCATTCACCACGTTTCTTTGAGCTATCTGCCATATATATTGCTCTAATCAGTAAGAAACTCGCTCTTCACAGGAAAGCAGATAGCACCTGTATCCCTCATCATACTTCATTTACTTCACCAGCTTGAACTACAGTGTAACAGGATAGAGATCCAGTCTCAGCACATTGCGCAGGTATGTGCTTATAGCTTAATGACCACAAGGGTGAGATCAAGTTAATACTAAGCACACACTTATGTACTTTGCTAAATGAGCCTAATTTATCAAATGCTATCCTGAGTGACCAGGTCAGATCTATTAAAGTTGAATAACTTCTGCTTCACTCTCAAGTGCAAGGATTTTTGCTGTTTATTGAAAATCATTGCACTGTTTTACCAAGGCTTCTGTTCATTACATTTTTTTTAATCATTTACTTTTGTTGTTAAGGAGTAGAAAGGGTTATTCTGGATTTCATATGGTTGGCAGAGAAGAAATGTAATGATTTCACTCAAAATGCTGGAAAAGATTCTCTTTTCCTGATACGTTTGAAATGTAATTTTGTCTAGCAATTAGAGTCTGTGAGAGACTGACTGTCTGGGTATATCTAGTTATAGGCATAATCAAGCAGAGTCCACTTTAATTAATCTGATTATTATACATTTTGTGGTAATCTAAAATTGTTTATCTTCACTGTCATTTATTAAGAATAAACTTCTACCTAAGGATGATTGCATAATGTGGAATTATTAATGGTTACTCATAAGAAACTAATCAACTTGGAGGCAGCATGGAGTAAGGGAACGAGCATGGAACCAGGAGCTAAATTCTTCCATTAACTTGATGCATAGTCTTAGAAAAAATCACTTACTGCTCACCTCAGAGTTTGAATTTTCCTTTAGCTAAAGAAGGAGTATTAATACTTATTTTCCTACTTTGCTGGAGTGTTGGGACCATTAGATAATTCTTACGTTTATGATTAAAATTTAAATGTTTCAAAGATGTCAAGTGTTAGTGTTTAAAAAATTCAGGTTTTTACATGTATATCTGTGTATTTACATGTGTATGTACATAATTAATAATGAAACTGGAGAACTGAGTATGCTATTCACATCTTTAATTGCTAATCTATTCATTTGGAAAGAACATTTTCTATCTATAATCTAGTTAAATTGTTCCCATCATCAATAATACCCAAGTGAATTCATCTTCACAGAATTTGTGTGAGGTAGAGAAGTGTAGGTTAAGGCTGAAAGGACCATTATGATAATTTAGTCTGATTCCTTAAAACAGAAGCCAAGGAATTTTCTTTGCGTAGTTTCTATGCCAAGCCCCTGTCTTATTCCCTGTTTTAAAATGGGAGAACGAAAGCGCCAGAGTTAAACCATGTTCTTCAGACCTTTAGATATACATGTATAATTCAAATTAGGATGAGTAAAATTTTACTTGCTTTTAACTACTTGCAGACTTATTCGTAGTGAACAAAATTTCATGGATGTTAAAGCGTCAACACTTTTAGTAGTTTGCCAAAGGTAATGCAGCATAGAATAAGGCTGGGAGCAGAAATTAAATCAGTTCTTCTGGAGTCCACACTCGTTCCATTTAATTGCAAGGCTCTCTGGGTGATAAATAACTTGGGTGTACCTGTAATGTGCATTTTTACAAATTAAAGGCTAAAGCACTAAGATAAGCCTTACCTATTTGTGCGAGAGCTCCTTTGCTTTCATTCCAGCGAAGCATTGTAATTTTTCAGCCACCAGAATTCTCTCCTCCATCTCTTGAAATTTTACTTGAGCAGAACTCTGAGTCCAGAAGCTAGGGAGGGCCTTGTTGGCATTGTGTGCTGCTTATAAAGCAAATTTACATTGCCAGTGAAAAAATAATAAAGACTATGGAGTTGGAAAATAATTTAAGGTGGAAGGAACCTCTGGAGGTCCTCTGGTCCAAACCTCTCTTCCCCTTTGATCCCTACTCAAAGCAGGGCCAGCTTCAGAATGGGAACTAATTTCAGAATTACATCATGTTACTTGGGGTCATTATGTAAAATACCTAGTATTTCCTTTTTTAAAAAACATTTCCCCGTGGTGTGATTTCTTATCCTAAAACCAGTGCAAAGCTGAGTGTCTTAAGTACTTGAGATTTAGTCCTCTCCTACTAAACTGAGTAATGCTGTGATACAGCTGTGTCAGTTCGTGGTTTTATCTGCATTTTCATGGACATTGAGCTTTGTTTTGCTTGTTTTTGGAGGAACAACTTTGGGTAGATGACAAAACACTGAGAAAAAAAAATTGCTTTGTACAGTGTCTAACACACTTGACTGACGTACAAGTAATAACGTAATACTATTTTACCTATGTGCAATCAAAATCAGAATTCAGCAGCCTGTGTTCAAATCATGTTCTACTGCTATGTTCTATCCCTCATGGAAAAATAGGTACATGAAAAACAGATTCCAGAAATATTTTAGATCCTTTTTGGTTATCATTTTCATCTTTCAGGGTTGTGCCAGCCTAATGTATGCATGGGAAATACAAGTTTATCACATATGTAGCCACTTTGCAGGTTCCTCCATGCCTTCCCTTACTCCTTCTTTCACTTCTGCATTATGTATTTTACACTCTTTTTGCATATACTCAGAATATAGATTTGGTGAAAATTACCATTTACTTCCATTTCCTGGTGTTTCTTGTCATATTTCTTACCCACATTTTATCTTTCTGCCAAATTTGAGCTTGAGGCTTCTTTCGCATTCTTTGTGGTGTGTTGTAGCTTGACTTAGAGCCTGATTTAGTTATTAGTTATAGTGCAAAGTAGGTATGGTACAAGGCTGTCTCATTTTAGCAGACTGATCCAAACAGAGAGATGGTGGGTCAGAAGAACCAGAAGACTTACTGAAAAGCAGTCAGTTACAACAGCTTTCTGTACATTATGGAGTTAGGTAATGCATAAGAGTGGATCTCTGGAGGGACAAAGTTGATGGTGAGGAGCTGCCTGTGCTATGCACATTTTGGAGAGGTTTTACTCTTGTCTTGTTTCTAGTTTCATCTCGTCGACTGAGCCCTCCTTAGCAATGGGAGTGCATAAGGTGCACCCCAGCAGTGAATCTTTTGGTTTATTTTGATCCAGGAGAAATCCAGTTCACTAGCTCTGAGACTGCACCAAGACGCGAACAGGAGTGTACGGTGGGGACAACTGGGAGATCTCCATTTCAAAAGTTCACATCTGATCGAGACTGAAACACTCACATAGACATGCTCTTACTTTTTTGAGAGAGGCATATATGAAAGGGTCTTAGGATTGGTTATGAGATAATTAACCCAGTTCAGGAGTTGTTCGCTAGAGTGACATCGGTATAAGCGAAATCGGAAGGTTGTTTGAGTTTAATATTATTACAAGTCAGAACTACTGGAAACCTGAGATTTCAGGATAAGTAGGCTGGATGAAGCAAGTAATTCTTCGCTGTAATTATGTCAACATCTTAGAATTGAACTGTGAAGGAAACTAAATGCGCTATGACAGAAATGCACAGTGAAACTGTGGTGTAAATCTGCTTTTCATACTTCTGCCAGATCAAGCCCACTGCAACCACATGACACATTTTTCTAAACTCACTTAGAGAAGCTTACAAAACATTGACAGGAGCTTTGTTCCAGCAGGCTTCATGCCTCGTTGGGTATCATCTGTTCTTCTGCAGCTAGCGTAAATACCTCTCTAGTGTACAGCCTGCCTTAGCGAATTGGGGAGTAGCACCGTGGTGTGGCTGTGCCTGGTTTGCAACATGCTCATACTGCTGAGAAATCTAGTAGTGCCCAGACACAACTGTAACAGTCGTGTGGCACCGTGACTGCAGAACACTCAGATAAACCTATGTCAGCCCTTAGTAATGCTACTTATTAAGCGTACAGTTCTAATTACTCATAATAATGTTGTTCACGTTAAAGTAATTTTTAGTGATGCAGTGTTTTTTTTCCTTTTTTCTTCTGTGACATCAGCAAAAAGACTTTTTAATAACTTTAAAGACATTCAGCTATAACCAGTTTAAGTAGTTTGTAGTCTCAGAAAGCTCATTCATTGCCTGAATGTGAAATACTGTGCTTCCAGAGGGTATGCTGCTTTCCTCAGGTATAAAAATGCAGGTGAACTCCCTGCTTTTAAAGCATAGAATTCTCTCTGCTCTGGAGCTGCAAGCATACCGCAAATGCACATAATATTTAATATTAAATTAAATATTTAAATATTTAATAGTTTAGAAAGTAAATGAAATAAGTTAAATGCATAGAGTTTTTCTGAGCTGAGTTGTTTCAAGTTGTTTCTGAGGGCGTGGTTTTGGTCTGAGTCATTAATGTTAAAGAATTTAGTCGTGTATTAATCCATTTGAGTGGACATATTCCTTCCTTTTTTCCTAAAACACACGTACACTAATTGGCTTTATGTGATTGTACAGTTATATAGCAAGATATTTGGCAATCATTTGTTACTTATATTGGGAAGAAAAGGGTTTAATACTTTCTGAGACTCTTATGACGATATTTCTCATCCAGCTAATACAATACCATTTTTCGGTGGCAATGAAATCAATGTAATACACTATTTGTTCAAACATTATAATGCTTTTAATGTTGAATCTTTGGAGACTGACTTTTGACTCTTCATAATAACCTTATGCAACGCCATCAGGCTTTTTCAAAGTATTCCATGAACTGTGCTATCCCTTTTACACGTGCACTGAATTTGGCAGTACATTTGAATGTGGCATAAAGCAAGATGGTAGCAATTTTCTTAATGATGAAATCATTGCATAAATATTAAAAGAATTTTTTTTCTTAGCAGGCATTGAAAAATCAAGGAAGTCTGCTCCTTCAGGAGCAGCAGAAAAAAAGCCTCATCTCTGAGATTAGATGTGTTTCATCTTTGCTAAATGATACACATTGAAAGGAAATGAGCATTACCAAAACATTTTTTCCCACCTCCTATGTAAGCTTTACCTAGTACAATATTCCCTGAGGTGCCGTGTGAAAACAGAAAGAGGTGAAGGCAGTACTTCCAATTAATGGTGAAACTGCAGCTGAAAATGGAAACACTAAGGTTAAAGGAAAGAGTGTTCTTAAACTTTGGGCGAATTCGAATCCCTGCAGAACTGAAAGACTTAATGGCCTCTGAAACAGGATTAGTGTGGGTGTGTACTTCACTTGCTTCTGATTTACAGGAATGTAGCCGATTCCTGTCTGTCTGGGCAGTGTGTACAGTTGAGACGCAGTAGTGTCTGAACAGTTTATGATCCTGAATGGGAGTTTGTCATCCCAATTTCCCTCTGAGTGTGGAAGTATAATTTTTACTTTACAAAGACAAATAAAGTGGGGTCTCTGCCTGTGAATATAGGAAGAATATGGTATTTTGAAACAGCAGCAGCAGTACTATATAGGATAAGGTTTTCCAATGATTATTCTGAAAGAAGACCTATCGCTGTTATTTCCAACTGATTTTAACCTGCTGTAATTTCTTACCTGAATTATTAAAAGCAGTGATGCTGCCCAGATGAGCTAGTATTCTCAGGACTAATATGTCTAAGAGCAACGAGAACTTGTTTGTGCAAACTGTAAGACTACTGTGTCAAATGTGGGAAGAAAACAGTTCTGGGAGAAGGAATGGTGTCCAAATTTGGTCTTTTTACAAGTTTGAACTTGTTGTCTGTTGTGACTTGTGTGTATGAGTCAGGAAGCGGTGTTCCTTTGGAAAAAATGAGATGTGACAGAACATCATACCATGTAGATGACTAGGGTGTAAAACAGTTTTAAGGATTCAGTATGTATAAAAAACCTTTTGTATAAACATGCACCCTCACTAATTCTTTTCATAGCAGAGTATGGAAAATAAAATAGTGGTGCTCTGGTTTGCAGAAAGATCTGAGGGTTGCATTGTTGCAAGTGGCTTTGAGGCCCTTTCTTTTGCCAGTGTTACTACATCCCTGGTATATAACTTATTCCGGGGGGGTGCTTTCCAAGCAAGGAAAGCAGGGGTGAGATCACGTGTGTGTTAAATGACCTGTGGTTTGATAGTGACTATGTTTCTCTAGCAAATGTTTTAAGTAGTGAGTAAAACTCCAGTAGTTTTGGTGTTCCTGCAGTAACAGGATCATGGTTTTGTCAGCTTTTAACAGCTTAATTTAAAGTAAACTTAGATCAGAAGGTTGCATAAGAGGGATACAGATGGGCAGAATTTGACCTGTGTTTTAGCTGTTTAATTTAGTTCTCAAAACTTGTCTTGTAGTTCTCAGTCACTGCAATTGGACAATTGCTCTTTACAACATTTAAACCACAGTCAAAGTATCCAAAACATCAAAAATTGTAGATGAGGCACAAATTTGGGGGAAGGGGGAAAGCATTAGGATTAGTGGGGAGGTCCAGTGGAGCAATTGGGATTATGTGGTATGGTTCCTTTCATTGACAGGCAAACGTAAAAGGCATTGGAGAGTACAGCAACCTCTGTTGCTGTAAACAAAGTAGTTTTAGCATGTATCCTTCTAATGATAAATTAATTAACAATAGAAAACTGTGCTGAGACTTCTTTTAATTGCTTTCCAGGTTTCAGGTTGAACAAGATGACATTTGTAACAAAAGTGAATGCCCTTGCATTGGTGAGTTTGGAGCTGCTTTAAAAGAGTTCTGAAAGTGGCTTCCATTAGCATTGCTCGCAAATAGAAACTGAAGTGTTTTATTTACTTACTCTAAATGCTATATCTGCTAAATTCACAGACATGGCTTCTCTGTGCTTGCATCTTTGCTGAGAGTGAACTGATATGTGTGGGGTGGGGGCTGAATCCTTCTTTCAGAACCAGATTCTCTCAAGGTCCTCAAAAAACCAACTGGTGATTTTAAGCAAAGATATGCCCCATGCTGGTGGGACAAACATTCCATGTCACCAAACTCCCTATGGATTCACAGGCTGTAACGTGGTCTGAGTCGCAGTGATTCTAAACTCATAGTTCAAATTAGCATTAATAAATGCTAATTCTTCTTAAAGTACTTCCCAAACACAAATTAGCCTTGGTTTCCACATGTAGAACCATTTCCTTAATTTGCTGTGGCTGAAACAAGCTCATCCTCATGCACTCTCTTTCGACCTTTTCCTCATTGTCTGCCTAGAGAAAGCAGGCTCCATCCTGCCCCACACGCCTGTGCCTAGGAGAGCAGATGAGTGGAGCCCTGCAAAGCTGAGGTGAATCCTTTTGGAAAGCTCTCAGGTGCCAAGGGAATGTGAAGTAGTACAAACAGTACTGCTCTGTCCTCTTGGTAGCTCTGCTGCTTTCACGTGCGCAAGACCGAGGCTTGATGTTTGCTCCCCAATTAAAATTTCCAGTTTGTCAGGTACCGTGCTGCCTCTGTGCCTTTGGAACTGCCAGGTGATAGATTGCGTGCACCAAGCCTGGGCAGCTGCTCTGACAGGAGAAACTAAATCACTTCCTAAATATACCACATCATATATCCTGTAAATGTGGCATTCCCTGTTAATGCTACTTAAAATAATTTGTTGGCAGAGGAGATCAAAAGGCAACAGGGTTTTGAGCTGCTATATGAGGTAATCTTTTTATACGTATGAATAAGAAACAGCACCAATACATTTAAAAATAACTTGAAACCTAATTGTCTTAGACAGTTTTAAACAATTCTGTTCCTTCTTGAGATACCAAATTGTATTGTAATGACCTGAAAGTGGCCTTTCATTTTAAGATTCAAATTAGGAACTATCAAGAAGGTTTGGTAATTATCCACTTTGTTTAAATTTTATAAGGCTCTATCCTACTTGTTTCATTAATCTGTTGTCTCTTTCTATCATTTCTACTCTCTTCCTTCCTAGAGTACCGTGTGTGTCATAGTTCAGGTTAGCCTGGGAATTGCTGTTTTGAAAGAAGGGAATCTTTGCAATCTAATTCCTCTAAAAGAAGCTGATGGGCGGTGAAGTTCAGCCACCTGAGTTTCACGTATTGAAAGAGTTATGGGGAAGATAATTTCCTTGGAAGCTGGAGTAGAGGATGGAGCTGGTTCTACCAGCAGGATACAGAGACAAATCTGTGTGTTGTAGAGAGGAAGGGCTGATTTAAAAAAAAAAAAAAGAAAAAAGAAAAGACTGCGAATAGTCTGAAGTCTGAAGTTGTAGAAGGTGACTGTGGTCCTGGAACACTGCAGTGAATTTTACACACTTCCATCACCCGCTTCCTTGGATGAAGTAATTTCCAACAGGTACTTTAGAAGTATGGGTCCAGGGTTTGTGGGCATAAAATGTCTCACCATCCTTAAACCTGATCCATAGTCCAGCTAGCATCTTGCCATCAGAGAGACCTGGACAGGCTGGAGAGCTGGGCGGAGAGGAACCTCGTGAGGTTCAACAAGGGCAAGTGCAGGGTCCTGCACCTAGGGAAAAATAACCTTAGGCACCAGTACAAGCTGGGGGCTGACCTTCTGGAGAGCAGCTCTGCAGAGAGGGACCTGGGAGTGCTGGTGGATGACAGGTTGACCATGAGCCAGCAATGGGCCCTTGTGGCCAAGAAGGCCAATGGTCTCCTGGGGTGCATTGGGAAGAGTGTTGCCAGCAGGTCGAGGGAGGTGATCCTGCCCCTCTACTCAGCCCTGGGGAGGCCTCATCTTGAGTACTGTGTCCAGTTGTGGGCTGCCCAGGACAAGAGAGACACGGAGCTCCTGGAGAGAGTCCAGCGTAGGGCTACGAGGATGATCAGAGGGCTGGAGTGTCTGCCCTATGAGGAAAGAGTGCAAGAGCTGGGCCTGTCCAGCCTGGAGAAGAGAAGGCTGGGGGTGGGGTGGGGTGGGGAGAGGAGTCTTATCAATGTATATAAGTACCTGAAGGGAGGGTGTTAAGGGGATGGAGACAAACTCTTTTCCGTTGACCCATGTGACAGGAGAAGAGCCAATGGGCAGAAATTGAAGCACAGGAAGTTCCACCCGAACGTGAGGGGGAATTTCTTCCCTGTGAGAGTGACAGAGCCCTGGACCAGGTTGCCCAGAGAGGTTGTGGAGTCTCCTTCTCTGGAGATCTTTAAGGCCCGCCTGGATGCAACTCTGTCTAACATGCTCTGGGTGACCCTACTGAGCAGGGAGGTTGGACTAGATGATCTCCAGAGGTCCCTTCCAACCTTACTGATTGTATGGTTCTACGAAATGTACATGACTTTTTCTCCCAAAGGAACTACCCAGAAACAACTGGACACTGTTGTCAGCTTGTGGACTTGGGAGAACAGGACGTTGAAAGAGGCCTAGTACCTCTTGGTGCAAGTAGAAACATCATTAGGAGCAAGTAATAGTTATTTGTAATACACCTATCCATCTTTTTAAAAAAGGCTCTTTTTAAATAAGGTGTAAGCAAAGATGGAAATCTCTAGAGAATGCAAAGGGTTACCTTCTAATATAGGTTTTCTCCTGGTCATTAGAAGGATTTGAAATATGGCTACAGCTTTGCATTTTTTTTCTCTCTATAGGTAAATACATTGACTTAATATTCCATTTAAGGAAGAATTAATAGTTAATGTCTGAGTGTTAAGCAAACCTGAGTAATTTGGATAGTTGTCTTTCAGTGCCTAGACTCATTTTTTCTCTTGTTGCAGTGGACTGTATTTTTTTGGAGAGATGGGAACTTTGTTTTGTGGAGAGACAAGTCAGGTGTGATTCAGATTCTGTTTCCCCACATTCTGCAGGCTTCTGGGCTATTTGAGGAGTTAAAGAACATGTTTATTTTATGGTAGTTTCTAGTGACACTCAGCCTTATGGCTCCTTCCTCTTCTGACCAGAATAACATAATTGACATGACCAGCTTGTAATAGCAAGGGATGAATTAGATGAGCTGACCGGCTAAAATCAATTCAGATCAGACAGAGAGGAGGGCAAATAATTACTGGGAGAAGATGGAAATGAAGATGAAGGGGCTGTCATCTCATTTGTCTGAGAGGGTCCACCATACACTCGTATCATTTGAGTTGAGTGTGAGAGCAGTTTAAGCACAACGGGCTTTTGCATGACATTGTGGAAGGGCAATGTGTGTGTATAGGAAACAGGTTTTAACTTTGAACCTCGGTATTCCGGCCTGTCTCACCTCCAGATCAGATTACTGCAGTGTACTCTATGTGAAACTGCATATTAAATATGTTTGAAAATGAAAATACTCATCTGATTATTCTGTCATCCTGATGCAAGTTTTCCAGCATGCTTGTGGACAGTTTCGTTGCTTCCAGGCAGAAGGTGAAGCATGAGTGGCACGCATAGAGGATTTGTGAGGATCCTTGAAAATGACAGAAGTGTGCAGCTTGTGGACACAGTGTTGCTTAGACATGCTAACTTCTGCGTATGAGCTTTTGCAGTCGGTAAATACAAAAGCTATCATGTCTGAGTGCTTATTCCTTTTTTAGCAGTAAGCCTGAGTAGCTGTTAAGTTCATAGTGTTGTAGTTAATAACTTATTTTTATATTAAAAGGGCTTTTCCCCCTTTTTTTACTATGCTGATAACATGAATATCAATGTTCCTGATTATGTGGATCCTCTACATTTGTATATGAGTTTTAGCACTCATTACACTCTGATACATTAAGACATCCTATATTACTCTTCTTTCTCAGTGTTAGGCACTTTATACCCTCTTCATTAAACGTAACAGGTAGCTTGTTCCTGTAGACATAGGCTTATGCTGCTTAGATGTGGGTGCCATTAGTTTTTTGTTTTATATTCTCTGAAAGACTTTTTTTTAAGATATATCAGCTGTTCAGTTGATATTCTCAGAAGACTAGTCAGAGTCTCTCAGAAGAAGAATCTGTTTTTAACATTGCCGTTGACTGTCCATGAATAATTTATGATTTTGTCAGTCCACAGCTAGTATTGCATTCTGCCTGCAGTGCTCCTGAAATGACTTTAATGGCATTTTTAGCTAAGCAGCATTGAATGCCATCTATAGTGTTGTAGATGAAGCAATGGTGCTTGTTAGCATTTGGAAAGTTACTGCTGTTAACTTGTGTTTGTGCAGTTTCCAGACAGATTGTTCATTCTGAACCAGTACATTTAATATAGCTTGATTATCTTACAGTCGGGACTTCTGGCAAACCACAGCAGTAACAGCTGTAAGAGTTCAGGACTGCTAGATCCAGTGCAGTAGACTCTGGTCTTTCTGACATAAGTGGAATAACTCTAGAATTCATTGAAGTTGCTTTCCACTTAGATCACATGACTGAGATCTGACTTCACTTTCCACCCCGACTTTATGCAAATAAATAGCAAGAATTGTAATGCAGTTCTGCAGTTCTTGCATCCAAATGACAGAAAGTATGAATAGAGTTAGTGTTTGCTTTGTGGATTATTATAGATTTTATTTGAACTTAGTGAACAATAAATGATGCTTCTGTACTTTGAATGCAGAAGTTAAATTATGAAGTCAAAAATAAATCTTTTAGTCGATAGTTTTGTATCAAACAATTATAAACAGGACAGCATTAAAATGTTAAAAATTAGAAAGGCATAGCGACATTCAAAATGAAAGTTGCTAACAAATCGTATATTAACATTAAAATTAATGTCGAGAGAAAACTTCCGCTCTGATCTGGCACTCCTAATATGACAGCTTCGTAATACTGTTTGAAGAAAACTATTTTCATAGCTTTCAAAAATTTTTGAAAGAAGAGGAGTTTCCTTCATGCTCTGGAAGAAGAAGGAAGGTTTTGAGTTTGCTGAAAACCTGTAGAACCTACAAGGTTTAAAGAGCTTTTATGGGAAATCGATAGTAAGAACCTGAAATTAAATAGAATAAAATGAAACTACACTTGAAATCATGTCTTTCACTTAAGGAAAAAAAAAAAGAAAAAAAAAGAATCCAGCCAAAACATCTAGATAGGAAAAAACATAAAGCAAGTACTGCTGTCCAAGAGCATGAAACCTTACTTTATCATGATATAAGTTATCAGCAGCCCACTTTGGGTTTAGCTTGGCTTTAACATAACACAAATGAGGTATGCAGGAATGGCTGTGCAAAGATCCATCACCTTTTAGAAGTCCTAAAGTAAGAGCCTGTACCTTGCAATGTGGTAAAACGAATGTGAAATCTAGAAATGGTCCTAGAAAATACTCTTTACTGCTAGCAGGCAGATATTGACGGTAATGATCCAAACATAAAATCCGAAGACAAATATAAAATATCTACTCTTGTGTAGGAATGCATGTGACCAGCCTGGAGCTAGATTGTTAGAAGTTCGTTCATATTAGAGGGCTTGAGGCAGGGAATTGTATATGCTTGGCGTCCTCACTCTGTGATCTAAGTTAAGCGGTTTGAATATCCTTTCTTCCTCAGTGCCTCTTGTGCATATTTAGCACTTTTTTGTAAAAAAAAGGTCAATAAATCCTAGTTTTGGCAAAAAAATAAGCTGGTATGCTGTGGTGTTTTGAAGGAATGAGATTTTCTTGTCCTGTTAGAATAATTGAAATAGTCAGCTGTTGTTTTCTGTGAAGTGTTAGGAGTAATTGTTAGCAGAAACAAAACATCAGTGCTAAAGATTAAAAGTTGCCTGAGGTATAAGTAATCATTTATCTTTTTTCTTCCTTATTAGTTAGTCTACTGTAAGAAAAATTAACTACAAGTTAATTTATTTTTGTTATTGTGCACTTTTTATACATCACTTTCATCACAAATATGGATGAATCTATTGTATTGATATGTAAAATGTATGCGTGTGTCTTTTTTGACCTGCCTGTGATCAACTGAATATTCTGTCATTTTTTAAAATACTGGACTTGAATAGCCATATTAGTAGTACGTGGCTTAGTGTGTTTTAAGTATTTCCAATTCTCTTTAGGAAATTTCTTGTTTTACTACAGTGACACTGTTCTTGACACTGCTGTCAGCAGCACTGAAATCTTATAGATTGTATTCTTGGAAGAAATGATTACCACAGAAAGGGATACAACAGCTCCTTAGCACTAAGCAGCATGTGACTGAAAGAGCATTTTTGGTGGAGAGTAAGCTAGAAAAAAGCAGTGTGCCCTGGCTGCAAGGGAGGCTAACATACCGGGCTACGTTAACAGGACTGTAGTTAAATCAAGGGAAACAATCATGTTCTTCTTTTTCTTTTCTCAGTATTCATTAGCCATTTTTAGAATATTTTGTCCACTTTGGGGTTCCTAATACAAGACAGACAAATGATGAACTGGAACATTGAATACAGCCGAGGGCTACCAAGATAATTGGGAGGCTGGAGCAGTTGCCCTGGGAGGAGAGCAGAGGGTACAGGACTTCTGGGGAAGAGAGGGCTCCAGGAGCCCTAAGAGCACCCTGCCGGTACCTGTGAGGGTAATTAGGGAGAGGACAGAGCCAGGTTCTTCACTGAGGTGCAAGGCAGGAGAATGAAAACCAGTGGCTGTAGTTTGGAAAAGGAAGGTTCAGACTGGATATAGGAAGGAACTTTTTTCACTGTGAGCACAGCTGAGCATAGGAACAGGTTGCCTAAAGAGGCTGCGCAATCTGTCTTTGGAGGATTTCAAAACCCTTCAGCAACCTAGTCTGACTTCATGGCTAACCCTGCATTGAACAAGAGGCTGGATTAGAGATCTACTGAGCTCCGCTCTGACCTGAAGGGTTATTGGATTCGGTGAAATAAAACTGTCTGCAGAACTCTTCTAACATCTCCTATGGGCCATTTCTTGGCAATCATGAGATTCCCTATCAGTGTTGTTTTATTGCCATGTTTAAAATACAGTAAAAATGTAGACAGTTAAATGGATCTTTCAAATGCATACCTGAACAAGAACCATCTCCAAGATGGTCCATCAGATCTTGGAACTGGGTACACTAGAGGGAACAGGCCATATATTTGCTCTCTCCTTCATGAAGGCAATTTAGGCAGAAGTAGACGAAGCTTTGTTCTGATTCATCTTCCTTGCTTGCTCTCCAGTCATTCTGAGCCAGCAAGGGGACTGGGTGCCATAATGTATAGAAGGGATGTGTCAGGGTAGCACAGTAATACGCTATAATCCTCACAGTGATCTGATTGCTTGCAGTGTCAGAAGACTGAGCGAGGACTTCTGAGTGTTGCCAATTCTGAAATGTTTGGGGTGTGATTAAACAGACCAGATGTTGATTTTGGGACCGCACCAATGCACAGTTCTGCAGATGACTCCTAACAGAGAAATGTGCTGTAAACCAAAGCGAGGAACTTTTGAGTTATACAGTGAAGTTAAATGTTTAAGAAGAAGCAATTAACTGTCATCCCCCCTCTGTAGAGAGTGTAATGCTACTCTGGAAGACCGTCTGTTTCAGACAAGCTTGTTGCTAATTAAAGAAGGCTCCGTACTCTGGGCATCCACTTTTGGTAGTTTTCTACAATCTAGGTATCCTGCAGTGCCATCACTTACAGCTCTGCTTTCCTCTAACATTTGCTGTCTTGCTAACTGCACCTTTATGTATACCTTTTTAAACTACTTGTTTTTGGGGGGTTGAGGTAATTTATCAGAAAAAAAACTCATAGCATTTGCGTCCTATTAAGAAACACTCTGAATCCATTTTTTGTGGGTTGTGACAATGGTGACAATCATTTTCATTTCCACATAAATTCATTCCAAAGCTTCTAGCAAATTGATATGCAGAAACAGGTGGAGAACTGTAATTCCATTACTAAATTGTGGTCATTTCAAAGGGTCAAAATAAGCAGCTGTTTAAAAACCTTGTTCTTGCAGTGATGTGAAAAGTTTGAGTGTGAGAAATTAGGAGTGTTTCCTTTTTAATGCATCTTAATAAAGAAAAGTAATCTCTAATGGATTAATGGTTTTCAACATCCTGAGGCAGTCATGTTTCAATCCTAGTTAAATATAAAAATGCCACTGTGGGATAATCTTTTCACTGCCTAGTAATTTGCTGGAGGTATGAATGTATCTATCTTGGAAGATAAGTCACTCACTAAACTCAGATAGCATGGCAATTGTGTGTAGTGCCTTCATTCATGTGTGTGAGGATTTGGAGGATCTGAGTAACTTAGCAGCCATCAAGATGACTTACTTAATCGTAATCTTTTCTTAAAAAAATAAAAATAGATGATAATTCAGAAGGTTTCTTTGTCTAGACATTAGGAAACTGCTCAAGAATGATGTTTTAAAAATTCTCGTATACTCAGAATGACGTTTCATTTCATCTGCTAAAAGGTTTAGTGAAACCTTTTAGCAAAAAAGAAGGTTTAATGAGCAAAATTGGAAGCCTAGTTTTGTCCTTGACAGGCATGGAAAAAGGAGACACTCCTCTTGACAGTCAGGCATACATCAGCTCTTCTCTGAACCAGCTCCAGGCTCTGTGGCAGTGTAGACGGGGCTTGCTTTTCCTGCTGCTGTCAGGGGGCAGGGGCTCAACTGCAGCTGTGTAAAGGGACCATTTCTTCACTGCAGTAGCTGCCATAGCCTTCAGTTCCATCTGTGGTAGCAGCAGTGTGGGCTTTGCATCATGACAAAATTGGAATAGCAAGTTCTGCACTTGAGGATATCTGCTTTTGCTGGGACACTTGCTATAAAGAGTTTGATGCTAGCTGAAAGTATTTTCAGGGAGATCGAAAGGAGGAAGGAGAACAAGTGACCCAAGTTTAGAAAGGAAGTCATTCTGGGGCAGTTCAGCGCAAAAAAGCAGAGATGGTTAGTGAAGAGGGTGCCAGAGGAATGCAAATATTTCAGTGTGGAGGGTGGCTTTCCTTCTAAGTCTTGATTATGAAAACTTCAGGAATCAAAATACAGTGCCCTAAGTTTAAGAAAATTACCTCTCAAACAACAAAAGATTCCCAGGATTCTTGCAAGATGACTTGTCTCTTAATGATTGTCATTTCACAGACCTATACTGATGCAAATTATGTGTTTAAAATGAAAGATAAGTTGGTGATTTTACTTCCCTCCCTGTATTATAGAAGCCTGAGGAGTTTTGCTGCTCACATCAATTGCATTGTTCCAGTAGACATAGATTGTTTGGCTTGATATGATTTTGATTTCCTAGACAACTAGAGAAGTCACTTTTTCAGGAGATTAACTGTTTCTAGTTGGTCAGGATCAGCTTTGTTTAGTTATGATGCGAATGATGTACTAACTGGCTGACTTAGAAATATAAGACACCAAGAGACACCACTTCATTGGTGTAATCTCAGGATAAGTAAGTTTATGTACATGGATGTATGTAGGTGTATGTATAGATACCTGTATATATATATCCATCCTCACTTTGGATTTTATATAGTTGAAGAAATCCTCAGGGTGATAGAGCTATTTCTCATTCTGTCTCTTACTCTCTTCCTTTCCTCCAAGAAAAGACTGTTCCTTTCTCTTGCTGTCAAGAGCTAGATTTTAGGCACTTACAAGGCTCTTAAACTTCAGTTTGGCTTTAACTGCTTATGACATCTAGATTTTTGGATACATTATTTTAAAACAACATAGTTTTGGAACCAGAGCAAATGAAGAGGAGTTTTACATTAATAGGAAGCAATTGGACAAATTCATCTGGTGCTTTTCACAGGTTTTAGACGCAGAACACTTCACAACTGCTCATGCATGCATCATATTTCTATTTCAGAGTACACCTCCGAGCTGATAAAGGAGCTTCAGAACATGCCCCATATACAGTGTTCAAGTGCTTTGAACTTTGCCAGGCCACAACCATTTCAAGGGCTGAAGAGCCTAAGCAAGGGCCATGTTCATAGATCAGGTGCATCTTTCACATTCCATCTGGTTTTGAAGTAACTTTGTTGAAAGAGTGCAGTATGTGCAGTTTTGTGTTCTTATTCTTTCCTATAAAAACAGATGGGTTTTTTTTTCTGATGTTGCCTAAAGGTGTATTTTTTTATAGCTTAAGCTGCATTAGACAGGATCTCAGCTTAATAGAGCAATTCTTGTGTCTACTGTGCTATTTTCAGGTGCAAATGTACCTGGTTGCATATGGAGGGTAGAGACAGAGACTAGGGAGAGGCTGAGGAGCTTGACCCTCCATTGATGTTACTTGTGTCACTCCACTGAACTTCCATGGAGTCATGTTGATTTTTCCCATAGAGAGGATATTGCAAGGTATTTCAGAATTTTATTTTACTCCTAAGTTTCATCTGGAAGGAGTAGTCCCAGGCATCAGAACCATGTTGCACTTCAGAGAGGATGCAGTCTGTATTTAGACAGTACAGAAGGGAGAAACACAAGTCTCCCTGCCTTTTATATATAGCTGCTATCCACAGACACTCAAAACACTCCAGTGCAGTTACTGTTCCTGAAAAAAATTCTGGCAGACCAATGGCCAGGCCAAGAAGGAAAAGCTTTGCATCTAGTATTCCTTCTACACTTTTGCTAATGTTGTATTTACTAGATTCAGAATGTGATTAGAGAAATTAATTGAAAGAAGAGTATTAGGATTTACTAAACACAAGATAGCATCTTTGGCTCAGGAAGTCCTTGCATTGCTAACTGCTGGAGTCTGGGTCAAGTATGTTTGTCCTATTCTTACGATTTTCTAGGCATTTGCTGCTGACAGTGATAGCAGGCACATACATTGTGACATTAGACTTCAGTATGAGTATTTGTGAAATTACTATTAATACCAACTATAGCTGAACTGAGCCTATTGCAGGTCATGTGCTTACGCTATTCAGTCATATGTTACAGTGGGTAGCTGCAGCTGTGGCGTTTGGAGAAAACAGTATGCCAGGACAAAGAAGTTAATCACTGCCTTCATTGAAATACCTTGCATGAATTTTTCTAAGAGAAAAATTGTCCACAGACGGTTTTCCAGAAATGGCCCCACTCAGACTGGGATGTCCAGAGGGCAGTCAGGCATTGTGCATTCTTCCATTTAAGTTTTGAGTGCTGATATTTATCCCTCCTTGCAAACACTCAGGAACCCTTTAACATGAAAACGTATGTACTGTTTATTTCAGGACAAATAATAATAGAAGCAAGATGGAAAATTTTCAGTGCAAAATCAGGATCTGCAAATCTGTAAGTCTTTTATGGAAAAAGATTCGGAGTTGATGAACTTCCTTTAAGTCATAAGTCTAGTTTCCAATTTTCTGGCAAGCTAGATTTTGTTTCTTCATAAATGGGTGCATAATCTACTAAGCAGGAATTGCAAATGCTAGGAACTTGATTAGTCTCTGGGGGCAAGCCCCTTGTGTTAAATTTTCCAGCCTTTCTCCTCTGGAAGAAGGAGCCTAAAATTTTTAAGATCCCCAACTAAAGCCTTGTGGAAACCCCAAAAAACTCTGGCTAAAATGGAAGCGTTAATGCGTTGGGGCATGAAGCCAGGAATTCAGGCAAGGTTGCCACGATCCAGATCCCCTGGTCCTCCCCTGTGGACCAGTTATCTCTTGGGGCAATTGACTTCCGGTGCTGCCCAGCTTGCATGGACAGACGTAAGGAAATCCTTCCTGCTAACTGAAGCTGATGTTTTGAACTACAGGACGTGTTTTGGGAAGTGACATGGTTAAAACTCCTAGACTGAGAAACCTTCAAAGCTCGTGGATTGCTGGACAGTTTGAGAAGAGTTTTCTTCTCATTTGGAACAAGTCCAAATACTGAAATACCACATTTCTCACTAGCAGAAGATCTCTGCTTTTTTCATTAACTGTGACTAAGCTTTCAGCATTTCTACTGGGTGCAAGTATAGTAGTTTGGGATAATACTTTTAGGGGAAGATATAAAATGTGTGTTCTTGAGTGAATATTTGATTATTTCCATTCCCAAATCTAATAGGAAATGAAAACAAATGGAGTGGCATTTAAATAGACTGCCAAGAGGGGAATTAGAATAGCAGTGTGTATACTTCCAAATAAATTGCATAAATCTAAGAAATAAGATGGAACTGAAGTGCATGACTCTAAATGAAGACATAGATGTAAGAGGGCATATCAAAACTTTACTGAAAAGACAATAGAAGAGACACTGATACAAGCTTAAAAATATGCATGAGAGATAAGATGAGAGAAAATACTATTCATTAAAAGAGATAAAATTCAAATGACATTAGTCAGCTCACAGCTGCAGTTTATAGCATTAGGATCTGTATGAATTGAAATTTCGGGCTTGAACGGGAAGATTATAACCCTTAGGACATATTACTGACCGTTTGACCAGGACAGCAAGACTGAGGCAATATTTTAAGAGAGGCAGCAAGCATCTCTTAATTTTTTTGGTGAAAAGAAAGGTGGGCTGAGGACCTGTCTGTGTTCAGGACACTTAGAAGATCTAGTATGCAGAGCATGCCATTTAGGAAGAAGAAAAGTTTCATTTTTGCAAACTCTTCACAAAAGGTCTGTCCAGGGGTTACAGCACTGCTTTCTTTGCTGTAACTTTGCCTTGTTTCTCTCAGCTGTTAATGTGTTTTTCATACAATCCTTTTCCCTTTCAAGGATCCAAATTTCTATTTTCTCATATCCATATCTTAGGAGGCCTATAGTTCCTATAAGAATTTTTTTCATAATGTTTCTCTATGTGCTCTTCTGTTGAAATTTTTGTGTCTAGGTGAAGTTTAATAACGGAATATGGAAACACATATAATAATGGAAATTATGAGAACACAGCACTACAGTGGGATAAATTTTCTGTAACCAAAGGAATGAAAAGAAAGAAAGGGAGGAGAAGGAGGAAGAAGAAAGGAGTCCAAAGGATCCATCAGGATTATGCCAGCAGGGAAGAGATGAAGGCTTTAAAAAAAGGGAGGGGGGAGAGAAAAAATAGTTTTCTGTAAGCACATTCTGGATAAGAACTTTTTTGCTGGTAGTTCTCATCGCTGTCCCATAGCTCCATTTCCTAGATTCCTTTTGGTATATGGTAACTTCTGTGATCTTAGCACTGCTGGTTGCACAGAGAAATTTTAAAAAGCAATTTATAGAACCTCAAAACCCAGATGCAATTACAAAGAATTCTCAATGCATTCATAAAAAGAAGAGTTAAATTATTAACTAATTATTAGACATTAAAATACATGCTTAGAGAAAGACTCGGAGAAAGACTTTTGACTTCCCAACAGTGTCAGCATTGGAAACTAGTGAAACTAGTCTAGAATCCCTCACTCCTGCTAAACATTTCAGCTGAAACTAGGAAAACAGTGAAACACCACCCTATATTAAAAAAAAAAGAAGTTACTTTGCCTTTTAAGTCTGTGCATGAGTAAACACTGAACCAACAGAATGGGTCTGAATAACTGATTTCAAACCTAATCTTTGCAAAGGAGTTTACGGAGCATTTAGAGCTGAATGTGATCAAAGAAATTTTAAACATCGTTTTCTCTCACCTGTAGAGAACTAAGGGGGGGGGGAGAAAAAAAAATCTTATATTCTTTCTCTTATGCTGTTAAGAAACCATAGGTTTTTGTAAGTATCGTCTGAATGTTCTTGAGACTTTGGTTAATTAAAGGTCCAAAGAAACCCATGAGATAAGTGGGGAGAATATGTAGTTTGCCTGATTAATTCTTGCAGCAAGTTACTGAGGGGGATGGGAAGAGGTGATCATCCAGCTTCAGCAGACCTACAGGAGTAGCCTCTACTCTACTAAATCAGATGTTTGGTGGAAGGCCCTAGATTTGTACCAGTGTGTTTTTTGGAAGATAGCATCCAGTTATGGGTTGTTTTCCTTTGAAAAAGACTTATCTTGAAATATATCAATTAGATATTAGAACCTAGTTTAATGGAAAAAGCAAGACTCTGAATAATTTCCAAATTTTCATGAGTAAATAGATTCTTTAATGATTATTCGTCTGCTTATTACTGGAACAGGCAGGAGCAGTGACACTTTCTGATTTTCAATACTTACACAAAACTCGTGTTTTTCATGCTGAATACTGACTTAAATGCTTAGGCTGATCCTGTTTTGCAAAATCTGATGACAACACTATGCTTTTCATTTGTAGGGGAAAGAGTAGAATCATACCGAGTTCTCTGATAACATAATGATGCAGGAGTTGTGATTAGAGCTCCTTCATAGTAATGGGGAGGGGGAGAGTTCTTTCAGCCTTTCCTGTTATACTTAAATGGCAAATATATTTGGCAAACATATTTCAATATTTCAAAGTAGGTCTATAAAGAATCACAACTGGCATTTTTCAAAAATATGCAGCAGCTGTTTGTCTTTCAGAGGATTATCAGTGTTTGTTAAACTACTTTTCTTGCAATGTTACACGTTACTATGAATTTATTTTAATTCATCTTTTTTAAAATCAGTAAACAATGGGTATTTGTTGCATTAAGCATCTGGTTTATCACATATATTGTGGTATTGTCTTCTAGTCCCTGTAGATTACTGGTCAATGCACATTAGTCTCCTCCTCAAGCATTGCAGGAAGTAAATCAGAAATCAGATATTTTGCTACTATAATGCAATGTATTAACACCTCATCAGTTTTCAGTTCTGACAGCTACTGTAAGTCCCAATTAAATTTCCTGAGCCAAAGTGGCTGATCTCGAAAATGGTCCTGGCACTCTGAATTTGAAGTATTATCTTAGCAGATTGAGGTCAAGGATTAGCGTCATGAAACACATTAACAAAATGCTAATTGGAGCAAACCTTTCTTCTCTTCCTACAACTGTAATATCTTCGTCACTCTGCAGTCATACAGTAGGCCTGAATCATCATCGTGTCACGTAGTAGTGGGGACTTGGGAAGTATTGGAAACAAGCCACATACCAGTTTTAGGTTTAAAAAGCTTGCAGAAGAGATGTGGCAGTGATGTAGTTTTATTAGTAAGAAATAATAATTGGAACCCTAACCAAAGGGCCCCATTGCACTAGGTGTTGTACAAGCAATGAGCCTGTTTCCACGAGCTGCAGAGCCAGCTGTGGCTCAGCCTGCCTGGTGACGGGTGTTCAGTCTGTGTGCCTATCTACTCTTCCAGCTGACCCAAGAGTGCGGGAGTGGCCATGTGTGGGCTGTGGTCTGCGTACCACACCATTTCCACTCGTAACGGTCCACTCATAACGGTGTACGAAGACTTACTGGAACCTGAGCTCGTGACATCCACGCTGCACTCCATTAGCTGCAGTGTGTTCAGCTTTTTCTACCTCCGACGCTGTTGGAAGGGAAACTTTGGAGCCTGTATGAAGGCAGAGTGTTAGGGCTTAATTTTGTGCCTTGGGGTGGGCCGTAGGTGGGCCTGCGCTGCAGCAGGTTGCACGCATCGACACACGGGAGAGCCTGCGCTGGAGCACAGCCTTGAGTACGTGCTCAGCCACCAGTATCAACTCTTAAATTGGCTATTCCCAGACAATGGCAGGAGAAGGAAAATCTTGTGGTAGGCTTAGGACTGATGGTATAAAATGTTTTGGGAAGAATGCTATAGTTTATTGTTAAAAAGAAAAATTTTTCATATTCCAGTCTTGCATTTTCTCATCCAGATGAATCTTATCACTCCAATATCGTTTTCTCCAAGAAACATCTCCTTTTATTTGCTGCTGTCTTGTGTTCATGGGACAAACTTCTAAATTCTGTTTAGTACATCTTTGCTTTCACCTCACTTTGCAAATACTCCCTCTGTATCATCAGCTACAAAAAGAACTTTAATGCTGTACAATTGCATAAAAAAGAATGACACTTGGAAAACAAAGACAGGTGTGTTCTTTGTATTATTATACACCTGGAATACCCTGCTCTACCTTCTCAGCACATGATAAAATTGACATTTTTCTGTTGTTTTAAAGGTTATGCTTTGAGTAGCTGTGCGACTCAATGAGGTGAGTCCATTCCTGTCAAACAGGCATGCCTGGCTGATTGCCTGTGTTTCTAGGGCTGTGAGACACCCCAGGAACATGGGAAGTAAGCTGTCCCTAGGTCCATTCCCCAAAATACCACCCAACAGCGTTACAGGTGTGTTGCATTAGCTGCAAGGATGCAGCCGAAGCAGCTGACATGATCCGCTTGTATCTTGGAGAGCCACTGGGGAAATGTGTTCATCTATTTGGTCCCTATTACAGCTCTTACATGGCATAGTTGTGAATTGCCTCCCCTGCACTCCTGCTCCGAGGTCTTCTGCAAGAAAGCTTTTATGGGCAACTTTCTGCAGTCAGTTTTGATTTCTTCTATTAAGAGGCCTGGAGTGTACATGGAGGCTGTCAGAAAGAACAGGAAATAAGAACAAAGCTTCCAGGAAGTTCACAAGAATAGGCTTTTATCTTCCTTTTGCCAATAGTTCGGACGCATGCTTTGCTTGCAAGACACAACTTGAGTATCAGCCTGGAGGCTGGTGTTCCTTCCTCTCTGGGAAGGTAAATGAAAGGAGTGTCCCAGCCTGTGTACTGAAGACAAATTCAAGGAACTGAGCTAGTCTGGTGTAAAAATGACTTGTAGGATGAGGAGGATGTGACCTCTGTGATTCTGTTTTACTTACAAAAGGAAAAATTTCAGTAGTTGTCTCTGATGCAAAGCAAAATGTTAGCTGTATCTGCGGCTCTCTCTCAGGGTAGTGGGGATTTACCTGTCAGAAACTGAAAGTGCAGTGGCTGGTGATTTTGTGTAAATATAGGGAAGGTGAGCAGCAGAGCGGGAAGCATCTTTAATTTTTTTTTTTTTTTTTACATAATAACACTGTGTTGTTCTTAGAAGTTCTGTGGTTCTGTTCATAAATTACATCCAAGATGCTTGACCTGGACAGTACTTTTGTTTCTCAATGTTTTGCTAAAAGATGAAAAAAATATTCTGAGCTTTATGTAAATTGAAAAGCTGGATTTGTTTACGAGTATTTTTGAGCCTATATATTTCAAGGCTTCCTTTTGCACTTTTTCCAAAGACAGGAGGTGTTTATGGGAGGCTTTCAGACCCGTTTCTAGATCAAGCCAATTCATAAACAAAGGCCAAGCAAGGCAGCCAAATCTTTTGACATTTTCCTAATGCCAAACCTCATGTACTCTTAAATCTTTCCATGACACAGAGTTAATGAGGAAATCTGAGTGGTTCAGTGGCATACGTTCACCAGCTGAAGATCCTCAACCATAAAGGCTGGTTATTCTGCTTGCCAAATATTTCAGTAAATATACTGTGGAGGAAGAGATTTTTCTTTCCAGGGCTATTAACAAAGCTAAAATGTTTCTCTCTCACTCTTTGTTTAGTTTTTCATTCAGCTAATGAAATAATTGAGAATCATGCCTTAAAAGTATGATTGCTTTTTTAATAATGGATGGGCACCATTAGAAAGAGCTAATCAACCTGTTAGAATTTTCTTTAATAATGTGTGCAGCATAATCTTAGCATTGTAAAGACCCCACTTGAAGGGATTTGAAGGGTTGCATTTTCATTATTACCTATTCATCTAATGCAAACAGTAATTTAAACCCACTTTGCAACTTTTCATTGCTGTCAGCTGAGATATAATGGACTGGATTTTCAGCAGGTGTAAGGTAGTATAGCTTTATTCAAGTGAGCGCTTTCCTCGTCTCCTCTGTGTCTGTCTGCCTCCTTCCACCACCTGTCGTGGAGTTGTTCAGACCGCTGGAGAGCTCCTCTGCTTTTATCTTAGCTTTCGTTTCGGTTTGTGTAATCAAGCTAAGAGTGATGCTAGTCAGAATTGGAATACAGTTGTATTACCAGTTGGAGACAGTTTTCAAAATAATTTTTCCTTTGTGTACCTGTGTTTCTGACTGCCCCGGGCATATATCAAGGGTGTCAAAATACCTTCAACAGTTTGGAGATGGAGCATTAGTAAAACTGAGCAGGGCTATATGATGTGATTGATGTTCCTGAGGTTCTTGCCCTCCCGTAAGATATTCTTCCCCTTAATGCAATTCTTCCTTTCCAATAAACAGTGCGTGTTAGCTCCAGTCAGTGTAGAAACAGCAAAAGCTGGGCTACTGTATTTAGTATTTAATACATAAAAGAGAGGCCGAGGATGAAGAACGAAGTGTGGGCTGAAAGGTCTGCTGATAGTGGGTAAGGGTTTTGTCTGCCTTGTGCTATGTTTACCACAGAAGTACCAAAGAACTTGTCAAGCTGTATACTGCAAATCTGCTACTTCTCTGGTGATTTTCTGCAGCTTGCACTCTAAAATAGACTCTACAGCTCTGGTAATAAACCTCAGCAATAAGAAAACCTCCTTTTATTTATATAAATATGTAGACAATGTAGGTATAATCATACACACACGTGTAATATATATGCACACATGCATATGCACAATGTATATATGTATATATATATACACACACACATATATATACACATACATATATATAGACACATGTATATATCCAATAAATACAGTAATTATAAGAAATTCTTCAGATTTAATATATTGAATTTTGGAAGCTTTTCACAACAGTATCCTTGATATTTGTATTTGTGGCATTCCTTCGCTGTTGCAAAGAAGCTCATCCCTACCAACGGCTTTGCTGATTGAAAGATCTATTTTAGCTCCTCCAAGTGCCCTAATGAAAGACTATAAGATCTCCTAGGATCTTATGGTCAGAAGAGGGGAGGAAGGACATAATAAGGCAGTACCTGGTGAATGTTTCTCCAGTCAGAGCTCCGTCAGCAGTGATGTTAATATGTACAGACTTGCGTGTGACATGGACCCTCATGGAGCCTGGGAGAATCCCGGATCCGGGTCCCTCTCCCTATGCCTAGAGTAAACAGCAGTAAAAAATACTGAGTGCCCTCCTGCCAGGACTTCTTTTGTATCAGTCTGCCCAAACGGTTTGCTTGTGAGCTGTTCAAATTACACATTGACATCATCTCTGCTTTCAGCTTGGCCAGTCTCTTCTTGTTCTGTCCTCAGTGTCTGGTTTTCTTTCCCCTCAGGTCAGAGCTAGAAATAAAGACAGAGTACTGAAAATCTCAGATTTCTGATACTAATACACAGAAATGTTATTTAGCTATCAACAGTTACAAATCTTTTGAAACAATAGGCTGGCGATTTGCAATTTATCTCACACTCAGATGTTAAGTGCTGGGAAAAACACTTGACAGGCTGCAAAAAAATTATGAATTTACAGGAAAATGTTGTTTACAAAGTTCTCTTAGAGTAAGGCAATGAAGGAAACCGTTTTTGCTTCTTTCACAGAAGAATATATTTCTTCCCATATTAACACTCCACTTTCACGCTTATCTTGTGGTTTAACTTTTTCTTAGGCTGTTTAAGACACTCTCTTGTTGGAGCAGATAGTGGAAACCTTTACATCCAAAGGGGGTACCATAACAACATATGGTGCTATGTCTAGTCTTAACTTCTGTCCACTTACCGTTTCATTCCCTCTTTCCTTTCCAATTCATTCTTTTCCTTTGTTGCTGGTCCTTCTCCCATTTTTTAGCATGAGAATGGCTAAGTGTATTGTTTTTATGGGCTAAAAAACTAGCTTTTTCACAATCATTTTCACATCTCACCTTTACTCTCCATTCCCTTCAAAAAAAAAAAAAAAAAAAAAAAAGGAGAAAAAATATTTAAAATGCATAATACAACAAAATAAGCTCAGTTGTGAGTGCTTTATTCTGGCTGTAGGCCTCATCCTTCCCTCCCCTGTGGTCTCTTCCTCTATAGAGATTTTGCACTCAAGTCTGCACATAGTAATGGAAGCACGTAAAACAAATGTGCTTTGAAAGCTTCCTTTTCTCTCATTAACTGTTTTAAAGATATTCCTTAGATTTTTTTTTTCCTCTGTAAGACAGTAGGGAACACAATTAGCTCTGTTAACTTACCTCATTTTAAAAAACTGAGATGGCATTATCTGAGCATACTCACTACATTTCTGTCCCGTTGTGGAGTCTACCACAGCTAGCAGAGTTTAAACAGTGGTTCAGCCTTAGCACAAGGGCTCATCCAGGAGCCCCCTTCCCCTTTCCTTGCAGGTAGCAGCAGCTTTACCCTCACCTGCCTGCAACCTTCCACTGCTGCACCCCTGTGCCGTTCACCGCTGCCAGGCTGTGCTGGGCCTGCAGGACACGCAGCCAGCAGTCACTTGTTTTGCTGGTATGCTTGATCTGTGTTTGCCTTTTACCTCCATGCTGAGCAGGCAGTCCAGCATCTCGCAGAGGGTGCACCGTGGAAAGGGCTATCATGAATAGAGGCAGGTGGGCTGCTCTGCTCCTCTGTTTGGTCCTGTGCTGTTGGGACAGGATGCATTTCTGGGGCTTCAGTGGGAGACAGGGATGGATAGAGCAAGAGAGTGTCCAAATGCCAGTGGCTGGAGCCAGAGCATTAGCCAGGGCCACCGTGGCTGCACAAAGCAGTTAAGATGGCCTGACTTCTCCTGACTAGCTGATTAGGGCTCTTTGAAAGCTAGTTAAAGGACCCTTGTAATACTGTATAAGAGCTGAGATAACATCTATGTTGTTAGTGCAAATTAACAGGCATTACATATTTAAATATACAGTTGAATACTTCCCTGATTTTCTGTCTTTGTGCAGTTTGAAATGCACTCCTCCAAAAAGACTCTGATAGTCTATGTTTCATAGGTGGAATTTGCTGCCAGCCTCTCTAACTAGACACATTTAAAATTCGTAAAATGAGCACACAGTCATGCCCCGGTGACTTGTTTTGCCTGTTAGACCCTAGTGAACTCTTCAATTTTTTTCCTTAAAGTTATGCTGTTAAGTATTTCTCCTGTAGTTACTTACGCTGGTCCTGGCCTCAAAACTGGTTCAGATAAGTCAGTTCTTGGAAGAAAGAGAGGCTCACTAGACAGAAGAAAAGGATGGGCTGTGCACCTCATTGTACAGAAGAAAGAGATGGGCACTGGTCCTTCCTGAATGCTTTTTTACACCTTTCTGAGCACTCTGTCTAATTCAGAAGAGGAAAGGTCTGGTCATTCACAGCACAGAAACTGGAGTTATTCCTGCCTTTTCATTGAAGACATTGAGCTAGACAGATTTCCTGCCTGTGGAGAGGGCAGCCAAGTAAGTGGCTGTCTTCCATTATTATTCTGAATACCAGAACAGGTGATGTGAAAGCAGGCCTCTGCTGTTTGAGACTCTTCCAGTTGAGATTCTTTCCTTCCACTGCAGTGGCAGATCTTGCCAAGCTTTCCCCCAATAGAACCACTTAGAAAGGAAGTGTTTATCCCATGTTGCCCAATTTCAGAGAAATACTGTATTTTATTTCTACTAAGTAGCTAAATGCGAGGTTATATCTTTACTTTTCTACTCTCAGCATAGTTCAAGAGTGACAGAGATTACAAGCAGAATAGCAGTACATTCCTGGGCTGCCAGAAGACCAGCTACAAGAATGCTCCATGCAAGCTCAAGAGGACAATGCAGTAGAAGAATCAGCATTTTTTTAAGGCTTGTTATATCTGTCTCTAACATAGAGGTTAATTGTGCCATTAGAAATTGCATGAGGATTAGATAGAGAGCATTTCTCAAAGAAACAAGATCCTTTTAACCAGCTAATTGATGATATCTTGCCTTAGCTGGAAGCGGCTGATACACGGACTTCCAGTTCTCTGACCCACTTTTGGAGAAGACTTCTACTTCCCAAACATTCATGCCCTGGTTTTCTTCCAAAGGAAACCACGGTGGAAGGTGGCAAGCAGTACACTTAAGTCTTCTTCTAGCATGCTATCAAGATGTCAAGATGCAGCTAAGAATGTATCTGGGTGCCAGAAGTGTACAGTGCATCCTGAAACACACCTGCAGTCATGAACATGGATGCTTCAATACAGCCTGTACGGGGCCTTGGCACTATGCAAGCTTTGTGCTGTAAATAGCAGTGTTAGATCCATGTTCTGCCATGATGACTCAGGCTGGCTCGAGTCCTTCTAGGAAGAGTAAGGTACAAGCAGAGCTGTTTTTCTGGATCTCTCACAAGCAAAGAAGAGCAGCAGCAGCAAGGCAGCAGCTTCTCAGCTGAGTGGGAAATGATTCTCAGGTTATTTCATACCTTTTTTTGCATACCCATGTGATATGCACATACACCTGGAGTATACCTGCAGCCACCAGGATCTGGCCTTCTAGTTCTGTCTGCAATGATTTTTAACTCGTTTGAAGCAAGAGTTGCTCCTCCTTATCTGAAACTTGCATGCTATTGATTACACACTACCTTCACAGCTCATCTTGCCATCAAATGCTTTTGTATTATATATATTTTTTCTCTTGGCTTACACTAAAATGTCTGCTAGCTATAATTGGAAAATTGAAACTCTTCCAGCTGTGGACAGCTTATATAGTGAAGATAGGTTTTGCATGTAAATGGAACACATTATACAGCAATTGGATTGAAAAGTGAGTCTTAACACTTTGGATTACCTTTTATAAGGTAATTTCATAATGATTTTGCCCTATGTCTAATTTAATTTTAGAAGTATTTCATTTTCTTTTCTGTTTATCTTGTTGTAGAGTCTTATTCAGCCAATTAATTTCTTTTTTTGGCTTTTCTGGCATTCCCAAAGATGCTTTCTCATGCAGCATGTAATTGAAAAATGAATATAAGAAAATTACAATTAAAAATGATTAACTTTCTTCACCTATTTTTTGCTGTATTGAGAAATTGCAATGAATTTACATATTTTTAGTTCTTTTTTCTGGTAAATAAAATAGACACCTGTGACTGTAATCATAAATATAGACTAGCTTCTGATTTTCTTCAGTAATTTTTCTTTGTAATTGGCCTTATCTCTCTCGCTTCTGTGTTGGAATAGCTGTACACAACTCTGTAGAGTGCTACAATTTGTCACTTGGTGATGTGGAAATCTCTGTTGGTAAGTGTTTCTTCCCAGCTCAGTGGAATTCACACAGGAGTTAAAGCATTATCTGCATTGTCCATGTATTTGCATTGTGGTCAGTGACATCATTAGTTGGTGAGGATAATAAATTCCTCTAATGGAGACTTTACCTGAGCTCAGTTATGCTTGCAATACTGAGATGAGCCTGAGACTCTGAACTATGAATATCCCCTGAGTCTGGTATCTGGCTTTAGATTATGAAGGAAGAAAAGCCAACTGTAATGAGCTGTAATTTCTTTTGTATCCAAACATTCCTTGTATAGTTTGAGGTTAAATAGATCCAGCATCAGATACAGATCTGAACTTCTTAATTCTGGCCCATTTCCCATCTGCAGCCTGCAGAGACACCAGCTAGGATCTCATCCATCTTGTAAAAGGGGAAAATAAGGGCCAGAGAGGAGAAGAAATGACTTTTATTTCTGTCATTAAAATTGCTTCCCATAGCTGAGGTTTGTAATTGCTTTCATACATGAACCTCAACTCATAATTAGATTTCTGTGGTTTTCTGTCTTTATCTATTTAGCCTTCTCTTTCTGTCTATAAGTTTCTTTATATTGGAAACTTTAATAATACTTTGTTATTTGAGTTGTTTCCTATAAAGGTAAGGCCACTTGATGTGAACAACAGTGTACATGTGCATGTGAACATGCTCTTCCAGTCAAAATGAAAAAGAAGAAAAATACACTGAAATGAAGAAGACGACTAGATAGATAATTCTGGATCTGATATTTTAAGAGATCCATTCTGCTGTTTAGATTAGTGTGAGGCTCACAGATTGAGAAAAAAAGTAGTTATGATTGACTGTAGTCTTCCTTTATAGTAAAACAGGGTCAAGTTTGCTCATGTTGTGTTAATTATGGTAAGTTTCTGCATTTTTCATGCTATGACTTGCTTCTTTCCTCTGAACATTTCAACATACCTATCTGAGAAAAATGAGCCTGATTCTGTTTAGATACCGTGCTACTCGACTTAGTATTTTAGCTGAGCCAATATGCTGAAGAATCAACGTTAATATCTCATGAGGGCCATACTTTGAAGCTGTATTGATTGGAATAGTTAAATCAAGATTGAACAGAACTATGGTAAATATCTAGCTCATAAGATTTCTAAATCAATCAGTTTTTCCTTCAAAGAAAGCTGCTGGTTTTCTTGGCTTTAACTAATTTTAGATTAGCATTTTTATATGGCTTTATTTGCCTCTAAATTGAAATCAAGTGTGTTAAGAGAATTGGTATTCGTGTCCTCCAAATTGGAATGGATTTGCCAAAAAGTGAAGAGAAGGGAAATAAATGTTTTGGAATATGAGAGGACTCCAGTATGGTATCCTGGCATTTGAAATATTCAATATAGAAACCCTAGTTCTTAACTGAACGAAGCTGACATCAGAGGTTATCCTGTGCCTTAGACTCCAAAAACACAGCCACGTGCCATTTCTGTGAATGAAACTACTGCGAGTAGCCAAGGGCTGTGCAGTGTATATTTTTTAAAATGATTCCTTCCCTTTGAAGACACTGTAGTGGCAATATTTGAGTAAGTCTTTCTACAGGCAGTGACAGTAATATATAGGCGTACTGGTTGGGATGATGCACAATCATTTTATTTACATTCCAGTTGAGATAACATCAGACCACTGAATTGGTGATCATAATATAGTGTAGTTGATGCAGTGTCTATACCTGACCCCAAGAATCCTTACCTTAGGTCTTATAGCACTATATTCCCATATCCTGAGAAAAGTCTTCTCTTTCATTTTCGCAGTGATGTTTAAGATTGCCCTTGAGTGCCCCCATGTTCCTTTGGAATTTTCTGCAGTCCCGACCATCTTCATAAAAGTTAATATTTTCATATTTCCCTTGATAGCTGATCTTCAAGTCTAGTAAAAGTTTACCTTCTCTATTTCCTTTTCTTGCCTCCAAAAACTCTTTTTAAACCATATTTTTAGATCATCCCTTTGATTTTCTACTTCCATTTTTGAATTTTGTTTAATTCCCTAAAATGTCAGCTCAGGTCATCTGTCTTCTGCAACACCTTTGTTTTAGTTTATATCTTCACTTTCCAAGTGGATTCTCTCTGTACCTTTTTTCCCTTCTATTTTGTGAGTTCTGTCTTTTCCGTACTCTGACTCCAGTAAGGCAGCTAAGATTGTCTCAGAAACATTGACACCCGGAGCTTGCTCACCATAGCTAACTTCTCTCTTTGAGCAGTGCAGTCAGTTATGTCAGCTTTTCTGTCAACTTCCATGTGATCATTCTGCTTACTTTCCTCAGGTTCTCCATGTATTTTTTCCAGTTTCCAATATTTATGCTTACAAAACTGAAGCCATTTCCAGGGAATCACATTCTGTCCTGTAGTATGTATTGAGGCTGAAATGTTTTTTATTGCCATTACACTATTTATCAGGCTTTATATCAGCACATGTCATCAGTGTAGCATGTAAGCACAACAGCAGCTAGAAGGCTGGAAAATTTAGGCTGGAGACTTTTTCTTCTCATAAATGAATGAACATTTCATAAACAAAAGTTCTCCAGAACCTGACAGTCAGGAGAAAAGCATGTATATCAGTGTCAGGTCCTATGGCTGACAAATTTATGATCTCTGTGTGTCTTTGGTTTTGAGTCCAACCACATATTTGAACTGCTGTAGTAAACAGTACACTTTATAATCTCTAGAACTACTTCTCTTCAGGAGTCACAGATTTTACAGGATCCAGGAGGAAAGCATGAGTCTCTCACATCCATTACCACTGGCTATCGTAAACTTGTATTAAAATTAGCTTATACTACTGAGGTTGTTAGTGCATTGCTCTTGATAGATAGTGGTGAATAAACACTCTATTGGAAAAGCAGCTTTTCTGGAAGCCCCAATGTTTTCCAGTTCCACCAGTGACTGGATCAGTAGAGCATGTGAATTCTGGATGATGAGAGTGTGTCCTGTGTAACAGCCACGAACTAATGTAACCATGACAGGCAGAATCGTGAAATCCAGAACTGAGTTTTGCAGAGTTCCTTCGAGTTGTGCTGGTTAGACATAATTTTAAAAATCACTGAGATCAGCAGCTAATGTTCAACTTTTACAAGTTCTGCTGGTGCACCAGAAGTGTGTTATAATCTCAGGAGGGAAAGATCTGAAGGTCAGGGGAGATGGCCAAACACTTAGATTTGGCAAGCATTTGTTCACTGTAAATATTAATGGATACTTCTGTGTGATACTTATCCATGTAACATTAGAATGAGGCAGATGCAGTAATACTTTTATTTTAATATTTTCCAGTAAAATGCATGATAATTATTCTGCTCACTTTTGAATGAGACAGTGAAGCACGCAGCTGAAGCAGGATGCTCCAGGGCTCACAGGAACCAGTTTGGTGAAGCTGGGAGTAGAGCCTTGCTCGTCCCAAAGCACTGCTCCTTGTGGGACCATGTTTAAACCACGTGAGCAGGGCACAGGCTTGTTCCCAAAGTCAGTCATCTGTAGAAACCAAGCCTGAGGAAATAAGAAGAGGCTGTGGCCATAGGCATGTTTTCCTTATAATTCAGCAGAGAAATTCCCCTCTGAATTCTTCCTGACAGATGTCAGCAGCAAGAATCAGCTACCCAGTTTCAGATATTGTTTCTAAAATAATGTAAATATTCTGTCCAAGCTCCTTCAGAAAACTTTATTCATTTCCAGATTTTAGGAGCTTTAGAAATCTGTCAGTCTGCTTGAAGAGGTTTCTTCTTCATACTTGATAACCTGTGTTGTCTCTTTTTTACTTAAAAGGAAAAATAATGCAAGTAGAGCAGTGTATTAGCCATGGCACAGCCATTCCTAGTTTTAGTTGTCTGACTCTTCCACATGAGCCAGTTCTCTCCCATTTGACTTTCCTCCCTCTACTCCAGGCAGGCTCCAGTGGGGGTGAATTACTCATTCTGCTCTGGACACCTACTCTGATTCAACAGCGCTCATGTGGCTTGGACCAGGTACGGCCCCTGGTTTTGGTTTCACAGGGTCAGCTCGGCCGGCTGAGGATGCCCCATGTGGTCTGCAGAGAGTTGGCTTCCTCACTGCTGGTCCCATATGCAAGCATCCCCCCCCCCCCCCCCAAGGATTTAGAGTCTCTGGATATCGCTAGGGGCCCCAAACAAAACAGAGTTGACTCAATTTCTTTTTTCCAGGAGAGCCCCTGGGTTTCTCGTGGCCCAGTATAGCTGACCAGCATGTGAGGAGTTATTATCTGCCCATTTTTGAGCAGTATTTTACTGATAAAGCTGTATTAAGAAATTTTTCATGGAATTATCTAGAATGCACCAAATAACGCAGGACAGCACATGCTTCAGATGTAAGTTAGACCTGTCTAGAGAGAAACTTTGTCTTCATCCTGTATAGGGAATCAGAAGGCTCTGTCCTTCTGTCTGTTGTCGTGGGGCTTATATTTTTCAGAGAGGAAATCTGTTTGTGCTTGCCAGATCTGTCCTCTTTCCATATATCCCATAGGAAACTTTTTTTTGATGAGCAAAAAATAAATAAATAAATAAAAGTGAATATGGTATAATAATATCTTCTTTTAAGCAAAACATGGTAATTTTTATCTATTATCTAGCATATATTATTTTAAATATCAGAAAAATTACACCCTAGGATGAGCTGTGCTGCACAGAGTTTTAGTCTCCTCCTCCCTAGCAATCATCTAA
Organism: Rhea pennata; assembly: GCF_028389875.1. NCBI lineage: Eukaryota > Metazoa > Chordata > Aves > Rheiformes > Rheidae > Rhea > Rhea pennata. The sequence goes on from NC_084664.1 coordinate 68,402,924, forward strand.
AGGAACAACGAGGGCAATAAATAGCCCCAAGGGGGGCTATTGAATAAAAATAGTGACTCTGCTGGGGAAAATTGGTCTTTAATCACTTTTTTTCCCTGATATCCTAAAATTGAAGGTTAGGCCAATAAACAATTTGAAGGAACAGTTTCAAAATAGCCTGAGAAATGGTCTTGGTCTCCAGAACAGTAGGTCCTTTCTAAAAGGAACATGGTAATACCCAGAGGACCCTTCTGACTTCAGAAAGTCCAAAAGATACCCATGCTCCAACACACAGAGAGAGCAGAAGCAGCAGCCTTAGGCCGCGTCTTCCCTGCAAAAAAAGGGATGTCTTTACACTGAGGTAAATAAGTTGGGATGACAGCTGTGTTGCTGTAATACCATAGTGGAGGCAAGAGTAAGGTAGTTTTAACTTTTTGTAGGTAATTTGAGGTCATCCTTGACTTGAGGTACCAAGTTGACTTTGACAAGGTTAAATCGAGCATTTAAAGCTGAGGTCTTAAAGAGACTTAACAGTCATCATGGGTTATTTATTTCAGTGTAAATAAAATATGGAGCAATGAGTTCCCCACATCCGTGGGAAGTCAAGCCTGAAAATCCTCCCTATGAGGAAGCTCACTGCAGCCCTGTAGCCCTGGAAATAAAACTGCAGCTGCTTGAACTTCCAGTTGTTTAACACAGGTTAGGTCAAAATAATGTTAACACTGGTCTCCGTGGTAGCGAGGACTTAAAGAGTGAGATTTATGTTTCCAAGAGTGGGTCTCCATTTGAAAGGGTTGCTTGTGGCAGACGATGGCTGCATTTGGGTAAATGAACAGCTATCTAGGTAGTTCTTCTCCACTGCATTGATGTTTCATCTCTGTTGTCTACAACAGAGTCCAATCCTCTGCTTCAGAGGTAGGCTTCAACGAGAGAGGTGCCTGCGATTAGGGGAAATAAATCCCACCCTGGCAGCCCTTTGAGATGGAAACAGGCATTAGATTAATGATAATACCGTCAAAAAATGATGCGGACTTCTTAATACATAAGAAATAACACCAGCTATAAAATCATTGTGGTAGCCTTCAAAACAAAAGGTCTGCTTTGAAAGATTCTGTAGTTTCTAAGAGATTTCTTATACTTAAGATACTGTTGAACTAAAATAAAAATACTGTTCAGGGAGAAATGCTCCACTGAAGGCGACTTTGCAGCTTTGTCTTACTCTCTTTTATTTTATAAAGAGATTCAAAGCTCATTGGTAGGAGGAAATATTTAAACAAGATCTGTAATTTTTAGCTCATATTTCTGTTGAATCTGCTCTCATTTGTTGTTCTGAATCCAAGACAGTTTTTGTTTCTTAATTTGTAATTAGTCTTCTGAGTTCATAGGAGGAAACTAAAGCAGACAGCTCTCTTAAAGTGTATTTTCTCTTTTACCTGCATGGGTAACTTGACAAGTTAGCATGTATGTTTACATTAAGAGGTGTGACTTTCAGCATTTTCTTAGGGAAACTTGTACAGGTCTGTAAAATGCACTGTTGGAAAGTGTTCCTTTATCTGATATTTAGCCAAAATTTGCCCTTTTTTATGATCATTCAGTTACTACTAATTCTAGTCCCCTGAGCAAAAGTAATGTCTCTTCCTTTTTATTCCTTGTGACATCCCAATACTTTAAGATAATTACCATATGCCCTTTCACCATAGCCTTAATTTAACCAGGCTTTAATCTTTTGACCTTTACCTATGAATCAGAATGTGCTGTTCTTCAGTAATTTGTTCTTCTCTTTTCTGAAGCCCCTGTAAGGTCTCTGTGTTTTGTGTAATATGCACCTTTCACAGAAAGGAACACAGTAATTTAGATGTCATCTCACTGATATATTCAGTGGGATATCGCTTGTACCTCATATTAGATAAATAATATCATTTTCCTAGTTCTCCCATAAAGTCTTTTCTGTATAGTTAAAATGCATTTTGGGTTTCTTGTTATCTTTTTAGCATCGGATGCTCGTGATACAGAGTAGCTCCCTTTGACAGCATCCAACATGGTCTTTCAACTGGAAACCATTAAGACCATCAACAGGAGAACTTCTCTCACCTTCATCAGGCTCTGCCTGTTGAGGCAGACACAGTATGCTTGCACACTCTTGGTGGATGTGTTGTTCCCTGAGTGTCACTTTGCCTCACCATCTATCTGTACTGCAAAAGACAACGGTCAGAGCTGCTCACTTTAGAGTGTTTAGGTAGCTATGACTGAAAATAATAAACATCACCTATATTTCAGCTGGACATCGTTGTTAATCTGGAGGGCAAAATTTTGTGATGATTCCCTCGAAATAAATTGATTAGGTGTATATATGAGAGATGTAAGTGCATACTTGGTTTTATGGCTTGAAGACTGTTGTTCTTAGGTAGCTCTCTTGAAACAATGAAATTACTGTAAACGGTGTTAGCAATTACAGGTATGCTTACAAAGATTAAGTTTGCTACAGGGATGGAACAAATGTGTTAATTTTTGCTTAGATTTAGCCTTTCTTCTATTTTGTGAAATATTTGCAGGCAGAGCTGAATTTCTGTAAATCTGTCTGTTGCTGAAGACTCTGTCAGAAGCTACTTCTGTGAACACACTAGAGCTCTGTGGCAGCAATTTATGCTCAGAAAAAGCAAAACTTCAAAGATTTTAGTGTGACTGCTGCACTGTGGGAATATATAAATGCTTCTAAGTACAGCAATGACCAGGATCTTTGATGCACACAGGGAACTTGTCACATATGCCTTCTGTCTTGTTAGCCCTTCAGGCTATTCAGACTTCTGTATTTCACCAGGCAGGCATTTTTCAAAGAAAGAAATGCTGTTTCCTGGAAATTGTCCTTCCACAGTCATGTTTTCTAGTCTTCATCTCTGTTTTTCTATCGTCTGTTGCAAAAGTTAGCCTTACCACAGAGGCAGTGGTATCCATCTGGCTAGCTATTTCCTCTCTTCCCTCATAAGCATCAGTTAACTGTGGCACATGACACGTCTTTGTATATGAGCTTGGACCGTTTAAAAAGCTAGAGGGGAAGAGGATGATTTCAGACAGGTACCATTGAAGACAAAATGACTTGTCTGCATACCCTGCAGAACAGTGTCCCTGATGCTGGGCAATGAAGTCGGAATTTCCAAGGATCCGAGGGAGTTGCCTTTGCACTAATGGGATCCTATAGTCCTGCTGGAACGGCCAGTGTCGTGGAGCAATCAGGCTTGACAGATGCCCAGCGCCTCCCAGAGCAGTGATTTTGTTTCATCTAAAGAGATAAAAAGCAATACTGGCTGACACAGCAAGGTCTTTGGAGCCTTTCTTAGCAGGATACGTCTTTCTACGCTTTGCTCCTAAGCGCTCAGTATCCCATGGCAACCTCTTTTCTTCAGGGAGCTTTAGATTTTGACATATCATTAATACATGAGTTCAGGAAGCAAAGCTGCAGAGCTGGAGATTGGTTCATGGATTTAGCTGAGGTAAATAGCAAGAAAATTTAAAGGCAGGCCAAAACCAATTTTATGGTCTTTCCTTTGGGATTAATGCCTAAATTTGTTTGCGTGGTAATGAAGAAAAGTTATCACTCACAGGAGGTAGCAGGTGCAGGTATAAATTGTAGAAAAGGGGCGTTTTTAAAGAAAAAGTTGCAACATAGCAAAGGCCAAGCATTGTTAAAACTAGAGTGTTTTAGTGTATCAGCTGCTAATTGAAAAAGAGGGCTAGTGAAATTCATTCTTGTCCAATAGTATTACACAGTGTCTGATTGCAGAATAGATATTGATGAGAGGGAAGCAGTCCACTGGGAAAAAGCAGGTTGAAGTATAAACTTAGATAGAAAGCATATTCCTCTCCATCTCAGAAATACCCTCACACTCATAAAACCATACAGAAGAATTTATTTAGAAACTGGGACTGAGTGTACTTCATGCTACAGGAAATACCCACTCCCACAGAGCAGTGTTTCAGTATCTTTCCTTTTTTTATTTTTAATACTTCTTTCTTAAAGTATGGTTTTAAAACCCTCAAGGAGGTAGAGAAGACCTTGCAAAGTGTTGTCCTACTGTAAACCAGAGGAGTCTTGTCCTTCTGAGTTAACAGGCAGACTGAGTGGGAATTATAAGCTGCCTTAGTTCCTCCCTGCAGTGAGCTGAGTCATCGGGCAGTGGAGGGCATTTCCTCACTGTTTTCCCTCTCAGTCATTCTAGCAGAGGCATTCGGAAGGCACGTGAATCTCATCCGCAAACTGCCAGTTGTGAAAGATGGTATAGAAATAATCTGAATCAAATATTACATATGCCAACTGTACTAGCTGAGGTCATATATCCTTCATTGACAAACCTTGGTCTTTAATTTGTATCAAATTAAAAATATGATGATTATGCAACAAAATCGTAAGTCCGTCTTGCTCTGGAGTGAGAGACATTCCTTAACTGACAGGGAAATTAATTCCATGAGAGCTCTCATTACTGCCATTCTGTGTATAGAGTGAGCACCATGTAGCTGGAGGAGTCAAACGATAGGTTGTGAAACTTCTCTACTCTTAAATCTTATTTTACCATCAGTGACACACGACAAGGTGTCTAACTCGGGATTGGTAAGACATGCTTCTGCTCATGATTTGCTGCAAATAGATGTCTTAAGTTGCTGTTCTGATAATTCAAGCATAAGCTCATACTTCATTGTTTATATTAATAGTATAAATATAAAATGATGATTATTTGTATTGACATGGTAACTGCAGTTAGGAGGTACCATTAGCAAAAGACCATTCCATCTAAACATAGTTTAGCTACAGAATACCTGAGAAATGATAGAATATCATTTTAGCTACTGGAATTTCTAATTTACACTTAGCATTTTGCATTAGTTCTTCAGGATTAGATTTGTGTAAAGGCATCTGGAAGATTTTGTGGCAGAAGTGTCGTTATATGTTCTGATCCCTTGCTCAGTGTAATTTTCCTTAGGACAGAATAATGTTTTAGGCAGTAGCACAATTAATTTGTCCACGTCCTACCTGAAATTGCAACTTTGGCGTATTAGGAGAAGATGGCAGGCTGTTACTTACTGGAGCGTGCAAGAAGCCTTTCAGCAAAATATAACAAACTCCTGAGCAAAGTCTGCATGAAAAGCCATACCTGAGTTGGAATATGTTTTATGGAGCCTGAAAAAATTCCATCTCCAGTCATAGAAATGCCCCTTGGCAGATACCCTCTAGAGGCTATGGGAATGCTGATGTTCTTCAGAAAGCGGCCATAATAGCTTTTGTGCTACGAAGTGCTGGGCACTTACATCGATGAAGGGTTACTGTTGTTTTTTCTTTAATTCATTCTGTCTCATTAGTCAGCACGCTGAGATAGTATGTATCATGTTGAACATGGTTTCTGCATAATGTCATCTGTTATTTTGGCTGCATATGTACAATCTGCCTTGTATATTTGTCTTGTACTCAAACGTTTAATGGTTAAATACGATGTTACAGTGCTGCTAATTCTGGTAGCTTTACTGCAAGACATGGAAGAGTTCATTGTCCTTCAATTTGTAGTTCTTGGGAGAAGTGATTAGAAAAAATGTTATCGTCTTCATGGTCTCAGAGGAAAGTATGAAAGCATGGTCTTAGTGCACTTTGGAGAGTCCAAGTCATAGTTGCAATTTCCAGTCCCATGATTAGCTATGTTATGTTTGGCTAATAATTACATTCCTACTTAGAGTTAATGGTGGAGATGAGGTCCTCGCCTGCAGCTTGGCATTTGTAGGTGCAACTCTGAGATAAACAGCTACAAAAAACTGTAATACGCCATCATCGGAATATTAAAAGTAAATTTCCTGTGGTGGCTGCAGTGATTCAGTACTTACCTTCTTTGCCATGTCCCATGTCAAGGGATAACTTCTCACAAAGCGGATGGAGCTATATGCTCAGGAATCCTGCCTCACCTAAGGGGCACAGAGCACAGAGTCGGTGTGTTGCAGTGTGTGTAGGAAAGGTGGGGGGACCAAGGAGGGGAAGGGTGACTTAGATCTTGACTTGCAAAAATTCGCACTGATTGTCCTTCAATATTCCTCCACTATATGTTTCTCAGATAGTTTACTCAACAGGATTTCCTGCTATTGAAGGCGTTTAAATGTAAAAAGACCCATGGAAATTGCAGCAACTGAACAAAATGAGCATAAGTATGCTGGGTTGGTTGTCAACTCATCAATTTTTACTGTCTGTGCCTGAGAATGTTTTTATGAGGGTAGTAACGAGCAACATCCTACAGCCCTTAATCACATTAACGTCAAACAGTCATGGAGCAACTGGGGGACCGGGGGACAGCTGTTAGCGAGTAGCGTGTTTCGTATCACGTCCTTTGGAGAGGCAGGTTCCAGGTCAGAATCAACAAAAACAACAACAGCAAAAAGGGGCTTTCTGCCCTGACCAGTCTTAGGTGAACTGATGGGCTGCAGATGGCCTCGTGACTAATAAAACAAATAACTGATAAAAAGCAGTTTCAAATACCTGTTTGGTGCTCAGAGACATATACTTGAGTGGGTCTTGTTCTCTTCATGCATTTTAGCTTCCCAGTCACAATACACAGCAGAAACTCCTTTGTGGCATGACTGGGAATTTTTAATTTTAAATTAATTTTAAAGGCAATGAAATATGAATACAGAAGAGGAATGAGAATCCTGATGTGCAGTTTCTTTATCCCTCACTGACATCTTCCGTGGGAGATTCTTGAATAATTTTTGTTGTGTGTTGTCTTACAAATAAACTAGCTCTGAATATTTCTAGTTGGTGTTATTTTTCCATTTGGCTGGAAACTGTGTACAGGTTCTGCAAACAGAACAGTGGAGCTGAAGTTAGTTGCTCACACAGATGTTGTAGTTGGGAGAAGGTATGTATCTCTGCACGTACACAGAGATCTACATGCTGATGTGGCTGGTTCAGTTAGCTCTCTTGCCTTGGCCCTACTTCTGCGCCGTGACCTGAGCCTCAGAGCATGCTCCATTTGCACCAGTGAAGCAAACACACAACTGTCCCTATGGGTTCAGAGTTAAGCTTTGTGTTAAGTGCTGCCTGAAATGGAAGTGGACCCTTACTGCTACTTCCCACCTGTTTAGAACAACTGAATAACACTTGGCAGCCAAAACTGTCAAACGGAGATTTCTCCACCTGTCAATTTTGCATTGAAATTGGGTACTGTATCGAAATGTTCTAATAAGAGGAGAGCAAGGCCATACTGTGTGACTATGTAAGTACATTTTCCTTGGGAAGCCAGAAAAAAATAAATTCTTTCCTGAGCAGCAGAGCTGCCTGAGCCGGATTGCCTTTGTTCTGATAATCCCTATTGTTCCCTCCCCTTCCCCACCTCCATAGTAATCCCAATTCCCTTCCCGCAGACTTTCTCATACCTCTGTAAGCCAAAAGAAGGCATGTGCTGTGTATAGACTGGCCTGACTGGCCAGCTTGGACTGACTGGCCAGGTAATAGATTCATGTTCTCCTAGAAGCCTGAAGCTCACTCCAAATTCTCTGTGATGAAGCACAACCAGATAAATGCAAGGAGCAGAACAGGGCACTCAGTATATGATTTTTCAGTGCTGATTCTACGGACCTGTCTGAGCTTTCCTCCTCTGAACTGCTCAACCATAATAGAACTTCGTGATGCTCATTGTCCTCTGCTGCTTCTCTCCTTTCACTGGTTGGGCAGTAGCAAGACCTCACAGAGCTGGGTTTTTATCTGAGCGCAGGATGTCTGTGGGCTTTCTCCATGTATGAATATGCTTCTGATCCATATCCATTCTTTATTTCTCTTCCAGCTAGAACTAAGAAACAGCACCAAAAAAAAAGTTTAAAATACTTCAGTGTAACTGAATCTCCAAGTTTGGAGTGGCTGCTGCCTTTGACCATTAAGCATCTTGTTCTGCTCAAGCGAATAAGGAGTGTGCTTAAAGGGGGGCACAGATGAGTGAAGCAAGGTGTCCAAATAGGGTAATATCTCTCATTAGATCACTAATAGAGTCAGAAAGATGGACAAGCTTTTGGGCACATAGTCCTTTATCCAGTCAGATATACAAATGACTTTGTGATAAGGAGTGTACACGGAATGTGTTACGCTTTAGCTCTATCTTAGTAGCCATTGATTTTAGTAAACTGACAAGTAAGGGCAGAATATAGTCCTATTTCTGTCTGACTGAACGAAATCTAATATCTTAATTCTTTTGATTCTTTCATTCTTTTGATATGGTCTTGCATTTACATGGCCTCAACCTGTTTAGGCACATAACAGCATCCCAGTAAAATTTTGCAGTATTCTGATAGTTATGAAAATACATGCATTTTGCAGCCTGTTTTTAGCTGCATCCTAGATGTGCAGAACCAGAAGTCTAAGCAAAGTGCAAAAGGAGACCTATAGCTATTTTCTTAAAATGCAGAAGATTGCAAGGAATGAGTTAGGCTTGAGTGCTGATCTGCATAAGATACATAGCATCTTCAAGAAAGGCTTGGCAGTTCAACTGTTCTCCTATTCTGCTACTCTTCAGTGGTCAGTGTCAATTCTATGACCCGAAGCAATGCAAAGAGAAAATAATAGGTAAATGGAGAATAGAAATAGCAAGTGTCTTCATATGCTGAGTTATTCCTCAGTATCAAAGGTGTTATTTAGCAGGATGATGTTTTAACAATTATTCATATTGCAGTAGTATCAGAACAATTGTCAAAGAATGATTTTTAAATTATATTCTATCTGATCCTGCATCTTTTGGTTAAACGTTGTTCACTGTCTCTGCAAGAGGCTGTTTATCATAGAAAGTGTTGTTTGTTTTGCTGCAAAGACTTTTGCGCCTGATTTTTTCACCTCCTTTCTCATTTACCTTCAACCTCTCACAAAAGTCCATGGAGTGGCTGCAGTGAAACGTGCTTATGATTGGAATTTGGTAGGAAGGAGACATGCGGCAGCTCAAAATTATAACAGCAGTGAGAAATCAATATTACAATGCTGGACTCCCTAAGATTTATGAAACAGGGAATCAGGAATCCTCAGAGGTGCTGTATAGACACTGCACTCACCATATACATGTGTTTTGTCCTGTAACTTCCTCGAAGCTGGACTGGAGACAAAGCCCAGAGGTCACGTTCTGTTGCGCTCCAGGCAGTTTCATATTTGTTACCGTGCCAGGTCTTTGGCATTTCAGCATGTTTCATTTAGTTGCTGTGTCTTCTCTACTTGTAGAGGAAAAAAAAATCTTTTAAAAGCCCCTAGATTGAGCTGTTCTTGCTGTTGTCTTTGAATATGGCAGATGGCAGCTCTGTTTCGCAGTGTGCTCTAGCAGTCTTTGATTAACACTTAGGAAGCATGATCTTCCAGGTTTTACTTCCAGTCATATGGCAGCTCCTTGTCATTAGCTGTTACTATTTTTGCTAAAGTCCTTTTGCTGAATTGGTCAAAGTAAATTCCATGGTGATAGTCTAGAAAGTGGAGAGTATGGCTTTAATTTTTAAACAGAAAACTGTTAGGGTCTTCCTTTGTATCATAGATCATTTAACATCTGCTCTTGTATTTTATTTATCATAATGATTTTTCTTGAATGAAACATCTTTGCTTCCAGGTTTTTATCAAACATTTTTGAAAGAAATACGTACATAGTCATTGGAAATTAATATCTTTGGTATCTTATTGAAGTTTTATTTTTAATGATTACCTATATGAATCACCTAATAAACCTTCAGGGCAAATTTGCTGCAGTTATAACGAAGCATGCCAGATTTTTGGCCTTCAGAGAGCAATCCTCAAACCTGTTATGTGAATATCCATTTTGGCTTTTTCTCAGTGAGGCCAGATCTGAAGCTGTGCTGGAGTAACTGTCTAGCAGGAAGAAGAGCCTCTCACATAAATACTACGTAAATGGTTTCTTGACCCAGCAAATAGCTGAGCATGTTAATCCTCCTTCCAAGAATTAGACCTCCCTTCCTTCCAAACCATTCCTTTGAGTGCCCAGGGATCATTCGCTGGAGTTAGGGAAGTCTCTCTCAAATCTGCCCAAGGACCTAGTTTTAAGCACATTTTGCTTTTAGCCCAGTTCCAATTTATTGAGACAGACCCCCTATTACCTCACATCATTTATCCTCCAGGCCGTTAGGAGATGCTGTTGGTAGTCTCCTCAGGGTCTTCTTCCAGCACTGCAGGGTGGTAGCTGGCATGTGGAACTTCATGAAACTCAAAGGGACAGTGTAAGGCTGGAAGAAAATTAGGGAACTTCAAAGGTTTCCCTGAGATTCACTGAACCGCAAAATGAGCAGAAGTATTGCCAATAATGTTTCCCAGGAGGTCAGTTCACATCCCTCCTGTTTTAAAGACCCAACTGTTACTGATATTTCATAATGCTGTTTATCTGTAGAGTTTAATAGCCCTGTTTTTTAATGGCTGTGTTTTAGAGAAAACATAAAGTAAATGTCACCTGTTTTCTTTCCTTCCCTGCTGCCCCCCCCTTGTTGCTTCTATTGAATCCAGTGTTTTGTGGCATTGACTGCAGAGCGTAATGTTGCCGAACATGTGTACAGTCCAAGACAAATGGTTTCCCACCCACTTTTACTAAAGCTATTTCCATTCAGAGGAATGCACTGACAGAAATGTCTTGCAGGAGTTCCTCTGAAATGTATTGCAATTGGCGTAGTAAGATTATCATTACTGAGGAGAAAATATGTAGGGTCTCTTAGGTCTAGTTGCGGTTTGAGGATTGCAGGGAGTACATGGGGTCTTATCAGATCAGAAGTGCTGGGAGCTTCAGGAGTGGCTTTTCCTTGCTAAGAACGTTGGAAGTTGCTCCCAACTTCTTCTTGGGATTCTTTCCACAGGGGTTGTAAGCTGTAATGGAAACCTGCAGTCAACAGACACTTCTTGTTTCCTAGAAGAAGGTGAAGGGCTCATGGGCAACCTCATCTCCTGATAGGGTTCTGGGAGCATCTAGCATTCATGGCTAGAAATTGGTTGCAACTCAGGAGCAGTGTGCAAAATGGAAGGGAAAAAACAGAGCAGGATTTTTCCTCCTTGTATTTTCAAAACAGTTTATAAACCAGAATCCTGTTTCATATGCCCATATGGTTTCAATACCATATGGTTTCATATGACCTTATGGTTTCAACAGTATATGGTAAATGAGAGAGGAGCAAGGAGCAAAATACGTCAGGGAAGATCCCCAGAGGATGTCTACACTCATAATTTAACTGGATGTAGAGCCTGAGGCTCAAGCTCTGGGATGAACTGCAAGGCCTGCCTCTGGCTGGCAGGTTCTGCCAATGCAAGTGCAACTCTCACCCAGCTCTGGTCTGGAAGCAGGAGCAGTCCTCAGGGGCCTGTACTACTAGGGATCTTGCAAAGCTGTGGTGTGAGAATCCCAAATAGGGAACAAGATAAAAGATCATAAAGCCCGGAAGGCATTAAACAACAGCTGTTTTAGTAAGATTTTGTCATCCTCAATACTAAAAGTTATTCTACGTTTTATAGAAGTAAAAATCAAAGATACCACAGTCATGCAAAAGCTAATTCTGACCTGCAAGAAAGCTGTGTTTGTGAAATACCTTTGGGAATCACGATCCCAAAGCAGCAGCTTGTGTGAAAAATGTTACTGAGGACATAACACTGCTCACCTGAGAAACAGTCAAATGCTTTTGCCTAGATGGATACAGCTCTTTATAAACATTTAGCAATGTTTCCATTTATGAAGCATTTGAATAAATTTTAATATATTTAGTTTAATGTACTTAGTACCTGAATAGCACTATTTTGCCCTATTTTAAGAAAAACAATGCATATAATATCACTGGTAATGGATTGTGCCTTAGTAAACATAGATATCCATCTGCTTCTGAGAATAGTCAAAAAGTTGTGGATGAATAAGTTCTGCCCTTAACAGGATTTATGTAAATACTTCTGTCAAAGTCCAAGACTTAATTCTGATTTAGTGTCATGTAACTAAAAGCAAAATTTAGCCCAAAACAACCTGGCTTCTTTCTGAAATTATTTTTTTCGTACATATATACTGTAAACTCTTGCATGCAAGCTAAAGCAGCTTGTAAATGTATTCATGGGGAAAACATAAGGTCAAATAGATCTCTTAATCAGCCCTGAAATTTAAATTCCAATTAATCACAGGGAATTTTAACTGCATATTCAGTGAGTAATGATCTCCAGGTCTCTGCTTTTTTTTAGGGGATAGGTCAGCTAAAACAGTTTAGACTACCCTGTCATCTGTTACCCTGTCATCTGTATATCCATGAAATGTCACACTCATTTCAGATCAGAGAGTCGGGAAACTTGGAATATTCTAATGATGATACCTCCCTTGTTCACACTGCTATTTGCATGTTTGTTTCCAGGTTTGGACAATGTCCTGGTGCTTTTGAAGCAAACTTGCTACTTTCCTTTCCATTAAAATTGTGTGGTTTTGGATTTTACCTCAAAATAGAGAGGAAAAACAAAATTCTTCCAGGAGAACTTTGGGTTGCTGCTGAACAGAAATTCTGCTTCCTGGTCAATTCAAATCATAAAACAGTCCCTTGGGTATGGCCAAACAGTATGTTTCTGTTTACCCCAGATTTAGATACCTTAAGATGGTTAAACTCAAGTGCCAGTTGTCCAGTTGTAAATATAATGTCCCATTTTATTCAACTCAGTATTCAACTTAGAAAATTTAAGTTAGCATACAAAACTCAGAATCTAGTGTGTCCTTTTTAAAAAGATCTGTCGTGATGAAGTTTGTTCCTTGGATGCACTGAGTACCTTTCTTGTTCATCATCTTTTTTTTTTTTTTTTTTTTTTTTTTTTTTCTCCCTCCTCCTCCCCCCCCATAACTCAGAAGTAGTTTTCCTGGTTTTCTACTTAGGAGGCTACAGACTAGCCTTCAAAGTTATAAAAGTTATGCAGAAATATTCAGCTTGTTGTTAATTAAAAATTCCTGTGTTGGACAGAAGACTTCATGTCACTTAATTTCACAGATTTTTTTCCCCTTTCATCTGAACTGAGTCGATATGGTTGTCATTGCTGTGTGATTGAGCAAAAAGTTTGCTGGGACCTCTTAATGAACTAAAGGTTGGGGATGCTGAAGCAGGTGAGGTGTGAGCTGAGAGTGCTGAACTAGGTGCTGGATGACCAAAGGCCATATAGAAACATTATCCTCATCTGAAACACCAGTTTTAATTTTTGTTTAGCTAGGTATGTGTTATTTTGGTTTAGGAAAATGTATCTGCAGAGTAAGTTTAATCTTAAAAAATCTCTGCAGGAATTAATCTGTCTTTTGTGTAGTTCCCATAAAAACATAATTTTTCTTGTTATGTTTCATTAAGCATATGTAGCTTATGTGGGTAGTAAGTGACATGGGTAGACGATATCCTCTATTTGGCTAGTTTGTAGCAATTCAATATGTATTTCAATACTGGAGTTCTGTATAACACAGAGATTTCTACTCTTGAGAATTAATAAATAGCACCCACTTCTTTTAACAGGTTTCCTCAGTGAAACAAGCTATACCTAGTGCAAATCAAAATGTCCCTACTTTCTGCTAGATTTTGCTGAGAATTTGAAATTAAATTCAAAATTACAGTTGTTTTCGCTTGCAAGTCTCTTTTCCCTTCCCTCCTCCTTTGGCAGAGTTTGGGATACTCAATCTTAGGGTGAGAATCTGTCTCTGAAGAACTATTCCTTCTGTGATGCAACTTTTCAGCCTTTTTCAATCAAAGTGGGTCAGCTAACCTTTCTCAAATGAATCTGAGGTCTAGCCAAACATTTTTGAAAATAGCCATTTGATAGTGTATTGCATTGCCATATCTAATTTTAATTACTATCACATTGTAAAAATTTGTGGGGAAACAGTTCTGAACTGAGCTTTCTTACAAAGTGAAAACCACAACAGTCTTATATTTGTCACCAGTGTGGGCACATGTTCTTGCCACTCTTTTTTCTAACCTGGTGAATTCTATTCTTATTAAATAATAATTGAAAGAAAGAAAAAGTGTTTCTAAACAGGGGAACCCTTGCACAGGGAAAAAGATAAGAGAATAAGGAACATGTGTCAGATGTTAATCATATAATTCTAATGCTCTGTTGGAAAGTGCTAGGAACCTATTATGCCTTTTTTTTCCCTGTTCTTGACTCTTGGTAGTTGAACCTCTAAACATTGACTTAAATAAAAAATACAAAGCTGGTTATTACCACCCACACTTGAAATCAGAAACAAACGTGCTGGCTAAACTCTCTTTAATGTTTATGGTCACACATACACAAAAAAGGCTTTGACAGACTTGTGGATGAGAGCAACAAAATAAGTAATTTAAAATAGTATTATAAACAGTAGCTATTCCATGAGAGGTCTCCACATCAACCTTGTTGCTGTGGTTAAATCCATTTTGAAATTCAGATGTCGGAGAAGGATAGGGTCTATTTGTTTGCTATAGGAAATAATGAGGATATCAGTCTGAGCTTGCACTCACACTGCACTGGGTACAAGAAAAGCAATACCAGAGCATACCTGCCATTGAATGAAAGGAACTGAAAATGCATAGCAAACGGGTCCTTGAGAACTACCAGAAGATCAAAACTCACCTGAGAGAAGGGAGTGAAGTTTTAGAAATGTGACAGAGCATGGAGTCAGGAGGTTAATTCTTCTTTCGGAAAATGGGAGTGATAGAACTCAGATAAAGGCCCAGGTAACGTAGAGCCACTGAGTTGCCAGCTCTGTGGATGAGATGCTGTTTGCTACAGCTCGTTCTCAATTTTACATGCTGGGCTGGGAGTGATGGCACTGGTACTAGTCCCTAGCTGGTACCCAGGCATTTCCGGGAACAAGACACTGCCTCTCACAGATCTGGTCGGAGTTCAACCCAGGCTTTTCTAGTTGTGCCGATGGCGTGTGTGCCACTGCAGTGCGCTCATACAGAGATTGCATCTCACTTTCAACTGAAGGAAGAGAGACAAAAAAGTACAGCACTTGGAGTACAGTGAACTGAGCCACACTGGTCTGCATGGCGGAAGCTCCGGGGCACACGCAAAAAGGCTGAAGACATGCAGAAGAAGGCAGGTGCCTAGTCTGAAATCCAGATTGTTTTTTGATTCCTCGTACATAAATCAACCCGAAACTGAATGGGGCTGATTGTTTCTAATATGGTGCTAGTGATGGAAATCAGATTTTTATTCTAAACAGAATGGGTTTAATTCTCACTCTGCACTGAGTTAGATAGCAGGAAACGATTCTGCACTAGCTGCAGTAGTGGCGAAAAAGTTGTCAGAAGTCTTTTGAATATCACAAAACGTCAAATGCAAGGAACTTTGGAGGTGTTCTGGAAAGACCTGTTGATAAGATGGCCAGGGAAAGGGTGTAGCTGTGAAAGATGAAGAGGAGAGTAAATGTTTTGACTAAAAGCCTGAAAATACTGAGGAGAAAAACACATGAACATAAATGAAACACTCAAATGGTTAAAATAAATGAAAGAGGAACGCCTTGAACCATAGTATCAGTCCAATCGAGTGTTTTCAGGAATGTGCAGCTGGCGCTGAAGTGAAACAGTGCTGATGAATGTATAAAATATAGATGGGAATAGTAAAGGGAAGGTGAAACAAATGTAAATTATTAATTACCTATAAGGTTTCCTGACTTCAGAGCTTAAGCAAGTTCTGCTGAGGACTGCTTCATGATGTTAAACTGTTGAAATTACTCAAGTCCAGAGATTTTTTCTGTGTTTTGCTGTTTTCTTTAACACTAGGTAAAAATGAAGTGATGACAAGTTTTGCTAGTGAAGGCGCTGTTGTTTAAGGCGGTGATGAAAACTCATTTTTCAGTGCATTTTACAGTTAGCCAAGAAATGATCTGGGCGGCTGGCTTATTCCAGGAAAACACAAGAAATGCCTTAGCAACAAGTGGCTGTAGCGTTTTTATCCTCACAGTGGAAGGAAAACCGTTTCCCTGAGTTTTGCCATTGTCTTTCAAATTCTGCTTAATAAGGACAACTCTCACCCTGTGAGGCAGGGGAGAGTTATTTAATGATAGATTGAGGGGACTACCAGCTGGAGATTTTAGTATAATGCAAATTTTGATGTAGGTTATCCCCATTTCTCTCTCTTCAAGTATACATGTGCACATACATTTGCTCTTATATAGCCAGTTAAAAAAGCAAAATAAAGACAAGCTAATTCTTTTTAGAGTATAAATAAGCCTTACAACTCTAATGTCATGTTAACACAAAAATTTTTACCTATTAAAAGTGCTATTTTACTTATTTTTATGTTTTCTATCTGGTCACTTCAGACTCTATAATGGATTTGTCTTCACAATAGTCCCTAAAGGTAAAAAAGAAGTTTACCTTTTTCCCTCTCTGTGTTTGAGTCTGGCAACTCCATCCTCTGTGCAGTCTTGGTGACAGCATGGGAAAATCAGACTGGTGTCCTCTGTTCCATGCTCCCGTAGTGCGGTAGCCTGCAGCACACCATAGTGGGATGAGCGTGGTCGTCCCCGTCCCCCCTGTCCCTGTCTCTTTTTGCTGGTCCTCTAGTTTGGTCCTAGAGCACAGATGGTGTGCAAGCACAGGGATGGGGACATGATGGAGTTTTCCCAGGGAGTCCACAAGGTCCAGGCACTGTAGCTGCCAGCTCTGGGAAACCTCCTGGGTGTAAGTGTTTTTCATAGCAGCACTTCATGTTTTCATTGTTGGGCCAGCTTTGGAAGGATTTGAATGAGAATAAGGAGCATATCCCTGGCAAAGTAGCCCATCCACCAACCTGCCACGTTACTCTTGCAATGTATGAGATGCTGCAGTTTCTCAGGGAAAGGTCATCTGAATTGTCTGAAATTGCAGAGCAGTGAATTTTTCTCTAATCTCATTCATGGAAGTGGCTAAATCGTTATGTCTGAGTGGCGTGACTGAGTGTGGAAAATCTGGTGCAGGCTCTTGGAAAATGTCAACCCAGCTGATTATTTTGCTTTGTTTTTAAGGTATTATAAAACAAAATGTCAGGTAGTCCTAATAATGGGCAAGACTATGAGTTCTACCTGCAATAAGGTTATTGATACAGTTATCAGTGTTACTGACTTTCTAACAGTATGCATTGGATAAAATGACTAGTGCTCCACTTTCTAAGTCATCAGATTCAGTGTAATTTTCCACCTAACGACCAAAGGCCAATAGTGATAATGCCTAACATATAAATCTCAGGCTCACAGGTTTACCTATTATATGAATAAAAATGCTGCAAGTTGAAAGTTTTGTTGGGGTTCTCAACTATTTATTGTTTGTGGATAAGTGAACTTTTAATACGGTACATTGCCATAATATACTTTGCTTCTTTCTGCTGGAATGTACTTGAGAGTTATTCTAGAAAAATACAGCAAAGAACAGTTTGGCAATTACTTTAAGTGGGAAATTTCAAGTGTAATTCAGCTTTTAACTAAGAGAGTCACTCTCTTTCATCTCTCTGCTAGGGGTGTCCTTCATTAGTACTGCTTTTATCAGTTTAAAGGTAGGGCGATGTTTAAGAAATTACTTCAGATTCAAGTTCAGTATTATTTTTCAGTTTTCTATCTAAAAACTACAGAATTGTATTGAATGCTTCAAAACAAATGTGTTTCTTCTGAGTTTTATTATTATTATTATTTTCTTTCTGGGGCATGCGAAAGCGTTCTGGGTGCCAGAGCCACCCTAGAGCCATGTAAATAGCTGAGATGTCTGCAACACGCTGTTTCGAATTCGCAAAGGAGATATCGAGCATGAGTTGTGCTAGCAGAGGTGGATGTACTGTTACATAATTTATTGGCAAGCAGTATTTTGTAAAATAAAAATGAAATCTAATCTAGTCTTTAAAGACTGAAGGGGAAAAGACAGCTTGCGTGCAATCCCTTTTATTGTCTTTCCTGGTTAGCAGATTTTGTTCTCTTTCCTGGGTGAGAGCCCGGGAAAGGCACACCTCATCATCATATTTGGAAAGAGCTGTTAAGGAAAATGGATATTGGATGTTATATGGATATTCCTTTCAGGAATGCCAGCTACTGAAGCCGAAGCATTGCTGCTTCGGCAGAGAAGAGTGTATTCTGCTTTGCTGTGATCAGCCATGCTGAGGCTTTATTTGGCTCAGAATATAATTAATTGAGGGAAGCTATTAGTATAGTGTTATTGCAATTACTGAACCATGAATATTTCTCACTTGCATTTAATCTAAGAAATAATCCGTGAGTATCACCCATATTCATCTTAATTCCCCATTTTAATGACTTGTTACCTGTTAATGTTATAATTATGGTATCAGAGCGGCTGCTTTGAAAATGAGCTTCCATCAGAAAGCAGATGTTGAAGTTGTGCTTTATCTCCTGTGTAATGTGAAGGGGGGGGGGGGCGTCCTTCAGATCCACAGTTTTGGGCCAGTGGTTCACACAGGGCTTGTAAAAATGTGCAACTTAACTGTCTGCTTCTTAAAATACCCCTTGCAGAAACAGTGTCTCCCTTAATTCTAGTCATTAAAGACTCCAATAAGTCTTTTAAAAGGTACTTACTTAAGGCCTGTTTCACAAAACAGGTGAAATGTTATGTGAAATGTGCTTTATATTTGCACACTTTTTCTTCTTTTTCCTAACCTTATTCCAAGTCTCTGTGGCATTAACAGGGCTTCCATTACTGGCATGTAGGTAAGCAGAAGATGATGAGACTCCAGGGGACATCAGCTTTCTTCTTATTTCCTAGGGTAGATTAATTTGTAAGCAGACTGTGCCTATGTGCTACTCTCCCTTTCATTCTCTGGCTTCTCTTTCCTAATTACAACAGTTGCTTGCAAGGCAAATGTAAAGCATAGCATTTAATACAATTATTTCTCCTTGTGTGCTGATGAGACAAGGTGGCTGGGCACAAGGGGCACAAGGCTGGGTGGCAGGGCATGCCTTGTATTGATCAAAGTACAGACTGCCATGAAAAGAAGCCTTAATACATCATGGGGTCGGGTATGTTAGGAGAGTTATCCAGCTGGAAGGTAACACAAGGGCGGCTTGTTTTTCAGCTGGCTCAGTTGCTCATCAGACCCGTCCTGCTGCTGCACTTTAGCTGGCACTGCACAAGGAAGGAGCAGAAGGAGAGTAAAGCATCTTCTTTTGTCAGTAGCCTACACTTGAAGTGTTCTTCATCAATGAAAGTCTGAGGTGGAAGCTAGAGGACACTGTATGTGTCTTCTCAATGGTTGAGGCTTCTCTGTTTTGGAAATGGTTTGTCTGACAGTGTGCTCACTTTGAGAAAGAAACAGCAGGAGGGCTCCTCTTAGCGTATTTTAAAGGAGAAAGGAAGAGCTGGCATGATCAAGAACACAGCACATGCCTCTAGTCAAACTGGTTAGATTGCTTTTTGAGTCTACTCTATTTTTTTCAGCACCTAAGAGAAGATTTTTCATTTTTTTTGCTTTGACAGAAGCTTTATGGGACAAGAGTAGTTTTGAGATATTCTTTTCACTTCTCTGCATCTTTCTTCTTTTGCATGTGTGCATGTGATTGTAATGTTTTTCCCTTTACTATTTCCTCTTGTACTTTGACCTCTTCCCTCCTCTACTTCATCAGTCCAATGTACATAAGGGTGTGAATTTATTCCACTGACTTTCTAGCCCCTACTACAGTTAGGATACCCTTCTTTATATTGTATGTTAAATCTGTGCCAGAATACATGGACTTCTAGCCTGCTCCCAACTTTTCATCCTACCAGTTGGGCCATAGGTATCACCGGCCATGGAACCTACCAGCACTTTTAGGGTCAGCATGACAAGTCCCACAACAGCACAAATCCTACTGTTACATTGTAATGGAAGAGTATTTGAAGGAGTGAAAGTAAATGTGTTCTGAACTGATACAGCGGTTTCCCATGGACAAAAAAAGTGGAAGTTATTTTGTCTCTTCCCTTCATCTTCCCCATTTTTCCTGGCCACCCAGTTCTGCTGCTTACTGTGGGCCAGCTCTGGTGCTTGTCTAGCCATTCGCTGAACTGTTTCATTCCCCTAACCAGTCAGAAAACTCACTCAGCAAAAAGCAGTTAGATGGACCCAGTACAAGGAAAGAAAAAGAATCACAGGACTGGATGTGGGATAGTGGCTGGGAGGAACAAGAGAGGAGAGAGACCTAATACTCTTGGCAGCTATTGTGTCTTGAGTATTGTTCTCAAGCCGGCATTACTACCATGGTCCTACTCGACAAGTGATCAGTTGATTGCCAGAGTAGTAAAGAGTGTGACACCTGTGTAGGTTTGGCTAGCAGATTGCCAAAACCTACGCTGCTCTGTAACCATGCAGATGGCAGTGAGATGTCATCATGCTACTGTTAGGAAAGCTGGCAAGACAAGGTGTGGTCAGCAGTTCTTGAAAAGGCCAGGGCACTATAATCCCTAGGCTCCGGTCCAACCTGTCGGTGACTTCAGGAAAGTTCTTGCATTGCTCCTTCCTTCCCTTTCTACCTCTTCCTCTGCTGACTGGGAAGTTGCTGCTGCTTTGAACTCAGTCAGTGATGCTTTTCTACAACCACTTTTTCCAATGATAGTCAAGTCCCTTAGCCTCTCTGTGCCTGTGGGAGCAATTATGCTTTATTTGTCTGTTTGGGATGAAAATTCTTATTTTAGTAAGAAATATCTGTTACTGAACTTTTTTGTAATTTCTCCAAAAACAGGACTTCTGATTCAAGTTGGGCCTCTTGGTGAGAATACTGTTTTGGTAACAAGTGAGGCCTAATAAGACCCAGTCTTTCAGAGGATGAATGTGAAGGCTTTTGAAATTACAGCAGCCTGATCTGAGCAGTATCGAAAATGGAGAGAGTCTAAATGCTCAGACACGTCAGAAAGAATGAAGAGATCACTTTCCCACATCTTTATAGTGCTTGAGACTAGTGGTAAATGTTGTTTTTGCCTTTTGGAGGATTTTGTTTTTCTTGGAAGAAAATCCTGGTTTGCATGATCTGTAGTTGGTAATTAAATAACAAAGGAGCATTCTAAGGAGATGCTGAAGGAAGTAGCATACAGAGCACCCAGGGAGGAAGGGGCCATAGGAGAAAGAAACAAAGATGAAAGATGGATAAAGATCCAGAAGGATGCTTTTATGCTTGATTTGGGTAAGAGAAAAGATGAAGGAAAGGAAGGAGTCTTAAGAAATGGAAGGAGCACTGTAGTCAGAAACAGAGAAAACTGCTGTGGAAACTGCTGTGGAAATTAAGTAAGATAAGGGGAACCTAAGTTGGGCAAACACATGGGATAGTGAAAGTGTTGGGAAAGGAAGGCATTATCACCGTTAGAATCAGTTTTGTGAGTTCTTGTCAACTCCTGTCACAGCTACAGTTCTGGGTGGATTGGTAAGAAATATGAAGGAAATAAAGATACTAAAATCAGAGGGTTTACTGGAATCAAGAGAGTAAACTGAGGTTGACCAAAGACCGTGGGTGGTATTTTTTGGAGGTTAGAGAAGGAGGTTCAGCAGCGTTCATGGTTGCTGCTTGCTTTGTTTTGTTTTCTGAGAAGGTCCATTGTTCTTACTGCTCTGAAAGATCAGCATTTTGCTCTCCTTTGTTTCTCTTTCAAAATCTGCATGTAGACATTTCCTGCGGGACATGAACATTTGCATTTTCTTTGCATTTTGTACTATTTCTTTGTATGTGGAGGTGTGTCTTCCTTTTAATCTTTCTCAAATTGCATCCTCAAGCATGGCTTTGTAGTTGTTTGGGATCTGCTCTGCCTGGTAGCCAGTGCATTGCTCCCCTCTAGAGCAGACACCTGTCATGTCTCACTTATTTGTTACTGATTGTTGGAAGAAGATGTACAGTGAATGAGAGAAGCGCTGCAGGAGTAAGAGTATCTCAAGTGTGTGGAGAAAAGGCACCTCAGGGTTAGAGCACTCATGGGCTGTTCCTGGCACTGCTTCTGACGCTGCTGGTTGGTAATATTGTCTATAAAGTTAATTTAGTAAACCTAGCTGTAAAGCATTCTTACTGAGTGGCTTTGATATCCTATTATGAAACACAGAGATGGAATATAACTAACAGTGAGGTTTAATACTCCCCTCAGCTCTAAGATGTCCAACATTGGGTGTCCTGCAGCTCTTAGAGATAGAATGGTGTTAATCTCTTTGGGAGTGGTTCAGCACTCAGTCGTTCTTTAAAAATCAAGATTTCTGGGATGTTTTACATATATATTACATAATATTTGCAATGTAAATAAAATGGTTTGTCTGGTGGTGTGCTCAGTTTGAGAAGCAAACAACAGGACTCCTGTTAGGGAGAAAGGAAAAGGTGGCGTGATCCAAAGTGCAGCACATGTGTCTACTCAAGCCGATAACTGTCATGCTACTCTATCAAGACATAAACATATTTCCCCTTGGCTTCCTGGATGTCCCAGTCTCATTTTCAAGCACCTTCTTTTCCCATATGGCTCTCAGAAGGGCACATTTAGGAGGCATGCTTAGCATGCTGCTCTTCACCAGGAGCCAAAAGAAAAAGGCTTACATGCAAAACCCCAACCGATCTTAAACATGATTTGCACCAGTGAATGAGGCCGCAAATTTTACCCAAGGTGATATTTTCCCTCCCTATCATGGCAACCATCTGATTTCTGGAGAGTAAACTTCCTGGGAAAGTCCCTTTTTACTTCCCTTCTCACTTGGATTTCAGACAGGTTTGAAAAAATGTTATTAGTACTTTCTATTTGTCCCCCATTTCACATTCATATTACCTCTCCCACCCCTCCTTTTGCTTCTGTCTCAAATGGTTGACAGTGTCGAAAGCAATTTATGCTCTCACATTTTGAATTTTTCAGAACTGTTTATAATGTGATTCCCAAATGCTTTTATGACTGAAAGAAACTACAGAGAACCCAAGGGTATAATATAAAACGTTGAGTGACTTGAAGCCAAAAAAGAGTTGGGTTGAACTTACCATCAAGATTTGACCTTTATGTAATTTTATGGGACTATGAAGGTCTACTGGGACAGAAACATTTTTTTAAATTCTGTTTGTAATACAGTCAGTGCACTGGGGTGCGAGCCCATTCTTGAGTATACTGCAGTTCAAATAATAACTACCTGTATTTCTGTGTCTATAACCTGCAGGTTACCTGCTTGAAAAGTAAAATGTCATTCAGTGGCAGAGCAGGTTTTATATGTGTGCGAGTAATAAAAAGAAAAAAATTCCTGAGAACCCCGTTATCCATTGTCGGTTCCCTCTTCCCCAATAGCCTGTCTTTTACCTTCCATACTTTTTATTTTGTTCAAGTAATCTGAGGGAGCAATTTGTTTCTAAAGGAGTAATGCTTTTGGAGGAATGTGAGGTTACCTGAGGTAACAGCTTTACGTATGAAAGTACAGTACTAATAAAATTGTCTGACTTAGTCAGCTGCAGTGGACTATTAAGTTCACTTTAAAAAGTTTTCTGTTCCTCTCTCTTTCACTGAAAATGGGGGGGAAAGGGGCATAAAAAGTGAATTCTTAGCAATGACAAAGGAGAATTGTTCTCAAATAATTTTCATTATCTGCTTAATTACTAATGTTTTTTGAAACCACATTTTAACTACCAGTATTTGTCCTGTGCAATAGAAGCCACAATATTTCATGATGCAGTAAGGCACCCTGTGCTAAACTATGTCAGTGAACACACCATTGGTATGTCTGCATTTCCTTCTGAGCAGGAGAATTTCTTGTCGCCCTCATTCTTTGTGGAACCACGAGAAGTGATCTTCAGTATAGTAAAGCAAAGCATGAGCCAACCTGCCTCCTTTGGGTATACGGTTTGACATAGTTAGGAGATCCTGTCTCCAGAAAGGGGGGAAAAACAAGAGCTAACGTTGAAAGACAGTGGCTTTAAATCAGAGTATAGGCAGTTGGTGGTAAAATGTTGAGAGTCGGACTGGGGAGGGAGCCCACTGGCCTGCAGTGAAAGGAAATTCTGCCTTTCATTTCTTGGGAGTAAGATTTATTCCATGAGAAAGAAACCAGCAAAATGTTACTGGCTGAGGGAGGCTTTGGGTGCCCCAGACCTTGTCTTGTTTCCCCGTGTACCCACTGAATTTGGATGCTCAAGCTGAAGTACGTCTGAAACAATTAAAAAGCAGCAATGTACACTGAGAAAACAATATGACAGTGTTGTAAAATAATTTTTATTCTTTCTCTGGGGCAGTTTTCAGTCAGTCAGGGTTTAGAGAGATAGGCTGTGTCGGCTTAAACTTTAGCAATAAAGACATTTCTGCTTCCAGGTGTCCATACATCCTGCCACAGGAGGCCAGCAGGTACCTGGTGGAGAAGCAGGAGAGAATACTGTTCTCCTCAGCATCCCACTGAGGGCTGGTTAAACCCTGCACCTAAATCCAATAGGCTGAGGGTAGTTGAAACTAATACACCAAACTTGTAAACTTTGATGCCCAGAGAGCTATCACATTTTCTTTTTGCTTCTGCTGTCCCTGCTGTGCAGGCAGTAATTGCTAGGAAGATGGACATCTGAGGATGTAATATCTTAAGCTGCAGCATTTAAATCCCCCAGAATAGGTCTGTCAGAGACTGCAGGAGATCAGATCCTCAATTTAGGAACAGCAGTAGGCATGTTTCTTCTGCTTATAAGATCATGACTAAATGTTTATACTCCTTTTGGGTATGTTTGTTGTTGTTTTAATTTTCACACTGCATATATAACTTAGTGTGCAACTTTTTATGATTACTTTCTTTTAAAACACATTTGGTATATTTGGCATGAATACAAATGTTCAGTGCAGAAAATGCATGTAGTAGAAGACAAAAAAACCTGCCTATCATTACTTATACACGCAACAAAGCTATAAAAACAGTTTACTACGTAATAGACCAAAGTTATTCCTTTTGTTCCACCATTTATTTTAACTGAGTTACGCCAGGGGTAAATGTAATCCAATAAATCTGTATAATAGCTCTTCACCTGCTAAGAAGTAACCTAGTTCTGAAATTATTCAGATGCAATTCTGTTGATGATACAGGACTCTGCTGTCTTTTACTTGAACTTTCGTAAGTGTTGGATTGTCCTTTATTGAGTTTCATGGAGTCAAATGAAGATGGGTTTTATGCTGCTAGTTACATTGTTGTTATATTTTTGTTTATGGTTACTGGCTTGCTCATTAATATTGAATAAAATAAACTAAGAAACTACAAGAAAAGCTATACCAACGATTAGATTGGAAATGGAGAGGAGCCAAACCGAGATCTAAGGCATCCTTCTTCACTAGAAGGCATTTACTGCTGTGCTCAGACTTGGAGAGGGAGCTGTATAGCACAGCTGTTGCTCAAGGAGACTGTGTGTATGTACTCTTGGACTATCCCAGCTATCTGTCACTGAGATGGGGACAGTACATGGTGACAAGAGTTTAGAGAGGACAATTGAGGAGAATGTAAGCATAAATATAGAAGAGAAAATAGAAGAGCTTGGGCTGCCACTTTGCATTTTCTCTCTGTTGTGGAAAAATCAGAAAGGAGGATCTTGCTAATGTGCTTACAAATCCCGGCTGCAGTTCGCTCTGTTCATTCAGAGGCAGCTAGACAGCAGCCATATGCATGCAAGATGCTATGACTGTTTTTTTTTTTCACTGCTTGCTGGGAAGCAGAGATCTCTAATTTTATCTTTACCCCATGCAGGTGACCAAGATTAGCTTTTATTTCCCCCATTAGAAAATTCCACCAGTGTTGCTGTTCATTACAGGCACCCTTTCTGGCATACTCTTTTGGTCTGAATTCCTGCATTTGGTAATAGTCACTTGTGCTGTGAAGCTGGAGTGTCATGTGGCAACTCCCTTCTCATCCTCCCCCCCCCACCCCCATAAAAAAATTCCTCAGAAAAGAAGGGAAGACAAACTTCTGCTCTGGGAAGTTCTCCCTTCCACAGTTCTTTCTGCATTTGTTTGGAAGCTAAGACTGGCTAGTAGTCTGCCAGATACCAACTGAAATAGCTGGCTTCATTTTTGTAGGTACCTACCAGTTCACTGAGTGTTATTATAATATAATTTTATTACTCTGTGAGGGACACACAATAAGCTAGGAAAGTGCATTTCTTTCTCTGAGTACTTTATCCAGAGACAAGCTTTGTGTAATGGTGTTTTCCCACTCTTTTGTGAAGGTTGTATGTGAATAAAGCTAACTTGAACTACTTGATGTGTCTATTATAGAAGTATAGAGCTAACAGCATTATGTGAATGTCAAACCAAATACAGATATCCCTCTGACCTGATAGTCCATGATGTTACATTAAGCTTTTTAAACCATTGGCTTTCAGGACTTATTAGACTGTCCATCTGGGTACATGAAATTACAATGGGTTATTTAATCAAAGCCCAGATAGTCCGAAAAGCATGGCAGCATGAATCTGACATGTGCAAGCTTCCAAACTATACTTCAGGCTATAACCCCGCTGCCTATAATAAAATCTCACTAGGAATAATTATGGCCTGTTACTTCCCCCCTCTTGTCAACATGAAATTCTGATGATGATCCCTTAATTGCTCTGCATAAAACTGCATATATTATTCAACTAATATGAAAGATTTCCGCCTATTCAGGTAAATGGCAGTTTTTATATGACAAGGTTTTATTCTAGCAGGGGGGTATTGTTAAGCTCTACTTTGGTTAAGTACACTAAGAGAAAGTCCACTATCTATGTGAATCTGCATTGTAAAATTCTGTTTTGCCGCCTGAATATACTTACTTCAGCTAAGGTAACAATGAAAGAAACTTCTTTAGTAGTCTTCAACACTTCTGCTATGTAAGTCAAATTATAAGTAAAAGATAAACTCATGCTAGGGCTTCTGAAAGTGTAGGCATGAAATAGATTTGAAATCAATACAAAGACTGTAATTTGGAGAATCAAGAACTTTGTTGCCTTGCAAAATCCTGTGTATACAGCTATAAATCTCTGCTTTGTAACACACCTGTTTTGGTGTCCTTGCCACTAAAATCCTTTTGTCCTATGGCACAGCCACAAATACACCTTCAGTTTACTAGCACATCTTATGCTGTTAGAACTAAATATTAACAAAATATAGAAGTGAGATGAGTTTTCTGACAGAAGGGTACTGGAGAGAAGGGTCTTGTTAGGTCTCATCCTATTATTGATAGCTGTCATAGCATCTACTTTCTTTTTTTCTGGGATGCAAGAGTGGATATATGAGAGAGTGACAGCCTTGGCATGCACTTCAGGTGTGATCTTGACTCTTGGAAGAATCAATAGCATACAATTTTCCCGTTTTTATTATTTATTGCACTGAGGTCCACACCCAGCCCTTTGAGGGACTATCACAGGAGAATGATAAGCAGAAAAGCCTTTTAGGAAACAGAGAACTCCAGCTACGTTCCCCTAAGCTTCTGGCAGGCAGAACTGTTCACCCTTTTGAAATCCTATACCACCCTTTAGAAGGAACACACAGACATTGGGGCGAAACAGCTCATTTTAGTTCTATTGAGCCGGGGTGATAGATTTGCCTTTAGCTGTAATGAGTTGCTTCTTGTCACATTTCATCACATAGATTTTTTTTTGAAAGGTTTGAGGTGTTCATAAGCCCCAGTTCATTTCTTTAATGTCTTAGTAGTTGGCTTGGTGGGCGTAGTAGGACACCTCAGTACTACTCAAGTCTCTCCAGAGCTGTGGATGAGATAGATTAGGTATATCATGACTCCTTTTGCATTATTTTCCTCATTCTCTTTTGCAGTTACTGATAAGTCAGCAATCTGATGCCTTTCTTCAGACTAGTCCAGCTGCTACCAGGGTCCTTTCATACTTTGAGATGGATTGTACTTGCCTCCACTGGACTGTGATCCCTCTCAGCCCTGACACTGTGTACCTGCTTATCTGTCATTTGCTTTTCCATTTCTGCAGATCTGCTGAATTACTTCACAGCTATTTCTGCTCTGTGTTTTCAGCCCTGCTCTTCACTACCTCATCTCTTGGTTTCCCTTTGGTGTCTTCTCTTGGCTGAAGGTCTCGTCTTCTGTTCTTGCAGCTACTTGTCAGCCCTTGACTGTGACATTGGCCAGCTCTTCATAGGCAGTTTTCTTGGCTCCTGCTGCTTCTTTTGACTAAATCCTCACTGACTGTCTCTCTGAATTTCTATTTAAAACAATATTCTCACCCACAGGCATTCCAGTGCAGGTCCTTGCTTTTTCACATGTACCTAAGGTTCAAAGGGACTAAGAGTCACAAACAAGCGATTGCAAGTAGCAAAGGGAGCAGTGACGAGTCAGAAGGTCTGTAAAAATGGTGTAGTAATTTTCACCATTCACTGAATTGGGAAAATGGGAACAGTCATAAAGCCTCCTGTGTGAGAATGGTCTTTTTGTTTATAAGCACCTGGCACAGTGGGAATCCCATTTCATGACTGTAAAAAATAATAATTTATGAAAATATCACAAGCAGTCAAGCTGGAGACACGGAGGATCCATGGAGGAAATTACATTCAAAGAAAGAATCTTAGCTAGATAACACGCTTTCGTTGTGTTTTTTCCTATTCTCTTTTGACAAGAGATTTTATTGGGGGGAAATATGAGGAGAAGGTAAAGCTCAGAAAGTTATTGCTTTATTTCGAAAACAGATGCTTGTGCGTTGCTGCAATATCTGTTCAGAGACATGGAATATAGCAATCTGTGCACTGGCCAATGAATTGAGGCTTGGCAGAATCTGTTCTATTTTCCCATAAGTGTTGGTCACATAGCATAACGTTTACTTTCATATATATCCTGCTATTTTATTAAACAGAATGTGCAATGGTAAAAACCCTTCAAAAATGAGCCACGCTACCGATCATGCTGATTGCTTAGCTGCCTTGAACGGATGCGAGACTGCACTCACTGCACTCCATTTTGTTTTTTCCATGTGCTTTTCTAGAGTAGAAACTAAAACTGCTTTTAAAGAACATAGCAGACATGTATCTAAAGAAGTTTTAGTATTTTCCCCAAAACTCTTGACTTTACTCAGAAAGTGGAAGGAAGGAAGAAAACACTTCAACAGAATAAAATGAGTTTTGTAAGTTTAATTTCATCTCTTGGAAGAAATGTCACAGACAGCAGTAATCAAAAGAGTTTGACTAACACCACATATATCAGTGTGAAAGGAGGCAAAAAGAAAACATCCAAAGAGTGAAATAAACTTAAGATCAAAGATATCATTAGTCTTCTCAGTTCTTGGAAGAGTCTCAAAGGCAATATTTTCTTCAAGAATTACTGGAAAAATGTAATGGAAAATGTACTCTTATTAACCTTACCTCAGGCTTTCTCTTTTTGATGTCAAAGGCTGATAGTGGTGTGTTAGAAGCATCTATTACAGGCTTGTCTCTTCCAATCGGTGACTCCTGGGCATCAAATTTTATGTAATTCTATTTATTATCAGGATCAGTAGCAGACTGATTTTAAAGACGATGTACTGTTGTAACTGCCTTCCCAAATTTCAGGCATGCACTTAGTAAATCTCCTTGAGAGCTCTTCTAGGGCAGGAATGAAGAGGAATATAAGGAGATATTATAGACAGTGAAGAAGCAAGAATTAAATATATACATTTGTTGAAATGCCCTAGATCTGTCTTTCAATGTTACTCGTTATACTTCTGCTGTAATTTTTGGTTTGTACTGTAGTTTTCTCTTTTACTTTGTGCGTTACTGACAACACAAATATATAAAAAACTCCTTAAGCATAGAAATGCTCAGGAAGGTTAGGCCAGAGTAGCTAAAGGTCTGGACTTGGTGCTTATGAACAGAAGGGAGACCAGGTGAGCAAGGTGGAAAGTAATCATCTTTCATCTGACCAACTGACTAGAAGCAAGACAAACCAGAAGAAAAAAAATCTTCTCTCTAGGTCTGAAACAGGTACAGTACCATCTAGTGTGTTCCTAATTGTGAATTAGGAACAATTTCTATGAATTATATTAATAAAATAATCTGAAAGAAAAATGTTGGCCCCTGTGGAACCAGTTGGGTCTAATGACAGGGGTTTTTGTTTGTTTCTTTGTTTTCTGGATGGGAGCAAAAGAAAGGGTTCACGCATTGACAGCGTGCATTAACAAGATCTGAATATGGGGAATTCTGTTCTGCACTGTAAAATACAGCATGTACTCCTTATAGAGGTGTATTCACTGCAAGGAGTTGTTGTCTCTTGGAGCTGTTCTGTAGGTTTTCCTAGAGGATGTGGCCTGTTTGTTTGGTGTTGGTTTGAGTGCTCTGTGAAGAACATTTCCTTACTGATGGCTGGTGTTTCTGTCCTGTATCAGATTGCCTTCATTCTGACGTGTAGAGATAGTTTAGTTTGGCACACACAGTTTCCTTGAAAGCACTTGGATAGCAAATAAGCATTTTGTATTTGGGGACACTCATATAAGATCAGTGAGAATACGGAGTGCTTTTCATCCTCATACAGTATGCGTTATTTACAGTGGTCAATTTTTATAACTTAAATTCATATATGATCTCATTTATGTAACTTAAAACATCGTGAATTTTTGACCTCTTTCAGGAGCTGTAGTCCCTGCAACTTAATCCACATCAGAGTGGTCACAGACTATACTTCTTGCAAGACAGTTTTCATGTGTCACTAACGTGAAAGGACTTTGTGTTTTTCACTGATTTGCCATAGTTTCCCTTGATCTTAACTTCATACCTTTGGGCAGTTGTGTGAATTTTTTTGTTTAAAAATAACTTCTGGCTTTAAAAGACTAGTAAATAAAATGACAACACCCCCCACCACCACACACACACAAAGCCTTCCAGATTCCACGCTGGTGTAAACTGCACTGTAATTAAGGCGGTAATAACATACACAGAGATCTGTTCTAAATTTGTTTGACCTTGGCCCACAAACAAGAAATGACTAATAGAAAAAAAAATCCTCTTTACCATTGAGCATATATTGAAAGTGAGAACAGTTAAGCAGAACATACCTTTTCAGAAACCTCATCTAATGTCATCTCAAATTAGTGTAGGTTTTTTATGTCTTTTAGTAAAGCTAAATCTGGGAAAGTCACTCAACAAAAACATACACTTTTTGCACAAGGCTTTGTGGAAGAGGACCTTCACATTAAAATGATGTGTTATCATTTTGGAGGAAAAAATTTGCTATTACAGTTTCCCAGCCATCACACCTCCTAAGCTTTCCTGAAAGGTAAAATGGAAGAAAAAGAACTTCAGCTTTTAGGCATAAGTATGATTTGGTATGATTGTGTATGTTTAGGGCTAGTTCAGAGTAGAAATGTGTGAAATAGGTATAGTGTGTGGACATGGGGTCTCCAGCTACAACTGTTTTGATCTATAGAACCACTCTTACTGGCACACATGACTGGGTAACGTGGGGATAGCCCTTAGGATCTGAGATGCACAGGATGTTCATGACAGTAAATATTCCCCAGCCTTTCATGTGAATAGCAGAAAACAATTTATTGTTGTACATGCTGGGACAAAGCATACAGGATTAAAAGATGTGTATGACCTACGGAGGAGCAAGGAAAGATTTACAGCATGGATAGTAATTTAAGGTACTTTTTAGAGCAAAAATAGGTGTTGGAGGGAGCTGCCTGTCCTGGTTTGACATAGATGAATCATTTGAAGCACTGTAGGTATCTGCAAACACCTAAACCTGGATAGTCAGCTCAGCAAAATTGTGAGCTAGTTATTAAGTTTAATCATCAGTGTTTGTAGAGCTGATTAGTGCTGTTGGATACCTCTGATGTAGATATCTGATATACCACTAGTGACGTACCAAGTGAGAACCTGATTTCTCAAGGTTCATTATGTAATTAGTTCATATTTTTACTGAATGCTTTTTACTGTAATGTCTTCATACAAATGCAAAATCTGTAACATAATTTTCACAGATAATTTATCAGAGAAAGCAGAAATTCTGCAGTGCTAATTAAGTGTAAGAAATCTACTCTTTGGGTTTGCGAATATGCATATAATTTGATATGAGGTTGAGTGCAAATGTGTTTAAGGAGTTTATATTGGTAAGTATGCATTCATGTTTTAGAAAACCTATAGTTGTTTTTAGTATATTCTAGTACGTGGATGCATTGTGAATTATTTACTCATATGAGGATAAATTCTGCTATTCCCTCAAACCTCCAATTTGGAGCATATTGCAAGGAAATTTGTAAGGAAACTCAGGGGAGTTTCTCATCGATTTGATCTCCTGGTGGTTCTTCCATCGGAGGGCTTCCTGAAGCCTTGCTGTCACCTGCACTCCAGGTGGGAATGATGAGATGTACCAAGTTATCTCCTGGCTTCCTGCACAGCTCATGGTGCAGAGTCCTCAGCAAAGGATGGTCTCATGCTTCTCTTCTACCCTTGTGCTTTCAGCATAGTCTAGGCCAGGGTAGAAAACAAAAGTTTCTCCTTGCAGCTTCCTAAAGAGGCTTTACTCATTCTACCATGCGATTTTGTTCTTAAGGAATCCATTCCAGTTATTTGAGGATTTCCAGAGCAACTGCTCACACCTTTCTGCTGCAGATGAACATTTTGGGTATCACATGGCCTTTGTCCATGCTTTATCTAGTGAGGGGAGAGGGTTTGGCAGGGGATAGGGGGAGCCTGTTATGAAGAGATCTGTGACAAATCCCCCTTGGGCTTGACCTACAGGATGAATGTAATCACATAGCTTATTTACTGTGAGTTAATAGAGTCAGTGTTTAACATTCATTGTGTTTGATTAATGAGGGCTTTGCTGTTCCTTTGCTGAAGAAAAGGACAGATGCGTCTGTGGTCCACTAGTTCCACTTAAACAAACACAAAGAAATTGAGTTTCAAATTGTATTCAAGGACATAGTACATCAAGGGGACAATATATAGCCTTTAATCTGAAATCAGATGTCAGAAGCAGAAAGTACTGTGTTTTTTCAATCATAGGTGAGAGAGCAGCTGTCCTTGAGCATCTAACTTTCCATACCATTGAGCGCTCTGTCCACTGTGCAGAGCTAGAGGGGAGAAGCAACAACCCTGGCAATGAGAGGTTTGTTCAGCCTTGGTAATTTTTGTGCATGTCCTCCCTTCCAGGACCTCAGTGTGCTCACAGCCGATACCACCTAATCTAATCAATTGGTAGTCTCATCTTTAGCTTGTGCACTGCTGACTGGTCAGTGCATGTTATTTTATATATATTATAGCTTGGGTTCTGTATATAAAACATGCAAATGTATTAGTCAATTCATCATTTCGTATGCTTTAATTTATGGTTTGGATTACTATTACTTTTCCACTGAGTCCTGATAAGTGTCTGTGTTAAGAGTAAGGTAACCATTTAAGTGTCCAAAACTCAACCTGGTTTTTATTGCACTAGCCAGCTTCAGGTTGATGCCAATAGCCTATACTTCTGCTGTTCATTTTTTATGTACACATCGCTTGCAGTTGGATTGGGGAGCCAGGTGAGAAGGCTCAGCAGCTATCACTGCCTGAGAAGCTGCCCACTTGCCATAAACACAGAGCTGGTGTTGAACTCAAACATGAGTTCATGTTTGTTGGCCCATTCAGAGCAAAATCAGAGCAAAAAGAGCACAGTTGGTTGTTATGAGATTGGTTTAAAAGAAGGAGACCTGATTTGTAATGATAGCACCTGGTTTTGTTAGTAAAGGAATCACAAGATGCTGCAGAAATATTTTAATGAACATGAGGCTTATCTCAGAAGTAAATTCTCTTTTATCAGATATGTCTTAGGTGCAGAAACTTAATATTGTAATAAAATACATAGAAATATTCAATGATTCAGGTTACTATTGACCTGACTTAAAAATTATACATCAGCACTCCTCTAGTATTTATGGCTCATCTAGTAAATACAGAGATCATCACTAAAGTAATAGCTTCCAAAGGTTTGTTTAACTTGTTAACTCTAAGGAATCAAAGAAGTTCTGAATTTATTTACAAAAAGAAAGTAGGCAGTATCCACACAGTGGATACACACATCTGCACATCCACAACCTTGCTACCACTGCTGAATGTTGGCTGATGGTGTATGTGACAAAGCATTTTTAGATAAAGGTTTTCTAGGGCAGAGACTAAGGCTAGATGTCTGTGCTAGGAAACATGTGCATTATTGGTGCTAAAAAGATTTGTCTGCAAGTGTAATTGCATGATATTTTCCAGCTGTTATTACTAAGGAAAACTTGAAAGCTAACCGAATGACCTCTTCTTGCAGGCTTCTACTAGCCAGAGTAGCTTAATTTCTCTGCATAGACAGTCCTCTAGTTTGGATAGTCAAGGCTTTAGAGTACTGTCCTGTCTTGTTGTGCTTCTGCAGACATGACATCTCGTCTGCATACAGTATTTCCAGGGCAAGTGATTGGGCAGTGATGCTACCCCAACAGTCTTTGTGACAGCTTTCATTACAGATTTTAGCTGATAGGAGACTCCTCCTCCTATCGTTCAGTGTTAATGCAGTAGAAGATTATACGTGCTGTCACAGGAGCCTTATGTGACATATCATGTGGAGATGAAATCATCAGTGATGACTTTACCGTTGTCATACATGGCTGTTCAAAAGATGAGTGAACTACAAAGCTTTCTTCTGTGAAACAAAGATTCTTTTTTTTTTCATAGAAAGAAAAAAAAATGAAAGATTTTCCTAGAAGAAAACATGACTTACATTCTAGATGGAACAAAGTGCCTAATGTTGCACTTTAAGGCAAAGGTGCTTAAACCATGTCAACCTGATTTCCATACAGTTGGGAACGTGAGATAGACACATAACTGTAATCTACAAGTGAATCTTGGTATGATTAACTGCCAGTTCAAGTTTGCACTAAACTTGTCAACCAAAGCGTCATTTCCACAGCTACTAAAGCACAATAATGGATTAATAGAGGAGAATTTACATGTTTTTGCTTTATATATATCTACAGTATATACTTACAACTAAGTTGAGAACTGTTCAATTTCATCCTTACTTTTAAAAAAATGTATTTAAGGTATTGAAGAAAGGTCCTTCATGCATTACTGCATTACATATCAAAGTCATTAAACAACAGCAGAAATACAAAACACTATATACAATTGTATTAACATTCTTCATGCCAAATAGGTAAATAAACCTTAATATGGGTAGGTAAACTTTAACAAGGAAGTTGCCACTGTATTTTGCTGCTGCTTTTGCCCATACACCATGTGAATAGCTTGTGAGGGGTCCAGATTTTGCAACCAAATTCAGACTACAAATTTGTCAGATGCAGGCATATTGAGGCTATTATTTCTGGTGTTGCAAGTTAAAGTGAATGCATAATTGAAAGTACCAGCAAAAGGAAGGGACATACAGGTACACAAATACTTACGAATCTTCCTAACAGTTATTGGGATTTGAATTCAACATCAAAAAGAATCTGAAAGAAGGGAAAATTTTAAAGAATTGACACAAGTAATCATTGGCAGATGGGGAAAATGTGCTTGTCCCATCTCTGTGTACTGTAATTGTACGTGTGGGTTCTCAGTATTTGGTACAGTTATTTTGCATCCTACTTATTCAAGGTATGCATTTGTGAATCTATCTTATGCATAAGAATCTGGAAGAAAATGAAGAAACTGAAAATACTTTTTAGACTTTATTGAGCAACAAATTTCAAGATGTTCTTTTCCCCCTTAAAGTATCAGAAAAATAATGAGGATACACTGCATCCTATTAAATGTCAATAAACAGTGATAGAGCACTGAAATTTGTTACTGAGAATCATTTTATATTAGTAG
The DNA here is from genome assembly GCF_028389875.1 of Rhea pennata. Lineage (NCBI taxonomy): Eukaryota > Metazoa > Chordata > Aves > Rheiformes > Rheidae > Rhea > Rhea pennata. The sequence goes on from NC_084664.1 coordinate 68,438,576, forward strand.
TTTATTCAGAACTATATATATTTGGTATGATTTTGTTTAAGATGGCAATAGGAAAGCATTGAAGGGAAAAATAACCCTAGGCACCAGTACAAGCTGGGGGGTGACTTTCTGGAGAGCAGCTCTGCAGAGAAGGACCTGGGAGTGCTGGTGGATGACAGGTTGACCATGAGCCAGCGATGTGCCCTTGTGGCCAGGAAGGCTAGTGGTCTCCTGGGGTGCATTGGGAAGAGTGTTGCCAGCAGGTGGAGGGAGGTGATCCTGCCCTTCTACTCCGCCCTGAGGAGGCCTCATCTTGAGTGTTGTGTCCAGTTCTGTTTCCCCCAGTACAAGAGAGACATGGAGCTACTGGAGAGAGTCCAGCATAGGGCTACAAAGATGATCAGAGGGCTGGAGCATCTGCCCTGTGAGGAACAGCTGTGAGAGCTGGGCCTGTTTAGCCTGGGGAAGAGAAGACTGAGGGGGGATCTTATCAATGTGGATAAGTACCTGAAGGGAGAGTGTCAAGGGGACAGGGACAAACTCTTTTCCGTTGTCCCATGTGACAGGACAAGAGTGAATGGGCAGAAATTGAACTACAGGAAGTTCTGCCTGCAGGTGAGGGGGAATTTCTTCCCTGTGAGAGTGACAGAACACTGGACCAGGTTGCCCAGAGAGGTTGTGGAGTCTTCTTCTCTGGAGATCTTTAAGGCCCGCCTGGCTGCAACCCTGTCTAACATGCTCTGGGTGACCCTGCTGAGCAGGGAGGTTGGACTAGATGATCTCCAGAGGTCTCTTCCAACCTTACTGATTCTATGATTCTATGAAAAGTAAAACAACCTCTCTGTGTACATGCATATGTTTTAAAAGAGTAGATTTGCAGGGTGTTGCATTGCTTAAAAGCAGCCAAACCTGTAATTATTACTTATTACCTGTAATTATTTCTTTACAGAAAATACAATTTATGCATAAAACACTTGTCTTTCTGAGACCATTTTCTGAAATGTATGCTAGAAAAAAAGACAAGTGTGATACATGGAGCTCCTACTGCAGGTTACTTCTCTATTGACAACTTATGGCATGTATCCAGCTGTGATAGCTCCTTTATTGAGTTTTGCTTTGGGGGAATTTTAACAGTGAATCCAAACAGAAAGCAAGTACTCGGAACTAATATCCTGACAAATATGTTAAACTGCTTTCTGTGCTAACTGTAGTTAGCCTGGTTACTCTACTACAGCTTTTGTTGACATTCATTACACAACAGTATTGGAGTGGGTGCTTAAAATTAGCTGTATTATCTTACAACTGCATGGAAACAATTAGCAAATGTTCATTTTAGGGATTCCTGCTGCATGTCAGTATGTATGACAGTTGAGAACTGGCTGTTGTTGGACATGAATACTACCACAGTCACTGTTTTCTGCTTCTGGAAAAAGATCATTACATATTTTCTGAACCTGCTGACAATAATCATGTTTTACCAGAGCAGCACATTGCAGAAATTCATAGTAGAGCTCCCAGCTGCTGTTTGAAGCCTTTCTGTACATCAAAATCTTGTCTCTGCCTAATTCTTATCACAGTTTATGAAAGACCAGACGAACACCAAAAAGATGTATTTATTTAAGTCTCTCATCATCTGCCATGTTACCACAGCGGCACTTGCTACAATCTTCACACACTGGAACAGGTTGCCCAGAGAGGTTGTGGAGTCTTTTTCTCTGGAGATACTCAAAGCCCACCTGGATGCAACCCTGTCTAACATGCTCTAGGTGACCCTGCTTGAGCAGGGAGGTTGGACTAGATGATCTCGAGAGGTTCTTCCAACCTCAACCATTCTGTGATTCTGTGATTCTTTATTTCCTGCTGGAATTTCAGATTATCTCAGCATACTTGTGGGATGTGTTGTCTTTAAGGAGCAAATTCCAGGAGCAGTGCTGAAGCAAAGCCTCTTATGCTATTTCTGTGCAAGTACTTCTGAAGTAGTGGTTAGTGGTCAAGATTCCCCAGCAACAGGAACCAGAAGTTGAAGCTGTAAACCCTATTCCTTTCTCACATAATGCCCTGTGGCTGCAGCAGCTCACATTTATTGAACTGAGATGTCTTTTGGAAAAATATGTGGGAGGATGTTCACAAAAGCTAACTTAAGATAATATCCTTGGATACTGTCAATAAACAGCAGAGTGTGTTCTGCAGAGCATGGGCAAAAGCAAAGGTCGATCTTCAGGTAATCTGAATCACCCTTTAAGGATTGTTTCTCTTTCTCCCATCTAGGAAGCTCACAGGAGTTGCCAGTTTTGTACCCTCTGACTGAAGGTAATCTTTGTGATACTTGGATGCCTCAAGATTCAGATAAGATTCAAGAATCTTATCTGCCTTCCTCCTGCTGAAAATTTTGACTTTTTTATTAGTGGGTTTATTTTATGGCAGTTGACACCACTAATGATTATTTTTGATGCTATCACACTATTTGTAGTATGCATACATATGTAGATATGTAGTATCTTTTTCTTGTTAAGACAGATCAGTTAATTTTAAAAACTCCTCTGACTCAGGACACCTTACATTTCACCTGAAGTCAGTGAAAGTACAGTTGGGTCCTGTATATCACTGTGCCTTAGGAACATAGGACCAGAATCATCAAGTTCAGCTGCATGGTGTGGCAACAGCACACTGCAGGATCTCTTCCTTAAGCATCGTTCCTGGCTCTAATATGCCTAATTTGCTCTATTTATGTTTGCATTCAGGGGAGGATGTCCTACCATAGTAAAATTTTCTAAAGATCCCTTGAGAACCGTTAGTGATATATCAGTGTTCATCACCGATTTTGCACTAAGTGCCATATGCAGTGTCTAAATTAGCCTCATCAAAATGAAAAAAGGTGATACTTTGCCAGTTGCTAAGCACAGAACATGTTGAATCTGACAGGGTTATTCAGTGCAAGTATTTCTTCAAATACACTGCATATTGGAAAATCCAGTGCAGAATGATCTTCACACATTTAATAGTACACTGAGGTGGTCCACTGCTCCAGAGATTAGTATGCAAGTCAGGTAATGTGGTGCACAAATCCTGAAGAAAAAGCCTGCTAAAGTAAATATTTATTATGGTTAATGCTTCCCTTGACAACAGCTTGAATTTGAACCTGAGGGTATCCTACGTTCACTCTCTGCTTGCCACATCAATGCACATCCTAGAAGTAAGTGCAAAAACTGATTGAGATGGGCACTTTGTGGCTGCTGGACCCAGAACACATCCATCACAAGACACACAGTACCTGACAAATTTATATATAGGGCAAAAAAAGGTTAGGTGACTTGAAAGTGTTTTGATAGTTCTGTGTTCTGGAGAAGCTTGTTGATTCATCTGTTTCTTAGTCCCAGTTTATCTTTCTTTATCTGAGTCATGAGGTGTAAGAATATTCTGGTGTGTGATCTGCTTTTTGGTCTCGCAGATGACCACATAGTGTGACTAGCGTGACCTTAGTGGTTGGGCAGGAAATGAACAATTAGAGTAAGTAAACTATAAAATATTCATAGCACATGATACTGTAGTGATTTTCTGGCAGATTGATTGCTTCAGTCAGGCTGAGGGGACTGGCTGCCAAGGATTTATATTGGCTAGCAAAAAGCACTCGTAAGAAGAAAAGAACTCATAGTTTCTTATGGTAAAAATGACAAAATGCTGGAGGTCAAAGCACATAAAACAACAAGTGAAATAAAAATGACTCTGTCATGCCTATATTTGGTCCTAGGTGAAGAACAGCTAGTCCAGCACTCTAAAATATCTGGCAGAGGTTTGGTTGCATTGTCCTGTGCAACACTACATTAAGAGTGGGAGAAAAAAGCTGTTCTTTTGTAATGAATTCCTGGTAAGTAACTACTAGCAGGATGGTTTTAGGGTTATAGTAAAAGTTACTTTGCAGAAGTACTCACTAAAGAGATAATTTAAAATGTGTGCACTGAACTTAATGCCTCTTGGCTCGTGGCTCACATGAGGAAAGCCATCCTATGAATTAGCACCCTAGCAATACCAAGCAGTTGTGGTAAATGGTTGATGTGGTGTTTCCTGAGGCTTTAGCTTGTTTCCACTGGTGAGTCAGCTAACTCCAGTGAAAGGGGTAACTGGTCTTGTCTGAATGAGTATTGTTGGTTGTGAGGGCTTTGTCAGGAGCAGGAGGACTTGAGTTAGGAGCAGTATGTATGTTAACTGAAAGTAACTGTGCAGTAAGAAAAGCCATGCACATCTTAATGATCTAGGAACTTCAGGTAAGTCAGTGACCAACAGGACAGCACTACTTATATATAGCCTGGAGAATCTGTAAGGATGAAGAGCATGGAGAGCATGCCCACATTTTGAAAAGTGTTGAATACCCAGCCTCCCTGGAAAATCTTGGGTTTTGACTCTTTTCAAGATCAGACCGCTTATTTTGTTTTCTGGTTTACTGCTCTATCAAAGGTTATGGTTTGGCCTAAAGACTTGATGAAATTGTGTTGTCTGGCTGGAAAGTTTGAAGAGGATTGAGATAGGCATCCACATGGCTCTCCTCAAGGGTCCCGTATGCCCTCCATGCATTCTTCAGCCTCTATGCAGACTGGGAAAGGTACTGTCTCTGCCTGTGACAGGAGACAGAACCTGGGTAGGATATTCCCACTGAAATTTGCAGTGTTTTTTTCCTTTTGCTGAGATCTTTTGGATTGGGAAAGTTAGTAGATGGGGCTTAATTGTCTCATTTGAAGTACACCAGAGTTTTGCTTGAGTGAAAGCAAGAAAGCACAGCTTCAATTTGAAGACTGATTTGCCCTTCTATTAGTTACAAGGGAAAGATGCTTAAATAACAGAATGGCTGTCACAGAAGTGACAAAGACAGTCAGGTCTATGACACAGGAGGAACTAGCAAGTAAGCTATTAGCTACTGCTATAAAAATAAAAAAACAAGAGTGCTGCTGAGACATTGAAGGGCAGATTATTACTTTGCATTTCTTTCTCTGCAAGTATTTGTTACAGTCTTGGTGCCTACTGAGGATTAGTACTTGAGGAATATTTAAATTCTTTATAAAAATCTCTTATGAAGTTACATGAACTGAAGAATATTTGTTTGCACAGATGGAATAGTATACCTAAATTGTGGTCATGTCTCTTAAGTAAATACTCAGGTAGTTGTTTGAAATATGTATCATTTTACTCAACAGCTGCTCAAGTGTTATAGTTAAGTACAAGTTTATGAACGTATTTAAGGGAATGTTTTATGCATTAGATTTCAAATAGATGAAAAAAGGACAGAAGGGAATTTCTCTTGTTGAATTTACATGTTTAACTTAATCTGGGACACACTAAGATCAGTTTAGATCAAAGGCAGGATCATAATCTTCTTTTGGTAATAATTAGGTATCCTGGCTATTTCATTTGCAAGGTCAGAAGCTAATTTCCTTCTTTCAGGAATACTGGGGAGTTGTATCTGTGCTCAAGACAACGTGGAGACCACAGTTTGTTTTAATCCAGCTGGTGGTTTAGCCATACATTTTCTTGTTCTCTATTTTCTTTTGTATACAATGAAAAATTAAGTAATTACAGTTGTATCTTGTATTCTTCAAAAAAGTGGCATAGTTCTAGATTAAGGTAGAAAACAGAGGAGGAAGAGGAGGAGAAATACAACTGAGGTTAGTCACTAAGGTCTGATAGTTTGTACACATCTGTATTTTAGTGTGAAGTGAAGTGTGAAGGCATCTCTATTTGCGGGGGGGTTGTTTTCTTTTAGACCAATATATTTTTACTTGGAAAGCTCTATTATATATAACATTACAGTGATGTAAAAGTTCCTTATACCAGCGCAATGTATTTCCCATCCCATTTAGGTACAAGTCTGTGGATTTATGCAATTTCATGCTGGTATATTCTAGCCCACTGGTGGTGGTGCTACTTTAATAGGTCCAGCTGTCAGATGTGTGTGTAAACACCTTACATGCTGATCTTAGAGATTCGCAACTGTCCTTCAGTTCTATCTTGCTGTATCTATAGAGCTACTACACTGGCAATGACTTTATCATAAGCCATTTCATGATTTAACTTTTTTAGTTAGTTCTTAGCTAGGTAATGGAATAGTTTTATTATTGTGTCTTGATTTACAGAAGAAGAAAAAAAAAAGTATTTTGGCTGAGGTCTACAAAAACATCTGTCACTAACTGCCTCTCTTTGTATGGAGAGTCAGTCTTCCTAGGCTGTTACATCTCAGTGCTGCTAATGATCTAGTCAAGAGCCTGTTTAAGATTAAAGAGTTCTATTTTACTGCTGTGTAGGCAGCCAAGGCCATGCTGGTATCCTCAGGCCATTCTTCAGGGCATGAGAGACCATTGATATGGTAACCAGTTTCACAGATTTCTATCTCTGTTGCAGAGCAAATGCTGAGCAAAAAGCAGCTGATGGCCCAGAACTGAATTGTATGACACCCTCAGCTCTCTTGGAGCTGAACGGAGCTGAACAGTATGAAGAACGGAGTGGATACAGCTGACAAACCCCCTGTTGCTGAGCATGCACTGAAGCACCCAGTATCAATAAATTGTGTACCAAGCTGATACTAGAGCCATTGCCCACAGATGCACTGTTCCATCTTTTACCTTGAATATGCTGGTGCTGAAGGACCACAAACATAGATGGAACAGTCCTGAAGATCTCCATATAGGTCATGTACTCAATATTCTTTGGTACCTGCTACTGCTTCTCTGGAAGGCTCAAATTTCTCCCCATTTTTTAAGGGACCTTGGAGTTTTAGTTTGCGTGCTTCAGAGCATATGAAACTAGATGATCTTATCTTGGCAATTGTGCACAAAAGAGAGTTAATTTTCAGTACTACTTTATCCTGTTCTCTGTTGTCCCTTTAAGAAATTCCCTGTTCCTTTAGTTATTGTCCAGGAAGAAAACTCCTGTAATTAGGAGCAGAGGAAGTTGAGAGCATGAAATTCTAGGACAAGTAATTCTCCAACATTATTTTCTTGGCTAGGAGATGAAAGGGATCTAGTGCTCTGTTCTAAACCTTTGATTTTGCAAATATATTCACCAGTTGAAATGCAAGATGGATTTCTGTTCTACGTCTTCTAGACTGGTTTGTTGTTCTCTTCTGATGCAGAATACCTCTGCATCACATTTCACCTCTTCCACAGGATATACCCCTGGTTGGTTGGAGAATCTCATTACCATTACAGTGTATTTTCACTAAGTTCCTCATGTTACTATTGATCTTCTACAGGAGACTGTGAAAGGCGCAGTTGTAATCTGGAAGCAGGGCAAAGTGAAAAATGGCTCAATTGCTTTAGTTGTTCAGTTTCTTCCAGGGCAGTCACTTATGTTTCAGCTGGAGGTGGGAATTCAAAATGTTCTTTTTAAATTATTTTGTCCCAACAGTAAAGTAAAAATCAACTAAAATGTAAAGCTTTTCTTTTACAAAACTGATTACAACAGCCTAGTACAAGCAACAAATCAAATTTGCAGTATGGAGTCGTAGTCAATCTTTAAATGAATTAGTATCTATGTGAAATTAAATCAATAATATGAAATTGTAGGTGCAATGAAGATTCAGACCATGAGGTTAGGCAGCATAAAAGCTCCAGAAGTGTAAGGCATTTAACCAACTCTCCAGCCCTTTGAGGCAAAACTGCACTCATCAGATTTGCTTTGTGAGTTACTTTCTTTTTTTAAAAAATATGTTTTTCTGCCCATTTTTTCTTCTATACAGTTGGTGGGATTCACATACCCAAAAATAGAAGTTTACAGTGAAAAAGTTGATGTATGAGGTAGCTGTGCTTCTTAGGTAGTACCTTGTGAGTTAATATAGAGAAATAAGCATTGTATGATGACAATCATTTTATTCTAAAGTACGCATTTTTAAAAAGCTCACAGAAACCATACCCTACAAGTGTTCATTTCTCTTCATTGATTCCGAAGGGGGCTGAGGATGCTAGTTTGGTTGTAGACTTCTGCACTGTATATAAGTAATGTTAGGTGGGAATTATCCTACCAAAATGGCTGAAGTTCTTTTTTCTAGAATACTAGTTTCAAGCAAACATACTTTAGCTATCTATTGCTGTTGAAGATAAGATATGCTAAAATATTGGTTCTCAAGTGTGAGCACCTGTTATACCCATTGGTGTGTATTTGCACCTCATGAAGTGTTACAGACAACTGTAACAAGGAGGCAGGAAACCCTAGTGCAATAAAATACAAAAGAAGAGGAAATGATATTTAGAGAAAAAGAACAATACTCTTCTGCCCTGCATGGAATTCAGATCATCAGAATCAGGAATATAGATGAGGGGCCCAGCGGTCTCTGGTTTGTGAGTCAAGCTAGCAGTTACCTTTTTACAGAAGCTGTAGGACTATGAAGGCACTGACCATTTTTGGCCAGAGCGGCGTAGAAGTGCACCATGTCTGAAACATACTTGGCCATATGTGGTTGCAACCCACCTGCCCGTTCTCAAAGAGGATCTAAGCAAACCTGGGAGTGTAGATCATATAAACTGTTGAGTGGTCCAATTTGGGGTAAGAGTTACGAATGTAACTCTCAGTTAGTTTAGAGAATTTCTTTCTTTTTTTCCTTTTTCTGCAAATCAGATGTCGTATTTTTTAAAACTCATATGGGCTCCAACAAACACAAAAAGTATACAACTGAAAAAAAAGGTAGTCTGGCCAGCATGAATTTTAAAGTACTACTGCATTCTGCACAGGGGAGGATAGTTGGACTGACAGTGAGTTCAGTTTCTCAGATTTTCTATATATTTGTGGAATAGTCAGTAACCTTGTCACTGTTTTGTTCATTTACACTGTCACTGTTTTCATTTATTGTCATTTGGTAAATGAGCGACTCTGGCAGTACTCAGGGCATAACAGGAGTTCACACCCTCCTGAAGGACAGAGACTCCCCTCCTTGGCAATGCTGTCACCACGGGAGAAGCTTCCGTGGGAGCTCGCACCTTCTTAATGAGTCAGTGCAGCACCTCAGAGCCTTGAGAAGCCAAGTTCCTTTGCTCATGCAACTATGTATTTTCTTTGTGCTGTGTCACCCATTCTGAATCAGCCTCTCATAAGGATATTTGACATCTTCTGTGGCTTTTAAGACATTTTGCCCTTGGAGGAGGCCTGGTCCATGTGCAGAGTCTGGCTAGTGTCACTGAACAGCGACAGGAGGTTAGCAGGGGAGGCCCTTTGCTAATGTATTCCCCATTGCAGCAGGAGCTCTAGTGCAGAGCTTTGATTCTAGGAGGGGGAACATCCTATTTTATTGGTTTCATTTATGTAATTTGTGGTATTGAGTGTCAGCCGTATTGGCAGAAGATTGCTTTGCCGGTTGAACTGTGCCTCCATGAGGGAAGGTTTACCAGCTATATCCATATTTTGTCATGTCTTGAATTGTTGGAATAAATGTATGTAAATCTTCAGATACCTTTAAAAGCTGAAGAGCAAATACTCATCATCTCTAAGATTAAGGAGTCTAATCATGTTTTATAAGAGATACCCTTCTGAACTCAAGCTCTTTCTTATCTGGTACAATAACTTGTAGATGATTCTGAATAGGAGACTCTTACTCATTTTGTTAAAGAGCTCTTGCTGATACAACCATCCTTTATGGAGGATACTTAAATTTTCTTGACTGTCGTTCAGCTGGTCAGCAGATAACCTCTTTATCCGAGTATTCTCCAAAGTTTTCCAAATAGAACTTATCCTTATCTAAATTGGATGCTCCAAGTGCTGTTCAGAAAGCTTTTTTACTTGTAGTTGAGAGTTAGTGACAATATCTTCTTGCTGAAACTTTTCTTTTTCTTCTAGGAAAAATAGTCAGGAGGAGAAAACATGAAAAAAAAAATAGCACAGCACCTAAAGCTTTCAGAACCCAACTATAATTTAATTCACACAGACAAGCTTCATTAAAAGAGTATTAATATTGTAACCTAAGGCACTGAAAGCAGGGAAACATGGAAAAGGATTAAACACCAAATGAGTATACACAACAGGTAATGCTGAGCAGGTTTTCCATCATGCCTGGCTGTTTATCCAGTAACAGATTTCAGCTTAATGCTAAATCATAAGATTTACAATTTGTATGGGAATGCTTCGGTTTCAGTTTCTGCTTTAAAGGTTGCACCTTAATCATAAAACAACTGTGACCAAAACTAAATTCCAGTAAAGAAACTTGACCCATTCGCTTCACTGGAAACTTACTCACTGGAAGTTTCTCTCAGTTTGACAACCTTTAGATAAACTTTGCTGTTCATTACACAAAAATACCAAGACTGAGACCTAAAGACCCTCACCAATATATAACTGGAGCTTCAACCAAAAATCAGAAGCTGTGATTAAGTTGTGGGGATCTGGGATAACCATTAGTAATCTATTGAAAGTTTAAGAATTTTCCCCGTGCAGGTGGCTAGGAGGAATTAGCATGCTGAGCTGAACATGTGTTAGACAGAGGATGCTCAGCCTCTGCATGAATCCTGTACGCTGTCCCTCTGAAAGCCCTTCTACTTCGTATTCCTGTGTAGCGCTGAACAGATACCTTGCAAAGAAAATCTCCTGATGAAATGTTTGTTTCTCTCTACCAGTGTGTCTGTCTCTTGCTTTATGGTACATCCCTACAATATAATATCTCCAAGTGTTTGTTTTTCGGATTGTTGAAGTGTTAGAAAAATTGAAACAAGTCTTTGTAGAGTCCAAGAATTCCTTCGATGAATAGAAACAAATTGGTGTTTACTTGTTTTCTTTCTTTTTTTTTTTTTTTCCTGCGTTTTCAATAACAAGAAATGTATCTGAGGTTATTTCCAGTCTGTGAGGAAGCTTGCAAATTGTGTCCTTGGACCAAATATCTTTAACAGAGGTGGCTGCGATGTACTACTCTGTGCTTTTAAGCCAGCCTGCAGAGCAGGCTTCTCCTTGGGAAATTTCTACGTGTTGTTCCGTTAATGAGTGAAGAAATAAAACATCATTGCAAGAAATAATTATGGGGGGAGGACCTCCAGTTAGTTCAGATAGCACAGATATTATTCAGATTTGGAGACTTTTGATAGTCTTTCCCCATTATTTATATATAGTGTATATTGATACACTAGTCAGACTTCTTCATAGGATGTTGCCAGATACATTTTTTACTAGGTAGTAGCTAGTTTACTAGTTTGTCTATAATGAGGCTTCTTGTTAGCATACTAATCACAACTCCTTGGCTACCACAAAGTTGTTTTATGGTGTGCTTACATACATACATGAGGTTTGCCCCTGTTAGCACAAGGATTTGTATGCAAGCATTGTATTAACTATTCTCTAGCAATCATAATCGACAAAGCATTATTATATATTTTTAGTGTACTAATTGCACTGTCTCCACTATAAATAATTTAAAATGGACATCACAGTTCCTGTTAAATCTGTATACCTGTGTAGCATGATGGGCACAAAATGACATATATACTTATGCTGGCATCTTAAGTAACTAGGATATATGTATCTATTTGCTGTGTAGCTTAGCCAGTGTATGCAGGTCTGCTGTCACCTGTGCTACCTACTCATTCATTTTCATCCCTACACTCAAATTCATAACCACCTCATGTTTTCCTTCAACAGGAAGGTGGTTACTGTCTCCTTACATTAGCATATTCTTTTCCTTTACAGCATTTTCTAGTTAGCATTTCTGGGCAAGGCTGATCAGAAATTTCTCAGAGAAAATCTCCTGAAGAAACGTTTATTTTTATTCACGTGTTGCCTTATGTTATGGCTCTGCCCCACAGTACCTCTGAGCTAAGCATGTACCCTTGCTTTGGCTCTGCTGTTCATTGGACAAGGACATGGATTCCTTTCTTATTCATTTTGCTTCATTCCTCTATCATTCATTTGCATTCATTCCAGTGGAAGAAAACCTTGAGGCATGGCTTGAACCAAGCTAATGAGCTTGCCACTGCTGCAATGCTTTAATGGCCCCCACAGCCTGTCTCCTGGTACCCTGCTCACACCACCCACTTTGAGCTAACTGGGTGCCATCTGCACCCAGCCAGTCCAATTCATCAAAATGGTAGAAAATTGACTTGGTTAAATGGAAGCATGTATTCTTGCTGCTGGTTTGGTCAGTTGAACTGGTGTACTTTGTGGTCAGAAGAGCAGCAGAGCTAGCACCATACTGTTGGATCTATGCCATAAAATCTGCTTAAATGGAACTTGCAGCTTCACCTTCAGGGCAGATCACTGGATGACTCTATGTGAACAGCATATAGTGGAAAAAAGCTGACTTTTGGAAAGTTGTCTTTTCTGCCTTTGGTGTTCTCTATCAGCCTGTGTTGTGCACACAATAGTCAACAAAAAAATGCCGCCCCCAAAAAAAGGCAAAAAGTGTTTGTCCCAAGCCCATATGGAAGAAAAGTCCAAAACAACCCCACCATCTAAGGCAAAATCTTTCAGACTTCACCCAGCACTTCCACAAATACAGCTCAGAATAATATGGCGAAACTGTCTTAGCATTTGTTATTGTCCTTTGAACTTTAAAAAATAAGCTTGAACCTCAAGGCTCAGAATATTGCATCCCACTGGTTCAAACAGTTTAGAAGTCCAGAAAATATAGTCTTCCACAGCTGTAAACCGGGAAGGCCCTCAAGCTGTCCCAATGTTTCATTCTCTCAGCTCAGTAATAACTGGAGTATTTTTTGACTAACCTGGGGTGATGCAGATTGCTCATAAAACACCAGCTGCTTTAATGTTCATAAGGCTATCATATTAGTATGTGGGAAATCAGTGTTTTAATGGTAATCAAAGAAAAACAAAGGTCAAATTAATAAACAGCAAACAAACAAACAAACAAAACCTCACAATGTATTGAAAAGAAGGGGCTGTCCTTTAGAAATTGGGCATGCTTCAGATCAGAAGCTGTCTAAATGCTTTGGAAAACATATTTTACCTGGGCTTTGGGCTATGGATGAGCTTATTTACACTGCATGCAGATTTACCTAGGGGGTGCAGATGTGCACTGTGAACCAAATTCTCAGTCCTACAATGTGTAATTCCCTTTCCTTGTGGAAGGACAGCATACTTAAAGAGGCTCAAAGAGGACATCAGCCTTTGGGTTACAATATTATTGTCTTGCTCTTCATTGTGCGTGTCAGTGTGTTGGTCCACTACTCCTGGCAAACAGGAGAGAAGAATCCTACTCTCACAGTTAAGGTGATATTTAAGGTGACCCGTAAACATACTGTAAGCATTCAAGAACCTATTCATGCTTTAATGAGATAAAATATGTTCCTAGAATACTTTTTGATTCTTTGCTCAAGGCTCAAAATTGCAAAACTTAATCAAAAGTGTAGGAAGAAGGTATGAGACTTACAAAAACGCCCTTTTTGTGTTTTAAGGCAGCAGTTATCAATCTGTCCCTTGGCTGGCAATTCTTTTTACCGTCTTGACTTACCGAGGGAATGGACATTTCTGCAATGCATCTGGATGCCAGTACTCTCAGGAACTGATAAGCAGATACTGAAAGTTCATCTGTTCAACAGGCATTTATTGGCATACATCAGGCTCAGTGCAAGAACTGGCTGGGTACTCTGTGGTTTTCCTCAGCCTGTTAGCCAGAGGGTTAGTTACGTTGTGCTAACTAACACAATTTAATATACACTTTTCTGCTTGAAGCTATGGTCTATGAGCTATTACTGAAGGTGTATAAAGGAGTTTTAGTTTAAAGGTTGAGACACTTATTGATATATTCTTTCTGTGCTTCTGTTTTGTAAAAAAAACCACACAATAAGCTAAATCTCATATGCCCTTAATATTTTTGAATCTGAGGTTATACATTTTTCAAAATTCATGTTAAAACTGCCACCACTGTAGTCTACTTTGGTTAATAAATAGAAGAGGCTTTGAGCCAATGGGCCTGTCTTATCAGAATGAATATGATTTATGTTATGGCAAAATGGATTCCTGACATAGCTGAATTGTCTGTACTTAGAAAAAAAAAGCCTCTGATATTTCAATTTTTTTACTGCTATCAAAAGTAGCAAAAACAAAAAGCAATTCCTGTTCAATTATTGTATTGTATTTTCCTAGTAATGCCAGACCTGTTCAGAAGCTTATCTGTCAGACAGCTCTAGATAATCATTTAACTTTGAAGTGTTCATCCTTATCAAAGTCACATTCATCTACTTGGACACTGCAAATCAATAACTGGGAATGATTTTTGGGACACTGTGGTAAAACAGTATCTCAGGACATAGTCCGTAACAAAGTGGATGTTTTATACATTTCTTTAAAGTTAGCTAAATTGTAGCTACAGTTTCTTGCAAGATATACCCTTGTAGTGATTTGGACTTCTGTGGGCATCCCTTCTTTAGTTCAAGTCTGAGGGGAACATACATTTATGCTTGGGACTGAAGGAATTGTTGTATTTAGAAATTATAGCAACAGTACAATACAGCACAATACATTGATGACTGTTTCTCTGAGTTCACTCTATGTTATTTATATCTTTCAGAAAAGAGCACATGCTGTGTCCAGAAGCTGTGCTTGAACTATAGTGTAGCTTTTTAGAAAAAAATGAGTCTTGATTTGATATCACTGGCAAAATGTGACACATTTTTTCAGTGGTTCATCACCCTCCTCAGTTAAAATTAAATATATAAATAAGCAAGCATGTTTTATGTCTTTTCTAAATTCATTTATATTCAACTTTCAACTACTGGACCTTTAGTAGTTAGGCAGGACATAAACCCTTTTACTGTCAAACTTGTTTCTCATATTAGATGCAAGACTATGATCAAGTCCCAACCCCTTAACCTTCTCTTTGATGAGCTAAGTAGATTAACCTTCTGGAGTCTTTCACTAGAAGGCATGGCTTCTAATTCTTTAATCATTCCCTAGGCTCTGTTATGAACCTTGTCCAACTTCTCAGCATCCTTCATGAAATTTGGATGCCTGAACAAGGCACAATGTTCCAGCCGGAGACATACTGATGCCAAACGCAGAAGTAGTATATTGTACTCTTGTCCCCCTCAATCAAGTCTTACGAGTAAATTGGGAGTTGGCTTGGCCCATTTTATAAAAATGAAACACAGAAACACTGACTTACCCTTGAGACTTATTATTATCCCTTTTCCCGTGCTGCATCTGTGATAGCATCCTGCTTCTTTCTCATCATGCTGTGCTGTGGACTTGCTGGAAAGGGACTTCATGGCTTTGACAGGCATCAGTTTAGCTTTCATGTAAAGCCTTCTACTCTGTACAAAATATTAGATTTTTTTTTCTTTGATCATGCTACATTCTAGAGCAGACATGTAATCTGTTGTGGCAGCAAGCTGGCATTTTAAATAGCCACTGTGAGCCCCCTTCCAGCAGCAGCATGTGTGTGAGCTGACAAAAGGCAGCACACGGTGCTGTTGGCAGTGTTTTTTCTTGCATCCTGGTGTGCTCCTGGATGGGGCCAGCAGGCAAGCCAAACTGCTGGGTGTTGGACCCCTGACAACTTCAAGTGGAATAACTGCTACATTGACATCAGGCATGATGCACAGGAATAGGCCAAAGTTAATATGTTAGTCTTTATTTTCTTTCTAAGTTCTTGAGGAGCTGCAGGTCTTTATCATTCTTCACTGCTTTCTTTTCCATATCACCATATATTTCTCTTTCGTGTAGCCACACTGGTCTCATGGCCCATGGATCTGTTAGTATACAGTATTATTAAGAGGTGTAGTTTGCTTGCTGTTCTTGTCACTTGACCCACCATACATTTCAGGGTAAATTCCCTGGTCACTTTTAAAGTCTGAGGGTGAAATCAAACCTCTGTTGAAGATGGAGATGTTCTGTGGTTAGTCTGGCCAAGGTTAGGCTCTTCCATCAGGCTTTTCTTGTGAAGTCTTAACAGAGAGGTTTTTAAGCAACTAGCTACCCGAGGTTAATTTTTTTCTCCTGTGCATTTTTAAATTAAAGGTAATATTTCAAATATAGGCTACTTGTTTCAACCTCTACACTGTCCTCAACTTTCAGAAGAGTGATGTTACTCTCAGTTCAGTGCATAGATAAAGTGTAGCATGGGATGCGTTAGTATTCATTGACAAATGAGGGTATGTATGTGGTTCCATGCGGAAACTCAAGGAAGGTCAATCCTTGGCTTCCTTCATCAGCAAAGGATTGTTCCCACTTGTAAGGGAAAGGAGAAGATAAGTTTGATAGAGCTACACAAATCTGATGTCTAGAAAAACTTCTCCAAAGGTAGTATGTACCAGTAGAATGCAATTAATAATACTAGCATGAACTGAGTAAGTTATGACTAACTGTGAGGTATTACAAATAGCGTGTTTAGAAGATATATTGTGGTAACATTTAGTGTAATGCAGGAAGGTGTTGCCTAAACTTCTAACGTGGTTCCATTTTTCTACATACACAGTTGTACAGGTCATATTTCACGGCTTTGTCAGAACAACTTCTTGTTTTAAGAATAAAGAGTCTCCATAATGAGAAACTTAAAAGAAACCAAGCAAACAGCAGAATCAGAGTGCTGAAAAATAGGGAGCTGTAGTCACAGGTACTCATGGGTACGCATTTTGTCACGCTTGCAATGACTTTGAGAATGAACAAAACTAGAACCAGCAGCACACACAAAAGTTCAGACAGCAGTTCCTCAGCAGCGGTTTTGAAGAATGACAAGAAATGCTGTAGAAGCTTCAGATGTAAAAGACAGAGTGAGTGTGCATTTTTTTTCGTGTTCTTATTTCTATACAAGGACCACATTCATATTTACCTTACATCCTAGTCTCATTTTTTAGGAAAACATCTTTTTGCTTTGGTTTCTTTGATGCTGTTCATTAGCAGTAAAGTAGTAGGATTTCTGGGATTTAAATTTTGTAATTTTTTTTCTTTTAATTGTAACCTCTTATGAAGAAGCAATAAGGAAAAAAGCTGACAGTGTTCATCAACACTTTATAGTTTAAAATTAGTCCTTAAAAATGGGAATGGTCAATAGTTTCATAGAAAAGAAGCACAGGCATGTGATAATGAGCTGTTGATTAACTCTGATTGTGAAATTGTATAATACTTATATTTTAAGATTAATTTTTGATTCAGAGCCTGATATGTGTTTTCACTAGTGCTTTTATATTAGAATCCACGCTGTCACGTTTATGAGATACTCCAGCAAGGGGCAGTGCAGGACGCAGAAAGCAGACCTTCCGGTAAATCTGCTGCTCCCTAGAGAGGTTTGAATCCTGTTTACCTCAGTTTTGCTTTGTGTTTGTTTATTGCGGAAGTTCAAGCAAATGAAATGAATTTCAAGTTGAGCAACTCCTCTTTTGTTATTGATCTCTATGTAATTTTTGAGATTATGTTGAAAAGCAACACTTTTTTGAAGGCAGCTAGTGACTGTATAACGTCTTGCAGTATTCGTAATATCCTATCTGTATCAAAGTCAGTGGGACACAAAATAAGGGCTGCAGCATCAGACCTCTAGTTTACTTTTTACCTTTTAAAAGCTGCTACATGAAAAGTTTTCAAAATTTTTGGAGCTAGATAAAATTAATAACATCCTGCGTATATGTCCTGCTACAAGCAGGAGACAGGCAATGATATCTCAGCTTTATACAAGTCAATAGAACGTGTCAATGAGAACAAATTTTCCCGGGAAACATCTATGGAACTTAACAAGAGTTACAAAAAAATCCTGAATTTATGAGCTTTTTTTCTGTAATAGAAAGAGTTTCAGCTTCATTCTTACTCTTTTCAATCTGATCATGTCAGTGGAGTGAAATAGGGCATAAAACAGTGCAAAAAATTCTCCAGGATATTTTGCACTGTAGTTTACTTTAACCTCCAGATTGTGTTCAAGTAAAGATAACCCTAATGATAATGAAGCTTGAAACTTCTGTGCCACAGAATCATAACTGTGTTTCTCTTTTAAGTCCTGAGCTTGTCAAAGTCATTTTTAAAAAAAACAACCTCTTTGCTAATAGTGCTGCACTCTATGAAATGTTATAAAATTGAAAAGACAAAACAAAATACAAGCTTGTTCTAGGGTAACTTGGACACCATGTTAATAAAAGCTTAAATAAATGTGTCTTGTCAGAATCAGTAATATCATTGGCTTGGGAATCTAATTTCAGCTGTATTCTATAGATTTAGTTATATTTTATACTTTTTACACAAGTTGTTTTGAGGTTTAAAAAATAATAACTCCTGCATGTTTAACTGTGTATTAAGCACTCCCATCTCCTGTTCCTCCTTATATTTCACCTGATTGAATAAAATGCTTATCATCTTTTACATCTAGTAAGAAGTGCTGATGTCCTACGTGGCTTGAGGTTAATTCTAAGCATATGGTAGGTCTGTATCCTCCTTGGCAGTCCCTAATGGGTCTCAGGTCTTCTCTGGTAGTAGAGTGTTAACACCACTTGGTCTTTCTGACCCTGAAAAGGAAATAATAACAAAAATTAATTAAATTTATTGTCGGTGTTGTGTCGGATCACTAACGCTTCATACTTAAATAGATCTTAAAGATCAGTTAATAAGAAAAGCTTAATGGCTTCAGCTAGGCAAGCTCAAGGCCTTCGCTGCACTTTCCAAAGAAGCTGTCTCACTCCCAAGGGCTTTATTAAAATAAAACGTGGCCCGCAGCGAAGCTGACAGCTGAGCAGTTAGGTTACAAATTGGATTGCGCTGGCAGGGCGGGCAGGATGAATACTGCCATTGCAGCTTGTCAAAGGCAGGGCGAAAGGCAAGGCTGGGCGAAGAGTGGATCTTGGCCTGTGTGGTCAGAGGACACGGACCGGCAGAGCACGGGCAGGAGCTCCAAAAAGGGCAGCCGAGCGCTCCGAATGCTCAAGTTAGCTTTCTTTTGCCATGCGGACATGAGGATTTCTTTCAGAAGAATATTCTGGAAGTCGAAGTATAGATCTTCAAGACGAGAGATGGTTAATTAGTGTCTTTAGCAGTGGCGAGCACTCCCTGTAAACAGAGCTGAACGAGACAGTGAGCTTTTCTTGTATGCGTGATAAACTGCCGTGCTTGTTGGAGTAATGAGAGTCTGTCCGGACTACATTGTTATATGGACTTAAACCCCCAAACCTGATTTTAACTCACCATTTTGCTAGGATCAGTTAATGACAATAAAATGAGCAACTGTTTGGAAGAACTGATAAGTGAGCCATTCAAGCAATATTTTGCGAGCGGTTCTTGTTCTTCAGGGAACACACTTTTCAACTGACTTGTGTGGCATACATAAGGGATGCAATTGTAATGATATCTTCTGGTTTTGTTGTTGTAAAGTTAATATTTCCATAAGGAATGAAAGAGAATGATTGTTTTGAATTTAATACCACTTGTGGGAGGTTGTTTTTGAGGCATTCATCATTTCTTTGACAGATGTCTGACAGAAAAGATGATGTTTGGTCCTGAAAGAGTCTTTAAAAAATTGCAATTTAGAGTTATTTGAATTAAGTTGAATTAAGCTGAATTCGGTTTGGAATTCTATCCACCATTTTGAGTAGCAACCAATGCAGTTGTTTCCAAAATTTAGAAACAAAGGAGTTTCTTTTGGCTTAACTCCTATAGTCAAGATTGAAAGTAATACAGATAAAACAGAAATTGAAAATCAAAACCATTTTAAAAAATCTATATTTTTCCTGCTTTTCTTGATCACCCTTCATATTGCTTGTCCGTGCTGCAGTAGCAAACCAGGACTGCACATTGGTCTCAGCAGTCTGCTTTCTGCAGCCAGACCTCTCCATCCAGCATCAGCAGATAATAGCCATATTTTTCACACTAGGAACTTCTAAGGGAGCCTTTAAAAAAAAAGCTGTGTTTGTTGGTAGTGTGCCTTCCCTATTTCAGGAAAATGACTGTTTTGTTTTCCAGATACCCTACAGCCTGTTGGAAGACAAGTAATTTTTTGCATGTAATTCTAGTTCTCCAGGGAACATGTTTCTCAGCTACCTTGAGTGATATATATATATAAATAGTACAATAGCAATTTTATCTTCTGATTTTGCTTTCTCATCTTGATTGATGCCAACAGATGAATCTTCTCTGAAATAACTTTTTGGGTGCTCAGATTCTGAGAAAGAATAAACACTATTGAGCAGATAGGGATTTTCTTATTTGTTTGCCAGCAGAGATAGCAGCATCTATTTTCTTGATCAATATGCTGTAAATTCAGAACTGCATCTCTTTACATCAGTAGGAATTTTGTCAGTGAACGGTATGAAAATAAGATCAGACCCAGGTTAAAAAAAAAGGTATCAACACTAATAGTATCATATGATATTTTTATGGAAGTAGGGTTATGGTAAAGCTATGTAATAATTAATTTCAGATAGAAGAAAGAAGATCAATATGTCATTATACGATAGAGCTCAAGAAAAGAATCTGACTTAACAAATTATAAAGATGTGCTAAATTAAAAAAAAAAGTAATGGTGAAGAACAACATTGTTCTTCATTACATTAGTGGTCTTGTTTTCTGTAAGCTTTAACGTTTACAATGACCATGAGGAAATTAATGGCCAAAAGCATGATTCAGGATGCCGAGAGAGTTGGAAAATGCCTCTTGCAGTGTGTTAGCCCCACGAGCCTATAATCCAAGACTTGCACACAGTGGTCTCTCTGCACTGAGAGCACCTTCACTGCAGTGTACTCTTTAGTCACATGGACAAGATGCTGTCAGATCTCGTAGGCTTCAAATCAAATCAGCCAGCTTTGGCTTGGTTTGCAGCCAAGACATGTACTCAGTGTCATCTCTATTTTTATGTTTTCCAGTGTCCTTGTAAATTGGCAAAGGTACTGAAAATTTCTAAAATCCTCAGCTCCTCTAAAGGAGGAGCTTTTAGTATGTATGCTTTATCAAGAGAAAAGCCCAACCTCTAAGGTGTTTTTTTCCTCCAGGTTTCCCTCTTACTACAGAGTAAGATGTTTTAGTAATATTGCAATGGCAGGAATACTTACAAGTATTTTAAAGGCAGATCGATAGAAACATTGAGCCAGCAATGTCCCTTTAGCTAGTAAACTGTTACAACCTTTCTAGCATGTTGTTACTAAAGATCATTGAATTAAGAAAATTCTAATTGAATAGGTTAGAGTTGTTATTAATATTGTCCTTGTTCACATGTACATGTGAATTTATGTGCATCCTATACACAAAATAACTGCTGCATAATAGTAATTTATTTGTGCCTAAGATGTAGTGTATGGTGGAATGAACTTTCCTTACTCCAGCTGGATGAAATTTCATTGGATATCTTTAAAAGCACTTCAATAAGACAGATGTACTGCAAAAATATTTTATTATTATACAGATTAGAAATAGTGTATCTCTATTCTATTTGATGTGTTTCATTCTCATGGGCCTGTAAA
Organism: Rhea pennata; assembly: GCF_028389875.1. Taxonomy (NCBI): domain Eukaryota; kingdom Metazoa; phylum Chordata; class Aves; order Rheiformes; family Rheidae; genus Rhea; species Rhea pennata. Next base: position 68,459,890 of record NC_084664.1, read on the forward strand.
ATGCTAAACACAAGTAACTTCATCCCCTTCAACTGGATCTACTTCTAGGAAGCAAATCGTATGTGTGCATTAGTCTTTCTGAGATTAGGTATAAGAGTAAAAGGGGGATATGTGTTGCAGTTGCTAGGCAACGTTCAACTCAAACATGTAATATACTGTAAATAAACACAGAAAGCCACTGCTGCCTAACTACAGAGATTATTAAATGAATCCTTACTCATCTGTGGGGAGACTTGATAAAAAATTCAGTTTATAGGTGAAATGAATTGAAACTTGAAAATAACATATTTAAAACATTTAGGATTTGATATTTATTGAAATGTAGCTCAGTCAAATTACACCGTACAGTCTCAACGGCTGTGTTTTGTCATCAGTATGTAATAAGAAGAAGCAACAGAAGTAGGAGTTACACTAGAGACATATTTTTCTCCTGAAGAGGGAGGATTGTTTGATAGGAAAATGAGCTTGCAGAATTTGAGCCTGATGTTAACCGAGTGCTGAAGAATGAGGAACAGTGGGTGCTAGCAGTCCCTACAGGAACGGACAGCCGAGCATGGTGCAGGCTTTTCCCGAAAAAAGCTGGCATTGGGGAAATGGATTTCCTTTGAGTTAGAGGAGAACACATCAGGACTGGGAAGTAACAAACAAACAAACAATCAAAAGCCCCCCAAAATGCTGTCTTAAGTGCAGTGTGCCTGATTTGCAAAAGTATTTAAGTCATGGGAAAAATATGTTGGCTCTTATTGAAAGGTTTCTGAAGTTACATTAGAACTAATTAATCACAGTGCTTAAACATGTAGTTCTCTTTTGCCTTAATGAATCCTATAATTTTTTTGACACCTGACAGTTATGCACGTGTTAAGTCTAATACATTGTTTATTTATCACACTTTTTGGTTTAAATGTACTTGCTAATAAAAGGCATTAGGCCACTTCTCATGAGCAGATGAGAGCATGAAGCTGTACAAAATTTTTGGAGTCTTACAGGATTTATTTGTTTTTTCTCATGTAGCTTTCTACAAGTGATGTATTTCAGTGATAAATATGCAATAAAAAAACAGTAGTTGAATCTGCATTTATAACAGTAAGTTGCTTGCTACGTTCCTCTGAACAGTGTGGGAAGCAGTTATGGGAAGGCAGGTGCTTTTCTCTGAGAAGGAATTTAAGTGGAGTTCATGTAAATTCAGAAAAAAGTCTGGAAAGATCTGAAGGAGGGAAATATCGGAAATAGTGGCATAGGTGGTGCAGGTGAAATGGAAGGTGCTATCAGAGATGGTGATGACCCTACTGAGAATAACTCGATGGAGGAGGAGGAACTCGAGGGATCATTCTGTCCCTGAGGAGAGCAGGAAATTCCTACAGCTTCCTTGAGGTAGTCAGGCCACGGGAGACACTGCCACTGCTGCCAAGTGTCTGAGCATTGTGGCAGAGGTGAGATATTTGGCAGCGCTCCTAGGCAGTTTCAACCAAATGGATTTTCCTGCTGTAAATAGGCGTAAATAGTAAATAGTAAAAGGAGGCACATGGGGACAGTACAGATCCACACTACAGGAAATTCCTAGGGTTGCCCTTGAAGTGGAGACTCCTTCAGTGGAAAAATTTGGTATCTAGTCTGTGTTACCTCCAGGGATTGAAATGAACTATGAATGCATTATTCATTTATGAGCTCAGTTATTCATCTGCTAATGTGTCTAGGAGTAAAAATGCTTGTTTACTTAGATGACGTCTTGAAGCATTAAAGCTCCTAAAACTGTGTATTTCAGTCACAGTGAACTTACCTTAATGGCCTTACAGGTTTTACTGATTAATATAGAAAAATCTTTTTTAACCTCTTTCACTTTACATGTCATGGGATTCATTGTTAGTAAAACTGCAGAGAGTTTAACTGAGTACAGAGATAAGGTACCCAAATGGTCAGGAAGCACATGGTTGTTGCAGGTTATTTCACTACATTTCTGATAGACCAGGACACTATTCTGAATTTATCCATTCTAGACACTTTAGGACGGATTGTATCAAATGAACATTGGTTTTTCCTTCACTTAGTGCATTATATTAGAATTATAGACCTGGAAAGGACTGCAAGAAGTCATTTGGACAGATTCCTTGTGCTGTGGCAAGCTCATCTTTAACAGTTTTTTGAAAGCTTTTAAGAGCAGCTTGGACAGTGGTAGAGAGGCCCCCACCACTACTCCAGGGAATCTGTTCCTCCCAGAAAGTTTCTCATTGTTTCTAACCTGGATCTTTCTTGCTGCAGTTTAAGTTCATTATTTTTCATTATTTGCTCTCCTGTCCATTATGATGCACATGATGGACAGATCTAATTGTCGACCTTCAGCCGAATTTTCTCGTACTGAGTGCAGTGGAAGGACTATTTCATTTCTCTTGCAGGTTACGTTTCTATTAGGTATTCCTGTGGGGAATTTGACTTTCTTATGATGCTATGAAACTCACCCAGTGATCCTCGATGATTCTTAAAACATTTTTCCATAGAACTCTCATGTAGACAGTTGTTTTTCATGATGTTGTTGTACAGACACTCAAAGTGCTTCTTAAAAGAAAAAACTAATTTGGGGGCATCTTGGCATAGCATAACACTCATATGCAGAATTGAATCTGCCAAAGAGATGGTCAGTCTCTGGTGGTGACAGGATTCTCCGTTGCAAGTGTTGCAGCGGCATCTTCAGCTGGATTGGGTGAGACTCCTTGAACCACTGTTCCACTTCCTTTTTACAGTCTGGCTGGCCACAGTACTAAATGACAACCCAATACCTACATATGTATGTTGCTTCTCTTAAATATCTTAACAAAAGACTGTCCTATGTGACCATTTCTGCAGGAAGAGGTTCTGTTGACTGTTTACAAATGTCTTATCTAGGTACTATTTGATTACTTCTGCAGCAGGAACCACTGAGAGTTGCCCAAGGTGTTAATCAACACAACACCTCTAGGCATACAGATTGGACTACATGCAGCATGACTTGAGAGCAGGGGAGTAATTTCTAACACTGTCCAAAATTCCCACTTGGAGGATTCCTATGAGAATCAGTTGAATACTTCATTGTGAACTTTCAGGCCATCACCTAGTTTCAAGTTGGTCCCTGGGCTCACACGAGTCCATTTTCTCATCTGAGTGGGTGGCTGGCTGTGGAGTTCCTGCATTGCCTAAGGGACTGATGACTTCAGTGCTCTGGGTGTGCATACAGACACAGCCCTGATACCCATCTGCTATAACTGAAGAACAAACTTGATTTTCTTATGTGTAACGGACTCATAACTTAGTAGTCTCATAGCACTTGCCACATTATACTTTGCAGTTGATTTTTCCTACCTGAGCATAGTATACCTCTCTCTTTTCCCTACTCTTTTGAGGGTTTGTTTCCAAATCATTTCTGTAAATGACTGAGATTCTTTTCAGTTATTACCTTATTTTTCAGTGTGCCAGCATCCTTCATAATCTGCTGTGGTCTGCAAACCTGGCAAGCACAATTTCTGTTCTATCATTGAGATAAATAATGAGAACATTGAGCAATACTACAGGACAAATCTTTATATAACCCTGTGTATTCCACCCCTTGATTTTGCAGTAAACCTACTGCTTCACTAACTAACCTGATAACTCCATTTATGTTTGTATCTGTCCTACAAACACTTCATTCAGAGTTGATTTTCGTTATGTTACTTATAAGAATGTCATATAAGACAGTGTCAAAACCCTTGCTGAAGTCTTGATATATATGGCAGCTAACACTTTTCTTTTAAAAAGCCTGTTATCGTGTTGTAAAAGAAAATTAGATTGATTTGACAATGTTCGTGGCAAATCCAAGCTGACTGCTAATCATCTCTTAAGCCCCCTCCATTATTTTTGGAATTCTGTGAAGTAATTAATGAAGTTCACAGTTTTCTCATCTTTAAGGTAAACAACTGTAATCTTTTCAGTTACTTTTCATTTCCTTATTATTAATTTGTATTAGGATGCTACCAAAGAAATCCTAATCTGAATTTCTGGTACACACAGAACAGAAAGATGGTCCCCAGAATTAGGTGTTTACTGGATAAGTAAAACGTAAAGAAACAGGCAAGGGAGGAAGAAGTAATGAGTCTTATGTGAGACTTATGTCAGCATTGGTCCTGATCTAGCTTTCCAGTAGCTTCATTAGTAGAGGAAGGAAATGATGTTCTCCATTTCCATAGTGGATTGGGAGTAAAAGTCATCATTTTGGCTCCTTTCTTAAAGGAAGGGAGTGAAAGACAACAAAACGGTTTCAGAAAGTAGCAGAATAGATCACTTGGATCCAAGCAGACTTTCTGTCAACTGTGGAAACTGCATTTGTGGAGGCTGAGGTAGTCAGGAATAATTTGATTCTGGCATCCCTTCCATCTCCTTTGTGCACTGATTCAGTGATTATCGTGTATTTAAAGCATCATGGAAAAGAAGAATTTTAAGATAGGATTTTAAGGTGGATAATTGGGTAACTTTGAAGTGTTTATGTGAAATTCATCTTCAGCATGAAGCGAGGGCTGGAGAAAGCACATAGATGCATGGCTGAATATTCAAGAAGTGGGTATATAAGACTCTCTGCATTCCTGTAAGCATTCTGCAGTCTGCTTCATTCACATTTTGGATGGATGCAAGTGCTTCTTTTCCAAATACATTACTTGAAGGTTAATAGAATTTGCAGTCTTTAAAGTATTTTTTCCTTGAAAAATTAGGATTTAGTAGTGTGCAATTGTAATGATACCTTTGGAGAAAAAGGGTGATTTTTAAAAAAAAATACTTATTACTTAACCATTTCTAACTTTGCAGCCATATTACTCGAATTAATTTCTTTTGGTCTGAACAGAGAGACTTTACAGCCTCGTAACCACAATTAGCAATTCAGAAGGTGATATGTAGAGTAAGAGCTTCAGAAGTTACAGGTAATTGGGAAAGCTGCACGTGAGTCTCCTTAGGAGTTACAGGGGTACTCCTTCACACTACTATGGTAGACTGCTGTGTTTCAGTTTTGTACTTATTATTTGGTTCCTTTTCTTAATGTCATCTATCTACCCAACATCACATGTACTGTCTGCAAGGTCAGAGAGTGACCCTGTCATTTCCCCTTGATACAGCCATTTCCCCTTGATACAGCTGCAGAGTTCTCCTTTGCAGAGGTTGCCGTTCCTTCTTTCTGTCACCCAGTCCCTTACCCTTTCTCCAGGTAGAAAGCTGCAGCTGTTACTGGCTCCCTGTTAATCAACCAGCATGTGCAGGAAGTACAGTGGTGCAATGGTATCTTTTAACCCTCTCCTTAGCCAAGAGTGTTGTCCTCCTTCAAGCTCCGGTGCTCCTGAATTTGGGTCTTGTCTCTGGCCAATAAACATTGTATCTGGAGTGAGATCCAGGTGCATCCAGAAAGGTTTCCAGTTAGAAACTGGCTTTTCTTCATGATTTAATTTGAAGTCCTAACACTCTCGGAACTGAGATAATATTAAGAACATACTTAAGAGATAGATACACCTATGTGAATTAAGATTATAAATAACTACTTTGAAATTGCCAACCTTATCTATTTTAATTAGTTTTCTTAGTGTATACTCTATTTGTAGCTGCACTATTTTTATTGTATTAACGATAATCACGTACCTTTGTGCATAAGGAATCTTCGTTTAGCTATAATTATCCCTACTCTGTGGATATTGGCCCAGTGCCATTACTGGGATCCCATTTCTTCTCCTCAGGTGTTCTCTCTCCCTTCTGTTCTGTTGTGCTCTTGGCCAGATAGGGTTGCAGCTTAGCTTTGATTAACTGCTGCTCCTGAAAGTTCTTCTAGCTCCCTTGAGCTCTTTCCATAAAGCCTACACCACTCTCCCATCCTTTCTTTCCCTTCTTCTCCTTCACTTCATAAAGATCTTGTGAAATTCTCAAATAGAAAAGAGATAAAACTCAAAATTCTCATCTTCTCTTCTTGTTATTCTTACTCATTTAAGGACTTACAAGGGACCAGATTTTCCACTTAGTCCCAAATTTCAGTCAGCCTCTGTCTTCACCATAAGGAAAGAAAATCATAAAAAAAACAGGGCTGGAAGGAGCCCTGTAGAAAGCTATATAGATCCTTCTGCTGCACTCTGCTTTTCTCATTATGCCAAGTATCAGAATTACTAGCCACCTTTTCCAAGATTTTTATGCTGCTTGGTCTGGTAGTAACCCTGCCATTAGCCTGTCTCTTCCTTCAACACCACCATCTGCGAGTATGTCATTATCATGACAATACAAAAATACAAGGCGTGCTGCAAATGAAGAGAATGACTATGTTGAAAAACATGCCAAAAATTAAACTTAAGTTCAATCTCAAAAGACAGAAGACTCTTGCTGGTGACATTCCTTTTTTTGTTTATAATTATATAATTACCTGTGGTTACCTTCAGCTGATAAAGTGTCAGCGAGTACAACATGGCTGCAATTCTGTCCCAGTAAAATAAGGGACCTCACAAAACATGTACTAAACAAGCCATGGAGTATATAGAGCTATGGATACAGGGTATAGGTTTTAATCTCTAGTTTAGCATAGCTCTGAACCTAATTTTAGGTTCATTTCAGTGAGGCAGGCACAGACTGCAGTGAGTCTGGCAGAATCAGAGCTGTGCAGCGGTATCTCACTGAAGCCGGAGCTGGTGGCCAGTATCGGCTGGGATTTTTAAGCCCATTTTACAGTTGTGAATTTATGAATGGACTGATCTTTAGCTAATGAAAGTGTCCCAGTTTTGAAAAGCTCTGGATTCATGGAACAGCTCCTGTAAACCTAGCTCTGCTCCAGCAGTTGCAACTGCAAGAACCAGGGCTAAATCAGCTATGTCCTCAAAGGCTGTATTTTAACGTGCAGTCCGCGTGCTTGTATAGCTGCTGTGTTGTAATTTCCTCTCATATGTGAGGCTCTCCTCTCAAATGGTTATGTGTCTATAGCCTGAGAAGTCTTTGTTGTCTTTTAAATTTGCTAAAGCACTATTTTCAGGAATGGGAGCATGGTAGGTTTGCTATGCTTATCTGATGAAAATAAAGAACTGTGTTAGTATAGACTCAGTACCTTAGGAGCAAAGTACAGCAGAGAAAAAGTTAAATGTTTCAAATGTTCTGTGGAAAGGAGAGTAAATTCTGATTTTCTAGTTTGGTTTATCAGCCTGAAGGATTTACTCTGATAGCTCAAGATTTATTGATTGAATCTGCATCATGCAAAGAAACGAATTAGTGCTCTGCTGTCAGGTTCTGTAATACTGTTCCATGCTGTGATTTGGTCTGTTTCAGCAGGAAAGCATCTTTTTTCACTGTCTTGTCTTATTTGGTTTCCTCCCAATGCCCAGCAGCAGTGTTCCCACCCTGTTTACAGCAACACTTCAACCAATTCATTGCTCAAATGATAGAAAAGAATCAATGGCAAGGGACATACTTGCTTCATTTGTGCTGGAGATGAAGTACGAGTAGACTTAGAAGAGAACCTCCGTGTCTGGGTTTCTGCCAGCTAGATTTGGTCATTAGTTGAAGTCCCTAGGAATGCTGTCAGTGACTAGGAGCTGTGCGGAGCTGTGGAGGACCAGGTTTGTGGTGAGCAAAACACGTGGCTAGACTGCAGTGGCACCACCTAATTACGGGCTTCGGCAGCAATTACTCAGCAGCAAACACGTGTTCCTCCGTGAAGGGATAAGCCCAGAATTTATGGTTCTTTTGAAATAAATGGAGTTATATTGGTAAAAAATCATTTTACAAGGCAACCAAATCAACTTTGGGGAAAAATATTTAAAGGCAATGTGTTTTAATTTGCCAGCATTGGCATTTATTTGTAGTTTGATATAGATGCATTTCTGATCATCTCTTTCTGATCTTGTAAATCTGGCAAAACTAAATAAAATGAATTCTTATTTTAGCCAGTAGATTTATTCATCCAGTTATCAGTGCTATTAATATTAATTTCTATTGTATTAAACATCCCTAACATGTAATTTTTAACAAAAGCTTACAAAATATGGAGGAAAGCCAGGGGGATCTTGGCTTCTTTAACTGTTTGTTAGGAGAGTAAAAAAATATCAGTGTATGGAGTAAAATTATTATAATAAAATAGAATTCTGTCTTACAAATGATGTCTCATTTGCTTTTATTTGTTTTTTACTTGTCCAGCCAAGATCAATGCTTATGTTGTACCTAGGTAAAGTAAATTTATAGGCAGTGAGAAATATTCCCTGTCACAGAGAATGAATATTTTAAATAGAGTAGTTGTAAAGAAAAGATATTACAACTGGAGAATCATTTGAGAAAGTATTCAAAACAAGATCTTACACTCATTATACCCACTAGGAAAATCAGTGTTCAAAATTGTTGAAAGAATATTCTTATTCTTCCAGTTGTTTTTTTATGCTTTTTTTTTTTTTTTTTTTTTTTTTTTTTTTAATTTTAGGCTTTTCTCACAGAATAGTGATCCTTGGAGTTCAGGAAAGTACTCTGAAGGCCGAAGGTGCCTTTTGAGCCACAGCATATGTACAACGACAAGGACACTGCAGAAGCTACCACGCTTGTCCTACCTGTGTGCATGGCCTCTCGGTGGAAAGGCAAAACAGCTCCCTGGCTATGTGGCAACTGAGTTTCTCAGGTTATCTAATGAGATGTCCAGTAAAATGCTAGTAACTCCTTATGGTTGTTTTTCAACTTGCCTTAAAACTTTGCAGAGTGGGAGCCTGACACAAGATTCTTCTTGCCTTGTGCTACATCATTAGCTGGGGAGAACCACTGTGGCTCTGAGATTAATAGACTTAAGCTTATTAATACCAATTGAAGGTGTGACATCAAAGTATCTTGTATTTAATTGCCCAATTTTTCCATTTTTGACTCCTCACTTCAGTGCATCACTCGGCTTTGAGGTTCACTACATTTTTTTATATATTTGCAGAGAAGTTGGTTAGTTGCTGTGTCTGCTGTGGGACAGTGAGATGTAGAGGATCTTCCTAATACTTTATTATTAGCATAAGAAGTGCCAGTGTTTAAATACCAGGAAAAGAAACTAGAATTGCAGTGTCTGAGGCTAACAGTTCATACAAGCTATAAAGGTATCTGCTATGCTAGTACCAAAGAAAGAAGATACACTCTCTGCAGTCTCCATGTTTCTGCTTGCAAACTTCATTTCTGAGATAAATCGACAAAACCTTTCCATTTCAAGTGGGGCTCTGAAGAGTTTTCCAAAAGTAAAGCCACTCGCTGATGCTGGTGTTCCGTTTCTCAGTTTCTACTTGCCAGCAAGTGGCTAGAAGGGGAGCACACAAAGCTCCACTCTCATATGGCATAAAAAATAGGATCTGGGGCAGTACCTGGAAATCATAACAATGTCTTGCTGCAGGTGGCCTGAGATACATTTGGAAGATTGCACCTGGTAAAATCAAACCGTATAGAAAAGACTGACTGCTCTTCTGTCAAAATATCCCACAAAGAGAATAATGGGGGAAAACTCCGTCATGTTTTCTCTGGCCCCTTATTTTTATAGTTCTTGTGTTCTTAGCTGTAAATGCACAAAAAATGCAAGAAAGAGGCTAGGCAAGAGAGCTTCTATGAGTGTGTCAGGAGGCCACACTTGTATGGTGGGAGACAGCATGGTTGCAGCCTGACCATGGCTTCTATATCAAGAACTAGATTCCAGTCCAGGTAAGATCCTTCTTGCAGTTTGATTCTTTTCTTTCAGTTCTGCACATCAAATTACACAGCTACATTTCATAATTGCCTTTATGTAACTAATGTTGGAGGTATTAACTTTCATTTGATGCACAATGTCTATTAAATGCTATTTCTTTAGCTTGTTTTTCAGTACCAGAGATTGAGCTCTTTGAACTTAGATGGATAGCAATATCCTCCTTTTTGTGGAAAAGTCTATATGTACAATTATATAAATAAATAACATTAGCTCACTGAACAAGGGAGATATGAATCCGCAAACCAAACCAAAGCTGAAACAAAGTGAAGCTATTCCATCTGTTTTGCCATGCCTTTGGAAGGCAGTTTTTCCAAGGTCTCTGAGCAGCTGAAAGTAACTGAACTTGTGGCTTTTGGAGGTTAGTTTTTCTTAAAAGACCAGAGAAGAATTGCCTTTCTTCTCAAAGAGGCACAAAACACCTTGAAATAGGATTCAGCGTTAGGATCCTCTTAGCAGAGCGTGCCTGAATGTATCATCAGCTGGCTAACAACATTATTTGTTACCTGATTACTGGAAAACTGAACCTCTTTGCTTGTGTTCGTGCTCCCAGAGATGTAGCTTCTCCAGCTGAGACGTTTTTAGTCTCTTCCAAGCAGAATCTTTGTGTTTGTTTTCTGCTTTCCTAATCAATAGCCTGTTGTTGACACAAAAATTTTCGAAAGTAGGTATTTGTAAGTTGTATTCTTTTAAGAGATACTCTTGCATATGGGCATGCACTCATGCAAATTATGCATGAAAGCAAATAAAAGGACAATAAATATCAACAGAACTTACTTAGCATTTTATTCAGATGAATACCTATTAATAATGTTTGCAATATTTGCTCAGATATAACACAGTGTTCTAAATGCAGACACATATGCAGGTATCTGATCATTATCCCTGACCTTCAGATTTCTCCTTTTATACCTCCACCAATTTGTTACTAACGCATACTTTGTAATTAAAAATTTATTGCTTAAAAAGAAAAGGCAGCTTCCTGCCTCGTTCTTAATTAATCTTTATTTAAGACACTTAAATATTTATAGTGACTTACTTTTCTTTTTAATGGTAAGTGCTGTAGTGATTCAGATAACTTTTATGTTTTTAAAGAGTTTCACTTTTACTGCAATAGGTGCTCTTAAAACTTCAGCATTTCTCAATCCATAGACTCTGCCCTCTCTCTCCCTTTCAAATTCAATGTTTTCAGTGGCGAGCCAGCAGTGATGGATAGACTGTGCTTTCACAGAGACAACTTCACCCTGGAGCTGAACCACAGGAAGCTGGCCAGCTGCAATTCCACCTTCCCCCTGGCCTTGCCCTCTTTCCCATTTTTCTATCTCCTTTCTTGTTTTGTCTGTCTCCTATTAAGCGCAGATAGAAGCAGGTATGGAAAGCGAGATGAGCCTGATTCGTAAGAGGAATCCCGTTTTCACATCTCTTGCACCAAACAAGCAGCTTCACTGTTGAAAGGTGGGCTAATGATGGGAAGCGGGTAGCTTAGGCTCACACAGAGAGAGACTTAAAAGCCAGATGGGATTCTGCAGCCTGTATCCTGTGGTCACACTTAACGATCACAGAGGACCCGCTGATCTTTGGATCAGAAGGTCATGATTTGTGGGGCAGTATAAACCATTGCGGCTTTCCTCTTGGCTTAAGGAACAGTAAGCTAAACCTCTGCGTGCGAGTTAAATTCTGGAAACACCCGTGTGCTTCTGCATAGCCAAATTGCCTGTGACAAAAGGCTACACCACAGTGTAGGGAGACACAAAAGGTAAAATTGCTAAGCAGATACGAGAAAACTGAAATCTAGATTGCACTACTAGTAAATGACCTGCTGCTATAAACTGTACCCCTGTAGATTTGCTTACCACTTACAATATGCTATGGTTTGTATAAACTGTAGATTGATCAAAATTATTGTTTCTTTGTTATCTTGTTGGAAAACTATGGGAGATCACTGCTTGAATGAAGTAGATTACTGCCAGTCATTCTCATATGTGGAGTGAAGAAACTAAATAAGAATTATTCTTTTATTTTTCAGCTGAGTTATTCAGCAGCTGAAAAGGTGGGATTTTTCACACTGTCTTACTGAAAACACTTAATGTAGCTAGAGATCAATATTGATGCTTGAATGAATGAAATAAATGTTATTGCAGCACTGAGTAAGGATAACATTACAATATAGCTGGTAATCTATGCTATGCATCAGGGATATCAGCTAACTATATTAAGTGAAATCCTGGATATCTTGTTTATGTGAATAGTTTTACGGAAGTCTCAGAATGAGATTCTTTTCCAACACAAGTCCATTGATTTCTTATATAAGTGGCAAGATTGTGCTCACAGATTCAGATCATATGGTACGCATTTATTCATTGCTTTCCAGGAACACAAAAAATAATAAATTGGTAGTATGATAATAATTTTTCCTTTCAGTAAATATATATCTACAGTATAGTTAGTCCTCTGTGCAAATTACTCTATTTATGTTAAAATTGTTTGGTTTCTCTTTCGTGGAGAGTAGTACTTGGCTCTATTGCGGCTATGTCCTTTAGTGAGTCTCATTTTTGTGATGTGAGCAACAACTTGCTGCACTGAGACTTTTTCTCTGAGTTGTCTTTTCATAGCATTACTGTTTGACTACCTTAACTAGCTCCAGAGGTAGAGTGGTTTAGCAGATAATGCAGAATCCCAAACGTTAAGCTAAGCTAGTTCTTGAGATGTTGAGTTTCATTCCCTGCTCACCTGTGTGGCATAGTTTTTCTCTGCGTGTGCCCTTCCCCGGTAGATACGTGCCATTGGTCTAAGTCTCTCTGCAGTGATGGAAGTCACATAGCACCTAGGATAGCTGCTGTGAATTTTATTTCTAGTTTTACCACTATCATTGCAAGGCCTGGGGCAGGTGATACAACCTCTTTGTACCTCTGCTCTTACTCTACAACTCAGGTAGTACTGCTTTTCAGTGAGTAAAGTATTTTGAGGCCTACTGTTGAAGAGAGCAATACGTATGGAAGTGCTTAATATTTACTACTGAGCAATGCAGCAAAATAAATACACTGGTATTTTGTAAGTTGAGATGGCATATTAACCAGACTCAATCTCTCAGAGTGTCCCTGTTCCTAGCCTTTGCTGATCAATGTCTGCCGCATAAAAAAGAGGTTGTTTCTGTCCCAGTGAGTCAGAGAGGCAACCCTTGTTCCTTGCTGTCTGCACAGTTCTCCCTAGGCATGAGCCAGGCTTGTCCAACAAGGATGCTATGCTGACTACCACACTCTTTTGCCACCCTCCCATCAAGTTTTTCCTTCTTAACTATGCAATGTTCTTCACATACATCTTTGTGTTGCACATGTCCTTATGAAGCTAGGCTGAGGCAATTAGTAAAGTAGGAATGTTGCTTCCTGTTCCTCCAGAATAATCTTCAACAGAAATCCATTTTGCTCTTGGTGAAGTAGCACGGTGTCTGATAATTATGCTTAGCAGCCTTGAAAAATCTCCATGTTTGACAGTTGGGCCCAGCTGAATGGTCAAGTATTGAAACAGGGAAGAGAGCTTGGGGGACTTGAAATCTTCTCTCTTGTTGCTAAATGCAATAGCAGTAGGAAAGCCTTGGGGCAGCTTGTCTTGGGGAGTCTGCTTTCCTTCCTTCTCAACGTATTAGAGGTGATGGGTCCATTGTAATGCAATACCAAAGGTCTTTGGGACTTAAAAAATGTTGTGTGTGTGGTATTGAAAAGGCAATAAAAAAGCACTGACCCTACCAGATAGGATCATTTCAGATGGCACAGAGGTTTTAAGGAAAATCAGAAGCCAAAACCATGCTTATATTGACCAAGCTGAAAACAAATGCAATAATTCCAATACGTTGTCTAACTTAAAGCAAATTAAGTAATTCAAACTGGTTCTTCATACCTCTTTTGCTCAAAATCCTTCAGTAATATGACATTTTGTGTTAAAGATTGCATGATGGTCACAGCAAACTTTTTTCCTTACAGATTAAACTAATTCACTGCTGCTGTAAAATTTGGCAAAAATGCCTTTTCAGATCGAAACAGCTATTTGGCTTGATGACATTTCTGCTCCTTTCAAGGAGTACTCAGAAATACTTTACTTAAAGGTGTGAGGAAGCGCTTCTTTGCTCTCTTGCATGCAAACAAGAATATCCAGGTGCAAGCTAATGCTGGTCACTATTTATTATTCAGTCAATGCTTATTCTCCTGTGTCTTTTTCAAAAGCTGTTTTCAGCTGTTCAGTAAGCAGAAGCATTATTACCACCTATAAGGTGACCATTCATGAACAATATCATTATTCTTCCTACGCCATAAGGTACATAATGCAGAAGTCAAAACAATTATTAACAATGCATAGCCAATAGTAAACAGCTCACAAACAACCCACAGGCTAAAAATACTTTGTCCAAATAATTCTGTGCATAATTAACAGATACATTAGCAGAAATCTGCTCATCGACAATTTGCAAGCAGGGAATAGGGCTGAATAATGTATTTGCAAACTAACTGCAGTGGATGTAGTACGAATGTAGGATTATATCTTCATGTTCACTGGGAACAAAATCAGTCCCTGTCTGTATGGACTGCTCAAGGCAGTTCAGATTAAGTTAACTGAAGGAATGAAATTCATTTACATAACTGAGGTACACCAAACCCAGTATAGATGCTTTCACTGAAAGTAAAGTAGCATAAATGTTTTGCTTGCTCCAAGGAGCATTAAGCTACAGCAAATTGTATCTTTTTTCTGCCCTTTAATTTATTCCAATTAATTTCACATTTTCTTGCCTAAGTGTCTCTTAGCCAGTATTTGCTCACCTTTAAGAAACTGAGCCATCAAAAAATAAGGCCAGGCCTGTGCCAGAAGCTGTAGGCACATCAGTGTCATTTGAAGTGCATTTATTGCAGTGCTTTTGTGCCAGTAGAACAGTGCCAGCAGAAGAGTTAAGGTAGGTGGAAACCCTATAACCACAGTATGGTTCATTTCATTTAGGAGCCTGGTAACAACTAAAACAAAAAGGTGATTTTTTTGCCAAAATTAAGTGTAGCTGGGTGGGTGAGACTAGCAGAAGTGGACTGGCATGGTCGATAGACTAAGCTTTAATTTGCAGGTGCCCATAAGCTGGCTTATTTTGTCTTCAAGGATCCAGGGGACTTGGGATCTTTCTGCACTGCAGAGTTGAATTCTTTAGATGTGCTCTGGGAGATGAGGCAGTGAACTTCTAGGAAAGCAATCAAACCAGTTTGGTCTGTTGTAACCACATCTAAAGTAGAAGTGCTTTCCCTACTGACTCAGGAGTATGGATATACTATGTTATACTAGCAAAGCATTTTCCAGGTTGGACTTCAATTAAACCAGCTGTTCCACCTTGTATCAGGAAATTAAAACCACTCTGATGAGCAATAATATGAAAAGGGTTTTGTAGTTTCCTGTCCCCACAAGTAAAACTACGTTTTTCCTGGAGCATTTGTCAGTCAGTCCAGAGATACAATAGTTTACCCTAAAGCAGCACAACTCTGCTAGCAGAAATACCAGCATAAACATAATAACAGGCTTATTCCTGGGCTGGTAACAGCATGGTTCTGTACCAGCAGAATGTATTCTTCTAATTTATATGGTTGTACTAAATGAACTTACAAGAGAGAGAGGCACTGGGATAAGTATATGCATGGATAAGAAAGGTTTTTCATTTGGCCAGAATAATGATTTCATGTTAATTTGGCATACTGGTGATGAAAGTGATGCAGACATGCCTCGTTTGTTTCAGTTTTGAATGGTTGCCATTTTTCTATATGGCGGTTATTTCAGTATTTCAGCAGACTGTAAGTTTAAAGAGTAGTAACTGTTCCAATGTAGCTATTTAGAAACACCATATTCTGCAATATCTCTTCTGCTCAGTTTCCCTTTTTGGACAAGGCCCTTAAGAACTAGCTTAGATTTAGCCCAAATATGCAATTTCAGATTGACATAGAAATATATGCAGAGGGGCTTACATACCATTTTAAGTTCAGATAGTGCAGGCTATTCAGACAGACAGGCTTTAGGCTAGAGTTTTTTGAGTAGCCTCAGGTTTGGCTTGCAACTCCTACCGAAAATTAAAAAGATCAATAAACAAAACTGCTATGTCTTATGGACAAACCGCACTTCTGTAGTCAGTGATCTTCAGCTGCTTAATCTTATTAATGAAGGAGGAAGAGAGAGAGGTTTTCCAGACAAATCCATAGGCATGTGATATGTGGAACTGTCACTTCCAGTTTATCATGGTAATACAACGAGACTATTTCTTAGTGAATAAGCAAGGATGCTTAAACTCTGCATGAGTTTTGGGTTTGTTTGATGCAGTTTCATAAATGTCTTTACCCTAATGGCCGTCATGCTGCAAGTGAAGGGCTTGTGTGTGACAGCTGGCCCTATGACATTAAAGGCTATGTTGAGGCAATGCTTTCTTAATGGTGTGATGGAAACATCCTGACTGGTTTTGGCCAACTAGACCTCTGATCGTGCAGGTTGAACCAAAGTTGTGGGGCAGTCTAGTTCGCCAGAGTCTTTGTTCACTGGATGCCCAGATCACCCAACCATTCATCACTGTTCCCTCCTGCCACTTGCACACGGTGTTTTCCAATGCAAAGAGGCATATGAGAAAGGGGAAGGGGTGTAGCCTGGTGTCATCCCAATGGCTGGGATGTTCATCTAGACTTGGGCCTGAGAAGGATTTTCTGTTCCATGTTGCTAGGACATTTTCCTTCCAAGTATTTGCCTAGTCTCTGTTCAGGTGGAAAAATGTTTGCATGGCTTTCTCAAGTAAATATTTTCTGGAAAGGTCATGTTTGTCAAAGCTGACTTTGTGTTTTAGCCACTGTTGTAGATGGCATACTGGCTTATATGGTACTTCTGTCTGACCTCTTATAGCCATTTGTATTTACTAATTCGTGGAAGGTACCAAAACTCTAAAATATGATCACAGGCCAGCACAGAGAGCTGTACATTATTATTTTCTTCATTTTTTTGTTTCCAAAACTATGTATGGGCTCATAAGGTTCCCCAAAATAAACAGCAGCTCTTGGTTTATTCTCACTACCCTGACATGTGAAGCTGCAGAGGAAGAGGGACCAGGAAAACTAGGAATTTTCTGCCCTCAAAAGCTTCCTTGTGCGCTTGCTAATGTACTCTCTAAAATCTGCATGTTGCAAGAGATCATCAAGAATGTCCTAAAAGACATAGTGAGTAAGAACATGGTAACAGCTGTATTTGAGTCACACCAAAAGATAATTTCTCTCAATATCATCTTGCATTTTGTAGTGTTTCTTAAATTGTTGGTGGACATTCCTCGTGCCGCTTCGGTGGATTGCTTTTTGAACCCCATCCATGCCTATGCCATCCACTGCAGCCTGTGGCAGCAAGTTCCACAATTTCATTATGATCTTTGAGGAAAACATCCTTTCTTTTTTTCTTTTTTTTTTCTTTTGGAGAGGGGAAGGTAGAGGTTTTTTTTGTTTTGTTTTAAGCTTGCTAACTGCTCGTTTCGTTGGGAACCCCCTATCCTCTATGTAATGAAAGCTAGTGAAAAAGCATTCCTTACTCACGTGCTCAGTACTGCTCGTGATTTCGCAGGGCTCTGTCACAGTCCATTCCCTCAGTTGTCCCTTTTCCAATAGGAAAGTCCTATGTTTTCCTTTCCTCCTACAGCAACCATTACATACCTTTGATCATCCTGTTACCCTTTTCTTTATCCTTCTATTGCTACTCTGCCCTTTTGGGGGATGAATGACTGGAACCATATTCCAGATGTTAGGTGGGCATCCTAAGACGTTAGGTGGGCAAGGGATTTATAGGACAGTATGATGGGGTTTTTATCTGCTGTATTCTCTGTTCTTTTGCTAATATTTCCTCATATATCTTTTTCTTTTTGACAGTTGTTAAGGATTTAGATAACATTTTCATCAAGCTGTTTCCAAGATCTCTTTCCCAAGCAACAGTTAATTTCACTGTGTGTTTATAGATTTCCCAGGGTACAGGCATGAGACCTTAGCTATTTAGCCATGAAAACAAGGCTAAATTGCAGGAGTGTTTTAGATGATAAACATGATGACTGTTAGTAGAGTTTAATATTTGCTCAGTATTACTGTCAATTGTGTATTTTTCTGTGTTTTGTTATACCAGAGACTTCTGACATTGCTGTATGTGAGGCAGTGGGAATGTTCCCACAGACCCCATCTTTTTAGTGGATTGGTGATAATTTTAACAGAACATTAATTGTAATAAGAAAATCATACAAGAAAGAATTCATTCACTGAGTTTTATCAGGGAGTTTTGAGGGAATTTTGCCAATTCTGCCATCATAAGGGATCTTGTGATCCGAAACAAAGCAATCCAAACAAATGCATAATCCTCACTGTGTTAACTTGATGGAGATTTCATCCTATAGTCTTCAATACCAAGTAAAGAAGCATAGCCCTTCTTTTTTTTTGGTGGGGTGGGGGTGGGGGGTTACTATCATAAGTGGTTGCCAAGTGGAGTTTGGGAGCTTAATGAAATCTGGATTTAAATAAATCACTTCAGGATTGTTAAAACCTAGCTGTGAAAGAACATAAAATAGTTGTTTCTAAAAGAAGTACTGACAGAATAAATATAATACAGTAAGTGGACCATTCTAATCTCTGACTTTAAAACACTCATTATCGTATATTTCAATGTATTATTCTTGAAAATTCCTTTATGGGCCAAAGAGAACTCAGTATCATATCACAAGCGAAGGATTTTTTTTTGAATTACATTTTCAGTACTTTCCTTTCATAGGGTGTACTAATGAGGTCATTTGACTTTTTTCTTTTTTCTTGTTAGTGTAAGATCTTGGTTTTGAATCTGTGGCAGCAATACAGTACAGAACCTTTTTTTTTTTTTTTTTTTTTTTTTTGGAAGGTTTCCTGTTAACATAGTTTCTCTCCTGTGCCAGTTTTCTCTCAGAACGTGTTCTGTTCCTTACTAATTTTCACTGTATATTCTTATGTTCTTATGTATTCTAGGCAGAGTTTTCTTTGGACTTTTATTTCCTTTCTAATCTCAGTCCTGCTAGCATGTGGAGGATAAGAGATGGAAATACTGTTTTATTGCAAAGGGTAATGATTTCAATGAGTGAAAATGGAAGAAATATACTGAGTTTCCAGATGTCCCCTGTCCTGAATTTCATTTTCCTTTGAGGCAACTACTGTAAGAATGGTCCCCCAACGTGCCTAGAGCTTACCCCCTGTTTTCTGCCAATTGTAATTAGTGTTGCTCTTTTAAAGCAGAGCAAGCATTCCATGGCCCTATAGCAGTGTGTCCCTGTCTTGTCGAGCTGGGTAGGTGGAAGCATTGATCATCTCCCAGGCTCTCCGTTTCATTGCAGGTGAGATGAGGCTCCTTAAATCAACGACCACTTGAAATAAGTGAGAACATAGGGGACAGCCTTGGCTATTAGGTCACAAGTAAGGAGGCTGAATATGGGAACAAGTCCAAAAGATTGCCAAGTCCTTGTCAATTGTTTGAAAGGCATTTAGAGGATGTAATTTTTTGTGCCTGCTTTGGAGAGTAGGCTTATGGAACCAGGAAGGAGCTGGACCTCTTTCCTTTTCATTGCTCTCTCACTGCCTGGAACAGGTTAGAAATGTGAGTGTGTAAGAAAATGAATTAAATTTTCTTCTGATTGCTCAGATCTCCTTCATGCATCTTACCTGGTGCGCTCCAGGAAGACTGATCTGAACAGACAGTGTTGTAGAAGTCTGTAAACCCTCTGCAGGTTTAGTGGTGGACTCAAATATTCTTTTATGACTGAGTAACACCATAAAAAAGAGGGAATTCTAGACAAGTTTTGTTGCAGTATTTGATAGCTGATATAATTACTAAGTCCTTGATTTTTCTTATTTTCAGGGCATACTCAACATCTTTAGATTTCTAGCCTGAAACCACAGCCTGACTCCAAAAACTGGCTGACAGCAGGATAGTTTTTAAAAATACTACCGATCCTCTCACAAGTACGTTTTTCTTCTTCCGTGTTGCTTTCTTCCCTGTGTTCATGACTTTTATTTCCTCCCTGTATTTACTGTACGTATTGCCATATTTATCTTCCTGGCCAGGTGAATAGAACAAGTGCAAACTGGATAGTATAATAGTGTTCTTAATTTCTCATTTCCCAGCTAGGCTGAAACCTGTCAGTATTACAGGATTAGTTAGGATAGGCTCCAAGATTAGAAGAAAGAGTATTTAGTATTAAAAGGGATGATAGGATCAGGAAAAAGGGACGAGGAAAAAGAACAAGTACTGAAAGGGGGAGGAAGAAGATCCTTGCTGTTTATGAAGATGAACAGAAGGCAAAGCTCCCATCTTTTCAGCATTTGTCCCTCAGAGCTTCTTTAAGTTTTCCTCTTGTTAAGGTTTATATGAAATGACATTTTAAAAACAAAATCATTTCCGAGCAATGGAGTCCACTCATCCTAACTTCCCAAGTGAGGAATATTATATTGAAAAAAACCCGAAAAACTAAAAATCCATTCCCACAGCCTGCTGCACCAAAACAGCAGTGAAGAATTCTCATATTATTACCACACACCTTCATCTCTCAGTGGGATTTCACCTAACTACCGTAAAAATTGTTATTTGCTTCTTGTTGGAATATATTTCCCTTCAGTGCACCCCAAGGATTTTATGAAACTCAGTCCCTGGTTACAGGCTGGCTTCACTTTGACAATCATATTTGATCATCCTGTGCTGATAAGTAATGAAATTTTAGGACATAATCATTTTTTGCCACTGTATATTTCTGAGATAAGATAAATAGGATACATTGAATTTAAGTTATATATTGTCTAATGTTTCATTACTTTATATATCATAATTAAGCAAGTTTAGCTACTTGTCTCTAGAATAAGGCATGAATCATTTATAATATGAATATATAATATTCATAATGCATGTTTTCAAATATAAGAAAAAATGATATAAAGAATACATGCCATTCAATACCTTCCCACACAGAATAATGAAAATACTGGAATAAAAAACATGGGGTTTGTATTATTTATATTACTTAAAACATAGTTCTAATAGAAACTATAGACTGAACATCTGAGATTTCACATTCTACATAAGCCCATGAAATTTTTGCTCTTGTTTTGTTGTATTTGAAAGTACAAAAACAGTTTCCTTCTTTCGTATTTGCTTGCCTGCTCGCCAGGCATTTTAGCTCTAATCACATAGCCAGACGTGTGAGCCTTTACTTGGCAGGTGAGACAGGGTCATGACTACCATTTCTGGCTTCCCAGGAAGCACAGGGACCATATACACCACATTTTACTGAGCACTCTGTCTCCTGATTTTCTGTGCTTTGGTGTAATTCACTTTCCTATCTGGACCATAATGTGTCAGACATGTGTGTGTGATAAAAAGATCCTCAAACTCTGCTTGGATTTGTCTCTAAGATGCGGACTTAAAGAGCTGCCCTCTTCTTCCTGAAAGGCAGACCTTTAGGAAGCCAAGGCTGACTGCCTCATCATGATCCCAGGCCTAAATCCTGAATCTCTGTGTGGCATTAAACATATCAAGACTCTGCACAAAACTATTTTTTCACTTTCACTGTCAACCCAGGAATAAAATTAACAATGAGTCAATCTGGACAGAGGAAAAGGAGATTTTCTTTTTGAAAGGGGAGGGAAAAGATAAAACTGATTGATTGATTGATTTTAACCAACACAGAACATTTTGTTTTGAGACAGACGTGTAAAGGTAAAGGAGAAGGGCAGGCAGATTAGCAGCATAGGTAGAAGCAGTGGTGGTCATAGCTGCTTTTGCTTTGCAGCCCAGAGCCGTAGTGATCACCTAGGAAAGATCTGTTTGGTCCAGGGTCCGTTCCCTCCTCTGCTTAGTCATATTTGAACCCAAATCACTTACGGAACCTTTTAACTACCTTGACTCTACAATACTCGCAAGCAGATTATTTCTTAGAGTTTACTTTCATCTGTATAACATTCTCATTAAAAAATTAGCAGTATGCAATGTCCATAGAAGACCCATAGGAAATGGGTAAGTCACAAAAGGTGCTGCATGCAGAGTGAGAATTGAGTGAGGGTGTTTGTAGTGGGTTTCAACCAGGTTTCAAGTGTTGCAGTTAAGCATAAATTTTCATCATTTTTCAGACAATCTGGAACCTGACAGAATATTGCTGACAATACAATTTGCAGATGATCTGAAGAGCCCGACCAGTTGCTCTAATAGGCAACCTGGGTTGCTTGGTAATCTCAGCCCATCTAAGTAAAGTTAAATATTAAATTTAAGGCTAAAGAATGTAAGCTGCATTAAGAGGAATAGGAAATCTGTTCTAAAAAGCCCTAACCTGTGAGGGAAAGTCAGGTGTCACTGAAGATGAGCAGCTCTAGTGGGGCAATCAATTACAAGGAATGAGAGTTGTTACTTTGGTGATAAGTTTGGCTTTGGTTAGACTGTTTCCAGAATACCATGTTTTGGTGCCCCTGCCTTAAGCAAGCATGTTGAAAATTTTGAGAGGCTCGGGAGGGAGCCACAGAAGTTACTAGTACACCGAAGAGTGTGTCTGTAACATATTTGAAGAGCTCAGTCTAAGCATTCTAAAAAGAAGCTGAGAGATGATCTGATGGCCCTTACCATGGGGGAAAACAAGCAAAAAACGTAATTGAAATCATTGCTCTGTCTTTCTTTTGTATATTTACTTTTTAATTAGTTTCATGAAAAAGGGTTGGTTCTTCTCAGTTGGTATAATTAAAGTATTTTGGTTTTCTGCCACAGTATAGCAGTAAATAATAAAGCAGGTGAGCTCACTTTTTTGTAATCTAGGCTGGCAAGTGCGTTATTACCCAAATAAGTGTGGGTGATTTTCTTTTCCTTTATATTCTTCTTGCTTACAGTATTGATTGGCAGCATAATTCTCATGCTCAAAATGGTGATGGAGGAAAAAATCCTGGATTGCTATCATTTGTCCTGTTCCACTGCAACAAGAACATCATATACTAGATTATTTTGACTGCTACTTAAATTAGGTACTTCTGTTTGTTAAGCTGGAGCTATATTAAGTTGCATTTAAGCGATTATATAAAAGCTCATAATTTATCTATTCAGGTTCCTGGTTTTTACTTTTTGTTATGTTAGAAACTGGTGAATGACATTCACCTTTACTAGATGCTTATTTGTTTTATTTATTACTTACACCAAGCCTGTTCTGGTTGGGAACTGAAAGTTGATTAAAATTACATTAGATACATGAGATACATATGGAAAGTATTTAAATTTCACTTACAAAATTAAGATATCAAGGAAAACAACCATTCTTTGTAGTGCCTAAAGGTAACGTGTTTCTGTTGATGGCGTCCTGACAGATTTCAAGTTAGCAGATTTCAGCCTCTGTCAGGTATCTTTAACCTACAGTAGAAAATAAGGTTTTCTGCCTTTATTAGCTCTCAAGAGATAGCTTTGCATGAACTAGATATTGAGCAGAGCTAACCTGAATAAAGCGAAGGAAATATCTTTTGTGCACCTGCAGAGGAAGCTGTAGCCGTCAAACTTGGACTTAACATTTTGTCAGAGGCCATTTTATCCAGTTACTTACACTTTCCCAAGTCAGTGGTTTGATGTTCAGTAAAACGGTACCAGTAGATATGTAATACTTAAATACTACCTGTTATTTAATGTAAATCAAATTATGAAATTTAAGAAGTTTGGCAGAATAATTTATTATTATAAGTAGTAATTTCATGCTTTATTTTAAATAATTCTACTTTAAAGTAAAAAATATATATGTAGTCTGACAAAATATATATAATTTAATAATAAAAAAACAATTTGAGCAAAATCTATTCTTGTAGTAAAAAGCAGTGCGTTGGTTTCTATCCAGGCTGCCTGCAAGACAACAGAAGAGAAATTAAAGCAAATAGCTCCACTTTGCATTACCATTTGTAAACCCTTGAGGCATTAAAGAATGGAAATAGTGACTTGCCTAAGGCAACAAGTGTGTTACACATGCATGTTGTTTTGTTTACTTTTATAAAGCAAAATGCTGTATACTGCCTTTGTGAAAATAAACAGAATTCTTATCAGAAAGAAAAAAAATATTTTATTTCTGTTGGAGGAATTACAGAATCAAACTATATGGACACTGCAATATAAGAAGGGTTTTCTTATTTTAGTTTCCGTTTTTAAAGACAAAGTATCATCCAGGCAACTACACTGGAGTTAGATTTGATAGGGCTAATTGCGAGTTTCAAAGATAACCTTGAAACCATATAGATTTTTGTATTCATATAATATATATTTTATATATATATAAAAACATATATAATATATCCCATGCATATCATAGCAGAATTAAGTGCATTTTCCTACAAATAAAAAGTTACACAATATGAAGAAAAAAGAAGCTAAATATGTTTGGTCTCTCTTTTTCCTAGAAATACATTTCAAATGTGAGCTGTCTCTCCGGCTCCTTAATTCAACAGTCTGTTCAGTCGAGTGTAATGGACTTATATTCAGATAGTTTTTGGAGATGTCTAGTTGCCTTTCTGCAGTATGGACCCAAAAGGCCTCTTAATCTTTGTTACAGGCAAAGGCACAGGAAAATTTAGAGGAATGCAGAAAATATAGGAATGTAGAAAGACTAGAAACCTTAGCCTCTGATGCAACACTCATACGGTAACAAGTGGTTGGGGTTGATTCTTCTTTCTCCACAGCATGACAGTTGCTCAGGATAGGACATTGCTGAATACATAGATATTCTGTTGATATTGGCAGGGATTTGTTTGCCCACAAGTTTTGCAGGTGAAGGCATGAATAAAAATGGAGGGGTATGGTTGGGAGAACGTCGGAGGAGACAGATGAACAAGAGAGGCAGTTTTAGGGACCATCAGGTCAGGTGGAAGCCCGGGCACCGCGGTGCCGGCAGACGCTTTGCCTAGGGCGCTCGGGGACGGGCAGGCAGGCCCTGCTGTGCTGGTGGGCACTGTCGTTGCCATCCTTACAGCCTCTTTCTCTCCTCTTGATGTTTGGAGATCTCATGTGCCCAGTTCTTTCTAACTTCTGGCCTTGAGCCACCTCAAACACTTCTTCCAGTTAATGAAGAGAAAGAGCAACAGCGTGCAGAGGGAGCTGTGCACAGTCCCCAGGCGCTTCAGCAAGCCTTCCAGCAGCTCCCTCCAATGGCTCTAGCAAACGGCTGCAAATTCCTGAGAACCCAAGGAATTTGGGACGCTCGGTCGGCATCCTTTTAGGGAGGAGTGTCGCTTCCAAAGTGTAACTCTCTCACGTCTCATGTCATAAGACATGGCATATGTAGTCCAGCTGAACAGCAGATTTGGCTAAAGACAGCCTTCTGTAGCTTAGATCAACATTAATAATATTATGTTGTTGGATTAGTAATAAGGATAAAATTCTTAACTACTTAAAAGATAACCTTAACTTAATATATACAAACACATTCTTTGCCTGTCCTGGCCAGGTATGAACAGGCAACGCGCCAGAAGTACAATTCGTTAGGAAAGAACCGAGCCATTTAATTACCCTAAGAAAACTGTCTCCCTTAATTTTTTGTTTTACTTTTTTTACTTTTTTTTTTTTTTTTTTAATTTGCTGGTCTCCATACTTTTCCTCCTATTTGCTGAGCAGTAAAAGTGCAGAGCATCTGCCTCCTGACTTATCCTCTTCATCAGGCTCAGGGAATTGAGGGAAAAAAAATGTAAATATAATGACTACAATATTGAATTATTCTGTGCTACTATAGGGAGCTATATTGGTTAAAAAAAAAAAAAAAAAAAAGCAAATTTCAATTTGAATGTTATTTGTTTTATAATAGAAACTTGCCTCTTCTTCTCCCTCCTACCCTGCAAAGGTCTCATTGACAGTGTTCGGTTGTAGTGGAAAGGTCACTGTGGTAGGGAGCCCTCCCTCTCTGGACTGACACCTCTACCTGGTGTGGGGAAAGCTGTCTTGTTGAGACTGAGACCTGTCTGATGGGAAAACGCAGCTCTGCACAGTGCACATCACCTCCCCTCCTCGAGGTGAAGTGCATCACCCCCGGGTGCTGCCCCAGCCCTACCAGGAGAGGAAAGGGTGATGACACCAACCCCGGTGGCTCTCACTGTACGCTGCCTGGCATCCTGGCCAGCCTTTGCATTGCACTGTAATGGTAATCTAAATGCATTCAGTCTTCATGTGACAGGTAGTTTCCTCTAGACAGATGGTTTTCGGTTTTATTTAATTTCTCAGCCTGGTTATTTAGTGTGTATTTTTATATGTATTTCTTACTGTGGGTGCTAGCTTTGACAAGACATCGATGAAGTAGCATGCCCTGGAATATGAAGCAGTCAAATGAATGTTCATTCAGACTGAATTTTGATACCCATAATCACAGTTAATAATACGTTTAATCACAGTTTTGTCTTAGGGGATGCACTGGGAGTTCTTGCAGAGTGAGATTCAAATCTGCCTGAGTGACACTGGCCGTGTGCCAGGTCCTCTCCCATGGACCTGGGAGAGGATGTGCAGGAAGGCTGTTGCTGCTCCATCTTGGCCTGTAAATCATTATGAGACAAAATAACTGGCATGAAAAGAGAAAAGGGGCTTGATCCCAGGACAGTACAACATGGTGAAGTCACTGGTTTGGGACCTTCCTCCTTCCTCCTAGATTCTGAGCAGAACAAAGAATAGGAAAGCAAAAACTGGAGGAGGATTTGAGCTGCAGGAGAGGAAAGGACAGTATTAGACCCCAGGCTGATGGGTTTGTTGAGAGCCTGCCTGTAGTGCGAGAACTTTCTGTGAGGAGTAAAGGGATGATTTTCTGCCATGAAGTAGGTGTTTTCATACTTCCTAAATTAAGCTGTGCTTGCATATCTTTACAAACATCAGTCTTTCTTTGCTTGCCTTATAAGAACTCAGACCAGCTGCAAGATCTTGATAGTTGTAGGGTAACAGTGAAGATATTTGAAGAAAATGAGCAAAGAACCCCATTGCCTTCTGAGGAAATACAATATAAAGAGTGCAAATGAAATCTTAAAGAATCTGGCTGCTGATGCCTGGTATGCTTCTGCTCAGCATGTGTAAAGTGAGATTTGGGGAAAACCTGGAAACATCTAAGAGACAGAGCACGGGGCATACATAAGGGCAATGCCTGCCAGAACTCAGATCTGTATTCCGGATGAATAGTACTGCTTCAGAAGTAGGGGAGTTCCTAAGAAACATGGCTATGAATACCTAAATATCATTTTGGGAAACAGCTTCACCTGTTTGCTTGTAGATTTTCAAAACATTCAGCATCAGATAGGCAAGCAGCTTCAGAGGTTTCAGACTGAGATGTTGAAAGTATGATAACATTGCAAAAGATCTGTAAATGTTTTCTTAATTGTAGTGTTTGTTAGCCTTAGTTATTGGTAATATTTCTCAGGTATTGCCATAGAAGAGAAAGAACAGAATAGAGATGCCTGGAAAGTGACTTATGTGAGGCAGTGAGAGTGGATATACCTAAATGACCAGAAAGGGACTATATTCACTCCCCAGCAAATTAAGAATGTGTATTCATTATGCTTGTAATAATGATAGTATGTTTTATAACATTGCACTTAAGCAATTGTAATTTCAGTTTTATGGAGCAAAAAGTGCAATCTCTAAGATATAGCTTTTAAGTAGAGGATTTAATTGACAGTGCTTGAAAAATATTAATGGCTATTCATTAGTAGGTATTGTCTGTTCCCTTATCCTACATGATTGTTTTAATTTAAACTAGCTCTTTGCCTTGTGTGCAGAATTTTTGATAAAAATGTCTTTCTTCATCAAATGATTAGCTAAATCATCCTTTTATTTACAAAATCATCCTTTTATTTACAAGCAGTGCCGTGTCCCTGTGCCCTAAATCTTGCTAGTTGGAGGAGTGGGAGGGAAAGCAATTTAATTAAGTTAACTTTATTGACCCACTGGAGCTGTTGTTTAATAGCATGGCTCCCTGGAGTGTAGTGCAGGTAAATTGAATGAATGCCACAGAATATCGCTTCCCCGCATTGCATATTTCAAACCTTTGCCAGGCAGTTTGGGATGAGCAGCCAATCAGCAAAAAGGTTTTTCCACCCTTGCTAGCTGGGGTGGCATTTCCCGTTATGCTCAGAGCAATGTGCCGCGTGTTGCCGAGTCGCTCCTGTGAGTATACCGGGAAGAATAAGCTGTGACTGTGGGTTGTGTTCAGCCGCTGTGTTCGGAGGACAGCTCTGTGGATTGGCTCTTCAGCCATGTCTCAAAATCCACCTTTTTATGAAGGAGGAAAACTAGCATGTGAGGCTGAATGAAAGTGCTGTGAGTAAACGATTTACTATTAAAACCTCAATACAATCATTCTGCAGGGGAAGTCGGAGTCCAGAAGGATAATAAGAGATCTCTTCCAGAGCTGCATTTGTCACTAAATACAGGGGGATTTGAATGACAAACAGCAAAACTTCTTTGTTAAATTATTAAGGCTAATAAAATAAAAGCTAAATTTTATATACATTTTATAAAATAAAAGCTAATTAATGCTTGCTACTAATTCAGTTATTGCTTCTGTTGTTAAAATATTGTCCAAATGTTATGTTAATCTATAAAATGAATACAACAGCTATTCTGCAGTTGACAGGTACACTATCCCTTTTGCTGTACTATTCTTCAGTACTGTCCACTGGATGGTAAAAGCCAGTATTTCAGTCTGTTGCTCCTGTACTCCCAATCACTTTTTTTAAAGTAAAGACAGATCAGTAGTTGTACAGTGCAACAACAAATTCATATAGCTTTTAACCCTTGCAGAATTTAAGGTTTCTCTGACAAGAATTAAGATCTAAAGATCCGGTCCTACAGCATTGCTTAAAGAATTAAATACAACCACTTAGCTTTTTTTTTTTTTTCCTCTCTAGAAAATATTAAGTGCATCTTTAATTACAATTTATAAATTTTGACATACTCTCTTCTGCTGGAAGGCGTGTATAATACCATGGTTTGGATTAGTTTGTGTGTATTTTTTCATTTGTATGTGTGAAAAGCTGTTTCTCGGCTCCGGACTGCTGCTCTTTATTTTAAAGGCACCTCAGTTAACAGAGGTGGGTTTGAAAGGGAGGGACATTGTGTTTTATTGCGCTGGCCAAAATAGTTGAGAGAAGCAGAGGAGTATTCAAACATGTAAGTCCTTCTTTAGGTCCGACTTGTGTGTCTTTAAGCAATCACATTTAAAGTCTCACAGCTACGCTCACTACCTCATTTGCGTGCCTTGCTGGTGCCCAGCGGAGGCTGGTGGCCTTGGCTCCGGTTACTGCAGGCTGCCTGAATTCTGCACAGCTCGGCGGCCGCCGACTGTGCGCCGACTGCGGCCCGAGCCTGGGGCGGCGCTGCGAGGGACTCAGCAGAAGTTAAGTTTATCCCAACATAAAGCCCAGTTTGCTAACAGTGAGACCGACCGTCCTTTAAAACATCCTCTTGGCTGCCTTTGGGGGAGCTCCCTCTTGGGGTAGTCTTCTTCAGTTCTTCTCCTGACATTTATGTCCCAATATGCCATGTATAATCTCAGAAGTGGCACCAAACACTTCAAAAGTACAAATCCAGTCTAGGTGCAACCTAGAAAAATCTAGGAGTTCCCAGTCTAATGCTCCGTTTGGAGCTCTGGCATAGCACCAAGAGGGCGCAGAGCCACCTTCAGCTGCAAATATGAAATTCGTAAGTGAAAATTGCTTTTAATTCAGTATTAGATTAAGATGGCTTTTGGCAGGCAGTGGGGGTGTGTATTTACACAAAAGGACGATGTCTTGCATGAGTAATTCTGGGAAGTTTGCTAGCTGATATTCTCCAGCACTCTGCTCCGTTGTCTTCATTGAACGTATGTTTTGGCAGCTGCTGTTTACAGTATTTGTAAGATAAGTGCGATTTCTGTGCTGGGGGTTGGGTCTGCGACCATGGGGTAGGCCTTAGAAAGTAGACTGCTGTGCATTTTCAGCTGGGTTTTTGCTTTCTGTGGAGTTTTTGTTATGACATTTAGCATTATGCTGAAAGCTGTATTGTGTATCTAACAGCATGGAAGAAATATCCATATTCATGGTTCCATCCCACCACTCCTTCCCAATGCAACAGACTCAGCACACTGAATTCCCAGGACCTGCTTTCCTGCCTAAGAGTTTCTAGTGTATTATGAAATGTGTACGTGAAGCTCTTTAAAGGTGCTAAACTATAAATACGTTATAAATACATGAATACTAGTTTTATTAGTTTGCCATTTTAAAAGACTATTAAATCAAGGCTTATGATATTAGTATTTATGCAATATGTTTTGATATGTTACATTATTTAATATGTTTGTATTAGTAGTAATGTAAACTAATAAATGCTAGTTTATAATTTTGATTAGGGTGCAAAACTCGTGCTTAACACCAGTTTAGACTGCCATGGGTATTTTTCTTGGTGGCAAAGTCAGCCTTAAGTTGTTCCCTAGTTCTCAACCCTGCTGACAACCTCACTCTTACCTCTGCCTCATTTCTTCCCGTTGTGCTGGTGTAGTTCTTTGTAAGACTGACCACAAACTGGGTTGGTAGCCCTTAAAAATTACCAGTCTCTCTGCTTTCTTTCTCAAAGTTCTTCTTAAGGCAGAGCGATTTGCCCATCTGGTTTGCAAATCCAGATCATCGCATCAGTACAGCTAAGCATGCATTGGAGGGAAGGGAACTGCTTCTGTTAGCTGTGCTGCCAGAAAAAAAGGTCCATGGCGCTACTGTTGGATTTCAGGATGTGCTATTTGCTTGAGGCTTTAGCTTATAAACTGTACATAAACATACTTATCCTTCAGCACTAGGAATGTTGCTTTTGATGAACCAAATCTATGCTAAAAACTTTCGTCAGTGCAAAACCAACATTTAGGGATAGACTTAGATGTTGATATTTGAGGATTTTACTCTTTTTTTTAAGCCAAAAGCTAGGAAAAAGCCTAAGAGGTGGTACAGTTACACCATGAAAAAGTGTGGTTTGTTTATTTGAGGATTAGAGATGAGATATTTTTACTCTCAATGATTAAAAGAGTTTGCTGATTTACTGTCTGGCAAGCTTTTTTTGTAAGTATAGTTTTTATCAAGCCACCAAATGGAACATACTGTAACTTTTTTGCCACTATTTACAGAGCCTTTCCCTGTCCTATCTATGTCATTTGGGGCTGGTCTTTTTCACATTTACTAGATGTTTAAAGAGAAGTTTTGCAGTTACAGAGGGATGACATGTTCTGCATCCAGCTGTGCTAGCTGAAACTGTTCCTGCTTTCTCACCTCATCACCCCTTGCCAGCTGGAAGTGCTGTCCCTGCGGTTGCGCTGGTGGAGTGGCTAGCAAGATTGCTCTGTAGCCTGCAACATGCAAAATCAGCCAAGCCAACTCAGATGGCCAGTTCAAACCCCTTAAAATAAACTGTCTGATTTTGCCTCAAGCAGGTTAGGGAGTGTTTGCGTGGCACAGCTATGGGCAGAGCAAGGAACATCAGGGAAAAGTAATGTCACCAAAGTAGCGTATTCTCTGAGCCTTAAACACTTCATGCCCAGGAGAAGGCATCAGAGGTGGCTGTAGCATGGTTGGATGTAGTAGACTTGCATACAGATGTGATGCTAAACATGCAACAATATATAGCCTCGTGTGCAAATTTCCTTTGTTTGCACTGATATTTAAACATGCATTCGCATTTTGTTCCCCTTCTAAAGAGTAAAAAACTATGCTAGGGTTCAGAGTGTTTTTTTTTTTTTTTTTTTTACTTCGTATTAATTGATTTGTTAATTTATTTAAGTAAATAGAGATCTGTGAGGATGTGTCAAACCTTTGTTCCAGGAGGCAAAAGTTTGTTTTGGAGTCAAGGCTAGCCTCTAAGTCAACCAATTAGAAACAGCAGTTGGTAAGGCGGTGCTATGTGGATCGCAGCAGCTCACAGAGCTTAACCTGGCAGTAGATAAATAATGCTCCATAATCCCACGTATGGAAAGACCTAAGAAATTTGGAGAGTTCAGTTGGCTAATTTGCTAGGAAACCCTTGATGATTGCCCTGGATGAAAAGCCGAGTGTATGTGGAAGATAATATGGTCTGGACACCTCAGAAGGAGCCTAGATGTTAAACAGAGTGGATTCTTTTCTTTTTGTCCTCTGGAATCAGTCATCTGTTGCTACAATAGCTAAGTGGGTTGTCTGCCTTGCAGTGCAGGCACTGTGAAAGGACTGCAATGCCATCATAGTAAGGAAACAGGAAGATCAATTTTATTCTGCAAAGTGTATTGTCAACATAGTTACTCTTTAAATGATCTACAGGTAGATGACAATAACCATTATTAGTAGAATTAACAAAAGAAATAGAGGAAGAAACATAGTTTCTCACATTGGAAGTAAGTTGCTTATGAGAATTTGTAAATCCCACTATTTGCTTTTCTCCCAAATTAAAGGACTTTGAATAAAATCACTGAGGGAGAATACATACGGAACCTTGTGCCCTTGCATTCAGAGTAGCGTTTTTAAACATTAACCACAGGAGAGACTGGAACATTAAGAAAGAAAACTTGTTAATATAAAATCCAGGAACTCCAAAGTGAAGTCTATAGTGCACTGAGAGTGAAAGTATTATGATTTGAGAAACTACTTCAAAAGCCCATCAGTCAAGTCACAGGAGATATTTTAAAGACATTCGCTGAAGCATGAAAGGCCGGTAATAACCAACATCACTATTTCTGTCTGAGAATAGGAATTGAAGAGTCATTTCAGTATTTGATTTTATGATCATCATTTCTGTCCCTCAACTGTCTTCTACATCTAGAATGCTAGGTGTGAGGAGTGTTGCAATTTAGGCCAGGAAACGGGCCAAGCAGTTATTCTGCATCTGGATTTTTTGTTTTCTTTCCTATTTGATCATGGTAGCTTGGGGAAAATCACTTCTTTCTATATGTTATTGTTACTTTTCTTATGGAAGGTGGTCAAACAGCACTATGAAGTGTCAAGCCACACTATTGAAAAACCCACCCTGGATTAATATTATAGGGGGTTCATCCCTAAAATACAGATCTAAAGACAACTTCTGTACTTTCTGTAATGCTCACTTAAATATATTTTAAACTGGGATATTTAGCAGATATTAGTGGAGTGGAGAGTTCCAGTGCAGCTGCTAATACAGGCTATGGCAGGAGATAACACTGGCTTTTCCCTGCCATGCCCACATATGGCTCAGCTCACATGTACTGGCTACTCCCTAGGAAGCCTCCTCTTACCTCTGTTTGGCATTAAGTGGAGTTCCCCAGTGAGTGTCTTCACTGTAGAGAATTATGGACCCATTCTCTACTTAAAAAGGTCCAGGTTAGCTAAGCCAGAGAGTGAGTGCCCGTACTGCTCAATTCTACCTGTGTAGCAATGTTCAGGTCAGCATTGCAGTAACCCAGTTTAGGACTTGCAGTGTTCAGAGATGTATTCCATAATCGTAACCTATGAATCTACAGTAAGGTATGTGCTTTGTGAAGTGCTTCGCAGGATATTGTAGGATCATATGGGCATCTAGCCCAAACGTCTTGTGCTGTGAACCTGTGAACATTGTAAAATAGAACATTTTTGGCTCTCCATGCTACTTGCATGCTTACAAAAGACACATGGACATCATCAACTAGGAAGGTTCCCTCTGAATTGACCCAGAGAGTTTGGTGAATTTCATAAATTAGGAATATGAGAGGCACCAAACATGCATGGAGGTTCTCAGAGGTCCAGTGCAAAGGCTGAGATGCTGTATTAGGGTGTAGTGTAAAGTAGTCCATCAGCATCCTCACTGAGCTTTAAAAACTGCTTTTTTCTCTTCCATCTTCCACAGATTCTGGGAGCTCAGGAGATCTGTTGGCTAGACAGAACAGTGCTTCACCTTCTCTTTAATGACATAGTGTTCTTGGGGGAAGCGTGCATTAAATTAACTTATTCTCTACTGCTTTTGCTCATGTAGGAATAGCTCAACATGAGAGTACCTGCTGGGATAAGGTTGTTAATTTGGATGCCAAAGCTGCAAAGTGCCAAATCAATTCTTCCTCTGTGGACAGTAGTATGAAGATACTAAATGCAAGCAATGCCGAGAGACATTTTGAAGGTCTCTGTGCTTCTTAGTGTCACCAGTGATACAGTACAAATTGCAGTTTAGGCTGTCTCAGTGCCAAAGTGACACCTTTACCATGGGAAAACTCACTTGGATAAAAAACAAATAATTAGAATTACAGCCAGAGAGCATTTTGGAGGAGAAATGAGACCAGCCTTTTTAATAGTCTATATGGTACATGTTCTCTAATAATGCTTGTTCTCGCACACAGAGAAAATAAGAGGAGGAAACCTTACTTAGCCCTCTCCTCCCCAAAAGCTTTCTGGAGTACATGGACCACTTCTGCATACATCCACTTTTTTCACTTCAAGCAAGTCGAAAGTGTGGGAAGAGACTGAGTTTTATGGGGTTTCAGTCACATTGGCTATTGTCATCTCACACACATCAGGTGATACAATGGCAACAGTACTTGTTAGTCTGAAAAAAGAGCAGCTAGAAGCATAAATGGTGTCTGGGTAGCTGAACAAATTATGTCTGGTTGCTTGACTCCTGCTATACAAATCAGTTTTCAAAACTGCCTAACTTGTAGTGACCCCACCTTTCAAAAATAGCTTTGTGTTCAGCAAGCCCCATTTCTGACCTAACTAGATTTTTTGAAAGAAGACATAGCCAATATTTTGACAGCCTCTTCCAACAGCCTCATCATTTTGGGCTTGATTTGTAATATTAAAATCAAGTTTCCACAACTAAATCCAAGGTGTACAGGATCCAAGAGGCATCTTGCTACCTACTGCTGATCTCTACCCTTATTCTGGGTGCTGAACAACTTTGAAAATATGCTTTGCGTTTTCAGTAGCTTAGTTTTTATCGCATGGGAATGGCTTGACTGGTCCTGTTTTACTTTCCATTCCTTTCCTCTTTGTTTCTCTGGAGATGAATGCTTTCCCTTGCCTGTGGGTAGAGCTACGAGGAGAAGCACAGATGTGGAGGTGCATTCAAGCACCCTTTCTTCTTTCCCTCCTCCTTTCACAGATCAATCCCTTGCTTATGTCTCCATTCTGAGGCAGGGGGGCAGTGATGTGTTTAGAATCATAGAACTGGTACAGTTGGAAGGGACCTCTGGAGAGGGAATCCTACCCTGCTGCTCAAGCAGGGTCACCCGGAGCATGTTAGACAGGGTGCATCCAGGTGGGCTTTGAAGATCTCCAGAGAAGGAGACTCCACAGCCTCTCTGGGCAACCTGGTCCAGTGCTCTGTCACTCTCACAGGGAAGAAATTCCCCCTCACCTGCAGGCAGAACTTCCTGTGCTTCAGTTTCTGCCCATTGCCTCTTGTCCTGTCACACGGGACAACGGAAAAGAGTTTGTCCCTGTCCCCTTGACACCCTCCCTTCAGGTACTTGTACACATTGATAAGATCCCCCTTCAGTCTTCTCTTCCCCAGGCTAAACAGGCCCAGCTCTCACAGCTGTTCCTCACAGGGCAGATGCTCCAGCCCTCTGATCATCTTTGTAGCCCTATGCTGGACTCTCTCCAGTAGCTCCATGTCTCTCTTGTACTGGGGGAAACAGAACTGGACACAGTAGTCGAGATGAGGCCTCCCCCGGGCTGAGTAGAAGGGCAGGATCATCTCCCTCCACCTGCTGGCAACACTCTTCCCAATGCACCCCAGGAGACCATTGGCCTTCTTGGCCACAAGGGCACATTGCTGGCTCATAGTCGACTTGTTGTCCACCAGCACTCCCAGGTCCTTCTCTGCAGAGCTGCTTTCCAGCAGGTCAGCCCCCAGCTTGTCCTGGTGCCTAGGGTTATTCTTCCCTAGATGCAGGACCCTGCACTTAGCTTTGCGTTCACAAAGGAGAAGGATTGCATTATTCTTGGGATTCAAACAATAGCTATTGCCTGCAGTAGGCAGCATAAAAAGTCAGATACAGGGTGATCTTTACTTGTTGCTGTACAGTCAGTGCTGCTTTCCTGATTCCAGATGTTATCAGCCTGGATTGACTCTGAATCTTAGAGCAAACCACTCTTCTTTTCATTCTCATAATTACTGTACCAGGCATACGTACAGACCTTGAGGATTTATTCTTTCACTCCAGATGCGCAGTGCCAAGGGAAATAAGGATTCTAAATTATCTACCCCTTCTTTTTGTGAGAAGAAAAGGTTAGTTCATTATCAGCTATTAATTGAATGGAGATATCAATTAAGTTGATCATAAATTTAATCATAAAAAATATGTGCACCTATAGAGTAAACATATAGCGTTTGTCATTTATATGTATGGGGTATGTATATATACATATACACACGTATGTGTAGTACGTGATGTTAATATATTGTCTTTATTTTTTATTTGCACTTCTCCTAATTATTTGAGTAATGTCTGTATTTAGTCTGAAACTTTTGCCTAGAGTAAAGCAGTAGGACCCAGCTGCAGTAGTTCAGGTTCATGCAAGTTCTGAACACCTTCACAGTTAGTCCTGTGGTGGGCCAAAAGTGTTGGTACATATTTAAAAAAGCTAATGTTTCCCATTAAGAAAATTATGTAGATATTTATTGAATTAATGTTGTAAACCAAACAAGAGAAGTTTTGCAACAGAGCTCTGTCTAGAGAATGCAGCACACGTGGTAATAATCAAATAAATAAAATTGAAAAGAAGAACTGAAAAATTATCTAGGAGACAGAAAAATAAAATTTCAGATTATGCCTTGGTGGTGGTGAATAATGTGATAGTTGCTAATTCTAGAGAACCCTGCTTTTTGGTATCCCTAAAACATGTATAAAACATGGCTTGCTTTAGCCTTATGTCTAAAGCATAATTTAATTATAGGATGTGTTGGGAAAGGTTATTCATATTATAATTTTTTGACATTTATTGATTTTTCAATTAAAAAAGAAACTGTGGACCATCCGTGACATCAGTGTAAACTGCACATTCCTGATGCGAAAGGGGAGACCATTACTGTGTTACTTTTCTATCCTGATCCTATCAGATTTATCGAAAGGCATGTCTCATTGCCTCTAGCCTGTGCAGTCTTATTTCTGAAAATTGCACTGATTGCCAGAATAAAAAATCCTCAATCTGGCCCCAGGTTTCCATAAAGGCAACAAAGCCTCCGTATTGCATGAATGGGGTGACTATAGATATTGAGAAGACTTGGCGTAGTGGTAAAAAGGGCAGACTTGTATCCGGGTGCACCAAAACATGTTCTCTGGTTGTAGAGCATGACCAGTTCCCACTGATGCCAGTGGAAAGTATCACTTTGATTTCAGTGGACTTCTACAGAGGCAGCATTGCGCTAATAAACTGGTGTTCTTTCCTTAATTGCTAGAGACTTTATATTTTGTCACATTAGTAACAAGCATGTTTCCATTGCCCTAGTTTTACATAGTGAATAGAAATCATTTCAGATTTATTACAATACAGAATCTACCAAGACATACTTGTTTGGAGAGAAATGTTTTGTGTGAAGGTCCTTCTCTGGGTGCCTTGCAAAGAAAGGGTTTCAGTCACCTAGGGTTATTTCTTCCTAGGTGCAAGACCCTGCACTTAGCTTTGCGTTCACAAAGGAGGAGGACTGCATTATTCTCGGGATTCAAACAACAGCTATTGCCTGCAGTAGCAGCATAAAAAATCACTGCCTGATTCTTCTTTGAGTAGTATCAGCAGCATCTATGTAGCAAGGTGATCGATAGATAGACAGACTAAGGTAATCTCAGCAAGTTATGTCCCTGTATCCATGGTGTTGCCTTCCTTGGAGAACCAGTGGGGACCTATTGCAAAGAGAGAAGAGAATTTGGAGAAAGTCCTCACAGTTTTTCATGTATTAGATACTTCTGAGCATACTTGTCTACTTCATTATCCATGTAGCCTATCCAGGTACTTCACCTTGGGTAAAGGCTGAGAGAATGGGAGGGAGAAGAGGTCCTATTCCTCTGGCCTAATTTGCACATGAGCTCCTGTGTTGGGTGTTATCTAGCCAACCAGGTAGAAAGCAACAGGCAGAGAAATTAGTGTCCATGTATAGAAATCAGTGTGCATGTGACTGTGGCTTACAGTTCATAATTAAATGATAGCATACAAATGTAAGTAAATATTATCCCACCACCTTCCTCTCAGACCAGTTCATTTACACAAGACAGTAAATCTAGGAATATTGATGGTGGCCCTTTAGTACATCAAGATCACGGCTCTGTGTGCTAGTTAATCAATCTTGGACCGTCATGGTGCTCTGACTGGAACCACGCAAAGTAGCTTGTTGTTTTGTGTGTACTAATAGATTTTCTGTATTACAGAATGCGTATAATTTTGAATTATTCCCCTCTCCTTAAGTACACGTTTACCGTTATAAGCAGCTACTCAGTCTTTTAGCAGTAATTGTTGATATTTTTAAAGATATGGATTATAATCAATATCTGGGAGTAGTACTTATTGATCTAAAAAAAAAGTGATTGAAATAAACAGCCGTTGCTATTTATGTATTTCCATGTGAGGTGGATGCAATTGCCATAATTCTTGTAAAATAAGAGGTTGCCTACCTATTGACCTATTTAAAGGGTTTTGTTTCTAAGCAAGAAAAATCAGAGAGAGCAATATCTCATGCTCTGTCTTTAGATTTTCTACTTTTTATTTTAGATCCTACTCCATAGTTCTATTGTGGCAGAAAAAAAAAAGTACTTTCCTGTCTGTGATATCAATGTTCTTAAACGCCCCAGGCCTTGCCCAGCAGAACGAGTTCTGATCAGTGACTTTCATGAGGTAAAAGGCAAACCCAGCTCTAGGAAAGGAGCAGAAGGAAGAATATTCTTTGCAAAGTTTGACCCAACATAACTTGTTTTACACCTCCAGCAGTCTCAGTAAGACAACCGAACCATCTTCTTAATCTTAGTGCTATTAAGTGTTCCATTACAGCCAAGTGAAGGTAGGTGTCGTCTCTAATGTGGTTACAGCAGATGATGCAAGCAAAGCAAGTTTGAACCGCTTGCCCTTCGTAGGTTGGGGGAACTCTTAGGGAAGCTGTGAACTGATAGAAAATCTGTAAACCAACTCAACATTTAGAACACAGTTAAAGAAAAATGCTGTCTTTTGGTTTAAAATGTTTCTTAAGCTATCAGGACACCCTACCGCTTTCTTTTCTCCCTTTCAAAGAGGGAGAATCAAAAGATGAACATAGTGGTTTTATCCACATCTCAACTCAAAGAGTTAGGCTGATGTTTATCCCCTAACAATTTTTAAGTCACACAAGGTGTTCTGCCTATGTCTTAGAGGCAGCAGTGTGCAGCATAGAGGTTATTCAGCCAAATTTGGCAGAGAGTAAATCATAAAATCTTGCTGATAAGCAAGTGAACTCAAGGCGACATCTAATTACCTCTGTGTCCAGTTAAAATGATTTTATTAGACACTGTGCAATATTGCAGCTGTTTGTTTCTCAGTAATGTTCCATAGCTTGCATATGCTATAGAGGTGAATCAGACTTCTCCATCCAGTCTCCCCTACCATTCCTGTTGGATACAAAGTCTGTTCAGAACTGTTCAGGTGTGCAGACCTGGTATTGAACTCCTGCCATACTTTGGCCACAAAATGACCAAATACATCTCAGTAATGTAGTCTTTATCATTCTGACAATTCTATTTCACAAAAACAGGCTTAGATTTCAGCTAAGATTGTTTATAGGAAGTATGTTAGATAACTTGGAAGGAAAATGTTACAGAGACCAAAATATTGATCATATATCGCATTACAGGCTTCCATACGCTGGTGTATCCTTTGTTCCTCATGTAAGAGAGGTAATACGAAGGAAAGCACAGTTATAGATTAGTTCAAATACTAATATTAGTTCATCAGCTATGTGTAGAAACACAGGATACTAAGAGAGGCACCAGTAAGCTAACGGATAATTTAAAGTGATACTGACAATTCTCAAGTGCCACTTCAATATCTTAGTGGATTAGTATTTTGTCACTACTTTAAAAAGTGTTATAGACTCGAAAATGGTCTATTGTACAAGGGGAAGATTTTGAAAAAAAAGAAAAAGAAAAGAAAATGTGAAGCCTGGATAAGAATGCAACCTAAGTGCTGTATAAGTGGAGGAAAAATCAGAGTCTGAAATCAGTTGGTTCTCTCATTTCCTTGGCCGGTAAGGTCTGGGTGTATGTGTATTGTAACGCTATTCAGAGAACATCTACAAGGTCTGAAAAACGAATGTAACAAATTAATGGCCATGGTGATTTTGAATGAGTATTGACCTTTCTCCCTGTCCAAGACAGAGACTACAATATGTGTCAAAAAAAGCTATTGTCAGAGTAATATTTACTGGAAAATGGTAATATTAGGAGAAGAAAATCAGGCAAAGTCTTCAGTTTTTGCAATAGGATGATATAGATGATGGATTGTCATCAACATAGATAAACCACTTATCTTTGTATGGCAGATGTAGGATGGGATTCTGCAGATAGCCCCCATTCAAAAATCCTATTGGGTCCCTAAATACTGACAGGCAGTAATCAGGCCAGAGCAGTGCTAAAATTATTTCCTCTAATACTATTTTTTTAATGAAAATCATGATGACAAATTATCTTTGTTGTGTTTTTCACCATTTTAGCCTTCATAACCTAAGTTAATTACATGGCATTTTAACGGAGGCTTTTTGAGCATACTGTACGTGTCAAACAGAAAGCAAAATGCTGTCAATTTCTGGAGCTTGTCCAGGTTTTCACAAACTATGGGAATTTAGTTCCAATAGCTTTTTAATTTAGGGTTTCATCATTTATATTTTTACCTGTCAAATGTTCATTCAATTGCTCGTTGCATTACAGGTGGGATTAAAAAACACACTCTTTGGTGAATAAAATGAAAGAAGCTGTAACTGGTCTCATGATTTGGGGGCTAAAAACCATGATTACCCAATGTTTGAATTTGGCTGTGCTGTGAGTTGCAAAGGAGTTGACACTAGGTCTACTGCAAAGGGAAACAGATGTTGAAAAGTAGCAAGCAAAACCTGTGAGATGCTGATTTTGGGGGATTTTTTTTTTTTTTTTTTTGATAATCACTCTTGCCTTTATTTTCCAGAGTTTTTTTCCGATGTATCCATGCAGCATTATTTACAGACTAAAATTTAAATTTTAAACAATTTGACTTATTACAATTCTTAATCATTGAGCTTTGTTACTCTGTTACTATTTATGTCAGTTTAGTCAGTAAACACAATTTATTGGCCATGTTCCATTGTAAAGGCTCAGATGCTTCTAAACTGACTTTGGAGAAAAAAGTGTAATTCTAATTCTCTCTTATTTTAAAAAACATAAAAAGCTTCCTTTCTTTTCCGATCATTTGTCTGAAATTAACAGAAACCTGAAGCAAAAATAGGAATTTTTCACAACCATAAGAGCAAATGCAAATAAAGGGTACAGGAGCTCACTGGACGAACTGTTTGGCAGGCTCCCGTAGGAGACTACCCTGAAGGAGATGGGGCCTGGAGGGGATACTGCTCCCAGGAGGGCCTCCCCAGGGCACATGAGTGACCCAGTCCACTGTGCCACAGCAGAAGGGCAGCAGGACAGGCAGGGCTCTGGCACCCAAAAGGAGGGCAGAGGAGGAGGATGTCAAGGCGGGCTATTGGGGAGAAGCTCAGATCTTTGTTCTCCTGGCTTGCTTGGATGATATTAGTGAAGCCAGACCTCAGCTGGACTTGAAACTGGTGAGAGTCATGAGGGACAACAAGAATAGCTCTTGTAGATATATCAGCAGCAAAAGGAAGCCTAAGGAAAATGTGGGCCTGCTGCAGAATGAGGTAGTAGACTTAGCAACAAAGGACACAGAAAGGCTGACTCCTGCTTTACTTTCTTTACTGGCAAGGTCTATTCTGAGGTCTTCGAGGTGCCTCTTGGCGGAGTCTGGGAGACAGTAGTGTTCTCCATAGTAGAGGAAGATTGAGTTAGTGACCTCATGAGCAAGCTGGACGTACCCAAGTCCATGGAACAAGACAGAATCCAAAGATGTGGAGGGAGCTGGCTGAGGTCATTGCAATGGCCACTCTGTATCTTCAAAGAGAATCCTGTTAGTCCTTGCGATCAGGAGAGGTTACTGATCACTGGGAAAGGGCAAGCATCACACCCACCTTGAGGATGGATGAGAAGGCAGATCTGGGGAACCATCTGCCAATAAATCTCCCTTCACTCCTCAGGAAGATTATGGAGAAACTCCTTCTGGAAACTATGTCAAGACACATGAAGGCCAAGAAAGAGATTGGGAACAGACAGCATGGATTCACCAAGGACAAATTGTGCCTAACCAACCTGAAAGCTTGCTCTGAGGAGGTAACTGGTACGATGGATGAAGGAAGAGCAGTGGCTGTTTACTGTGACTTCCATAAGGCTTGTAACATAGTATCCATGATATACTTGAAGCCAAATCAGTGAGACGTGGACTTGAGAAATAGACTACAAGGTGAGTGGACCACTGACTCTATTACCAGGCTCCCAGACTTGTAATAAAGTCCAATGAGAGATGATTACTAATGGAGTTTCTCAAGAGTGAATACTAGGGCCAATATTTGTTAGTGTCTGCATTAACAACCTAGACAATGGGATGAACTACACTATCAGCAAGTTCATGGATGGTACCAATCTGGGAGAGCAGGACAGCTAGACACCAACTGGCTACAAAGCAGCTATGCAGAAAACAAGCTGGAGCTCCCAGTGGACAACAACTCGAACATGAGTCAACAGAGCGCTCTTGCACAAAAGTCGATGGCAACCTGGGCTCTATTAGCAAGAGTATAGCCAGCAGGTTGAGGGAAGGGAGTTTCCTCCTCTGCCCAGCAC
The DNA here is from genome assembly GCF_028389875.1 of Rhea pennata. Classification (NCBI taxonomy): domain Eukaryota; kingdom Metazoa; phylum Chordata; class Aves; order Rheiformes; family Rheidae; genus Rhea; species Rhea pennata. The sequence goes on from NC_084664.1 coordinate 68,502,477, forward strand.
TTGTGAGACCAGCCTGGAGGACTGTGACCTGTTTTGGTTCCCTACTATAAGACAGACAAGAATATACTTGGGTAACCTCAACAGAGGGCCACCAGGATTGACAGGCCGCTGGAGCACAGAATGTGCAAGAAGATGCTGACAGAAATCTAATAACTATTTTTAACTGCCTACTAACAATGTACAGAGAAGATGGAGCCAGACTCTTCTTGGCAGTGCACAGTAATAGGCTGAGAGGCAACAGGCACAAGTTGCAACATGGGAAATTCCAGTTAGATATTAGAAGAAGCTCTCCCACCATGAGGGTAGTCAAACACCAGTACAGGAACCTGGAGAGTCTGTTGAATCTCCATCCTTGGACCTACTAAAAACTGAGCAAGTCCCTAAGCAACCTGAGCTGTTTTCAGACTTCAAAGTCAATCTTACTTTGAGGGGGATGCCAACTAGGTGAGCTCCGAAGTTCCCTCCCAACCTAATAATTCTAAGAGAATTGGCTTTTACTTACTTAAGTGGCTGTTTTAAGGATTTAAATAATACACCTGAGGCCCTTTTTATTTTGAAGTAGAAAAACAGTAAAAATGTAGATCATTATTATTACCGAAGAATAAGTCATTGCTGCTGAGAAGTACTGTGGGAGTGATCAGGTATACCAGGCTGCCAGGATGGATTGTATTTGTTTATTAAATAGAACAAAACCAGCAGTTAAGCATTTTTAATCCCCTCATATGAAGAATTCAGCAGACTTTCTAAACAAATAAAAGGTAAAAATAGATCAATTTGGGTGACTTACTATCCTGGACAAAGTTAATCCAACGTTAATATATTTTAATAATTTTTCTCTTGTTTATTTCTGCTGCTTAAAATATGTACCTTTCTTCACTAGATTTCTCAAACTTCACAAGTATTTTTTGTCTTAGAGTATAAATCCAATATGCCGTAAAGGATAGGGAAATGAAGGGAATACTTTGGAAGTAGTTGGGATTCTTCATTCTAGGATATGGGCAATCATTTCTCTTTCAAAATCTTTCACTAGCTTTATAATAAAACCTATCTAAAAAATATGAGGCTCTAGTGTCCTGTGAATCTGGACAGGAATTTTCACAAGAGGGTAGAATTTTACCACCCACTGCAGTCCCCAAACTCCTCTGAGGAAAACATACTCTACTGGTAAAATGAACTTACAACGTTGGTGACAACACAGAAGCTGTAGACCTTCAGGTAGGAGAAACCCTCTGGGCCTTTGTAACTGTTCTGACATAGACAGAACATGTTATTGGCCATGAAATGGGTCTCAGTGCTGAACCATGCTGGTCTTCTGCTCAGAGCACAGATCTCTCTGCCGTAAGAATAGAAAAATGGCCGTTCAGGACCTAAGCTGTAGGCCTGGCATAATGTGTCTAAATGCAGCTGATAGCAGATTTTTAAAGCCGCTTTGGGAGGATACTTTTTCAAGTAGCTTTTCCCAGCTTTTTCTGGTCTGAAGTTTAGAGACTTGGCTAGAAGTTGTGCCTTTGTTTCTAATACATGTTAGTGGACTTTTCTTCCTGTGAATTTCTTTCACTGCTTTTTGAATTTATTCAGACTTTTAGCACCTGCAGTGTCCTCCAACAGTTTATTCCACAACTTAATTATTAGTTCAGCAGAAGAGTATATTCCTTTTTTTTGGTTTTAAATGTGGTACCCCAAACATTTAATTTACAGTTTGTTCTTTCTTGTATTGTAGTAGAGTGAAGAGCCTTTCCCAGGCTTACCCTTCTCAGTAAGGCATGTGATGTTAACGGATTTTTGTTGTGTTTTTCTCAGCCATCTTTTCCAGATGGGGTTATCCCAGCCTACTTACTGTTCCTCATGTAGATACTGTCCCTTCCCTTCTCTTCAATTACCTCACTTTCTGTCCTTGTCTGAAGGTTTTCTACTTCAGCTAAGTCCTTTGGGGGTAGAGAGAAGGGGTATTCTCTCAGTGATACTGGGATTGTTCAAGAGAATTGCATTTCCATTTCACTTTCCTAAGAATTCATAATATTGCATTTATTTTAGACTCACATTTTCATAGAACCCTACATGGTCTCTCTGGTTGCAGTAGCTGTATTTCAGAGTAGTAATAGCTAATTTGAAGATCATTACTGTGTATGTATAGATAGGATGCTTTATTTTTTCCCCCCAGGTTCGTTGCTTTCTGTTAATCATCAGCATTTCATTTCTGCACTTTTATCACCAATCACACTGAATCAGAATTGAGATCTTTCTGAATTTTTCTGTCAGCTTTCAGTTTTACTACCCTGAATAATTTAGTATGATTAACTGTTCCCTCACTATTCAGCCTTGTCCAAATCATTTACAACAGTGTTGAACAATTGCACTCCTTGCACAGATTCAGTGGAAACCTGTCTTCGTTGCCACCATCTACTTCTAGTATGTGTTGCTTAACCTGTTGTAAAGGGGTTGCTCCCAGTAAAGAAAGGCTTTGGTGACGGACCCTCTGTAAGCTCCTCTGTAGTAAGCACCTATGTAAAGAATTCTTTTTATTTTACTAGCATTGAGTCTTATTTGCACTCTCCTGTTACACCCCAATTGCTTGTCAGCCCTACAGACTTGCTGGCAGACTTCCTGTTTCTGATATGCTTAAAAACATTTTATTATTCATTTTATGCCTTTAGCAAATTGCTCTTCAAAGTCTGTTTTGGCCTGCCTTATTAAATTTAACTTGTCAGAGTTGATATTCTTTTCTATTTTCCTGGTCAGGGAATAATTTCCACTTTAAGAAGAATTTCTAGTAATCTCCTTTACTGTACTATGTATTAAAATGGTCTAGAAAATTGGAGAATTTTGAGGAGTTTTTCTTTCCATGTTCCCTGCCTTCCACCAAAGAATAATCTGACCGTAGGTATGTATTTAAAATTATAAAATAATTATTTTCTTTTTCTTGATTGCTTTCCCAGTCTATTGAGACCCTGCAAAAAAGGCAATAAAATAGCAGAGGAATGTTTCTAAAATTCAAAAGTAGAATAAAAATTAGAGGAAAACCATTTGCAAAAATAGAGAAAGTAGGGGTTGATGTGAGCACACATGAATAAAAGAGAAAGAGGAGTAGGAGGAAAAACAGGTTTGGAAACTTTGCACAAACAAATAAAATGATGAACAGTGAATAAAAATACCAAAATAATTACCCCTGAAACATTAAAAGTTTCTGTGCAGCTTGTGCCACAAAGCAATGGGATGAGTCGTAGGAATGAAAGTTTATTTTCTCAAAATTATACCTGAGTGTAGACACAGATTTAGTTATAGATGGACAGATAGATGCGTATGCGTATTCCCCACCCTAAAAAGTGAGGAAAGCTGAGACAAGTCCACATTTTGTATATGTACACATATATACATATGAGTGTGCGCATGTGCCTATAGGTATGTATATAAATATATAGTATACATACAATATAAATATATAATATACAGTATAAATATTTGTTGTCTGTGTATATACGTGGACACATAAATACATACACACATATTTACATATACATACATAAATATATGTATACACATACATGCACAAATATATATATATATATATAAAAAAAAAAGACAAAGATTCCCGGGCTACGCTCTGGCAGTGGCTGAACAGTACTGCCTGAGGCAGCAATGTCTGGTACCAGATTATGTGAGCGCCTTGCAGGATTGAGTCCCGGGAGCCTCTGCTGAGTTGCTCCTTCGGATTGAGAAGTATTGATTTCTCGCTGAGCCCGTTGCCCTGGGCCAAAATGGTGGAACTTAACTGTGATGTGCTACCAACTTTAATAATTTCTCCAGATTTGCAGGGAAGATGCTGTTTCCTTTCAGAACCGAGTAATTATCAAACTTTAAAAATCCATTTAACATGTCTGAAAGGGACATAAACAGGAAAATGTATATCACTATGCATATAAATAAATGCTGGATTCTACGTTCTTTTTTGAAGGGTTAGGCTGCAGTGATAAGCATCGTTTTTTAACTAGGCATAGCAATGAGATTCTTCAGTTATTCTTCTCAGGTCAGGTCTTTACTAGATCCTGAAAGTGAGTGAAATCAAATCAAATGACCGTATTGGTCCCTTCTGACTTGCACTCTTGGAAAGCCCATCCAAAAGGACAACGCAAGAATCAGCTGGGAGCCGGCAGCACTTGGGCTGTCATCAGGCCCAGGAACCAAATTTTCACCAGCGTGCAGCAGCTTTGACTTTGTCGCTGGATTAGGACCAAGACGTAAGATCATTTGTCCTGTACAGCCTGCTAGAGCTGTAGCTGCCTTGCAGCCTCTGCAAGAATAGCAGCTTCTTTACACTGAGCACTGTAGATGTGCTTGCTTCAGGGAGACGCCGTCCGTACCCTGGAGCGCTCATTATCTCTTTTGAGCCACAAAGGCAAAAAAGGTGGAAGTATAACAAAGGAGGAGGGAAGACTTAGGTAACATTAACAAAAATAGGCTTGCAGCTGGTTCATCAGATCATTTGAAAGTTTTCAATTAATATCTTTAATATAACTGTTAGTATCTACTGTCTTTTTCACCAAGTTACATGCATCTGACTGAAATTTGACGGGGCAGAAGATTTTGGGGTTGATTTATCAGAAAATGGCCCTCTGTTGATGTGTGTGTTTATGGAAATAGTCTTATCAATTCTCACAGATACTTCGTTTCATTAAAGCGTTTTACACATAGCTGAAGACCTACACATGTCCTCCCTCAAAGGCCCTGATTTCCCTACTCCTCAATGAATACTTGCTGTATAGAAGGTGCAGGGCTGTCCCTCAGCCCTATAAAGAAAGGAGCAGGATGATACAAAGACAGTAAAGGAAAGATTCAGAACAGCAGGAAAACAGTCACAAAGTGTGTCTAAGTTTAGCCACATCCCACCCATCTGTGGGTATAGGAGGGTATTGAACTTGGTGAGCATCACTGAAGTATCTTTTGTCTCTGTAATGTTTCCAACATTTTTTTTAAAGGAATGGAATGAGGTAGGCTATGAAGTTGGATATAAAAACTCATTATGGGCAACTTACGACTTTATGTTGAAAAAAATTACCACTCTGCATTTTTTTTCCTGTCATTGCTAGCTACACTGGTGGACTTGACTAACCTTGGTATCATCTGTCAGCAAAGCTGTAAGAAATATACCTACATAGGGCTTTCGTAACTTTTACCTGAAACCCTAATATTTATTGAAATTTAATTGTTACCTGCCACTGTCACTGCAAAGTGTGTTCTGATGCTGCTGTACAACAAGCACCTGCCAATACAGAGCCATTGCTGATTTTAAATCTATTATTTACTCTGTAGCTCTTCAGTAGTTTCCTGATCAAACATTAGTCAAACGCTCTACACTGATACATTGATAACTCTCCTGCTGCACCAGAATCTTGAAAGATCTCCTCAAAGCCTTTTACATCAAGAATTTCACTGCGTTCACACTCTTTCATAAGAGATTTAAAGAGAAGCATATGGACAGCTTATTAAAAAACTCTTGATCATTTTAGATGAATGGTTTGCTTGTTTAAGAATGAGAATATCCTGATGTCTCTGGAGGTGGAATTAAGAGTGATACCAGGTAGGCTTTCTACATTTAGGGTTAAGAGCCCTGACTCTTGGAAGACTTCAAGGCAATACTGATGAAGCTGGTCTTTGCTGAATCTTCTGAGAAGGCAAGCGATGCAAAGTGAATCAAACCCTCAGCTTCCAACAGCACACTGGACTGACTGGCTGTTAACACAGACAAAGTCCACATTGCCTACAGTAGCAGGCTGCTGGGAAGACAAAATGTGTGTCTCTTTACCCCACCTCACCCCCAATTTTGTCCATATTAGGACTGGGAAGAACAAGTTGACTGAGTCTGCTGCTACCCCGGAGCAGGAGTGGAAGCTCTTGGTAGCATGCCCAGGCCAGCAGCTGGGCTTTCCCTCTCTGCTCCTGCAGCTCCCTGGAGGCAGCAAGAGCAGCTACGTGGATCCTCCAGACCTCTCCTTTGCAATTCCCCACTTTTCAGTGGCAGGCAAGAGTGGCTTTGGCCCATCTGCTTTTTAGGAGGAGTGGCTGTCAGTTTTGCCTGAGCTGAGTCTTGTGCTAGCTTTAGAATAAAAAGCATACAAAATGTCGATAATCTTAAATGAGGAATAATTGTGACATTATTTGTACCTAGAAATTCAGGAAGTTTATGCTTCCTGAATTCATGCTACTTGTTCTAAGCTACAGATGACAGTATCACCATTTTGTTCGTTACTCCTGACCGTTGTGATTCCGTTTTTCTGCTCTTTGTTCTTTGTTGTGAGTCCAATATTAAAAACATTTTTCATCATTCAGGGATGGCTGGATATCCTGCCATCACTGTCTGCATTTGAGATTTACAAAGGTGGTGCAGTTTTGGCTTCCCAGCTCCCCAGGCTTTGAGGGGATTTTTAGCCTGGTGAATTTACAGATTCTGCTCGTGACAGTGGTCTTGGGAGCTTCTAGCAATTACAAATCCAGAAGCCAAACTCAGAATCTGAAAGTGGAACTTCCCAAGCCTGTCCCTAACTGTCAGACTGTTTTTTGTGCCCTGCAGCTTTGGTCCTCATATTGAGTGATGAATTGAACTATTCCTACAGATCTGTGAGTTGTCATCTTGGCCTGTGATACTGCCTTTTTTTCCCAGTGTCAGAATTTTAAAGTATAATGAGTGTTCTAGTTTTACAAGTCAAGATTGTTTTTCATTCTGATTGTTTAAAGGTGTCACAGTAAGCCAGGTTATAGTACCCCTTCTGAACATTTATATTAGGTCAAGAGTCGTATTTTTGAGACTTGAAAGGATGAGATTTCTTACTCCTTATTCTAATGACTGCTTCCTCTTTGGTGTGCTACTGCACTGGAAGAAAGGTTCAAAGTTATCTTGCTGTATGTTTGGCCCTTTTTCACTGATCCTGATCTACAAGGTCATATCCAGTTATCCATCTATAAAGTTGGACCACTGATGATTTATCATGGTTATCTGGGGCATCCTGGGATTCTCCTAATAAGAGCAATTTTTTTTTTTTAGCCAGCAGGTTGGCCAGTGTTCACATTTATGTAGAGTGTACCTATTCTGGGTAGAAATTAATGGTAGAGTAAAGTCTACCTTGGCTTTGGTTTGGGCAGTGGCTCCTATTATTTCAGTTATCATCAGAGCTGTCAGGGAGCCTGACTGTTTTTACTGTTTTTTCTGTTAGTTCTGTTAGCTGAAGAATGGATGTTTGCTTCCAGTCTTCAAAGAACTATTAGGTAAATGCAAAAAAAAAAAAAAAAAAAAGGATCAAGAGGATCACAAAGGATCATTTCTTTGAGTTTTAAAAAGAGAGAATGGTGGGTGATTTTAAATTATTTTTAGCTCTGTGATTAGCAGTGAATAAATGTTATTTAGACCTTATACCAAAAACACAGTAATTTCTTCTTTATAACAGTCAACTAGCAACTCCTTCTTACACCCACTGGCACTCTTAGTCACATCTCCTGTAAAGCTTCCTAAGCCGTCTCACCCAGTACTCAAGGGTAATTTTGGTAAGTAGGCATGCTCCCCACAGCAGTGAAAAATGACCCTCTACCTTCAATGTACCAGTCAAGCACAGTATCAGAGCCTGTTTCGCACAGAACTTTGGCATATTGCTTTGCCACCTGGCAAAGGTGTTCTTGCAGGAAAGGTGTTAGTTCATAACCAGGAGGACTAGTCCTTTCCGTGCTAGTAGAGTCCTCCCTTCCCACCCATGCACCGGTGACAGTTTGACGAGCAGAGGGAAATGCATGCCAGCTCTGGGCTGCCATGACCCAGATGCACATGTCTCAATAAGCTCTGTGCACCCTCCTGTGTGTTCATATTCTGCTTAGAGCTTGTTGGCTTCACCATTGCACCAGATTGGCTGAGTGGTGAAACACTGCAAAGTTATGTTAAGCAAGACTTAAGGGCGGACATCCAAGTGCAAGATTGAAAGTGAAAGGTTATAAATAAAACAATGATAAATATGGTTCTGGGCTATACTTAACAACGTGATTCATGCTGTTTCACGTGTCCCATGAAGAATTTCTTTTGCACTGTCATACTGTGAGAGCAGAAGATCCTGAATTCATAGTCAGCCTTCCTCCCAGGTGGCTAGCTCACTCCTGAGTGATTTCTACTTCCTAATGTCCTGTATTCCTATGAGGCTGTGATTTCAGATACAAATACAAATGCCAATCATGTCCTATGTTGAGATATTTAAAGGGTCATTTTGATGTCACTCTGCCAGGGAGCATGAAATAGATAAATACATTTGATTGGGCCTCCTGAGATCAGAAATGTTGTGCTCCAAGGGCATATCTCCTTTTGTCCTTTGTCAGCCTTCTGACTAGCCACCCCTGCCGATGAGACTCTTTCCAAGTCCTCCCACTCCTTGGAGGCTACTTATGCAATTGTAATAATACGTATTACAATATTATATCAATTGTGCATATGTGCCGCAAGGTTCATGGTCACTGGTATGTTAGTGACGTTCTGTAGACGTCACACTTGATTAAAATGGATAATAGATGCTGTAAAATTCATGTGATATGAGTGATAATCCAACTCGTACATCATTTTTTCAGGTGTAGTGTTTTTTTTTGAAGCATAACTCCTCTGTGACCCTCCTTTCTGCTTTGCTATGTGTCTAGGTACAAAGCACATTTTCATCCGACCAAACTGCACTGAAATTCCAGGCAGGGGATGTCTCCTTTACAGTGTTATACCATAATTCAATTAAAAAAAAAAAGTCCTGCTGTTACCTTATCTTGGCTATACAGAGCTCCTGGTTCTCTGCAGATACAGTCTCCCTCCGTTCAGAAGACAGATGGGAAGCCCAAACACTGATTTTCAAGATAGGGTTCCTTTTGGCTTTTATTAATCCAGTAGACTTTGTTGCTGGCAGCCTTCAGAGAAGAAAATTTCAGCCGAGTAGAGGTGATGTTGTAATCTTGGATGACCATGGCATTTGTGATTGTCCAGGGAGCCTAGCAGGGGATTAGCCTGCATCCTTGGGTTTGGGCACAGTTCCTTCGATTCTGGCAAAATTCCTGGTGGTAGAGAAGAACATGACCATGGCTGGGATGGATTTAGATCTTTCTCAGTCATGAGATGTTTTATTGCTTGCATAGTGTTTTGTTTTTTATAAAGTTTCAAACTCAGCAGAGGAGAGCAAATTCCAGGTGTTTTTCAAAATGGTGTAGGAGGTCAGCCCTATGGAGTTAATTAGCTCTTTCTTCCACAGTATTCTTAGGAGAATGAAGCAAATGAAGAGTCATCAATCCCCACTGTAAATCTGTTGATTTTAAAAAGGTGCTAAAGAAGACATCACAACACATGAATATTTTTTTCTTTAGAAAACAGTTGGCTATCAGTGAGATACTTCCCCTCTTTTACCTCTACTTATTCATTTAAAAAACCCTTACAGCTTGGCTATTTTTTTGCTCAAACGATACCTTTCTTTTCCCCTCCTATAAGCTGTCCTAAATAATGCAGTTTTTTAAATGATGTGATTCAAATGTGATACATGTGGGAGATTCATACTCTCTCTCCTACTACTCAGGGGAAGGAGTTCGGGTTTGTGGAATTATATTGGAAGGCTTCTCAGGTTTTGTTTGGGTTACGACACCCTGTTTGTTTGAGAAGGTGTGGTTGAAGAACCATCCCTGGCACTCGAGGCTCTGTAGCTAGTGGTCTTTAGCTGCTGCGGGCGATTCTTGCCCTCTCTGTAGACAGCCAGAGCTGCCCTTTGCACAGGGGAACTCAGTGCTGCTGAGTAGTTGAAACTTCTGATGAAACTTCCACCAAACCCAGACACTAAGGCAGACACTAAGGAACTTGTTTTTCTGTTCAAGTGGCTTTTTGCCATAAAAGCATTTTTTTAAAACTTCATTGCTTGTTGTGGTGGGCAGAGGGAAGCAATAGAGGACCAAGATAAACAGCATTCAAAGGTTTCCCAGCCATAGCTACTTCTCTGCTGAATGGGGCTCCTGATCATTTGATATAGCTATATGCTTTATGCCTCAATTACCACAGCTTTGTGTTGCCATCTTTGGTTTGTTCACATCCAGTGAACTTCACTGTGCTTTGATTTTTTGGAGAAAAGAAAGTTTCTCTAACTCATGGCATCTATTCAGTTGAACACAGGCTTCTTAAAATGGAGTGTTGAATATTCTTACTTCAGACAAAGATTAGACTTTGTTTTCAAATTTCGAGTAGCTTTTTTATTATTCATTTTATCCCCCTTTTTTGAAGAAAAATCTGGTGCATGTTGCTGCAGCTTTTGCCAAGCTTGATCCAGAAGAATCGGAGCACATGCTTAAGGAGAAGAATGGCGTGTGGTTCATGAACCCCATAATTAGTTCCCCTTCCTAGCTCTAAGCAGTAATTAAATCTGTCACTTCTGCTCTGCTGATTCATTTATTTAGCTATTTAATTGCTCTACTGAATACGTCTTTATCTCCGGAACTGCAACATTTTATTCAGACAAAGAAATAGCATAATCCATTATTATTTTTTTTCCAAGAGCAGGGACATGTGAAAGAAAAGAACACTAATACTAGATGATTTGGTGGTGTTGTCAGTTTTCACTTATCAAACAAAACAGTGTTTAAGGGAAAACTTCAACCAGTGCTTGAGGATAGCTTTCCCTATATATGCTTGTTTCCTCCAGGAGCCTGTGTCAGATGTTGGGCCCCAATACATCTATTCCAAGTTTCCATTACCATAATGATTTAACTTAAAGCACTTTCAGATAAAAATAGCTATGATTTTCTATAAAACAGGAAATCTCACCCTGATCCATTGGCAGAATATTTTATAAACATTTACAAATATAAATATATTCTAAATTATATACAAACTAAATGCTACCTTTTCTTTTTCCTTCTCATTCATGGGACATTTTCTCATGAGGATGTCTGTCATGTCTTTCTTAGATTTATTTTTAAATATAGAGTTTTTTAGTTACAAATCAAGCTGCTTTTTGAATACTTGCAAGCTTATGAAGGAGAGCATTCTTGCCCTTCTGAATCTCTCTCACTGATGTGTATTTCCGTATGTGCAGTTTGCCTCTCTTTCAGCATCCTTTGAGGGAGGTAGCAAGATTCTGCTGGGTTTTTTTACCCATAGTGGGTAGAGGGAAGGCAGCCTGCAAAGCAGTGAGGACCAGGTCAAGCCAGATCAGCTTGAACACAATCTTTTGGCAAGACAGCGGAATACTGTTTATTTTTATTGTCTCTTTTTCACTCTTATCTTTGAACTCTCCAATGATATCTGATCTGAGAAGTGAAAGATATGAAAAGAAAAACAACCAAAAATTCAGATTCAGATTTTTTTTTCCCTTTCATTTATGGTGTCCATGGCTTAGCTCTGCCGATGTATTCATCTGCCTGGCTGGCTAGGTTTTTATGCCATGCAGTCTTGCATTTCACTTCATTAGCGACTTATTTTTGCTAGCTTATTACTCAGTTGCAACTAAGCCGCGGCTCATTTGAGTCATGTTTTTCTTACAGGTCATGTTTTTCCCAGGTAAGCTCATTATTCCAGAACTCTTCTAATGCTTACCTGGAGTGGGGTTTGTTGCTGTTGTGTTTCGTTTTTCACCTTCAGTGAAGTTCACTTCCTTGCAGTGCAGGGCATGGCTGTACTGCCACTGCGGAGGCACCCAAGCTCCGCTCTGCTTGACGTGAAAGCTGGACCCTACGTATAGCTCAGACAGGGGAGCTGGCCAGGGTTTATTAGCTGTATTGCAATGCTTTGCAAATACGGCTGGGCGACTAGTGAGACTCCCACACGCTAGGCTGGACGTTGCAGCCGAACCGTCCTGCCTCTGCCCGAAGGGGGTCTCCCCTGCTCTGTTCTCCCCTGCCCACACAGCCGCTGGGGGAGTTTTGTCGCACCATGGGCTGTCGGCTTTGGTCTGACGATGCTTAGTCCGTGCTGTTTGTATCGGTGTTACTGTTCTGCATCTGTGCCCTGCGCATTGCTGAAAATTCTTTGTTAAAGTAAAGACTACTTCTGTAGCCTTCTGGAAGTCTTGCGAGCGCTTTTGTTCCTAAAAGCTTGTATGCACAATTTTCTGCTTAGAGTTTTGCATGAGCTTCAGTTAAGTATCCTCTCTTTTAAATGTATCTCTTCAAGTGTTCTTTGAAAAATGTGTTCTTTGTTATATAGGCATGTGGGAATTAATCAGAGAATTATAAATCCATTTCTGGACATCCTTTGAGGATGAGGGTGCTGAGAGAGTCATGTGGATGGGTTCAGTGTGGGAAAGCAGCATTCGTTTTAGCAGGACAAACAAGTATGACCAGAGGAGTGTAAAAAAAAAAGTATTTCTAGGTAAGGAGAAGTTTATTGGAGTTGGAGGAAGTGAAGACAGGAAACAGGAGATGGTTCTTATCTCTGTCCTAAAAGAACCCGAGGTTAGTCAATAGGATTAGCTACTTTTACATAGATTACGTGTATAAACAAGAGAGACAAGAGCCGGAGGGACAGTTAATGCATGAGCCGGGTGCCGTCCCCTCGCCGTGATTACCTTGGGGAATGTCGGGGAAGGGGACTCGAGGGGAGGTAGGTGACAGAGACTAGCAGCTTCCCCTCGGGTGAACCTCGCTGCTGTCATCCTGCCATCAACAGGCTGGAAATTACTATTTCAAAGGCTCTGCTGAGTTTACAAGCAGTCAAATGGCATCGAAACCACTCCCCTTTCCCGCCTTTCCCTCCCCAGGCTGAAGCAAGCGGTGTCCAGCAAGGAGGCGCGTCTGCTGCCGTGCAAATTGGATGTTTGCAAAGTAGTATCCAAGCTCTCCATCCAGGCACAGCTAACGGAGGCACCATGCAGGATCCGGATTTTTTTCCTTCTTCTTTTTTCAAGTGGTTTGGGGTTAGTTTTCAATTTTACCTCACCATGGAGTTAAAAAACCTCAAACTGGACTTGGCCTTCAATCATACTGCTGGAATATGCTGGCGTAAAACATGCCTTGATTGAATTAAATTTAAGCCCCCTGTTTTGATACAAATCCACCAGAGTGTGTACTTTGTTAATGTAGTGATTAATTTATGGATGTGTTGGGAATCTCTTATTAATATTCTAATTTAGTGTAATAGTTGCTTGTATTATTTTTGTGATGTAGTATCTGTGGGGTGGAAGGCCACCTCTGACCAGCCTTCTGGTAACTTTACTTGGTTGTATAAGATACATATACTTGGATGCCTATAAATATTAGCATGCAGCTGTCACAAAAGGATTCTGAGCGAGCTGCTCGGGACGTGGAAAAGATAATAACTTGGCACAGAGAAATAGAAAACTTTGATAATGTATTACAAGGTTACGTACTGGGGAGAGGGTAGGAAGGCAGAGATTGCTTTTAATCTTTGTCTTTTTATTTTATTTTTTTATTTTTCCTCCTGTGTACTTCTGGTATACTTCGAGTCTTTACAATTTTTATCACATTAGGATGTGACATTCCTGGCCTTGACAGTGCTTTTGTTTGGATATTTATAGCAGCTTCTGGTCATTGTTGAGCGGAGGAGATTGCCCTGCCCTCTGGCCCTTTCTTAAGCAGATTTGGGGCAGAAGCTCCTCTCATGTGGCACTAATTGAGGTGACTGGTGGCGGGGGGGAGGGCGGCCGTGCGCGCACGGCGGCTGGCTCGGGCGGCTCTGCCAGGGGCGAAGCGAGGGGAGAGAGGGAGGGAGAAAAAGGGGAGAAGGGAGGAAAGGAGGGGGGAGAGGGAAGAGGGGGAAAAAAAAAAAAGGCAAGTTTTGCCTCATGCTCGCAGGGCTCAGGGCTGCCGGCCATCTGTCCGCGCCGGGACGCAGGAAGCGGAGAGCAGCGCGGCGCGGAGCGGAGCAGGTCGGGGCCGGGGCCGGGGCCGGGGCCGGGGGGGCGGCCGCGCTGGGGCCGCGCGTGCCTGCGGCCGCCGGAGCTCTCGGGGGGGAAGGGGAGGGTTTCTTCGCTTTTCAAGCCTTCAGGCGCGGGGCAAGGCGGTGGGAGGCTGCGGGCGGCGGCGCGGCGGCGGCGCGGGGCTCGTGAGCGGGAAAGCGCGCGCTCCCTCCGGTGAGTAACCCCGCCGGAGCGGCGGCTGGAGGATGTCAGTGCGGTAACAGCCCCCTTCCTGCAGCCCCCCCCCTCACCGCCCAGTTAACGGTTTGCAACTTCAGTGGGGAGCGGGAGAGGCCGGAGCTGGCCGCGGCCAGGGCGAGCGGCGGGCTGCGGTGGGGCGCGCGGCGCGGCGCGGCGCGGCGGCTGGGAAGTCTCCCACGGGCCGGGGGGCAGCGGCGCTGGCGAGATCAAGCGAGCGGCCGCGTTTTCCCGTAGTTTTGGGATGTTCGCGTTTGAAGCGACGTGGTGCCGCTCAGCTTTTTGTTCGCCTGAATTTGTTTCGGCTTGCTGATGTCAGCGGCCGGAGCGCGCAATCGTGTCGTAGCGCGCTGTGCTACAGGCAGGGAAAGCGTGACTCCGGAGTGCGCGTCTCCGGCGGCAAAGCCGGGCTGGAGGCGGGCGGGGGTCGCAGCAGCGCTGAGAGGGGACGCTGGACCCTGCTTCTTTTTCTTTCTTCCTTTCTTTTTTTCTTTCCTTTTTCCTTTTTTTTAAGGATGTAACAGAAGTTGTTACTATGTGCCATAAACTCTGCTTAAGTCTATTTGCTGTGTTGGTTAGAGTATTATAGTAAACAGAAAGTGGCTATGTTTAACACACGCATTTTGATATTTGCATTTCTGCTAACTTTACTAGACCTACTGGAAAAATAAAATATGGTTAGATAATAGGGGTTAACTGAATGCTTAGAAACAGTTTCTGGTGCAGACTATAGTGACTTCCAGATGTGGATAGATTTTATTGCCTATGCATGTCTACCTTGAACTATCAAAACAAATGTTAATTTTGTTGTTAAAAGTAGACATTGCATCTAGGCTAGCTGGAGGCCCTGTTTGTTTTTTTTCTGTAAGGTTTTAGAAGTAGCACAACAGTAATAAAGGGAGTTGAGCAGCTGGTAATCCATTCGTCCCCAGCTTATCTCTAAAAAGATTCCCAGTGCAAAGTTCATGAAGTACCGCTGTGGATTACTCCAAGTGGAATCCGATGAACTAGCACTGTGGATTATTCCAAATGGAATCTGGGAATCGGACATGCCGGAGTCAGGCAAGAGCTTATTAAAAGGTTTGTGGGAACATATGCCACCTTTTTTCAGTTTATTTTTATAAAAAAGTCACTTGTCTAGTATTCTTTTCATTGTATTTCTCGCACCACCCAAATGAAGAATTTAATTGATGCTGTGATTATTACTCCGCAACTTCTTAATCTATAATCGGATGCACAAAAATATTTTTATTTGCTTCATAATCTGAAATAGCCGGTTTCCTACAAAAGATTTCGTCTCACATAGCCCTCTTATGTGCATACATACTGCAAAAATAAGTTCTCAAAGATATAACTTCTTGTTCTTGCTGTTTGCTAGCACCATTCCTTATCACTCCTGGTCCCCAATTTATCCTGTCCTGAACCTTTCTCATAATACTCAAGTCAGTTGCCAGCACTCCCTTCAGGGAGCGTTTTTGAACACATCAGTAGAGTAAGAGGTATGATAACACATAAAACCATGAATGTATTATTTTATTCTTACTATAGTTTTCTTATAATTTTGGAGAGGCTGGACATATGATAAATACTCCATTGGTGGTTTCAGTAAGAAGCAGATTAACACAAGTGCACAGCGAGTAAGGAAGCATTGTTATTTGTAAGCCTTTTTATGAGATGTCTGACTAGTACCCCTGATGTGTAACTTGTGCTGCATGTATTTAAGGTTGATTTAGGTTTACTTTTAGATACTTTAGAAATATAATCTTTATTCAAAATAACGGCTTCTACCAGGTGCTGCATTTCCTCGGTTCCTTTTCAGCCTTTGCAGAACTTGCTGGAAGGAGGACATAACTGCACAGAAATAGATACTTATTTTTGCATGTGGTCCTTCTTGTTAGAGTAGTGTTGGGGATTGAGGTCTGATGTTACCGTAAAATGAAATACGTTATTAAAAAATAAGTCAAAGCAGAAGGCTGTTGTGTGGTTGGGTACCAAAGTGCAAGCTAGACTAGCCTTTGCTGCTGGATTTCTGAAAATGTGCTTGACCACTTTTGGAAACCGTGAGGAGAGCTTCCTCGGCCCCGAGCGACCCACGGACAGGAGCCTGTCGTGGCCCAAGAGGGGTGGCTCGCAGCCCTCGCGTGGTGTGGGGAAGAGGCCTGTTACTGCGTGAGGGCTCACAGCCAGGAGCCGGAGGGACGCTGGATAACCTCCAGCCTTTTCCACTGCATCCCTGAAAGCAGCCAGGCAAATTATTCTAGACATCAAAAGATAGACATCCCGCTAACTGAAAATCACTGCGAAGGGCTAACAAACAGTTTTTTAGTGCCACAGATTGATTTGAGCATCGTTCTTGTGTTTTGGTTTAGAGTCTAATAACGTCATGGCTGGAGAGTGGAGGGTGCCCAGAAATTTATTTTCATAGAACTTACACGATAGATTTTCTCTAAAAGAGTCCTTGTAATGTTTTTAATAACAAATGCATTTTATTGCGTTCATTTGCTAAGCAACAGATTCACTTAGTTGCCCATGAAGCACAAAAGCCAAGGAGGTTTTGACACAAGAAGTAGAGCTTATGTAAAGTTCGCAGGCAGTAGCAGAGAGAGTGAGTGATGAATTCTCCAGGTTTTATTCATTACATTAAAATATTTTCAAGTTGGTTATTCTTCTCTGCTGGCTGCTGTCAGCAATAGAAGTATCAACAGGGGAAAAATGGGTCGCTTGGGTTTTAGCATTAAGCAGCAAATCCAGGGCCAATAGGATTTAGCTGAGATGTTAAGGTTTATTCAGTGCATTTAGTTAATGAAGGTTTTTTTTTTTTTTTTTAAGTTAGTATCCGGGGTGGAGAGGGGACAGAATAGCTTCCTGTCAGCTGTGTGCATCCTGCAGTAGCTGCTCCTGATTGATTGATATACCACAAGACAAAAAAGAGCTGAGCAGAGGGGGTTTTAATTAAAAAAAAAAAAAAAAAAAGTCTCAATGACAGCTCTTTGGATTAAAATCCAGCAGAAAAGCTTTATAACAGATATCTGTCTAGTCTTAAGGGCATGTATGTTTGTTTTTATGAAATTCAGTGTCCGCTGATTGGTTATAGTATTATGTCCAAGTGCCTGTACTGTGGTCATAAAGCCGTGAAACCATTCAGAAAGTGCAATCATTTGTGCAGCCCTGTCAGTAATTAACAATCATCGATCAGGCGCAGAAATCGTGTTCAGGTCAGCTAATTCTCATTTGAAGAGTTTGCCAAGTTTCCTAGCAAACAGCCCCGTAATCTGTGAACACGAGTGGCCCTTTGCTGTGCTACCCTGTATCCTGGAGCTGTTGTGTCCTCTGCCAGACTTCCATCTTGCGTGCAGGCGCACTGCTAAGCCTCTTGACTTGCGTTCAGAATCCTGAAAGCTTCTAGCAGAGAGAGAAATTAAAAAGAAATTAGTATAGAAAGTGTTTTTAAGATAAACCATTATTACCTATATTTTAAAAGCGAAACAACACAAATTAATTGTCTTTTTTTTTCCACAAAAGGATTAATGAATGCATTTTTTTTTAATGTGTTCCTCTGCAGGCCAAACTCCTGTTCTGACAAGACCTTGTTTTTCCCAAGGCTGTATAATGGTCACTTGGAGTCTGAGCTTTCTTATGTCACTCACCCCCTCAAATGTCTGCACTTGATATCGTAGCTAAAACCTGGGAGCTCTTCTTGAGTCATGATTACATCATCAAGATTCAGTCCAGTGACCTCAGACTTTTCTGAGTAAGACATGGGCATTAATGGCAGGATTTGACTATAGCCATATAGGGTAAATAGTCAGCAAACTTGTAAAATGAGTAAAAAAGACATTGTTCTCAGTGTGATTTAGTTGCCCAGATAGCCTGCTGTTTGATATAAGTGTGCAAGAAGAGTCTTGAGGCACTTCTTAGTAGGATTTATCTTGATAATAGCTAAAAAATAGCAAAATTTCTACAAAATGCTTTGGAGAACTTGGATGTGTGATTTTTTTTTTTTACTCTCAGTTTATGACAGTCAAACGTTTGCAAATTATCCAAAAAAATTGTCATGAAAATATGCAGAAAAGTGCTTTTCATTTGCACTCCTCTGCATTGTTCTGAAGTACTCTATTTCTGTCAAAGTTTCATAGTACCTTTACTGAAAATATTTAGGCTATACTTTAGATTAGGGCCATGTCTGTAAGAAGAAACAAAGAATAGTTTCACACATGCAAAATAAAAAGAAATTTGACTCTGATGAATTAAAATAAAAAGAAATAATAAAGGCCGCAGGGCTTTATGAAGGTTCAGCTAAGTTGTAGAAAACTGAGTTGGCTGAGTCAGAGCTGCGTTCCCAGGTGCACAGCAAAAGCCTGGGCAGCTGCATATCGAGCAATTGGGCTCTAGGAAGAAGAGTTCTGTCATCTTTTACGTACAAATAGGCAGCCACATATTGGAAAGCAAATAAGGTCAAGATATTAGCACTAATCTGAGGATTTCACAGAATCGGGTCTGGACGGTGTGGTTGTCTGCTCGTAGCAAGGGAAGCAGCCCAGATGCAGAGCACTCTACAGAAAAGCAATGGGAGGTAAGTGCCCTCCCCACCCCTCTTAAAAAAAAAAACCCCAAAACGTGTTTTTGGGTGTAGCTACATGGCAGTGAAGGGCTTGGTGCGATTTGCATACCATCTAGTCCTGAAAAAAGGTTATTTGTGATAGTCTGTTATCTTTATCGCCATTGGCTGGTATTTTTCTCATCAGTGGATGGTAAAGCACCAATCCAGCATTTGAACCCAGTTTAAGCTGATAAAAACATAGAATTTGAGCTTTGAGGAGCATAAAATGACTTTTCTGTGATTTCATTCAATTAACAAAACTGTGTGCATACCTCTAGGATCTCATTCGCGTGATTGTGGCTGTGTGCCAACATCTGGCCAGAAGAGCTAATGGAAATTTTACCCACTGTTTTGTAACATTAAACATTCTATAGAACAACAGCAGAAATTTTAAATAAAAAAGCTGTAAAAATGTTGGAAGCAGACACAACCACTGTAAATGCTGTAAAACCACTTCATAATTACTATATGTCCAGGATTAAATACTGAAAGGTCCTGAGCTATTCAGATCTGGTGGAGTTTTGTTAATCAATTTGATAAGACAATGTTTGCTTTTTTTTTTAATTAATGTATGTTATATCTGTGAGAGTAAATTAAAATAAAATGATATCAGAAATATGTGTAGGACTCCTGCCTGCAGAGGAAGACATACCCAAAGCTTTGATCTACGAGGTTTTTTTAGTATACAAGTTCAGAGTTTTCACACAGAGATACAAATCAGGTTTTGATTCTGTATCCCTTTCAGTTCAGAGATGTTTAAATCAGTGCATTTCAACCAAGCAGTCATGAGCATCGTAAGTTGTACCATTAAATTTCTCAGGGAAGAGTAAGGGCCTTGGGCAGTACACCAAGAGATAGGCACTTGATTTCTTCCTTCCTGCTTTCCCTATCAGTATTCATACAGCACAAATACAGATCCCCGGCAGGTAATGGGGAGACTGTCGCTGTTAATTAAGTGTTGTGGGCATCCCGTGATGTTTACTGGGGATGGAGTGGGGGAAGCTAAAGAAAAATCATCAGCACTCTTAAACCTTTCCTGTAATGAAGTCTAATTTGCCTTCAGTGTTTGTAATGTCAGGTAACTACGATACTCAAAGTCTGACCCTGTGTTTTAAAATCCTGCTGAAATCCTGGAAACTTATGTAGTTTGAACATGAATGATATGTCTGTGATTAGAGAGCCTCCAATAAGACCACAAGAAAATAGTGTTACGAGGCTCTGCCCTCCTAGCTAACTACTGCACCTCTCTGAACAACCACTGATGTTGATGGAGTTGCATCTGCCTTGGGTTTCTGGTGTGACCATCATCTACTGGGCGTGACTTCTTTTTTTCTTGTCTTCCCATACTTCTAACTAGCAGCATCGCTACACTAGCAAAAATCAGTATTGTAGGACTGGTTTTGGTTCCTCGCCAATTTTTTGGTTGTGCTGTGGATTTTTTTTCTCTCAAATGTAGCTTAAACGAACTTGTTAGAAGTGAATGGCATGTGCTCACCACTCCCCTGACATGTTAGCCATGTCCTACATAGTACTTCTCTATTGCTTCTCATATTCTGTTTTAACTGAATTATTCTTAAGTTGCAAAAAGTCATTGGAGAAGAATAATCTCTCAGAACTTTTTCATTATAATTTACTGCTTTTATTCACACTGGGCTGAACACCGCAATTTTTGATGAATTGAGTGCTGAAATTAAGCTAAAATGCATGTTTTCTCTTGCACATTGAGGGTGCTAGTCTAAAATCAATGACCATGCTTTTAAACATCCTAGTAATTTTTAGCAAGAAATTGTACCTGCTAGTGATCAGTTATGTTTTGAGATTTATTCATTCAATCCTTTAGTCAGTGTCAGAAGTCATCCTGGTTTGCTGAGTGATCCATTTTGCACGTTACCCTCTTGTTTATTTACAAGAGCTGTAATTGCCTACATATCTGGGGTAGTCCAAGTGCAAATTAATCTACTGGTGTATCCTGTCATGACTTAAAATTTACATCATTGTACTATTCAGTCTCTCATTGGTAGCTAATCGATGGTTTAGAGTAGTTTTGCGTGTATTTTAAAAGCATGTTTTAAGAAGCCTCTGATCTTCAGCTGTGGTATAGTGACTGCAAGTGTATGTGTTCCTGGTCCTGGGTATGCCACAATGGAGTAGGGTGCATTAGCTTAAGCACTAAGAATTTAAATAAAGCACTAAAAATTTAAGTGATGAGGAAGACTGTCATTGACTGAATGTAGTTGAAGCTCATCTGTTTTGCTTCTTGTTGCCTCAGTGGATCACATCAGTGACCAGTTACTGAGGGTCAGCTGATGAGTGGTGACTCATAGCTAATGGATGATACAGTCTCTTGCAATTGTGTGAACATAGTTTAATGTGGTTGGACTTTTTTGCTTCTCAGTATCACCCCCTTGGTCTCTTGATTTTTCAGTTGCTCAATGCAGAAATTATATGAGATAGAGGCAACTTATTTTTATGTTTTTATGGTCCTGTTTTTTCTGATACTAATACTCTTCTGACAAAGATAGCAAGAACTCTCTGTTTTTTTAAACATCATGGAGGATTTTGGCTGTTTAGTTGGATATTTGAGCAACTATATATACATATATATACATACATATATGTATATATGTATATGTGTGTGTATATATATATATGCTGCTTATGTTGGTTTGCATATATGCCAGTTCATTGTTCCTAGACTTGCTGGGACCTGAGATTCTAGTCACGCAATTTGAGATTCCTGGGTATCATTTGAGGGTCATCGAGTCACTGGGACCTATTCACTGTAATCCTGTTTATTATCTAAAAGGAAATCCCACGGCACTATGACCTTTCCCTGCCTCTTGTACCTCCTGTTAAGAAACAGCCCTTATCTTACACTGTGTGGGTGTGTGGAGTAACTGTAGAGATGACAATGAAGTGCACACTGGATTCTAGTTAGTGTGCAGAAACTATCCTTTTTATTGTGCTTGTGTTACACTGAATCGTGCATAGATGAATAGGCTTTTAGCTGGCTCCGGAGTAAAGGGCTCACCCATATGCAGCTAAACCTTTCTAAAGCAGCTTGAATTCCCTTAGGAGCAATGCATTAAAGTTCCTATGAAAATGGAGGTTTCTTTTCCGTTGTGACCTTTCTGCTTTCTCATCATGATGAACATACAGGAAAGACCCTGTCCCCAGAGAATATTCTTAGTCAATAAAGTTAAAAGCAGCAGATCATATACGTATAGAGAGATAAATAATAAAGAGAGTAGCCAGAACTAGAGTTGCCTACAGCTACTAATAAAATGTCACCTTCATTTTAGCTATGTATGCCTCTGAGATCATACTTAAAAATGCATCAGACTCTGGTGCTCTCAATGAGAATATAGATGAGTTGCGAGATAAATTTATTTCTATATAATATCTTTAGAAGATACTAGACAAGCATAAAAGATTTCAGATGCAACTAAAATGCATTTCATTTCTAGTCTCTGTGCTGCTAATTCAGATATTTCAGATACATATAATTTTATATTTGGCGATTACATTATGTGGAGCTTAGTAGATTTTACAAAATCTTTTTTCTCTTTGGCTGTGTTGATTTCAAAGACATACTAATTCCTACTTGTCTGAAGCACTTAACTTGGAACTTTGCTTCACTGTGATTTTAAACCATGGCTGTCATCTTTCTAAAGAAAATTATTCATGTTTATACTACATTAACTTTCTTGCATGCTTTTGTTTATTAAAGATGGGCAAATGCATTAAAAAATTGTGCACATATTTGCCTGAATTTAAAAGGAAATGAATTTGCTTTTGTTTGAGATTGCACTTTTATCTCTACTTTCTGAGAAATTTCTGACAAGTCTATTGCTGGAAATATTCACAGAAACAGCTCAGCTGCTGGGATCAGAAGAAGTTTTGGGCTGGTATTTGTATTTTCTGGATAGTAATTACAATGTGGGGGGAGTGGAAAGGTTATCCACAGGATAAAACCTGCCTTTCCTCTCCCTGTGTGTATTCTGTGACCTGAATAAGAAAAATAACCAGTTTGAGTCTGCAAATATATCTGACTACTGATGAATTTGGCCCAGTGTGTTTTCTTCTGTGAACCTTATTTCAAGAGATCGAGTCAAATTTTGAAAACTACACAAACCTCTTTTGTGGAAAGCTGATAATCTGTCTAATAATCCTCAATACTCTGGGGAAAGCCAGAGAAAATGGTGTTCACTTACATACTTTTTATTGAGAACCATTTATTAGGATATATGTCAAATGGGTAGGCTGTAGTAGTAAACAAAAAATGTTTTTATAGCTCATGTTATGAGAGCAGCTTTCCTGTCTGCGGCATTGAGTAAGCAGTGCCTCTACAGCTGTCTTTGCCTTCACAGTTCTCATTCATTAAAAGGATTTATTTCACTGTATTTATTCAGATAAATCTCTTTAACTTATGATCTTTAATCAGCAAAGTATTGATTTATTCAGTAGTAATTTTAACCTATTAATGTTGTTCAATTAATATATAATCAAATTCAGTTTTGTATAAGCATTGTACACCTAATTTATATGCCTGTCTGTAGTATGTATATGCACAGAGTGACTTTGTGCCAAAAATGTCGTTAAAAGGAACTATAAGCCATAAATATGATCTTCCGTTTCTCTTTTTGGCAGTCTGAAATGCCATTGCTCTGCATTCTTAGCTGACAATGATGTTAGATTTGTACATGTAAGTATATTTTAGTACAGTTTACCTGTTTGATTTTTGCAAACTGAATATGCTACTGTTAGGTATTCCGTTCACCTACTGCTTTACCCCTTTAGGACAGACTTAAGACTGTCTTGAATTTTAACATGAGTGTGAAAGATCAAGTGTGATAAAAGGCTGAGTTGGAGATAGCCGTGTCTTATACAAATCCAAGGAGAGGAATCAGCAGGAGAGGGATCCCTGAGAGTCCCTTATGGACTTTCCTTGATTATTCTGTTAGAGCAGTGGGACCAGGACAGGTTTTCTGGCTAATCCCTGAGGGGTCTTGGGAGCTTCTGTGCTTCTCCATCCCAGGAACATCCATCTTTGTGACAGCGCAAAGATGTTACCAACCTCTTCTGTTGACTTGTGCTGTGAGGTGGCATATCATTGTGGAAGTGATTTGTAATACTGCTCCAACTCATGTCTGAATAAGCACCATGGAAACTGTGTTTTCACAGACTGTCTTCTCCCCTGTGCATTTTTCTTGACCTTCCCTCCCCTCTCCAAAAAGTCCTCTGAATTCTGAATCTGGACAGCACTGTCTGTTGAGATAAAAGATGAAGGAAAAGGTTTTGCAAAGATGTCTGGCTCGCTTTGCGGGGAGGGGGACAGTGGGAAGGGAGAATGAGTGGTATGTCCATGGGATTAGGAAGGGAGAGTGAGAATCCTTGTATTTCTTCGGGATGAGACACCTGTAGAAAGCACTTTCTTTGGTATGTGTATTTTTTCCACATCCCTAAAGAAGAAGAAGATGTCATCTTTCATGACAAGGGAAAGGTCCAGGGGCTAATACAGGAGCACTACACCATACAGACTGTTGTATTGTGTGTACCACCACCTCATTCCAGGAGGAAAAGTGGCTTTCCACAACCTGTGCGTTTCCATTTCAACTACTCAAAACATTCAACAATGAAATACTTTTTCCATTCAGCACTATCTCAACCCGAGTACTTCTGATGCCAGCTGGGAGAAGGATTGATGCCACAAGATGGTTCTGCAGTGGCACGTGAGCAGCGTGTCCTGGACTGTGTCCAGTACATCTGAAACCTCTGTTGCGCACGTCAGCATGTCAGCATTAGCAAGGGACTATTAATGGGAGGGAACAAGTAGGCTTTGGCTTGTTGTTGTGCGCTCTTTCCTTAGAAACACTGGTGCATTATTTAGTGTACTATAGTAGTACTGTAGTCACAACTGTGTGATATAAGAATCAAATAAGAGAGGAAAAAAAAAAAAAAAAAAAAAAAACAAACAGAACTCCACAACTCTGGTGGAGAAAGGAGCAGAAGAAACTGTAGCAGAGGCACATTAGACGCTCTTTACCTCCGTTTAGATTTTTAGCTGCTGCAACATTTCTATTCTGAACTAATAATGATTGCAATACTTAGGTGTGTTTGTATAGAAACTGTCCTACAAAAGCTTTGTCAGCAAAGGGATGGCAGTGGCTTGCCTTTCTTGAGCCTTTGGCATTTCCATTGCAGAAGAAATGTCTGAAATGGCCATGTGAACAGTGCAAAGGAATATCATCTTCTCCCAGTGCTCATCTGAGCACTGAGTTAATGACAAATGGCAATCAAATAAAAGATTGTTCCCGAGATGTGAACAAGAATGCCCTTAACCGGAAAATGGTCCTGCTTGCTTCTTTCTAAAGTCATTGAAAGTCAATAGGCTTACTAGAAACAAACTTAACATTATTGCAAGTATGAGATCGAAGGTAAAATGCTGCTATTTCAAGAATGTACTGAGTAGAGCCACAGATTTTATTTATTTAGTGGGCATAACCAGCATCTGGTTGTGAATATGGTATGTCTGATGCAAGGAGGGAGTATTCCCCAATGCTAGCATAACAAAGCTCCCTTGTCACTCCGTAATCAATGGAGAAAGAAGCAGTTCTGACATTTTACCCAGAGTTGCACTGTCCAGGAGCCAGATGTTCACTCCTGACCGATGGGAAGGCTTGGAAGGCCTAAATTAACCCCTGAGACAAAGCCCACCTGAGTACAGTGCAATCTAGGGCATGGCCACAGTGCCCTACAGACCTTTCTGCAATAGCTTTAGGTGGGCTGCCTTGTGTACTGACAATAATGTAGTCACAGGAACATAAAATCAGGGGAAAGCCTGAGCTTTTACCAGGGTCTAGATGTGGTTCTGAAGCTTGTGCTTGCCTCTGTGTAGTTATGGCTACACTGTTAGCACAATGCCCAGTAAAACAGCTAATCCCAAGTTAGCTGAGGTCCATGCTGCTGTACAGCAGCATGAGAAGTACAGCGGCAACCTTCTGGAGCGCATAGTCAGCTTCAGATCAACTTCTTGTTGTCTTTTGTAGACTTCTGTTGAATATACACTTGCAAACTGAAACTTTTTCAATCTTTGAGGTAATACTCTTTAATTTCAGTTCATTTGCTAGGAACGAATATTACTTATGTTGACATTAGTTGAAATTGTGCATGTTGGATTAATTGAGAGCAACTCTTCTGTTGCTGTCTAAGAGACATACTTAGCAGTTGCTGTATTTCCATTTCTGACTCTTTTGTTGGAGTATTTGCCACGTTAATGCAATTTGTCCTGTCCATGATTAAGCATTAACATCTTATGTCCCATAAGTTACAAGGGGAAATGGAAATGCTTATTGTGGACAGCATATGTTCCAGCATTAAAGTCGTACATAACTTTGATATGTCTTTGAATTAATCTCTGCTACTGGGTCCCCAGAAAACAAAACAAAACCCACCCAATATTAGCCATAGGGCAGGACTGTGTCCTGGTAGACACAAGAGTTGTCCATACTGGTTCAACATGCCACCTGCATGAAACAGCTGCACCTTGTCTAAAATGCAGTCCCATACATGCCTGCTCTTGTGGCATTCTACCTTTTGCAGATGCTTAGCCTACATTCTTCTGTCCAGTTTTTCCTTTCTTAGCTAAAGGAAATTGCTTCTCATTCTCTAGCAAGACTCTAAATAATTCTCTTCTTTCATCTGTATTGTTACCTGTAAGGTATTTATAGAGTATGATCATATTTTGTTCAATCCTCTTTTCTGGATTATAGAAATTTAGCTTCCTTTGTCTTCATATTCAGTATCTTATCCCACAATTCCTGTATCATTTAAGATAGCCTTCTTTGTGTGTTTCTAGTTATTTTACATCCTTAAAAAAAAAAAATTATTGAGATGAGGGCTGTGTGTGGTATTCCATTTGTGGCCTCATTATGGCTTTGTACTGCAAAATTATTACCTCCTTGGTTTTATGCGAGATATATACACATACAAACCCAGGAACTGCTTCTCCTACAAACAAATCAAACTTGCAATCTAACATCAACCCTACCTTTAGATAGCATCACACTTGATGCTTTTAGGTAACTACACTTTTTGTAAGTGCTGTTTATATCTCAACATAAAGTGGAATTAAAAAAAAAAGAAATTTTTTTTTTATTATATGCAAATACCGCCTTGTTTTTTGCAGCACTACACTTAAATGTTTATGGATTGCTGTCCTATTTGGCTTTGTAGTCAAAGCAAAATCAAATAGGAAGATGCCAGATATTTTCTCCAAAATACATAAACTTAACTTTGAAAAAAAAGTCACTCAGCTTTATTTGTTACATGCTTGGGTTTTTGATCATTTGCATGCATACTTGTGATTTCATATCTTGAGAGAGACAAAATAAAAGTTCTAAAATAGAGAGAAGTCAATTGCATGTTAGACCAGCTACAGAAAATACCAGAAATCTCACAAACCAAGCTTGTTTTTTTGTGTTTAGGAGGCCTGCACAATTTTATTTTATTTTTTCCTCTCTGAACTACATCAAACCTCTGAACTGTGTGTGATTTATTTATCTTGAATTCAAGAATTCTTCAGCTTCAGTGAGTTCCAACCATGAGTTTTGTTATAAATCAAATCACATAGAAATATCATGCAGTATTATTAATGACATCTGTAATAACTTGCATAATCAAGTCTTAATTTTTTAACACTCTATATTTGCCCTGTAATGTGTAGGCCATTAGCCCAGCCCAGCCAGTAGCCGTTTCTGCCAAACCTATCCTATGTGTCTAACTCTTTCTCCACTGCTGTCGCTCCTCCCTTGAGTAACATTTAGAACCTTTTGCTTCCACTAGAGTTGCTTATTTCTGTGAAATACCTCATGCTACTGACATCTTGTATCATTCTTGCCTGAATGGATGCTAGAATTTCAGAATTGGTTAAAAAAAAAAAAAAAAAAAAAAAAAAGCTGTTTATTCTTTGATTATCAGAATCTTCTACCAATCCCAATGTAAATGCTCTGTTAAAGAAAGACTTGTGCACTTTGTATTACAGCGCATTGTTTCCTGCTCTTACCATCTGAGTTGGCATCAGCAGACACATTTCTTGTTTGCTTCCATATAAGCCTATGCCAGAGATGAATCTGTTTCATTAGTTTCAGTTGAAAAGATTTTCATATGTTGCTGTAATGCAATTCAAAGCATCTTGATGCAGTGATTGCGGATGTTGCTTTATCATAGTGCATGTAACTAAGGCAAGCTGTCTTTAAAATGTGCCCGCTTCCTTCTGTGAGGCAGGTCCCTGCCCATTATGGGCAAATCTATTTTGATTGTTTGCTTATTCTGATTGTAAAAATAACAAAACAAAAAAAAACCCAAAAGCACACATTTAAAACTGATTTTTGGTAAATGCTTTAAGATTAGTGCCAAAATGAGTACCATTAAGTAGTCTAATGAACCAAGTGTGTTCCCTTTGAAGTCAGCAGTCACTGAAATTGGGGAGAGCATGGCTCATTCCAGACACTTGAAACACAGTCCTACTGTCTCAAGGGAAATGGGACTCGCTGCAGAAATTGAACTGGAATTGGAAAATAACGGGCTTTAGGCAGAAATTTTAAGCCATTCAAATCCATTTTTCTAGCCCGAGAGCTGGGATCTGGTCTCATACCTCATTGCCATTGAATCTGCAGAGACGTGGCTTTGATCATCATTTCCTCAGCAAATAACTAGCTTCTTCCTAATGCCAGTCTCAGGCTATTAGACATGGAGTTCATCTTGCCCCACTGTGCTGGGAGCAGAGGGGATCAGAGTAGCTGTGCCAGCTTTGCCTCCTCCAGTCTCAGAGCATGTCTCCTTTGACGTTACTGTTCACTGAGAGGGGTTAGGATATTCGTCGAGTGCCAAATTTATTTGGTTTATTTGTTTTTGTTTTTTACTTTGCATAGTGTAAGATTAGTAGCTTGTTCAGGGAGTTGATATTGTAGTGCATAAATAGTAAAATAAAAATGTGCAGTGGAAGGCAAATGTATACAAATAGCAGATTCTGGAGATTAAAAGAAACCGTTAGACAGCTGAAGGCAGCTGAACAATCTGCATTGTTTTGTTTCCGAAACAAATGAAGCTGCCATGTTACTCCAGCCCCCTACAAGAGCCCAGGAGTGCCCTTACGGTCCTGCAGAACTATTTGGCATCTCGTGCTGAAGCCAGAGAACAGACTGGAAGCCTAAGTGGGCTCTGCACCACAAGTATGCATCTCTGCTGTATTTATAGGCTCTTACACCGCTGTTGATAGGCAAGACAGAGGCAGGGAGCATGGAGTCGTACTGCTTTTGGTTATGTTGTCAGCAGGAGAGAATAGACGCCCCTTTTTTTAACTCCTTATCTGAGCTGCCCAGGGTGACTAGAGTCTGAGTACAGGCAGTTGGCCTGCGTGGACGGGCTGCTTTCTGAGTGTCTGTGTACCTCTCAGGATAAGCAGAAAGGGCTATTAAATGGTTTCATCTTGCCGAAGCTGGAAACACAACTGTAACTACTGAGCCACCTCTCTACTGTGTGTTGGGTGGGGGCTTTGCAAATGAACAGGTTTTTCAAGGCAGGGCTCAGTAATCTGCACTGAACTTGCTTGAGTTATAATGAACAGAGCTGTGCTGCCATTCGGAAGGACCTCAAGAGGCTGGTGAAAAGGGCAGAGGGCAACTTCATCAAGTTCAACAAGGGCAAGTGCAGGGTCCTGCACCGAGGGAGGAACAATCCCAGGCACACCAGTACAGGCTGGGGGCTGACCTGCCGGAAAGCAGCCCTGCAGAGAGGGACCTGGGAGTCCTAGTGGACAACAAGTGGACCATGAGCCAGCAATGGGCCCTTGGGGCAAAGAAGGCCAATGCTGCCCTAGGTTGCACTGGGCAAAGCATTGCCAGCAGCTGGAGGGAAGTGAGGGCCCTCTCCTCAGTCCTGGTGAGGCCCCATCTGGAGTACTGCATCCAGTTCTGTGCTTCCCAGTACAAGAGAGAGGTGGTGCCAAGAGGTTATGGAGTCTCCATCCTTTGAGATATTGCAAAGCTATTTGGTCCAGGGCAATGTGCCCTAGGTGACCCTGCTTGAGCAGGGGGATTGGACTAGGTGATCTCCAGAGGTCCCTTCTAGCCTCAACCTTTCTGTGATTCTGTGAACTATCCTTGTAATGTTAAAAAAGAAAGTAGGATCATATGCATACAGACTCCTCATGTCTGGGGGGGGGCGGGAATAAAAGTCCCTAGGCATGATAAGAGTCAAGGGTGAGATGGTTCTGAGGCATAAGTGACCCCTGGGTAAGGCTCTTGGGTTTCTCCCTTCAACTGAGGCCATGCCTCCTGTGCCCTTGGACTGTGGCATGTGCTGGCCTCACCATAGCCCTGCCATGAAGAAATTCAGTTAAAAATGGGAGCATATTCTGCTTAGGCTGTGGAAGAGCTTGCTCTTGAGCTGGCAGAAAGCATATCCCAGCCCTTGACGTGATCTGAGACCAACAGCAGAAGAAATGCGAAGGCCAAATATCACACAGAGCGTGCCATGTGAGATGTCATCATGTACATCATGCTGCCGTGACTTTTTAATCAGATACCTGATGCTTATGAATATTGAGGCAATTCAGATTGAGCTGGGGACTTGTACAAGAGCTAATGCAGAATTAAATACCCACAGTTTAAGCTGTATTTATCTCAAAGGCTCTGGTCTGGTGCAGTTTTGTGCTGCAGGGCCCAGTGAAAGATGTTGAGTTGAAGGATTAAACATAGTCTCACCTGACATTGTGTTAAGCTGAAAATCAGAGGCACAGAAGGATGACTTTGTGGGAGATCAGAAGTTGATGCGTAGCAGCAGCGCTATGGGTTTACAGATACTGTCTTCTAACTCCCTTTTTGTGCCCTGCTGGTCCTTTCACCTTCATTGCTTTGTTTTTTCAGTTTGTAATTAACATGGCCATCACAGCACTTGTCTTCTCCTGCACTTTGTCTGTCTTCAAATTGAAATGGCACCAAGGGCACTTACAGAGGCAGGAGCTGTTCTGTTGGTCCGTCTTTTTTTTTTTTTTTTTTTTTTAATAATGCCAAAGAAAATGTGACACAAATATCAGAGTAGCAATCACTTCATCCACTCTTGACATGCACCCACATTTAGAGATCAGCACAGCAGAGCTAAGTTGCAAAGTGCTGTTAAACATCTACAGTTTAAGACTAATGGAAAGCCTATGAGTTGATAATGCTCGGAAAGCTCAGGCAGAATATAATGATGTGAGTTAGGGTTAGGTTGCTTGGGTTAACTCTCAGTTTCTGCTCTCATGCCCATTGATCGGTGGCAGTTAGTAACAGACCCCTTCTAGTGTGAGCTGTGTTACTTTGCTCCATGCTGGCAGCACTGCTTGCAATGACAAGCCTATATATTTGAAATTTGTTTCCATTTTTAATCTCTTGGGAACCAAGGCCAGCAACTTCCCATGCAATTTTCAACACTGTGCTTCTTTCCTTTAGTATTTTTCATAGTTTTATTACTATGACTTTCAATTTTCTGTAATTAAGCAACCTGAATGCTGTTGTGTCAAGTAATGAAGAAATTCAGTAAGCTTTCATGGCCATGATAAGGAAAATATTAGGTTTTACATCTCATCCAGAGAACAGAAGGATTTTTTTCTGTAGTAGTTCATTATTCCTTGAAACTCTTCTGGACTATCAAGTCCTAGCTTATCAATGTTAAGTTTTAACTAAAATTGGTGCGTCTTGCAAATTAGTAGTAATAAAGATATAAACATTAGATCTATCTGGATGTTAGCTGCCTCACTTGTTAGAAAGGCGATACATAAGTCCCTAGCCTCCATCTTTTGTTCTGCAATGAATCCTTATATTTAAAGGAAAAGATTTCTAGTGGCAGCTGATGTTTATTTGTCTGTCATGTACTTGGTCTGGGTCTCTCCAAAAGCACAGTGGCCTTAGACTTGCTTGCAATTTCAAATCAGAGGTGTTGTGTTGGCCTCAATGTTAATCCCTCATACAGACACTATAAAAAAACATATTTTTGATTGGATGGAAGAGTAGATGTGTGCAAATTTTCTGCCTGATGCGTCCATGAGGTTACCTTCCTCTTTTTGATCCGTATTTGTTCCTACCAACGAATCTTGAAGCTGAGCCAGATTTCTCTAGGAAATTGTATCCTTGCTGATAATGTTTGCCACGGAAAAGTTTTCTACTGTGTGTTAGTGGGGAGGGAAAAATGGTTAGTAACAGAGAGCAAGAGTGAGTAATATCTAATCTGTTGTAAAAAAACTAATTACTGTCTATGGCATGTAAATTTGTTGCATTGCAAAACTTTCTAGTGATTTTTCATCAAGTTTGTCATTTTTTTTACGAAATTGCACAATCTCTCTGTCCAAATTAGTCTGATGAAGGGTCCTTTAATCATTATTTCCTGCATAAGTTAAGCCGGAGATGGCATACCATTATAGGAAGGAGCCTGCCTGATCATCTAGATTGGGTCTTAGCCAGTAAATGGTGACTGTATTGCTTTTTCTTCTATATGCGACTATAGATCACCAGAAGTCATAGATGAGGCAATGCCAAACACAAGAGTCCAAGCTGCAGCTTAGCTCTCAAACCTTTAGGTAATATTTAGGAAGAAACTCATAACACTGACAAGGAGAAAATACATGGCCAGGAAGAACCTTGTTCAAATCAATACTTCATTTAAAGCCCTGTACCAAGAATACTCTTTAAGGAACAGAAGGGAGGCACATCTTAAACATATGCACAAAACATGGATTGAAGGAAGTGCTAAGGGGCTTTGACGATCAATGGGCAGAAAGATGCTTTTGTTTCCAAATTCGTGCTTGAGGGGATTTCTGTTGTGTAGAACAGCCTTCACAGCAGCGAAATAATGGACTGAGCCTTTTGGGTGAATCATGTCTATTGCTGAAGGAATGCTAGAAATAATAACCCTGAAAGAATATTTGATCAGGAAATATGAAGAAGACTATAGTATACCTCTGTCAGAGCAAAGGATCCTCCTCTTGCTCTAGTGAAATTTGAGTTGGGAGGGGAAAACATTTTCAAGACAACTAGAAGAAAGATTTTAAAAAATTGTATAGGGTTATCCTTTGTCTAGTGATTCTTGGGCAAATGGATGTGACACACAGAACTCTTCCAGATAACAAGTACACATCTGCCTAAGCCTCAGATTACATATTGGCATTTAACTTTATGCTGTAAATTGAGTACCTGGTTCTGGTCAAAGACATTTGGGCTCTGGACCAGAATATGGCACAATCTTAGATCTTTTTATGCCAAAGATCAACCCTGATAGTTACTTAGACATGGCTCCTTTTAGTGCTTGATTACGTAATCAAGTAGTGTAGACAGCCAAGTCATATTCTCAAATGTAGCTGAGACACCTAGGAGCCCAGGTCTAATTAAACAAAGTAATGTCTAAATATTTCTAAAACTATGGCTCAGGAGAGTATTAGGTTGACAGCGATGCCAGAAACCCTGTAATTTTGAAGGCTGATGAGCTGCAGAAAGAGGGATTTAGATGTAATCTGTAATTTGTATGTAACGTATCTAGAAAGATGGGATCTGGAAACATAAGCACCTGCAATTTCGATTCAAAGAAGTCCACAAAGCATCCCTCTCTTTCTCCTCCTTCGTCATGGAGGAAGCTTCAGTAGTAATATTCTAAGCAAAACGCCTAAATTGCAGCAAAGAGATATCTTATTAAAAAAAAAAAAAAAAGATTTTTAGCCTATGGTTGGAAACTAAATCTCAGAAATCCAAGTAAAAGGAAAAGCAAGTGCTTTGCCTCAGGCTATTTTGCTATTCAAAGGTCTGCATCTCCACTGAGAAATGTTTAGGGATCTATGAATTCAAAACAGTTAAAAATCACTAACATAAAAATACATTCCCTTCTTTTCACACAATTAGTGAAGCTGCGTTTGCAGAATGTCTCTCAGTGGCGATATTAATGCACCCCGATCCTATTAATGGATCATGTGGTTCGTAGTCAGAATCTAGCCCTTCATTTGTTATAGTTGAAACCTCTTCTAATTAGATCTTTTTATGTTGAAACATTAGTGTGGAGCTTCCCAATACCACATGTACAATTATCTGATCTACTGCAAATTTAAATGCAAATGAAAAATCAGATTAATTTGAAAAATCTTCATGTTTTTCACTTAATTAATTTTAATTAATTTTAAAGGTCAGTCTAACCAAAGAGATCTCCTATTATAATGAATATTTCTTACAGCTCTGGCCAAGGTTTATTTGCATTTACGCTCAATGAAGCTGAAAAAGATTTTGACCACTGTAAATGAAACTGAGATGTGTCTGCAGTAGATGTCATAATTATCCATGACAAGACAGCCTGCCTTTGAAAGCACATACGAAAATCATAGACTTCATGTACCACAGACCTCTGACCTTAAGCAGATGCCAGTATTTTAGTCATATGGCCATGCCAAAAGGAAAGGTCGAAGTTCATTCATATATACTTACCTTGAATTCTTTATTTTGTATATGTGTGTGGCATTTTTATTTGGAGGTTTGCGAGGAGAGGGTCTCCCTAACAAGCAATGGAAGTTGAAACGGGATTTCATTCTGATAGAAAGGAAGGTTTTGAATCAGGTGGCATTGGGTATTTTGTTTTTTTTTTCCCTTTGTTTTTTCAGCATGGAATGTAGTGGAGGTTAGTATTAGATAAATTCTACCCTGAAAGCAAAGGAGTTGCCCAGAGTGGAAGTCAGCACAGAATTTATTTCCCTCAAAGGAGCTGTCATCTTCATGAAATGTGCTCATGCTCATGTCTTACTATTGCCTTTGGCAGCAGTTGTGAGCAGGGAAAAAAAATCTTTTGGTTAGGCATTCTAGGCTTGTATTTGTTGCTGACCCTTCTTAATTCAGGTTGGGAAGCTGCAACTCATGAACTTAATTGTATTTTATTGGAGAGCTGCTGTGGTACATATGACCTTTCTCCTTCCCTTTATCTGCAACCAGATAATTTCATTTTGTGATGTCATCTGAAGCCACTGGGCTGTCCAAAGGAATTTTCAGCCCCAAAACAAAAGCTCAAATAGTCCCCTTCTTCTAACGGTCCTTTCACCTGCTAGCATTAACAAGCTCCCATTTTTTCCAGGAGAGGGAACAAAAAACCTTGAGGTGTTTTGGAGTTGCTAACAAAGCAAAGAGGTTTAGCTGCAATGAAAGGACCGCTGAGCGACAAACTAAACTCCACCCTAAAAGGAAAGGGATAGCCAGGTTCTGGGGTGAAAATGTACCTTTTTCTTGTGCTGTGTTGTATTAGAGGACTGTAGTCTACCTTTGGGATGTAAGCTTGTGAGGCTCAGAGAAGAGCACAACTATGCTGAGAACTTCTTATCGCTAAGCTGCAGACCTGTTAAAGCTTGAAGAGCAGCTCCTTAACGTCACTGTGGCATCGTATCACAAAGAGCAGTCATGGGCATCCCAGACAATTTACACGTATGAATTTTGTAAATGATGGTTTCAATTCTCACTCTTCTTTTCATATAAGCAAAGGCCAAAATGTACCAACAGGTTTGGAGAGGCATTTTTTAGCTGCATGCTAATCTATCTGCTGCAAAAGCTGGTACGGTGGCAGTACGACCCAAAACTACCCATGCAGAAGTGTTCTGCACATAAAACTTTGGTGTTGGAGAGGAATGAGGTGATGGCTTGCTGTGCTGAAGCTCATTGCCACCGTCACCTCGTGAGGAGTGCAGAGCCCTCAGCCGCAGTGCCGTGCACCTCTGCAGCAGGGGTGGTGGAGGCCGAGCGCTTAGGCAGGGGCCCAGGAGAGCAGCAAAAGAAGCACTACTGAGCAAGGGCTGCCCTTCAGCTTTTCTGCTGTCGCTGCATTTAGACTCCCTCTGTAACTGCCCGACAGAGAAGCTTGGCTCATTTGTAAAGGATTTGTTGCTTTTATATATTTTAGAGAGGAAAAAAGCCCTTTAAAACTGACTGTAGGAACCAGTAGGTAAATTTTTAGCTGAAACTGTCCTCTTTTTTGCTTTATCCACCTGCCCTTTGGGCAGTAGGGTTGCAAAGTAAGCAAGTTAAGGGCAAATCCTTGTACTATACAGACTTGTCCCAGGCCTTAAAGGGACCAACCAAACTCTGTTGGTCTGGGATTTTTAAACGGTACTTTCTGGCACAGATTGAGAGTAAGATTGAGTCCTATAAGATTCAAAGCCGAGGAATTATACCCTGATTTTCATTCTGAGTAAAATTAGAGGTGGAAAGGGTAAGGAAACCATAGGAAGCATAGCATTGAGTTATCAGGTATTACAAGAAGGTTGACCAAGCTGAACAAATCTTATTGGAGGTGCAAGAATGGCATGGAGGGAATCCAAACTTGGCAACAACAGAATTTAAAGTTAACAAATATACAAAAGTGATGTTTGGAAAACATGAGTTCTGCAGTGATTGAATGTTAAAATTTAGACTCTTAAGTTGCCAAAAGTTAATCTGGAAGGCTGAAATTATGTTGTCTGCTCTCTTCTATAGAGTGGATATTAGTAACCTGGTATGAAAGGGATTTTTTAGCTTCTTTGTATGGTATGTGAGTAGAAAAACAAATGTGCCCTATGAGTTGGCCATACAATATTTAGCATTGCTAGTAGTGCTGGATGGAAGTCGTGCCAGTTCCAGAACTTTTTGAAACCACAGTAAAACATGTTTAAAATTAGTAATGTTTTTCTAAATGTACATTTACTTCCCAGATCATGCAACTCAAATTCTTAATATTAGAGGACCAGGAGTTGAATAGTGAAAGGTTTATGTTCTTTCAGGGTAGTAAATGTAAGTGCATCAAGCATCACAGTTTCACTTAACAAAAAAAGAGATCCATGGATGGAGGGGAGCTTCAGACATCCCTCTTGTTATTAGGGAACTATCTCTATGTGTTGAAGGTCCTTGTTAAGCAGAAGAAACTCGGAATTGAGGATTTGCTTAGGCATACAGCTTTAAGAACTGTATATTTATTTCAGAGCCCACCCTTTTCTCTTCTACTTGACTTTCAAGGGGATCTCAATATCTCATTAGTTTGATGTAGTAAAGTGGAAGTGATTTCTTTTTTGAGGTGCAAAGAAATAAAGAAACTTTAGGGGGGAAACTTTAGGGGGAAAACTCATGAGTTCGAATTGAACAGATTTATTTTAGAGAACCAGAAAATGATTGAGATTGGAAAGGACCTGTAGAGATCATCTACCCTGTCACATTCACAATAAAGCAATTTTCCCTTGTATTCTAAAGGACCTTCCTGTGTTTCAGTTTGTGCCCATTGCCTGTCATACTGCCACTGGGCACCATTAAAAAGGAGAGATGCTGCAGTCCCTTCATCTTAGTTGTCCTCCACTGGACTCGCTCTAGTAACTCCACCTCTCTCTTGTACTGGGAAGCACAGAACTGGATGCAGTACTCCAGATGGGGCCTCACCAGGACTGAGGAGAGGGCCCTCACTTCCCTCCAGCTGCTGGCAATGCTTTGCCCAGTGCAACCTAGGGCAGCATTGGCCTTCTTTGCCCCAAGGGCCCATTGCTGGCTCATGGTCCACTTGTTGTCCACTAGGACTCCCAGGTCCCTCTCTGCAGGGCTGCTTTCCGGCAGGTCAGCCCCCAGCCTGTACTGGTGTGCCTGGGATTGTTCCTCCCTCGGTGCAGGACCCTGCACTTGCCCTTGTTGAACTTGATGAAGTTGCCCTCTGCCCTTTTCACCAGCCTCTTGAGGTCCTTCCGAATGGCAGCACAGCTCTCAGGTGCATCAGCCATTCCTCCCAGTTTGGAATCATCCCCAAACTTCCTGAGAAGACACTCTATCCCTTTATCTAGATCACTGATCAATAAGTTGAACAAGACGAGACCAGACCCCTGGGGGCAACAGCTAGCCACATGTCTCCAGCTAGGCTTTGCACCACAGATCATAAGCCTCTGAGCTCTGCCATCCAGCCAGTGTCCAATCCACCTAACTGTCTGTTCATTTAGCCCACACTTCCTGAGCTTGCCTAAGGGGATGTTGATCACAATTCAGTGCCAAAAGACTTCCTGAAGTCAAGGTGGACAGTGTCCACTGCTCTCCCCTCATAGAAGGATAAGATATTACTATGGTAAATTGGTGATGTTTTGCTCTGTGTTTGCATGTTACACTGCAATGGAGCAAAAGCCAACCAAGATCTGTTATCTGTGCTGCAAGTAAGGAAAATTTTCATTGACTAAAGACAAATACTGTAAAAATTCTTGTTAAGGACATGTGCTGATTTGGTGGTAAGTATAGTCCAGGAATGGAGGAAAACAGCTCATTCACACACACTTTTGCACATCTGTTGTTTTTCATGGAAGAGAAAGGTGAGGGGGAATCTCTTAAAATGCCCTATTTTGTGGATGCTATGCCTCTTAAGATTTCTCCTACTTTTATAAAGCTTCTAGAATGAGCTTTTCCTGAAAAGAGTTTGTCACTGCTATCTATTAACTGCCTGTAAACACTGTGTACTTTAAATATTTTATAGCTACGTGAAAGGATTAGAGCTGTGGGCACTGTAGTTTTGTGCAGTGTATCTTTCAAATGGCTATTATACCTCTCATTTCAGAATACAAAAATATATTTTATCTAGAAACATGATTGTCAGGACACACATATTAGAGAGAACTCCTTTATACCAGGACAGAAAAGTGAATGTATAAATTCCTAGTGTATCTTTACACGTTGGTCCATTGTTTGTTTCTTCGGGGCATGAAAAGCTTTAGCAGTGTGCGACAGTAATCTGATTTAATGACAAAAGAAAAGAACGAGCTCTGTGTTTTTCAAAGTTGCAGCAGATGTAGAGAATAAATTTTAAACAATTTTCTAAACACAATGTGCATATTTATAGCAGTGACATCTTGATCTTGCACGAGAAATACAACATATACATGCTAAGTAGAGCAGCTCGTGCTAACCAGATGCAAGGTCATCCATTAGCAATACTCTATCTGATTAGTATTGTTAATGGAATGGCTTACCCAGCCATTTCCTAAAAGCAGATCTGCTGTAGATCATGAATTCTTGTCAGTACAGTCATCAGAGCTATCATGGCTGAGGGAGCCCAGCTATTAACCTACTAGAGAAAAGTGGGCAAAAAAATATACTGAGCAGTCAGTGAAATAGAGTCTTCCATTTATTTTTCTTCCACATGTAGCTTGGCCCCTTACACTGCTACCTTTCCTGTCATTTGACATGCAAGACAAACTATTTCAGCATTTTTTCTTGCTCATCTTCTAATATATTTAGTCCCTTGATTGTGTTAATTTATGGTACTTTGGATTTTATACTCATCACAATCATGATAAATGAAAAGGTGATACCAAAAGGGTGTGTTTCTGAAACAGGAGTAAATACCATAATTTACACCATGTGTGTATTTTTGTGTATATTTATTTATATATATATATACATACATATATATACACACACACACATTTTATATACACCTGTGTGTATACATATATATATATATATATATATAAACACATTTATATAGATGTACACACACACACACACACACACGTATATACATATGTATTTTAATATGCAAACTAGGAAGCAAACAGAAAGTGATTTTCTCCCTGAGAAAAGAATGGTCTTGAGAATGGCATATCCTATAGTAACTTTGAAAATGGCCTGTCTTAAATTTTAATTTTGCATGATATTGTTGTGTTTGAGCATCACCAGAGATATTAAAACAATGTAGTTAGTGATCTGTCTTCATTATAAAGTGTATATTTTTATATATTCATGGTTCAGCAAAATTTAATCTGATTAGAATTTGTGTAGGAAGAGATTAGCTCAAAGAGATAATCTTTGTTAGAATAATCTATAGTAGTTTTGAGTTCCTTTTTGAAGTCATTGGTCAGTTAAATTTTAGTAAATTTCTTGACTGTTTCAAATAGTCTAGAATAAAATCTTTTGTTTAGAAGTAAGATAGGTGTTTCTAAACAAAAGAGGTTTCTCTAGGCTATTTGTTTATCTCTGAGGCAGAAACATTTATTTTAAATTAAAGATGCTAGTGTACTTTCAAGGCTGTTAGGGGTTTAAATTTGTTGGAAAAGAATCCATAGCTGAGGACCTGTTACAATTTGTGTGCACGGTAACAAATAATGCGAAGCAGCTGTACTATCACACTGCAGTGAAATCATGGTGCTTCTATTGGTATTGATCACAATGCTGGCACTGTACTGCTTTTGCAGCTCCCACGTTAGACCTCAGCAGTAGGAAGTCAACTCTTTGTTGCCATGGTTGTGGAGCTGCACCATTAACTTGGAATATTTTCTCAGACTGAATGAATTCCTGTTTTCAAGAATAAGTTAAAGATTAATGAAAATTGCAAGTGTTTTCAATTTTAGTATATTTCCTGCTGAGACAAGGTTCTCACATGGGTTCTTTTGGCTGGCTAATATTCAAACATCACTTCCTCCAAGCTCAAGAGCAGTGCATCCCTATGAGTAAGAAGTGCAGCAAAAGGAGCAGGAGACCTTCATGGGTGAGCAAGGAGCTCTTGGCCAAATTCAGACAGAAATAGAAAGTCCACAGAATGTGGAAGAGGGGACAGGCTACTTGGGAGGATTATAGGAATGCAGTCAGACTATGTAGAGATGCGGCGAGGGAGGCTAAGGCCCTGTTGGAATTGAATCTTGCAGGGGATGTCAAAGACAATAGGAAGGGCTTCTTCAAATCCATCAGCAGCAAGAGGAAGACTAGGGAAAATGTGGGCCCGCTCCTGAATGGTGCGGGGGCCCTGGTGACAAGGGATACAGAGAAGAATTACTGAATGCCTTCTTTGCTTCAGTCTTCACTGCTAAGGGCAGCCCTCATGAATCCTGCAGCCTGGATGTGAGGAAGAAAGTCTGGAGAAGGGAAGACTTTCCTTTGGTTGCGGAGGATAGGATTAGAGACCTTCTGGGCAAGCCTGACGTTCACAAATCCATGGGCCCTGATGGGATGCACCCACGGGTACCGAGGGAGCTGGTGGATGTTGTTGCCAGGCCGCTCTCCATCATCTGTGAAAGGTCCTGGAGAACTGGAAGGGTGCCTGAGGACTGGAAGAAAGCCAGTGTCACTCCAGTCTTCAAGAAGGGCCAGAGGAGGACCCAGGCAACTATAGGCCAGTCATCCTCACCTCCATCCCTGGAAAGGTAATGGAACAACTCATTCTGGATGTCATCTCCAGACATACGGAGGATAAGAAGGTGATGAGGAGTAGTCAGAATGGATTCACCCAGGGGAAATCCTGCTTAACCAACCTGATAACCTTCTCTGATAGATTGACTGGCTGGGTAGATGAGGGGAGAGCAGTGGACGTTGTGTACCTTGACTTCAGCAAGGCTTTTGACACTGTCTCCCATAACATCCTCCTAGATAAGCTCTGCAAGTGTGGGTTAGACGAGCAGACAGTGAGGTGGATTGAGAACTGGCTGAATGACAGAGCTCAGAGGGTCATCACCAGGGGCGTGGAGTCTAGTTGGAGGCCCCTGGCTAGTGTCATCCCCCAGGGCTCAGTACTGGTTCCCATCCTGTTCAGCTTCTTCATTAATGACCTCGATGAGGCAATGGAGTGCATCCTCAGCAAGTTTGCCGATGATACCAAGCTGGGAGGAGTGGCTGAGACAGCTGAGGGCTGTGCTGCCATTCAGAGAGGCCTGGACAGGCTAGAGAGCTGGATGGAGAGGAACCTCCTGAGGTTCAACAAGGGCAAGTGCAGAGTCCTGCACCTAGGGAATAATAACCCTAGGCACCAGTACAAGCTGGGGGCTGACCTTCTGGAGAGCAGCTCTGCAGAGAAGGACCTGGGAGTGCTGGTGGATGACAAGTTGACCATGAGCCAGCAAGGTGCCCTTGTGGACAGGAAGGCCAATGGTCTTCTGGGGTGCATTGGGAAGAGTGTTGCCAGCAGGTGGAGGGAGGTGATCCTACCCCTCTATTCAGCCCTGGGAAGGCCTCATCTCGAGTACCGTGTCCAGTTCTGGGCTGCCCAGGACAAGAGAGACATGGAGCTACTGGAGAGAGTCCAGCATAGGGCTATGAAGATCAGAGGGCTGGAGCATCTGCCCTATGAGGAAGGGCTGCGAGAGCTGGGCCTGTTTAGCCTGGAGAAGAGAAGACTGAGGGGGGATCTTATCAGTGTGGATAAGTACCTGAAGGGAGGGTGTCAAGTGGACAGGGACAAACTCTTTTCCATTGTCCCATGTGACAGGACAAGAGTGAATGGGCAGAAATTGAACCATGGGAAGTTCCGCCTGAACGTGAGGGGGAATTTCTCCTCTGTGAGAGTGACAGAGCATTGGACCAGGTTGCCCAGAGAGGTTGTGGAGTCTCCTTCTCTGGAGATCTTCCAGGCCCACCTGGATGCAACCCTGTCTAACATGCTCTAGGTGACCCTGCTGAGCAGGGGAGTTGGACTAGATGATCTCCAGAGGTCCCTTCCAACCTTACTGATTCTATGATTCTATGATTTTTTTAATATGATTTTATTTAACACCTTATTACATGAGGTGGCTGTATTTCTTATCCTATAATTACAGATGAGCTTATTTACTTGCATTTTTTAAGTGTCGTACTCTTTCCCCCCACTATTCTTTGGTCTGTTCTATTCTTACTATTTCTTTTTCCTGCTCTTCTCTAATGCCCACATTTTTTTTCCCCATTCTTTCTTGTCATTGCTTTTGCTCACATTTCCTCTTTGATTCTTTTCTTTTTCTTCATTTCCACATCTTCCTTTTAACATGTTTCACGCACCTAAATTGGATACAGGACTTATGGCCCAAGCACTAGGTATGTATTTAGCCCTCCTTGTTCACTCGTCTGTCTCTTTGACCCCTGAGGTATGGGCAGAGAGTAGAACTTGCAAGAGCTCTCTGGACACTGTAGAGTCAGAGCTATATTCTGACTGAAATAATCCATTGTTGTCTACCATGACCACAAGCAGATCACAAGTCTCGAATTCATGCATGAACTGAGAAGCATCAAGAGCTGTAGGAAATAGCAAAAAGACCACATCGTGCAAGTTTTGACTGTGAGGATGAATATGAGGGTAGAGATGGCATCCTTTTCCAGGATTGTGTGTTTGGTAACATGGCAGAGCCATTACACTGTTTGAGGAAGGAGATAGTAGGGATGTCCACTTTACTTTAGCCCTGTTGCTCTTGAACTGATCATTACAGGAGATGTCAGGATGAAAGATGAAAGTACAGACTAGAGGAAAGGTGATGACTCTGGATAAGAGAGGTAAATTAATAATATATCCAATATATCCTTGGTATAGTGCAATTTCAGCGTGAAGCTATTTGGGAATAAGATGTGGAAGTTAAAGGAAAAAGGACATAAGAAACATTCATGTAGGATCTTTTCTGAAAGTGGTTTCTTTCTTTCCTAATAATGACTGGAGGGGTTGGGAAAAGAAGGAGGTGACTTCTTGGAGAAAAAGCTTCCTCTAAATGGCTGAAGATAAAAAGAGATAAAAGAAAGAGAAAAGAGATAAAAACCAGACTGAAGCAGGTCAAAAACAGAAATGGAGAGCATAAAACAGTATTTGTAAAAATGCTTGGGGGAAGTGGGGTATCTAAACAATCACCGTGTCTTGTAAATGAGGCAGAAGAATAAAAGAGTCAAGGTTAAAAAACATGGAGAAGGAAGATGATAACCTGTAACCATATACACAGGGGCAAGGGAAGCAAAAGAATGCAGAGTACACTGAGAGTGGGCGAAAAGTCGTCAGCATTCATGACCTGGAAATCACAGAAACATCCAGTGATGGAGTGAGGGGGGATTGGCAGGCTGCTTTGGCTGAGGCCAGAATAGGATAGGGGAAGGCTATTGTAGCAGCAAGAGAGAAAATCTGGTGTTGGTGGTGAGAGCCAAGTTAAGCAAACAGGCAGTCTGGGGAATGGACGAACTGAATCAATGTTGTGGCTGAATGAAGATGGGAGAGTAGTGAAATGTACAGCTGAAGGAGTGGAAGATAAAAATACCAACACTGAGCTCAGTTGTGAAGAAAGGAAAGAAGCAACAGGCTGGAGAGAGGAGTTGGTGGATCATAGGTGACAGCAACATGGAGAAGC
The DNA here is from genome assembly GCF_028389875.1 of Rhea pennata. NCBI lineage: Eukaryota > Metazoa > Chordata > Aves > Rheiformes > Rheidae > Rhea > Rhea pennata. Next base: position 68,546,272 of record NC_084664.1, read on the forward strand.
AGTGATGTAGAACCAGATGTGACACTAAACCCAGAATAAAATAAACAAAAAGTCCAGGCTAGAGGGGGAGAGAGCATGTGGGAAGGATAGTTGGGGGAGCCCAATATCACCATGATCAAAGGCAGGGAGAGTGATAGGGAGAAGGAGAAATAACTCTCGGAAAGCATAGCTAAAGGAGGCGTTTCAGAAGAAGGGATCTTGATCTTGGAGGAAGCAGGGGAAGAGGAATTATGGGGAAGCTGTAGCTACTTGTGGGAATTTTAAATATGGAGTTTCAGAGAAGCTAAAAGAGGAGGTAGAGGAAAAGTAAGAGGCTGAGAGATGAGATGTGCAGATTGGATAGTCACAGTAAAGGCTTTGAGGTAGTGGCAAAACTTGAGTGGGAAGCAGAAGAAGATGGACATGAAAGGAACATGAGTGTTGGAGAAAAAATGGCCAGAGGCAGGATGGTGAGGAAGTGGGGTCATAGTGTTACTGTGAGGGGAAATGGAGAGAGAACGAGGAGACAAACATGGTCAGACCCAACAGACGGGAATGAAAGAGTGGTTAAAGTAACAGAAGATGACATGGGATAAAGAGCAAATAGAGCTAGTGTAAGGAACGGGGGGAGGGGGGGGAGAGAGAGAGAGAGAGAGAGAGATGCTATGAGGCAGTAAGGGATGTGGTAAGAGTCCTAGCAGAGTGGCAGATGGGCAAGGTTTAAAGAAAAGGGGAAAAATGGCATCCAAGGAATTCACGGACTTAATCCACTGTCAATAGAAATCTGGTAAAGTGCTAAGGAATCGCAGTCAAATGGTTAAAGTGTTGTACAAGGTATGTCTGGATCCTCAAGGCTATAGATTGAAATGCAGCTCCCCATTGGCTTTTTATTTTGCCACAATTCTTTCTTCCTCCTTTACCAGAGTATGTTAGAGCCTTGAAACCACTGACCTGACGAGTATCAAATCCAAATTTTTTTACAGAAGATATGTGTATGGTAATGGACTTTCCCATCCCCACAAATCCATTTCATGTCTAATACATGTTGCATACTTTCTGCATTTATTTTAAAACCTGGATGTTTGTATCCATAGTTCCCAAGCAAACTCTCTGAAAATTGTCTGCTTGGTGAGAATTTTACGTGCTTATGCAGTGTTTCCTTTTATTTGGAGCGAGCTAAAATATAATCAGTGGGACATGTTCCACTTTCAAATCATCTAAGTGTAGTTAAATCAGCAGACATAAGTTCAGTCAGAACACTGTAAAATCTCAGCAACAAGGGTGCTTTTTATGGCTCCGATGTGAATTTATGCTAGTGCCCCTCAGAACAGAATCCACTGGGGCTGCATGAATAGAGGTAGGAGAAGAGTTTTCTCCATGTGTGAATTATTTATTCCTTGCTGGGAACATTCAAATACTAAGTATCTCCATATCTTAGGAATTTGAGCATAAGGGACTGAAAGTGACACAGCAGTCATCCACACAAAATTATTTATAGAGTGCAGCACAAGAGCAGTGACACCAATGCATCCTTTAATGCCAGCTTAAACATCCTGATGCCATAGTTGACTTGAAAGAGATTGTTAGTTTGTCACTGGGAAAGACAACAGTGTACTTTCCCTCCCTGTGCCAGCATCTTGAATGAAGAAGCTATTGAATGGAATATGCTTTAAGTAATCATATTTTATATTTGATTAAATCCATTCTGTAGGCCACTTCAATGTGAGCCATAATTACGCTATTCTGTCAGTAACTGAGGTAATATGATCAGAAGAATGTCACATTCTCTGAACTGCTCTTATTAGAATGTATACTACAGCTCAGTGCTTGCCACGTTCAGCAGTCCTCATTTAAGAAAGAAAAAAAGGAGAACTAAATGGCCACTTGGAACTGTGAAGCTTGATGGGTCACACTCTTCCTTCTTGTGCATTAGCTTTATTAGTTGTAATGCAGATCAGTGGGAAAGGAAGCCTATGAAGCATTTGAGAAAGGAAGAAAGGTGGTAATGCAAAGTTCTCCTGCAATTAAACATTCTTCATTCACACTGCATGTTATTGCAAGGCAAGTGGGAGACTGTACTATCTCAATTCACGTTCCCTGAGATTTATTCTCAGATCATCTCCCTCTCGATAGATGAGAATGGACATGGCTCTCCATGGCAGTTTGTTTTTCTGCAGCGAAGCTAGCAATAACATTTCACAGCCTTACCTTAGAGGATTCAGCTCCTCGTGTTCTTGCGTTGCTCTGTGGCTTTGTGTTTTCAGCCATCAAATACAGTTTCAGTTTTAATGAGTGTCATTCAAAGAGGAAAAAGGGAAAAATCCTGGTGAGGCAACTGAACAACTAAGAGCAAGGTAAGCAGTCCACACCTGTGTATCAAAGGTCAAAGTGTATCCTTTCCAGACAGGTACTCTGTGTGTTTGGGCTTCTCTGCCTGGCAACCTATTATAATTTATTTTAAAATAGTGATTCACAGTTGGTTGTTTGGTGCTGAAAGTCCTGAAAATCATGTTTGTACAGTCATAAGAAAATGGAGCCTTAAAAAAATATACAGCTTGAGAAAACTGATTGAATTACAGTGAATTATAAGGTTAAAATAAGCAATAGGGTTCTTGGACATACCAGATTTGCAGTTTCCTTCTTGTGCTGCTGTTTCTGGGAGGTCATTTTGTCTTAGTCCTATGCACACTAACATTTTTGCCCTTAATAATTTCTGACAACATAACCATCTTACAAGCGTTCTTGAACAGGCTTTCATGAACAAAAAATAGCACTTGTATCCTGAGAAGAGCTATTAAAGTCCATTGCAGGTAGGCTGTGATGGCTGAGGCATTGGAAGTAATTAGGGAACCTGGTGATGTACTTCCTAGCTGAAGAAATTAATTTTCTGTGTATGCTAATCAATGTCTGAGGTTTCTATTTGTGTTGGGAACTAAACATGCAAGAATTAATATCTATGCTCTGAGCTTTGATGGGAGAAGTGTGTCTGAGGAGATATTTTTTTAAGTATCTCTCTGCTAAAAACACTGGAAGTGTCCAAGAAAAAAATTGGTGACCCTGTCCCTTGAAACGCCATAGAATCGGCAGCTGGCTTGGGTCAAGTTCTCTTGTAAAAACACCCCTTGGCAGTGCTGCAACATGTGGATGAGTGTCATTCTGATGAGAAGTAGTTCTCCTAGTCCCATTGCTATCAGCTAATTACGCTGTGCTATAGCTAAGCAGAACTGTTTATGCTGTGATCAGAGGTTAGTAGCTCTACTAGACGTGGGTCTTGCTTCACTGATACCTGAAGCGCAGATTTTTAGCGTTAGCGAGTTTTATTTTCATCTCGGCAGCAAATTTAGCTTTCTTTGTACCAAAATTGTCATCCTGCATCAGCTGATGACCAAGATGGGTGCACGTCTTCTCTGTGGCCGAGGCGTTCGGTTTGGGATGTCTCTCTATTTATTAACACGTGGAAGCGCTTCATTTAGGAGAAGCTGCTCCCTCCGACTCTCTCCCTGCCTGTTAATTAGCAGATGAGTTTTGATGCCCTAATAGATGTGCTGCGGTGAGACAGCTGTGTGCCCTGGCGGGCGGGAGGCAGTGGCACTGCTGCCGACAAATTGATTTAGCTGGAGTGCCCTGCCTCGAGGGAGCAACGTGCCGTGCTGTTGCTGCCCATGACCGCAGCCTCTGCGGGCCGCAAGCACAGCCGCGCTGTGATTGCCCGACAACATCCTTTCCATTGCTTTGCTGAAATTCAATTTGGCATGCCTTGCCGAGATTTTCAGTCCCCCTCCTACCCCTGGCGTGGAAATACTGTATTCTGGCTGACTTGCATTGCAAGGAAAAAATCGAGCCCTTCAGAAGGGGGGGTTACCTTGTTAATAATCACTAAGGGTGATTGCTCAGTCACATATCCAAGTATTTGCAATTAATTCATAGGGAGGTATTCTCTAATTATATTGTGTTAGCCAGTAGTCGTTATTATGACTTTTAACAGTCATGTTAGTGCATCGTGCTGCTTCTGAGCGGTGCTCTGCGGGTGTAGAACGATGGCTGTGGTCTCTTTTGAACCCTTCCTCTCTAAATTGCAAGCATGAATCCAAGGTTTAAAGTCCAGTTTTGCCCCACTTTATCCAACTTGGTAAATATGAGCATGTAAAAGGTGCCTTTCCATCTCTTTACAAAAATGACAACTGTGGCACCAGGAAGTGCAAATATCTAATTAGTCTTTCATGTCACCCTCCCTCCTGAATAGATTCCCAGGCTGCGTCGCCATCTCCTCCAGGAGGCCATTGGTAGGGCCTGAATGTACCTCAAGGGGGGAAAATACCCCTCCAAAACCTTCATGAACTCTGAAGTTTGCTGTGCCATTACTTTTCTGCACGTTTGATAGAGAACCAAGCACATCCAGCACATTTATGGGTGGACAAATTTACAGACTCCTCCCAAGCAGCAGCTGTTCGGGTTTTAGCAGCAAGTTTTGTGTGCAGAGGGCGTATGGGTTTCCCGAGCAGTGGCTGCTGAGTGACCCAGCATGTTTGCAGGAATGTAACAGCAGGTTTTTTTGTTTGCTTGTTCCCTGTATGGCGTATGTGTGAGTGATGGGCAGTCAGCAGAAAGGAGAAGGATAGGGGGTTATACCGTTGCTTGTTGAGGCCAAAGTGAAGTATGTATATGTATGCAGGTGTTGAGCCACAAGGTTGCAAGAGCTTTTGTCAGACTGATCATATGTTCAAAGGTAAGTGATGGCCACTGTAGTTTTTCAGAAAACTCTCTTTCTTTGTTACATTGAATTATAGTTGCAAAGAGCAGCAAAAAATGTTACAGAAAAAAATAATCAAGCTTCTATCAATCTTGTATGACACTGCTCTCTACTCCTGCGTACGGGAACAAAACGGTAACAGTTAAGCTGGAGTAAATAGGATTTAGGTAAATGAGACTTCCTTGTTGTAAATCAGTTTCCTTAACTAGCAGATTTTTTTCCTCAAAACTCCTGTTATCCAGTTCATTTCTTCACAATAAGTATGTCTCTCTCAGGGTCATCCCCTGTACCACATATTGCTGTGATGGTGATTAGTGTCCTCGAATAGCGTGGCTTGTTGTCTTTGTTTTATTTCCAGTGAGATATGATGTAAGCAATTAGGCATTTTTCCCTTGGGGAATGACAGAGGCAATACACTGCATAATGAGTAACATGTTTTGTGGTTAAAAATAATGTTTATTGGCAATCTTTATTTCATTTTCTAGCAGCAGCTGAGTATTTACTGAGTGCTGCTCAGTGATACTATGTAGGAGTTATGGGCTGAGGAAGCAATATCTGAAACTGCAGTGTTAGGGAAGCCCTTTTTATCCCAACAGGGCACAAATGAAAAAGGCACAGGTACTCTTTGGCCCCTTGCTAACCCAGAGGGTTCTCATGCTTGGATAGTGTGTAGTCCTATGCATAGGGCCTGGCATAGGGAACATAAAGAACATCCCAGACAAGCCAGTAAGTTTCATGCACTGACTTGAAGTCTTTGCATTAAAATGTATTGTTTGTTGCAAAAAGTGTACTGTCTGTCTTGGAGCCTTTACTGAGGGTCAGGTGTCAATTTGGCTTCATGTGCAACTCTTTTTCATTGCCTTATCTCAGAGGGGAAAGCATCCTGATAATCCTTTTTTGTCATTAACACAGTCACATCAGCTGACTATCAGCAGATGTCCTCCAGGCTGTTCAGCTCCTATTCTAGATTCTGTCACTGTGGAAAGCCAGTTCTTCCTTCCTTCATCCTTTTGACCCCCTAGGGTAAGAAGCCATCTACTTCTGGCTGCCACCAAAGCTCCCTTTGCTGAAAAGGATCAATGCTAGTTAAGGAGGTAAGCTGTTTCTCTTAAACACTGTTAGATGTTTTGTTGACCACCTTCAGGATTCATTTGTTGTACTGTTTCCCTTCTCCCTCCCCCAACCAAGACTACTTACATTTAACATTTTAAGCTATCACCTCACCTATGAGAAAACTTTACCGGCAGCTTCAAACATACAGCACTGGAAACTGTCCATTTGCTCATACATCTGCATCATAACATTTAGCTGTTGTGCATCAGAGAAGTGTTTGTTCCAACACTTAATACTGGGGTTTTTTTGCTGCCTTGATTTAATTTTGTTTTGTAAGAGGTAAATGGAATGCTAAAGGTACATCTGCAAGATAGCCTCCACAATATATTCTCATGACTGAGAGATGGAGGAACTACTACTTCTTCAACTGGCAAATGAATGGACAGACTCCACAAAGAAGCCAGTGCTGAGCTCTTTCATTTTGACAACTCTAATGTAATTACTTATACTAATATTTTATAATATTTCAATGACCAGCAGAGATGGAGCCCTAATTGTGTCTCTAGCTGTTGCTACTGCAAAGCACCTTTTAAATCATATTAAAGTCCATACTTGATCTTCCTACTGCTTTTGACACGTAGATCATAAAATGCTGTTAAATTACTCAGCAAGAGCCATTGGCTCAGATTGCATCCCAGCCATAGCACAAAGATGTACTAGTGAGAGGATTTTCAAGGAGAAGAGGCAGTGACCTCTTTTCTCTGGGAAGGCACTTGACCTTCATTTTTCAAGGAAGTCAGAGATTATTCTACTTCTGGCTGTCCAAGAAGCTATACTCCCTTTTATTTGGTAAGCATCTAGGAGCAGTGATGAACACATTCTACACAACCAGACTGGATTATTGTAACTCACTGAAGCTGAAGATAAAAGCTCCACAGAAACTCTATTGCCGAGCACAGCAGCCTACCTCATTAGCAGGAACAGCACTGAAAACACACAGCGCCTGTGCTGTGCATCGTCAGCTGCCATTCCAATTGCTTCAGCAGCCAACTGCAGGTTCATTTGCTGTATAAGGTCATTAAAGGACTGTGGTATGGACACTATTTTGTCCGTGGCTCTTGGGATAGCTTCATATCCTGGGGACAATGCTGCTAACCATATGCAGGATGGAACTTCCTGGAACTGGAGAAGAGTGATTTGGGCCGAATACCTTTTCCTGTATTTCAGAGGGAACAATTAAAAAAATCTCAGCTCTGATGTTTTCAGAACAAAGGTTCATCTTACAGCAGAAGATTCCTTCAAAATAACAGAAGAGATGTTTAAAAGTGTCCATATCAGAAAGGAAGGATACCTTAACTCGGAATAAGAATCCGCTCTGGAGAATTGTGAGAAGTTCCCTTAATGAAATTGCCTTTCTAGTACATAGTTGGAGGTGTCCTAGAAATGTCTTAACTAACATTTGAATGATAAATATGTCAGAATACATACATGCTTCTACCATGGGTAGAAGCACAGTCTTGCAGTCTGGATAAATGTCAAGAGGTCACTTAGCTTCTTTGTGTAGGAGCCTGGCTACATAACAGTGGGCTTCTCCCCATACACAGGCACATTTCCATAGGGTGCTTTTGCTTATGCAAAGGTTTGTGCAGGTTTGGAAATCCAGGGCAGAAGGTGGAGGAGAAGGTAGGAGGGAGGACCAGATGTAGGCACAGAAACACCAGTAAGGTGGTCCTCGGAAAGACCACAGAGGGTTTTGGGCCACATTCTGACAAAGGGACTAGTGGTTGTGAGGGAAAAAAGTATTGCTTAACTCCTGTAGGCATGAAGATGGAAATTTGTTGGTGTGCACTTATGCAGCCGTCTTTTCACGGTCTCAGCAATGTAAGACTAGAAGGCAGAGCAGCTCAAAGGGTGACTCAGCCATCAGTTGCGTGGGAATGCCAGGTCCTGGCAGCCCTTGTTCGGCTAAGGCAGGAAGCTGCGCTAAAGAGGTGAGGGCTGATATGTTTCCCTTTGCTGTGTGGACTAGCACAATTTTAATGGTGTTTCTGCTAGAAGGAATATCTGAAGGTAACCTAGTTCTGCTAGGATGCAGGATTATTTATCGTTAGATTATCTCTTACGGTATACTTTCTTAAAAATCTTCACTGAAGGAGATTGCATGTAATAATTTATTTCCGTATATAGTGGCCTTTTTAGTTAAAAGGTCTTTGCTCATATCAACCTTAATTATAGTCATAAAAGCATTCTTTCTTTTGTTGCAAGTTAAACTACTTATTTTTTGTCTTGACGTGGAGAGCAACTGATTGTTGTCCTCATTCACCAGAGTATTTTCTCTCTCAGAAAACTTTTACATGGTCTCCTCTTTTTACCATGACTATGAATCCACATCTTTCAGTCTCTCCTTCCTGGTCAAAGCTTTAAAGGCTCTCTTGCTTCCTCTGGATTCTCGCCAGTATCTCCACACTTCAGAGAAATACCCCAAACAAGATCAAAGACATGAGCTGGGGCCTCCGTAGTGTGGAGTGGAAGAAAATAATTGCCTCCTGCGTCTTGTATATAACATTTCTATTAATTTGTCACAGGATAAGAGTTGTCTTTTTAACAAGTTTTGAACTTTTTGGTACTATTTTTGCCTAGGGAGCTCATCCCATTGTGTACCCCTGGTGTTTTCATGGTGAACTTTTTGTCCTAATGGAAGTAGCCCACTGAATCTTGATTTATTGCTAAAATCAGAAAGGCTTAGCAGTAACTCCTCATGAAGTACAGTGGTCTTAGTGATATGAATAGCATTCTTATGACAGCATCTGGCTTTAAGTTGCTGATGAAAAGAGACCCCTCTTTTTGACTCTGCTATTTTGTTCAAAGGTTTATGGTAGATAGCAGTGGAGTAGAAATTAAAGAGGGTCATCTGTTGCCTTGCATATGAAGCCAAATGTAGCAACAAGTCATAAAGTCTCATAGATGCCAAAATCCTATGGGCTTTCCGCTGAAATAAATGGCATGTCCTGTAACACATTACCCATCTTCCTCTGACCCAGGACGCCTTACTTCTAGCAGCACTCAGCTCTGCCATTTGTACAGCGTTCATATTTCACTTTCTCCAGTTAATCCTAATAACTAGCTTTTGGAAGAACGTGACAGTATAACATATGGTGGTAAAACTGCTCATAAACTGTAATAACAGGGCCAAAAAAGATTAGATAGATAGATGTGCTATGCTTATTGTGACACTCCCTGATTAGGAGGTATAGCTACTTATTACAGCCATTACCTTAGTGACTTGGAAGCAGACTGAAGCTGTTATTTGAAAAACAGGTTGTAAGTCCAAATTTAAAACAAATGTGCACTTATAATGTGTAAGAGATATAATTATAGTTGCCATTCTGCTCTTCAGTGTGCAGATGGTAATTTTGTTCATTTATGGTTGCAAACTGATAATGTTTCCTGTAAGACTGTCATTGGCACAATTAAGTGTGCGTTAACAGTAAGTAGGCCTTCTGTAATAATACATGGTTATCATTTTATTGATAAAGTTCTAGTGAGATGAAGACCAGCCAGAAACAAAGTTCAAATTATTCCTTACTATAGCACCAGATTTTTTTCTTTATTCTTTTCTTGCATATTCATCTTTTTTTATCATATGAAGTGCTTTTTTCTTTTTTCTTCTTACTTGCAAACTTCAAAGTTTTATTTTCAGTTTAAGCAGCTGAGTTGGGTACCTGCAGATCTGTGCCTTTAGGAATGAAGTTCAGTTTCCACTGAAAGTAATATGGGGTTTGCTATTGATTTTAGAGGGGTAGTATATTAGTATATACTTATGAATGTGTGTGTGAGAGAGAGAAAAACAGGAAAAAAAAACTATTAGAGATACCCTTTTGATTTTATGTTTTCTCTAAGGGTTATTGAACAGATATTTGAGGGCAAGTAACAGAAAATACTCAACAGCTACCTTACATTTCTAGATTCAAAGAAAACCAGAGCAATATGAAAGGCAGGTTGATAGAGTGCTTTTAAGATGTTGTGGTTAGGTGTTAGATAAGAAATTACAGTACAGTAAAACTGATTAATTATTCAGGTATTACAGTTTTAGAATCATGTGCTACTCTTATTTCACTGCAATTTCATTAAATTGCATTAAACAGGAAAAATGCCACGGCATTATGTATCAAGCCCAAGATACCTCATAAAAACATCCTCTTTGTGTTTATAATTTAGGCAGCAAAATAAATCTTGCAGTTTATTAAGGGAAAAGGATGTGTGTGTGTGGATGTGTATGTGTGTAAAATGAAGTGATGCAGTTTATATATTATATATCTGTAATTCAGAAGTATATACAGAATTTAGGCAGAAAATGCAGATACCATAAAATATGTTTTTTTAGAGTTTCAAAATGATTTAAATTCTTAGAATAAATGAAAAAGCTGAGTCTGGGCTGTGAGATTACACTTGAACAACTCAAACAAGATTTTACAAAAGCTTTATAGCCCCCAGAGTCATATAAAACAAACACGATTAAAAGGAGGTCTCATTTAGCATCAGGAAAAGCCTTGACTGGTTTCTGTTCTTTATTGTCTTTTTTTTTTTTTTTTAATTCTACACTAAAAAGTTCATGAAGGCAGCCTTATGGCTAAAAGAGTGTGTTTTATCTCTGTTTTTTATGGTTATATGAGGAGTTACTCATGGAGTCCTTTTTATTCTGCTAGGACCATCTCTGAAGGATCTCCCCTTTTTCCTGTAGCTCATGGGATGCAGCACTGAGGTGAACAGGACTTCCTACTTTTAAGGCTGTGTGAGTAGCCCTTCAAGAAAATATACTCCAGTAGTTTCATTACACATCCATGGCTTTAATATTATATATATAAATATATATATATGTTTGGTAATCTATAGCTAGGGGTGCACAGACTGACTTGTTACTTTCCTATTGTGTCTTTACTCTCATTTTTCTCAAACTTAAAAGTTTGTAAGCCTGTCAAAGCAAGGGTTATGTTTCTTTGTTCTGTAAAGAACCTAGCACAGTTCTTGGCAATGTAAGTGTAAGCAATATTCAGGATTGTTCACATCAGCATGAGGGATGGGTTCAACACAGAACCAAGAATAATTGTTTCTGAGATTAGAATCTTTACTGTCATTACAAAAGAATTATAACTGTTTATGAGACACCAGCACAGGCACTTTGACTCTTCTCTTTCAGATGTGTTCGTAAGTCTTTTATTAGATAATATTAAACCAAATTATGACATTCCTCATAGATGTTAACCATTCCATTAGGACATATTAGGGTGGTACAGACAGATTTAAGTAATTCGGGAGCTCAGAGACATGAAATGAGATTGTTGTGGCAGTGGTGAGTTCTCTCACAATGCAGTGCTGTTTTAACACACAAGATAATTTGGACTCTAATTTTATACAGGCATAATGTGAACTATCTGTGAGTCAAAAATCCAGGAAGTAATCTGAAATAACGTTCTGAGAAAAAACAAATACATCTTTAAGGAAAGGTTTTTTGTAAGTTTTGTAATAGAGAGCACTGTTTAAATCCATAATGGTTAAACTTTATTTGAATATGACTAATGGCTCACATACATACATTTGCTGATCTATAAACAAACTCCTTTTTCCTTGCTCCTGGATGATCTAGTTATTACTGAAAAGCTGTTGATATCTCTGAGTTATTACTACTCTGATAAATATTCTTAATATAAACCCTGGACTTCATCGACAGCACCAAGACAGCCATCCTGTATTTAGCCCCTGTAGTCTTGGGTATCCCCTGTGTCTGATTGCAAGGGCTCCATGATACACTTTCTTTTTCACATTCTGGCACAGAATCTCTTGTAAGCCAAAATACCATCCCCCTGGCTTGGAGGGCTCATCTTCATGCTGCTTTGCTTGTCTTTTTGCCCATCTTCCCAATTTAGAGCCATAAACAGTGCTACTACTCCATCTGTTCCTCCCTCCTCATAGCCTCTTCCTGCAAGAGTAAAGTCTTTTCTCAGGCTAGAGGCTCAAAGAACAAAAAGCTTTTATTTCCAAACATCTGTCTGGCTGGGACTTTGACCACAGAAAAGAAGGATGTGGCCTGAAAAAAAAAAAGGGGGGATGCAGTAATCCAGCTTGAGAATGTCACAGGGATATGGTTGACTCTGAAATGGAGTCAGCGGACTTGGCTTTGACAAGCTCTGTGGTCTGAAAATGTTCTCTCAGAAATATCAGTGACTGATTATTAAAACAAAACATTAATTTCATGAGACAGCTGTGATTTTTTGGTTTTTTATATGTGTGTGTGTGTGTGTGTGTATGGATCAAATATATAGCTATTCCAGCACTTTATGGAAGAAAATCTGGATTCTTCCATGGCATATTTATTTTTCATATAAACATTAGCAAATATATTTTACATAGCATGTTGTTTTGTACAGCAGTAAAAGGGAAATGTTATGAAACATTTTGGTAGCTGCTTTCTTAGCTATTATTAGCCTGTGGAAAATAATAGTATCATTTTGATAACCTTACATAGGTAACAAATTATGCTACCTATGCCAATATATTGCATGTACCACCTAGGAATATAAACTGTGCCTTTGCCACAAGTGCTGTCTAATAAATGGGATTTTGCTAGCAGAATCATACAAAATAGTACTGGAGGGTCCAAAGGTCAGCTAGTTTATATCCCCTGCAACAAGGATGAGTCCTTCCTTAATCATGCCCCTCAGCTCTTTATGTTCCCGTTTGTTGGGAGAACTTGTTCCCTGCTGCGGTCTACAGTTTGTTGCCCTTTTCTCTTATACAGTGAGAATCCACTCTGCAGCTATGGCAAGAAGGTGCAGGGAGAGGTCAGTCACTCAGATATATCAGTCTAGGTTTGGATTTCCTGGAGAAGTTGAATGATGTTCTGAGGATTCACAGGTTGGAATTTACTGTGTCCTGTGGCAGGGAAATGCTAATACTGCACTTCCCCGACCATTTCTGTAGGCCCGGAGTTGGACTGAGCTGTTGTCTGATGCCTGTTCACAACTTCGTAGATGATAACCAATACCTTAAGCTCTACCAGCGCGGACCTCAAAGCAGGAGTGTGCCCAGTTCTCTAGCTGCCCTGCTCCTTATTAACTTCACCATGGCCATAGCCACACTGTTACGTGAGATGGCAAAGCTATGGATGGCAATGAGCAAGGCCAGTCTCTTGATGGAGATGGTTCAGCTCCTGCTCAGGTAAATGTGCTATGAAGTTGTCTGAACTACTGATGTAATATGATCATTTTAAGAGCAAGTGGGTGAGGAAGAGGAGGAAAAAAATCAGCGTACTGTGGTGTCAGGCAGATTGATCAGGCCTGGATCAGGTGGCTGCTGCAAGGTGGGGAGGAGAACAGAGTACTGACTGCCTTGTTACACAGGTGTGGCTCCAGTGCTCTGCGGTCTTCAGGCTTTGTGACTCTGTGTTAGCAAAGCAGAAACTCTTCTCCCTCCCAGTGCATGTTAGCCATGGGTGGACATAACTAAACACAAGTTTTTTCTGGTGCTTGCATTGCGGTAGTGTCTAGAAACCCTACCTGTAGTATGAGTCTAGTGTGTTCAGGGGACAGCACTGTTTGGTATGCCACCCCTTGAGAGGGTGCCCAGCCTCCGCTACTGCCTTCTTGTTACTGATTGTTCCTCATTGAAAGACCCAGCTGGGTTAGCGCTATTTGGAAAGGCGAGATTATTTCTAATCTCTGCAAATGCACAAATTAATAACCACAGACAGATAATGTGCGTGACTGATGGAGATGTTAAGGACTGTGGCTCTATGAAAAGGACTGGGATTTAAAGTCGTTCCTGTCCTTTTTGAGTCAGACTCCTCAAGGACTCCTCAAGGAGTGCTGAATTGCTTCAGTCAGTCACATTCTGCTTATATTTGTTTGAATGCATGATGTATGAGTAACTAACTGCTGTCTTTCATGAAGAACTCGTGCATTCACATGGAGAAGGGTGGGATCTGGTGCCTCCAGCCAAAGGGACAGTTACTGCCTTCCTACTGATAAAGGTTAAGCGCTTCTCAGCAGTGAAAGAGGATCTTGTTCTGGCCCAGCAGCTCTCAGGCTTTTCACATGACCTGATGCTTTACCTAGTTTTATAGGTTCTCTCACGGGTTTGCAATGCCTAGCTAATTGAAAAAGTAATACTGGAAGAAAGCACTGTGAGAATAAATATACAGTAATTGCATCAGAGTGCAATCTCTTGCATATTTGTTCCCTCCTCCTATTAGGTATTTGAACTGTTTCTGTTTTTCTGGAAATAGAATTTTGTACAAGTGAAATGCAGCTCTTTATTCCCTGCATCAGTTTTCCGCTGTTTGGTTCTGCCTGTCAGTTACTGCCTCCTGCTACCCTCTTGGTCTTTGGTGGTTTTCACACATTTCTTTCTGAGTCTTCCAAGACTGCAGTGAAGAGCAAACAGGCTTGCAAAAGAGAAAAAATTAATTCACTTACCCAAGATCAAGCAAAAAGTCTTTGGGAGAGGAGATGTGAAACCAAGTCTCTTCTAGCCCAGTTGGGTAGGATGTGCACTGGACCTGGATGCCCGTTTACAGCTTCATTGATGATAACCAATACCTTAAGCTCTACTAGTGCAGATCTCAAAGCAGGAGTGTGCCCAATTCTGTAGCTGCCCTGCTCCTCATTAAAAAAAAAAAAAAAAAAAGAACAAAAATGAACACAAAAAATGAACCACATGAAGTTCCACCTGAATGTGAGGAGGAATTTGTTCACTGTGAGAGTGACAGAGTACTGGACCAGGTTGCCCAGAGAGTCTCCTCTGGAGATACTCAAAGCCCACCCGGATGCAACCCTATCTGACATGCTCTAGGTGATCCTGCTTGAGCACGGAGTTGGACTAGATGATCTCCAGAGGTCCCTTCCAACCTTACCAATTCTGTGATTCTGTGATTCTCTGGCAAAGATAGTGAGAAGCATGCAAAGAGATGTTTTAATTTTGGCAACTGCAAAGGTCATTTCTTGGAAGTTGGTGTTATCTGTGTGGATTATTTGTTCTCTGTACTTTTGTTTGTCACCATATGCTTTTGATCGCAACTTACTTTTTAGAGTCTTGTTTATACAAATTGTCAGCATTTCATCCAGAAGAGGACTAAATCCTGGTAGCAAGGTCCGTAGTAGCTCTCTTGATTATGACAACAGCAATACGAGGTCCCCAGTTGATGTAAATCACAGGGGACTTTCAGGATCACATTTGAATTAAGTTGCAACCTTTGTTGTGTTTTTCTTTTTTTACTGAGCTGTCATTGCAAAAATTTTCTTTGCTTGCTTTTCAATGCAAATGTGATGGGCTTGTAGTCTCCAAGCCTGTTATATACTGCTGGTTGTCCCAGAGGCATCCTCTAAAGACCTTCTGGCTCAGGAAGCCCACACTCTTGGTACGTTTGGCAATGCATGTGCTTGGCTCAGTGAATCCAAGGTAAATGAGGATAGCCGCAGACACATTTTGGCTGCTAGAAGTCATTGCGGAGGAACAGTAAGAAGGCGGCCCCAGGCAGGGTTAGCATGCTGTAGTGACTGATGTAAACAAGTACTCTTCCATAAATTGTGCAGTTTGTGTAATACTTTCTTCTGCTAATGAACTGAAGCTGGGGGAGAAGTGGGTGGGTTGTTTTGTTTTGTTTTTAAGCTGTTCGATATTGCCCTGAGCTTCTGTGATTATCTACTAGGCAATTTCTAATTTATAACAGCCTTTCAGAATATTTTTCTCTATTCTATTTTTTTAGTGTTTTTTCAAAGTGTTCCTAATATTTTTAATTCCAACCCCCATGGAACGTAAAGTAAATGAACAAGGAAATGAATGGAAATGTATGAAATGATGATCCTAAACTTAACAAGCTTGCTTATTTTTCACAAATTGCCAAATAAATCCTCTGTGGTTTATGCTAGAGAGGTCAACGTTCTACAGCAGGAAATGACAGGTTACATGTCAGTATTCTCCTAGAGTTCATCTCAATTACTGGATTTGTCAAACATGACACGCCTGAATGACTGTGTGGTGAAAATAGCGCACAGTTTGACTATTAAAGTAATTGGAGCATTGACATTTAGCCAAACTGTGAGAGAATTGCAGTAATAAGTCTGAGGAGCACAACCACAAGCAAAGCAGAGAATAATATTTTCATAAAATCTCCAATGAAACAGATGCTTTCTTGTATTTTGATTAATGAGAATTTCAGTGTCTTTTTTGTCTAGCTTAAAAGGAAGAGATGACTTTTTGTTGTTTTTAGGAAGAAGTAGGAATATCTATATAAATGGAAAATCCATGAATTTAATATATATGGTGAAACAATTTTAATATTGCTACATATAGCCTATGTATATTCTTTAGTGTATTTATTATTGCGTATAGTATATACACTGTGCAGTTGTGTGTGTGTACATATATGTATATATAGTATATGTACATGTGCAGATGATCATCATATGATGATGATCACAGAATTATTTAATAAATGTCAATTACTTACTGAATCTCCACTTGCTGCTGTACCTTACTCAGCAGCTACTTTTGGTCTTTAAAACTGAGATGAGAGGCTTAAAATTCATGACTTTGGGAAACACCGAAAAGCTTTTTTTCAAGCATTTATCACTTAACTCTGTCCTTTTTCAAATCTCTGTATCAGTGGAGGGAATCATATATACCCAATTAAAAAGAAAATTCTCCAAAATATCGATAAAATATTGCTTGTAGTACATATAGGCAACATCATGAGTAAATCAATCAAACCATCCACAAAAGATATTTGAAATATTTTTATAGCATCCTGTCATGTATTTTGTAACTGCATGTGTTACCTGTGTACTATTATGTAATATGTTTATTTGCAGTAGTGTCAGTTATTTTTTGGATGGCAGTCAGGGTACCTTTTTGATGTATGTGCAGTTATTTATTTGTATCTGTTTACAATTAAAAAAAAATTAACTATGTCTTTTTTTCTGATTATAAACTCTACACACATCCTTTTCTGAGGCTTATTGAGACTTTGGAGTACAGTATAACTGTCAGTCACTTTGAATAATTTGGATTTGTGCTTATAGATCTGACTGGTTTTTGCCATCAGCAAAATATATTTCAGACAATGACTTAAGCCACAACTTCTTCTAGTGTCCCTAGAATGGGAACTGAAATAATAATAAATTACTATATTAGTCTGAGGGGCACATCCTCAGGTGAGTGACCTGCATTTTGACAAAGCAGTAATTTTGTGAGTGAATCTTACCTTATCCAAACTTCAAAGTATACCATCCTTTCTCACAAGTCTTCATGTAGAAACTGAGAATCTTCTATTTCTAAAACAGGTAGACAGTAAAATAATTCCCAAAGAAAGTGTGATGGAACCAATGATATATCTAAAACATTAATTTATAAGTATGCTTCTTTTGTAAAGTAAATTGAGGATACAGAGTGTGAACTGGCGCTTCTGCAGTCCTATATGGGGATATTACAGGAGCAGTGCTTTAAATTTCAAGTGTTCTTTGCTTTGGCTTGCTTAAGTCACAGCTTCATAGAGCACTTAAATGTTATGCTCAAATCCAACTCCCCTGTATAAATGTAATTAAACGTTTTAAATCCTTTTGATTTCAGTGAGACTTATGCACATAGGTAAGCACTTTGCCCGGTAGAAATAAACCTAAGTATAAATTTGGCTGTTTTACTAAATTTAGGACTTGAGTAATCTGGAGCAATTCATAGACACAGCCTGGGCACTTAAGCACATTTTTTTGGACAGATTTTCCTATGGATAGCCTCCCTTTATGGAAAAAAAGTACAGGAGAATTCAAGGAGACATAGCAGGTCCTTGGTGACTATTTGCTGACCTTACTCTGAAGATGGACTATTTATTAGGATGAGAACAATATCTGGGAAAAATAAAAGGTGCAGGTGAGATGTTTTAGTTCCTTCCCTTTCCAAATTCTATTCTGCAAATATGTATAATGGGGGAGGGGGGGGAAACAACTCCTCCCAAAAAACCTGTAGGCTATGTTCAACTTTTACGAAGTACATCCTATAAAATGAGTCTTCTCATTCTCCTCTGTCACCTGTGTAACTCCATTGAACTTTGTGGGGTTGCTCCTGATTTGGCCCTAGTGTGATAGTGATTGGATACTTTTCCCCACAGAATGAGCTCTTATTTTAGCTCTTGAGGGGCACTACTCTTAGCTAATAGAAGCCTGTTCACTTTTTGAGCATCCTGGCACACCGGGATTGTCTGTCGTCTCCTGTTCTTGCTGACTGTTCCTAGAATTCTTAGGGTTCAAACTCACACTGAAATGTTCCTCAGAAGAAGGAGCTTAAGTAAAAGGAAATAAATAAAAAGGAGCAGCAACTCCTCTTCTGGAGTTCCAGAGGCAGAAAGTGGTTTCCTCAGATTCATGTATTCAAGAAGAAACTTCATCTTGTTCTACATGCCCAGGTCTGTAGTTTTTGACCCTTATTAAGCATTAAACAGTTTTAATACATTAAATCCAAAATGAGACAATTGTAACTGCCAAGGTTAATGTAGTGTCCCAAATCAGTGATTTGTAACAATTGGCAGCAAAGATAGACTCTGTGACTGTGCTCTTCAAAGGAAATAGTGTCCTCCAAAGGAGAAGCCTCCACCCGATTACAGGGGAAAAGCATCACAGTTCCAGTTCAACAGAACCCAGTAAAGGAGCAAAATGGCTTTGGAACAGGTTTTTTTCAAAGCTTCTCTAGCAGGAAGGGAGCAGGTAACAGCTGAGATGCAACCTTACCTTTTATTTCTTGGACACAGGGCTAAAGGCAGAAGGCAGCAGGGCCTGAACTAGTCATTTGGCTTGTGACAAGGTTTAGAATTTTGAAATGGTGGAAAATGATTCAGTGATTGGGCACCAAACACAAAGTAAATCAACATATAGCAAAAGGTTGCTGCAGGGGTCTTCGAAACAGCAGCTGCGCATTATACGTAGGCCAAAATTCTGAATATGGCCAAGTAATGCATTCTCACTGAGAGCAGGAAAGAAGAGGGCAGGAAGGTCGTGTAAGATGACTACCACGCTTTGCATCCAGTAGGCTTAGGGTTGTGTTGTAACCAGAGTCTTTTGAATAGTTCTCTCCCCTTCCAGTTGTACTAAGAGTTCCAGGACCATCTGCAAAAATCCCAGGTAGGAAGAGCACTGATTTACAAGATACCAAGTTTAACTTCTGATTACCAGCCCTGTTGCAAGGCCTAGAAGTAGTAACTCTAAAATGCAAGAGTGTAGTCACATAAGACATGTGAGGCTGTTTTCCTCAGATTTTATTCTGATAAGGTCTGAGACTTTTCCTAAGAATCAAAGCCATGCAAGTCTTGCCAGACAGAACTGCCTGTCTAAGAAGAAGCTTCACTTGTTCAGTGAAGTGAGTTGCAACAAGTTTCATTCCAGACATTCATCAATGAACAGGGCAACAAAAGACAGCCAGTCCCAATATACTTCAGCAACTCTTTTTGCGGATAACTTAAACAGGTCGGATGGAGACCAGGTCTGAGTTTTGCTCTCTGGGCTGTGATTGAAGAGCTCTGTCAATTTAAACTGTGACAATTTAAGAGTTCATCATCAATAATTCTGCCCCGCCTCTGCAGCAATCCTTCATCCTTGTAGTAGAGGTAGCAAAAAGGAGCATACTTGCTCTTCCATCACTGCAGCTCCCAGCCCAAGGAGGCTGTAAACCACCTCCAGGTTTTACTTGGTAATAAGGCAAGGTGTGAACTGAGGCAGCTGGGGACTTTGAGTCACTAACTCCTCAGGTTTGTCTGTGGCACTGAGGTGGTGTGGGAATAAGGTGAGAGGAGTGGTAACCTCTTCAGCCATCATAGTTCAATCCTGTTGGGCTTGTGGATTCTTATCGTCCCACTTGCAGCCTTTTCTCTCCTGCAGTGTCGTTGATCAGCACTTTGCTGTCTTCAGTTGATGAATGGATCCTATATTGACTAATAATTGTAGTCTTCTTTTAATTGACTTTCTGTAACAGATTCTATTGCTTGGCAGGAATTTGATGGCTAGGAAGTAAATATTAAATATGAGTAGGAAGTAAATAATGATTCAAGCAGAACACACTTATCTACTCACATTACTTTGGTGTTTTCTAAAAGACAGAATCTTAATTTGGTTCCTGTAACTGTGTCAGCAGCAAAAATAAATGCTATTATGTGACAAATGACTAACCATGCTGTCAGTAGGCATAAAGCAACTGTACAACTCAAAACTGTTACACAAGTCTCTACAATCTGGAGTCATTGAAAAAAAAATGACAAACTCAGTTGAATGTGATGTGCTTATATTAGTTGCAGTGCTGTGATTCTTCTTATTTAGTGACTTCTAAACCAAGAATGATTTATTGGGGTTTTTTTTGTTTGTTTGTTTGGGAAAAGGAAAGTGCTTTTTCAGATATGGGGATGGTCAGAGGGCCTATGGCAGGTGCCCTAAGTTCGCTAGAGAATGTTTCCTGATACAGTTTTGTTACTTTTATGGGAAAAGATGGACAAGGCTATGAATCTCCTCCCTTCACCAAGGCATGACAGTAAAGCTTTTAAGACAAAGCATATCTACTTATAAAGTGAATATAGGCTTGATCTGGAAAGGCACATTGGCATTAGTATAGAAAAGTGCTTGAGCAGATGCTTAACTTTGGTTAAGGATGCATATGAGTAGCCCCTTGAAAGAAGAGCTGACTGGGCTGTATTCAGCAGAGAGCCCAAACGCTTGTTCATGGAGGGAAGAAGTTGATTCTCCCTTCCACTGCTGTATGCGAGATACAACTTAGTCTCCTTTTTGTAAGAAAGATTTTGTTGTTTGTAGCAACTAGGGAGGAATAGGGAAGTAGAAAAAACTTGAAGGAGACTTTATAACTTAACTTCCAAACCCACTGCTGCCATGAGACAACACAACGTAATGTGAAAATGCTAAGTTTTAAGTTTTATGGCAAGTAAACTTTGAGAGTTTTTGCTGAGTTTTGCTTTTGCATCTGGAATCTGTTTGAACCAAACATTCAGGTCTGTGGGCTTAGATCACTCATAACTAGAGAAAGCATCCATTCATGCAAACCCTACAAAGGCAGAGCTCTGTTTCATACTGCGTTATTATTAGCCTCTTCTTAATAATATAACTCTCAGCTATCTTTGTTGTTGTTTTCTTCATAAGAAAAGAATTGCTTTTATTTTATTTTATTTGGATTGAGTTATTTAAAATGAATGTGTCAGGCTTCAAAGAATCCTGTGCAGTACTTTTCTAATCTACTGGTTTTAATGAATTCTAGTCACTAGGAAGTATCATTATGTAGGTCAGATTTTTTGAATATTTTTTTTCTGTGGCTGTGCATCCTGCTGTGCATTCTCTAAAACGAGCTCCCCAGTGTTGCCTTACTGCTTTACTTTTTCACAGCTTCCTGGGATAATCTGCCTAACCGTAAATGTAGTTTTAGTTTTGTTTGTCGGTATTAATGTGCCAGTGATTGGACTAACACTCACTCATCTAAGACTCAGTCCTACTCTTTTTCTTTTTCCTCTCTTTTTTTTCCCCTCACCCACAGTTTGTGGGTGAAAATCATCATAGAATTAAAGAATCATAGAATCAGTAAGGTTGGAAGGGACCTCTTGATCTAGAGATCATCAAGTCCAACCCCCCTGCTCAGCAGGGTCACCTAGAGCATGTTACACAGGGTTGCATCCAGGCAGGCCTTGAATATCTCCAAAGAAGGAGACTCCACAGCCTCTCTGGGCAACCTGGTCCAGTGCTCTGTCACTCTCACAGAGGAGAAATTCCCCCTCATGTTCAGGCGGAACTTCCCATGGTTCAATTTCTGCCCATTCACTCTTGTCCTGTCACATGGGACAACGGAAAAGTTTGTCCCCGTCCGCTTGATACCTTCCCTTCAGGTACTTATCCACATTGATAAGATCCCCCCTCAATCTTCTCTTCTCCAGGCTGAAGAGGCCCAGCTCTCACAGCCTTTCCCCATAGGGCAGATGCTCCAGCCCTCTGATCATCTTCATAGCCCTACGCTGGACTCTCTCCAGTAGCTCCATGTCTCTCTTGTCCTGGGCAGCCCAGAACTGGACACGGTACTCGAGATGAGGCCTTCCCAGGGCTGAGTGGAGGGGCAGGATCACCTCCCTCCACCTGCTGGCAACACTCTTCCCAATGCACCCCAGGATACCATTGGCCTTCCTGGCCACAAGGGCACCTTGCTGGCTCATGGTCAACTTGTCGTCCACCAGCACTCCCAGGTCCTTCATGAATTCCTGCCCCTTTCTGCTAACATATTTTGCCTTAGTAAACATTCAAAAATCTACAAAACACTTGTTGGCTCCCTTTGGCTTGTTAAAAGTTTCCTGGATGAAGAGAGTTAGAAACCACACTTCAGTTACAATATGCAATGCACAATACATACATAATAGAATATAAAAAGATATGGTTACCTATTTCATGTAACTGTCAACATCTTTAAACTGAAATTCAAGCCTATATAGACCTTGAAAGTTCAGATGCCAGCATATTATGTGATCAGTTCGACTTTAAGCTTTGACTACTGCTCTGGTTTTTCCTTTCTCTTTAGCTCACCAAACAAATAGGAACACGGAGTTGGCAGAGCGGTCCTCTCCCTTTCTATTTCAAATAAATGCATCTGTATCCTAAATTCAACTTACTCTGTAATAGTTTATGCAGCCTAACCTTAGAAAGCAAGCTATACCATGCAGTTTCTCCATTCACACTCTGAAGATCAAGGAGCTGCTCCATGGAAGCTGCCTTTTTACATGCAGCACAACCTGTGGAGTTTCATTTTCATGTTGAGGTCGAATGCCTGGCGGAAGTCTTAAGAAGATGGGACCTTAGACTCCCTAAATGCCTTTGCCAGGAGATCTCCAAGAGGGGACAGCAAGCTGTGGTTACTGAAAGTTGCTCAGCAGGTCTGTGGCAGAGTAGGACATTGCACCAGGCTCTCCGACTCGCAGTTAACCGTACTGCCCCTTGCTGATACTATGTTTTCTTCTATGTGTAGCTTGTGTTGGGCACATTCCATAATATGTTTTGCTGGGCTACTGTTACTCACTTGTGACGTTTCTTTCATTTCATTGGTATCATTCTCCACTGGGGGATAATTACTTATATAAAAATATGTCCAGGATAGTGTAAACAGGTGCCTATATCAGGTAGATTTAAAAAAAAAAAATCTCTGCGTTTCTTGATGATTTTATTTTAATTTTTCTTTATTCTAAACAGAAACAGTATCTTCTTCCCTGGTAGCAGACACTACCTGCATGTGATTGACATATAGTTGATGTAAGAGGTTCTGATTTAAAGGCATTCAGTCAGAGTCCAATATGACAGCTTGAATGCAAACCATTGCCTCTGCATCCAGTTGTTTACACCAAATATTTGTGCCACCAGCACCTCCCCCACTAAGCAGAATTAATATTGCAGAAGCATGTTGTCAGGAGAGAACCTTTCTTCTAGTCATAATTTGAGGTGGAAAGAACGTTCCTGTGAGCATAGAAGCCCATCTCATTATATTGAAAAGAACTCATCAAGTCTTACCTGTGAAAACTTATGGATCAGGATTTTTCTACAGAAGATGTTACATGGGCTACACAAAATTGCATTAAGAATCCTAGTAGCTAATAAAAACGTTGTGTGCATTTTCTTGAGCATATATTGGGCAGAAGGATTATTTTCAGCTCACTAGATTAAATAAGCTGTCAGAAAATTGTCCTTTGCACAGAGAAGCCTGTAAATACTAGTGTCAATTTTGTCTTTATAAAATGGTTTTATTCTCATCTGTTTTCTGGAGACTTAGAAATATTAAAACTTGTTGATAATGGGATTGTGGCAATTTGCTATATGTGGCATTTTAATGTCTTACTGTGCCTGCAGCAGGTTTGTTACGAGTAGTCAAAGTACAAGCCAGTTTTATGAGCTAAATGGATAATAAGGGAGAAAGAGGTAGCTAACGTGGAGTTTGCGTCAGAGCAAGGACGTTGAAGCTGCAGAGGTGTGAGAGCAAAGCTGGCTGGCAGCCTGCTGAAGAGCACTTCTTGGGCAGCTTTCATGGTGTTCCCCGTTCTGGAGCTCACCTTTTCTTTTCCTCTCGCTGAGATTGATGGCAGAGCCACCAGGGTGAAAATGACAGCTCTAGCACTGGGCTTGCAGAGCAGTAGCCGTTAAAAAAGCAAACTTTACCTGACGGAGTGGCTTAGGACTTCTCTTTACTGGATGAAAGAAAGGCTACGTGGAGCCACTGGTAGCAACCGTACCAAACCTAAATAAAACTGGTGGAGCCCAAGGAGTTTTGAACTCCGTGAACGCTAATTTGGAATATTTGTCAGTGTTAATAATTGAAGCTGGATTAAAAGAAATGCTATAAGTTTACTGCAAGTTTGCTGCTCATACTAAAGTACAACTAGGAGAGAAATCTTAGAGGTGTGAGGGCTGGGGACTTTCTCCAACAAGAAATCCAGCCCTTTAAACTGCTTTCTAGTTTGAAAGTTCAAAAGGGATGTAAAAGTTCTTGCTGGCCCTCTGCAAAGGGGGAAATTGCTTTGAGAAGGATTTTGTTATATCTGAAAGAGTGCCTATAAGGCCATCTCGTTATATTTCTTAGCACTCCT
This sequence comes from Rhea pennata, assembly GCF_028389875.1. Classification (NCBI taxonomy): domain Eukaryota; kingdom Metazoa; phylum Chordata; class Aves; order Rheiformes; family Rheidae; genus Rhea; species Rhea pennata. The sequence continues at coordinate 68,570,697 of NC_084664.1, forward strand.
TAATGCAAAGGCAGTGCATCAGGACCCAGCTGTGGAAGCAGAGAGGATTTTTTAGAGGCAGTATTGGAAGGTAAAACCAGCTTCTCCATGTTTTACCAGTTCCATAAACACTCGCTTTTGTTTTTTATATGTAAATTAAGTATCATTAAAGGCCAACTGTGGTGCTGGAATTTGTTTTTATTTGAATTCATTGTAATTGTGCTGAAAATACATACATATCCTTAGAAAACACTTATATCTTTTATTAAAGGTTACAGTTCTTGTTGAAGCATATTTATTTGGGCATCTCTGACCAGTGACATTTCAAGATCAAGGCCTTTGAGGTTCAGCATGTAGAACAAAATGTTACAATTCTTTCGTTTTTACCTTCCGATTCATTCGCTGAGCTGCCTGAGCGTGTGCCCAGTGCAGCAGCAGAGAGCTGCATCTTGCCCTCTGCAAAGCTGGTGCGCAAAGATGGGGCCAGGCAGCAAGAAGGCATTTAGAGAAAAGTATCTTTTTCTCCAGTGTCGGTCATTTTCTCCTGGTGATGCCTGCACTGGGGAACGGGGGAACCTTCGGGGAAGTATGTTGGGTTATATCTCAACAGGAAAAAAAAAAAAAAAGAAAGTTCGGCATTTTTTTACCTTTAATATGAGCAGTGTGTTTGAAAATATATAAATTGATCTTGATTAATGCTTGTTGGTGGTAGAACGGCTGTGTTTGACAGCGTGAGTTCCTTAACAGCGCGGTTTGCTTCTGACATAATGCGTTTGATACTACAGATCTGGCCTAAGAGACTAAGAGCCGTCTTTTCCCTCTGCCTCCTGCAGCGCTAGCGCCCAGGTTAGCCCTCCGGCCATGGCTGCGAGGGGCCAACTGTACTCTTTTCAGAGTCCAGCTCCTCCGAGAGGAAAACACCTTGGCTCTTCCCTTTTGCCCGGCCCTGTAAAAGGTGCTGCAATACAAAGCCTCCTCTTAGAGTCCCATGGGAGAGCTTAGCCCAAAGGTTTGCTTCATCAGAGCCCAGCAACGTGCACCCCGTGGTGACACTTAGTCGAGGCGTCTTTGTGGAAAACTGGACGTGGTGATTGACGAGGAGCAAAGCTGCGCTGCGCGAAGGACACAAACGTACTGCCTTGCTGTTTTTAACCACTTCAACAAATGTCTGAGCTCGTCGCTACAGTCAGCATCACTGCTACTACTGTCCTACTTTCTCAAGAGAAAACAGAATTTTTGGCCTTTACTTTGTGCTTCTGTGTGTAGTCATGGGGCGGTCTGCCTGTCAGTGCTGGATGAGCAGCAGCAGCTCACGAGGGAAATTCTCGTGGGTAATAAATGAAAGGTGAATGTCATCCCAAGAAATTTCAGGCATTTTCAGAAGCGTACGCAAGCCCCTTGGCGGCTTGAGGTCTCCCCCGGTGCCTACCCCAACTGTACCCTTGTGTGGCTTCAGGAGAGGGTCATCCCCGTGCCTTGAGCTTCCAGGGTGGCTGCAGCCCTGCCTCTGTGCTGCCCCTCCTCCTGTGCACCCACAGCCACTGCACGAGCCATCCATGCTTACCCTACCTCTCTTCGGGGCGCCTGGGAGCGAGCACACATCTGCACTTGGCCCAAGTTCCCAAACCTCAATGCTCTGCATTGGATGGGAAGTGACCAGATCTAGGATGCAAGTTCAGAGCCTTCCCTAAGCTGTTATAAAGCCGCTTGTGTGGTTGAAAAGAAGCAAGCGATAAAACCTTGACGAGATGTTGCATTGCTCAGAGCTCTTTCCTGAAGAAGGGGCTGAAAAAAAAAAAAAAAAAAAGAAGAAGAAGAAGAAAAACATTCAACAGATGTCAGTAAACAACATTTAAGGGAAAATGCCCAGTCCTGCCCTGCTATTTCCATTCCTGCCCTTTCCATTCTTTAATACATTCTAAAGCAACAGTAGGGTCTAGTAGTAGACAATAGTAGTCTTTTTGCTTTACAGTTCACCTTTAAATGAAGGAATGGGCCTATTAAAGTGTATGTATTATCAGGACCCATTAAGAAACAATATAATGTTTGCATGCAAGAGCTGCACAGCAATAGCCGCAGGGCAAATGCCTTTAAATTTGTAAGAACACCAAAGAGAGAATATTATCTTTAATAAGTCTTAATTGGCTGTGATGAATTTGCCCTGACTTTTCATTTCACTAATTGACTCTGCAATACCTAACATCTATCTTGTAGCAAATTAATCTTATGCTTATCGTTGTAATTTTTTTAAAGTGGGCGTGCTTGTAGACATTTAATTTATCTACCCTTTTGGCTGCCATTAATGTGACAGCCATTTATTCTAATGGCAGAACTCCTGGTGGTTCGCACCAAGATGGGCTTTGGGCTTTTACCCAAGTTTAACTTTTTTTAATTTAAACAATTTTCAGAAGTTTAACTTTGTTTTTTGCAAGTAAATGTTGATTTAGAGGAACCCTTTTCTATTTTTTTCTTTTAAAATATGATCCTGTGTTTAAAGCATCACAGCAAACATATTTGCTGAATCTAATAATATGCTAACAATTTTTAGTATTGTAGTTCAGAGGCTAATCTGCCTTGCCCTTTTCTGTGCAGTGATACCAGTAAAATAAATGAATTTACTCTAGACTTTTATTAGTCCAACTGAAAACATTTGTGAGATTGTAGCAGTAAAGGCTTTGTATTTGTGATTAGCCGATATTTTTTGAGAGAGTTTTAGATTTTTTTGTGCTAGCATTGAACGAATTTGTGCACAAATGCAGCTTGTGTGCAATGCATGAATACATTGCCTATGTTAATTTTTTTTATTATTTTTGTTTTGAGGAGAGTCGTGACTCAGATTCATTTGGGGCACTCTGCCTCCATTCTGCCTATTTCTCCATGTCCTACTAAGTTACACCTAATGCTGTCCAGGTAATTTCTTTAGGCAGTGGCCTAATTTTTATCTTTTTTCTTGATACCGTACAATATCCTACCACTTACACAGGGTCAAAAACTGCAGCATCAGTTCTGATATTTTCAATTCTTCTAGTTTTAACATTGCCCTGGACTCTTCCAGACAGATTATTGTATGAATGTTAGCCCCATATGAATAGGGATTTTCTTCCTAGACAGCTTCTTACTAGTTAGTGTGGTCTAGTTAGTGTCTAGTGTACTGCTAGTGTAGTTAACGCTAGTGCTAGTGTCTCTCCTCTCTTTTGCTCTCCAGCAGCAGACAGCTGCCCTGAACAGCAATTCTTTCCAGACCCACCACGTGCACATACCTGCTGATATGCACTTAGTGATACAAGCAGAGGTCCCCAGGATTAGGCTCCGTTCAAAGGTGCCCAGCAAGACAAAGCTGATGGCTACATAAACATAGGCACGGTAGCCACAGCTTTCTAAGTCTATCGGAAAGAGCAGTTTTCAGGACAGTGGAGATTTAATTCATCAGGAAATACCAACTTTTCTCACTTTGGTAAATATCTAAAAGACTCTTATAAAAAATTGAATCATCTCATTGAGGCAAATTCCTGCTGTTTCTATGCTCAAACTTGCCACTCTCCCAGCTGCCTGCTGTTCAGTACAAAGGCAGGTAGCATCCTTGTGTCGGCTGCAGTGACCCGGATTCTTTATTCACATCTATCCCTGGTTGCGGTAAACAGAAATTTGCAGTAACCAGCTCCTGCAACCTGTTGCTTTATGACTGAACTTTTCAATCTTTCATTGTTATCACTATACAGCAGCCAGATAAAAATAAAGCAGAGGTATAAAGGCCAAAACATTCAGTAAAGATGCAAGCAAAGAATGTTTTAAGAAATTGCGTGTACAGTGCCGAGGAAGCTACAGTGACCAAGTTGCTTGTGTTGCAATCTGCAATCCCATCTGTTTTGCAGAGCCATCACTTGTTTCTCTATCCCAGTCCCATATGGCCCAAGCACAGAGTTGCCTATCTCCCATTTCTGTGATGTGCAGAAAGCCAGAGGAGTTATCCAAAGAATTTTCTTTTCCTGGCTCCCTCCTATCTTCATTCCTTACAACACTTATAAACCTGTTGGGTTATGTGTATCTTTCTAAAGCATACTGAGGTAGCATTGTATCTGGTCTTATGCCAGATTTGTACAAATTTGCAAAAATCAAATAAGTCCTAATTTTTGCAAATATAACAATAATAAAAAGAAATCAATGCAGAAACCTTTAAATAGTGCAAACTAAGGCCTTCTTATATCTCCCTGGGAGGCAGAGCTGCAATTAGCATGTTTGAATGCCTTACTACAAGTAATACTTTGTGAAAATGCAGTGCTTTTTGTGAGAATGAAAAGTGCAGTTGGGAAGCATGTTGTTAATTAACAGAAGCATTAGTGTAGTGTTTGCTGTGATTTCATCCTAACTTAACAGAGCAGAACCAAACTGCAAACTGAAGAGCAAGAAAATAAATTAAAAAAAACAGGCAAGTGAGAGCTCTGTTGTTCTTCTTTTTTTCATCCTGAGAACTTGAGCTTATAAATTATTCCTGTCCCCGTATAGGGTAGGGAGTAGAAAATTGTAAAGTGTTGTTTCCAATTCAAACTTACCTACATTAAAGTGGGTAGTTCTAGAGGTTTGAGATTATCTCTAGGTGTATTCCAACAAGGCTTGGAATGAACCGGATGATCTTACATCAGTCAAATCTTATCAATGTTTTAATGCAAGTTCAGACTGATACTTGACATCCAGATTTTGTTTGCAGAAGAAGAGGAGGGAAAAAAAAGAGAGAGTCTCCTTAGGGTACTGGCACCGTGTTAAAAGACAGCAGATGGTTCCTTCGTGTTCTGCGTTAATCCTGCTGTTGGCCCAACCATGTTTCCCCTGAGTGGCAATACACAGCTAGCAGCATGTCAAGGCAGCGTCAGGATGTGTGCATCTGGTTCAAGGGCCCGGGTGCTGTTTTGTCATTGACACAATAAAGATCCTTACAGTTTTCTACCTGTTGTAATGGCTTCATGGTACTCCTTTTAACAAATTAAGTCTATTCTGAGAGTCACCTGATACAGATCATCACAGATCAATGCTTATGTTCAGTGAAAAATAATAGAAATGCCAGGAAAGGTCATTTAACTCATTTTATTAGAAAAATCCTTAAGAGAGACATCCCATTCTTGTTTTTATACTGATGTCTATTTTACATGGAAGAAGTTTCATGTAAAATGCAACAGTACTGTAGAGTTTAGTTTAGCCTTGTCAAATGAGGGTAGTTGCTGAGGTTGTTCTCAGAGTAAGACCATGAGTATAACCCCATGCAACCAAATCAAGCAGTGTCATAGACTGGTGACAGAAGAAAAGTGCTCTGTCCAAATTGTCACTGATGGATCATACGGCAGCAAAAAGGCTATCTCCTTATGTGCTGCTCTTGAAGCTGTCTGCATTACTTGCTTCTGATGAGTTTGCTGAGCCCCTTGGTCCCTCCCACCATACAGGCTCATGCTCCAGTAGAGGACAGGATAGTACCTTTGCACCCTGGGCAGTTTAGAGCAGACTCTTAGCATGGCCCTTTCTTTAGAAAGGGGATTAAGGAAGCCTTGGTGCTTCTCCAGCCTCAAGTTCTTGTCCTTTCCTGGCTTGCAGAGCCTCGAGTGATTGAGCTCAAGGATAACTGGAGGAGGACAGCGGTGGCTTATTTTCTCTTACGCTGGCATTAGGGCTGACATAGCTGATTGCGGTCAAAGAAGAGAGAATATTGTCCTAGGGCTTTGTGTTTCTCACTCAAGACCCACTGGACAGCAAGAAATCGTTTTTTTTTTAGTTTGGGGATTTTTTGCCTCTGCTCCCAAAGTCATTTCATGGCTGTGCTTCATTCATTTTTAAATGGCATGTGCTGTGTAAAAAAATGTTCCTTTGGTAAATGCCATGTGCATGTGGATACTTCAGTCTGTGTTATGACCCAGTGCCACTGAAGTGCGTAGGGCTGTTGCAGGTCTTGTTGGAGACCAGCAAGCACCTCTGCCTACTTGGGCTCACAGCAGTGCGGTGCAGGAGCAGCGCACCATCGGCACTCCCAGGCTCTGGGCAGGTCTTCGCTGCTGCTTTTCTGCCTCTAGCTTTATCGCTTCCGGTGCAAATGAACCCAGAGGGGATTGTGTTTCTGAGGCAGCCTTTTCATATACTACAGAGACAACAGCAACAAGTCCAGAGCAGAAAGCGAAAGGCAGCAGGGGCAGTGCGAACAGGTCTGGGATCTGGATCTGACTCGCACCATGTGAACTAGTTATGGAGAGACAGACTGGAGTGTGGAACGGCTGGCCATAAGCCATCACGCATCCAATCTCTCTTCCAGTTTAGTGCCTGAAACACTAAGAAACACTGTGCAAAAAGCAGGCTTTCCAACCCTAAACCCTATAAAGATAGGTCTGTTGTGTTACAGTTGAGTATTAGTTGTGCAGCACTAAACGTTAGCAAGAAAAGATTATTTCATGACTAATACTGGTGAAAAATCAAGTGATGTCTTTGTGACCACTGTGAACAGGACTGCATTTGTAAGCCAAAAACAAAATGCAAACTACAAAGCTTTCTTGTTCCCTGTGATCAAGTTATATTCCTGCATCACTGTGCATGGCAACAACTTTGGGGAACAAAAGACGCTTTGTTCAAAATAAATGATTACTCAGTTCTTTTTAATTTAACATAAAGTGACCCTTTATATTCAGGAGCTCAAATGTGTTTACAAATTGTTGGAGAGCCTAGAATTCTCAGCATAATAAAATTATACTTTTAAGAAATAGAAGCAGACTAGGCATGATGGGGAGAAAAGATTGGCTTGAAATAAAGGAGAGGGCAGAACCGAAGGTGGGGCTGCTTTCTCTTGTGTGCCATGCTCTCATTTGAGAAAGTCTTGGTGTATGCTGACTTGTACCTTGTATGACACTAATTGTAGAACAGAGCAAAAGTAGAAGTGATATTGATGAGAATAATGAAAATTAATGAAGTAATTGTGAAGGCGTAGCTTTATTTCTCGCTGAAGAAATTCCCACATGTTCCCTAGCAGTGATGCATGGTTTAGCTTTGCCGGCCGTGGGAGGTGGACATCATGATGTAGTGCAAAGCCAAAGGAGTTCAGGCTTTTTTCCCCAAGACAGAGACTCTCTTCATGTCTGTTTCCATTACGGCACCAACCTCACTGTCAGTGCTGAACAGCGTGTGTAGTGTTACAGTAAAAAACAACAGGAAAAGAACATTAAATGGGCAGAAACAGGCTCTTGGAAGTTACAAAAAGCCAAATGTGTGGTTTCTTCTGTGCCTTCAATTTGGCCTTGTTCTGCGTATGCACTCTGTTAGAGCCTTGAATTGCCTCCTTGACGGAGCTTCCCCAGAGAGGCAGCCTTCCCTCTGCGTGCGAGATGTGCAGCGGTCTGGCCCTGAGTCAGTCTGGCGCAATGAATGAGGATGCTGTCGAAGAAGTTAGTCTAGGAATTGACAACTGCGTAATGAAGAGGAAGGGTGACTTCGTGAAAGGAAATGGTGGTCTTGCGTTTAAATCAGATGAACCTGAGGCAGGAGGCTTCACTGCTGGCCCTGCTCCAGGAATACAGGGAGAGGGAGGGCATTGGGGTTGGGAGTCCAGCCTGCCTTCACCTTTCCTCCAGGCTGCAGGCCACAGGCTGGCTGGGCTGACATCGGGCTCCCAAAGGCTCGTAATAACGCAGCATGCGCTGCTGTGCTGGCATCAGGGAGCTCCGCTGCGGGATGGTCTGAGCTCGGCACGTGTTGCCGTCCCAAGTCTGAAGAGTGCAAGCCCATGGTGAGAGATGGTCATTCACAGTAGATTGTAACACAGGGAGAGGAGGGGTCTGCACAGACTTGAAAACCTGGAAAAATTCTAGTTGGTCTCAATGTGGTGTTGGCTGGAGGCTGCCAGCCCTGCAGAAGGCAGCAAAGGAGAGTTTGGAGCTGAGACACAGAGACTAGAGTCAGTACTTTTGAGGACAAGATGGGGGTCATGTTCTTAATCTAGGGAGCTACTGAGATTGGCAGGCCCTGGGGAGCAGGGCTGCTAGGAGTATGTAGTCCTTAGCTACTTACCTCTTTGCAAGCCTGTTGTCCTTGGCATGTGCTCCCCAGCTGAGCAAGAGCAGCAATTCCTTGTTAATCCAGAAGATCTCAACGAGCAACCACAAATATTTTGCAGTGCTTTATTTTTGCTAGGCAAGACACTGCAGATTATTGGACTATATTTTATGGCATTATATTTTATTGGGGGAGGAAAAATAAGGTGTAGTTTTGAAGCTTAGATATTGGGGCTTAGTGGAAATATTTGTGGGTCTAGGCAGGAGGAAGGGCTGCTTCTAAGTCTGGAGTTCTGGTCTTGATTTCAGCCCATCTCCCAAGAAAAAACATTAGCAAAATTATGCAAAGACATGCCAGCAGGCAGACACAGAAATGGGATGGTAGAGTTTCCTTCTGGGGCTTTGACAAAAAAAAACAAGAGTCCTGCTGATACTAGTTGTTGTTCCTCATCACACACTTCAGTTTAAATATCCTTCTTTAATCATTCTAGCAGCTTCCATGCTAATCAGATTACTCCTATGCTGCTTCTTGCAACACAAAAACGAGTTTAAATCCACTTCAGGTGAGAAGGGAGAATTCAGTTAATAACAGTAAGTCATTTACTCTGGAGTGCCAGCAGATCACTGAAATAAATTCAGTTTGCTTAGCATGCCTTTGACAGGACAGCTGCAGCTGAATTTCACCTGGTAACAGCTGGGCCCAAGTACTTTTCCAAAATGGGTGAAAAAAAGAGATGAATCATTATGGAGAAGTCATTTCTGCATTTCAGCAGCATTAAAACTCGCTGTAAGCATTTTGCATACTGTTTCTCTGAGGATGAGGCAGTGGTCATTTTAACAGTAATGCTTACACATTATCTTCTCTTTAGGGATCTCACAACATTTCAGAAAAAATAAAGAGCATTTTCATTCAAAGGCCAAAGTGGGTTTGTAACAAAGCTTTCTTTTTCTTAAAAAGTCATAATTAATATGTAAAAAAGCAAAATAAAAACAATTCTTTTTGTCCCTTTCAGTCTATGTTGATCATTTGCTTGTCATAGCTAACTGGAAAGCATTGTATACCTCTCTCTCAAAAAGAATAAAAAGAAATCACACCTGTGACTTGATGCAGAATTTGTTGAAGAAAATTTGCGGAGTATTTTAGCGTCCAAGTTTGACACATCTTTTCAGTTTAGCTGAATCTCAACAGTGCCACTCTAAGACTGGCAAAAGCAGCACTAGTACAAAATGACCCCTTCTCTCATTTTATTAATGCAAATATAGTTACACTGCAATTGCTGAGGACTTTGGCTCCCTAGATGCATTCCTACCTGCCATGGAGCCAGCGTGATTGGGAAACCGCAAGGAATTGCAGAGAGATACCAAGTTGCCTTATGGGCCATAAGAAAGAGCAGCAAAACTAAGTCTTGGCTAACTAGAAAGGGGCTAAGCTACTAGGGAAAAAAACCCCACCAAGTCTGATTCTTCAGCGCCGTGCGTTTTGTATAGGCAGGTATGGTTACACAAACATTTCCGCAGTCAGCTGAGCCAGTTTGGCTTGCTGCGCTGTTGTTCAGGCCGTTCCGTGTCCTGCTGGTTTCATCTTTGCAGAGCTGCGCTATAAACCGGATCCAGATTGGGCTTGGGTTTGCTGCTGGCTTTAGAGTCACTTCAGGAAGCCAGTGCGCAGTTACACCAGCACGTCTAGGGCGACAGAGGGCTGCGGGAAGAGGGAAGCATGAAGAAAGGTGGATGAGGACGTCTTAAATTGCATTTGTCATCACAAAAAACGTTTCTGTGATCCTGCTTTCCTTTTCACAGGACGAGGGTGTGCAGAGTGCCTGTGTTTCAGGCTGCACCTTATTTCTTATATTAGTTTTCTAATGAAACACAGAGAAGGGAGAATTGTCAGAAATAACATATCTGTCGAAACCCAAATACTTTATGGGAACAAAGCCCTTTCAATATCTTCTAATGCAATGTTGCTCATTTGCTGTCAGGTTACCCCAGGGGCTACTAGGGCTGTGTCTGTAATAGCACATGTGCTACTGATAACGATGGGCAATGGGCATGTAGACTGCCCTGCACTGAGTTGACCTAGCTCCTTAGCACCTACAGTGCTAAAAAGAAAAAATAACAGTAATAATAATTAATCTGAATTAACTTTTTCTTTCATGTCCCTGAAAATGTGACTATTTCAACTACATGCACATGTTTAGAGTATCATCAGTATTTAGAAAGGCTAGTTACATTATATAGGAAGCCAAAGCGTTCATAAACTAAAGGCTTCCTTACACACTGTTCAATTAGAAACTGGAATTTCTGTGGATTTATCACCACCTTTAGAAGCTACTGATAAGCCAGATTTCATTGAATTAAAGAGTATAGTTTATTTTGTGATATTAATTTTAGCCAGATTACCCAATGCCTGAATAAACCAATTCTTTGTTTTACACACATGACTATGCTTGAATATCAAATGTAGTATATTGTGCAGTCATTTTGATATTGACTGTGGAAAGTTCTGGATAAACCTGCAGCTAGATAAATTAATTCTAGTACACCTGAGAATGACAAACACACTTAGAAAAAGTTTGGTTTCTTTAGAAGGAAGATAAAGAGATAGTATTTGTCAAACTGTTCACAAGCAGTGGTTGAACTAGCACCAGACTTCATTGGTCATCGTTTAACCACAATATTATTACAAGCTTTTGGATTTAATCTCCTTCAGTGCCAACATATGATAAATTGCTAATGTTTTGCAAAAAGTATGCAGTCATAAAGCATCTTAAAGCAGGGAACATGTGCCAAAATAAGTGGATTAGCTTTTTGCATACCAGGAACAAAAGGGACACAAAATCCACCTAATTAAATTTATTTGAAATACAAACTCAGATGAAGCCAATCTACTAAAGATGTAAATGGCTGCTCACCTTGCAGAGTTCAAGGTAATGTTACCAGCATAGCGATAAAGCTGAGTCAAAGCTTAATCACTTAAGCCATCCTGCTGAAATTAAGGATGCTCAGGTGATGTAAACCCTCGGATGGCTTTGTAACCCCACTGTACCACACCACCAGTGCACCACTTGTGTGGTTACAGCTTGGACTAGCAAATGAGCATGTATATAGCTTATACTCCATCTTCAAGCACAGTACACTCTTACTGGTAAGTACATGGTTTGGGCCATGTATTGGCCTGGGAGCAGCCCATAGCTTTAGAACCAAGAAGTACATCTTTTCTCCTATAATCACCAAAGTTATGTCAGCAAACACACGAGTCTTGAGTTTAAAACCACGTGATGATGAACACATGATCTAAAACAGTGGGGCTCTACTTGGCCAGAATTCCCACAGGAGCTGAGAGTAGGAAACGGCATAGGCAGGTGGGTTTGGACAGCTTCAGTTCCACCCAAGTCCTTGGACAGAGTTTCTCTATATTCTCCCTGTAAGTCTTCAGAGATGCGTGATCAGAAATAAATACTAGGCATGGGAACTTTGGAGGAATTTCACCTATCTGAAGCTGGCTATAAATGTAACTCTGCCTCCTCTGTAGTGCCAGTGCTGTCTGTATAGGGCTTTCCTGCCTGTCTTTGGGGCAAGGTGATTCATCATTACCCTTTTACTCTAGTCATCTATCCATACTTGTTTCACTACTTTTGGTTGGTTGATCCTTCATGAAGGGGAACTGGGGACCAGAGGAGTGTCGCTCTTGCACAGTGGGGCAGAAGTCCTTGCGCCTGTCCTCAGCGCAGAGCCTGATGTTTGGTTTAGAGCAAGGGGTAAGGGGGGAAGGAAAGGCAGAGATTTTCTCCAGCACTTGGGTTGCAGCTGCTATGACAAGATCTTAAAAGGGAGAGAGGGAGAGAGCCTGGCCAGCGGATTCAGATCTTCATAACGATGCTCCTATTTACACTGCAAATGTGTTTTGTGATTGGAGATGGAGAGTTGAATTTGTCCTTTGTGGGAAAATAAGAATCTGTTTAAACAAAAAAAAAAAAAAAAAAACAAAAAAAAAAAAAAAAAAAAAGGAAAAAGAAAAAAAAGAAAAAACAACAGAGCAACTCAGTTTTCCATGGAAAAGCTGTTTTGATGAAAAGCCTTCAAATAGCTTGTCAGTTACTTATGCATTTGTGGGAGAGGCCAACAAAATGCCTTTTGTAGTAGGCTGAATGAAAGTTTACTTCTTGACGATTCCTACGTTACTTGGAGTTGCAAGCCTGTGTTTTGCTAAAATATGTATGTGGCTCGTTTTGTCCTCTCCTCCATGGATTCCTCAAATCTTTTTTTCAGTATGTCACTGTAAGGAATTTCATGGCCATGAGTAAAAACACCCGATCTGGTGTCTTTGATGGCAAAATTACTAACTCTGTTTCTCCTTTTCTGAAACAACACAGCTGTTTGTTAGTATATTCGATCTGCATGTAAAGTCAAGCTAAGTTTTATTAATAGTCCATCAGTAAGGAGGAGGTAAAACTCACCAAGTTTTGCATAACGTACTTCCAAAAGCTTTATGGCAAAATAGTCATCTTTAGAACTGTTAGGATGCCAGCAATTGTCATATGTGCCTGTCTGTGTGTATGGTATGTGTGTTTGTGTGGGGAGAAGTGAACACACACCTATTTTTACATCAGTTAACGTGTGTCAAGGCATAGAAAGGTAGTCCTTGCAAGGACATCCTTGCATTATGTCTTTGCATGAGGTGAAAGGTGCTACTTAAGTATTTCATTATCTTCACTTTTGATACCTGTGACTCTTTTGCTTTCATTATTTTTGCTAATTTTCTCATGCAGTATTAAAAAGTGCACTAGCAGCTCTGTTGCAATACAGTGATCATCTTGGTTATCTGTATTTCATGGAGAGCTGAATTCCATTGTTTTTTCATAGTGTGAGAAGAGTGGGTGATGCTTGACAAATGTTTAGCTAACAGAAATAGGACTCTTAGACCAGTTTCTCCTGGATTCACAGGATGTACGTACTGTGCTTCAGAGGAAGAACAAACACTGCGTTTAGCCCAGAGCTTGGGGATATCGTGACAGAGATCCCTCACGCACACCTCGTATAAAGCATGAATCCTTAGGCTTAATGTGGCATTTGAAATTTCTTCTTTGAAGAAATATTCTGGGAGGCAGTGATACGTAGTTGGGGCTTGGGGAGTTTTATTTAGGTAGCCACAATAACAAATCACTGGTGTAATTCTTCTCTCTGATCTTAGTACTTCAACAGAAGTACAGAACACAAAATTATAAGTTTTAGCATTTTCAAGCTAAGTCTTTTTTTCCCTCAAATTTGCTATTAATCTGTCATGATTATGAGGTAGAGGCACTGGGAGACTATTAGCAAAAAGCAGAAAATCTTTGAGTGTGGTTCACTACTTTTTCTGCTTACAGGCCTAGGAAGTCAAGGGGAATAGAGGGAAACTTTTAACATGCCATGAGATAGCATATCTAATGTTTCCTTTCCCTAAAATGCCATCTTTTTCACCCTTTTTTCTTACAGAAATTTACTAGCAGCCCTTTTTAAGCAACATGTAGCTGTTGAAACAGCAAAGGAGTGGGTTAGCTGTAGAAGTTAAACAACAGTTGCACTATCCTCCATTCTGTGTTTTTTAGACCTCCCTCCTAAAAGGTTCAGTTTGCACCTAGAAAAGTGCCACCTTTGATTTTCTACTGTCCATTCAACCATGGTGACAGCTCAGAGGAGCTAGACCTTTAATTGTGCCTGTACCCAGCAGCTGTTCTCTCCTGCTTTGCTTTTGATAATTTGTTTTTAGCCGTCAGAAGTGCACAGGCAAACATTTTAGTTGGGCCAGTTGCACTCGCATATAGTTGGACTTCATTCCTGCCAGAAAGACAGTACTAATGTATCCTTGCCTACCTTGGCAGCACAGGTCTTTAGTCCTGTGAGGTGCCAAGAATTTATGCCTCAGTTCCACAGAGCAACGTTGGTGCTGGAGTAACTTGAAGCACGTTTACAGAGTAGGAGCAATCCAAACTGGCATTTACACTGGCAAGAACAATACATTAATCTGACATTTGAGTATAGATGACTGTAATAAAACTGTGGTTGCTGCCACATTAGATGTGATCAAAATATTATCTCTGAGCATCGAAGGAGTGTTGTGGCTAACACAGGCAATTTTATGCATGTTTTTATATGTGTGTGCATGTGTGTGTTTATATCTTCCCTGGCTCATTTCACAATGATCTTGTACTATATTACAATACAGAATGCAAAGACACAAGATAGCTTGAGTGAATGCTATTGATAATGTTTGTGCACAGACAGCATTTTATCTTTATGATAGCAGTTGAAGATTTAGAACATGAAGACATGAAAAGGATCCTGCTCATGAACTCAATATTAAGAAAAAAAAGGATCAGAGCTGTTGCAGTCTAGGAGAATCTGATTTGTTTTATAAATTAATACAAACTTGTTGGTAATATTTTGGTGTCATTACCCAATTTATAGAAAATATATTTTATTACTAGTGCACGTTGATTTTATAGGCGAGAAGGTGTGTGGCTGTGAGCATGCATGCTGCTGTATATTCAACATGTTGAACAGTGCTTAATTAAGCAGAGCACAGTGAAGTCTCCCATACCAATTATTTTCCTTCTGTATCTTATCACCTTATTGAGGTGGAGAATAGCTATAGACAAGAACTAAATTGGCCCATTACAAACAGGGTCCATTTTAATTTCAGCAGTTCTTAATTGATTCCACCTCAAAGATGTATAATAAGCTGTAGGTGAAAATCAATTAAATAGCTGAGATACCAACATCAGAAGGCAATTTATAAGTAGCTTTCCTTCAACACTGCCAGAAAAATGGTTCATTTGTATAGAGAATATCAAGAGGAAAGGGAAGAGGGACCATCAATGCCCTACAGTGTAGTCATCCTCCTTTGCTGATCTAAGAGCAACTCCACCAAGCAGGTTAGCTCTTCAGTGGCATCCTTGGGTGGAATTAGTTGATTCCAGGCAGTGTTGGGCATTGTCTGTGAGTAGTTGCTGGAAGATAACCACCCTATGGTTATATATATATTTTTTAAGATATGATTTCTGCAGAAATCATTTGTTTTGCAGAAACAGTATTTGGTAGCATGGGAATTTGGCTGCAGCCATGAGCCCAGCTGTGGGCACCTGAGCGTGTTCCAGGAGCTTCACTGGTGAATGTGCTTGGATTAAGGGGCCTAAATCACCTAGTTATATAACCATCTATATGTAAATAGGTGAGAAGTTGCCCATATCTAGACACATGACAGGCATCTCTGCTATTTTTATTGACCAAATTTGTTTTTAGTCTTGTAGAATCTACTCTGTTAGCAGTATAGCCTTCAATGCTTCCTATGCTTTTCCTAAGGAAGGGTAGTAGGTGCAAAGCAGGCTGGGCTTTTGTAAAAACTGAATTTCTCTTACCCCTGGAGTTCAGGGGAAATGTCCTGAACAGAGAATAGGCTGTTCTTTCCATCACTTGTCAAGATGTATCCCCTGTGCCTGCGTGTGGGCCTGCAGTGACAAGAGGAGGAGAGCTTTGGTTTGGGTCTTGTCAGCCAGTAAGCACATAATTAATTAGCAGTCCTGACTAGGTAGGGGAATTCACTCTTAACCCTTTTGGAGGAAAGCCCAAACCAGAAAGAGTACAGTTAGAACTTTTAGCTCTTCTTACATTGTGTTCTTGTCTTTTTTCAAATGAAGGCAAAAAGAGAGATGCAGATAGCCCAGAGTGCCACTTTGACATTCACAGTCCAGTAATCCTGCTGGAAAATATTCTCTACAGCACAGTCTAACTCACTAAGAGCTCAGAAAAATGCATAAAAAATAATTTCTTAGAGCTGAAGACATAACAGTGAATTTAGCTATATTACAGACCATTGATAAATACACATGGGTGGCTCTGTTCCCACCCTTAGGGAGCTTCAGTCTTACATGCAGCCTGGTGCAAAGCAGTGATCCTCTTGTGGCAACAGAACTGTATCGCTGTTGTGAATGAATGCTGGAAATCCAGATCTGAACCCAAAACCAATGAGAAACCAAACTGATTACTCTGGATTTACTCAAAGACTTCATTGAACAGTTCCTTTCATGAGGACAAACATCATCCTCATGCTTGCTCTGTCAAGTGCATATGTGAATCAAGTGTGACTGTAGCTATATGATGGCTCCAGAGTTCTGGACACTTTGCTGGGTGCACCCACCCTGATGCTTCTCAGGCTTTTGCTACTTTATGGTGAATATTGATGGGCAGCAGACTCTTGGTATCTTTTTGTCTTTTCCTCTCCTGCCAGTCACTCCCATCTCCACTGATTCTTTCCCCATGTCTCTCAATGCTGCTTTCATCACTTTTGAAGAAAAAAAGAGCCTCTTTTGATAAGTCATGTTAGCTCATTCTGCATTCCCTCTCTGCAACCTGCTGGTGAGTCAATCTGACGCTCGCTCAGCATGTCACCAAAGTATGGGCCTAACTTCTAAACATCTGAGCAGGTGCTAACATGAGCATCCAAACTGACTCAATGCAGCCCAAAAGCTTACAGTCCTATTGTTCTGTGTGAATAATCTGTGTAAAAAGCCCCTTGCCTGATGTCCTACCCTTACAGGTCCTGACCATACAAACTATTCTTTTATAATCAGTGTATAAGGGGTAGTATCTCTTCTCTTGCTACAAACAATCTGAAAGCTTCATTGTAAACTCACACGCCTAACCTAAGTTACTAAGAGAGTTATAGTAACTCTCTACATGTCTTATGCAGATCTATGCAATCTTCACTTCCTCAGGCATCATAGAGATATTAGGAGTTTGTTTAGGAAGGAAAGACCTTGTTTTCCTGGGTTTTGGTTAGTTCTCCAGTGAGCTACTTTGCATTGAGGTCTCATTTTCTTTTCCTTAGCTGTGTATTTTTGTTTTGCTGTGTGTTTTAGGGGCAAAACCTAAGGTCGCTTTCCAACAGTTTGAGATGTTTGCTTTTTGCAGTCATATCTTTTATGAAAATAACCAGGCAAAGGTCGTGCTTGCCACGTGACTAGACATGCAGGCTGCCAAAGAAATTTTGCATTCTTGATTGTCTGTAAGTAGATCAGTAATATGAAAACTTTGAGTTTCCTGGGGTCCTCAGCACACCTGCTGTGTTTTGCTCAGGAAAGGTGAAGCAGTGAAATATAGAAGTAAAGAAATGTTATGCCTTTCCTTTCTGCAGTCTTTCTATGGAGACATGGTATGTGGACATCTCTGTGAGCACATCCTTGAGGATGCTGGGGGTTACTTGCCCTCAGTGGACAAAGTCCCAGGCCATGAGTGGTACTGCCCTCTGGAGGGAGGCAAAATTCAGTCTGGTCACAGAAAAGTCCAAATGCTTGTGACAGTTAATCAAGATGACACTACTGCAGGAATCAGGCTATTACAAAATTTTCTAGATACAGCTATTTGGTTTGCATGCCTTTAGGGACAGATGGTTCCCCCCCATTCTGAGAACTGTATGGTCTCTGTTTGGTTTGTCCTTACAGTAATCTCTAGCAAAATGCATGTATCCAAACTGGCTAGGTAATATGTTCAGTATTTATTCATTTATTTTTGTTCATAATTTATTTATTATGGTTGACATGGAACTCAAATATACTCATTCATAATGCAAAATGACCCATAGTCACCAATGGTAATTTCCACTGCGTTGAATAGAAACAGGTAGAGGCACGGGCATGTTATAGATGCCTTACACTTGCTTTTCTGATATGCAGGTGCCCCTATTCATAGCTGTTAAGATGTAGGAAGTTGTCCATCTTGGTGACTGCTAAGCTGCTTACTGAGCGGTCCATGCTGTAGCAGGCGAGGCACCAGGCGTTAATTTTGGCCACCTTTGGAAGGATGTCAGGTCCCACTGGAGCCTGGGTTTAGCTGCTCTTGTATAGAGGCTTTTATTAACTGTTACAGATAATTTCAGATTGCTTCATGGTCCTAGAGGATGAAGTTGCAAATGTAGTTCATAGGGATGAAGATTATATTAAACTGATTGAGCTTGGTGTCAAATTTGTACATTGTGCAGCTTTTGCAAGAAGGTCTAATGTATTGCATCTATGAACTCTGCTCAGACATTAAAAGGAACAGACTTAGTGACTCATCTTTTCGTGCATCTTATCATCCATCAGAAAACAGTGCTTTCAGAACCACAGAACCTCAGATTATTTTGACATCTTCGGCAGCATGCAGCATAGATTTGTTTTCTCTCTTTTTCCCTTGTCTTTTTGCTCTCTCCACTCTGTCTCTATGTCTTTCTCTTTTCCAATTTATCTGGATTAAACAAGTCTCTGATTATTCTTTATGCCACTGCAAATAAAGTCATTTTCAGAAACAGATGTCGAAAGAACCCAGTGAAATAATCCTGGAGGCAGATGCAGTCTTCCATAAGCTGCCAAGTGCATGGTGCAATCAAAGTGATGAAACAAAATGGAATAGGCTGCAGAAAAAGTAATTAAATTATAGTTTCATTGTAGAAGCACATTTTGAAATTACTGAGATTCAGAGCCCATAATGCTGGTATTATAGTTGAAAGAATACTTGCCATGGGTCATGAGCATTTTTTTTTTAACAGTTATTAATCATGCTTGACTGGAAAGACATATGTAACGTACAACAAGCAGTGGCTGTAGTTGTGCCAAAGGAAGCTTTTGTTCCCGCGAGAGAATCGTATCAAAGGCCAGTGTGTCCCATTATTACATGGGCAATAGCAATGTGCAGCATCTGAAACAGGGCTTTTTAGACTTCCATGCAGAGTACTGGAGGGGGAAAAAAGAAAACAAGTATTGTTTCTTTTTGAATACTCTGTGACCTCTTTTTTTTTTTCTCTTCCCAAGTTAACTTATTCGTTGACTAAATAATAATAATAATAATAATAATAATAAAACCTCTAAAACACCCCTCTTCTCCCTAACTTAAATAATGCCAAGGTTTTTGTAAAAATGGAAGAGACAGGAAATGTATGAAGTCCCTAGAAATTAGAGATGAAAAAGACTTCATTAGTTCATTCAACTCAGTTTCCTTTCCATTACAAGGCCAGCCTGTAGGAAAGCAGGCAGAAAATTTTTTAATGATTTTTTTTCCTTTAAAAAGTGCCCATTTGTCAAAATGTCTAAATGTTCCTTGGGAAAATGTTGATTTCTGTCTTAAAAATATTGAATGAAAGAGTTTGATAAGGTCTGACCATACTGCCTTTGCAGGTCTGTAAAATTGTACCATTTGGGTTTTCCATTTCAAAGTGATATTTTTACTTAGAAATACATTATACATAATATATTATAATAGCAGCAAGCTGAAATCTGTACAAGAATTTAATTGTAGGAAAATAACCTCTTTAGATTGATACAAAGATATTACACCATGCACACACAAACCAAATTGTTTCAAATTCTGACATTTTGCTTCAGTTTAGAATGAGAGTAAACCTTACAAGGAAGGAATCTATAAAATATGCACTCTGTCTAATTTCTCTTCAAGACCTGATCCAGTATTCCCCATGATAAGTTTTTCTGCTAACTTCAGTGTATTTTTGTAAGGCTTCAAGGAAGCTTTATGCAACCGTTCTAAATGGAAATGCCAGCAGCAGTGCAGTTTCTCGAGAATATTATTCAGCCCAAGAAATACCCAAAATTCCATTTTGGGGGGCAGAAATTTAGCTTTTAATTGCTTCTCTTTTCTTCTAGTTGTCATCCTCACATCAACCAACCACAACTGCAGCATCCAAGTTTCTCATCTTTTCTTTGGTTCCCTCCAAGATCAGTAGCTTTTTCTTTGAACACTGCCTATTTTGAATATTGCTTTATTTGTTGCTGGCTAAGCTCAGCCTTCTTACTTTGGTTATTTTCCCTCTCAATAGTCTTTCTCAGTCTCCTCAGAATGAAGTCCAGCTTATTCATTATTTTATGGTAATGGAGTGTCCAAACCTAACTATGAAGCAGGATACAGTTAGATGAACGTGGTCGCTTTCTCTTCTCCTGCTCAGTATAATAGTTGTATATCAGAAGTATAATCTTGTAGCCTCTCATCTGCAGCCTGCTGTCATCTCCAAGGATTTTGTATTGCTATTTTTTTGGAAATATAGCTTACTGTTAAAAACTCCTTTTCCCTAGTTGTATTGTCCTGCCTTTCTTCACTGCAAATCTTTTCATGTTGTTATCTTCCTGTTCGTATTTATCATCAGCTTGTCCCCTTTTATACTGTCTACAGCCTTTTCAATTGAATGGTACCTATGGGTGTCACTAATGTGCTGCTAATGCCCTCTTAGAGTCATCGAGTTAGTGATGGTACCCACTATTCCAGTAAAAACTGGGAAACTACCAGAGCCTGAACTCCTAGAGGTTTTTGTTCAATGACCTTACTTTCCTCCTTGTATTCCCTCATGCTTTCACCAACAAGTGACCTCTTCTCCCTGCCGGACCTTCAGTTTTCCCCCCAGACCTTCTCTGTAGCACTGCCACAATACCACCCTCTCCGTTTCGTTGCTTGCACTCCTCTCCCTAGGAGAGCACATGGTGGGGCTGGCTGTCCAACAACCTGCTGGCCACCGTGCTGGAAGGAGGTCACCGTGGAGTTCAAATCAATGCCTTACCTTGGGTGGAAGCACACCCGTGCTCCTCCAGGTAGTCTACAGTCCCACAAAATTTGTGTGAACTTGAAATCTTGGACATCCTGGTATCTCTTTGAAAAGTTGTTGAAATTGGACAGGCAGTTTGCGTGGGTGTATAACTTTTAAATACATAGTTACACATAGGAAGGGACTGAGGGATAGACAAAAGGACAGATACTTCATGAAATGTCTTGTGAAACCTACTAGCTGTTTATGACAAAATGTGTTCTTCCCTGTGTGAGAGTAGCACAGAATTAGCTGATGGGCTAATTGAAATGAGCTTTAGCACTCATTTCTCACAGTGGTAAAGCAAGATCAAGTGATTCACTTTAGAACTTGCACTTTGAAGTCATTAATAAACTATTTGGTTTTTCTTAGCTTCTGAATACTTCCTTACAGTTAGACTTGCTTTTGACTTTTAAAGATCCTCCTAGTTAAATCAGTCACAAAGATATTGATTTAAGTGACTTAAATCTTGGCATCCATTTGGCTCTTTACTCTGAGTATTGACTGTCCATAAAAGAGTCATTTATTGTGGTTTTTTTTTCTTTTCTTAAATCTAGTTTCAAATGGAGCTCTGGGAACTTACTGTTTTTATATCCACTGTGGAGTCCTGGGGTTCACAGTGAAGCTCTTATGGTGCTCTGAGTTTTGACTTATAACCAGTGAAATGATGATTGAGAGCTGAAACACTCATCTTGTGAGAACTGCTTTTGAAGGCAGCAGTTCCAGTGCTTCGACAGGATATTGCAATGCTGTTTTTCCTTTTTCTTTTTATCCCTGTCAGTGATGAAGTCTTCATAGCCCAGAGCCATGTTTTCAGCTGTCACGATGGTGTTACTGTTGAACCAGTTTGTCCTTCCTTCCTTTGCAGAGAATTCCCAACGCAGCCTTGCTCCAAGCAAGCATGAGTGGGACCTCCCAGAAAGGGGGCCTTTAACTGATATTCCGGAGACTGAGACCATTTTTCTTCTGATAGAATACTAGGATCCTATCTCTCTCCCTTAGATGCTATATAAATTTCTTCTTTTTTTTTAGTGATTGCTTGCTGTATTCAACTAGGAAGCTTGAATGGATTTTCAAATCACAGCCTTGTAAATAGCACAATTAGGATGATTACAAATGTCATCTTTTTTGCTTGCTTGTGTTAGAGATACAATTCTATCAATATATAATATTTTTTGTTTACTTAATAAAGTGAAGCATATTATTGTTGTGAGCCTCTTTTCCCTTAGCAACAAGCATGTTTTATGTTGAATGGAGTGAAATAACTGACTCATGTTTGTCAAACGAGATATGTCTACAAAACATTTAGTTTACAAATGGGTTGGACAGATATAATAGATATTTCTAAGGCAGATGTCACTTGAATATTGATGGAATTATAAAAATACAAACATAGAAATATCTTTTTGTTCTGTGCCCAGTGGGAACATACTTAATGGGTTAATGTCTCCTGTTAAAGAAGTTTCTCTATTTCTTGTATTGCCTTGGTAATTTTTTTTTCTTTGATCAATACAAAGCTATCAGTATTCTTTGTGTACTGGCAAAGGAAATTACAATTCTTATTTTTGTGTGTGTTTGTGAGACCATTTTTGTTAAACAGAAGAATGTAAAAAAATCATGCTGTTAATAAATGCTTACTAAATCATGTCTCAGCAATTTTAGTATTTGTTCACAGTACAGTGCTAAAAATGGACCTCAATTCCTTTCTAGGATTTAACTATATTCTACATATATAAACATACTATATAAAATTTATTGACATATACATATATATATATATAAAATGCAAATATAAATATATAAAATATTAGGTAGAATAAAATATCTTGGAAATAAGAGTCTGTGAAAAGAAAGATGTTAAAAAGATGCAGATATATTTCTTTTCAGATCCATAAGCAAAGTTTGTTTGCCCTAGAACATTTTTAGTCATTGTCATTTTATTTGTTTTGAATAAAATTGAGGTAAATTTGCAATTGAAACGTTATTTCAAAACGAAAAAAGTTTCATTGATGAAGTGTCAATGTTATGTATTTGAGTTCTGGGGACAGAGATAATTCACAGTGTTTTGGTCATCAGAATCTGTTTGTTTGGGGTGGGTAGAGGGGAAGAGGTATGGACTGAAAATCTTTTATTGTATGATTGTCTAAAGGTAGTTCTGTGTTGGAAAGATGACAGTCCTACAGTTGGTAGTCTGTTCAAACCTTACCACGACGCTCATGTTGACTTATGTGTACATCTTTACTACATTTATCATCTTAGATCCTATGAGGTTAATGTAAGTGAGTTGACATATTTGTTTCTTGGTTGAATGTAAGCAATTGAAGCCAAGTTTCTATTTAAAACTTGAGTAGGATCAAGAACAAATAAAATTTGAGAAACACAATACTTAACCTGAGGGTTTGGGAGACACGGGATAAAAGGACAGGTAAAGCTGATTTTGTTCTCAAAGCTGTGATTAGAAAATAGTCTTTGGTAGCTGTCTGGTTAACTGTAAGGGTGTGTTGTCTCTGCTGATCTTGGAGGCTGCCTGGTCCATGTTGAGGCTTCCAGTCTGGGATCGTTGTCTACAGCTTTTCTGGATTTCCTGAGACTTGATTTCCAGGCATTTGAGGGCCTCTAGTGTGCATTTGTCATATGATGTTTTGTGAAGGGGTAACTGTATTTTGGCAAAGTGTGTAGTTTTCTATTTGGATGCAACATAACAATTTGATATTAACTGATATTAGATGAGTAACTAATGCTTTAATTTTGATACGTGGAGATAATTTTGAACATAGTGATACAATAGGCTTTACTGCATTTCTCTGAGTATGGAAACCCAACAAGTTTTACCAAAATGTTCTAAGTAGCAGAGTCAATAAATATGTTGCTGTTCATTTTCTTTGCATAAAGCAAAAAAAGGAGCATCCAGTGCCATTGAGTGAAGCATATTCTTTCCACCTGGCTTAAAGGACACTAGTCCTTTTGAGGAACGAGGCTCCTATCTGTACTCAGCAGTTGAATGTGCATCGGATGAGAGTAAAAGGCACAAGTCTCTCTAATCCTGCTATTCTCTTCAAAGATTTTTTTGTCGTATGGTTATCTGTAGCCAATCCAGATGGAGATATATGTACCTGTATTAGTGCTATAGGGTAAGGATTTTTCCTATTTTAGGGAGAACAGAAAGCTTTTCTTAAGGAAAAAGTGGAAAAGTGGCACCTCTTTAAATACTTCACAAAATTACCTGGGAAAGACAGCAGTCCTGGAGTCTTACCAGTTTTTGTACTTGCTATTGCCTTTACAAGTTGTTCTGCTCTTTTCAGTTTATCGTTTTCATACCAGTTTTGCATGTCTTTGGCGAACCTGCTATTTCCAGGGATCTGTAATAACTGCAGGGTTTAGCGTAGCGCATGTATAGAGATTTTTACAGTAGTCAGCAAAAAGAGCACGTGGCCTGTTAAGGTGTGCAGCTGTCTTCTGGTACCTTTAAGCTGGTGGAATGATGTGCTGCTCTTTAAACCCTTTTGTCTTTTGAGCTAACAAGCTTACCACTTTTTTCATAAAACAAATGCTTTGTATATCTGTTTGTATACTCTTCTTTTCTTTCTTTGACTACTGAGACAATAAATAGCTGGTGATAGCTGTTACTTTTCACCATATCTGAAAATAAGTTCCTTGAAGAAAAACAATCTGATTGGAGCTGGGCTTGCTTTTGATTGTACTTTGGGTTTATTTTTTTAGTTTTGCCAGTGTTTTTCTATATAATTACACTGTTTAGTCCTTTAACATACAAAGATGTTACTGTAAAGTGAAAAGCTATAGATAATAACTGCTTAGCTTATCAAAAAAATTGAAAGCCAAGTACTTTTTTTTCCATTTGATAGAGTGAACCCCCTTTTCTGGTAAATGCCTTATTCTTAATTATTTAAATTCTTCTATATACGCCTAAATATGGCTTGATTTCTATTGGCAACATCACCAGTTCTTGTCCTATAGTAATTCTCTTACATTCCTTTCAGTCTCCTTTTCTGTATTCCTTTCAGTCTAAATAAAGGAATAAAATAATAAAAGTAGCACAAATCTCTCCCTGAAGAACTCTACTTTGCTGAAAGCGCAGGTCCCTTCTTCTCATAATGATCGCTTGGGCTGCTTCTTCCAATTCCAGGGAGGTCTCCTTCCACCTGTGGGACTTCTGATTAAGAGGACGTAGTTGCAGCCTTTTCATGGTTGCCTGTGTTCCGTTTTCTCTGGTCTTCTTTGCTCACTCCTTACAATCTTTTTTTTCTTTTCTTTTTGTGGTGACTCTTTGTTATCTATTTTAAAAGAGTTATTCCTAATTAAACCAAACTCTGAATTATTGTCTTCGTAACAGCAGTGTGTTACTGTCCAACTTCCAGTGCTTCATAACTGCTGAGAAAACTCTTTGTTCATCTTTGGGTTACTCTGCTTATGTTAGTCTTCTTGTTCAGTTCCTGTCTTTTTTTTTCCTGCTCCCCTTCCCTCTGGCTTGATCGTCTGCCTAGTTATCTCTCCTTTGGGATATTTTCTTATATTACTGAAGTGACAGGTTTATTGTGAGAGACGAGATGTTCTCGTGTTTCCCCTATTTAAGTTTTTTTCTTCTACACCTACTGATACTTGGGAACTAGATGACAGAGTTTAAGTAAATGTTCTCATTTGAATTACACTTGCCTTCTGCTGAATGTCACTCTCATTTCCCTAATTCTTTTCTCTTTATCAAAAAGAAAATTTTTCCTTCCAGTTGAACAATTGGAATTTGTCCTTTTGAATCTTATCTGTAGGCTCATTCTTGCTTTCTTCATAATTACATCTTTCTGTTGATGATAATGAAGCACTATAATTAGATTTAAGGGTCTATTTTGAGGCTCCAGCTCAGGGAATACTGTGCTGGATGTGCTATCCAGTTTCATCTTTTCTGCGAAGCCCAGATCTAACAAGCATATAGTCAATACCGTACCTACCAGAGCAGGCCACCTCCTTGAACATTTTCAGGCAGCTCTCACTTCCACACTGATTCTTCTCGCTTTATTACCTGTGTGAGCCAACTGAGGCTTCAGCTCCGTCTCTCTCCCTGCCTTTCTTCTCCTTTCCTCTTTTTCCCTTTGCCTTTTGGCACAGCCCTGTGACCGTGCGGCTCTGCCTCGTTGCACCTACCCACACATGCTCTCGCTTTCACTGCCTCCTTCCTCTCGCTCCTCTGGGTCTTCCGGATGAGCAGCTTTCTTCTCTCTTGGCAGATTCATGGATGTCAAATAACTTCCTGCGGCTTTCAACTCAGAGATCAACTGCCTGATGTCTACCTTGGAACTAGGTTGATTTTATTTCTCTCTTTCATCCCTGCCTGCCGTGGAGTCAACAGTTTTTCTATCCTGTGTGCTTGAAGTGCTCACCTTAGAGATTTAAAACATATATTTCTTATTTTTAAACTTTTAATGATTTTTTTTTTTTTTTTTTTTAGACCGCAACCATATTCTCTGCCATCGTCTCCTTATTTTCTTGGCAGGGGATTAGTAGGTTTGAGGGACAGAAGAAAAGGGTTTATGATGTTGAATTTTCATGGCTCAGGCTTCAGGCAGCTGTCTAACCCTCACCCTTCTGCCTCATGGATCCATAACCTCTGTGCATGTGGTGGGGGGGGTGTTGGTTGTGTCACTGCCCTTCAGCTGTATAACCCATCTTGCAGCTTCCTTCATTAATTCAGTGAAACAATTGAGGAACTGTGGTGTTCTTTGAAGTATCCTGGTAAACGCATGGCTGAGCTGTGTACTGTTCTAACCACTTAACCTACCAACAGTTATTGAAATACCACGTTAGAAAATTGGTAGCTTTTGTGTAGTGAATAGTGAGCATATAGGGCATCCCATGTTATGCCAACTTGGGTTATCTAATGTTAAAAATGCATACAAACATGTGCTTACATATAAAAGCCATTTGCATTAGATCAAATGTCTCTTTTACTGGATTTTTTAAACCATTATGCCTGTTTTTCTGCATTTGGATGCATGTTCCCACTTAAAGAGGAATTTTCTCTTTTAAATTAAAGAATGCTAAATAGCAACAGGAATATCTTCGAATGTTCATGCTCAGCCCTGAAAGAGGCATGAGCCTGCTGTTTCCTGGGACATGTCTGAAGTGATCTGCTTATCCTTGGTCCCTTTTCTTGCTTGTTACTCTGAGCTGCAGAGCCCTAGATCTCCTATTTTGTGCGTTCATCCTCAGCCTGAGGTCAGAGGGAACGTTCTGTCCAGTTGGTCTTCTGGCTCTGCCAGCTCTCCATTAGGTAGGGTAAAACGCATAAGACCTTACCCTTACATTCTGTCGCACACCTGACTGCAACTGCTTGTGCAGTACTCCCTCTGCTCCCCTGTGGACACCCTGACTTTCCTCTAAAGTCAAGAAAAGTGTGATAGATGGATTCTTTCCTAGTCTGTGTGGCTTCTCTCCCTAAGGGCCCAGAGTAGCCTTGGGACCTCATCACACACAGCACAAGAAAGGCAAGTCTTAGGTAGTTAGAATAGCATTTGCTCACACAGGTAGGCATACGTAAGGCAGGAATATAATAAAATGTTCAAAATGCTGATTTTGCAAAGGAGCAGGAAATTATTTTTCTGATTAAATATTCATTATATGCTCTAATATTACAGTGGTAGGTTTATAAATACATGGATGGATTGCTGGCTGGATAGGAGGCTTTTTAGAGGAAACCACACTCTTCCTAGTGCCAGGATCTGACATCTCCATACTTAAGGAGATCCAGGCCAGTGTGTTTACAATGAGGGGAAAAAATTTGCTTTAATTAGTTAAAAATAATAAGATACAATAATACATTTTATTTTGATCTCTCTTTAAAGCTGAAATATTTAGGTAATTAGCAATCCCCTAGGTTTACTTTACAAAGCTGTAAATGTTTTATTAAAATACACAGACTCCCAGGACACCTGGGACAGCAGTAAATGACCTGCAAAATGAGCACCCTTCTGTCTTTATGGTAAATGTATAGATTTCATGTATTTTATGAATGCCCTTCTGAATTCATTGCCTTTGTGTCTCATACAGCTGCCTGACTTCTTGCATGCACACATGTGCTTGGCCCTCCCTGAAACATCTGTGCTGCTTCCCAGCACCAGGTGCCACAATTCACTTTTTTCAGGGTTCATCTGAGAAAGCTTAGGATTTGGGTTGGCTTCCTGCAAAAGGTTTTCCTGTGATCGTACTGCTGTAGTTTCACAGCACTCAGCAAAAGCCTGTGGCAACTGTGAATCTGTATGTTGTCCAGGATTATTGTTCCCCCATGGGAATAAATTTCATTTGAAACTTATAGATTTACCTTCATCACCAAGTTCTGATCCAGCAAAGGACTTAGGCACCTAACTGCTAATTGAAAGGCATCCATTATGTGAAACTTTCATAACATCCCCTAAGCTACTGTAGGTTTCTAGAGATGTCAAGCTAATTTTGCTCCAGGAAAATCCAGAATGCTGAGTTGCATGCTGTTGTTTATATGGAAAACCACTTATGTTTTTTTCCTTGATAGAGCTGAGCTATAAATGCTTTGCTCCTGCCTGATCTCCCTTAGGAGAGCAGTCCCTCAGAAAGCAGCAAGTAGCAGGTGAGCCCCATGGGCCTGTTCCCATGTTAGTCTGGGAACAGCCATGGTGGCCTCCACCATTCTTCTCTCTGTGTTGGAAGGGATAATCTCATTCACTCATTTGTGAATTCAACTGTGAGTCCTGGTCTAACCTTAAAGAAGGAAAATACAGCCCAATACCTTTCTCAGTCATGTCCTACCAGCTAACTTGGGCCATTTTCCTCTCACCCTCTTGACTGCATGGTGCGTCAGGGGCACAGCCAGGCTTTTTCTGGTGTCTGTCTTCTTGTCCAGGCACCTTCCTCCCCTTCTACTTTTCTCTGTGCAGACAGGTGATACAATAATGTAGGTGGTAAGCCTAAAATATTTGGAAAAAATAGGATTTATTCCAATGTCACTGGTCTGCCTCGTAAAGCATATGGGATGAAATGTAGCAATTCCTTGTTGGTTAGGGAAAATCAGCCGTGGTAGTGGAGCAGGTAGATAGGAGCTGCTCTGTGGTAGACTCATGGGCTTACTTTTAGGAAGGGCGAGTTTGTAGTACTCTTTCCCCTTTCTCTTTTTACTCCTTCTACTCAAGCATGTCTGCCTCTCAAGGTTGTGTCCCTGGAGGCACAGAAGCTCCCTGTGGCTCTAGACGTTTCTGCTGAGACATTAGCAAAAACTGCATCTTCCAGGCTATTTTCCAGAGGCACAGAGGTCAGATGTGGCTTGGCCATTGGCAGATTTGAACTGAAGCAAGACACATATACTCAGCCTTCAGAGGAGTTACTCTCTGGGATGATTTTCCCATAACACACAAAATGTCTAATAAGGGGAAATGTCAGTCAGTGGAGTTAAGCCAGATAAAAAGGAGTGCTTTTCCTCACATTAGTAACAAATCTGTGACACTAGAACTTTTGGCGACCAGGAGTATGGATTGAAGAAGGGGTCAGACAAATTCATGGAGGACCGGGCCATCAATGCCTATTCAAAATGTCAGTCTGGATGTAGCCTCTCACTCAAGAAGATCCTGGATGGCTATGACTCTAGCAAGGGTCACTCCATACATGTTTCTTAAGCTTTCTGTTGACCTCTTTCGTAGATAACACTTTCAGCTAGATGAACTTTATTTTGGTCTGATGTGCCGGTTCTTAATGGCTCTTAAGGTGGAGTTTAATCAGTTGATGGAAGAATCTCTGCTTGATGGTATTTCCTGTGTGTTTTCAGGGCACTGATCTCATAGGTCTCTCTGGTAGTTTAGTCCTATGTCTGAGGCATCTACACAAGGGGATGCTAGCCTGCTTCCCCGGTGGATGTTGATCTACCTTCTAAGCTGTCACCTATAGCATGTTTACCCTTTGGTGTGCTCAATAGTTGGTGCCTGAGCTAGCCAGGCTTTTAGGAAGCTCCAAATGCAAAGCTCATGGACAGGATTGTCATTAATAAGAAACAGTGATGTGCATTTATGGGTTTTATGTTATATAAGATAGGCCTGAAAAGGCCAAAAATGAGCAAGGAAACTCTAGGCCTTTTCTAGTGTGGAATTTGCCTGCCCTTGCTAATATTCTTTCCTGCCCCCATTTTTGCTTGTAATGGTAAATGTCCTTGTGTTACGAAACTCATAATACATGTTGTTTGTCTCTTCAAGGCCAGTCCTTGCAGCTTTATTAGCATATTAGGATATTTGTGACTTTGCAAATGACAGAAAATCTGCAATTTGTCATTATGAATTAAAAAACATGTTCTTTACACTTAGGGCTGAAGCTAGGCTTTAGCCTTGGAGGGACTGAACCACCTCTGGGCTCGGTAGACAAATACAAAGTCAGACAGTGCCCAGATTTACAGCAGCAAGTGGCTCTTAGTTACTCAGATGTCTTTGATAATGTGTCACCTGCTGGCGCTGGTAGGGATCAGTGTTTAGGCTCGGAAGTAATTTCTTTCTAGGTGGAGAGAAAATAAAAATCTATCTGCAAAAGCAATAAGGGAAAGAGGTAGTAAGAGAGCGAGAAAGGGAGAGAAGTGAAAATAGTACCACACACATGTAAAAATATATGCATATATGTGTATACACACAACAGAGATTAACAGAAAGAAAGTGCTATTCAGAAGAAAGCACTGTATTTCAGTTTGTGTTCTCTACTTTCGGCTGGGGAACATAGGAAGTTAAGAGATTTTTGAAGGTTCCAGAAGAGAGTTTTATCATGTAATTGGTAAAGAGTTGGTTTTGATAGTAATCAAGAGCCTTTTGAGCACTAAAGTGTAGCCCAGAATATCAAAGGAGGCAACGTTAATTGTTTTGTACAACACAATATACTCAGTTCAGAGGAGCTTCAGCCACTCAATGATAATTTTTTCCCCCTTTATTTCTTTGAAGGTTGACTAAGTGAAGAAGAAAAAAAAGAAAAAAACGAAGCTGCTTTCAAGCATAGAAGAGACAAGACCAGGATGAACACGAAGGACGCAAAAGTGACTGAAGGAGGTCTCAATGTCACGCTCACCATACGCCTCCTCATGCACGGCAAGGTGAAGCATTTCGTTTTGCCCTAGCAGTTGCCATCAGAGTCTGATAAGGAGGTCTATTCCTCCTCCTCTAACTCCAACCCAAAGCGCCATCGCCATCACTGAAAAATCACCCCCCTGCCTTTCAAGGCAACATACTTAAATTTGTGTTGCAGTCTAAATTCAAAAATTCATTTGAACCATTGCAGCAGCAAAAAAGAGTTCTGTCATTGATAGTTAGCCAAATTATACAGCCCTTGCACAAGGCTCGCCTATCTACAGCTGCCATCTTTTCTTGCCTTTCTCATCATTTGCTGGACTTTACAGTCTTTTGAAAATACCAGAACATTGATTTTTGTGAAATAATGGCCACAGAATTACTGTGTCTGTTGTATTCACACAGGACGATTCTTCATTATTCTATTATAGCATCTGAATATATACATATGTACGTATATATGTATATGTACATATATGTATGTGCATATGTATATATATGTGTGTGTATATATTCTGATATAGCATCTGATATTTCCATCTGAATATGAAGAAAAACTTAACCCACCTGGACACAATCCTGTGCAACATGCTCTGGGTGACCCTGCTTGAGCAGGGGGGTTGGACTAGATGATCTCCAGAGGTCCCTTCCAACCCCAACTATTCCGTGATGTTATTAGAGTGAACCTCCTGATATAACAAGTGTTTGTCCAGGTTGCCCGTGGCTTCAATTGGGAAGATTAGACAGCAATTTCATCTCTGTCTACCACAGCACACAGTTAAGTGTGAAATCTGTGCCGTAGACAAGGTGCCAATTCAGCATTGTCATGCTTGACAGTCTGATAGATGTTTATTTCACATCACAAGATCACAAAATGAGTTTTTTATTAAAATACATTTCATAGGTTTGTTTTGCAATGTTTGTATGGCCAACAATGGACATTTTTAGGCTTAAGGAACAGATGTTATGAAAACATCTGTTTTCAGATGTTTGGCTCTTTTTTAACAAGGGGCAGTGAAGATATATGTCATTCTACAGATCAAATTTGTATATATAAATATAAAAAGTATTTTTTTATGATGGAATTTAGTTTATAAACTGAAAATATATTTATATTTTAAAATAGTGTATACTTTCAACTCTGTAGATCAGAAAGCTGTGGCATAAACACACATATGATATACCCATAGCATAAATACAGGAGATGAACATAGGTCCATCTATTTTATATTTGTGGAGCTATTAGGAATTATGAGAGGGTACACTTTAAGTTTGCAATTTAAAAAACCCAAAACTTAGGATATGCCAGAATTAATGAATTATGGGTCAAACTATATATTTTCTTGAAAATGATTCAGCCATTTTGCCTTCTTTTTTTTTTTTTTTTTTTTTTTTTTTTCCCTAGAAGTATTCAGCCTTTGGCAGGGATCTGGTGTGTAAGATTTACATCTAAAATAGAGAACTGTCAAACATTTATTAACGATCTCTTTCACCAAACCCACTTAATATCTGTGCGCATGTCTGCACTCAAAATTAGTTTTTAGGGATTCGATTCTGCTGGGTTCTGGTCCCAGGCCAAAAAAGTATTTGAACATAGCTATATCCTGGTAAGTGTAGGTAACTCTACTGCTTTCAGTCAAATTCCTGTGTGCTTAAGTGCCCCCCCTTTTTTTTTAATCACTGCCACACAGCTCAGCTCCTTTGAGAATCATGCCAGTAAAGCTCAAGTCAAGTAACTGTCATTTTCAGAATACTTTACTTAAACTGTGGGTTGGTAGGGTTTTTTTAAAAAACAAGATAATCAGAAAAGAAATTAGAAAAAGCTTGTTTTCTGTGTTGAATGTGGTTGGTTGTGTGAGCAACCACTCTTAACAGTAATGAATGTTGTGTGTCCAATCTTCAACGCTTACGTAGCCCCAAGGGTCTAAATTAAACCCATGAAAGCTGGGAAATTCAAAGAGGTGGGAGTATACCATGCGTCCGCAGATAGCAAGGCACAGTGAGCTTCACTGTGCTCTAATCCTGTATCCTATTTTGCCAAAGTGTGGCAAAGAATACGTTAAGTTAGAATTTATTTTGACAATTAAGATAGGGCTTTTACGGTTTCTTTGATGTCGTTTCTGTGATTGCAAAATGCTAATATCAAGGAGCGAAGGCTGTGTGAGCTGATAGGAACTCACTGTGAGAAGGTCACTCTGTATGTGCCTCTGAAATGGGAGGGGAAACATGCTCCTCTGCTCTTCGCTAAGGTTCATTATGGTAATGACATTGCTGGAGATTGATGATCTCTTGTTAGTATGTTGAGACAAAACATTTAATTGAAACAGAGCTTGGGCTGTAAATAAGCGGTCATAGTTTGAAAGAGATGAGGGGAATTAGAAATGCATTTTAAAAATAGCAGCAAATTGGGTTGCAAGAAAGATCAATTCTGAAGTTATTTTTTTCTTGGTGAATTTCATGAAAATTCCAGGGTCTCTCTTGCATAATCTTAAACTCTGTCTCTTAAACTCCTACTACCGATGCACCTAAGCATTTTTGAAGGGCTTTATGGACACAAGTTGAGAGTGTGTGCATTTGTGGGCAAACAGCCTCTGACTGTCTGATGATACATTGCTCATAGTTTCAGTAATACAGAAATAGCAAAAATGGATCCTGCAGGGAAATTTTCAAGGGTGGATGAGAACCTAGGAGTGCCTTGATTTTTGGGCACAAAACTTAAACTGTACTAACAGCTTTGTCTTAGCCATGCTGAGCAACTCTGTCTCCCATTAGCTTCAGCTGGATTATTATTTCCAATGCCTTATGGCGCTGGAAGGACTAATTGCAGTGGAACTGCACCCAGGTTAAGTGGTGACTTTTGAATACATCGGTGATTAGTTTATGGTGCTGTAGAATTTACAGATGGAAAAATATTCGGACTCATTAAAGTACTTGCTCATACTTAAAGACTCAAATACAGGCAGCATAAAACGATGAACATTGCCACTTACATCTGTATAGGTAACATAGTCTTAGTGCCAGGGATTACTTTTAGCAGCCACTTTTGCATAACTGCTTAATTGACCCTGGAAAGATTTTTAAGCAAGAAAAGAAATAATTAATTTTTTCCCCGTCTTGAAGGTAATGCCTTCTTTCTTCCTCATTTGTTTTCTTTTAGTTTTTACTTATTTAAATGCAATATAAAAGAAAGCAGCTATAAGAATCATCTTTTCAGTAACTTAATCCAAGCCAGAAAATGCCAACCAAGTCAATGTTTGTTCTGTTCTTTCTAGTTTCCAGGAATGCTATCAGGGTATTAAGAGGATTGACTGTCCTGCTTATTGCTGTTATAGTTCCTGTTTTGTTTTGTTTGCATGACTGTAGTACCTAACAGCTCTGGTCATGGAACAACCTCAGTGTGCAAATATGTGCAAATCTCTTCCTGGTATTACTGTAGTAGCAGCTGAAGGTTTCTCACTATTTTCACTAGCCTAAAAAAATCAATGGGAGGACAGAGCTCTTTTTGCCACAGCCTGTGGGCATAGGTTGTTCCCCAAAACAGTTGCTGTGACCAAATTTTCCCACTTCTGTCAAACAGAATCTCATCAGTCCACAGTT
Source organism: Rhea pennata (assembly GCF_028389875.1). Lineage (NCBI taxonomy): Eukaryota > Metazoa > Chordata > Aves > Rheiformes > Rheidae > Rhea > Rhea pennata. The sequence goes on from NC_084664.1 coordinate 68,604,953, forward strand.
ATAATGAATTGAGAATGCAAAAGGCACGCTGTTCAGTGCTGCTGTTCCAGCGTGGCACACAGAAGAGCAAAGTGAAGGGACAGCTGCTTTTTGATAGGTTTTTTTGGTTTGTTTTGTTTTTGAGGAAGGATGGGAGGGTTGGTATGAAATTGTATGGTGATATTTTATGAAAACTGATTACATATCTGCTATCAAAAAGCAAATGAGAAATGCCCGTTGGCACAGTTGCCAAAAAATGATGGATGGACATATGGAAGAGTCATAACACTGGCCTCTGCATCAGAAGGACCGTAATTCGAAAGTTTCCTCAAGCATCAGCACATCTGTAAGCATGAGATCTGTCTCAGTAAGGGCTTGAACTCTAGTGTTTTACTAAATTAGGACTGTTAACATCAGACAGTGACTACAGAAGCATCACCTAGGAACATGAGCTCTCCTGTGTCAGCAAGGCTAATCCCCCATAATCCCAAAACACAAGTAAGAATCTCAGTTTATCTGAGGCAGCCATTTGTTCCCTGAGATAGACCTGTTAAATCATGTTTCCCAGAACTGACTCTGGCTTTTTTTCAGCTTTTTAAAAAATACTGATGTCATATATGCACCATCTTAATGGGTTCACGTGATCTTTCGTGCAAAGATCTTTACATTCTTATAGAAGTATTTAGAAATGCATCCTCAGAACAACACTAAAAGAAAGAGTTGGGTTGTTAGGCCTTTTTATGGATGGAGAGAAAGACAGCTAGTGGTGGTCTAGGACATTTTATCAGAACGGATGTTTGTTGTTGTGAGGATAACTCTTTGTGTTGTGATAGATGTACTTCCACACCACAGAAGGCTGCATTTCATCAGTGCTCTTCCAATAGGCTTTTTATTGTTTAAAGAGCCCAGTCCTGTTGGTCCTACTTTATCCTTGCTCATAGAAAGCAGATAAGAGTACACAGTTAAAGCATAACCTGAATGAATTTGAAGACTTTGGGAATTGGCCTATAGTCTGTCAAATGTTTTGGGATAAAAGTATATAGTTTTACATTACTTCCTAAATGATCTTTTGTTCTAGATGTGGCTTTATATCACCGCTCCAGTGAGGTTAGTGTTACATTTGCAGTATGCATTACATAGTGTTGGTGGTAGAAACCACATACTTGACAGTAATAAAGCAAAGGCTGTGCTTTTCTATGGTTTGGGAATATCTAGCTGTTTTGTTTTGCTTTTCTGGGTCAGAGTAATTATTAATCTAGCCTTACACTTAGAAAAGTGATGGGATTTCACACACTGTGTTTACAGAACAAAGGTTAATCTTTATACCAAGGTTTGTTGCCATTTGTTAAAAGTCTTCTGTTTTCTTAACATGACTAATTTGTTTCTCTTGTTGTTCAAAAGACACCCTGGCTAATTGATTAGGCAATAGCTTTCTCCTACAGCCTGTTTGTATCCTTGTTTAGTCATTTAGTCATCAAGAGCTTTGCCAAAGCCTTGGCTCACCAAGACCTCTGTGCTGCCTCTTCTTGTTCTGACAGTGGTGCCTCTCTGTCAGGTTACCATAGATGATGCGTTAAATGTAGGAAGAGATTTCCTTCTGTGATGGACCCAGCACTCTCTAAGCATTTGTTAAGCATAAAATTCATTCCATTCCAGATCAATTAGGGGTGAAAGTAATATTATATTTGCATTTCAACATGAAGGAAAGCATAACTCTTTTTTTACCATTGTTTTTGTTCAGGTTATCTGCAATGAATCATATGGCTAGCTAACAGGAAGAAATATATCCATATACTTTGCTTATAAAATAGGGCAATCTTCTAGTGCGTGTTGGTGAGGTTCTCTTGTTGTCATCTGATCATCTCCTTAGTTATTAGACATGGCATATGAAAAAGAAAGATAGTCATAAATCAACCCAGCCTCGAAGGCTAATGAACTTTATTCAGGCTATCTGAAATTGAATTTCTTTTTTTTCTTCTGGGATTTCTGACAGTGACAGGACACTGTAGGAACCTAAATGCAAGACTATCCTGCATGAGTCACTGGCATCTGGAGATGCCCTCTGAAAGGCATTATCAAGGCTGGGTACTCAGCACTATCTGAAGCTCAGGCCACTTTGATCAGTATCCAGATAAGCATCCCAAATTGCTGTCACTTCTGGAAGAGAAGCTCATACCTGTCTGTCTGTCTGTTTGGTGGCTATGCATGTATCTTGACTTCCCACACAACTATGTAAGTACGTATGTGGATGTGCGTCTGCATACACGCACGTAGTTGCGGCTTTTTGGAGGCCTCCTGTTCATCCAAGGCAATTGCTGCGGCTTTTCAGTTTCTGACAGACAAGTGTTTGCATATTGAAGCCAAGAAGCTTGAGTATTGCTTTTAGCTCTGCTATTAGTCTCCTGGATTATCTTGGATCTGTCTTTCTTCCCTGGTGCTTTAGTTTCTCCATTTATAGAAGTTCCAGTTGTGCAGTGCTTTTTGATCTGCTGTTGAAATGCGAGTGTGTAAAGCCTACTAATTATTATCACATAACCTGTTCCCTTACTGTGTGTATGTGTAGGTAGTTAGTCAATAAATCAGTCTGAAATTGGTAATAAAAACTTACATAGCATACGTATATGCTATATGCCCAAACATGTATGCCAGGGCACTAGAAAGTAGCAAATAGTGCAAGGATATTAGTATATTTTAGAATGCTATTGTTTTCTAGGACAGCTAAATCAAGCTCCTGCACAGAGACTGAATTTGACATCAGAGACAGAAACTCTCTCACCTAACTTATGCTTGTATATGTTAGTGCAAGTCTAGGCTGCTTCTACAGCAGATGGAGATAATCGAACTCCTTGAGAACACACGTCATGCCTCCTCTTTTAGGAGTGAAACACCAGAGAAGAGCTTCTGTGCCTGGGTTACACTCAATTCCTAACTTTTAATCATCTGATATAGGTGACAGACCTGCTACACCCTCAGTCTAAGCAGTCACCTACAGCACAGTTTGGGTGTCTGAAAGATCTAGAAACATTCTCTGACAAATGTAAAGCCTTCAGAATAACCTCAGCTAGAAATAATGATAGAACTTGAGTATCATAAGAATGGTGTTACATATTCTATGAAGTGCTAAACATAATTTAGAGCCATATAAGAATCTGTATGAAACAAATATTGGACTATGTAAAGAATCATTAAAGGTTTGATGGGGTAGCATAGGCAATTTGAAGAGTAAATCAAAGAATCCTCCAATCGAATCTGTGACAAAAGTAGATTTCTCATCATAATTAAAAAATATGTATTATCTCCAAGCTTTATGGGAGCTTTCCTAGAAAGAGAAGTCCAGAGAAAGCTAAAACTACCAGTTCCAGAATTATTTTTAGACTAACTTCTACAAGATCAAAAGTTTAGAAAACTTAGGAATATCATATAAGACTAATGCTTTCCCTTTCTCTTTTCACTTTCCTTCACATTTCATAGCAGAATCCTAGCTCAAAAGGAACTACAGTACAGGGAAAGAATTTGATTGAATGTTTTAGAATAGCCTCTTTATAGAGTATGCTTTTAAATTCCTCCTTTGAGGAGGAGAAGGTTTGGAATATTCTGTAGAATCACAGTGACATTTTCTAAAACGCTCCAAGGAATTGGTCGCAAGTATTGGTCACAGGTCTCAATGATTTTTTTTTTTTTTTTTTTTTTTTTTTTTGCTGGTGGGGTTCACACTGTTCATTGATTGCAGTTCTTTATAAAACATTAATCTGAAGATAAGATGATACTAGCTCAGGTAGAATTCCTATCCCCACTGAAATCAATAGGAAAACTCCCACAGACTTCAGTGGGACAGGCAGCTGGAAGAATCTTTATATTTTACACTTCATTTTGTTTATTTAAAGACTTCTGATTTCTTTGTTTGAAATGTGCCATCTTTTTCAAAAGGACTTCATCAATATATTGCTTTTCTATTTCCAAAGTAAAAACATCTTGTCCATTTCCAAGAAAGATGGGTTTGTACTTATTAGCTATGTTCTGTTCATGCATTTCTGAAAGAAATATGTCTGTCGTTAAGACCTAGGATGATCGCATAATAGATTGGGCTAGATATCATAATAAGAGTATACCAGCAAAGCCCTGCAGGTTCAAGACCAGGCCAGTAATTTCTAATGAAACTTGAGATGTCCAAAAAAAAAAAAAAAGCCCCGTACTACAGACTGAAATTGCTTGCCCATAGCAAAGGGCCCTTCCACCTACTGGGAGTAAATTTTACCAAAGAAACTATATCTGAAACCTGCAATTGTGAAGAATGGAAAAGTTATTTGAAGTAAAGCTACTTGGATATGCTGAGCAGTTAGGTGCTACTAGATATGAGGGGTTCCCTAGATTTATCATTATTTAGATTTATGCAGTCATGCTGTCTGTGTGGGTGTCTGTCTCTCCCTTCTTATCCTCCTGGACATTTTAATACCATTCAACAGTTTCAGCCTGTTTGTAGAGTTACAGTGGCAGTCTTTAAAAGATAGTAAGATCTTGAAAAATCTTTGGAATGTCCCAGAGTTGTGTCACTGCTAACAAAAAGGCTGTGTGTTACTAGTGAACCTACCCAGCCTGCTGATTTGGCTGTCTCAGACATGGGAATAGGCAAGACCAAAATCTACATATTTTTAGACACAGGCTAATTCAGTCACAAGATGCAAAACAACCAAGTATCAGGTTTCATTCATGGCCCTCTTCACAGAGCTTCTGCTTTGCACTGTGCACACAGATACATAGATACACAGATGTCTCACAGTTCTGGATGGACGTGGGACACTTTAGCAAAAACGCACAGCTGTATGAAGTGTTCACTGTATGTCAGCTGGTAAAGGCAGGATCTGGAAGGCAGATACTGCTGGAAAATTTGCAATAGCTAGCTGAAGAATATCTGCTGTCTGGCCAGCATGTGCAAGAGAGCAGAATGGCATCTTGGTGGTGAATTAGGAAAGAAAATAAGAAAGGGAAACAGAAAAAGTAAAGTTTTGAAAACAAGCCGGACTAGACCCACACACAGAGCTAGATAGGGTGGAGGAACTTTGTAGCTACACTTAGACATGGACTTCAGTGGACATAAGGCCATGCTTGAAGAACCACGTAACCAAGGGTTGGAAGGGACCCCTGGAGATCTCCAGTCCAGCTTCCTGCACAAAGGAGGACCCACTGGAGCAGGTTACACAGAGCTGGGTTTGGATTTCTTCAAGGGTGGAAGCTCCACAATTTCTCTGGGCACCTGTTTCAATGTCTGGCCATCATTACGATAATTTTTTTTTCTCGTACTGAGTAGGCATTGCATGTGTTGCGGCTTGTGTGCATTGCCTCTTGTCCTTCCACTGTGCAACTCTGGGAAGACTTGGCTCCAACTTCTCTACACCTTCCCATTAAATAGTCTTATGTAGCAATAAGATCCCCCAAGGCTTCACTTCCTAAGGCTGAGCAAACATTGTTCTCTCAGCCTCTCCTCATGTGTCCTGTGCTGCAGTCCACTGACCTCTTGTAGTCCTCCACTGGATTCTCTTCAGTTTGTCCTTGTCTGTCTTGTTGTAGGAGCCCAAAAGAAGCCACAGTCCTTCAGGCCAGTATCACATGTGCCAAGCAGAGGGGAAGAATCCCTTCTCTCAGCCTACTGGCTACACTCTTGCTCATATGGCCTAGGATACTGTTGGTCGTCTTTGTTGCAAGGGTGCGCTGCTGACTCATGTTTGAGTTATTGTCCACTAGTAGCCCCAGCTCATCTTCTGCAAAGCTGCTGGTGTCCAGCCCAGCCTACTGCATGAGGTTATTCTATCGCAGACGCAGGGACTTTGCATTTGCCTTTGTTGAACTCCGTGAAGTTTCTCTTAGCCAATTTCTCTAGCCTGTCTAGGTCATGCTAAATAGCAGCTTTGTCCACCAGTATATCGACCACTCCCCCTAGTTTGGTTTTATCTGCAAGCTTGCAAGGAACACAAAGTAATCATATGTCTAAGCTCTTCCTTGAGCTGGGTCTTCCTCTCACTGAGCAGCCCTTCAGTCCTGTGAGCAGGATTCAAGGAGCTGCAAGCACAAGCAGCTTCATATTATAAGCTTATAAATAACCTAGTGGTGAGAAATAGCTTCCTCAAGGTCACTCCAGGCAGTCTGGTACAACGGGGGGAAGTTAGTACTACTTTATCATGAGTCTGTCATTGGAGAGAGTAGTGGAGAATGATTTCTTAAATCTTACTCTTGTGGCTCTGTTTCAGGATGGGTAAGACAAGTATATAAACTGTGCAGAAAAAAGTGATATATCATACCTGTAGGTCAGATCAGCCATATGAGACTGTCTTTAACTGTGGAAGTAGATTTTATGGTTTGAATATAGGAGAAGTGTTTGTTTTCCTTTAACTGGTCTCCTTTCCATCAGATGTTTTCCAGTCTGATGTTACACCTGTGTGACTTGTGTAAAATGTCTATAGACTATGATTTTAGAGTTACTAGCTTCAGTTTGGCTACCTTTGGTTATATGGCAAATTTTAAACCTGCAGGATGTTGCCAGAACTGCCAAATCATTGTGTTGTAAGTTCACAACAATGTTTCTTGTTGTTTTCTGTCCCTTCATGTAAGATTCTGGAACTCTAGTAGTAATTCCCAAATCCCTAAAAAATGATTAGCAATTATTGTTCTGTAAGTGCATAAAAAAGAGATTAAGGCAGACCACCAGGTATTTATGCAATAACACTTCGTAGCATGGAAATCCAAGTCTTATCACTTGGTGAAAAGAAGGTAGATGCATGCCTTCAGTGAGATGAGCAATTATTGTGATGCTTGTATCAGATCCCATTTTTTCTCATAGGTTGTGTAGCTCTGTTATTTTTGAAACTCTCATTCCCTGGTATACGTGTTTATCTGTAGTTATTGAAGTGATCTCTAACCTCAAGCTTAGTTTCTGTGAAAGGTATTTTTCTTCCACCATAAGTAAGCTGTAAAGCCGCATGTTTAATCAGCCCCTCTTTGTACAATGTGGCATATTTGGGTAGAGCAGCAATGGAGCAGTGCTGTGCTTCTCATTGCAAGTTTGAGATAGGTGGTTAGTGGGACCACTTAGGAGCTTAGCAAATACTCTTCTTCAGTGAATCATATCATTCACTTACCTTTTTTTTTTTTTCTGTTTCAGGAGGTTGGAAGCATTATTGGAAAGGTCAGGAAATTTCACTCTTTAACTTCATGTCAAAATATTGTGTATCAGTTCACTTCATCAGCGCAGGCTAACTTTTTTTCTGTTTTGTTAACAGAAAGGTGAGACAGTTAAGAAGATGAGGGAGGAGGTAAGACAACCATTGATGTCTTCACTTGCCATTCTTGCTAGCGCTGGTGATGTGTGGAGCAACAGTGCCACCAAGTGGGCAGTCAATTTAATATTATCAGTGTATTACAAGTGTCCTGATATAGATGTACAGCCCTAAATTAAACCTTAATGTAACCTCCTTAACACTGCAGAAGTCTTGAGGGTTTCTGCCCCATATCAATATGCCTGCTGCTGCCACCTTAACCAGCATGATCCAGTGCATCAGACCCACTCTTTCTTTTGCTGGCACACCAACATCATGTCCGCGCGCAGCTCAGCCTCCTCGGAGGGAGCTTCCAAAATCTGAAACCAGGCTTTAGGCTGATGCTTTCTGAAGTTTGGGGATAGACGTGAAGTTCAGCAGAGCCAGTGCTGGACCTGCATAAGCCAAATCATCCCCCTTCCACATCTCAACATAGAAGTTTTCGTTTCTTTGCTGCTCTTAGAGGGATGTACAGAGGGTAGACCTGCACCACTGGCCATTTCGCATGCACTAAAAAGGCCTGTAAATACAAAAAGACTAACTAAAAGTAAACTTCATAAACTTCATTTTCCCCAGCACTCATAGGCGTATACCTGTGTCCCAAAGTGAGCTGTGCTACCTCTAGAGGATTATACTTGGCTACTGGATGGAGGTTAAGGACCCACTTATCCTACAAATCAGTACATCCAAACTACAGATCCTTGAAATATTTTATTCTTTCAAATATTTGCCTAAAGAGTGTGTCCAAAGACAAATGCTACTGTTTAAAACTTCAGGAGTGCAAAGTATATAGAGGATGCCTCAAGAAGAACAAGTTTGGTGCTAACATCTCCACAATACATTATTATGCCAGCTGCTTTGTTGTTTCATGTACTAGTAGAAGGTCTCGGGCAGCAAAATCTCAAAATACTCATAGTAAAGAAAATCACTGGGATACACTGTTAAATATACACAACTGGGACCTCATTTTCAGGCTGACTGGGTTCACAGTTCCATTTTTAGAGATAGTAATTTCATCCTATGCTTTAAAATATTTATATATTTGTTTAAACTTTAAAAAAAAAAGTGAGCTTTCTGTGGAGTAGGTGACCCTGCCAATTGGTTAGTAGTTTAATTTTTACTTAAAATCACAGGCAGATATCTTGGCGCATAAATTCCAAGTGTTTCTGACTCCTGAGAGGCAAACATATTAAAGAAGAGTTATAATTCCTGGTTGGTTTGTTTTTCAAGATAAATGTCAAATATTCTCCTTCCACTCCTGAAAAGCTATGTAAGACTGTCACCTACACTTAATTATGAAAGGCTTTCTTCATTTGTTTGCTTTTTTTTTTTTAAGTAATTACATGCATCTTTACTGTCAACACAGGACAAGAATGATACGTCCCCATGTGATGATAATCTAGCAGGCCCTGTGGTCCTTCTTTTAAATGACTGTTTTCTTTAGCATTGCTTTTTAAATTTATTCTTTAAAATGCACTCACACACAAGTTTATTTGGACTTTTTTGAAAAAACACAACTTTGGCCTGCTATGTCAGCCAGGAGTATGTCATAGGCAGCTTTGTGTCTAAGGAAAAATACAAAAAAAAATGTTTTGTGCCCTGCTGTTGTTAACTTCTTGCACAAAAGTATTAGAGACCACCACATTTTATTTTAAAACCTAATCTTTTAAATGCAATAGCTCTGCTTTGACCAGAAGTCTATCAGCAGAGTAACATTTGTGATTTTTGGCTCTAGACCAAAATGGAGTAATCTTTCACATGAACTCCTGCAGCTGTGGTTGCAGGGCAAGAGCCTTGCTTTTCCTGAAGTCTGTGGTGGAGTAGCTGGGGCCAGGCACTCACAGACAGTGCTGGCTGGCAAAACTCCCATCAAGTGCGTTGCAGAATTGATTCCCAAAGAACGAATTTGTGTTTGATAACTCCAACCAAACGTTTCTGCCAGCTTAATCTAGCCCTAGGCCTGAATCTCCTTCCTGATTGAATGCCGATGTTTGATTAGAGCAATTCCTACTTAGGTTCACCTGTCAGAGAAAGTGTCTGCTGCTCTTATCTAGAAGCATCAAGTAGAACTGCCAGCTGAGTCTGTGACAGCAAGATTTTTCTATTAATAGTTTTTTTTTTCTTCTTGGTTGCTGTCGTATGGGGAAATATGACATTCTGCCATTCAGCAGCAGTATACACATGAGTAAAGGCTCAGGCACACACACAGGTGGATCACTACTGATTGGCGGTAACTTAACATGCACAGGAGAAGGCAAAGGGCCAGATTATCTCACATTTGCTGCAGGCCGAGATCTTCAGGGTATGTGGAGCAGTTGAAGCTTTAGTGACTTGTTATTAAGTCATTAACACCTTTCCATGGCTGAAACCACAGAGCGAGTATAGGGTTGATCTCACCTGGAATGGATTTCATTTTCATCTACATTAAGATCCTCTTAAATATATTTACATCTGCTGTAAAGACATTCTCTACATTGCTATGGTGACATAAGGGGGACTAATTAAGGGTGCATCAGTTTATATTTGTTGACTAACTTCATATGGCACTCACCTGTAAGGGACCTTCTTCATGCTGTAAAGCAATGCCCAGCTAGAAAGATCAAGGACTGAGCTTACATCCAAACCAGAGTGAAGTGAATCTTTTTGTGGTTTCAGCCCTATTTAAGGTTAATCCTGCAAGAAGAAAAAGAGAAGACCTGTTCATGTAATTATTTGTAACTTTGAATTACAGAAGTACAATCAGCATAGTGTGAATAAGTATTTACCTAGACAGAGTCTGGCTTCCCACAGC